>NC_140507.1:93792821-95150070 GCF_964339955.1 Pipistrellus hanaki | reverse complement strand
CCTTATCTTAGCTACCTTTTCTACACTAAGAACTGACTTGGAGATTCTCTTTCAGCTGTTCTAAACAAGTTCTCATCTGTTTACAGGCATTTTCTCTGAATTATTCATGTTTTCATGTAGTTTCCTATATTCTGCCTTCTGGCCCAAGTATAAGCTCTGCCCACTTTATCAACCAACTTCCTACACACTGTTATGAACTGAGGCAGCTCGGGAACATTGTCTCTCAACTGTGTTATAGAGTGTAGTACTACATTTCAGTGAAGTGTAAGGCTTTCCAAAGCTGCCGAACGTGTTTCTTTCTCTATTTCAATGGTATTCTGCCTTGTATAACACACATTTACCACTCTAGTCTCCTTTAAGTAAAGAATATAGGTTTCATACAGTGTTTCATGTGATCTTAACTGGCATTACGGATTTCCCTTATCTTAGCTACCTTTTATACACTAAGAACTGACTTGGAGATTCTCTTTCATCTGTTCTAAACAAGTTCTCATCTGTTTGCAGTCATTTTCTCTGAATTATTCATGTTTTCATGTAGTTTCCTATATTCTGCCTTCTGGCCCAAGTATAAGCTTTGCCCACTTTATCAAACAACTTCCTACGCACTGTTATTAACTGAGGCAGCTCGGGAACATTGTCTCTCAACTGTGTTATAGAGTGTAGTACTACATTTCAGTGAAGTGTAAAGCTTTCCAAAGCTGCCGATCGTGTTTCTTTCTCTATTTCAATGGTATTCTGCCTTGTATAACACAAATTTACCACTCTAGTCTCCTTTAAGTAAAGAATATAGGATTCATACAGTGTTTCATGTGATCTTAACTCGAATTAAGGATTTCCCGGATCTTAGCTACCTTTTCTACAATAAGAACAGACTTGGAGAATCTCTTTCAGCTGTTCTAAACAAGTTCTCATCTGTTTACAGTCATTTTCACTGAATTATTCATGTTTTCATGTAGTTTCCTATATTCTGCCTCCTGGCCCAAGTATAAGCTTTGCCCACTTTATCAAACAACTTCCTACACACTGTTATGAACTGAGGCAGTTCGGGAACATTGTCTCTCAACTGTGTTATAGAGTGTAGTACTACATTTCAGTGAAGTGTAAGGCTTTCCAAAGCTGCCGAACGTGTTTCTTTCTCTATTTCAATGGTATTCTGCCTTTTATAACACACATTTACCACTCTAGTCTCCTTTAACTAATGAATATAGGATTCATACAGTGTTTGATGTTATCTTAACTCGAATTAAGGATTTCCCTTATCTTAGCTACCTTTTCTACACTAAGAACTGACTTAGAGAATCTCTTTCAGCTGTTCTAAAACAAGTGCCCTTCTGTTTACAGACATTTTCACTGAATTATTCATGTTTTCATGTAGTTTCCTATATTCTGCCTTCTGGTCCAAGTATAAGCTTTGCCCACTTTATCAAACAACTTCCTACACATTGTTATGAACTAAGGCAGCTAGGGAAAATTGTCTCTCAACTGTGTTATAGAGTGTAGTACTACATTTCAGTGAAGCCTAAGGCTTTCCAAAGCTGCCGAACGTGTTTCTTTCTCTATTTCAATGGTATTCTGCCTTATATAACACACATTTACCACTCTAGTCTCCTTTAAGTAAACAATATAGGATTCATACAGTGTTTCATGTTATCTTAACTCGAATTAAGGATTTCCCTTATCTTAGCTACCTTTTCTACACTAAGAACTGACTTGGAGATTCTCTTTCAGCTGTTCTAAACAAGTTCTCATCTGTTTACAGTCATTTTCTATGAATTATGCATGTTTTCATGTAGTTTCCTATATTCTGCCTTCTGGTCCAAGTATAAGCTTTGCCCACTTTATCAGAAAACTTCCTACACACTGTTATGAACTGAGGCAGCTAGGGAACATTGTCTCTCAACTGTGTTATAGAGTGTAGTACTACATTTCAGTGCAGTGTAAGGCTTTCCAAAGCTGCCGAATGTGTTTCTTTCTCTATTTCAATGGTATTCTGCCTTGTATAACACACATTTACCACTCTAGTCTCCTTTAAGTAATGAATATAGGATTCATACAGTGTTTGATGTTATCTTAACTCGAATTAAGGATTTCCCTTATCTTAGCTACCTTTTCTACACTAATAACTGACTTGGAGATTCTCTTTCAGCTGTTCTAAGCAAGTTCTCATCTGTTTACAGTCATTTTCTATGAATTATTCATGTTTTCATGTAGTTTCCTATATTCTGCCTTCTGGTCCAAGTATAAGCTTTGCCCACTTTATCAAAAAACTTCCTACACACTGTTATGAACTGAGGCAGCTAGGGAACATTGTCTCTCAACTGTGTTATAGAGTGTAGTACTACATTTCAGTGAAGTGTAAGGCTTTCCAAAGCTGCCGAACGTGTTTCTTTCTCTATTTCAATGGTATTCTGCCTTGTTTAACACACATTTACCACTCTAGTCTCCTTTAAGTAAAGAATATAGGATTCATACAGTGTTTCATGTTATCTTAACTCGAATTAAGGATTTCCCTTATCTTAGCTACCTTTTCTACACTAAGAACTGACTTGGAGATTCTCTTTCAGCTGTTCTAAACAAGTTCTCATCTGTTTACAGTCATTTTCAATGAATTATTCATGTTTTCATGTAGTTTCCTATATTCTGCCTTCTGGTCCAAGTATAAGCTTTGCCCACTTTATCAAAAAACATCCTACACACTGTTATGAACTGAGGCAGCTAGGGAACATTGTCTCTCCACTGTGTTATAGAGTGTAGTACTACATTTCAGTGAAGTGTAAGGCTTTCCAAAGCTGCCGAATGTGTTTCTTTCTCTATTTCAATGGTATTCTGCCTTGTATAACACACATTTACCACTCTAGTCTCCTTTAAGTAATGAATATAGGATTCATACAGTGTTAGATGTTATCTTAACTCGAATTAAGGATTTCCCTTATCTTAGCTACCTTTTCTACACTAAGAACTGACTTGGAGATTCTCTTTCAGCTGTTCTAAACAAGTTCTCATCTGTTTACAGGCATTTTCTCTGAATTATTCATGTTTTCATGTAGTTTCCTATATTCTGCCTTCTGGCCCAAGTATAAGCTCTGCCCACTTTATCAACCAACTTCCTACACACTGTTATGAACTGAGGCAGCTCGGGAACATTGTCTCTCAACTGTGTTATAGAGTGTAGTACTACATTTCAGTGAAGTGTAAGGCTTTCCAAAGCTGCCGAACCTGTTTCTTTCTCTATTTCAATGGTATTCTGCCTTGTATAACACACATTTACCACTCTAGTCTCCTTTAAGTAAAGAATATAGGATTCATACAGTGTTTCATGTGATCTTAACTAGAATTAAGGATTTCCCTTATCTTAGCTACCTTTTCTACAATAAGAACAGACTTGGAGAATCTCTTTCAGCTGTTCTAAACAAGTTCTCATCTGTTTACAGTCATTTTCACTGAATTATTCATGTTTTCATGTAGTTTCCTATATTCTGCCTTCTGGTCCAAGTATAACCTTTGCCCACTTTATCAAACAACTTCCTACACATTGCTATGAACTAAGGCAGCTAGGGAACATTGTCTCTCAACTGTGTTATAGAGTGTAGTACTACATTTCAGTGAAGCGTAAGGCTATCCAAAGCTGCCGAACGTGTTTCTTTCTCTATTTCAATGGTATTCTGCCTTATATAACACACATTTACCACTCTAGTCTCCGTTAAGTAAACAATATAGGATTCATACAGTGTTTGATGTTATCTTAACTCGAATTAAGGATTTCCCTTATCTTAGCTACCTTTTCTACACTAAGAACTGACTTGGAGATTCTCTTTCAGCTGTTCTAAACAAGTTCTCATCTGTTTACAGTCATTTTCAATGAATTATTCATGTTTTCATGTAGTTTCCTATATTCTGCCTTCTGGTCCAAGTATAAGCTTTGCCCACTTTATCAAAAAACTTCCTACACACTGTTATGAACTGAGGCAGCTAGGGAACATTGTCTCTCAACTGTGTTATAGAGTGTAGTACTACATTTCAGTGAAGTGGAAGGCTTTCCAAAGCTGCCGAACGTGTTTCTTTCTCTATTTCAATGGTATTCTGCCTTGTATAACACACATTTACCACTCTAGTCTCCTTTAAGTAATGAATATAGGATTCATACAGTGTTTGATGTTATCTTAACTCGAATTAAGGATTTCCCTTATCTTAGCTACCTTTTCTACACTAAGAACTGACTTGGAGATTCTCTTTCAGCTGTTCTAAACAAGTTCTCAGCCGTTTACAGTCATTTTCACTGAATTATTCATGTTTTCATGTAGTTTCCTATATTCTGCCTTCTGGTCCAAGTATAAGCTTTGCCCACTTTATCAAAAAACTTCCTACACACTGTTATGAACTGAGGCAGCTAGGAAACATTGTCTCTCAACTGTGTTATAGAGTGTAGTACTACATTTAAGTGAAGTGTAAGGCTTTCCAAAGCTGCCGAACGTGTTTCTTTCTCTATTTCAATGGTATTCTGCCTTGTTTAACACACATTTACCAGTCTAGTCTCCTTTAAGTAAAGAATATAGGATTCATACAGTGTTTCATGTTATCTTAACTCGAATTAAGGATTTCCCTTATCTTAGCTACCTTTTCTACACTAAGAACTGACTTGGAGATTCTCTTTCAGCTGTTCTAAACAAGTTCTCATCTGTTTACAGTCATTTTCAATGAATTATTCATGTTTTCATGTAGTTTCCTATATTCTGCCTTCTGGTCCAAGTATAAGCTTTGCCCACTTTATCAAAAAACTTCCTACACACTGTTATGAACTGAGGCAGCTAGGGAACATTGTCTCTCCACTGTGTTATAGAGTGTAGTACTACATTTCAGTGAAGTGTAAGGCTTTCCAAAGCTGCCGAATGTGTTTCTTTCTCTATTTCAATGGTATTCTGCCTTGTATAACACACATTTACCACTCTAGTCTCCTTTAAGTAATGAATATAGGATTCATACAGTGTTTGATGTTATCTTAACTCGAATTAAGGATTTCCCTTATCTTAGCTACCTTTTCTACACTAAGAACTGACTTGGAGATTCTCTTTCAGCTGTTCTAAACAAGTTCTCATCTGTTTACAGGCATTTTCTCTGAATTATTCATGTTTTCATGTAGTTTCCTATATTCTGCCTTCTGGCCCAAGTATAAGCTCTGCCCACTTTATCAACCAACTTCCTACACACTGTTATGAACTGAGGCAGCTCGGGAACATTGTCTCTCAACTGTGTTATAGAGTGTAGTACTACATTTCAGTGAAGTGTAAGGCTTTCCAAAGCTGCCGAACGTGTTTCTTTCTCTATTTCAATGGTATTCTGCCTTGTATAACACACATTTACCACTCTAGTCTCCTTTAAGTAAAGAATATAGGATTCATACAGTGTTTCATGTGATCTTAACTAGAATTAAGGATTTCCCTTATCTTAGCTACCTTTTCTACAATAAGAACAGACTTGGAGAATCTCTTTCAGCTGTTCTAAACAAGTTCTCATCTGTTTACAGTCATTTTCACTGAATTATTCATGTTTTCATGTAGTTTCCTATATTCTGCCTTCTTGTCCAAGTATAACCTTTGCCCACTTTATCAAACAACTTCCTACACATTGCTATGAACTAAGGCAGCTAGGGAACATTGTCTCTCAACTGTGTTATAGAGTGTAGTACTACATTTCAGTGAAGCGTAAGGCTATCCAAAGCTGCCGAACGTGTTTCTTTCTCTATTTCAATGGTATTCTGCCTTATATAACACACATTTACCACTCTAGTCTCCTTTAAGTAAACAATATAGGATTCATACAGTGTTTGATGTTATCTTAACTCGAATTAAGGATTTCCCTTATCTTAGCTACCTTTTCTACACTAAGAACTGACTTGGAGATTCTCTTTCAGCTGTTCTAAACAAGTTCTCATCTGTTTACAGTCATTTTCAATGAATTATTCATGTTTTCATGTAGTTTCCTATATTCTGCCTTCTGGTCCAAGTATAAGCTTTGCCCACTTTATCAAAAAACTTCCTACACACTGTTATGAACTGAGGCAGCTAGGGAACATTGTCTCTCAACTGTGTTATAGAGTGTAGTACTACATTTCAGTGAAGTGTAAGGCTTTCCAAAGCTGCCGAACGTGTTTCTTTCTCTATTTCAATGGTATTCTGCCTTGTATAACACACATTTACCACTCTAGTCTCCTTTAAGTAATGAATATAGGATTCATACAGTGTTTGATGTTATCTTAACTCGAATTAAGGATTTCCCTTATCTTAGCTACCTTTTCTACACTAAGAACTGACTTGGAGATTCTCTTTCAGCTGTTCTAAACAAGTTCTCAGCCGTTTACAGTCATTTTCACTGAATTATTCATGTTTTCATGTACTTTCCTATATTCTGCCTTCTGGTCCAAGTATAAGCTTTGCCCACTTTATCAAAAAACTTCCTACACACTGTTATGAACTGAGGCAGCTAGGAAACATTGTCTCTCAACTGTGTTATAGAGTGTAGTACTACATTTCAGTGAAGGGTAAGGCTTTCCAAAGCTGCCGAACGTGTTTCTTTCTCTATTTCAATGGTATTCTGCCTTGTTTAACACACATTTACCACTCTAGTCTCCTTTAAGTAAAGAATATAGGATTCATACAGTGTTTCATGTTATCTTAACTCGAATTAAGGATTTCCCTTATCTTAGCTACCTTTTCTACACTAAGAACTGACTTGGAGATTCTCTTTCAGCTGTTCTAAACAAGTTCTCATCTGTTTACAGTCATTTTCAATGAATTATTCATGTTTTCATGTAGTTTCCTATATTCTGCCTTCTGGTCCAAGTATAAGCTTTGCCCACTTTATCAAAAAACTTCCTACACACTGTTATGAACTGAGGCAGCTAGGGAACATTGTCTCTCCACTGTGTTATAGAGTGTAGTACTACATTTCAGTGAAGTGTAAGGCTTTCCAAAGCTGCCGAATGTGTTTCTTTCTCTATTTCAATGGTATTCTGCCTTGTATAACACACATTTACCACTCTAGTCTCCTTTAAGTAATGAATATAGGATTCATACAGTGTTTGATGTTATCTTAACTCGAATTAAGGATTTCCCTTATCTTAGCTACCTTTTCTACACTAAGAACTGACTTGGAGATTCTCTTTCAGCTGTTCTAAACAAGTTCTCATCTGTTTACAGGCATTTTCTCTGAATTATTCATGTTTTCATGTAGTTTCCTATATTCTGCCTTCTGGCCCAAGTATAAGCTCTGCCCACTTTATCAACCAACTTCCTACACACTGTTATGAACTGAGGCAGCTCGGGAACATTGTCTCTCAACTGTGTTATAGAGTGTAGTACTACATTTCAGTGAAGTGTAAGGCTTTCCAAAGCTGCCGAACGTGTTTCTTTCTCTATTTCAATGGTATTCTGCCTTGTATAACACACATTTACCACTCTAGTCTCCTTTAAGTAAAGAATATAGGATTCATACAGTGTTTCATGTGATCTTAACTGGCATTACGGATTTCCCTTATCTTAGCTACCTTTTCTACACTAAGAACTGACTTGGAGATTCTCTTTCATCTGTTCTAAACAAGTTCTCATCTGTTTGCAGTCATTTTCTCTGAATTATTCATGTTTTCATGTAGTTTCCTATATTCTGCCTTCTGGCCCAAGTATAAGCTTTGCCCACTTTATCAAACAACTTCCTACACACTGTTATTAACTGAGGCAGCTCGGGAACATTGTCTCTCAACTGTGTTATAGAGTGTAGTACTACATTTCAGTGAAGTGTAAAGCTTTCCAAAGCTGCCGAACGTGTTTCTTTCTCTATTTCAATGGTATTCTGCCTTGTTTAACACACATTTACCACTCTAGTCTCCTTTAAGTAAAGAATATAGGATTCATACAGTGTTTCATGTTATCTTAACTCGAATTAAGGATTTCCCTTATCTTAGCTACCTTTTCTACACTAAGAACTGACTTGGAGATTCTCTTTCAGCTGTTCTAAACAAGTTCTCATCTGTTTACAGTCATTTTCAATGAATTATTCATGTTTTCATGTAGTTTCCTATATTCTGCCTTCTGGTCCAAGTATAAGCTTTGCCCACTTTATCAAAAAACTTCCTACACACTGTTATGAACTGAGGCAGCTAGGGAACATTGTCTCTCCACTGTGTTATAGAGTGTAGTACTACATTTCAGTGAAGTGTAAGGCTTTCCAAAGCTGCCGAATGTGTTTCTTTCTCTATTTCAATGGTATTCTGCCTTGTATAACACACATTTACCACTCTAGTCTCCTTTAAGTAATGAATATAGGATTCATACAGTGTTTGATGTTATCTTAACTCGAATTAAGGATTTCCCTTATCTTAGCTACCTTTTCTACACTAAGAACTGACTTGGAGATTCTCTTTCAGCTGTTCTAAACAAGTTCTCATCTGTTTACAGGCATTTTCTCTGAATTATTCATGTTTTCATGTAGTTTCCTATATTCTGCCTTCTGGCCCAAGTATAAGCTCTGCCCACTTTATCAACCAACTTCCTACACACTGTTATGAACTGAGGCAGCTCGGGAACATTGTCTCTCAACTGTGTTATAGAGTGTAGTACTACATTTCAGTGAAGTGTAAGGCTTTCCAAAGCTGCCGAACGTGTTTCTTTCTCTATTTCAATGGTATTCTGCCTTGTATAACACACATTTACCACTCTAGTCTCCTTTAAGTAAAGAATATAGGATTCATACAGTGTTTCATGTGATCTTAACTGGCATTACGGATTTCCCTTATCTTAGCTACCTTTTCTACACTAAGAACTGACTTGGAGATTCTCTTTCATCTGTTCTAAACAAGTTCTCATCTGTTTGCAGTCATTTTCTCTGAATTATTCATGTTTTCATGTAGTTTCCTATATTCTGCCTTCTGGCCCAAGTATAAGCTTTGCCCACTTTATCAAACAACTTCCTACACACTGTTATTAACTGAGGCAGCTCGGGAACATTGTCTCTCAACTGTGTTATAGAGTGTAGTACTACATTTCAGTGAAGTGTAAAGCTTTCCAAAGCTGCCGATCGTGTTTCTTTCTCTATTTCAATGGTATTCTGCCTTGTATAACACAAATTTACCACTCTAGTCTCCTTTAAGTAAAGAATATAGGATTCATACAGTGTTTCATGTGATCTTAACTCGAATTAAGGATTTCCCGGATCTTAGCTACCTTTTCTACAATAAGAACAGACTTGGAGAATCTCTTTCAGCTGTTCTAAACAAGTTCTCATCTGTTTACAGTCATTTTCACTGAATTATTCATGTTTTCATGTAGTTTCCTATATTCTGCCTCCTGGCCCAAGTATAAGCTTTGCCCACTTTATCAAACAACTTCCTACACACTGTTATGAACTGAGGCAGTTCGGGAACATTGTCTCTCAACTGTGTTATAGAGTGTAGTACTACATTTCAGTGAAGTGTAAGGCTTTCCAAAGCTGCCGAACGTGTTTCTTTCTCTATTTCAATGGTATTCTGCCTTGTATAACACACATTTACCACTCTAGTCTCCTTTAACTAATGAATATAGGATTCATACAGTGTTTGATGTTATCTTAACTCGAATTAAGGATTTCCCTTATCTTAGCTACCTTTTCTACACTAAGAACTGACTTAGAGAATCTCTTTCAGCTGTTCTAAAACAAGTGCCCTTCTGTTTACAGACATTTTCACTGAATTATTCATGTTTTCATGTAGTTTCCTATATTCTGCCTTCTGGTCCAAGTATAAGCTTTGCCCACTTTATCAAACAACTTCCTACACATTGTTATGAACTAAGGCAGCTAGGGAAAATTGTCTCTCAACTGTGTTATAGAGTGTAGTACTACATTTCAGTGAAGCGTAAGGCTTTCCAAAGCTGCCGAACGTGTTTCTTTCTCTATTTCAATGGTATTCTGCCTTATATAACACACATTTACCACTCTAGTCTCCTTTAAGTAAACAATATAGGATTCATACAGTGTTTCATGTTATCTTAACTCGAATTAAGGATTTCCCTTATCTTAGCTACCTTTTCTACACTAAGAACTGACTTGGAGATTCTCTTTCAGCTGTTCTAAACAAGTTCTCAGCCGTTTACAGTCATTTTCACTGAATTATTCATGTTTTCATGTACTTTCCTATATTCTGCCTTCTGGTCCAAGTATAAGCTTTGCCCACTTTATCAAAAAACTTCCTACACACTGTTATAAACTGAGGCAGCTAGGAAACATTGTCTCTCAACTGTGTTATAGAGTGTAGTACTACATTTCAGTGAAGGGTAAGGCTTTCCAAAGCTGCCGAACGTGTTTCTTTCTCTATTTCAATGGTATTCTGCCTTGTTTAACACACATTTACCACTCTAGTCTCCTTTAAGTAAAGAATATAGGATTCATACAGTGTTTCATGTTATCTTAACTCGAATTAAGGATTTCCCTTATCTTAGCTACCTTTTCTACACTAAGAACTGACTTGGAGATTCTCTTTCAGCTGTTCTAAACAAGTTCTCATCTGTTTACAGTCATTTTCAATGAATTATTCATGTTTTCATGTAGTTTCCTATATTCTGCCTTCTGGTCCAAGTATAAGCTTTGCCCACTTTATCAAAAAACTTCCTACACACTGTTATGAACTGAGGCAGCTAGGGAACATTGTCTCTCCACTGTGTTATAGAGTGTAGTACTACATTTCAGTGAAGTGTAAGGCTTTCCAAAGCTGCCGAATGTGTTTCTTTCTCTATTTCAATGGTATTCTGCCTTGTATAACACACATTTACCACTCTAGTCTCCTTTAAGTAATGAATATAGGATTCATACAGTGTTTGATGTTATCTTAACTCGAATTAAGGATTTCCCTTATCTTAGCTACCTTTTCTACACTAAGAACTGACTTGGAGATTCTCTTTCAGCTGTTCTAAACAAGTTCTCATCTGTTTACAGGCATTTTCTCTGAATTATTCATGTTTTCATGTAGTTTCCTATATTCTGCCTTCTGGCCCAAGTATAAGCTCTGCCCACTTTATCAACCAACTTCCTACACACTGTTATGAACTGAGGCAGCTCGGGAACATTGTCTCTCAACTGTGTTATAGAGTGTAGTACTACATTTCAGTGAAGTGTAAGGCTTTCCAAAGCTGCCGAACGTGTTTCTTTCTCTATTTCAATGGTATTCTGCCTTGTATAACACACATTTACCACTCTAGTCTCCTTTAAGTAAAGAATATAGGATTCATACAGTGTTTCATGTGATCTTAACTGGCATTACGGATTTCCCTTATCTTAGCTACCTTTTCTACACTAAGAACTGACTTGGAGATTCTCTTTCATCTGTTCTAAACAAGTTCTCATCTGTTTGCAGTCATTTTCTCTGAATTATTCATGTTTTCATGTAGTTTCCTATATTCTGCCTTCTGGCCCAAGTATAAGCTTTGCCCACTTTATCAAACAACTTCCTACACACTGTTATTAACTGAGGCAGCTCGGGAACATTGTCTCTCAACTGTGTTATAGAGTGTAGTACTACATTTCAGTGAAGTGTAAAGCTTTCCAAAGCTGCCGAACGTGTTTCTTTCTCTATTTCAATGGTATTCTGCCTTGTTTAACACACATTTACCACTCTAGTCTCCTTTAAGTAAAGAATATAGGATTCATACAGTGTTTCATGTTATCTTAACTCGAATTAAGGATTTCCCTTATCTTAGCTACCTTTTCTACACTAAGAACTGACTTGGAGATTCTCTTTCAGCTGTTCTAAACAAGTTCTCATCTGTTTACAGTCATTTTCAATGAATTATTCATGTTTTCATGTAGTTTCCTATATTCTGCCTTCTGGTCCAAGTATAAGCTTTGCCCACTTTATCAAAAAACTTCCTACACACTGTTATGAACTGAGGCAGCTAGGGAACATTGTCTCTCCACTGTGTTATAGAGTGTAGTACTACATTTCAGTGAAGTGTAAGGCTTTCCAAAGCTGCCGAATGTGTTTCTTTCTCTATTTCAATGGTATTCTGCCTTGTATAACACACATTTACCACTCTAGTCTCCTTTAAGTAATGAATATAGGATTCATACAGTGTTTGATGTTATCTTAACTCGAATTAAGGATTTCCCTTATCTTAGCTACCTTTTCTACACTAAGAACTGACTTGGAGATTCTCTTTCAGCTGTTCTAAACAAGTTCTCATCTGTTTACAGGCATTTTCTCTGAATTATTCATGTTTTCATGTAGTTTCCTATATTCTGCCTTCTGGCCCAAGTATAAGCTCTGCCCACTTTATCAACCAACTTCCTACACACTGTTATGAACTGAGGCAGCTCGGGAACATTGTCTCTCAACTGTGTTATAGAGTGTAGTACTACATTTCAGTGAAGTGTAAGGCTTTCCAAAGCTGCCGAACGTGTTTCTTTCTCTATTTCAATGGTATTCTGCCTTGTATAACACACATTTACCACTCTAGTCTCCTTTAAGTAAAGAATATAGGATTCATACAGTGTTTCATGTGATCTTAACTGGCATTACGGATTTCCCTTATCTTAGCTACCTTTTCTACACTAAGAACTGACTTGGAGATTCTCTTTCATCTGTTCTAAACAAGTTCTCATCTGTTTGCAGTCATTTTCTCTGAATTATTCATGTTTTCATGTAGTTTCCTATATTCTGCCTTCTGGCCCAAGTATAAGCTTTGCCCACTTTATCAAACAACTTCCTACACACTGTTATTAACTGAGGCAGCTCGGGAACATTGTCTCTCAACTGTGTTATAGAGTGTAGTACTACATTTCAGTGAAGTGTAAAGCTTTCCAAAGCTGCCGATCGTGTTTCTTTCTCTATTTCAATGGTATTCTGCCTTGTATAACACAAATTTACCACTCTAGTCTCCTTTAAGTAAAGAATATAGGATTCATACAGTGTTTCATGTGATCTTAACTCGAATTAAGGATTTCCCGGATCTTAGCTACCTTTTCTACAATAAGAACAGACTTGGAGAATCTCTTTCAGCTGTTCTAAACAAGTTCTCATCTGTTTACAGTCATTTTCACTGAATTATTCATGTTTTCATGTAGTTTCCTATATTCTGCCTCCTGGCCCAAGTATAAGCTTTGCCCACTTTATCAAACAACTTCCTACACACTGTTATGAACTGAGGCAGTTCGGGAACATTGTCTCTCAACTGTGTTATAGAGTGTAGTACTACATTTCAGTGAAGTGTAAGGCTTTCCAAAGCTGCCGAACGTGTTTCTTTCTCTATTTCAATGGTATTCTGCCTTGTATAACACACATTTACCACTCTAGTCTCCTTTAACTAATGAATATAGGATTCATACAGTGTTTGATGTTATCTTAACTCGAATTAAGGATTTCCCTTATCTTAGCTACCTTTTCTACACTAAGAACTGACTTAGAGAATCTCTTTCAGCTGTTCTAAAACAAGTGCCCTTCTGTTTACAGACATTTTCACTGAATTATTCATGTTTTCATGTAGTTTCCTATATTCTGCCTTCTGGTCCAAGTATAAGCTTTGCCCACTTTATCAAACAACTTCCTACACATTGTTATGAACTAAGGCAGCTAGGGAAAATTGTCTCTCAACTGTGTTATAGAGTGTAGTACTACATTTCAGTGAAGCGTAAGGCTTTCCAAAGCTGCCGAACGTGTTTCTTTCTCTATTTCAATGGTATTCTGCCTTATATAACACACATTTACCACTCTAGTCTCCTTTAAGTAAACAATATAGGATTCATACAGTGTTTGATGTTATCTTAACTCGAATTAAGGATTTCCCTTATCTTAGCTACCTTTTCTACACTAAGAACTGACTTGGAGATTCTCTTTCAGCTGTTCTAAACAAGTTCTCATCTGTTTACAGTCATTTTCTCTGAATTATTCATGTTTTCATGTAGTTTCCTATATTCTGCCTTCTGGCCCAAGTATAAGCTTTGCCCACTTTATCAAACAACTTCCTACACACTGTTATTAACTGAGGCAGCTCGGGAACATTGTCTCTCAACTGTGTTATAGAGTGTAGTACTACATTTCAGTGAAGTGTAAAGCTTTCCAAAGCTGCCGATCGTGTTTCTTTCTCTATTTCAATGGTATTCTGCCTTGTATAACACAAATTTACCACTCTAGTCTCCTTTAAGTAAAGAATATAGGATTCATACAGTGTTTCATGTGATCTTAACTCGAATTAAGGATTTCCCGGATCTTAGCTACCTTTTCTACAATAAGAACAGACTTGGAGAATCTCTTTCAGCTGTTCTAAACAAGTTCTCATCTGTTTACAGTCATTTTCACTGAATTATTCATGTTTTCATGTAGTTTCCTATATTCTGCCTCCTGGCCCAAGTATAAGCTTTGCCCACTTTATCAAACAACTTCCTACACACTGTTATGAACTGAGGCAGTTCGGGAACATTGTCTCTCAACTGTGTTATAGAGTGTAGTACTACATTTCAGTGAAGTGTAAGGCTTTCCAAAGCTGCCGAACGTGTTTCTTTCTCTATTTCAATGGTATTCTGCCTTGTATAACACACATTTACCACTCTAGTCTCCTTTAACTAATGAATATAGGATTCATACAGTGTTTGATGTTATCTTAACTCGAATTAAGGATTTCCCTTATCTTAGCTACCTTTTCTACACTAAGAACTGACTTAGAGAATCTCTTTCAGCTGTTCTAAAACAAGTGCCCTTCTGTTTACAGACATTTTCACTGAATTATTCATGTTTTCATGTAGTTTCCTATATTCTGCCTTCTGGTCCAAGTATAAGCTTTGCCCACTTTATCAAACAACTTCCTACACATTGTTATGAACTAAGGCAGCTAGGGAAAATTGTCTCTCAACTGTGTTATAGAGTGTAGTACTACATTTCAGTGAAGCGTAAGGCTTTCCAAAGCTGCCGAACGTGTTTCTTTCTCTATTTCAATGGTATTCTGCCTTATATAACACACATTTACCACTCTAGTCTCCTTTAAGTAAACAATATAGGATTCATACAGTGTTTCATGTTATCTTAACTCGAATTAAGGATTTCCCTTATCTTAGCTACCTTTTCTACACTAAGAACTGACTTGGAGATTCTCTTTCAGCTGTTCTAAACAAGTTCTCAGCCGTTTACAGTCATTTTCACTGAATTATTCATGTTTTCATGTACTTTCCTATATTCTGCCTTCTGGTCCAAGTATAAGCTTTGCCCACTTTATCAAAAAACTTCCTACACACTGTTATGAACTGAGGCAGCTAGGAAACATTGTCTCTCAACTGTGTTATAGAGTGTAGTACTACATTTCAGTGAAGGGTAAGGCTTTCCAAAGCTGCCGAACGTGTTTCTTTCTCTATTTCAATGGTATTCTGCCTTGTTTAACACACATTTACCACTCTAGTCTCCTTTAAGTAAAGAATATAGGATTCATACAGTGTTTCATGTTATCTTAACTCGAATTAAGGATTTCCCTTATCTTAGCTACCTTTTCTACACTAAGAACTGACTTGGAGATTCTCTTTCAGCTGTTCTAAACAAGTTCTCATCTGTTTACAGTCATTTTCAATGAATTATTCATGTTTTCATGTAGTTTCCTATATTCTGCCTTCTGGTCCAAGTATAAGCTTTGCCCACTTTATCAAAAAACTTCCTACACACTGTTATGAACTGAGGCAGCTAGGGAACATTGTCTCTCCACTGTGTTATAGAGTGTAGTACTACATTTCAGTGAAGTGTAAGGCTTTCCAAAGCTGCCGAATGTGTTTCTTTCTCTATTTCAATGGTATTCTGCCTTGTATAACACACATTTACCACTCTAGTCTCCTTTAAGTAATGAATATAGGATTCATACAGTGTTTGATGTTATCTTAACTCGAATTAAGGATTTCCCTTATCTTAGCTACCTTTTCTACACTAAGAACTGACTTGGAGATTCTCTTTCAGCTGTTCTAAACAAGTTCTCATCTGTTTACAGGCATTTTCTCTGAATTATTCATGTTTTCATGTAGTTTCCTATATTCTGCCTTCTGGCCCAAGTATAAGCTCTGCCCACTTTATCAACCAACTTCCTACACACTGTTATGAACTGAGGCAGCTCGGGAACATTGTCTCTCAACTGTGTTATAGAGTGTAGTACTACATTTCAGTGAAGTGTAAGGCTTTCCAAAGCTGCCGAACGTGTTTCTTTCTCTATTTCAATGGTATTCTGCCTTGTATAACACACATTTACCACTCTAGTCTCCTTTAAGTAAAGAATATAGGATTCATACAGTGTTTCATGTGATCTTAACTGGCATTACGGATTTCCCTTATCTTAGCTACCTTTTCTACACTAAGAACTGACTTGGAGATTCTCTTTCATCTGTTCTAAACAAGTTCTCATCTGTTTGCAGTCATTTTCTCTGAATTATTCATGTTTTCATGTAGTTTCCTATATTCTGCCTTCTGGCCCAAGTATAAGCTTTGCCCACTTTATCAAACAACTTCCTACACACTGTTATTAACTGAGGCAGCTCGGGAACATTGTCTCTCAACTGTGTTATAGAGTGTAGTACTACATTTCAGTGAAGTGTAAAGCTTTCCAAAGCTGCCGAACGTGTTTCTTTCTCTATTTCAATGGTATTCTGCCTTGTTTAACACACATTTACCACTCTAGTCTCCTTTAAGTAAAGAATATAGGATTCATACAGTGTTTCATGTTATCTTAACTCGAATTAAGGATTTCCCTTATCTTAGCTACCTTTTCTACACTAAGAACTGACTTGGAGATTCTCTTTCAGCTGTTCTAAACAAGTTCTCATCTGTTTACAGTCATTTTCAATGAATTATTCATGTTTTCATGTAGTTTCCTATATTCTGCCTTCTGGTCCAAGTATAAGCTTTGCCCACTTTATCAAAAAACTTCCTACACACTGTTATGAACTGAGGCAGCTAGGGAACATTGTCTCTCCACTGTGTTATAGAGTGTAGTACTACATTTCAGTGAAGTGTAAGGCTTTCCAAAGCTGCCGAATGTGTTTCTTTCTCTATTTCAATGGTATTCTGCCTTGTATAACACACATTTACCACTCTAGTCTCCTTTAAGTAATGAATATAGGATTCATACAGTGTTTGATGTTATCTTAACTCGAATTAAGGATTTCCCTTATCTTAGCTACCTTTTCTACACTAAGAACTGACTTGGAGATTCTCTTTCAGCTGTTCTAAACAAGTTCTCATCTGTTTACAGGCATTTTCTCTGAATTATTCATGTTTTCATGTAGTTTCCTATATTCTGCCTTCTGGCCCAAGTATAAGCTCTGCCCACTTTATCAACCAACTTCCTACACACTGTTATGAACTGAGGCAGCTCGGGAACATTGTCTCTCAACTGTGTTATAGAGTGTAGTACTACATTTCAGTGAAGTGTAAGGCTTTCCAAAGCTGCCGAACGTGTTTCTTTCTCTATTTCAATGGTATTCTGCCTTGTATAACACACATTTACCACTCTAGTCTCCTTTAAGTAAAGAATATAGGATTCATACAGTGTTTCATGTGATCTTAACTGGCATTACGGATTTCCCTTATCTTAGCTACCTTTTCTACACTAAGAACTGACTTGGAGATTCTCTTTCATCTGTTCTAAACAAGTTCTCATCTGTTTGCAGTCATTTTCTCTGAATTATTCATGTTTTCATGTAGTTTCCTATATTCTGCCTTCTGGCCCAAGTATAAGCTTTGCCCACTTTATCAAACAACTTCCTACACACTGTTATTAACTGAGGCAGCTCGGGAACATTGTCTCTCAACTGTGTTATAGAGTGTAGTACTACATTTCAGTGAAGTGTAAAGCTTTCCAAAGCTGCCGATCGTGTTTCTTTCTCTATTTCAATGGTATTCTGCCTTGTATAACACAAATTTACCACTCTAGTCTCCTTTAAGTAAAGAATATAGGATTCATACAGTGTTTCATGTGATCTTAACTCGAATTAAGGATTTCCCGGATCTTAGCTACCTTTTCTACAATAAGAACAGACTTGGAGAATCTCTTTCAGCTGTTCTAAACAAGTTCTCATCTGTTTACAGTCATTTTCACTGAATTATTCATGTTTTCATGTAGTTTCCTATATTCTGCCTCCTGGCCCAAGTATAAGCTTTGCCCACTTTATCAAACAACTTCCTACACACTGTTATGAACTGAGGCAGTTCGGGAACATTGTCTCTCAACTGTGTTATAGAGTGTAGTACTACATTTCAGTGAAGTGTAAGGCTTTCCAAAGCTGCCGAACGTGTTTCTTTCTCTATTTCAATGGTATTCTGCCTTGTATAACACACATTTACCACTCTAGTCTCCTTTAACTAATGAATATAGGATTCATACAGTGTTTGATGTTATCTTAACTCGAATTAAGGATTTCCCTTATCTTAGCTACCTTTTCTACACTAAGAACTGACTTAGAGAATCTCTTTCAGCTGTTCTAAAACAAGTGCCCTTCTGTTTACAGACATTTTCACTGAATTATTCATGTTTTCATGTAGTTTCCTATATTCTGCCTTCTGGTCCAAGTATAAGCTTTGCCCACTTTATCAAACAACTTCCTACACATTGTTATGAACTAAGGCAGCTAGGGAAAATTGTCTCTCAACTGTGTTATAGAGTGTAGTACTACATTTCAGTGAAGCGTAAGGCTTTCCAAAGCTGCCGAACGTGTTTCTTTCTCTATTTCAATGGTATTCTGCCTTATATAACACACATTTACCACTCTAGTCTCCTTTAAGTAAACAATATAGGATTCATACAGTGTTTCATGTTATCTTAACTCGAATTAAGGATTTCCCTTATCTTAGCTACCTTTTCTACACTAAGAACTGACTTGGAGATTCTCTTTCAGCTGTTCTAAACAAGTTCTCATCTGTTTACAGTCATTTTCTATGAATTATTCATGTTTTCATGTAGTTTCCTATATTCTGCCTTCTGGTCCAAGTATAAGCTTTGCCCACTTTATCAAAAAACTTCCTACACACTGTTATGAACTGAGGCAGCTAGGGAACATTGTCTCTCAACTGTGTTATAGAGTGTAGTACTACATTTCAGTGCAGTGTAAGGCTTTCCAAAGCTGCCGAATGTGTTTCTTTCTCTATTTCAATGGTATTCTGCCTTGTATAACACACATTTACCACTCTAGTCTCCTTTAAGTAATGAATATAGGATTCATACAGTGTTTGATGTTATCTTAACTCGAATTAAGGATTTCCCTTATCTTAGCTACCTTTTCTACACTAAGAACTGACTTGGAGATTCTCTTTCAGCTGTTCTAAACAAGTTCTCATCTGTTTACAGTCATTTTCAATGAATTATTCATGTTTTCATGTAGTTTCCTATATTCTGCCTTCTGGTCCAAGTATAAGCTTTGCCCACTTTATCAAAAAACTTCCTACACACTGTTATGAACTGAGGCAGCTAGGGAACATTGTCTCTCAACTGTGTTATAGAGTGTAGTACTACATTTCAGTGAAGTGTAAGGTTTTCCAAAGCTGCCGAATGTGTTTCTTTCTCTATTTCAATGGTATTCTGCCTTGTATAACACACATTTACCACTCTAGTCTCCTTTAAGTAATGAATATAGGATTCATACAGTGTTTGATGTTATCTTAACTCGAATTAAGGATTTCCCTTATCTTAGCTACCTTTTCTACAATAAGAACTGACTTGGAGATTCTCTTTCAGCTGTTCTAAACAAGTTCTCATCTGTTTACAGTCATTTTCTCTGAATTATTCATGTTTTCATGTAGTTTCCTATATTCTGCCTTCTGGCCCAAGTATAAGCTCTGCCCACTTTATCAACCAACTTCCTACACACTGTTATGAACTGAGGCAGCTCGGGAACATTGTCTCTCAACTGTGTTATAGAGTGTAGTACTACATTTCAGTGAAGTGTAAGGCTTTCCAAAGCTGCCGAACGTGTTTCTTTCTCTATTTCAATGGTATTCTGCCTTGTATAACACACATTTACCACTCTAGTCTCCTTTAAGTAAAGAATATAGGATTCAAACAGTGTTTCATGTGATCTTAACTCGAATTAAGGATTTCCCGGATCTTAGCTACCTTTTCTACAATAAGAACAGACTTGGAGAATCTCTTTCAGCTGTTCTAAACAAGTTCTCATCTGTTTACAGTCATTTTCACTGAATTATTCATGTTTTTATGTAGTTTCCTATATTCTGCCTTCTGGTCCAAGTATAAGCTTTGCCCACTTTATCAAACAACTTCCTACACATTGTTATGAACTAAGGCAGCTAGGGAACATTGTCTCTCAACTGTGTTATAGGGTGTAGTACTACATTTCAGTGAAGCGTAAGGCTTTCCAAAGCTGCCGAACGTGTTTCTTTCTCTATTTCAATGGTATTCTGCCTTGTATAACACACATTTACCACTCTAGTCTCCTTTAAGTAAACAATATAGGATTCATACAGTGTTTGATGTTATCTTAACTCGAATTAAGGATTTCCCTTATCTTAGCTACCTTTTCTACACTAAGAACTGACTTGGAGATTCTCTTTCAGCTGTTCTAAACAAGTTCTCATCTGTTTACAGTCATTTTCAATGAATTATTCATGTTTTCATGTAGTTTCCTATATTCTGCCTTCTGGTCCAAGTATAAGCTTTGCCCACTTTATCAAACAACTTCCTACACACTGTTATGAACTGAGGCAGTTCGGGAACATTGTCTCTCAACTGTGTTATAGAGTGTAGTACTACATTTCAGTGAAGTGTAAGGCTTTCCAAAGCTGCCGAACGTGTTTCTTTCTCTATTTCAATGGTATTCTGCCTTGTATAACACACATTTACCACTCTAGTCTCCTTTAAGTAATGAACATAGGATTCATACAGTGTTTGATGTTATCTTAACTCGAATTAAGGATTTCCCTTATCTTAGCTACCTTTTCTACACTAAGAACTGACTTGGAGAATCTCTTTCAGCTGTTCTAAAACAAGTTCTCTTCTGTTTACAGTCATTTTCACTGAATTATTCATGTTTTCATGTAGTTTCCTATATTCTGCCTTCTGGTCCAAGTATAAGCTTTGCCCACTTTATCAAACAACTTCCTACACATTGTTATGAACTAAGGCAGCTAGGGAACATTGTCTCTCAACTGTGTTATAGAGTGTAGTACTACATTTCAGTGAAGCATAAGGCTTTCCAAAGCTGCCGAACGTGTTTCTTTCTCTATTTCAATGGTATTCTGCCTTGTATCACACATTTACTACTCTAGTCTCCTTTAAGTAATGAATATAGGATTCATACAGTGTTTGATGTTATCTTAACTCGAATTAAGGATTTCCCTTATCTTAGCTACCTTTTCTACACTAAGAACTGACTTGGAGATTCTCTTTCAGCTGTTCTAAGCAAGTTCTCATCTGTTTACAGTCATTTTCTATGAATTATTCATGTTTTCATGTAGTTTCCTATATTCTGCCTTCTGGTCCAAGTATAAGCTTTGCCCACTTTATCAAAAAACTTCCTACACACTGTTATGAACTGAGGCAGCTAGGGAACATTGTCTCTCAACTGTGTTATAGAGTGTAGTACTACATTTCAGTGAAGTGTAAGGCTTTCCAAAGCTGCCGAACGTGTTTCTTTCTCTATTTCAATGGTATTCTGCCTTGTTTAACACACATTTACCACTCTAGTCTCCTTTAAGTAAAGAAAATAGGATTCATACAGTGTTTGATGTTATCTTAACTCGAATTAAGGATTTCCCTTATCTTAGCTACCTTTTCTACACTAAGAACTGACTTGGAGATTCTCTTTCAGCTGTTCTAAACAAGTTCTCATCTGTTTACAGTCATTTTCAATGAATTATTCATGTTTTCATGTAGTTTCCTATATTCTGCCTTCTGGTCCAAGTATAAGCTTTGCCCACTTTATCAAAAAACTTCCTACACACTGTTATGAACTGAGGCAGCTCGGGAACATTGTCTCTCAACTGTGTTATAGAGTGTAGTACTACATTTCAGTGACGTGTAAGGTTTCCAAAGCTGCCGAACGTGTTTCTTTCTCTATTTCAATGGTATTCTGCCTTGTATAACACACATTTACCACTCTAGTCTCCTTTTAAGTAATGAATATAGCATTCATACAGTGTTTGATGTTATCTAAACTCGAATTAAGGATTTCCCTTATCTTAGCTACCTTTTCTACACTAAGAACTGACTTGGAGATTCTCTTTCAGCTGTTCTAAACCAGTTCTCATCTCTTTACAGTCATTTTCACTGAATTATTCATGTTTTCATGTCGTTTCCTATATTCTGCCTTCTGGCCCAAGTATAAGCTTTGCCCACTTTATCAAACAACTTCCTACACACTGTTTTGAACTGAGGCAGCTCGGGAACCTTGTCTCTCAACTGTGTGATAGAGTGTAGTACTACATTTCAGTGAAGTGTAAGGCTTTCCAAAACTGCCGAACGTGTTTCTTTCTCTATTTCAATGGTATTCTGCCTTCTATAACACACATTTACCACTCTAGTCTCCTTTAAGTAAAGAATATAGGATTCATACAGTGTTTGATGTGATCTTAACTCGAATTAAGGATATCCCTTATCTTAGCTACCTTTTCTACAATAAGAACAGACTTGAAGAATCTCTTTCCGCTGTTCTAAACAAGTTCTCATCTGTTTACAGTCATTTTCACTGAAATATTCATGTTTTCATGTACTTTCCTATATTCTTCCTTCTGGTCCAATTATAAGCTTTGCCCACTTTATCAAAAAACTTCCTACACACTGTTATGAACTGAGGCAGCTAGGGAACATTGTCTCTCAACTGTGTTATAGAGTGTAGTACTACATTTCAGTGAAGTGTAAGGCTTTCCAAAACTGCCGAACGTGTTTCTTTCTCTATTTCAATGGTATTCTGCCTTCTATAACACACATTTACCACTCTAGTCTCCTTTAAGTAATGAATATAGGATTCATACAGTGTTTGATGTTATCTTAACTCGAATTAAGGATTTCCCTTATCTTAGCTACCTTTTCTACACTAAGAACTGACTTGGAGATTCTCTTTCAGCTGTTCTAAACAACTTCTCATCTGTTTACAGTCATTTTCTATGAATTATTCATGTTTTCATGTAGTTTCCTATATTCTGCCTTCTGGTCCAAGTATAAGCTTTGCCCACTTTATCAAAAAACTTCCTACTCACTGTTATGAACTGAGGCAGCTAGGGAACATTGTCTCTCAACTGTGTTATAGAGTGTAGTACTACATTTCAGTGAAGTGTAAGGGTTTCCAAAGCTGCTGAACGTGTTTCTTTCTCTATTTCAATGGTATTCTGCCTTGTATAAAACACATTTACCACTCTAGTCTCCTTTAAGTAAAGAATATAGGATTCATACAGTGTTTCATGTGATCTTAACTCGAATTAAGGATATCCCTTATCTTAGCTACCTTTTCTACAATAAGAACAGACTTGAAGAATCTCTTTCAGCTGTTCTAAACAAGTTCTTATCTGTTTACAGTCATTTTCACTGAAATATTCATGTTTTCATGTACTTTCCTATATTCTTCCTTCTGGTCCAATTATAAGCTTTGCCCACTTTATCAAACAACTTCCTACACACTGTTATGAACTGAGGCAGTTCGGGAACATTGTCTCTCAACTGTGTTATAGAGTGTAGTACTACATTTCAGTGAAGTGTAAGGCTTTCCAAAGGTGCCGAACATGTTTCTTTCTCTATTTCAATGGTATTCTGCCTTGTATAACACACATTTACCACTCTAGTCTCCTTTAAGTAATGAATATAGGATTCATACAGTGTTTGATGTTATCTTAACTCGAATTAAGGATTTCCCTTATCTTAGCTACCTTTTCTACACTAAGAACTGACTTGGAGAATCTCTTTCAGCTGTTCTAAAACAAGTTCTCTTCTGTTTACAGTCATTTTCACTGAATTATTCATGTTTTCATGTAGTTTCCTATATTCTGCCTTCTGGTCCAAGTATAAGCTTTGCCCACTTTATCAAACAACTTCCTACACATTGTTATGAACTAAGGCAGCTAGGGAACATTGTTTCTCAACTGTGTTATAGAGTGTAGTACTACATTTCAGTGAAGCGTAAGGTTTCCAAAGCTGCCGAAAGTGTTTCTTTCTCTATTTCAATGGTATTCTGCCTTATATAACACACATTTACCACTCTAGTCTCATTTAAGTAAACAATATAGGATTCATACAGTGTTTGATGTTATCTTAACTCGAATTAAGGATTTCCCTTATCTTAGCTACCTTTTCTACACTAAGAACTGACTTGGAGATTCTCTTTCAGCTGTTCTAAACAAGTTCTCATCTGTTTACAGTCATTTTCAATGAATTATTCATGTTTTCATGTAGTTTCCTATATTCTGCCTTCTGGTCCAAGTATAAGCTTTGCCCACTTTATCAAAAAACTTCCTACACACTGTTATGAACTGAGGCAGCTAGGGAACATTGTCTCTCAACTGTGTTATAGAGTGTAGTACTACATTTCAGTGAAGTGTAAGGCTTTCCAAAGCTGCCGAATGTGTTTCTTTCTCTATTTCAATGGTATTCTGCTTTGTATAACACACATTTACCACTCTAGTCTCCTTTAAGTAATGAATATAGGATTCATACAGTGTTTGATGTTATCTTAACTCGAATTAAGGATTTCCCTTATCTTAGCTACCTTTTCTACACTAAGAACTGACTTGGAGATTCTCTTTCAGCTGTTCTAAACAAGTTCTCATCTGTTTACAGTCATTTTCTCTGAATTATTCATGTTTTCATGTAGTTTCCTATATTCTGCCTTCTGGCCCAAGTATAAGCTCTGCCCACTTTATCAACCAACTTCCTACACACTGTTATGAACTGAGGCAGCTCAGGAACATTGTCTCTCAACTGTGTTATAGAGTGTAGTACTACATTTCAGTGAAGTGTAAGGCTTTCCAAAGCTGCTGAACGTGTTTCTTTCTCTATTTCAATGGTATTCTGCCTTGTATAACACACATTTACCACTCTAGTCTCCTTTAAGTAAAGAATATAGGATTCATACAGTGTTTGATGTTATCTTAACTCGAATTAAGGATTTCCCTTATCTTAGCTACCTTTTCTACAATAAGAACAGACCTGGAGAATCTCTTTCAGCTGTTCTAAACAAGTTCTCATCTGTTTACAGTCATTTTCACTGAATTATTCATGTTTTCATGTAGTTTCCTATATTCTGCCTTGTGGTCCAAGTATAAGCTTTGCCCACTTTATCAAACAACTTCCTACACATTGTTATGAACTAAGGCAGCTAGGGAACATTGTCTCTCAACTGTGTTATAGAGTGTAGTACTACATTTCAGTGAAGTGTAAGGCTTTCCAAAGCTGCCGAACGTGTTTCTTTCTCTATTTCAATGGTATTCTGCCTTGTATAACACACATTTACCACTCTAGTCTCCTTTAAGTAAAGAATATAGGATTCATACAGTGTTTCATGTGATCTTAACTCGAATTAAGGATTTCCCTTATCTTAGCTACCTTTTCTACACTAAGAACTGACTTGGCGAAACTCTTTCAGCTGTTCTAAAACAAGTTCTCTTCTGTTTACAGTCATTTTCACTGAATTATTCATGTTTTCATGTAGTTTCCTATATTCTGCCTTCTGGTCCAAGTATAAGCTTTGCCCACTTTATCAAACAACTTCCTACACATTGTTATGAACTAAGGCAGCTAGGGAACATTGTCTCTCAACTGTGTTATAGAGTGTAGTACTACATTTCAGTGAAGTGTAAGGCTTTCCAAAGCTGCCGAATGTGTTTCTTTCTCTATTTCAATGGTATTCTTCCTTGTATAACATACATTTACCACTCTAGTCTCCTTTAAGTAATGAATATAGGATTCATACAGTGTTTGATGTTATCTTAACTCGAATTAAGGATTTCCCTTATCTTAGCTACCTTTTCTACACTAAGAACTGACTTGGAGATTCTCTTTCAGCTGTTCTAAGCAAGTTCTCATCTGTTTACAGTCATTTTCTATGAATTATTCATGTTTTCATGTAGTTTCCTATATTCTGCCTTCTGGTCCAAGTATAAGCTTTGCCCACTTTATCAAAAAACTTCCTACACACTGCTATGAACTGAGGCAGCTAGGGAACATTGTCTCTCAACTGTGTTATAGAGTGTAGTACTACATTTCAGTGAAGTGTAAGGCTTTCCAAAGCTGCCGAATGTGTTTCTTTCTCTATTTCAATGGTATTCTGCCTTGTATAACACACATTTACCACTCTAGTCTCCTTTAAGTAATGAATATAGGATTCATACAGTGTTTGATGTTATCTTAACTCGAATTAAGGATTTCCCTTATCTTAGCTACCTTTTCTACACTAAGAATTGACTTGGAGATTCTCTTTCAGCTGTTCTAAAAAAGTTCTCATCTGTTTACAGTCATTTTCTCTGAATTATTCATGTTTTCATGTAGTTTCCTATATTCTGCCTTCTGGCCCAAGTATAAGCTCTGCCCACTTTATCAACCAACTTCCTACACACTGTTATGAACTGAGGCAGCTCGGGAACATTGTCTCTCAACTGTGTTATAGAGTGTAGTACTACATTTCAGTGAAGTGTAAGGCTTTCCAAAGCTGCCGAACGTGTTTCTTTCTCTATTTCAATGGTATTCTGCCTTGTATAACACACATTTACCACTCTAGTCTCCTTTAAGTAAAGAATATAGGATTCATACAGTGTTTCATGTGATCTTAACTAGAATTAAGGATTTCCCTTATCTTAGCTACCTTTTCTACAATAAGAACAGACTTGGAGAATCTCTTTCAGCTGTTCTAAACAAGTTCTCATCTGTTTACAGTCATTTTCACTGAATTATTCATGTTTTCATGTAGTTTCCTATATTCTGCCTTTTGGTCCAAGTATAAGCTTTGCCCACTTTATCAAACAACTTCCTACACATTGTTATGAACTAAGGCAGCTAGGGAACATTGTCTCTCAACTGTGTTATAGAGTGTAGTACTACATTTCAGTGAAGAGTAAGGCTTTCCAAAGCTGCCGAACGTGTTTCTTTCTCTATTTCAATGGTATTCTGCCTTATATAACACACATTTACCACTCTAGTCTCCTTTAAGTAAAGAATATAGGATTCATACAGTGTTTCATGTTATCTTAACTCGAATTAAGGATTTCCCTTATCTTAGCTACCTTTTCTACACTAAGAACTGACTTGGAGATTCTCTTTCAGCTGTTCTAAACAAGTTCTCATCTGTTTACAGTCATTTTCAATGAATTATTCATGTTTTCATGTAGTTTCCTATATTCTGCCTTCTGGTCCAAGTATAAGCTTTGCCCACTTTATCAAACAACTTCCTACACATTGTTATGAACTAAGGCAGCTAGGGAACATTGTCTCTCAACTGTGTTATAGAGTGTAGTACTACATTTCAGTGAAGTGTAAGGCTTTCCAAAGCTGCCGAATGTGTTTCTTTCTCTATTTCAATGGTATTCTTCCTTGTATAACATACATTTACCACTCTAGTCTCCTTTAAGTAATGAATATAGGATTCATACAGTGTTTGATGTTATCTTAACTCGAATTAAGGATTTCCCTTATCTTAGCTACCTTTTCTACACTAAGAACTGACTTGGAGATTCTCTTTCAGCTGTTCTAAGCAAGTTCTCATCTGTTTACAGTCATTTTCTATGAATTATTCATGTTTTCATGTAGTTTCCTATATTCTGCCTTCTGGTCCAATTATAAGCTTTGCCCACGTTATCAAAAAACTTCCTACACACTGTTATGAACTGAGGCAGCTAGGGAACATTGTCTCTCAACTGTGTTATAGAGTGTAGTACTACATTTCAGTGAAGTGTAAGGCTTTCCAAAGCTGCCGAACGTGTTTCTTTCTCTATTTCAATGGTATTCTGCCTTGTTTAACACACATTTACCACTCTAGTCTCCTTTAAGTAAAGAATATAGGATTCATACAGTGTTTCATGTTATCTTAACTCGAATTAAGGATTTCCCTTATCTTAGCTACCTTTTCTACACTAAGAACTGACTTGGAGATTCTCTTTCAGCTGTTCTAAACAAGTTCTCATCTGTTTACAGTCATTTTCAATGAATTATTCATGTTTTCATGTAGTTTCCTATATTCTGCCTTCTGGTCCAAGTATAAGCTTTGCCCACTTTATCAAAAAACTTCCTACACACTGCTATGAACTGAGGCAGCTAGGGAACATTGTCTCTCAACTGTGTTATAGAGTGTAGTACTACATTTCAGTGAAGTGTAAGGCTTTCCAAAGCTGCCGAATGTGTTTCTTTCTCTATTTCAATGGTATTCTGCCTTGTATAACACACATTTACCACTCTAGTCTCCTTTAAGTAATGAATATAGGATTCATACAGTGTTTGATGTTATCTTAACTCGAATTAAGGATTTCCCTTATCTTAGCTACCTTTTCTACACTAAGAATTGACTTGGAGATTCTCTTTCAGCTGTTCTAAAAAAGTTCTCATCTGTTTACAGTCATTTTCTCTGAATTATTCATGTTTTCATGTAGTTTCCTATATTCTGCCTTCTGGCCCAAGTATAAGCTCTGCCCACTTTATCAACCAACTTCCTACACACTGTTATGAACTGAGGCAGCTCGGGAACATTGTCTCTCAACTGTGTTATAGAGTGTAGTACTACATTTCAGTGAAGTGTAAGGCTTTCCAAAGCTGCCGAACGTGTTTCTTTCTCTATTTCAATGGTATTCTGCCTTGTATAACACACATTTACCACTCTAGTCTCCTTTAAGTAAAGAATATAGGATTCATACAGTGTTTCATGTGATCTTAACTAGAATTAAGGATTTCCCTTATCTTAGCTACCTTTTCTACAATAAGAACAGACTTGGAGAATCTCTTTCAGCTGTTCTAAACAAGTTCTCATCTGTTTACAGTCATTTTCACTGAATTATTCATGTTTTCATGTAGTTTCCTATATTCTGCCTTTTGGTCCAAGTATAAGCTTTGCCCACTTTATCAAACAACTTCCTACACATTGTTATGAACTAAGGCAGCTAGGGAACATTGTCTCTCAACTGTGTTATAGAGTGTAGTACTACATTTCAGTGAAGAGTAAGGCTTTCCAAAGCTGCCGAACGTGTTTCTTTCTCTATTTCAATGGTATTCTGCCTTATATAACACACATTTACCACTCTAGTCTCCTTTAAGTAAACAATATAGGATTCATACAGTGTTTGATGTTATCTTAACTCGAATTAAGGATTTCCCTTATCTTAGCTACCTTTTCTACACTAAGAACTGACTTGGAGATTCTCTTTCAGCTGTTCTAAACAAGTTCTCATCTGTTTACAGTCATTTTCAATGAATTATTCATGTTTTCATGTAGTTTCCTATATTCTGCCTTCTGGTCCAAGTATAAGCTTTGCCCACTTTATCAAAAAACTTCCTACACACTGTTATGAACTGAGGCAGCTAGGGAACATTGTCTCTCAACTGTGTTATAGAGTGTAGTACTACATTTCAGTGAAGTGTAAGGCTTTCCAAAACTGCCGAACGTGTTTCTTTCTCTATTTCAATGGTATTCTGCCTTCTATAACACACATTTACCACTCTAGTCTCCTTTAAGTAAAGAATATAGGATTCATACAGTGTTTCATGTGATCTTAACTCGAATTAAGGATATCCCTTATCTTAGCTACCTTTTCTACAATAAGAACAGACTTGAAGAATCTCTTTCCGCTGTTCTAAACAATTTCTCATCTGTTTACAGTCATTTTCACTGAAATATTCATGTTTTCATGTACTTTCCTATATTCTTCCTTCTGGTCCAATTATAAGCTTTGCCCACTTTATCAAAAAACTTCCTACACACTGTTATGAACTGAGGCAGCTAGGGAACATTGTCTCTCAACTGTGTTATAGAGTGTAGTACTACATTTCAGTGAAGTGTAAGGCTTTCCAAAACTGCCGAACGTGTTTCTTTCTCTATTTCAATGGTATTCTGCCTTCTATAACACACATTTACCACTCTAGTCTCCTTTAAGTAATGAATATAGGATTCATACAGTGTTTGATGTTATCTTAACTCGAATTAAGGATTTCCCTTATCTTAGCTACCTTTTCTACACTAAGAACTGACTTGGAGATTCTCTTTCAGCTGTTCTAAACAACTTCTCATCTGTTTACAGTCATTTTCTATGAATTATTCATGTTTTCATGTAGTTTCCTATATTCTGCCTTCTGGTCCAAGTATAAGCTTTGCCCACTTTATCAAAAAACTTCCTACTCACTGTTATGAACTGAGGCAGCTAGGGAACATTGTCTCTCAACTGTGTTATAGAGTGTAGTACTACATTTCAGTGAAGTGTAAGGGTTTCCAAAGCTGCTGAACGTGTTTCTTTCTCTATTTCAATGGTATTCTGCCTTGTATAAAACACATTTACCACTCTAGTCTCCTTTAAGTAAAGAATATAGGATTCATACAGTGTTTCATGTGATCTTAACTCGAATTAAGGATATCCCTTATCTTAGCTACCTTTTCTACAATAAGAACAGACTTGAAGAATCTCTTTCAGCTGTTCTAAACAAGTTCTTATCTGTTTACAGTCATTTTCACTGAAATATTCATGTTTTCATGTACTTTCCTATATTCTTCCTTCTGGTCCAATTATAAGCTTTGCCCACTTTATCAAACAACTTCCTACACACTGTTATGAACTGAGGCAGTTCGGGAACATTGTCTCTCAACTGTGTTATAGAGTGTAGTACTACATTTCAGTGAAGTGTAAGGCTTTCCAAAGGTGCCGAACGTGTTTCTTTCTCTATTTCAATGGTATTCTGCCTTGTATAACACACATTTACCACTCTAGTCTCCTTTAAGTAATGAATATAGGATTCATACAGTGTTTGATGTTATCTTAACTCGAATTAAGGATTTCCCTTATCTTAGCTACCTTTTCTACACTAAGAACTGACTTGGAGAATCTCTTTCAGCTGTTCTAAAACAAGTTCTCTTCTGTTTACAGTCATTTTCACTGAATTATTCATGTTTTCATGTAGTTTCCTATATTCTGCCTTCTGGTCCAAGTATAAGCTTTGCCCACTTTATCAAACAACTTCCTACACATTGTTATGAACTAAGGCAGCTAGGGAACATTGTTTCTCAACTGTGTTATAGAGTGTAGTACTACATTTCAGTGAAGCGTAAGGTTTCCAAAGCTGCCGAAAGTGTTTCTTTCTCTATTTCAATGGTATTCTGCCTTATATAACACACATTTACCACTCTAGTCTCATTTAAGTAAACAATATAGGATTCATACAGTGTTTGATGTTATCTTAACTCGAATTAAGGATTTCCCTTATCTTAGCTACCTTTTCTACACTAAGAACTGACTTCGAGATTCTCTTTCAGCTGTTCTAAACAAGTTCTCATCTGTTTACAGTCATTTTCAATGAATTATTCATGTTTTCATGTAGTTTCCTATATTCTGCCTTCTGGTCCAAGTATAAGCTTTGCCCACTTTATCAAAAAACTTCCTACACACTGTTATGAACTGAGGCAGCTAGGGAACATTGTCTCTCAACTGTGTTATAGAGTGTAGTACTACATTTCAGTGAAGTGTAAGGCTTTCCAAAGCTGCCGAATGTGTTTCTTTCTCTATTTCAATGGTATTCTGCTTTGTATAACACACATTTACCACTCTAGTCTCCTTTAAGTAATGAATATAGGATTCATACAGTGTTTGATGTTATCTTAACTCGAATTAAGGATTTCCCTTATCTTAGCTACCTTTTCTACACTAAGAACTGACTTGGAGATTCTCTTTCAGCTGTTCTAAACAAGTTCTCATCTGTTTACAGTCATTTTCTCTGAATTATTCATGTTTTCATGTAGTTTCCTATATTCTGCCTTCTGGCCCAAGTATAAGCTCTGCCCACTTTATCAACCAACTTCCTACACACTGTTATGAACTGAGGCAGCTCAGGAACATTGTCTCTCAACTGTGTTATAGAGTGTAGTACTACATTTCAGTGAAGTGTAAGGCTTTCCAAAGCTGCCGAACGTGTTTCTTTCTCTATTTCAATGGTATTCTGCCTTGTATAACACACATTTACCACTCTAGTCTCCTTTTAAGTAATGAATATAGCATTCATACAGTGTTTGATGTTATCTAAACTCGAATTAAGGATTTCCCTTAACTTAGCTACCTTTTCTACACTAAGAACTGACTTGGAGATTCTCTTTCAGCTGTTCTAAACCAGTTCTCATCTGTTTACAGTCATTTTCACTGAATTATTCATGTTTTCATGTAGTTTCCTATATTCTGCCTTATGGCCAAAGTATAAGCTTTGCCCACTTTATCAAACAACTTCCTACACACTGTTATGAACTGAGGCAGCTCGGGAACCTTGTCTCTCAACTGTGTGATAGAGTGTAGTACTACATTTCAGTGAAGTGTAAGGCTTTCCAAAGCTGCCGAACGTGTTTCTTTCTCTATTTCAATGGTATTCTGCCTTGTATAACACACATTTACCACTCTAGTCTCCTTTAAGTAATGAATATAGGATTCATACAGTGTTTGATGTTATCTTAACTCGAATTAAGGATTTCCCTTAACTTAGCTACCTTTTCTACACTAAGAACTGACTTGGAGATTCTCTTTCAGCTGTTCTAAACAAGTTCTCATCTGTTTACAGTCATTTTCTATGAATTATTCATGTTTTCATGTAGTTTCCTATATTCTGCCTTCTGGTCCAAGTATAAGCTTTGCCCACTTTATCAAAAAACTTCCTACTCACTGTTATGAACTGAGGCAGCTAGGGAACATTGTCTCTCAACTGTGTTATAGAGTGTAGTACTACATTTCAGTGAAGTGTAAGGCTTTCCAAAGCTGCCGAACGTGTTTCTTTCTCTATTTCAATGGTATTCTGCCTTGTTTAACACACATTTACCACTCTAGTCTCCTTTAAGTAAAGAATATAGGATTCATACAGTGTTTCATGTGATCTTAACTGGCATTACGGATTTCCCTTATCTTAGCTACCTTTTCTACACTAAGAACTGACTTGGAGATTCTCTTTCATCTGTTCTAAACAAGTTCTCATTACTTTACTGTCATTTTCTATGAATTATTCATGTTTTCATGTAGTTTCCTATATTCTGCCTTCTGGTCCAAGTATAAGCTTTGCCCACTTTATCAAAAAACTTCCTACTCACTGTTATGAACTGAGGCAGCTAGGGAACATTGTCTCTCAACTGTGTTATAGAGTGTAGTACTACATTTCAGTGAAGTGTAAGGCTTTCCAAAGCTGCTGAACGTGTTTCTTTCTCTATTTCAATGGTATTCTGCCTTGTATAAAACACATTTACCACTCTAGTCTCCTTTAAGTAAAGAATATAGGATTCATACAGTGTTTCATGTGATCTTAACTCGAATTAAGGATATCCCTTATCTTAGCTACCTTTTCTACAATAAGAACAGACTTGAAGAATCTCTTTCAGCTGTTCTAAACAAGTTCTCATCTGTTTACAGTCATTTTCACTGAAATATTCATGTTTTCATGTACTTTCCTATATTCTTCCTTCTGGTCCAATTATAAGCTTTGCCCACTTTATCAAAAAACTTCCTACACACTGTTATGAACTGAGGCAGCTAGGGAACATTGTCTCTCAACTGTGTTATAGAGTGTAGTACTACATTTCAGTGAAGTGTACGGCTTTCCAATACTGCCGAACGTGTTTCTTTCTCTATTTCAATGGTATTCTGCCTTCTATAACACACATTTACCACTCTAGTCTCCTTTAAGTAATGAATATAGGATTCATACAGTGTTTGATGTTATCTTAACTCGAATTAAGGATTTCCCTTATCTTAGCTACCTTTTCTACACTAAGAACTGACTTGGAGATTCTCTTTCAGCTGTTCTAAACAACTTCTCATCTGTTTACAGTCATTTTCTATGAATTATTCATGTTTTCATGTAGTTTCCTATATTCTGCCTTCTGGTCCAAGTATAAGCTTTGCCCACTTTATCAAAAAACTTCCTACTCACTGTTATGAACTGAGGCAGCTAGGGAACATTGTCTCTCAACTGTGTTATAGAGTGTAGTACTACATTTCAGTGAAGTGTAAGGCTTTCCAAAGCTGCTGAACGTGTTTCTTTCTCTATTTCAATGGTATTCTGCCTTGTATAAAACACATTTACCACTCTAGTCTCCTTTAAGTAAAGAATATAGGATTCATACAGTGTTTCATGTGATCTTAACTCGAATTAAGGATTTCCCTTATCTTAGCTACCTTTTCTACAATAAGAACAGACCTGGAGAATCTCTTTCAGCTGTTCTAAACAAGTTCTCATCTGTTTACAGTCATTTTCACTGAATTATTCATGTTTTCATGTAGTTTCCTATATTCTGCCTTCTGGTCCAAGTATAAGCTTTGCCCACTTTATCAAACAACTTCCTACACACTGTTATGAACTGAGGCAGCTAGGGAACATTGTCTCTCAACTGTGTTATAGAGTGTAGTACTACATTTCAGTGAAGTGTAAGGCTTTCCAAAGCTGCCGAACGTGTTTCTTTCTCTATTTCAATGGTATTCTGCCTTGTTTAACACACATTTACCACTCTAGTCTCCTTTAAGTAAAGAATATAGGTTTCATACAGTGTTTCATGTGATCTTAACTGGCATTACGGATTTCCCTTATCTTTGCTACCTTTTCTACACTAAGAACTGACTTGGAGATTCTCTTTCATCTGTTCTAAACAAGTTCTCATCTGTTTGCAGTCATTTTCTCTGAATTATTCATGTTTTCATGTAGTTTCATATATTCTGCCTTCTGGCCCAAGTATAAGCTTTGCCCACTTTATCAAACAACTTCCTACACACTGTTATTAACTGAGGCAGCTCGGGAACATTGTCTCTCAACTGTGTTATAGAGTGTAGTACTACATTTCAGTGAAGTGTAAGGCTTTCCAAAGCTGCCGAACGTGTTTCTTTCTCTATTTCAATGGTATTCTGCCTTGTATAACACACATTTACCACTCTAGTCTCCTTTAAGTAATGAATATAGGATTCATACAGTGTTTGATGTTATCTTAACTCGAATTAAGGATTTCCCTTATCTTAGCTACCTTTTCTACACTAAGAACTGTCTTGGAGATTCTCTATCAGCTGTTCTAAACAAGTTCTCAGCCGTTTACAGTCATTTTCACTGAATTATTCATGTTTTCATGTAGTTTCCAATATTCTGCCTTCTGGTCCAAGTATAAGCTTTGCCCACTTTATCAAACAACTTCCTACACACTGTTATGAACTGAGGCAGCTAGGGAACATTGTCTCTCAACTGTGTTATAGAGTGTAGTACTACATTTCAGTGAAGTGTAAGGCTTTCCAAAGCTGCCTAACGTGTTTCTTTCTCTATTTCAATGGTATTCTGCCTTGTTTAACACACATTTACCACTCTAGTCTCCTTTAAGTAAAGAATATAGGATTCATACAGTGTTTCATGTGATCTTAACTGGCATTACGGATTTCCCTTATTTTAGCTACCTTTTCTACACTAAGAACTGACTTGGAGATTCTCTTTCATCTGTTCTAAACAAGTTCTCATCTGTTTGCAGTCATTTTCTCTGAATTATTCATGTTTTCATGTAGTTTCCTATATTCTGCCTTCTGGCCCAAGTATAAGCTTTGCCCACTTTATCAAACAACTTCCTACACACTGTTATTAACTGAGGCAGCTCGGGAACATTGTCTCTCAACTGTGTTATAGAGTGTAGTACTACATTTCAGTGAAGTGTAAGGCTTTCCAAAGCTGCCGAACATGTTTCTTTCTCTATTTCAATGGTATTCTGCCTTGTATAACACACATTTACCACTCTAGTCTCCTTTAAGTAATGAATATAGGATTCATACAGTGTTTGTTATCTTAACTCGAATTAAGGATTTCCCTTATCTTAGCTACCTTTTCTACACTAAGAACTGACTTGGAGATTCTCTTTCAGCTGTTCTAAACAAGTTCTCATCTGTTTACAGTCATTTTCACTGAATTATTCATGTTTTCATGTAGTTTCCTATATTCTGCCTTCTGGTCCAAGTATAAGCTTTGCCCACTTTATCAAAAAACTTCCTACTCACTGTTATGAACTGAGGCAGCTAGGGAACATTGTCTCTCAACTGTGTTATAGAGTGTAGTACTACATTTCAGTGAAGTGTAAGGCTTTCCAAAGCTGCCGAACGTGTTTCTTTCTCTATTTTAATGGTATTCTGCCTTGTTTAACACACATTTACCACTCTAGTCTCCTTTAAGTAAAGAATATAGGATTCATACAGTGTTTCATGTGATCTTAACTGGCATTACGGATTTCCCTTATCTTAGCTACCTTTTCTACAGTAAGAACTGACTTGGAGATTCTCTTTCATCTGTTCTAAACAAGTGCTCATCTGTTTGCAGTCATTTTCTCTGAATTATTCATGTTTTCATGTAGTTTCCTATATTCTGCCTTCTGGCCCAAGTATAAGCTTTGCCCAATTTATCAAACAACTTCCTACACACTGTTATGAACTGAGGCAGCTAGGGAACATTGTCTCTCAACTGTGTTATAGAGTGTAGTACTACATTTCAGTGAAGTGTAAGGCTTTCCAAAGCTGCCGAACGTGTTTCTTTCTCTATTTCAATGGTATTCTGCCTTGTTTAACACACATTTACCACTCTAGTCTACTTTAAGTAAAGAATATAGGATTCATACAGTGTTTCATGTGATCTTAACTCGAATTAAGGATTTCCCTTATCTTAGCTACCTTTTTTACACTAAGAACTGACTTGGAGATTCTCTTTCAGCTGTTCTACACAAGTTCTCATCTGTTTACAGTCATTTTCTATGAATTATTCATGTTTTCATGTAGTTTCCTATATTCTGCCTTCTGGTCCAAGTATAAGCTTTGCCCACTTTATCAAAAAACTTCCTACTCACTGTTATGAACTGAGGCAGCTAGGGAACATTGTCTCTCAACTGTGTTATAGAGTGTAGTACTACATTTCAGTGAAGTGTAAGGCTTTCCAAAGCTGCCGAACGTGTTTCTTTCTCTATTTCAATGGTATTCTGCCTTGTTTAACACACATTTACCACTCTAGTCTCCTTTAAGTAAAGAATATAGGATTCATACAGTGTTTCATGTGATCTTAACTGGCATTACGGATTTCCCTTATCTTAGCTACCTTTTCTACACTAAGAACTGACTTGGAGATTCTCTTTCATCTGTTCTAAACAAGTTCTCATCTGTTTGCAGTCATTTTCTCTGAATTATTCATGTTTTCATGTAGTTTCCCATATTCTGCCTTCTGGTCCAAGTATAAGCTTTGCCCACTTTATCAAACAACTTCCTACACACTGTTATGAACTGAGGCAGCTAGGGAACATTGTCTCTCAACTGTGTTATAGAGTGTAGTACTACATTTCAGTGAAGTGTAAGGCTTTCCAAAGCTGCCGAACGTGTTTCTTTCTCTATTTCAATGGTATTCTGCCTTGTATAACACACATTTACCACTCTAGTCTCCTTTAAGTAATGAATATAGGATTCATACAGTGTTTGATGTTATCTTAACTCGAATTAAGGATTTCCCTTATCTAAGCTACCTTTTCTACACTAAGAACTGACTTGGAGATTCTCTATCAGCTGTTCTAAACAAGTTCTCAGCCGTTTACAGTCATTTTCACTGAATTATTCATGTTTTCATGTAGTTTCCAATATTCTGCCTTCTGGTCCAAGTATAAGCTTTGCCCACTTTATCAAACAACTTCCTACACACTGTTATGAACTGAGGCAGCTAGGGAACATTGTCTCTCAACTGTGTTATAGAGTGTAGTACTACATTTCAGTGAAGTGTAAGGCTTTCCAAAGCTGCCGAACCTGTTTCTTTCTCTATTTCAATGGTATTCTGCCTTGTATAACACACATTTACCACTATAGTCTCTTTTAAGTAATGAATATAGGATTCATACAGTGTTTGATGTTATCTTAACTCGAATTAAGGATTTCACTTATCTTAGCTACCTTTTCTACACTAAGAACTGACTTGGAGATTCTCTTTCAGCTGTTCTAAAGAAGTTCTCAGCCGTTTACAGTCATTTTCACTGAATTATTCATGTTTTCATGTAGTTTCCAATATTCTGCCTTCTGGTCCAAGTATAAGCTTTTCCCACTTTATCAAACAACTTCCTACACACTGTTATGAACTGAGGCAGCTAGGGAACATTGTCTCTCAACTGTGTTATAGAGTGTAGTACTACATTTCAGTGAAGTGTAAGGCTTTCCAAAGCTGCCGAACGTGTTTCTTTCTCTATTTCAATGGTATTCTGCCTTGTTTAACACACATTTACCACTCTAGTCTCCTTTAAGTAAAGAATATAGGATTCATACAGTGTTTCATGTGATCTTAACTGGCATTACGGATTTCCCGTATTTTAGCTACCTTTTCTACACTAAGAACTGACTTGGAGATTCTCTTTCATCTGTTCTAAACAAGTTCTCATCTGTTTGCAGTCATTTTCTCTGAATTATTCATGTTTTCATGTAGTTTCCTATATTCTGCCTTCTGGCCCAAGTATAAGCTTTGCCCACTTTATCAAACAACTTCCTACACACTGTTATTAACTGAGGCAGCTCGGGAACATTGTCTCTCAACTGTGTTATAGAGTGTAGTACTACATTTCAGTGAAGTGTAAGGCTTTCCAAAGCTGCCGAACATGTTTCTTTCTCTATTTCAATGGTATTCTGCATTGTATAACACACATTTACCACTCTAGTCTCCTTTAAGTAATGAATATAGGATTCATACAGTGTTTGATGTTATCTTAACTCGAATTAAGGATTTCCCTTATCTTAGCTACCTTTTCTACACTAAGAACTGACTTGGAGATTCTCTATCAGCTGTTCTAAACAAGTTCTCAGCCGTTTACAGTCATTTTCACTGAATTATTCATGTTTTCATGTAGTTTCCAATATTCTGCCTTCTGGTCCAAGTATAAGCTTTGCCCACTTTATCAAACAACTTCCTACACACTGTTATGAACTGAGGCAGCTAGGGAACATTGTCTCTCAACTGTGTTATAGAGTGTAGTACTACATTTCAGTGAAGTGTAAGGCTTTCCAAAGCTGCCGAACGTGTTTCTTTCTCTATTTCAATGGTATTCTGCCTTGTTTAACACACATTTACCACTCTAGTCTCCTTTAAGTAAAGAATATAGGATTCATACAGTGTTTCATGTGATCTTAACTGGCATTACGGATTTCCCTTATCTTAGCTACCTTTTCTACAGTAAGAACTGACTTGGAGATTCTCTTTCATCTGTTCTAAACAAGTTCTCATCTGTTTGCAGTCATTTTCTCTGAATTATTCATGTTTTCATGTAGTTTCCTATATTCTGCCTTCTGGCCCAAGTATAAGCTTTGCCCAATTTATCAAACAACTTCCTACACACTGTTATGAACTGAGGCAGCTAGGGAACATTGTCTCTCAACTGTGTTATAGAGTGTAGTACTACATTTCAGTGAAGTGTAAGGCTTTCCAAAGCTGCCGAACGTGTTTCTTTCTCTATTTCAATGGTATTCTGCCTTGTTTAACACACATTTACCACTCTAGTCTACTTTAAGTAAAGAATATAGGATTCATACAGTGTTTCATGTGATCTTAACTCGAATTAAGGATTTCCCTTATCTCAGCTACCTTTTTTACACTAAGAACTGACTTGGAGATTCTCTTTCAGCTGTTCTACACAAGTTCTCATCTGTTTACAGTCATTTTCTATGAATTATTCATGTTTTCATGTAGTTTCCTATATTCTGCCTTCTGGTCCAAGTATAAGCTTTGCCCACTTTATCAAAAAACTTCCTACTCACTGTTATGAACTGAGGCAGCTAGGGAACATTGTCTCTCAACTGTGTTATAGAGTGTAGTACTACATTTCAGTGAAGTGTAAGGCTTTCCAAAGCTGCCGAACGTGTTTCTTTCTCTATTTCAATGGTATTCTGCCTTGTTTAACACACATTTACCACTCTAGTCTCCTTTAAGTAAAGAATATAGGATTCATACAGTGTTTCATGTGATCTTAACTGGCATTACGGATTTCCCTTATCTTAGCTACCTTTTCTACACTAAGAACTGACTTGGAGATTCTCTTTCATCTGTTCTAAACAAGTTCTCATCTGTTTGCAGTCATTTTCTCTGAATTATTCATGTTTTCATGTAGTTTCCCATATTCTGCCTTCTGGTCCAAGTATAAGCTTTGCCCACTTTATCAAACAACTTCCTACACACTGTTATGAACTGAGGCAGCTAGGGAACATTGTCTCTCAACTGTGTTATAGAGTGTAGTACTACATTTCAGTGAAGTGTAAGGCTTTCCAAAGCTGCCGAACGTGTTTCTTTCTCTATTTCAATGGTATTCTGCCTTGTATAACACACATTTACCACTCTAGTCTCCTTTAAGTAATGAATATAGGATTCATACAGTGTTTGATGTTATCTTAACTCGAATTAAGGATTTCCCTTATCTTAGCTACCTTTTCTACACTAAGAACTGACTTGGAGATTCTCTATCAGCTGTTCTAAACAAGTTCTCAGCCGTTTACAGTCATTTTCACTGAATTATTCATGTTTTCATGTAGTTTCCAATATTCTGCCTTCTGGTCCAAGTATAAGCTTTGCCCACTTTATCAAACAACTTCCTACACACTGTTATGAACTGAGGCAGCTAGGGAACATTGTCTCTCAACTGTGTTATAGAGTGTAGTACTACATTTCAGTGAAGTGTAAGGCTTTCCAAAGCTGCCGAACGTGTTTCTTTCTCTATTTCAATGGTATTCTGCCTTGTATAACACACATTTACCACTCTAGTCTCTTTTAAGTAATGAATATAGGATTCATACAGTGTTTGATGTTATCTTAACTCGAATTAAGGATTTCCCTTATCTTAGCTACCTTTTCTACACTAAGAACTGACTTGGAGATTCTCTTTCAGCTGTTCTAAACAAGTTCTCAGCCGTTTACAGTCATTTTCACTGAATTATTCATGTTTTCATGTAGTTTCCAATATTCTGCCTTCTGGTCCAAGTATAAGCTTTTCCCACTTTATCAAACAACTTCCTACACACTGTTATGAACTGAGGCAGCTAGGGAACATTGTCTCTCAACTGTGTTATAGAGTGTAGTACTACATTTCAGTGAAGTGTAAGGCTTTCCAAAGCTGCCGAACGTGTTTCTTTCTCTATTTCAATGGTATTCTGCCTTGTTTAACACACATTTACCACTCTAGTCTCCTTTAAGTAAAGAATATAGGATTCATACAGTGTTTCATGTGATCTTAACTGGCATTACGGATTTCCCTTATTTTAGCTACATTTTCTACACTAAGAACTGACTTGGAGATTCTCTTTCATCTGTTCTAAACAAGTTCTCATCTGTTTGCAGTCATTTTCTCTGAATTATTCATGTTTTCATGTAGTTTCCTATATTCTGCCTTCTGGCCCAAGTATAAGCTTTGCCCACTTTATCAAACAACTTCCTACACACTGTTATTAACTGAGGCAGCTCGGGAACATTGTCTCTCAACTGTGTTATAGAGTGTAGTACTACATTTCAGTGAAGTGTAAGGCTTTCCAAAGCTGCCGAACATGTTTCTTTCTCTATTTCAATGGTATTCTGCCTTGTATAACACACATTTACCACTCTAGTCTCCTTTAAGTAATGAATATAGGATTCATACAGTGTTTGATGTTATCTTAACTCGAATTAAGGATTTCCCTTATCTTAGCTACCTTTTCTACACTAAGAACTGACTTGGAGATTCTCTATCAGCTGTTCTAAACAAGTTCTCAGCCGTTTACAGTCATTTTCACTGAATTATTCATGTTTTCATGTAGTTTCCAATATTCTGCCTTCTGGTCCAAGTATAAGCTTTGCCCACTTTATCAAACAACTTCCTACACACTGTTATGAACTGAGGCAGCTAGGGAACATTGTCTCTCAACTGTGTTATAGAGTGTAGTACTACATTTCAGTGAAGTGTAAGGCTTTCCAAAGCTGCCGAACGTGTTTCTTTCTCTATTTCAATGGTATTCTGCCTTGTTTAACACACATTTACCACTCTAGTCTCCTTTAAGTAAAGAATATAGGATTCATACAGTGTTTCATGTGATCTTAACTGGCATTACGGATTTCCCTTATTTTAGCTACCTTTTCTACACTAAGAACTGACTTGGAGATTCTCTTTCATCTGTTCTAAACAATATCTCATCTGTTTGCAGTAATTTTCTCTGAATTATTCATGTTTTCATGTAGTTTCCTATATTCTGCCTTCTGGCCCAAGTATAAGCTTTGCCCACTTTATCAAACAACTTCCTACACACTGTTATTAACTGAGGCAGCTCCGGAACATTGTCTCTCAACTGTGTTATAGAGTGTAGTACTACATTTCAGTGAAGTGTAAGGCTTTCCAAAGCTGCCGAACGTGTTTCTTTCTCTATTTCAATGGTATTCTGCCTTGTATAACACACATTTACCACTCTAGTCTCCTTTAAGTAATGAATATAGGATTCATACAGTGTTTGATGTTATCTTAACTCGAATTAAGGATTTCCCTTATCTTAGCTACCTTTTCTACACTAAGAACTGACTTGGAGATTCTCTATCAGCTGTTCTAAACAAGTTCTCAGCCGTTTACAGTCATTTTCACTGAATTATTCATGTTTTCATGTAGTTTCCAATATTCTGCCTTCTGGTCCAAGTATAAGCTTTGCCCACTTTATCAAACAACTTCCTACACACTGTTATGAACTGAGGCAGCTAGGGAACATTGTCTCTCAACTGTGTTATAGAGTGTAGTACTACATTTCAGTGAAGTGTAAGGCTTTCCAAAGCTGCCGAACGTGTTTCTTTCTCTATTTCAATGGTATTCTGCCTTGTATAACACACATTTACCACTCTAGTCTCCTTTAAGTAATGAATATAGGATTCATACAGTGTTTGATGTTATCTTAACTCGAATTAAGGATTTCCCTTATCTTAGCTACCTTTTCTACACTAAGAACTGACTTGGAGATTCTCTTTCAGCTGTTCTAAACAAGTTCTCAGCCGTTTACAGTCATTTTCACTGAATTATTCATGTTTTCATGTAGTTTCCAATATTCTGCCTTCTGGTCCAAGTATAAGCTTTGCCCACTTTATCAAACAACTTCCTACACACTGTTATGAACTGAGGCAGCTAGGGAACATTGTCTCTCAACTGTGTTATAGAGTGTAGTACTACATTTCAGTGAAGTGTAAGGCTTTCCAAAGCTGCCGAACGTGTTTCTTTCTCTATTTCAATGGTATTCTGCCTTGTTTAACACACATTTACCACTCTAGTCTCCTTTAAGTAAAGAATATAGGATTCATACAGTGTTTCATGTGATCTTAACTGGCATTACGGATTTCCCTTATTTTAGCTACCTTTTCTACACTAAGAACTGACTTGGAGATTCTCTTTCATCTGTTCTAAACAAGTTCTCATCTGTTTGCAGTCATTTTCTCTGAATTATTCATGTTTTCATGTAGTTTCCTATATTCTGCCTTCTGGCCCAAGTATAAGCTTTGCCCACTTTATCAAACAACTTCCTACACACTGTTATTAACTGAGGCAGCTCGGGAACATTGTCTCTCAACTGTGTTATAGAGTGTAGTACTACATTTCAGTGAAGTGTAAGGGTTTCCAAAGCTGCCGAACGTGTTTCTTTCTCTATTTCAATGGTATTCTGCCTTGTATAACACACATTTACCACTCTAGTCTCCTTTAAGTAATGAATATAGGATTCATACAGTGTTTGATGTTATCTTAACTCGAATTAAGGATTTCCCTTATCTTAGCTACCTTTTCTACACTAAGAACTGACTTGGAGATTCTCTATCAGCTGTTCTAAACAAGTTCTCAGCCGTTTACAGTCATTTTCACTGAATTATTCATGTTTTCATGTAGTTTCCAATATTCTGCCTTCTGGTCCAAGTATAAGCTTTTCCCACTTTATCAAACAACTTCCTACACACTGTTATGAACTGAGGCAGCTAGGGAACATTGTCTCTCAACTGTGTTATAGAGTGTAGTACTACATTTCAGTGAAGTGTAAGGCTTTCCAAAGCTGCCGAACGTGTTTCTTTCTCTATTTCAATGGTATTCTGCCTTGTTTAACACACATTTACCACTCTAGTCTCCTTTAAGTAAAGAATATAGGATTCATACAGTGTTTCATGTGATCTTAACTGGCATTACGGATTTCCCGTATTTTAGCTACCTTTTCTACACTAAGAACTGACTTGGAGATTCTCTTTCATCTGTTCTAAACAAGTTCTCATCTGTTTGCAGTCATTTTCTCTGAATTATTCATGTTTTCATGTAGTTTCCTATATTCTGCCTTCTGGCCCAAGTATAAGCTTTGCCCACTTTATCAAACAACTTCCTACACACTGTTATTAACTGAGGCAGCTCGGGAACATTGTCTCTCAACTGTGTTATAGAGTGTAGTACTACATTTCAGTGAAGTGTAAGGCTTTCCAAAGCTGCCGAACATGTTTCTTTCTCTATTTCAATGGTATTCTGCATTGTATAACACACATTTACCACTCTAGTCTCCTTTAAGTAATGAATATAGGATTCATACAGTGTTTGATGTTATCTTAACTCGAATTAAGGATTTCCCTTATCTTAGCTACCTTTTCTACACTAAGAACTGACTTGGAGATTCTCTATCAGCTGTTCTAAACAAGTTCTCAGCCGTTTACAGTCATTTTCACTGAATTATTCATGTTTTCATGTAGTTTCCAATATTCTGCCTTCTGGTCCAAGTATAAGCTTTGCCCACTTTATCAAACAACTTCCTACACACTGTTATGAACTGAGGCAGCTAGGGAACATTGTCTCTCAACTGTGTTATAGAGTGTAGTACTACATTTCAGTGAAGTGTAAGGCTTTCCAAAGCTGCCGAACGTGTTTCTTTCTCTATTTCAATGGTATTCTGCCTTGTTTAACACACATTTACCACTCTAGTCTCCTTTAAGTAAAGAATATAGGATTCATACAGTGTTTCATGTGATCTTAACTGGCATTACGGATTTCCCTTATCTTAGCTACCTTTTCTACAGTAAGAACTGACTTGGAGATTCTCTTTCATCTGTTCTAAACAAGTTCTCATCTGTTTGCAGTCATTTTCTCTGAATTATTCATGTTTTCATGTAGTTTCCTATATTCTGCCTTCTGGCCCAAGTATAAGCTTTGCCCAATTTATCAAACAACTTCCTACACACTGTTATGAACTGAGGCAGCTAGGGAACATTGTCTCTCAACTGTGTTATAGAGTGTAGTACTACATTTCAGTGAAGTGTAAGGCTTTCCAAAGCTGCCGAACGTGTTTCTTTCTCTATTTCAATGGTATTCTGCCTTGTTTAACACACATTTACCACTCTAGTCTACTTTAAGTAAAGAATATAGGATTCATACAGTGTTTCATGTGATCTTAACTCGAATTAAGGATTTCCCTTATCTCAGCTACCTTTTTTACACTAAGAACTGACTTGGAGATTCTCTTTCAGCTGTTCTACACAAGTTCTCATCTGTTTACAGTCATTTTCTATGAATTATTCATGTTTTCATGTAGTTTCCTATATTCTGCCTTCTGGTCCAAGTATAAGCTTTGCCCACTTTATCAAAAAACTTCCTACTCACTGTTATGAACTGAGGCAGCTAGGGAACATTGTCTCTCAACTGTGTTATAGAGTGTAGTACTACATTTCAGTGAAGTGTAAGGCTTTCCAAAGCTGCCGAACGTGTTTCTTTCTCTATTTCAATGGTATTCTGCCTTGTTTAACACACATTTACCACTCTAGTCTCCTTTAAGTAAAGAATATAGGATTCATACAGTGTTTCATGTGATCTTAACTGGCATTACGGATTTCCCTTATCTTAGCTACCTTTTCTACACTAAGAACTGACTTGGAGATTCTCTTTCATCTGTTCTAAACAAGTTCTCATCTGTTTGCAGTCATTTTCTCTGAATTATTCATGTTTTCATGTAGTTTCCCATATTCTGCCTTCTGGTCCAAGTATAAGCTTTGCCCACTTTATCAAACAACTTCCTACACACTGTTATGAACTGAGGCAGCTAGGGAACATTGTCTCTCAACTGTGTTATAGAGTGTAGTACTACATTTCAGTGAAGTGTAAGGCTTTCCAAAGCTGCCGAACGTGTTTCTTTCTCTATTTCAATGGTATTCTGCCTTGTATAACACACATTTACCACTCTAGTCTCCTTTAAGTAATGAATATAGGATTCATACAGTGTTTGATGTTATCTTAACTCGAATTAAGGATTTCCCTTATCTTAGCTACCTTTTCTACACTAAGAACTGACTTGGAGATTCTCTATCAGCTGTTCTAAACAAGTTCTCAGCCGTTTACAGTCATTTTCACTGAATTATTCATGTTTTCATGTAGTTTCCAATATTCTGCCTTCTGGTCCAAGTATAAGCTTTGCCCACTTTATCAAACAACTTCCTACACACTGTTATGAACTGAGGCAGCTAGGGAACATTGTCTCTCAACTGTGTTATAGAGTGTAGTACTACATTTCAGTGAAGTGTAAGGCTTTCCAAAGCTGCCGAACGTGTTTCTTTCTCTATTTCAATGGTATTCTGCCTTGTATAACACACATTTACCACTCTAGTCTCTTTTAAGTAATGAATATAGGATTCATACAGTGTTTGATGTTATCTTAACTCGAATTAAGGATTTCCCTTATCTTAGCTACCTTTTCTACACTAAGAACTGACTTGGAGATTCTCTTTCAGCTGTTCTAAACAAGTTCTCAGCCGTTTACAGTCATTTTCACTGAATTATTCATGTTTTCATGTAGTTTCCAATATTCTGCCTTCTGGTCCAAGTATAAGCTTTTCCCACTTTATCAAACAACTTCCTACACACTGTTATGAACTGAGGCAGCTAGGGAACATTGTCTCTCAACTGTGTTATAGAGTGTAGTACTACATTTCAGTGAAGTGTAAGGCTTTCCAAAGCTGCCGAACGTGTTTCTTTCTCTATTTCAATGGTATTCTGCCTTGTTTAACACACATTTACCACTCTAGTCTCCTTTAAGTAAAGAATATAGGATTCATACAGTGTTTCATGTGATCTTAACTGGCATTACGGATTTCCCTTATTTTAGCTACCTTTTCTACACTAAGAACTGACTTGGAGATTCTCTTTCATCTGTTCTAAACAAGTTCTCATCTGTTTGCAGTCATTTTCTCTGAATTATTCATGTTTTCATGTAGTTTCCTATATTCTGCCTTCTGGCCCAAGTATAAGCTTTGCCCACTTTATCAAACAACTTCCTACACACTGTTATTAACTGAGGCAGCTCGGGAACATTGTCTCTCAACTGTGTTATAGAGTGTAGTACTACATTTCAGTGAAGTGTAAGGCTTTCCAAAGCTGCCGAACATGTTTCTTTCTCTATTTCAATGGTATTCTGCCTTGTATAACACACATTTACCACTCTAGTCTCCTTTAAGTAATGAATATAGGATTCATACAGTGTTTGATGTTATCTTAACTCGAATTAAGGATTTCCCTTATCTTAGCTACCTTTTCTACACTAAGAACTGACTTGGAGATTCTCTATCAGCTGTTCTAAACAAGTTCTCAGCCGTTTACAGTCATTTTCACTGAATTATTCATGTTTTCATGTAGTTTCCAATATTCTGCCTTCTGGTCCAAGTATAAGCTTTGCCCACTTTATCAAACAACTTCCTACACACTGTTATGAACTGAGGCAGCTAGGGAACATTGTCTCTCAACTGTGTTATAGAGTGTAGTACTACATTTCAGTGAAGTGTAAGGCTTTCCAAAGCTGCCGAACGTGTTTCTTTCTCTATTTCAATGGTATTCTGCCTTGTTTAACACACATTTACCACTCTAGTCTCCTTTAAGTAAAGAATATAGGATTCATACAGTGTTTCATGTGATCTTAACTGGCATTACGGATTTCCCTTATTTTAGCTACCTTTTCTACACTAAGAACTGACTTGGAGATTCTCTTTCATCTGTTCTAAACAATATCTCATCTGTTTGCAGTAATTTTCTCTGAATTATTCATGTTTTCATGTAGTTTCCTATATTCTGCCTTCTGGCCCAAGTATAAGCTTTGCCCACTTTATCAAACAACTTCCTACACACTGTTATTAACTGAGGCAGCTCCGGAACATTGTCTCTCAACTGTGTTATAGAGTGTAGTACTACATTTCAGTGAAGTGTAAGGCTTTCCAAAGCTGCCGAACGTGTTTCTTTCTCTATTTCAATGGTATTCTGCCTTGTATAACACACATTTACCACTCTAGTCTCCTTTAAGTAATGAATATAGGATTCATACAGTGTTTGATGTTATCTTAACTCGAATTAAGGATTTCCCTTATCTTAGCTACCTTTTCTACACTAAGAACTGACTTGGAGATTCTCTATCAGCTGTTCTAAACAAGTTCTCAGCCGTTTACAGTCATTTTCACTGAATTATTCATGTTTTCATGTAGTTTCCAATATTCTGCCTTCTGGTCCAAGTATAAGCTTTGCCCACTTTATCAAACAACTTCCTACACACTGTTATGAACTGAGGCAGCTAGGGAACATTGTCTCTCAACTGTGTTATAGAGTGTAGTACTACATTTCAGTGAAGTGTAAGGCTTTCCAAAGCTGCCGAACGTGTTTCTTTCTCTATTTCAATGGTATTCTGCCTTGTATAACACACATTTACCACTCTAGTCTCCTTTAAGTAATGAATATAGGATTCATACAGTGTTTGATGTTATCTTAACTCGAATTAAGGATTTCCCTTATCTTAGCTACCTTTTCTACACTAAGAACTGACTTGGAGATTCTCTTTCAGCTGTTCTAAACAAGTTCTCAGCCGTTTACAGTCATTTTCACTGAATTATTCATGTTTTCATGTAGTTTCCAATATTCTGCCTTCTGGTCCAAGTATAAGCTTTGCCCACTTTATCAAACAACTTCCTACACACTGTTATGAACTGAGGCAGCTAGGGAACATTGTCTCTCAACTGTGTTATAGAGTGTAGTACTACATTTCAGTGAAGTGTAAGGCTTTCCAAAGCTGCCGAACGTGTTTCTTTCTCTATTTCAATGGTATTCTGCCTTGTTTAACACACATTTACCACTCTAGTCTCCTTTAAGTAAAGAATATAGGATTCATACAGTGTTTCATGTGATCTTAACTGGCATTACGGATTTCCCTTATTTTAGCTACCTTTTCTACACTAAGAACTGACTTGGAGATTCTCTTTCATCTGTTCTAAACAAGTTCTCATCTGTTTGCAGTCATTTTCTCTGAATTATTCATGTTTTCATGTAGTTTCCTATATTCTGCCTTCTGGCCCAAGTATAAGCTTTGCCCACTTTATCAAACAACTTCCTACACACTGTTATTAACTGAGGCAGCTCGGGAACATTGTCTCTCAACTGTGTTATAGAGTGTAGTACTACATTTCAGTGAAGTGTAAGGGTTTCCAAAGCTGCCGAACGTGTTTCTTTCTCTATTTCAATGGTATTCTGCCTTGTATAACACACATTTACCACTCTAGTCTCCTTTAAGTAATGAATATAGGATTCATACAGTGTTTGATGTTATCTTAACTCGAATTAAGGATTTCCCTTATCTTAGCTACCTTTTCTACACTAAGAACTGACTTGGAGATTCTCTATCAGCTGTTCTAAACAAGTTCTCAGCCGTTTACAGTCATTTTCACTGAATTATTCATGTTTTCATGTAGTTTCCAATATTCTGCCTTCTGGTCCAAGTATAAGCTTTTCCCACTTTATCAAACAACTTCCTACACACTGTTATGAACTGAGGCAGCTAGGGAACATTGTCTCTCAACTGTGTTATAGAGTGTAGTACTACATTTCAGTGAAGTGTAAGGCTTTCCAAAGCTGCCGAACGTGTTTCTTTCTCTATTTCAATGGTATTCTGCCTTGTTTAACACACATTTACCACTCTAGTCTCCTTTAAGTAAAGAATATAGGATTCATACAGTGTTTCATGTGATCTTAACTGGCATTACGGATTTCCCTTATTTTAGCTACCTTTTCTACACTAAGAACTGACTTGGAGATTCTCTTTCATCTGTTCTAAACAAGTTCTCATCTGTTTGCAGTCATTTTCTCTGAATTATTCATGTTTTCATGTAGTTTCCTATATTCTGCCTTCTGGCCCAAGTATAAGCTTTGCCCACTTTATCAAACAACTTCCTACACACTGTTATTAACTGAGGCAGCTCGGGAACATTGTCTCTCAACTGTGTTATAGAGTGTAGTACTACATTTCAGTGAAGTGTAAGGCTTTCCAAAGCTGCCGAACGTGTTTCTTTTCTCTATTTCAATGGTATTCTGCCTTGTATAACACACATTTACCACTCTAGTCTCCTTTAAGTAATGAATATAGGATTCATACAGTGTTTGATGTTATCTTAACTCGAATTAAGGATTTCCCTTATCTTAGCTACCTTTTCTACACTAAGAACTGACTTGGAGATTCTCTATCAGCTGTTCTAAACAAGTTCTCAGCCGTTTACAGTCATTTTCACTGAATTATTCATGTTTTCATATAGTTTCCAATATTCTGCCTTCTGGTCCAAGTATAAGCTTTGCCCACTTTATCAAACAACTTCCTACACACTGTTATGAACTGAGGCAGCTAGGGAACATTGTCTCTCAACTGTGTTATAGAGTGTAGTACTACATTTCAGTGAAGTGTAAGGCTTTCCAAAGCTGCCGAACGTGTTTCTTTCTCTATTTCAATGGTATTCTGCCTTGTATAACACACATTTACCACTCTAGTCTCTTTTAAGTAATGAATATAGGATTCATACAGTGTTTGATGTTATCTTAACTCGAATTAAGGATTTCCCTTATCTTAGCTACCTTTTCTACACTAAGAACTGACTTGGAGATTCTCTTTCAGCTGTTCTAAACAAGTTCTCAGCCGTTTACAGTCATTTTCACTGAATTATTCATGTTTTCATGTAGTTTCCAATATTCTGCCTTCTGGTCCAAGTATAAGCTTTTCCCACTTTATCAAACAACTTCCTACACACTGTTATGAACTGAGGCAGCTAGGGAACATTGTCTCTCAACTGTGTTATAGAGTGTAGTACTACATTTCAGTGAAGTGTAAGGCTTTCCAAAGCTGCCGAACGTGTTTCTTTCTCTATTTCAATGGTATTCTGCCTTGTTTAATACACATTTACCACTCTAGTCTCCTTTAAGTAAAGAATATAGGATTCATACAGTGTTTCATGTGATCTTAACTGGCATTACGGATTTCCCTTATTTTAGCTACCTTTTCTACACTAAGAACTGACTTGGAGATTCTCTTTCATCTGTTCTAAACAAGTTCTCATCTGTTTGCAGTCATTTTCTCTGAATTATTCATGTTTTCATGTAGTTTCCTATATTCTGCCTTCTGGCCCAAGTATAAGCTTTGCCCACTTTATCAAACAACTTCCTACACACTGTTATTAACTGAGGCAGCTCGGGAACATTGTCTCTCAACTGTGTTATAGAGTGTAGTACTACATTTCAGTGAAGTGTAAGGCTTTCCAAAGCTGCCGAACATGTTTCTTTCTCTATTTCAATGGTATTCTGCCTTGTATAACACACATTTACCACTCTAGTCTCCTTTAAGTAATGAATATAGGATTCATACAGTGTTTGATGTTATCTTAACTCGAATTAAGGATTTCCCTTATCTTAGCTACCTTTTCTACACTAAGAACTGACTTGGAGATTCTCTATCAGCTGTTCTAAACAAGTTCTCAGCCGTTTACAGTCATTTTCACTGAATTATTCATGTTTTCATGTAGTTTCCAATATTCTGCCTTCTGGTCCAAGTATAAGCTTTGCCCACTTTATCAAACAACTTCCTACACACTGTTATGAACTGAGGCAGCTAGGGAACATTGTCTCTCAACTGTGTTATAGAGTGTAGTACTACATTTCAGTGAAGTGTAAGGCTTTCCAAAGCTGCCGAACGTGTTTCTTTCTCTATTTCAATGGTATTCTGCCTTGTTTAACACACATTTACCACTCTAGTCTCCTTTAAGTAAAGAATATAGGATTCATACAGTGTTTCATGTGATCTTAACTGGCATTACGGATTTCCCTTATTTTAGCTACCTTTTCTACACTAAGAACTGACTTGGAGATTCTCTTTCATCTGTTCTAAACAATATCTCATCTGTTTGCAGTAATTTTCTCTGAATTATTCATGTTTTCATGTAGTTTCCTATATTCTGCCTTCTGGCCCAAGTATAAGCTTTGCCCACTTTATCAAACAACTTCCTACACACTGTTATTAACTGAGGCAGCTCCGGAACATTGTCTCTCAACTGTGTTATAGAGTGTAGTACTACATTTCAGTGAAGTGTAAGGCTTTCCAAAGGTGCCGAACGTGTTTCTTTCTCTATTTCAATGGTATTCTGCCTTGTATAACACACATTTACCACTCTAGTCTCCTTTAAGTAATGAATATAGGATTCATACAGTGTTTGATGTTATCTTAACTCGAATTAAGGATTTCCCTTATCTTAGCTACCTTTTCTACACTAAGAACTGACTTGGAGATTCTCTATCAGCTGTTCTAAACAAGTTCTCAGCCGTTTACAGTCATTTTCACTGAATTATTCATGTTTTCATGTAGTTTCCAATATTCTGCCTTCTGGTCCAAGTATAAGCTTTGCCCACTTTATCAAACAACTTCCTACACACTGTTATGAACTGAGGCAGCTAGGGAACATTGTCTCTCAACTGTGTTATAGAGTGTAGTACTACATTTCAGTGAAGTGTAAGGCTTTCCAAAGCTGCCGAACGTGTTTCTTTCTCTATTTCAATGGTATTCTGCCTTGTATAACACACATTTACCACTCTAGTCTCCTTTAAGTAATGAATATAGGATTCATACAGTGTTTGATGTTATCTTAACTCGAATTAAGGATTTCCCTTATCTTAGCTACCTTTTCTACACTAAGAACTGACTTGGAGATTCTCTTTCAGCTGTTCTAAACAAGTTCTCAGCCGTTTACAGTCATTTTCACTGAATTATTCATGTTTTCATGTAGTTTCCAATATTCTGCCTTCTGGTCCAAGTATAAGCTTTGCCCACTTTATCAAACAACTTCCTACACACTGTTATGAACTGAGGCAGCTAGGGAACATTGTCTCTCAACTGTGTTATAGAGTGTAGTACTACATTTCAGTGAAGTGTAAGGCTTTCCAAAGCTGCCGAACGTGTTTCTTTCTCTATTTCAATGGTATTCTGCCTTGTTTAACACACATTTACCACTCTAGTCTCCTTTAAGTAAAGAATATAGGATTCATACAGTGTTTCATTTGATCTTAACTGGCATTACGGATTTCCCTTATTTTAGCTACCTTTTCTACACTAAGAACTGACTTGGAGATTCTCTTTCATCTGTTCTAAACAAGTTCTCATCTGTTTGCAGTCATTTTCTCTGAATTATTCATGTTTTCATGTAGTTTCCTATATTCTGCCTTCTGGCCCAAGTATAAGCTTTGCCCACTTTATCAAACAACTTCCTACACACTGTTATTAACTGAGGCAGCTCGGGAACATTGTCTCTCAACTGTGTTATAGAGTGTAGTACTACATTTCAGTGAAGTGTAAGGGTTTCCAAAGCTGCCGAACGTGTTTCTTTCTCTATTTCAATGGTATTCTGCCTTGTATAACACACATTTACCACTCTAGTCTCCTTTAAGTAATGAATATAGGATTCATACAGTGTTTGATGTTATCTTAACTCGAATTAAGGATTTCCCTTATCTTAGCTACCTTTTCTACACTAAGAACTGACTTGGAGATTCTCTATCAGCTGTTCTAAACAAGTTCTCAGCCGTTTACAGTCATTTTCACTGAATTATTCATGTTTTCATGTAGTTTCCAATATTCTGCCTTCTGGTCCAAGTATAAGCTTTTCCCACTTTATCACACAACTTCCTACACACTGTTATGAACTGAGGCAGCTAGGGAACATTGTCTCTCAACTGTGTTATAGAGTGTAGTACTACATTTCAGTGAAGTGTAAGGCTTTCCAAAGCTGCCGAACGTGTTTCTTTCTCTATTTCAATGGTATTCTGCCTTGTTTAACAGACATTTACCACTCTAGTCTCCTTTAAGTAAAGAATATAGGATTCATACAGTGTTTCATGTGATCTTAACTGGCATTACGGATTTCCCTTATTTTAGCTACCTTTTCTACACTAAGAACTGACTTGGAGATTCTCTTTCATCTGTTCTAAACAAGTTCTCATCTGTTTGCAGTCATTTTCTCTGAATTATTCATGTTTTCATGTAGTTTCCTATATTCTGCCTTCTGGCCCAAGTATAAGCTTTGCCCACTTTATCAAACAACTTCCTACACACTGTTATTAACTGAGGCAGCTCTGGAACATTGTCTCTCAACTGTGTTATAGAGTGTAGTACTACATTTCAGTGAAGTGTAAGGCTTTCCAAAGCTACCGAACGTGTTTCTTTCTCTATTTCAATGGTATTCTGCCTTGTTTAACACACATTTACCACTCTAGTCTCCTTTAAGTAAAGAATATAGGATTCATACAGTGTTTCATGTGATCTTAACTGGCATTACGGATTTCCCTTATCTTAGCTACCTTTTCTACACTAAGAACTGACTTGGAGATTCTCTTTCATCTGTTCTAAACAAGTTCTCATCTGTTTGCAGTCATTTTCTCTGAATTATTCATGTTTTCATGTAGTTTCCTATATTCTGCCTTCTGGTCCAAATATAAGCTTTGCCCACTTTATCAAACAACTTCCTACACACTGTTATGAACTGAGGCAGCTAGGGAACATTGTCTCTCAACTGTGTTATAGAGTGTAGTACTACATTTCAGTGAAGTGTAAGGCTTTCCAAAGCTGCCGAACGTGTTTCTTTCTCTATTTCAATGGTATTCTGCCTTGTTTAACACACATTTACCACTCTAGTCTCCTTTAAGTAAAGAATATAGGTTTCATACAGTGTTTCATGTGATCTTAACTGGCATTACGGATTTCCCTTATCTTCGCTACCTTTTCTACACTAAGAACTGACTTGGAGATTCTCTTTCATCTGTTCTAAACAAGTTCTCATCTGTTTGCAGTCATTTTCTCTGAATTATTCATGTTTTCATGTAGTTTCCTATATTCTGCCTTCTGGCCCAAGTATAAGCTTTGCCCAATTTATCAAACAACTTCCTACACACTGTTATTAAGTGAGGCAGCTCGGGAACATTGTCTCTCAACTGTGTTATAGAGTGTAGTACTACATTTCAGTGAAGTGTAAAGCTTTCTAAAGCTGCTGATCGTGTTTCTTTCTCTATTTCAATGGTATTCTGCCTTGTATAACACACATTTACCACTCTAGTCTCCTTTAAGTAAAGAATATAGGATTCATACAGTGTTTCATGTGATCTTAACTCGAATTAAGGATTTCTCTTATCTTAGCTACCTTTTCTACAATAAGAACAGACTTGGAGAATCTCTTTCAGCTGTTCTAAACAAGTTCTCATCTGTTTACAGTCATTTTCACTGAATTATTCATGTTTTCATGTAGTTTCCTATATTCTGCCTTCTGGTCCAAGTATAAGCTTTGCCCACTTTATCAAACAACTTCCTACACACTGTTATGAACTGAGGGAGCTAGGGAACATTGTCTCTCAACTGTGTTATAGAGTGTAGTACTACATTTCAGTGAAGTGTAAGGCTTTCCAAAGCTGCCGAACGTGTTTCTTTCTCTATTTCAATGGTATTCTGCCTTGTTTAACACACATTTACCACTCTAGTCTACTTTAAGTAAAGAATATAGGATTCATACAGTGTTTCATGTGATCTTAACTCGAATTAAGGATTTCCCTTATCTTAGCTACCTTTTCTACACTAAGAACTGACTTGGAGATTCTCTTTCAGCTGTTCTAAACAAGTTCTCAGCCGTTTACAGTCATTTTCACTGAATTATTCATGTTTTCATGTAGTTTCCAATATTCTGCCTTCTGGTCCAAGTATAAGCTTTTCCCACTTTATCAAACAACTTCCTACACACTGTTATGAACTGAGGCAGCTAGGGAACATTGTCTCTCAACTGTGTTATAGAGTGTAGTACTACATTTCAGTGAAGTGTAAGGCTTTCCAAAGCTGCCGAACGTGTTTCTTTCTCTATTTCAATGGTATTCCGCCTTGTTTAACACACATTTACCACTCTAGTCTCCTTTAAGTAAAGAATATAGGATTCATACAGTGTTTCATGTGATCTTAACTGGCATTACGGATTTCCCTTATTTTAGCTACCTTTTCTACACTAAGAACTGACTTGGAGATTCTCTTTCATCTGTTCTAAACAAGTTCTCATCTGTTTGCAGTCATTTTCTCTGAATTATTCATGTTTTCATGTAGTTTCCTATATTCTGCCTTCTGGCCCAAGTATAAGCTTTGCCCACTTTATCAAACAACTTCCTACACACTGTTATTAACTGAGGCAGCTCGGGAACATTGTCTCTCAACTGTGTTATAGAGTGTAGTACTACATTTCAGTGAAGTGTAAGGCTTTCCAAAGCTGCCGAACGTGTTTCTTTCTCTATTTCAATGGTATTCTGCCTTGTATAACACACATTTACCACTCTAGTCTCCTTTAAGTAATGAATATAGGATTCATACAGTGTTTGATGTTATCTTAACTCGAATTAAGGATTTCCCTTATCTTAGCTACCTTTTCTACACTAAGAACTGACTTGGAGATTCTCTTTCAGCTGTTCTAAACAAGTTCTCATCTGTTTACAGTCATTTTCTATGAATTATTCATGTTTTCATGTAGTTTCCTATATTCTGCCTTCTGGTCCAAGTATAAGCTTTGCCCACTTTATCAAAAAACTTCCTACTCACTGTTATGAACTGAGGCAGCTAGGGAACATTGTCTCTCAACTGTGTTATAGAGTGTAGTACTACATTTCAGTGAAGTGTAAGGCTTTCCAAAGCTGCCGAACGTGTTTCTTTCTCTATTTCAATGGTATTCTGCCTTGTTTAACACACATTTACCACTCTAGTCTCCTTTAAGTAAAGAATATAGGATTCATACAGTGTTTCATGTGATCTTAACTGGCATTACGGATTTCCCTTATCTTAGCTACCTTTTCTACACTAAGAACTGACTTGGAGATTCTCTTTCATCTGTTCTAAACAAGTTCTCATCTGTTTGCAGTCATTTTCTCTGAATTATTCATGTTTTCATGTAGTTTCCTATATTCTGCCTTCTAGCCCAAGTATAAGCTTTGCCCACTTTATCAAACAACTTCCTACACACTGTTATTAACTGAGGCAGCTCGGGAACATTGTCTCTCAACTGTGTTATAGAGTGTAGTACTACATTTCAGTGAAGTGTAAGGCTTTCCAAAGCTGCCGAACGTGTTTCTTTCTCTATTTCAATGGTATTCTGCCTTGTATAACACACATTTACCACTCTAGTCTCCTTTAAGTAATGAATATAGGATTCATACAGTGTTTGATGTTATCTTAACTCGAATTAAGGATTTCCCTTATCTTAGCTACCTTTTCTACACTAAGAACTGACTTGGAGATTCTCTTTCAGCTGTTCTAAACAAGTTCTCATCTGTTTACAGTCATTTTCACTGAATTATTCATGTTTTCATGTAGTTTCCAATATTCTGCCTTCTGGTCCAAGTATAAGCTTTGCCCACTTTATCAAACAACTTCCTACACACTGTTATGAACTGAGGCAGCTAGGGAACATTGTCTCTCAACTGTGTTATAGAGTGTAGTACTACATTTCAGTGAAGTGTAAAGCTTTCCAAAGCTGCCGAACGTGTTTCTTTCTCTATTTCAATGGTATTCTGCCTTGTATAACACACATTTACCACTCTAGTCTCCTTTAAGTAATGAATATAGGATTCATACAGTGTTTGATGTTATCTTAACTCGAATTAAGGATTTCCCTTATCTTAGCTACCTTTTCTACATTAAGAACTGACTTGGAGAATCTCTTTCAGCTGTTCTAAAACAAGTTCTCTTCTGTTTACAGTCATTTTCACTGAATTATTCATGTTTTCATGTAGTTTCCTATATTCTGCCTTCTGGTCCAAGTATAAGATTTGCCCACTTTATCAAACAACTTCCTACACATTGTTATGAACTAAGGCAGCTAGGGAACATTGTCTCTCAACTGTGTTATAGAGTGTAGTACTACATTTCAGTGAAGTGTAAGGCTTTCCAAAGCTGCCGAACGTGTTTCTTTCTCTATTTCAATGGTATTCTGCCTTGTTTAACACACATTTACCACTCTAGTCTCCTTTAAGTAAAGAATATAGGATTCATACAGTGTTTCATGTGATCTTAACTGGCATTACGGATTTCCCTTATCTTAGCTACCTTTTCTACACTAAGAACTGACTTGGAGATTCTCTTTCATCTGTTCTAAACAAGTTCTCATCTGTTTGCAGTCATTTTCTCTGAATTATTCATGTTTTCATGTAGTTTCCTATATTCTGCCTTCTGGCCCAAGTATAAGCTTTGCCCACTTTATCAAACAACTTCCTACACACTGTTATTAACTGAGGCAGCTCGGGATCATTGTCTCTCAACTGTGTTATAGAGTGTAGTACTACATTTCAGTGAAGTGTAAGGCTTTCCAAAGCTGCCGAACGTGTTTCTTTCTCTATTTCAATGGTATTCTGCCTTGTATAACACACATTTACCACTCTAGTCTCCTTTAAGTAATGAATATAGGATTCATACAGTGTTTGATGTTATCTTAACTCGAATTAAGGATTTCCCTTATCTTAGCTACCTTTTCTACACTAAGAACTGACTTGGAGATTCTCTTTCAGCTGTTCTAAACAAGTTCTCATCTGTTTACAGTCATTTTCTATGAATTATTCATGTTTTCATGTAGTTTCCTATATTCTGCCTTCTGGTCCAAGTATAAGCTTTGCCCACTTTATCAAAAAACTTCCTACTCACTGTTATGAACTGAGGCAGCTAGGGAACATTGTCTCTCAACTGTGTTATAGAGTGTAGTACTACATTTCAGTGAAGTGTAAGGCTTTCCAAAGCTGCCGAACGTGTTTCTTTCTCTATTTCAATGGTATTCTGCCTTGTTTAACACACATTTACCACTCTAGTCTCCTTTAAGTAAAGAATATAGGATTCATACAGTGTTTCATGTGATCTTAACTGGCATTACGGATTTCCCTTATCTTAGCTACCTTTTCTACACTAAGAACTGACTTGGAGATTCTCTTTCATCTGTTCTAAACAAGTTCTTTTCTGTTTGCAGTCATTTTCTCTGAATTATTCATGTTTTCATGTAGTTTCCTATATTCTGCCTTCTGGCCCAAGTATAAGCTTTGTCCACTTTATCAAACAACTTCCTACACACTGTTATTAACTGAGGCAGCTCGGGAACATTGTCTCTCAACTGTGTTATAGAGTGTAGTACTACATTTCAGTGAAGTGTAAGGCTTTCCAAAGCTGCCGAACGTGTTTCTTTCTCTATTTCAATGGTATTCTGCCTTGTATAACACACATTTACCACTCTAGTCTCCTTTAAGTAATGAATATAGGATTCATACAGTGTTTGATGTTATCTTAACTCGAATTAAGGATTTCCCTTATCTTAGCTACCTTTTCTACACTAAGAACTGACTTGGAGATTCTCTTTCAGCTGTTCTAAACAAGTTCTCATCTGTTTACAGTCATTTTCACTGAATTATTCATGTTTTCATGTAGTTTCCAATATTCTGCCTTCTGGTCCAAGTATAAGCTTTGCCCACTTTATCAAACAACTTCCTACACACTGTTATGAACTGAGGCAGCTAGGGAACATTGTCTCTCAACTGTGTTATAGAGTGTAGTACTACATTTCAGTGAAGTGTAAAGCTTTCCAAAGCTGCCGAACGTGTTTCTTTCTCTATTTCAATGGTATTCTGCCTTGTATAACACACATTTACCACTCTAGTCTCCTTTAAGTAATGAATATAGGATTCATACAGTGTTTGATGTTATCTTAACTCGAATTAAGGATTTCCCTTATCTTAGCTACCTTTTCTACATTAAGAACTGACTTGGAGAATCTCTTTCATCTGTTCTAAACAAGTTCTCATCTGTTTGCAGTCATTTTCTCTGAATTATTCATGTTTTCATGTAGTTTCCTATATTCTGCCTTCTGGCCCAAGTATAAGCTTTGCCCACTTTATCAAACAACTTCCTACACAGTGTTATTAACTGAGGCAGCTCGGGAACATTGTCTCTCAACTGTGTTATAGAGTGTAGTACTACATTTCAGTGAAGTGTAAGGCTTTCCAAAGCTGCCGAACGTGTTTCTTTCTCTATTTCAATGGTATTCTGCCTTGTATAACACACATTTACCACTCTAGTCTCCTTTAAGTAATGAATATAGGATTCATACAGTGTTTGATGTTATCTTAACTCGAATTAAGGATTTCCCTTATCTTAGCTACCTTTTCTACACTAAGAACTGACTTGGAGATTCTCTTTCAGCTGTTCTAAACAAGTTCTCATCTGTTTACAGTCATTTTCACTGAATTATTCATGTTTTCATGTAGTTTCCAATATTCTGCCTTCTGGTCCAAGTATAAGCTTTGCCCACTTTATCAAACAACTTCCTACACACTGTTATGAACTGAGGCAGCTAGGGAACATTGTCTCTCAACTGTGTTATAGAGTGTAGTACTACATTTCAGTGAAGTGTAAAGCTTTCCAAAGCTGCCGAACGTGTTTCTTTCTCTATTTCAATGGTATTCTGCCTTGTATAACACACATTTACCACTCTAGTCTCCTTTAAGTAATGAATATAGGATTCATACAGTGTTTGATGTTATCTTAACTCGAATTAAGGATTTCCCTTATCTTAGCTACCTTTTCTACATTAAGAACTGACTTGGAGAATCTCTTTCAGCTGTTCTAAAACAAGTTCTCTTCTGTTTACAGTCATTTTCACTGAATTATTCATGTTTTCATGTAGTTTCCTATATTCTGCCTTCTGGTCCAAGTATAAGATTTGCCCACTTTATCAAACAACTTCCTACACATTGTTATGAACTAAGGCAGCTAGGGAACATTGTCTCTCAACTGTGTTATAGAGTGTAGTACTACATTTCAGTGAAGTGTAAGGCTTTCCAAAGCTGCCGAACGTGTTTCTTTCTCTATTTCAATGGTATTCTGCCTTGTTTAACACACATTTACCACTCTAGTCTCCTTTAAGTAAAGAATATAGGATTCATACAGTGTTTCATGTGATCTTAACTGGCATTACGGATTTCCCTTATCTTAGCTACCTTTTCTACACTAAGAACTGACTTGGAGATTCTCTTTCATCTGTTCTAAACAAGTTCTCATCTGTTTGCAGTCATTTTCTCTGAATTATTCATGTTTTCATGTAGTTTCCTATATTCTGCCTTCTGGCCCAAGTATAAGCTTTGCCCACTTTATCAAACAACTTCCTACACACTGTTATTAACTGAGGCAGCTCGGGATCATTGTCTCTCAACTGTGTTATAGAGTGTAGTACTACATTTCAGTGAAGTGTAAGGCTTTCCAAAGCTGCCGAACGTGTTTCTTTCTCTATTTCAATGGTATTCTGCCTTGTATAACACACATTTACCACTCTAGTCTCCTTTAAGTAATGAATATAGGATTCATACAGTGTTTGATGTTATCTTAACTCGAATTAAGGATTTCCCTTATCTTAGCTACCTTTTCTACACTAAGAACTGACTTGGAGATTCTCTTTCAGCTGTTCTAAACAAGTTCTCATCTGTTTACAGTCATTTTCACTGAATTATTCATGTTTTCATGTAGTTTCCAATATTCTGCCTTCTGGTCCAAGTATAAGCTTTGCCCACTTTATCAAACAACTTCCTACACACTGTTATGAACTGAGGCAGCTAGGGAACATTGTCTCTCAACTGTGTTATAGAGTGTAGTACTACATTTCAGTGAAGTGTAAAGCTTTCCAAAGCTGCCGAACGTGTTTCTTTCTCTATTTCAATGGTATTCTGCCTTGTATAACACACATTTACCACTCTAGTCTCCTTTAAGTAATGAATATAGGATTCATACAGTGTTTGATGTTATCTTAACTCGAATTAAGGATTTCCCTTATCTTAGCTACCTTTTCTACATTAAGAACTGACTTGGAGAATCTCTTTCATCTGTTCTAAACAAGTTCTCATCTGTTTGCAGTCATTTTCTCTGAATTATTCATGTTTTCATGTAGTTTCCTATATTCTGCCTTCTGGCCCAAGTATAAGCTTTGCCCACTTTATCAAACAACTTCCTACACACTGTTATTAACTGAGGCAGCTCGGGAACATTGTCTCTCAACTGTGTTATAGAGTGTAGTACTACATTTCAGTGAAGTGTAAGGCTTTCCAAAGCTGCCGAACGTGTTTCTTTCTCTATTTCAATGGTATTCTGCCTTGTATAACACACATTTACCACTCTAGTCTCCTTTAAGTAATGAATATAGGATTCATACAGTGTTTGATGTTATCTTAACTCGAATTAAGGATTTCCCTTATCTTAGCTACCTTTTCTACACTAAGAACTGACTTGGAGATTCTCTTTCAGCTGTTCTAAACAAGTTCTCAGCCGTTTACAGTCATTTTCACTGAATTATTCATGTTTTCATGTAGTTTCCAATATTCTGCCTTCTGGTCCAAGTATAAGCTTTGCCCACTTTATCAAACAACTTCCTACACACTGTTATGAACTGAGGCAGCTAGGGAACATTGTCTCTCAACTGTGTTATAGAGTGTAGTACTACATTTCAGTGAAGTGTAAAGCTTTCCAAAGCTGCCGAACGTGTTTCTTTCTCTATTTCAATGGTATTCTGCCTTGTATAACACACATTTACCACTCTAGTCTCCTTTAAGTAATGAATATAGGATTCATACAGTGTTTGATGTTATCTTAACTCGAATTAAGGATTTCCCTTATCTTAGCTACCTTTTCTACATTAAGAACTGACTTGGAGAATCTCTTTCAGCTGTTCTAAAACAAGTTCTCTTCTGTTTACAGTCATTTTCACTGAATTATTCATGTTTTCATGTAGTTTCCTATATTCTGCCTTCTGGTCCAAGTATAAGCTTTGCCCACTTTATCAAACAACTTCCTACACATTGTTATGAACTAAGGCAGCTAGGGAACATTGTCTCTCAACTGTGTTATAGAGTGTAGTACTACATTTCAGTGAAGTGTAAGGCTTTCCAAAGCTGCCGAACGTGTTTCTTTCTCTATTTCAATGGTATTCTGCCTTATATAACACACATTTACCACTCTAGTCTCCTTTAAGTAATGAATATAGGATTCATACAGTGTTTGATGTTATCTTAACTCGAATTAAGGATTTCCCTTATCTTAGCTACCTTTTCTACATTAAGAACTGACTTGGAGAATCTCTTTCAGCTGTTCTAAAACAAGTTCTCTTCTGTTTACAGTCATTTTCACTGAATTATTCATGTTTTCATGTAGTTTCCTATATTCTGCCTTCTGGTCCAAGTATAAGCTTTGCCCACTTTATCAAACAACTTCCTACACATTGTTATGAACTAAGGCAGCTAGGGAACATTGTCTCTCAACTGTGTTATAGAGTGTAGTACTACATTTCAGTGAAGTGTAAGGCTTTCCAAAGCTGCCGAACGTGTTTCTTTCTCTATTTCAATGGTATTCTGCCTTGTTTAACACACATTTACCACTCTCGTCTCCTTTAAGTAAAGAATATAGGATTCATACAGTGTTACATGTGATCTTAACTGGCATTACGGATTTCCCTTATCTTAGCTACCTTTTCTACACTAAGAACTGACTTGGAGATTCTCTTTCATCTGTTCTAAACAAGTTCTCATCTGTTTGCAGTCATTTTCTCTGAATTATTCATGTTTTTATGTAGTTTCCTATATTCTGCCTTCTGGCCTAAGTATAAGCTTTGCCCACTTTATCAAACAACTTCCTACACACTGTTATGAACTGAGGCAGCTAGGGAACATTGTCTCTCAACTGTGTTATAGAGTGTAGTACTACATTTCAGTGAAGTGTAAAGCTTTCCAAAGCTGCCGAACGTGTTTCTTTCTCTATTTCAATGGTATTCTGCCTTGTATAACACACATTTACCACTCTAGTCTCCTTTAAGTAATGAATATAGGATTCATACAGTGTTTGATGTTATCTTAACTCGAATTAAGGATTTCCCTTATCTTAGCTACCTTTTCTACATTAAGAACTGACTTGGAGAATCTCTTTCAGCTGTTCTAAAACAAGTTCTCTTCTGTTTACAGTCATTTTCACTGAATTATTCATGTTTTCATGTAGTTTCCTATATTCTGCCTTCTGGTCCAAGTATAAGCTTTGCCCACTTTATCAAAAAACTTCCTAATCACTGTTATGAACTGAGGCAGCTAGGGAACATTGTCTCTCAACTGTGTTATAGAGTGTAGTACTACATTTCAGTGAAGTGTAAGGCTTTCCAAAGCTGCCGAACGTGTTTCTTTCTCTATTTCAATGGTATTCTGCCTTGTTTAACACACATTTACCACTCTAGTCTCCTTTAAGTAAAGAATATAGGATTCATACAGTGTTTCATGTGATCTTAACTGGCATTACGGATTTCCCTTATCTTAGCTACCTTTTCTACACTAAGAACTGACTTGGAGATTCTCTTTCATCTGTTCTAAACAAGTTCTCATCTGTTTGCAGTCATTTTCTCTGAATTATTCATGTTTTCATGTAGTTTCCTATATTCTGCCTTCTGGCCCAAGTATAAGCTTTGCCCACTTTATCAAACAACTTCCTACACACTGTTATTAACTGAGGCAGCTCGGGAACATTGTCTCTCAACTGTGTTATAGAGTGTAGTACTACATTTCAGTGAAGTGTAAGGCTTTCCAAAGCTGCCGAACGTGTTTCTTTCTCTATTTCAATGGTATTCTGCCTTGTATAACACACATTTACCACTCTAGTCTCCTTTAAGTAATGAATATAGGATTCATACAGTGTTTGATGTTATCTTAACTCGAATTAAGGATTTCCCTTATCTTAGCTACCTTTTCTACACTAAGAACTGACTTGGAGATTCTCTTTCAGCTGTTCTAAACAAGTTCTCATCTGTTTACAGTCATTTTCACTGAATTATTCATGTTTTCATGTAGTTTCCAATATTCTGCCTTCTGGTCCAAGTATAAGCTTTGCCCACTTTATCAAACAACTTCCTACACACTGTTATGAACTGAGGCAGCTAGGGAACATTGTCTCTCAACTGTGGTATAGAGTGTAGTACTACATTTCAGTGAAGTGTAAAGCTTTCCAAAGCTGCCGAACGTGTTTCTTTCTCTATTTCAATGGTATTCTGCCTTGTATAACACACATTTACCACTCTAGTCTCCTTTAAGTAATGAATATAGGATTCATACAGTGTTTGATGTTATCTTAACTCGAATTAAGGATTTCCCTTATCTTAGCTACCTTTTCTACATTAAGAACTGACTTGGAGAATCTCTTTCAGCTGTTCTAAAACAAGTTCTCTTCTGTTTACAGTCATTTTCCCTGAATTATTCATGTTTTCATGTAGTTTCCTATATTCTGCCTTCTGGTCCAAGTATAAGATTTGCCCACTTTATCAAACAACTTCCTACACATTGTTATGAACTAAGGCAGCTAGGGAACATTGTCTCTCAACTGTGTTATAGAGTGTAGTACTACATTTCAGTGAAGTGTAAGGCTTTCCAAAGCTGCCGAACGTGTTTCTTTCTCTATTTCAATGGTATTCTGCCTTGTTTAACACACATTTACCACTCTAGTCTCCTTTAAGTAAAGAATATAGGATTCATACAGTGTTTCATGTGATCTTAACTGGCATTACGGATTTCCCTTATCTTAGCTACCTTTTCTACACTAAGAACTGACTTGGAGATTCTCTTTCATCTGTTCTAAACAAGTTCTCATCTGTTTGCAGTCATTTTCTCTGAATTATTCATGTTTTCATGTAGTTTCCTATATTCTGCCTTCTGGCCCAAGTATAAGCTTTGCCCACTTTATCAAACAACTTCCTACACACTGTTATTAACTGAGGCAGCTCGGGATCATTGTCTCTCAACTGTGTTATAGAGTGTAGTACTACATTTCAGTGAAGTGTAAGGCTTTCCAAAGCTGCCGAACGTGTTTCTTTCTCTATTTCAATGGTATTCTGCCTTGTATAACACACATTTACCACTCTAGTCTCCTTTAAGTAATGAATATAGGATTCATACAGTGTTTGATGTTATCTTAACTCGAATTAAGGATTTCCCTTATCTTAGCTACCTTTTCTACACTAAGAACTGACTTGGAGATTCTCTTTCAGCTGTTCTAAACAAGTTCTCATCTGTTTACAGTCATTTTCTATGAATTATTCATGTTTTCATGTAGTTTCCTATATTCTGCCTTCTGGTCCAAGTATAAGCTTTGCCCACTTTATCAAAAAACTTCCTACTCACTGTTATGAACTGAGGCAGCTAGGGAACATTGTCTCTCAACTGTGTTATAGAGTGTAGTACTACATTTCAGTGAAGTGTAAGGCTTTCCAAAGCTGCCGAACGTGTTTCTTTCTCTATTTCAATGGTATTCTGCCTTGTTTAACACACATTTACCACTCTAGTCTCCTTTAAGTAAAGAATATAGGATTCATACAGTGTTTCATGTGATCTTAACTGGCATTACGGATTTCCCTTATCTTAGCTACCTTTTCTACACTAAGAACTGACTTGGAGATTCTCTTTCATCTGTTCTAAACAAGTTCTCTTCTGTTTGCAGTCATTTTCTCTGAATTATTCATGTTTTCATGTAGTTTCCTATATTCTGCCTTCTGGCCCAAGTATAAGCTTTGCCCACTTTATCAAACAACTTCCTACACACTGTTATTAACTGAGGCAGCTCGGGAACATTGTCTCTCAACTGTGTTATAGAGTGTAATACTACATTTCAGTGAAGTGTAAGGCTTTCCAAAGCTGCCGAACGTGTTTCTTTCTCTATTTCAATGGTATTCTGCCTTGTATAACACACATTTACCACTCTAGTCTCCTTTAAGTAATGAATATAGGATTCATACAGTGTTTGATGTTATCTTAACGCGAATTAAGGATTTCCCTTATCTTAGCTACCTTTTCTACACTAAGAACTGACTTGGAGATTCTCTTTCAGCTGTTTTAAACAAGTTCTCATCTGTTTACAGTCATTTTCACTGAATTATTCATGTTTTCATGTAGTTTCCAATATTCTGCCTTCTGGTCCAAGTATAAGCTTTGCCCACTTTATCAAACAACTTCCTACACACTGTTATGAACTGAGGCAGCTAGGGAACATTGTCTCTCAACTGTGTTATAGAGTGTAGTACTACATTTCAGTGAAGTGTAAAGCTTTCCAAAGCTGCCGAACGTGTTTCTTTCTCTATTTCAATGGTATTCTGCCTTGTATAACACACATTTACCACTCTAGTCTCCTTTAAGTAATGAATATAGGATTCATACAGTGTTTGATGTTATCTTAACTCGAATTAAGGATTTCCCTTATCTTAGCTACCTTTTCTACATTAAGAACTGACTTGGAGAATCTCTTTCAGCTGTTCTAAAACAAGTTCTCTTCTGTTTACAGTCATTTTCACTGAATTATTCATGTTTTCATGTAGTTTCCTATATTCTGCCTTCTGGTCCAAGTATAAGATTTGCCCACTTTATCAAACAACTTCCTACACATTGTTATGAACTAAGGCAGCTAGGGAACATTGTCTCTCAACTGTGTTATAGAGTGTAGTACTACATTTCAGTGAAGTGTAAGGCTTTCCAAAGCTGCCGAACGTGTTTCTTTCTCTATTTCAATGGTATTCTGCCTTGTTTAACACACATTTACCACTCTAGTCTCCTTTAAGTAAAGAATATAGGATTCATACAGTGTTTCATGTGATCTTAACTGGCATTACGGATTTCCCTTATCTTAGCTACCTTTTCTACACTAAGAACTGACTTGGAGATTCTCTTTCATCTGTTCTAAACAAGTTCTCATCTGTTTGCAGTCATTTTCTCTGAATTATTCATGTTTTCATGTAGTTTCCTATATTCTGCCTTCTGGCCCAAGTATAAGCTTTGCCCACTTTATCAAACAACTTCCTACACACTGTTATTAACTGAGGCAGCTCGGGATCATTGTCTCTCAACTGTGTTATAGAGTGTAGTACTACATTTCAGTGAAGTGTAAGGCTTTCCAAAGCTGCCGAACGTGTTTCTTTCTCTATTTCAATGGTATTCTGCCTTGTATAACACACATTTACCACTCTAGTCTCCTTTAAGTAATGAATATAGGATTCATACAGTGTTTGATGTTATCTTAACTCGAATTAAGGATTTCCCTTATCTTAGCTACCTTTTCTACACTAAGAACTGACTTGGAGATTCTCTTTCAGCTGTTCTAAACAAGTTCTCATCTGTTTACAGTCATTTTCTATGAATTATTCATGTTTTCATGTAGTTTCCTATATTCTGCCTTCTGGTCCAAGTATAAGCTTTGCCCACTTTATCAAAAAACTTCCTACTCACTGTTATGAACTGAGGCAGCTAGGGAACATTGTCTCTCAACTGTGTTATAGAGTGTAGTACTACATTTCAGTGAAGTGTAAGGCTTTCCAAAGCTGCCGAACGTGTTTCTTTCTCTATTTCAATGGTATTCTGCCTTGTTTAACACACATTTACCACTCTAGTCTCCTTTAAGTAAAGAATATAGGATTCATACAGTGTTTCATGTGATCTTAACTGGCATTACGGATTTCCCTTATCTTAGCTACCTTTTCTACACTAAGAACTGACTTGGAGATTCTCTTTCATCTGTTCTAAACAAGTTCTTTTCTGTTTGCAGTCATTTTCTCTGAATTATTCATGTTTTCATGTAGTTTCCTATATTCTGCCTTCTGGCCCAAGTATAAGCTTTGTCCACTTTATCAAACAACTTCCTACACACTGTTATTAACTGAGGCAGCTCGGGAACATTGTCTCTCAACTGTGTTATAGAGTGTAGTACTACATTTCAGTGAAGTGTAAGGCTTTCCAAAGCTGCCGAACGTGTTTCTTTCTCTATTTCAATGGTATTCTGCCTTGTATAACACACATTTACCACTCTAGTCTCCTTTAAGTAATGAATATAGGATTCATACAGTGTTTGATGTTATCTTAACTCGAATTAAGGATTTCCCTTATCTTAGCTACCTTTTCTACACTAAGAACTGACTTGGAGATTCTCTTTCAGCTGTTCTAAACAAGTTCTCATCTGTTTACAGTCATTTTCACTGAATTATTCATGTTTTCATGTAGTTTCCAATATTCTGCCTTCTGGTCCAAGTATAAGCTTTGCCCACTTTATCAAACAACTTCCTACACACTGTTATGAACTGAGGCAGCTAGGGAACATTGTCTCTCAACTGTGTTATAGAGTGTAGTACTACATTTCAGTGAAGTGTAAAGCTTTCCAAAGCTGCCGAACGTGTTTCTTTCTCTATTTCAATGGTATTCTGCCTTGTATAACACACATTTACCACTCTAGTCTCCTTTAAGTAATGAATATAGGATTCATACAGTGTTTGATGTTATCTTAACTCGAATTAAGGATTTCCCTTATCTTAGCTACCTTTTCTACATTAAGAACTGACTTGGAGAATCTCTTTCATCTGTTCTAAACAAGTTCTCATCTGTTTGCAGTCATTTTCTCTGAATTATTCATGTTTTCATGTAGTTTCCTATATTCTGCCTTCTGGCCCAAGTATAAGCTTTGCCCACTTTATCAAACAACTTCCTACACACTGTTATTAACTGAGGCAGCTCGGGAACATTGTCTCTCAACTGTGTTATAGAGTGTAGTACTACATTTCAGTGAAGTGTAAGGCTTTCCAAAGCTGCCGAACGTGTTTCTTTCTCTATTTCAATGGTATTCTGCCTTGTATAACACACATTTACCACTCTAGTCTCCTTTAAGTAATGAATATAGGATTCATACAGTGTTTGATGTTATCTTAACTCGAATTAAGGATTTCCCTTATCTTAGCTACCTTTTCTACACTAAGAACTGACTTGGAGATTCTCTTTCAGCTGTTCTAAACAAGTTCTCATCTGTTTACAGTCATTTTCACTGAATTATTCATGTTTTCATGTAGTTTCCAATATTCTGCCTTCTGGTCCAAGTATAAGCTTTGCCCACTTTATCAAACAACTTCCTACACACTGTTATGAACTGAGGCAGCTAGGGAACATTGTCTCTCAACTGTGTTATAGAGTGTAGTACTACATTTCAGTGAAGTGTAAAGCTTTCCAAAGCTGCCGAACGTGTTTCTTTCTCTATTTCAATGGTATTCTGCCTTGTATAACACACATTTACCACTCTAGTCTCCTTTAAGTAATGAATATAGGATTCATACAGTGTTTGATGTTATCTTAACTCGAATTAAGGATTTCCCTTATCTTAGCTACCTTTTCTACATTAAGAACTGACTTGGAGAATCTCTTTCAGCTGTTCTAAAACAAGTTCTCTTCTGTTTACAGTCATTTTCACTGAATTATTCATGTTTTCATGTAGTTTCCTATATTCTGCCTTCTGGTCCAAGTATAAGATTTGCCCACTTTATCAAACAACTTCCTACACATTGTTATGAACTAAGGCAGCTAGGGAACATTGTCTCTCAACTGTGTTATAGAGTGTAGTACTACATTTCAGTGAAGTGTAAGGCTTTCCAAAGCTGCCGAACGTGTTTCTTTCTCTATTTCAATGGTATTCTGCCTTGTTTAACACACATTTACCACTCTAGTCTCCTTTAAGTAAAGAATATAGGATTCATACAGTGTTTCATGTGATCTTAACTGGCATTACGGATTTCCCTTATCTTAGCTACCTTTTCTACACTAAGAACTGACTTGGAGATTCTCTTTCATCTGTTCTAAACAAGTTCTCATCTGTTTGCAGTCATTTTCTCTGAATTATTCATGTTTTCATGTAGTTTCCTATATTCTGCCTTCTGGCCCAAGTATAAGCTTTGCCCACTTTATCAAACAACTTCCTACACACTGTTATTAACTGAGGCAGCTCGGGATCATTGTCTCTCAACTGTGTTATAGAGTGTAGTACTACATTTCAGTGAAGTGTAAGGCTTTCCAAAGCTGCCGAACGTGTTTCTTTCTCTATTTCAATGGTATTCTGCCTTGTATAACACACATTTACCACTCTAGTCTCCTTTAAGTAATGAATATAGGATTCATACAGTGTTTGATGTTATCTTAACTCGAATTAAGGATTTCCCTTATCTTAGCTACCTTTTCTACACTAAGAACTGACTTGGAGATTCTCTTTCAGCTGTTCTAAACAAGTTCTCATCTGTTTACAGTCATTTTCACTGAATTATTCATGTTTTCATGTAGTTTCCAATATTCTGCCTTCTGGTCCAAGTATAAGCTTTGCCCACTTTATCAAACAACTTCCTACACACTGTTATGAACTGAGGCAGCTAGGGAACATTGTCTCTCAACTGTGTTATAGAGTGTAGTACTACATTTCAGTGAAGTGTAAAGCTTTCCAAAGCTGCCGAACGTGTTTCTTTCTCTATTTCAATGGTATTCTGCCTTGTATAACACACATTTACCACTCTAGTCTCCTTTAAGTAATGAATATAGGATTCATACAGTGTTTGATGTTATCTTAACTCGAATTAAGGATTTCCCTTATCTTAGCTACCTTTTCTACATTAAGAACTGACTTGGAGAATCTCTTTCATCTGTTCTAAACAAGTTCTCATCTGTTTGCAGTCATTTTCTCTGAATTATTCATGTTTTCATGTAGTTTCCTATATTCTGCCTTCTGGCCCAAGTATAAGCTTTGCCCACTTTATCAAACAACTTCCTACACACTGTTATTAACTGAGGCAGCTCGGGAACATTGTCTCTCAACTGTGTTATAGAGTGTAGTACTACATTTCAGTGAAGTGTAAGGCTTTCCAAAGCTGCCGAACGTGTTTCTTTCTCTATTTCAATGGTATTCTGCCTTGTATAACACACATTTACCACTCTAGTCTCCTTTAAGTAATGAATATAGGATTCATACAGTGTTTGATGTTATCTTAACTCGAATTAAGGATTTCCCTTATCTTAGCTACCTTTTCTACACTAAGAACTGACTTGGAGATTCTCTTTCAGCTGTTCTAAACAAGTTCTCAGCCGTTTACAGTCATTTTCACTGAATTATTCATGTTTTCATGTAGTTTCCAATATTCTGCCTTCTGGTCCAAGTATAAGCTTTGCCCACTTTATCAAACAACTTCCTACACACTGTTATGAACTGAGGCAGCTAGGGAACATTGTCTCTCAACTGTGTTATAGAGTGTAGTACTACATTTCAGTGAAGTGTAAAGCTTTCCAAAGCTGCCGAACGTGTTTCTTTCTCTATTTCAATGGTATTCTGCCTTGTATAACACACATTTACCACTCTAGTCTCCTTTAAGTAATGAATATAGGATTCATACAGTGTTTGATGTTATCTTAACTCGAATTAAGGATTTCCCTTATCTTAGCTACCTTTTCTACATTAAGAACTGACTTGGAGAATCTCTTTCAGCTGTTCTAAAACAAGTTCTCTTCTGTTTACAGTCATTTTCACTGAATTATTCATGTTTTCATGTAGTTTCCTATATTCTGCCTTCTGGTCCAAGTATAAGCTTTGCCCACTTTATCAAACAACTTCCTACACATTGTTATGAACTAAGGCAGCTAGGGAACATTGTCTCTCAACTGTGTTATAGAGTGTAGTACTACATTTCAGTGAAGTGTAAGGCTTTCCAAAGCTGCCGAACGTGTTTCTTTCTCTATTTCAATGGTATTCTGCCTTATATAACACACATTTACCACTCTAGTCTCCTTTAAGTAATGAATATAGGATTCATACAGTGTTTGATGTTATCTTAACTCGAATTAAGGATTTCCCTTATCTTAGCTACCTTTTCTACATTAAGAACTGACTTGGAGAATCTCTTTCAGCTGTTCTAAAACAAGTTCTCTTCTGTTTACAGTCATTTTCACTGAATTATTCATGTTTTCATGTAGTTTCCTATATTCTGCCTTCTGGTCCAAGTATAAGCTTTGCCCACTTTATCAAACAACTTCCTACACATTGTTATGAACTAAGGCAGCTAGGGAACATTGTCTCTCAACTGTGTTATAGAGTGTAGTACTACATTTCAGTGAAGTGTAAGGCTTTCCAAAGCTGCCGAACGTGTTTCTTTCTCTATTTCAATGGTATTCTGCCTTGTTTAACACACATTTACCACTCTCGTCTCCTTTAAGTAAAGAATATAGGATTCATACAGTGTTACATGTGATCTTAACTGGCATTACGGATTTCCCTTATCTTAGCTACCTTTTCTACACTAAGAACTGACTTGGAGATTCTCTTTCATCTGTTCTAAACAAGTTCTCATCTGTTTGCAGTCATTTTCTCTGAATTATTCATGTTTTTATGTAGTTTCCTATATTCTGCCTTCTGGCCTAAGTATAAGCTTTGCCCACTTTATCAAACAACTTCCTACACACTGTTATGAACTGAGGCAGCTAGGGAACATTGTCTCTCAACTGTGTTATAGAGTGTAGTACTACATTTCAGTGAAGTGTAAAGCTTTCCAAAGCTGCCGAACGTGTTTCTTTCTCTATTTCAATGGTATTCTGCCTTGTATAACACACATTTACCACTCTAGTCTCCTTTAAGTAATGAATATAGGATTCATACAGTGTTTGATGTTATCTTAACTCGAATTAAGGATTTCCCTTATCTTAGCTACCTTTTCTACATTAAGAACTGACTTGGAGAATCTCTTTCAGCTGTTCTAAAACAAGTTCTCTTCTGTTTACAGTCATTTTCACTGAATTATTCATGTTTTCATGTAGTTTCCTATATTCTGCCTTCTGGTCCAAGTATAAGCTTTGCCCACTTTATCAAAAAACTTCCTAATCACTGTTATGAACTGAGGCAGCTAGGGAACATTGTCTCTCAACTGTGTTATAGAGTGTAGTACTACATTTCAGTGAAGTGTAAGGCTTTCCAAAGCTGCCGAACGTGTTTCTTTCTCTATTTCAATGGTATTCTGCCTTGTTTAACACACATTTACCACTCTAGTCTCCTTTAAGTAAAGAATATAGGATTCATACAGTGTTTCATGTGATCTTAACTGGCATTACGGATTTCCCTTATCTTAGCTACCTTTTCTACACTAAGAACTGACTTGGAGATTCTCTTTCATCTGTTCTAAACAAGTTCTCATCTGTTTGCAGTCATTTTCTCTGAATTATTCATGTTTTCATGTAGTTTCCTATATTCTGCCTTCTGGCCCAAGTATAAGCTTTGCCCACTTTATCAAACAACTTCCTACACACTGTTATTAACTGAGGCAGCTCGGGAACATTGTCTCTCAACTGTGTTATAGAGTGTAGTACTACATTTCAGTGAAGTGTAAGGCTTTCCAAAGCTGCCGAACGTGTTTCTTTCTCTATTTCAATGGTATTCTGCCTTGTATAACACACATTTACCACTCTAGTCTCCTTTAAGTAATGAATATAGGATTCATACAGTGTTTGATGTTATCTTAACTCGAATTAAGGATTTCCCTTATCTTAGCTACCTTTTCTACACTAAGAACTGACTTGGAGATTCTCTTTCAGCTGTTCTAAACAAGTTCTCATCTGTTTACAGTCATTTTCACTGAATTATTCATGTTTTCATGTAGTTTCCAATATTCTGCCTTCTGGTCCAAGTATAAGCTTTGCCCACTTTATCAAACAACTTCCTACACACTGTTATGAACTGAGGCAGCTAGGGAACATTGTCTCTCAACTGTGTTATAGAGTGTAGTACTACATTTCAGTGAAGTGTAAAGCTTTCCAAAGCTGCCGAACGTGTTTCTTTCTCTATTTCAATGGTATTCTGCCTTGTATAACACACATTTACCACTCTAGTCTCCTTTAAGTAATGAATATAGGATTCATACAGTGTTTGATGTTATCTTAACTCGAATTAAGGATTTCCCTTATCTTAGCTACCTTTTCTACATTAAGAACTGACTTGGAGAATCTCTTTCAGCTGTTCTAAAACAAGTTCTCTTCTGTTTACAGTCATTTTCCCTGAATTATTCATGTTTTCATGTAGTTTCCTATATTCTGCCTTCTGGTCCAAGTATAAGATTTGCCCACTTTATCAAACAACTTCCTACACATTGTTATGAACTAAGGCAGCTAGGGAACATTGTCTCTCAACTGTGTTATAGAGTGTAGTACTACATTTCAGTGAAGTGTAAGGCTTTCCAAAGCTGCCGAACGTGTTTCTTTCTCTATTTCAATGGTATTCTGCCTTGTTTAACACACATTTACCACTCTAGTCTCCTTTAAGTAAAGAATATAGGATTCATACAGTGTTTCATGTGATCTTAACTGGCATTACGGATTTCCCTTATCTTAGCTACCTTTTCTACACTAAGAACTGACTTGGAGATTCTCTTTCATCTGTTCTAAACAAGTTCTCATCTGTTTGCAGTCATTTTCTCTGAATTATTCATGTTTTCATGTAGTTTCCTATATTCTGCCTTCTGGCCCAAGTATAAGCTTTGCCCACTTTATCAAACAACTTCCTACACACTGTTATTAACTGAGGCAGCTCGGGATCATTGTCTCTCAACTGTGTTATAGAGTGTAGTACTACATTTCAGTGAAGTGTAAGGCTTTCCAAAGCTGCCGAACGTGTTTCTTTCTCTATTTCAATGGTATTCTGCCTTGTATAACACACATTTACCACTCTAGTCTCCTTTAAGTAATGAATATAGGATTCATACAGTGTTTGATGTTATCTTAACTCGAATTAAGGATTTCCCTTATCTTAGCTACCTTTTCTACACTAAGAACTGACTTGGAGATTCTCTTTCAGCTGTTCTAAACAAGTTCTCATCTGTTTACAGTCATTTTCTATGAATTATTCATGTTTTCATGTAGTTTCCTATATTCTGCCTTCTGGTCCAAGTATAAGCTTTGCCCACTTTATCAAAAAACTTCCTACTCACTGTTATGAACTGAGGCAGCTAGGGAACATTGTCTCTCAACTGTGTTATAGAGTGTAGTACTACATTTCAGTGAAGTGTAAGGCTTTCCAAAGCTGCCGAACGTGTTTCTTTCTCTATTTCAATGGTATTCTGCCTTGTTTAACACACATTTACCACTCTAGTCTCCTTTAAGTAAAGAATATAGGATTCATACAGTGTTTCATGTGATCTTAACTGGCATTACGGATTTCCCTTATCTTAGCTACCTTTTCTACACTAAGAACTGACTTGGAGATTCTCTTTCATCTGTTCTAAACAAGTTCTCTTCTGTTTGCAGTCATTTTCTCTGAATTATTCATGTTTTCATGTAGTTTCCTATATTCTGCCTTCTGGCCCAAGTATAAGCTTTGCCCACTTTATCAAACAACTTCCTACACACTGTTATTAACTGAGGCAGCTCGGGAACATTGTCTCTCAACTGTGTTATAGAGTGTAATACTATATTTCAGTGAAGTGTAAGGCTTTCCAAAGCTGCCGAACGTGTTTCTTTCTCTATTTCAATGGTATTCTGCCTTGTATAACACACATTTACCACTCTAGTCTCCTTTAAGTAATGAATATAGGATTCATACAGTGTTTGATGTTATCTTAACGCGAATTAAGGATTTCCCTTATCTTAGCTACCTTTTCTACACTAAGAACTGACTTGGAGATTCTCTTTCAGCTGTTTTAAACAAGTTCTCATCTGTTTACAGTCATTTTCACTGAATTATTCATGTTTTCATGTAGTTTCCAATATTCTGCCTTCTGGTCCAAGTATAAGCTTTGCCCACTTTATCAAACAACTTCCTACACACTGTTATGAACTGAGGCAGCTAGGGAACATTGTCTCTCAACTGTGTTATAGAGTGTAGTACTACATTTCAGTGAAGTGTAAAGCTTTCCAAAGCTGCCGAACGTGTTTCTTTCTCTATTTCAATGGTATTCTGCCTTGTATAACACACATTTACCACTCTAGTCTCCTTTAAGTAATGAATATAGGATTCATACAGTGTTTGATGTTATCTTAACTCGAATTAAGGATTTCCCTTATCTTAGCTACCTTTTCTACATTAAGAACTGACTTGGAGAATCTCTTTCAGCTGTTCTAAAACAAGTTCTCTTCTGTTTACAGTCATTTTCACTGAATTATTCATGTTTTCATGTAGTTTCCTATATTCTGCCTTCTGGTCCAAGTATAAGCTTTGCCCACTTTATCAAACAACTTCCTACACATTGTTATGAACTAAGGCAGCTAGGGAACATTGTCTCTCAACTGTGTTATAGAGTGTAGTACTACATTTCAGTGAAGTGTAAAGCTTTCCAAAGCTGCCGAACGTGTTTCTTTCTCTATTTCAATGGTATTTTGTCTTGTATAACACACATTTACCACTCTAGTCTCCTTTAAGTAATGAATATAGGATTCATACAGTGTTTGATGTTATCTTAACTCGAATTAAGGATTTCCCTTATCTTAGCTACCTTTTCTACATTAAGAACTGACTTGGAGAATCTCTTTCAGCTGTTCTAAAACAAGTTCTCTTCTGTTTACAGTCATTTTCACTGAATTATTCATGTTTTCATGTAGTTTCCTATATTCTGCCTTCTGGTCCAAGTATAAGCTTTGCCCACTTTATCAAACAACTTCCTACACATTGTTATGAACTAAGGCAGCTAGGGAACATTGTCTCTCAACTGTGTTATAGAGTGTAGTACTACATTTCAGTGAAGTGTAAGGCTTTCCAAAGCTGCCGAACGTGTTTCTTTCTCTATTTCAATGGTATTCTGCCTTGTTTAACACACATTTACCACTCTAGTCTCCTTTAAGTAAAGAATATAGGATTCATACAGTGTTTCATGTGATCTTAACTGGCATTACGGATTTCCCTTATCTTAGCTACCTTTTCTACACTAAGAACTGACTTGGAGATTCTCTTTCATCTGTTCTAAACAAGTTCTCATCTGTTTGCAGTCATTTTCTCTGAATTATTCATGTTTTCATGTAGTTTCCTATATTCTGCCTTCTGGCCCAAGTATAAGCTTTGCCCACTTTATCAAACAACTTCCTACACACTGTTATTAACTGAGGCAGCTCGGGATCATTGTCTCTCAACTGTGTTATAGAGTGTAGTACTACATTTCAGTGAAGTGTAAGGCTTTCCAAAGCTGCCGAACGTGTTTCTTTCTCTATTTCAATGGTATTCTGCCTTGTATAACACACATTTACCACTCTAGTCTCCTTTAAGTAATGAATATAGGATTCATACAGTGTTTGATGTTATCTTAACTCGAATTAAGGATTTCCCTTATCTTAGCTACCTTTTCTACACTAAGAACTGACTTGGAGATTCTCTTTCAGCTGTTCTAAACAAGTTCTCATCTGTTTACAGTCATTTTCTATGAATTATTCATGTTTTCATGTAGTTTCCTATATTCTGCCTTCTGGTCCAAGTATAAGCTTTGCCCACTTTATCAAAAAACTTCCTACTCACTGTTATGAACTGAGGCAGCTAGGGAACATTGTCTCTCAACTGTGTTATAGAGTGTAGTACTACATTTCAGTGAAGTGTAAGGCTTTCCAAAGCTGCCGAACGTGTTTCTTTCTCTATTTCAATGGTATTCTGCCTTGTTTAACACACATTTACCACTCTAGTCTCCTTTAAGTAAAGAATATAGGATTCATACAGTGTTTCATGTGATCTTAACTGGCATTACGGATTTCCCTTATCTTAGCTACCTTTTCTACACTAAGAACTGACTTGGAGATTCTCTTTCATCTGTTCTATACAAGTTCTCTTCTGTTTGCAGTCATTTTCTCTGAATTATTCATGTTTTCATGTAGTTTCCTATATTCTGCCTTCTGGCCCAAGTATAAGCTTTGCCCACTTTATCAAACAACTTCCTACACACTGTTATTAACTGAGGCAGCTCGGGAACATTGTCTCTCAACTGTGTTATAGAGTGTAATACTACATTTCAGTGAAGTGTAAGGCTTTCCAAAGCTGCCGAACGTGTTTCTTTCTCTATTTCAATGGTATTCTGCCTTGTATAACACACATTTACCACTCTAGTCTCCTTTAAGTAATGAATATAGGATTCATACAGTGTTTGATGTTATCTTAACGCGAATTAAGGATTTCCCTTATCTTAGCTACCTTTTCTACACTAAGAACTGACTTGGAGATTCTCTTTCAGCTGTTTTAAACAAGTTCTCATCTGTTTACAGTCATTTTCACTGAATTATTCATGTTTTCATGTAGTTTCCAATATTCTGCCTTCTGGTCCAAGTATAAGCTTTGCCCACTTTATCAAACAACTTCCTACACACTGTTATGAACTGAGGCAGCTAGGGAACATTGTCTCTCAACTGTGTTATAGAGTGTAGTACTACATTTCAGTGAAGTGTAAAGCTTTCCAAAGCTGCCGAACGTGTTTCTTTCTCTATTTCAATGGTATTCTGCCTTGTATAACACACATTTACCACTCTAGTCTCCTTTAAGTAATGAATATAGGATTCATACAGTGTTTGATGTTATCTTAACTCGAATTAAGGATTTCCCTTATCTTAGCTACCTTTTCTACATTAAGAACTGACTTGGAGAATCTCTTTCAGCTGTTCTAAAACAAGTTCTCTTCTGTTTACAGTCATTTTCACTGAATTATTCATGTTTTCATGTAGTTTCCTATATTCTGCCTTCTGGTCCAAGTATAAGCTTTGCCCACTTTATCAAACAACTTCCTACACATTGTTATGAACTAAGGCAGCTAGGGAACATTGTCTCTCAACTGTGTTATAGAGTGTAGTACTACATTTCAGTGAAGTGTAAAGCTTTCCAAAGCTGCCGAACGTGTTTCTTTCTCTATTTCAATGGTATTTTGTCTTGTATAACACACATTTACCACTCTAGTCTCCTTTAAGTAATGAATATAGGATTCATACAGTGTTTGATGTTATCTTAACTCGAATTAAGGATTTCCCTTATCTTAGCTACCTTTTCTACATTAAGAACTGACTTGGAGAATCTCTTTCAGCTGTTCTAAAACAAGTTCTCTTCTGTTTACAGTCATTTTCACTGAATTATTCATGTTTTCATGTAGTTTCCTATATTCTGCCTTCTGGTCCAAGTATAAGCTTTGCCCACTTTATCAAACAACTTCCTACACATTGTTATGAACTAAGGCAGCTAGGGAACATTGTCTCTCAACTGTGTTATAGAGTGTAGTACTACATTTCAGTGAAGTGTAAGGCTTTCCAAAGCTGCCGAACGTGTTTCTTTCTCTATTTCAATGGTATTCTGCCTTGTTTAACACACATTTACCACTCTAGTCTCCTTTAAGTAAAGAATATAGGATTCATACAGTGTTTCATGTGATCTTAACTGGCATTACGGATTTCCCTTATCTTAGCTACCTTTTCTACACTAAGAACTGACTTGGAGATTCTCTTTCATCTGTTCTAAACAAGTTCTCTTCTGTTTGCAGTCATTTTCTCTGAATTATTCATGTTTTCATGTAGTTTCCTATATTCTGCCTTCTGGCCCAAGTATAAGCTTTGCCCACTTTATCAAACAACTTCCTACACACTGTTATTAACTGAGGCAGCTCGGGAACATTGTCTCTCAACTGTGTTATAGAGTGTAATACTACATTTCAGTGAAGTGTAAGGCTTTCCAAAGCTGCCGAACGTGTTTCTTTCTCTATTTCAATGGTATTCTGCCTTGTATAACACACATTTACCACTCTAGTCTCCTTTAAGTAATGAATATAGGATTCATACAGTGTTTGATGTTATCTTAACGCGAATTAAGGATTTCCCTTATCTTAGCTACCTTTTCTACACTAAGAACTGACTTGGAGATTCTCTTTCAGCTGTTTTAAACAAGTTCTCATCTGTTTACAGTCATTTTCACTGAATTATTCATGTTTTCATGTAGTTTCCAATATTCTGCCTTCTGGTCCAAGTATAAGCTTTGCCCACTTTATCAAACAACTTCCTACACACTGTTATGAACTGAGGCAGCTAGGGAACATTGTCTCTCAACTGTGTTATAGAGTGTAGTACTACATTTCAGTGAAGTGTAAAGCTTTCCAAAGCTGCCGAACGTGTTTCTTTCTCTATTTCAATGGTATTCTGCCTTGTATAACACACATTTACCACTCTAGTCTCCTTTAAGTAATGAATATAGGATTCATACAGTGTTTGATGTTATCTTAACTCGAATTAAGGATTTCCCTTATCTTAGCTACCTTTTCTACATTAAGAACTGACTTGGAGAATCTCTTTCAGCTGTTCTAAAACAAGTTCTCTTCTGTTTACAGTCATTTTCACTGAATTATTCATGTTTTCCTGTAGTTTCCTATATTCTGCCTTCTGGTCCAAGTATAAGCTTTGCCCACTTTATCAAACAACTTCCTACACATTGTTATGAACTAAGGCAGCTAGGGAACATTGTCTCTCAACTGTGTTATAGAGTGTAGTACTACATTTCAGTGAAGTGTAAAGCTTTCCAAAGCTGCCGAACGTGTTTCTTTCTCTATTTCAATGGTATTTTGTCTTGTATAACACACATTTACCACTCTAGTCTCCTTTAAGTAATGAATATAGGATTCATACAGTGTTTGATGTTATCTTAACTCGAATTAAGGATTTCCCTTATCTTAGCTACCTTTTCTACATTAAGAACTGACTTGGAGAATCTCTTTCAGCTGTTCTAAAACAAGTTCTCTTCTGTTTACAGTCATTTTCACTGAATTATTCATGTTTTCATGTAGTTTCCTATATTCTGCCTTCTGGTCCAAGTATAAGCTTTGCCCACTTTATCAAACAACTTCCTACACATTGTTATGAACTAAGGCAGCTAGGGAACATTGTCTCTCAACTGTGTTATAGAGTGTAGTACTACATTTCAGTGAAGTGTAAGGCTTTCCAAAGCTGCCGAACGTGTTTCTTTCTCTATTTCAATGGTATTCTGCCTTGTTTAACACACATTTACCACTCTAGTCTCCTTTAAGTAAAGAATATAGGATTCATACAGTGTTTCATGTGATCTTAACTGGCATTACGGATTTCCCTTATCTTAGCTACCTTTTCTACACTAAGAACTGACTTGGAGATTCTCTTTCATCTGTTCTAAACAAGTTCTCATCTGTTTGCAGTCATTTTCTCTGAATTATTCATGTTTTCATGTAGTTTCCTATATTCTGCCTTCTGGCCCAAGTATAAGCTTTGCCCACTTTATCAAACAACTTCCTACACACTGTTATTAACTGAGGCAGCTCGGGATCATTGTCTCTCAACTGTGTTATAGAGTGTAGTACTACATTTCAGTGAAGTGTAAGGCTTTCCAAAGCTGCCGAACGTGTTTCTTTCTCTATTTCAATGGTATTCTGCCTTGTATAACACACATTTACCACTCTAGTCTCCTTTAAGTAATGAATATAGGATTCATACAGTGTTTGATGTTATCTTAACTCGAATTAAGGATTTCCCTTATCTTAGCTACCTTTTCTACACTAAGAACTGACTTGGAGATTCTCTTTCAGCTGTTCTAAACAAGTTCTCATCTGTTTACAGTCATTTTCTATGAATTATTCATGTTTTCATGTAGTTTCCTATATTCTGCCTTCTGGTCCAAGTATAAGCTTTGCCCACTTTATCAAAAAACTTCCTACTCACTGTTATGAACTGAGGCAGCTAGGGAACATTGTCTCTCAACTGTGTTATAGAGTGTAGTACTACATTTCAGTGAAGTGTAAGGCTTTCCAAAGCTGCCGAACGTGTTTCTTTCTCTATTTCAATGGTATTCTGCCTTGTTTAACACACATTTACCACTCTAGTCTCCTTTAAGTAAAGAATATAGGATTCATACAGTGTTTCATGTGATCTTAACTGGCATTACGGATTTCCCTTATCTTAGCTACCTTTTCTACACTAAGAACTGACTTGGAGATTCTCTTTCATCTGTTCTATACAAGTTCTCTTCTGTTTGCAGTCATTTTCTCTGAATTATTCATGTTTTCATGTAGTTTCCTATATTCTGCCTTCTGGCCCAAGTATAAGCTTTGCCCACTTTATCAAACAACTTCCTACACACTGTTATTAACTGAGGCAGCTCGGGAACATTGTCTCTCAACTGTGTTATAGAGTGTAATACTACATTTCAGTGAAGTGTAAGGGTTTCCAAAGCTGCCGAACGTGTTTCTTTCTCTATTTCAATGGTATTCTGCCTTGTATAACACACATTTACCACTCTAGTCTCCTTTTAAGTAATGAATATAGCATTCATACAGTGTTTGATGTTATCTAAACTCGAATTAAGGATTTCCCTTATCTTAGCTACCTTTTCTACACTAAGAACTGACTTGGAGATTCTCTTTCAGCTGTTCTAAACCAGTTCTCATCTGTTTAGAGTCATTTTAACTGAATTATTCATGTTTTCATGTAGTTTCCTATATTCTGCCTTCTGGCCCAAGTATAAGCTTTGCCGACTTTATAAAACAACTTCTTACACACTGTTATGAACTGAGGCAGCTCGGGAACATTGTCTCTCAACTGTGTTATAGAGTGTAGTACTACATTTCAGTGAAGTGTAAGGCTTTCCAAAGCTGCCGAACGTGTTTCTTTCTCTATTTCAATGGTATTCTGCCTTGTATAACACACATTTACCACTCTAGTCTCCTTTAAGTAATGAATATAGGATTCATACAGTGTTTGATGTTATCTTAACTCGAATTAAGGATTTCCCGGATCTTAGCTACCTTTTCTACACTAAGAACAGACTTGGAGATTCTCTTTCAGCTGTTCTAAACAAGATCTCATCTGTTTACAGTCATTTTCAATGAATTATTCATGTTTTCATGTAGTTTCCTATATTCTGCCTTCTGGTCCAAGTATAAGCTTTGCCCACTTTATCAAACAACTTCCTACACACTGTTATGAACTGAGGCAGCTAGGGAATATTGTCTCTCAACTGTGTTATAGAGTGTAGTACTACATTTCAGTGAAGTGTAAGGCTTTCCAAAGCTGCCGAACGTGTTTCTTTCTCTATTTCAATGGTATTCTGCCTTGTATAACACACATTTACCACTCTAGTCTCCTTTAAGTAAAGAATATAGGATTCATACAGTGTTTCATGTGATCTTAACTCGAATTAAGGATTTTCCGGATCTTAGCTACCTTTTCTACATTAAGAACAGCCTTGGTGAATCTCTTTCAGCTGTTATAAACAAGTTCTCATCTGTATACAGTCATTTTCACTGAATTATTCATGTTTTCATGTAGTTTCCTATATTCTGCCTTCTGGTCCAAGTATAAGCTTTGCCCACTTTATCAAACAACTTCCTACACACTGTTATGAACTGAGGCAGCTCGGGAACATTGTCTCTCAACTGTGTTATAGAGTGTAGTACTACATTTCAGTGACGTGTAAGGTTTCCAAAGCTGCCGAACGTGTTTCTTTCTCTATTTCAACGGTATTCTGCCTTGTATAACACACATTTACCACTCTAGTCTCCTTTTAAGTAATGAATAAAGCATTCATACAGTGTTTGATGTTATCTAAACTCGAATTAAGGATTTCCCTTATCTTAGCTACCTTTTCTACACTAAGAACTGACTTGGAGATTCTCTTTCAGTTGTTCTAAACCAGTTCTCATCTGTTTACAGTCATTTTAACTGAATTATTCATGTTTTCATGTAGTTTCCTATATTCTGCCTTCTGGCCCAAGTATAAGCTTTTTCCGACTTTATCAAACAACTTCCTACACACTGTTATGAACTGAGGCAGCTCGGGAACATTGTCTCTCAACTGTTTTATAGAGTGTAGTACTACATTTCAGTAAAGTGTAAGGCTTTCCAAAGCTGCCGAACGTGTTTCTTTCTCTATTTCAATGGTATTCTGCCTTGTATAACACACATTTACCACTCTAGTCTCCTTTAAGTAATGAATATAGGATACATACGGTGTTTGATGTTATCTTAACTCGAATTTAGGATTTCCCTTATCTTAGCTACCTTTTCTACACTAAGAACTGACTTGGAGAATCTCTTTCAGCTGTTCTAAAACAAGTTCTCTTCTGTTTACAGTCATTTTCACTGAATTATTCATGTTTTATGTAGTTTCCTATATTCTGCCTTCTGGTCCAAGTATAAGCTTTGCCCACTTTATCAAACAACTTCCTACACATTGTTATGAACTAAGGCAGCTAGGGAACATTGTCTCTCAACTGTGTTATAGAGTGTAGTACTACATTTCAGTGAAGTGTAAGGCTTTCCAAAGCTGCCGAACGTGTTTCTTTCTCTATTTCAATGGTATTCTGCCTTATATAACATACATTTACCACTCTAGTCTCCTTTAAGTAAACAATATAGGATTCATACAGTGTTTGATGTTATCTTAACTCGAATTAAGGATTTCCCTTATCTTAGCTACCTTTTCTACACTAAGAACAGACTTGGAGATTCTCTTTCAGCTGTTCTAAACAAGATCTCATCTGTTTACAGTCATTTTCAATGAATTATTCATGTTTTCATGTAGTTTCCTATATTCTGCCTTCTGGTCCAAGTATAAGCTTTGCCCACTTTATCAAACAACTTCCTACACACTGTGATGAACTGAGGCAGCTAGGGAATATTGTCTCTCAACTGTGTTATAGAGTGTAGTACTACATTTCAGTGAAGTGTAAGGCTTTCCAAAGCTGCCGAACTTGTTTCTTTCTCTATTTCAATGGTATTCTGCCTTGTATAACACACATTTACCACTCTAGTCTCCTTTAAGTAAACAATATAGGATTCATACACTGTTTCCTGTGATCTTAACTCGAATTAAGGATTTTCCGGATCTTAGCTACCTTTTCTACATTAAGAACAGCCTTGGTGAATCTCTTTCAGCGGTTCTAAACAAGTTCTCATCTGTTTACAGTCATTTTCACTGAATTATTCATGTTTTCATGTAGTTTCCTATATTCTGCCTTCTGGTCCAAGTATAAGCTTTGCCCACTTTATCAAAAAACTTCCTACACACTGTTATGAACTGAGGCAATAGGGAACATTGTCTCTCAACTGTGTTATAGAGTGTAGTACTACATTTCAGTGAAGTGTAAGGCTTTCCAAAGCTGCCGAACGTGTTTCTTTCTCTATTTCAATGGTATTCTGCCTTGTATAACACACATTTACCACTCTAGTCTCCTTTAAGTAAACAATATAGGATTCATACAGTGTTTGATGTTATCTAAACTCGAATTAAGGATTTCCCTTATCTTAGCTACCTTTTCTGCACTAAGAACTGACTTGGAGATTCTCTTTCAGTTGTTCTAAACCAGTTCTCATCTGTTTACAGTCATTTTAACTAAATTATTCATGTTTTCATGTAGTTTCCTATATTCTGCCTTCTGGCCCAAGTATAAGCTTTTTCCGACTTTATCAAACAACTTCCTACACACTGTTATGAACTGAGGCAGCTCGGGAACATTGTCTCTCAACTGTTTTATAGAGTGTAGTACTACATTTCAGTGAAGTGTAAGGCTTTCCAAAGCTGCCGAACGTGTTTCTTTCTCTATTTCAATGGTATTCTGCCTTGTATAACACACATTTACCACTCTAGTCTCCTTTAAGTAATGAATATAGGATACATACAGTGTTTGATGTTATCTTAACTCGAATTAAGGATTTCCCTTATTTTAGCTACCTTTTCTACACTAAGAACTGACTTGGAGAATCTCTTTCAGCTGTTCTAAAACAAGTTCTCTTCGGTTTACAGTCATTTTCACTGAATTATTCATGTTTTCATGTAGTTTCCTATATTCTGCCTTCTGGTCCAAGTATAAGCTTTGCCCACTTTATCAAACAACTTCCTACACATTGTTATGAACTAAGGCAGCTAGGGAACATTGTCTCTCAACTGTGTTATAGAGTGTAGTACTACATTTCAGTGAAGTGTAAGGCTTTCCAAAGCTGCCGAACGTGTTTCTTTCTCTATTTCAATGGTATTCTGCCTTATATAACATACATTTACCACTCTAGTCTCCTTTAAGTAAACAATATAGGATTCATACAGTGTTTGATGTTATCTTAACTGGAATTAAGGATTTCCCTTATCTTAGCTACCTTTTCTACACTAAGAACAGACTTGGAGATTCTCTTTCAGCTGTTCTAAACAAGATCTCATCTGTTTACAGTCATTTTCAATGAATTATTCATGTTTTCATGTAGTTTCCTATATTCTGCCTTCTGTTCCAAGTATAAGCATTGCCCACTTTATCAAACAACTTCCTACACACTGTTATGAACTGAGGCAGCTAGGGAATATTGTCTCTCAACTGTGTTATAGAGTGTAGTACTACATTTCAGTGAAGTGTAAGGTTTTCCAAAGCTGCCGAACGTGTTTCTTTCTCTATTTCAATGGTATTCTGCCTTGTATAACACACATTTACAACTCTAGTCTCCTTTAAGTAAAGAATATAGGATTCATACAGTGTTTCCTGTGATCTTAACTCGAATTAAGGATTTTCCGGATCTTAGCTACCTTTTCTACATTAAGAACAGCCTTGGCGAATCTCTTTCAGCTGTTCTAAACCAGTTCTCATCTGTTTACAGTCATTTTCACTGAATTATTCATGTTTTCATGTAGTTTCCTATATTCTGCCTTCTGGTCCAAGTATAAGCTTTGCCCACTTTATCAAACAACTTCCTACACACTGTTATGAACTGAGGCAGCTCGGGAACCTTGTCTCTCAACTGTGTGATAGAGTGTAGTACTACATTTCAGTGAAGTGTAAGGCTTTCCAAAGCTGCCGAACGTGTTTCTTTCTCTATTTCAATGGTATTCTGCCTTGTATAACACACATTTACCACTCTAGTCTCCTTTAAGTAAAGAATATAGGATTCATACAGTGTTTCATGTGATCTTAACTCGAATTAAGGATTTCCCGGATCTTAGCTACCTTTTATACATTAAGAAAAGACTTGAAGAATCTCTTTCAGCTGTTCTAAACCAGTTCTCATCTGTTTACAGTCATTTTCACTGAATTATTCATGTTTTCATGTAGTTTCCTATATTCTGCCTTCTGGTCCAAGTATAAGCTTTGCCCACTTTATCAAAAAACTTCCTACACACTGTTATTAACTGAGGCAGCTCGGGATCATTGTCTCTCAACTGTGTTATAGAGTGTAGTACTACATTTCAGTGAAGTGTAAGGCTTTCCAAAGCTGCCGAACGTGTTTCTTTCTCTATTTCAATGGTATTCTGCCTTGTATAACACACATTTACCACTCTAGTCTCCTTTAAGTAATGAATATAGGATACATACAGTGTTTGATGTTATCTTAACTCGAATTAAGGATTTCCCTTATCTTAGCTACCTTTTCTACACTAAGAACTGACTTGGAGATTCTCTTTCAGCTGTTCTAAACAAGTTCTCATCTGTTTACAGTCATTTTCAATAAATTATGCATGTTTTCATGTAGTTTCCTATATTCTGCCTTCTGGTCCAAGTATAAGCTTTGCCCACTTTATCAAACAACTTCCTACACATTGTTATGAACTAAGGCAGCTAGGGAACATTGTCTCTGAACTGTGTTATAGAGTGTAGTACTACATTTCAGTGAAGTGTAAGGCTTTCCAAAGCTGCCGAACGTGTTTCTTTCTCTATTTCAATGGTATTCTGCCTTATATAACATACATTTACCACTCTAGTCTCCTTTAAGTAAACAATATAGGATTCATACAGTGTTTGATGTTATCTTAACTCGAATTAAGGATTTCCCTTATCTTAGCTACCTTTTCTACACTAAGAACAGACTTGGAGATTCTCTTTCAGCTGTTCTAAACAAGATCTCATCTGTTTACAGTCATTTTCAATGAATTATTCATGTTTTCATGTAGTTTCCTATATTCTGCCTTCTGGTCCAAGTATAAGCTTTGCCCACTTTATCAAACAACTTCCTACACACTGTTATGAACTGAGGCAGCTAGGGAATATTGTCTCTCAACTGTGTTATAGAGTGTAGTACTACATTTCAGTGAAGTGTAAGGCTTTCCAAAGCTGCCGAACGTGTTTCTTTCTCTATTTCAATGGTATTCTGCCTTGTATAACACACATTTACCACTCTAGTCTCCTTTAAGTAAAGAATATAGGATTCATACAGTGTTTCCTGTGATCTTAACTCGAATTAAGGATTTTCCGGATCTTAGCTACCTTTTCTACATTAAGAACAGCCTTGGCGAATCTCTTTCAGCGGTTCTAAACAAGTTCTCATCTGTTTACAGTCATTTTCACTGAATTATTCATGTTTTCATGTAGTTTCCTATATTCTGTCTTCTGGTCCAAGTATAAGCTTTGCCCACTTTATCAAACAACTTCCTACACACTGTTATGAACTGAGGCAGCTCGGGAACATTGTCTCTCAACTGTGTTATAGAGTGTAGTACTACATTTCAGTGACGTGTAAGGTTTCCAAAGCTGCCGAACGTGTTTCTTTCTCTATTTCAATGGTATTCTGCCTTGTATAACACACATTTACCACTCTAGTCTCCTTTTAAGTAATGAATATAGCATTCATACAGTGTTTGATGTTATCTAAACTCGAATTAAGGATTTCCCTTATCTTAGCTACCTTTTCTACACTAAGAACTGACTTGGAGATTCTCTTTCAGCTGTTCTAAACCAGTTCTCATCTCTTTACAGTCATTTTCACTGAATTATTCATGTTTTCATGTCGTTTCCTATATTCTGCCTTCTGGCCCAAGTATAAGCTTTGCCCACTTTATCAAACAACTTCCTACACACTGTTTTGAACTGAGGCAGCTCGGGAACCTTGTCTCTCAACTGTGTGATAGAGTGTAGTACTACATTTCAGTGAAGTGTAAGGCTTTCCAAAGCTGCCGAACGTGTTTCTTTCTCTATTTCAATGGTATTCTGCCTTGTATAACACACATTTACCACTCTAGTCTCCTTTAAGTAAAGAATATAGGATTCATACAGTGTTTCATGTGATCTTAACTCGAATTAAGGATTTCCCGGATCTTAGCTACCTTTTATACATTAAGAAAAGACTTGGAGAATCTCTTTCAGCTGTTCTAAACCAGTTCTCATCTGTTTACAGTCATTTTCACTGAATTATTCATGTTTTCATGTAGTTTCCTATATTCTGCCTTCTGGTCCAAGTATAAGCTTTGCCCACTTTATCGAAAAACTTCCTACACACTGTTATGAACTGAGGCAATAGGGAACATTGTCTCTCAACTGTGTTATAGAGTGTAGTACTACATTTCAGTGAAGTGTAAGGCTTTCCAAAGCTGCCGAACGTGTTTCTTTCTCTATTTCAATGGTATTCTGCCTTGTATAACACACATTTACGACTCTAGTCTCCTTTTAAGTAATGAATATAGCATTCATACAGTGTTTGATGTTATCTAAACTCGAATTAAGGATTTCCCTTATCTTAGCTACCTTTTCTACACTAAGAACTGACTTGGAGATTCTCTTTCAGTTGTTCTAAACCAGTTCTCATCTGTTTACAGTCATTTTAACTAAATTATTCATGTTTTCATGTAGTTTCCTATATTCTGCCTTCTGGCCCAAGTATAAGCTTTTTCCGACTTTATCAAACAACTTCCTACACACTGTTATGAACTGAGGCAGCTCGGGAACATTGTCTCTCAACTGTTTTATAGAGTGTAGTACTACATTTCAGTGAAGTGTAAGGCTTTCCAAAGCTGCCGAACGTGTTTCTTTCTCTATTTCAATGGTATTCTGCCTTGTATAACACACATTTACCACTCTAGTCTCCTTTAAGTAATGAATATAGGATACATACAGTGTTTGATGTTATCTTAACTCGAATTAAGGATTTCCCTTATTTTAGCTACCTTTTCTACACTAAGAACTGACTTGGAGAATCTCTTTCAGCTGTTCTAAAACAAGTTCTCTTCTGTTTACAGTCATTTTCACTGAATTATTCATGTTTTCATGTAGTTTCCTATATTCTGCCTTCTGGTCCAAGTATAAGCTTTGCCCACTTTATCAAACAACTTCCTACACATTGTTATGAACTAAGGCAGCTAGGGAACATTGTCTCTCAACTGTGTTATAGAGTGTAGTACTACATTTCAGTGAAGTGTTAGGCTTTCCAAAGCTGCCGAACGTGTTTCTTTCTCTATTTCAATGGTATTCTGCCTTATATAACATACATTTACCACTCTAGTCTCCTTTAAGTAAACAATATAGGATTCATACAGTGTTTGATGTTATCTTAACTCGAATTAAGGATTTCCCTTATCTTAGCTACCTTTTCTACACTAAGAACAGACTTGGAGATTCTCTTTCAGCTGTTCTAAACAAGATCTCATCTGTTTACAGTCATTTTCAATGAATTATTCATGTTTTCATGTAGTTTCCTATATTCTGCCTTCTGGTCCAAGTATAAGCTTTGCCCACTTTATCAAACAACTTCCTACACACTGTTATGAACTGAGGCAGCTAGGGAATATTGTCTCTCAACTGTGTTATAGAGTGTAGTACTACATTTCAGTGAAGTGTAAGGCTTTCCAAAGCTGCCGAACGTGTTTCTTTCTCTATTTCAATGGTATTCTGCCTTGTATAACACACATTTACCACTCTAGTCTCCTTTAAGTAAAGAATATAGGATTCATACAGTGTTTCCTGTGATCTTAACTCGAATTAAGGATTTTCCGGATCTTAGCTACCTTTTCTACATTAAGAACAGCCTTGGCGAATCTCTTTCAGCGGTTCTAAACAAGTTCTCATCTGTTTACAGTCATTTTCACTGAATTATTCATGTTTTCATGTAGTTTCCTATATTCTGCCTTCTGGCCCAAGTATAAGGTTTGCCCACTTTATCAAACAACTTCCTACCCACTGTTATGAACTGAGGCAGCTCGGGAACCTTGTCTCTCAACTGTGTGATAGAGTGTAGTACTACATTTCAGTGAAGTGTAAGGCTTTCCAAAGCTGCCGAACGTGTTTCTTTCTCTATTTCAATGGTATTCTGCCTTGTATAACACACATTTACCACTCTAGTCTCCTTTAAGTAAAGAATATAGGATTCATACAGTGTTTCATGTGATCTTAACTCGAATTAAGGATTTCCCGGATCTTAGCTACCTTTTATACATTAAGAAAAGACTTGGAGAATCTCTTTCAGCTGTTCTAAACCAGTTCTCATCTGTTTACAGTCATTTTCACTGAATTATTCATGTTTTCATGTAGTTTCCTATATTCTGTCTTCTGGTCCAAGTATAAGCTTTGCCCACTTTATCAAAAAACTTCCTACACACTGTTATGAACTGAGGCAATAGGGAACATTGTCTCTCAACTGTGTTATAGAGTGTAGTACTACATTTCAGTGAAGTGTAAGGCTTTCCAAAGCTGCCGAACGTGTTTCTTTCTCTATTTCAATGGTATTCTGCCTTGTATAACACACATTTACGACTCTAGTCTCCTTTTAAGTAATGAATATAGCATTCATACAGTGTTTGATGTTATCTAAACTCGAATTAAGGATTTCCCTTATCTTAGCTACCTTTTCTACACTAAGAACTGACTTGGAGATTCTCTTTCAGCTGTTCTAAACCAGTTCTCATCTGTTTACAGTCATTTTCACTGAATTATTCATGTTTTCATGTCGTTTCCTATATTCTGCCTTCTGGCCCAAGTATAAGCTTTGCCCACTTTATCAAACAACTTCCTACCCACTGTTATGAACTGAGGCAGCTCGGGAACCTTGTCTCTCAACTGTGTGATAGAGTGTAGTACTACATTTCAGTGAAGTGTAAGGCTTTCCAAAGCTGCCGAACGTGTTTCTTTCTCTATTTCAATGGTATTCTGCCTTGTATAACACACATTTACCACTCTAGTCTCCTTTAAGTAAAGAATATAGGATTCATACAGTGTTTCATGTGATCTTACCTCGAATTAAGGATTTCCCGGATCTTAGCTACCTTTTATACATTAAGAAAAGACTTGGAGAATCTCTTTCAGCTGTTCTAAACCAGTTCTCATCTGTTTACAGTCATTTTTCACTGAATTATTCATGTTTTCATGTAGTTTCCTATATTCTGCCTTCTGGTCCAAGTATAAGCTTTGCCCACTTTATCAAAAAACTTCCTACACACTGTTATGAACTGAGGCAATAGGGAACATTGTCTCTCAACTGTGTTATAGAGTGTAGTACTACATTTCAGTGAAGTGTAAGGCTTTCCAAAGCTGCCGAACGTGTTTCTTTCTCTATTTCAATGGTATTCTGCCTTGTATAACACACATTTACGACTCTAGTCTCCTTTTAAGTAATGAATATAGCATTCATACAGTGTTTGATGTTATCTAAACTCGAATTAAGGATTTCCCTTATCTTAGCTACCTTTTCTACACTAAGAACTGACTTGGAGATTCTCTTTCAGTTGTTCTAAACCAGTTCTCATCTGTTTACAGTCATTTTAACTAAATTATTCATGTTTTCATGTAGTTTCCTATATTCTGCCTTCTGGCCCAAGTATAAGCTTTTTCCGACTTTATCAAACAACTTCCTACACACTGTTATGAACTGAGGCAGCTCGGGAACATTGTCTCTCAACTGTTTTATAGAGTGTAGTACTACATTTCAGTGAAGTGTAAGGCTTTCCAAAGCTGCCGAACGTGTTTCTTTCTCTATTTCAATGGTATTCTGCCTTGTATAACACACATTTACCACTCTAGTCTCCTTTAAGTAATGAATATAGGATACATACAGTGTTTGATGTTATCTTAACTCGAATTAAGGATTTCCCTTATTTTAGCTACCTTTTCTACACTAAGAACTGACTTGGAGAATCTCTTTCAGCTGTTCTAAAACAAGTTCTCTTCTGTTTACAGTCATTTTCACTGAATTATTCATGTTTTCATGTAGTTTCCTATATTCTGCCTTCTGGTCCAAGTATAAGCTTTGCCCACTTTATCAAACAACTTCCTACACATTGTTATGAACTAACGCAGCTAGGGAACATTGTCTCTCAACTGTGTTATAGAGTGTAGTACAACATTTCAGTGAAGTGTAAGGCTTTCCAAAGCTGCCGAACGTGTTTCTTTCTCTATTTCAATGGTATTCTGCCTTATATAACATACATTTACCACTCTAGTCTCCTTTAAGTAAACAATATAGGATTCATACAGTGTTTGATGTTATCTTAACTCGAATTAAGGATTTCCCGTATCTTAGCTACCTTTTCTACACTAAGAACAGACTTGGAGATTCTCTTTCAGCTGTTCTAAACAAGATCTCATCTGTTTACAGTCATTTTCAATGAATTATTTATGTTTTCATGTAGTTTCCTATATTCTGCCTTCTGGTGCAAGTATAAGCTTTGCCCACTTTATCAAACATCTTCCTACACACTGTTATGAACTGAGGCAGCTAGGGAATATTGTCTCTCAACTGTGTTATAGAGTGTAGTACTACATTTCAGTGAAGTGTAAGGCTTTCCAAAGCTGCCGAACGTGTTTCTTTCTCTATTTCAATGGTATTCTGCCTTGTATAACACACATTTACCACTCTAGTCTCCTTTAAGTTAAGAATATAGGATTCATACAGTGTTTCCTGTGATCTTAACTCGAATTAAGGATTTTCCGGATCTTAGCTACCTTTTCTACATTAAGAACAGCCTTGGCGAATCTCTTTCAGCGGTTCTAAACAAGTTCTCATCTGTTTACAGTCATTTTCACTGAATTATTCATGTTTTCATGTAGTTTCCTATATTCTGCCTTCTGGTCCAAGTATAAGCTTTGCCCACTTTATCAAACAACTTCCTACACACTGTTATGAACTGAGGCAGCTCGGGAACATTGTCTCTCAACTGTGTTATAGAGTGTAGTACTACATTTCAGTGACGTGTAAGGTTTCCAAAGCTGCCGAACGTGTTTCTTTCTCTATTTCAATGGTATTCTGCCTTGTATAACACACATTTACCACCCTAGTCTCCGTTTAAGTAATGAATATAGCATTCATACAGTGTTTGATGTTATCTAAACTCGAATTAAGGATTTCCCTTATCTTAGCTACCTTTTCTACACTAAGAACTGACTTGGAGATTCTCTTTCAGCTGTTCTAAACCAGTTCTCATATGTTTACAGTCATTTTCACTGAATTATTCATGTTTTCATGTCGTTTCCTATATTCTGCCTTCTGGCCCAAGTATAAGCTTTGCCCACTTTATCAAACAACTTCCTACACACTGTTATGAACTGAGGCAGCTCGGGAACCTTGTCTCTCAACTGTGTGATAGAGTGTAGTACTACATTTCAGTGAAGTGTAAGGCTTTCCAAAGCTGCCGAACGTGTTTCTTTCTCTATTTCAATGGTATTCTGCCTTGTATAACACACATTTACCACTCTAGTCTCCTTTAAGTAAAGAATATAGGATTCATACAGTGTTTCATGTGATCTTAACTCGAATTAAGGATTTCCCGGATCTTAGCTACCTTTTATACATTAAGAAAAGACTTGGAGAATCTCTTTCAGCTGTTCTAAACCAGTTCTCATCTGTTTACAGTCATTTTCACTGAATTATTCATGTTTTCATGTAGTTTCCTATATTCTGCCTTCTGGTCCAAGTATAAGCTTTGCCCACTTTATCAAAAAACTTCCTACACACTGTTATGAACTGAGGCAATAGGGAACATTGTCTCTCAACTGTGTTATAGAGTGTAGTACTACATTTCAGTGAAGTGTAAGGCTTTCCAAAGCTGCCGAACGTGTTTCTTTCTCTATTTCAATGGTATTCTGCCTTGTATAACACACATTTACGACTCAAGTCTCCTTTTAAGTAATGAATATAGCATTCATACAGTGTTTGATGTTATCTAAACTCGAATTAAGGATTTCCCTTATCTTAGCTACCTTTTCTACACTAAGAACTGACTTGGAGATTCTCTTTCAGTTGTTCTAAACCAGTTCTCATCTGTTTACAGTCATTTTAACTAAATTATTCATGTTTTCATGTAGTTTCCTATATTCTGCCTTCTGGCCCAAGTATAAGCTTTTTCCGACTTTATCAAACAACTTCCTACACACTGTTATGAACTGAGGCAGCTCGGGAACATTGTCTCTCAACTGTTTTATAGAGTGTAGTACTACATTTCAGTGAAGTGTAAGGCTTTCCAAAGCTGCCGAACGTGTTTCTTTCTCTTTTTCAATGGTATTCTGCCTTGTATAACACACATTTACCACTCTAGTCTCCTTTAAGTAATGAATATAGGATACATACAGTGTTTGATGTTATCTTAACTCGAATTAAGGATTTCCCTTATTTTAGCTACCTTTTCTACACTAAGAACTGACTTGGAGAATCTCTTTCAGCTGTTCTAAAACAAGTTCTCTTCTGTTTACAGTCATTTTCACTGAATTATTCATGTTTTCATGTAGTTTCCTATATTCTGCCTTCTGGTCCAAGTATAAGCTTTGCCCACTTTATCAAACAACTTCCTACACATTGTTATGAACTAAGGCAGCTAGGGAACATTGTCTCTCAACTGTGTTATAGAGTGTAGTACTACATTTCAGTGAAGTGTAAGGCTTTCCAAAGCTGCCGAACGTGTTTCTTTCTCTATTTCAATGGTATTCTGCCTTATATAACATACATTTACCACTCTAGTCTCCTTTAAGTAAACAATATAGGATTCATACAGTGTTTGATGTTATCTTAACTCGAATTAAGGATTTCCCTTATCTTAGCTACCTTTTCTACACTAAGAACAGACTTGGAGATTCTCTTTCAGCTGTTCTAAACAAGATCTCATCTGTTTACAGTCATTTTCAATGAATTATTCATGTTTTCATGTAGTTTCCTATATTCTGCCTTCTGGTCCAAGTATAAGCTTTGCCCACTTTATCAAACAACTTCCTACACACTGTTATGAACTGAGGCAGCTCGGGAACATTGTCTCTCAACTGTGTTATAGAGTGTAGTACTACATTTCAGTGACGTGTAAGGTTTCCAAAGCTGCCGAACGTGTTTCTTTCTCTATTTCAATGGTATTCTGCCTTGTATAACACACATTTACCACCCTAGTCTCCTTTTAAGTAATGAATATAGCATTCATACAGTGTTTGATGTTATCTAAACTCGAATTAAGGATTTCCCTTATCTTAGCTACCTTTTCTACACTAAGAACTGACTTGGAGATTCTCTTTCAGCTGTTCTAAACCAGTTCTCATATGTTTACAGTCATTTTCACTGAATTATTCATGTTTTCATGTCGTTTCCTATATTCTGCCTTCTGGCCCAAGTATAAGCTTTGCCCACTTTATCAAACAACTTCCTATACACTGTTATGAACTGAGGCAGCTCGGGAACATTGTCTCTCAACTGTTTTATAGAGTGTAGTACTACATTTCAGTGAAGTGTAAGGCTTTCCAAAGCTGCCGAACATGTTTCTTTCTCTATTTCAATGGTATTCTGCCTTGTATAACACACATTTACCACTCTAGTCTCCTTTAAGTAATGAATATAGGATACATACAGTGTTTGATGTTATCTTAACTCGAATTTAGGATTTCCCTTATCTTAGCTACCTTTTCTACACTAAGAACTGACTTGGAGAATCTCTTTCAGCTGTTCTAAAACAAGTTCTCTTCTGTTTACAGTCATTTTCACTGAATTATTCATGTTTCATGTAGTTTCCTATATTCTGCCTTCTGGTCCAAGTATAAGCTTTGCCCACTTTATCAAACAACTTCCTACACACTGTTATGAACTGAGGCAGCTAGGGAATATTGTCTCTCAACTGTGTTATAGAGTGTAGTACTACGTTTCAGTGAAGTGTAAGGCTTTCCAAAGCTGCCGAACGTGTTTCTTTCTGTATTTCAATGGTATTCTGACTTGTATAACACACATTTACCACTCTAGTTTCCTTTAAGTAAAGAATATAGGATTCATACAGTGTTTCATGTGATCTTAACTCGAATTAAGGATTTTCCGGATCTTAGGTACCTTTTTTACATTAAGAACAGCCTTGGTGAATCTCTCTCAGCTGTTCTAAACAAGTTCTCATCTGTTTACAGTCATTTTCACTGAATTATTCATGTTTTCATGTAGTTTCCTATATTCTGCCTTCTGGTCCAAGTATAAGCTTTGTCCACTTTATCAAACAACTTCCTACACACTGTTATGAACTGAGGCAGCTCGGGAACATTGTCTCTCAACTGTGTTATAGAGTGTAGTACTACATTTCAGTGACGTGTAAGGCTTTCCAAAGCTGCCGAACGTGTTTCTTTCTCTATTTCAGTGGTATTCTGCCTTGTATAACACACATTTACCACTCTAGTCTCCTTTAAGTAATGAATATAGGATACATACAGTGTTTGATGTTATCTCAACTCGAATTAAGGATTTCCCTTATCTTAGCTACCTTTTCTACACTAAGAACTGACTTGGAGAATCTCTTTCAGCTGTTCTAAAACAAGTTCTCTTCTGTTTACAGTCATTTTCACTGAATTATTCATGTTTTCATGTAGTTTCCTATATTCTGCCTTCTGGTCCAAGTATAAGCTTTGCCCACTTTATCAAACAACTTCCTACACCTTGTTATGAACTAAGGCAGCTAGGGAACATTGTCTCTCAACTGTGTTATAGAGTGTAGTACTACATTTCAGTGAAGTGTAAGGCTTTCCAAAGCTGCCGAACGTGTTTCTTTCTCTATTTCAATGGTATTCTGCCTTGTATAACACACATTTACCACTCTAGTCTCCTTTAAGTAAAGAATATAGGATTCATACAGTGTTTCCTGTGATCTTAACTCGAATTAAGGATTTTCCGGATCTTAGCTACCTTTTCTACATTAAGAACAGCCTTGGCGAATCTCTTTCAGCTGTTCTAAAACAAGTTCTCTTCTGTTTACAGTCATTTTCACTGAATTATTCATGTTTCATGTAGTTTCCTATATTCTGCCTTCTGGTCCAAGTATAAGCTTTGCCCACTTTATCAAACAACTTCCTACACACTGTTATGAACTGAGGCAGCTAGGGAATATTGTCTCTCAACTGTGTTATAGAGTGTAGTACTACATTTCAGTGAAGTGTAAGGCTTTCCAAAGCTGCCGAACGTGTTTCTTTCTGTATTTCAATGGTATTCTGACTTGTATAACACACATTTACCACTCTAGTTTCCTTTAAGTAAAGAATATAGGATTCATACAGTGTTTCATGTGATCTTAACTCGAATTAAGGATTTTCCGGATCTTAGGTACCTTTTTTACATTAAGAACAGCCTTGGTGAATCTCTTTCAGCTGTTCTAAACAAGTTCTCATCTGTTTACAGTCATTTTCACTGAATTATTCATGTTTTCATGTAGTTTCCTATATTCTGCCTTCTGGTCCAAGTATAAGCTTTGTCCACTTTATCAAACAACTTCCTACACACTGTTATGAACTGAGGCAGCTCGGGAACATTGTCTCTCAACTGTGTTATAGAGTGTAGTACTACATTTCAGTGACGTGTAAGGCTTTCCAAAGCTGCCGAACGTGTTTCTTTCTCTATTTCAGTGGTATTCTGCCTTGTATAACACACATTTACCACTCTAGTCTCCTTTAAGTAATGAATATAGGATACATACAGTGTTTGATGTTATCTTAACTCGAATTAAGGATTTCCCTTATCTTAGCTACCTTTTCTACACTAAGAACAGACTTGGAGATTCTCTTTCAGCTGTTCTAAACAAGATCTCATCTGTTTACAGTCATTTTCAATGAATTATTCATGTTTTCATGTAGTTTCCTATATTCTGCCTTCTGGTCCAAGTATAAGCTTTGCCCACTATATCAAACAACTTCCTACACACTGTTATGAACTGAGGCAGCTAGGGAATATTGTCTCTCAACTGTGTTATAGAGTGTAGTACTACATTTCAGTGAAGTGTAAGGCTTTCCAAAGCTGCCGAACGTGTTTCTTTCTCTATTTCAATGGTATTCTGCCTTGTATAACACACATTTACCACTCTAGTTCCTTTAAGTAAAGAATATAGGATTCATACAGTGTTTCCTGTGATCTTAACTCGAATTAAGGATTTTCCGGATCTTAGCTACCTTTTCTACATTAAGAACAGCCTTGGCGAATCTCTTTCAGCTGTTCTAAACAAGTTCTCATCTGTTTACAGTCATTTTCACTGAATTATTCATGTTTTCATGTAGTTTCCTATATTCTGCCTTCTGGTCCAAGTATAAGCTTTGCCCACTTTATCAAAAAACTTCCTACTCACTGTTATGAACTGAGGCAGCTAGGGAATATTGTCTCTCAACTGTGTTATAGAGTGTAGTACTACATTTCAGTGAAGTGTAAGGCTTTCCAAAGCTGCCGAACGTGTTTCTTTCTCTATTTCAATGGTATTCTGCCTTGTATAACACACATTTACCACTCTAGTCTCCTTTAAGTTAAGAATATAGGATTCATACAGTGTTTCCTGTGATCTTAACTCGAATTAAGGATTTTCCGGATCTTAGCTACCTTTTCTACATTAAGAACAGCCTTGGCGAATCTCTTTCAGCGGTTCTAAACAAGTTCTCATCTGTTTACAGTCATTTTCACTGAATTATTCATGTTTTCATGTCGTTTCCTATATTCTGCCTTCTGGCCCAAGTATAAGCTTTGCCCACTTTATCAAACAACTTCCTACACATTGTTATGAACTAAGGCAGCTAGGGAACATTGTCTCTCAACTGTGTTATGGAGTGTAGTACTACATTTCAGTGAAGTGTAAGGCTTTCCAAAGCTGCCGAACGTGTTTCTTTCTCTATTTCAATGGTATTCTGCCTTATATAACATACATTTACCACTCTAGTCTCCTTTAAGTAAACAATATAGGATTCATACAGTGTTTGATGTTATCTTAACTCGAATTAAGGATTTCCCTTATCTTAGCTACCTTTTCTACACTAAGAACAGACTTGGAGATTCTCTTTCAGCTGTTCTAAACAAGATCTCATCTGTTTACAGTCATTTTCAATGAATTATTCATGTTTTCATGTAGTTTCCTATATTCTGCCTTCTGGTCCAAGTATAAGCTTTGCCCACTATATCAAACAACTTCCTACACACTGTTATGAACTGAGGCAGCTAGGGAATATTGTCTCTCAACTGTGTTATAGAGTGTAGTACTACATTTCAGTGAAGTGTAAGGCTTTCCAAAGCTGCCGAACGTGTTTCTTTCTCTATTTCAATGGTATTCTGCCTTGTATAACACACATTTACCACTCTAGTCTCCTTTAAGTAAAGGATATAGGATTCATACAGTGTTTCCTGTGATCTTAACTCGAATTAAGGATTTTCCGGATCTTAGCTACCTTTTCTACATTAAGAACAGCCTTGGCGAATCTCTTTCAGCTGTTCTAAACAAGTTCTCATCTGTTTACAGTCATTTTCACTGAATTATTCATGTTTTCATGTAGTTTCCTATATTCTGCCTTCTGGTCCAAGTATAAGCTTTGCCCACTTTATCAAACAACTTCATACACACTGTTATGAACTGAGGCACCTCGGGAACATTGTCTCTAAACTGTGTTATAGAGTGTAGTACTACATTTCAGTGACGTGTAAGGTTTCCAAAGCTGCCGAACGTGTTTCTTTCTCTATTTCAATGGTATTCTGCCTTGTATAACACACATTTACCACTCTAGTCTCCTTTTAAGTAATGAATATAGCATTCATACAGTGTTTGATGTTATCTAAACTCGAATTAAGGATTTCCCTTATCTTAGCTACCTTTTCTACACTAAGAACTGACTTGGAGATTCTCTTTCAGCTGTTCTAAACCAGTTCTCATCTGTTTACAGTCATTTTCACTGAATTATTCATGTTTTCATGTAGTTTCCTATATTCTGCCTTCTGGCCCAAGTATAAGCTTTGCCCACTTTATCAAACAACTTCCTACACACTGTTATGAACTGAGGCAGCTCGGGAACCTTGTCTCTCAACTGTGTGATAGAGTGTATTACTACATTTCAGTGAAGTGTAAGGCTTTCCAAAGCTGCCGAACGTGTTTCTTTCTCTATTTCAATGGTATTCTGCCTTGTATAACACACATTTACCACTCTAGTCTCCTTTAAGTAAAGAATATAGGATTCATACAGTGTTTCATGTGATCTTAACTCGAATTAAGGATTTCCCGGATCTTAGCAACCTTTTATACATTAAGAAAAGACTTGGAGAATCTCTTTCAGCTGTTCTAAACCAGTTCTCATCTGTTTACAGTCATTTTCACTGAATTATTCATGTTTTCATGTAGTTTCCTATATTCTGCCTTCTGGTCCAAGTATAAGCTTTGCCCACTTTATCAAACAACTTCCTACACATTGTTATGAACTAAGGCAGCTAGAGAACATTGTCTCTCAACTGTGTTATGGAGTGTAGTACTACATTTCAGTGAAGTGTAAGGCTTTCCAAAGCTGCCGAACGTGTTTCTTTCTCTATTTCAATGGTATTCTGCCTTATATAACATACATTTACCACTCTAGTCTCCTTTAAGTAAACAATATAGGATTCATACAGTGTTTGATGTAATCTTAACTCGAATTAAGGATTTCCCTTATCTTAGCTACCTTTTCTACACTAAGAACAGACTTGGAGATTCTCTTTCAGCTGTTCTAAACAAGATCTCATCTGTTTACAGTCATTTTCAATGAATTATTCATGTTTTCATGTAGTTTCCTATATTCTGCCTTATGGTCCAAGTATAAGCTTTGCCCACTATATCAAACAACTTCCTACACACTGTTATGAACTGAGGCAGCTAGGGAATATTGTCTCTCAACTGTGTTATAGAGTGTAGTACTACATTTCAGTGAAGTGTAAGGCTTTCCAAAGCTGCCGAACGTGTTTCTTTCTCTATTTCAATGGTATTCTGCCTTGTATAACACACATTTACCACTCTAGTCTCCTTTAAGTAAAGAATATAGGATTCATACAGTGTTTCCTGTGATCTTAACTCGAATTAAGGATTTTCCGGATCTTAGCTACCTTTTCTACATTAAGAACTGACTTGGAGATTCTCTTTCAGCTGTTCTAAACCAGTTCTCATCTGTTTACAGTCATTTTCACTGAATTATTCATGTTTTCATGTAGTTTCCTATATTCTGCCTTCTGGTCCAAGTATAAGCTTTGCCCACTTTATCAAACAACTTCCTACACATTGTTATGAACTAAGGCAGCTAGGGAACATTGTCTCTCAACTGTGTTATAGAGTGTAGTACTACATTTCAGTGAAGTGTAAGGCTTTCCAAAGCTGCCGAACATGTTTCTTTCTCTATTTCAATGGTATTCTGCCTTATATAACATACATTTACCACTCTAGTCTCCTTTAAGTAAACAATATAGGATTCATACAGTGTTTGATGTTATCTTAACTCGAATTAAGGATTTCCCTTATCTTAGCTACCTTTTCTACACTAAGAACAGACTTGGAGATTCTCTTTCAGCTGTTCTAAACAAGATCTCATCTGTCTACAGTCACTTTCAATGAATTATTCATGTTTTCATGTAGTTTCCTATATTCTGCCTTCTGGTCCAAGTATAAGCTTTGCCCACTTTATCAAACAACTTCCTACACACTGTTATGAACTGAGGCAGCTAAGGAATATTGTCTCTCAACTGTGTTATAGAGTGTAGTACTACATTTCAGTGAAGTGTAAGGCTTTCCAAAGCTGCCGAACGTGTTTCTTTCTCTATTTCAATGGTATTCTGCCTTGTATAACACACATTTACCACTCTAGTCTCCTTTAAGTAAAGAATATAGGATTCATACAGTGTTTCATGTGATCTTAACTCGAATTAAGGATTTTCCGGATCTTAGCTACCTTTTCTACATTAAGAACAGCCTTGGCGAATCTCTTTCAGCTGTTCTAAACAAGTTCTCATCTGTTTACAGTCATTTTCACTGAATTATTCATGTTTTCATGTAGTTTCCTATATTCTGCCTTCTGGCCCAAGTATAAGCTTTTTCCGACTTTATCAAACAACTTCCTACACACTGTTATGAACTGAGGCAGCTCGGGAACATTGTCTCTCAACTGTTTTATAGAGTGTAGTACTACATTTCAGTGAAGTGTAAGGCTTTCCAAAGCTGCCGAACGTGTTTCTTTCTCTATTTCAATGGTATTCTGCCTTGTATAACACACATTTACCACTCTAGTCTCCTTTAAGTAATGAATATAGGATACATACAGTGTTTGATGTTATCTTAACTCGAATTTAGGATTTCCCTTATCTTAGCTACCTTTTCTACACTAAGAACTGACTTGGAGAATCTCTTTCAGCTGTTCTAAGACAAGTTCTCTTCTGTTTACAGTCATTTTCACTGAATTATTCATGTTTTATGTAGTTTCCTATATTCTGCCTTCTGGTCCAAGTATAAGCTTTGCCCACTTTATCAAACAACTTCCTACACATTGTTATGAACTAAGGCAGCTAGGGAACATTGTCTCTCAACTGTGTTATAGAGTGTAGTACTACATTTCAGTGAAGTGTAAGGCTTTCCAAAGCTGCCGAACGTGTTTCTTTCTCTATTTCAATGGTATTCTGCCTTATATAACATACATTTACCACTCTAGTCTCCTTTAAGTAAACAATATAGGATTCATACAGTGTTTGATGTTATCTTAACTCGAATTAAGGATTTCCCTTATTTTAGCTACCTTTTCTACACTAAGAACAGACTTGGAGATTCTCTTTCAGCTGTTCTAAACAAGATCTCATCTGTTTACAGTCATTTTCAATGAATTATTCATGTTTTCATGTAGTTTCCTATATTCTGCCTTCTGGTCCAAGAATAAGCTTTGCCCACTTTATCAAACAACTTCCTACACACTGTTATGAACTGAGGCAGCTAGGGAATATTGTCTCTCAACTGTGTTATAGAGTGTAGTACTACATTTCAGTGAAGTGTAAGGCTTTCCAAAGCTGCCGAACGTGTTTCTTTCTCTATTTCAATGGTATTCTGCCTTGTATAACACACATTTACCACTCTAGTCTCCTTTAAGTAAAGAATATAGGATTCATACAGTGTTTCATGTGATCTTAACTCGAATTAAGGATTTTCCGGATCTTAGCTACCGTTTCTACATTAAGAACAGCCTTGGCGAATCTCTTTCAGCTGTTCTAAACAAGTTCTCATCTGTTTACAGTCATTTTCACTGAATTATTCATGTTTTCATGTAGTTTCCTATATTCTGCCTTCTGGTCCAAGTATAAGCTTTTTCCACTTTATCAAACAACTTCCTACACACTGTTATGAACTGAGGCAGCTCGGGAACATTGTCTCTCAACTGTGTTATAGAGTGTAGTACTACATTTCAGTGACGTGTAAGGTTTCCAAAGCTGCCGAACGTGTTTCTTTCTCTATTTCAATGGTATTCTGCCTTGTATAACACACATTTACCACTCTAGTCTCCTTTTAAGTAATGAATAAAGCATTCATACAGTGTTTGATGTTATCTAAACTCGAATTAAGGATTTCCCTTATCTTAGCTACCTTTTCTACACTAAGAACTGACTTGGAGATTCTCTTTCAGTTGTTCTAAACCAGTTCTCATCTGTTTACAGTCATTTTAACTGAATTATTCATGTTTTCATGTAGTTTCCTATATTCTGCCTTCTGGCCCAAGTATAAGCTTTGCCCACTTCATCAAACAACTTCCTACACACTGTTATGAACTGAGGCAGCTCGGGAACCTTGTCTCTCAACTGTGTGATAGAGTGTAGTACTACATTTCAGTGAAGTGTAAGGCTTTCCAAAGCTGCCGAACGTGTTTCTTTCTCTACTTCAATGGTATTCTGCCTTGTATAACACACATTTACCACTCTAGTCTCCTTTAAGTAAAGAATATAGGATTCATACAGTGTTTCATGTGATCTTAACTCGAATTAAGGATTTCCCGGATCCCAGCTACCTTTTATACATTAAGAAAAGACTTGGAGAATCTCTTTCAGCTGTTCTAAAACAAGTTCTCTTCTGTTTACAGTCATTTTCACTGAATTATTCATGTTTTATGTAGTTTCCTATATTCTGCCTTCTGGTCCAAGTATAAGCTTTGCCCACTTTATCAAACAACTTCCTACACATTGTTATGAACTAAGGCAGCTAGGGAACATTGTCTCTCAACTGTGTTATAGAGTGTAGTACTACATTTCAGTGAAGTGTAAGGCTTTCCAAAGCTGCCGAACATGTTTCTTTCTCTATTTCAATGGTATTCTGCCTTATATAACATACATTTACCACTCTAGTCTCCTTTAAGTAAACAATATAGGATTCATACAGTGTTTGATGTTATCTTAACTCGAATTAAGGATTTCCCTTATCTTAGCTACCTTTTCTACACTAAGAACAGACTTGGAGATTCTCTTTCAGCTGTTCTAAACAAGATCTCATCTGTCTACAGTCATTTTCAATGAATTATTCATGTTTTCATGTAGTTTCCTATATTCTGCCTTCTGGTCCAAGTATAAGCTTTGCCCACTTTATCAAACAACTTCCTACACACTGTTATGAACTGAGGCAGCTAAGGAATATTGTCTCTCAACTGTGTTATAGAGTGTAGTACTACATTTCAGTGAAGTGTAAGGCTTTCCAAAGCTGCCGAACGTGTTTCTTTCTCTATTTCAATGGTATTCTGCCTTGTATAACACACATTTACCACTCTAGTCTCCTTTAAGTAAAGAATATAGGATTCATACAGTGTTTCATGTGATCTTAACTCGAATTAAGGATTTTCCGGATCTTAGCTACCTTTTCTACATTAAGAACAGCCTTGGCGAATCTCTTTCAGCTGTTCTAAACAAGTTCTCATCTGTTTACAGTCATTTTCACTGAATTATTCATGTTTTCATGTAGTTTCCTATATTCTGCCTTCTGGTCCAAGTATAAGCTTTGCCCACTTTATCAAACAACTTCCTACACACTGTTATGAACTGAGGCAGCTAGGGAACATTGTCTCTCAACTGTGTTATAGAGTGTAGTACTACATTTCAGTGACGTGTAAGGTTTCCAAAGCTGCCGAACGTGTTTCTTTCTCTATTTCAATGGTATTCTGCCTTGTATAACACACATTTACCACTCTAGTCTCCTTTCAAGTAAGGAAAATAGCATTCATACAGTGTTTGATGTTATCTAAACTCGAATTAAGGATTTCCCTTATCTTAGCTACCTTTTCTACACTAAGAACTGACTTGGAGATTCTCTTTCAGTTGTTCTAAACCAGTTCTCATCTGTTTACAGTCATTTTAACTGAATTATTCATGTTTTCATGTAGTTTCCTATATTCTGCCTTCTGGCCCAAGTATAAGCTTTTTCCGACTTTATCAAACAACTTCCTACACACTGTTATGAACTGAGGCAGCTCGGGAACATTGTCTCTCAACTGTTTTATAGAGTGTAGTACTACATTTCAGTGAAGTGTAAGGCTTTCCAAAGCTGCCGAACGTGTTTCTTTCTCTATTTCAATGGTATTCTGCCTTGTATAACACACATTTACCACTCTAGTCTCCTTTAAGTAATGAATATAGGATACATACAGTGTTTGATGTTATCTTAACTCGAATTTAGGATTTCCCTTATCTTAGCTACCTTTTCTACACTAAGAACTGACTTGGAGAATCTCTTTCAGCTGTTCTAAGACAAGTTCTCTTCTGTTTACAGTCATTTTCACTGAATTATTCATGTTTTATGTAGTTTCCTATATTCTGCCTTCTGGTCCAAGTATAAGCTTTGCCCACTTTATCAAACAACTTCCTACACATTGTTATGAACTAAGGCAGCTAGGGAACATTGTCTCTCAACTGTGTTATAGAGTGTAGTACTACATTTCAGTGAAGTGTAAGGCTTTCCAAAGCTGCCGAACGTGTTTCTTTCTCTATTTCAATGGTATTCTGCCTTATATAACATACATTTACCACTCTAGTCTCCTTTAAGTAAACAATATAGGATTCATACAGTGTTTGATGTTATCTTAACTCGAATTAAGGATTTCCCTTATCTTAGCTACCTTTTCTACACTAAGAACAGACTTGGAGATTCTCTTTCAGCTGTTCTAAACAAGATCTCATCTGTTTACAGTCATTTTCAATGAATTATTCATGTTTTCATGTAGTTTCCTATATTCTGCCTTCTGGTCCAAGTATAAGCTTTGCCCACTTTATCAAACAACTTCCTACACACTGTTATGAACTGAGGCAGCTAGGGAATATTGTCTCTCAACTGTGTTATAGAGTGTAGTACTACATTTCAGTGAAGTGTAAGGCTTTCCAAAGCTGCCGAACGTGTTTCTTTCTCTATTTCAATGGTATTCTGCCTTGTATAACACACATTTACCACTCTAGTCTCCTTTAAGTAAAGAATATAGGATTCATACAGTGTTTCATGTGATCTTAACTCGAATTAAGGATTTTCCGGATCTTAGCTACCGTTTCTACATTAAGAACAGCCTTGGCGAATCTCTTTCAGCTGTTCTAAACAAGTTCTCATCTGTTTACAGTCATTTTCACTGAATTATTCATGTTTTCATGTAGTTTCCTATATTCTGCCTTCTGGTCCAAGTATAAGCTTTTTCCACTTTATCAAACAACTTCCTACACACTGTTATGAACTGAGGCAGCTCGGGAACATTGTCTCTCAACTGTGTTATAGAGTGTAGTACTACATTTCAGTGACGTGTAAGGTTTCCAAAGCTGCCGAACGTGTTTCTTTCTCTATTTCAATGGTATTCTGCCTTGTATAACACACATTTACCACTCTAGTCTCCTTTTAAGTAATGAATAAAGCATTCATACAGTGTTTGATGTTATCTAAACTCGAATTAAGGATTTCCCTTATCTTAGCTACCTTTTCTACACTAAGAACTGACTTGGAGATTCTCTTTCAGTTGTTCTAAACCAGTTCTCATCTGTTTACAGTCATTTTAACTGAATTATTCATGTTTTCATGTAGTTTCCTATATTCTGCCTTCTGGTCCAAGTATAAGCTTTGCCCACTTTATCAAACAACTTCCTACACATTGTTATGAACTAAGGCAGCTAGGGAACATTGTCTCTCAACTGTGTTATAGAGTGTAGTACTACATTTCAGTGAAGTGTAAGGCTTTCCAAAGCTGCCGAACCTGTTTCTTTCTCTATTTCAATGGTATTCTGCCTTGTATAACACACATTTACCACTCTATTCTCCTTTAAGCAAAGAATATAGGATTCATACAGTGTTTCATGTGATCTTAACTGGAATTACGGATTTCCCTTATCTTAGCTACCTTTTCTACACTAAGAACTGACTTGGAGATTCTCTTTCAGCTGTTCTAAACAAGTTCTCATCTGTTTACAGTCATTTTCTATGAATTATTCATGTTTTCATGTAGTTTCCTATATTCTGCCTTCTGGTCCAAGTATAAGCTTTGCCCACTTTATCAAAAAACTTCCTACACACTGTTATGAACTGAGGCAGCTAGGGAACATTGTCTCTCAACTGTGTTATAGAGTGTAGTACTACATTTCAGTGAAGTGTAAGGCTTTCCAAAGCTGCCGAACGTGTTTCTTTCTCTATTTCAATGGTATTCTGCCTTGTATAACACACATTTACCACTCTAGTCTCCTTTAAGTAATGAATATAGGATTCATACAGTGTTTGATGTTATCTTAACTCGAATTAAGGATTTCCCTTATCTTAGCTACCTTTTCTACACTAAGAACTGACTTGGAGATTCTCTTTCAGCTGTTCTAAACAAGTTCTCATCTGTTTACAGTCATTTTCACTGAATTATTCATGTTTTCATGTAGTTTCCTATATTCTGCCTTCTGGCCCAAGTATAAGCTTTGCCCACTTTATCAAACAACTTCCTACACACTGTTATGAACTGAGGCAGCTCGGGAACCTTGTCTCTCAACTGTGTGATAGAGTGTAGTACTACATTTCAGTGAAGTGTAAGGCTTTCCAAAGCTGCCGAACGTGTTTCTTTCTCTATTTCAATGGTATTCTGCCTTGTATAACACACATTTACCACTCTAGTCTACTTTAATTGAAGAATATAGGATTCATACAGTGTTTCATGTGATCTTAACTCGAATTAAGGATTTCCCGGATCTTAGCTACCTTTTCTACACTAAGAACTGACTTGGAGATTCTCTTTCAGCTGTTCTAAACCAGTTCTCATCTGTTTACAGTCATTTTCACTGAATTATTCTTGTTTTCATGTAGTTTCCTATATTCTGCCTTCTGGCCCAAGTATAAGCTTTGCCCACTTTATCAAACAACTTCCTACACACTGTTATGAACTGAGGCAGCTCGGGAACCTTGTCTCTCAACTGTGTGATGGAGTGTAGTACTACATTTCAGTGAAGTGTAAGGCTTTCCAAAGCTGCCGAACCTGTTTCTTTCTCTATTTCAATGGTATTCTGCCTTGTATAACACACATTTACCACTCTATTCTCCTTTAAGCAAAGAATATAGGATTCATACAGTGTTTCATGTGATCTTAACTGGAATTACGGATTTCCCTTATCTTAGCTACCTTTTCTACACTAAGAACTGACTTGGAGATTCTCTTTCAGCTGTTCTAAACAAGTTCTCATCTGTTTACAGTCATTTTCTATGAATTATTCATGTTTTCATGTAGTTTCCTATATTCTGCCTTCTGGTCCAAGTATAAGCTTTGCCTACTTTATCAAAAAACTTCCTACACACTGTTATGAACTGAGGCAGCTAGGGAACATTGTCTCTCAACTGTGTTATAGAGTGTAGTACTACATTTCAGTGAAGTGTAAGGCTTTCCAAAGCTGCCGAACGTGTTTCTTTCTCTATTTCAATGGTATTCTGCCTTGTATAACACACATTTACCACTCTAGTCTCCTTTAAGTAATGAATATAGGATTCATACAGTGTTTGATGTTATCTTAACTCGAATTAAGGATTTCCCTTATCTTAGCTACCTTTTCTACACTAAGAACTGACTTGGAGATTCTCTTTCAGCTGTTCTAAACAAGTTCTCATCTGTTTACAGTCATTTTCACTGAATTATTCATGTTTTCATGTAGTTTCCTATATTCTGCCTTCTGGCCCAAGTATAAGCTTTGCCCACTTTATCAAACAACTTCCTACACACTGTTATGAACTGAGGCAGCTCGGGAACCTTGTCTCTCAACTGTGTGATAGAGTGTAGTACTACATTTCAGTGAAGTGTAAGGCTTTCCAAAGCTGCCGAACGTGTTTCTTTCTCTATTTCAATGGTATTCTGCCTTGTATAACACACATTTACCACTCTAGTCTACTTTAATTGAAGAATATAGGATTCATACAGTGTTTCATGTGATCTTAACTCGAATTAAGGATTTCCCGGATCTTAGCTACCTTTTCTACACTAAGAACTGACTTGGAGATTCTCTTTCAGCTGTTCTAAACCAGTTCTCATCTGTTTACAGTCATTTTCACTGAATTATTCATGTTTTCATGTAGTTTCCTATATTCTGCCTTCTGGCCCAAGTATAAGCTTTGCCCACTTTATCAAACAACTTCCTACACACTGTTATGAACTGAGGCAGCTCGGGAACCTTGTCTCTCAACTGTTTGATGGAGTGTAGTACTACATTTCAGTGAAGTGTAAGGCTTTCCAAAGCTGCCGAACATGTTTCTTTCTCTATTTCAATGGTATTCTGCCTTGTATAACACACATCTACCACTCTATTCTCCTTTAAGCAAAGAATATAGGATTCATACAGTGTTTCATGTGATCTTAACTGAAATTACGGATTTCCCTTATCTTAGCTACCTTTTCTACACTAAGAACTGACTTGGAGATTCTCTTTCAGCTGTTCTAAACAAGTTCTCATCTGTTTACAGTCATTTTCTATGAATTATTCATGTTTTCATGTAGTTTCCTATATTCTGCCTTCTGGTCCAAGTATAAGCTTTGCCTACTTTATCAAAAAACTTCCTACACACTGTTATGAACTGAGGCAGCTAGGGAACATTGTCTCTCAACTGTGTTATAGAGTGTAGTACTACATTTCAGTGAAGTGTAAGGCTTTCCAAAGCTGCCGAACGTGTTTCTTTCTCTATTTCAATGGTATTCTGCCTTGTATAACACACATTTACCACTCTAGTCTCCTTTAAGTAATGAATATAGGATTCATACAGTGTTTGATGTTATCTTAACTCGAATTAAGGATTTCCCTTATCTTAGCTACCTTTTCTACACTAAGAACTGACTTGGAGATTCTCTTTCAGCTGTTCTAAACAAGTTCTCATCTGTTTACAGTCATTTTCAATGAATTATTCATGTTTTCATGTAGTTTCCTATATTCTGCCTTCTGGTCCAAATATAAGCTTTGCCCACTTTATCAAACAACTTCCTACACACTGTTATGAACTGAGGCAGCTAGGGAATATTGTCTCTCAACTGTGTTATAGAGTGTAGTACTACATTTCAGTGAAGTGTAAGGCTTTCCAAAGATGCCGAACGTATTTCTTTCTCTATTTCAATGGTATTCTGCCTTGTATAACACACATTTACCACTCTAGTCTCCTTTAAGTAAAGAATATAGGATTCATACAGTGTTTGATGTTATCTTAACTCGAATTAAGGATTTCCCTTATCTTAGCTACCTTTTCTACACTAAGAACTGACTTGGAGATTCTCTTTCAGCTGTTCTAAACAAGTTCTCATCTGTTTACAGTCATTTTCACTGAATTATTCATGTTTTCATGTAGTTTCCTATATTCTGCCTTCTGGCCCAAGTATAAGCTTTGCCCACTTTATCAAACAACTTCCTACACACTGTTATGAACTGAGGCAGCTCGGGAACCTTGTCTCTCAACTGTGTGATAGAGTGTAGTACTACATTTCAGTGAAGTGTAAGGCTTTCCAAAGCTGCCGAACGTGTTTCTTTCTCTATTTCAATGGTATTCTGCCTTGTATAACACACATTTACCACTCTAGTCTACTTTAATTGAAGAATATAGGATTCATACAGTGTTTCATGTGATCTTAACTCGAATTAAGGATTTCCCGGATCTTAGCTACCTTTTCTACACTAAGAACTGACTTGGAGATTCTCTTTCAGCTGTTCTAAACCAGTTCTCATCTGTTTACAGTCATTTTCACTGAATTATTCATGTTTTCATGTAGTTTCCTATATTCTGCCTTCTGGCCCAAGTATAAGCTTTGCCCACTTTATCAAACAACTTCCTACACACTGTTATGAACTGAGGCAGCTCGGGAACCTTGTCTCTCAACTGTGTGATGGAGTGTAGTACTACATTTCAGTGAAGTGTAAGGCTTTCCAAAGCTGCCGAACATGTTTCTTTCTCTATTTCAATGGTATTCTGCCTTGTATAACACACATTTACCACTCTATTCTCCTTTAAGCAAAGAATATAGGATTCATACAGTGTTTCATGTGATCTTAACTGGAATTACGGATTTCCCTTATCTTAGCTACCTTTTCTACACTAAGAACTGACTTGGAGATTCTCTTTCAGCTGTTCTAAACAAGTTCTCATCTGTTTACAGTCATTTTCTATGAATTATTCATGTTTTCATGTAGTTTCCTATATTCTGCCTTCTGGTCCAAGTATAAGCTTTGCCTACTTTATCAAAAAACTTCCTACACACTGTTATGAACTGAGGCAGCTAGGGAACATTGTCTCTCAACTATGTTATAGAGTGTAGTACTACATTTCAGTGAAGTGTAAGGCTTTCCAAAGCTGCCGAACGTGTTTCTTTCTCTATTTCAATGGTATTCTGCCTTGTATAACACACATTTACCACTCTAGTCTCCTTTAAGTAATGAATATAGGATTCATACAGTGTTTGATGTTATCTTAACTCGAATTAAGGATTTCCCTTATCTTAGCTACCTTTTCTACACTAAGAACTGACTTGGAGATTCTCTTTCAGCTGTTCTAAACAAGTTCTCATCTGTTTACAGTCATTTTCACTGAATTATTCATGTTTTCATGTAGTTTCCTATATTCTGCCTTCTGGCCCAAGTATAAGCTTTGCCCACTTTATCAAACAACTTCCTACACACTGTTATGAACTGAGGCAGCTCGGGAACCTTGTCTCTCAACTGTGTGATAGAGTGTAGTACTACATTTCAGTGAAGTGTAAGGCTTTCCAAAGCTGCCGAACGTGTTTCTTTCTCTATTTCAATGGTATTCTGCCTTGTATAACACACATTTACCACTCTAGTCTACTTTAATTGAAGAATATAGGATTCATACAGTGTTTCATGTGATCTTAACTCGAATTAAGGATTTCCCGGATCTTAGCTACCTTTTCTACACTAAGAACTGACTTGGAGATTCTCTTTCAGCTGTTCTAAACCAGTTCTCATCTGTTTACAGTCATTTTCACTGAATTATTCATGTTTTCATGTAGTTTCCTATATTCTGCCTTCTGGCCCAAGTATAAGCTTTGCCCACTTTATCAAACAACTTCCTACACACTGTTATGAACTGAGGCAGCTCGGGAACCTTGTCTCTCAACTGTTTGATGGAGTGTAGTACTACATTTCAGTGAAGTGTAAGGCTTTCCAAAGCTGCCGAACCTGTTTCTTTCTCTATTTCAATGGTATTCTGCCTTGTATAACACACATCTACCACTCTATTCTCCTTTAAGCAAAGAATATAGGATTCATACAGTGTTTCATGTGATCTTAACTGAAATTACGGATTTCCCTTATCTTAGCTACCTTTTCTACACTAAGAACTGACTTGGAGATTCTCTTTCAGCTGTTCTAAACAAGTTCTCATCTGTTTACAGTCATTTTCTATGAATTATTCATGTTTTCATGTAGTTTCCTATATTCTGCCTTCTGGTCCAAGTATAAGCTTTGCCTACTTTATCAAAAAACTTCCTACACACTGTTATGAACTGAGGCAGCTAGGGAACATTGTCTCTCAACTGTGTTATAGAGTGTAGTACTACATTTCAGTGAAGTGTAAGGCTTTCCAAAGCTGCCGAACGTATTTCTTTCTCTATTTCAATGGTATTCTGCCTTGTATAACACACATTTACCACTCTAGTCTCCTTTAAGTAATGAATATAGGATTCATACAGTGTTTGATGTTATCTTAACTCGAATTAAGGATTTCCCTTATCTTAGCTACCTTTTCTACACTAAGAACTGACTTGGAGATTCTCTTTCAGCTGTTCTAAACAAGTTCTCATCTGTTTACAGTCATTTTCAATGAATTATTCATGTTTTCATGTAGTTTCCTATATTCTGCCTTCTGGTCCAAATATAAGCTTTGCCCACTTTATCAAACAACTTCCTACACACTGTTATGAACTGAGGCAGCTAGGGAATATTGTCTCTCAACTGTGTTATAGAGTGTAGTACTACATTTCAGTGAAGTGTAAGGCTTTCCAAAGATGCCGAACGTATTTCTTTCTCTATTTCAATGGTATTCTGCCTTGTATAACACACATTTACCACTCTAGTCTCCTTTAAGTAAAGAATATAGGATTCATACAGTGTTTGATGTTATCTTAACTCGAATTAAGGATTTCCCTTATCTTAGCTACCTTTTCTACACTAAGAACTGACTTGGAGATTCTCTTTCAGCTGTTCTAAACAAGTTCTCATCTGTTTACAGTCATTTTCACTGAATTATTCATGTTTTCATGTAGTTTCCTATATTCTGCCTTCTGGCCCAAGTATAAGCTTTGCCCACTTTATCAAACAACTTCCTACACACTGTTATGAACTGAGGCAGCTCGGGAACCTTGTCTCTCAACTGTGTGATAGAGTGTAGTACTACATTTCAGTGAAGTGTAAGGCTTTCCAAAGCTGCCGAACGTGTTTCTTTCTCTATTTCAATGGTATTCTGCCTTGTATAACACACATTTACCACTCTAGTCTACTTTAATTGAAGAATATAGGATTCATACAGTGTTTCATGTGATCTTAACTCGAATTAAGGATTTCCCGGATCTTAGCTACCTTTTCTACACTAAGAACTGACTTGGAGATTCTCTTTCAGCTGTTCTAAACCAGTTCTCATCTGTTTACAGTCATTTTCACTGAATTATTCATGTTTTCATGTAGTTTCCTATATTCTGCCTTCTGGCCCAAGTATAAGCTTTGCCCACTTTATCAAACAACTTCCTACACACTGTTATGAACTGAGGCAGCTCGGGAACCTTGTCTCTCAACTGTGTGATGGAGTGTAGTACTACATTTCAGTGAAGTGTAAGGCTTTCCAAAGCTGCCGAACATGTTTCTTTCTCTATTTCAATGGTATTCTGCCTTGTATAACACACATTTACCACTCTATTCTCCTTTAAGCAAAGAATATAGGATTCATACAGTGTTTCATGTGATCTTAACTGGAATTACGGATTTCCCTTATCTTAGCTACCTTTTCTACACTAAGAACTGACTTGGAGATTCTCTTTCAGCTGTTCTAAACAAGTTCTCATCTGTTTACAGTCATTTTCTATGAATTATTCATGTTTTCATGTAGTTTCCTATATTCTGCCTTCTGGTCCAAGTATAAGCTTTGCCTACTTTATCAAAAAACTTCCTACACACTGTTATGAACTGAGGCAGCTAGGGAACATTGTCTCTCAACTATGTTATAGAGTGTAGTACTACATTTCAGTGAAGTGTAAGGCTTTCCAAAGCTGCCGAACGTGTTTCTTTCTCTATTTCAATGGTATTCTGCCTTGTATAACACACATTTACCACTCTAGTCTCCTTTAAGTAATGAATATAGGATTCATACAGTGTTTGATGTTATCTTAACTCGAATTAAGGATTTCCCTTATCTTAGCTACCTTTTCTACACTAAGAACTGACTTGGAGATTCTCTTTCAGCTGTTCTAAACAAGTTCTCATCTGTTTACAGTCATTTTCACTGAATTATTCATGTTTTCATGTAGTTTCCTATATTCTGCCTTCTGGCCCAAGTATAAGCTTTGCCCACTTTATCAAACAACTTCCTACACACTGTTATGAACTGAGGCAGCTCGGGAACCTTGTCTCTCAACTGTGTGATAGAGTGTAGTACTACATTTCAGTGAAGTGTAAGGCTTTCCAAAGCTGCCGAACGTGTTTCTTTCTCTATTTCAATGGTATTCTGCCTTGTATAACACACATTTACCACTCTAGTCTACTTTAATTGAAGAATATAGGATTCATACAGTGTTTCATGTGATCTTAACTCGAATTAAGGATTTCCCGGATCTTAGCTACCTTTTCTACACTAAGAACTGACTTGGAGATTCTCTTTCAGCTGTTCTAAACCAGTTCTCATCTGTTTACAGTCATTTTCACTGAATTATTCATGTTTTCATGTAGTTTCCTATATTCTGCCTTCTGGCCCAAGTATAAGCTTTGCCCACTTTATCAAACAACTTCCTACACACTGTTATGAACTGAGGCAGCTCGGGAACCTTGTCTCTCAACTGTTTGATGGAGTGTAGTACTACATTTCAGTGAAGTGTAAGGCTTTCCAAAGCTGCCGAACCTGTTTCTTTCTCTATTTCAATGGTATTCTGCCTTGTATAACACACATCTACCACTCTATTCTCCTTTAAGCAAAGAATATAGGATTCATACAGTGTTTCATGTGATCTTAACTGAAATTACGGATTTCCCTTATCTTAGCTACCTTTTCTACACTAAGAACTGACTTGGAGATTCTCTTTCAGCTGTTCTAAACAAGTTCTCATCTGTTTACAGTCATTTTCTATGAATTATTCATGTTTTCATGTAGTTTCCTATATTCTGCCTTCTGGTCCAAGTATAAGCTTTGCCTACTTTATCAAAAAACTTCCTACACACTGTTATGAACTGAGGCAGCTAGGGAACATTGTCTCTCAACTGTGTTATAGAGTGTAGTACTACATTTCAGTGAAGTGTAAGGCTTTCCAAAGCTGCCGAACGTGTTTCTTTCTCTATTTCAATGGTATTCTGCCTTGTATAACACACATTTACCACTCTAGTCTCCTTTAAGTAATGAATATAGGATTCATACAGTGTTTGATGTTATCTTAACTCGAATTAAGGATTTCCCTTATCTTAGCTACCTTTTCTACACTAAGAACTGACTTGGAGATTCTCTTTCAGCTGTTCTAAACAAGTTCTCATCTGTTTACAGTCATTTTCAATGAATTATTCATGTTTTCATGTAGTTTCCTATATTCTGCCTTCTGGTCCAAATATAAGCTTTGCCCACTTTATCAAACAACTTCCTACACACTGTTATGAACTGAGGCAGCTAGGGAATATTGTCTCTCAACTGTGTTATAGAGTGTAGTACTACATTTCAGTGAAGTGTAAGGCTTTCCAAAGCTGCCGAACGTGTTTCTTTCTCTATTTCAATGGTATTCTGCCTTGTATAACACACATTTACCACTCTAGTCTCCTTTAAGTAAAGAATATAGGATTCATACAGTGTTTCCTGTGATCTTAACTCGAATTAAGGATTTTCCGGATCTTAGCTACCTTTTCTACATTAAGAACAGCCTTGGCGAATCTCTTTCAGCTGTTCTAAACAAGTTCTCATCTGTTTACAGTCATTTTCACTGAATTATTCATGTTTTCATGTAGTTTCCTATATTCTGCCTTCTGGTCCAAGTATAAGCTTTGCCCACTTTATCAAACAACTTCCTACACACTGTTATGAACTGAGGCAGCTCGGGAACATTGTCTCTCAACTGTGTTATAGAGTGTAGTACTACATTTCAGTGACGTGTAAGGTTTCCAAAGCTGCCGAACGTGTTTCTTTCTCTATTTCAATGGTATTCTGCCTTGTATAACACACATTTACCACTCTAGTCTCCTTTTAAGTAATGAATAAAGCATTCATACAGTGTTTGATGTTATCTAAACTCGAATTAAGGATTTCCCTTATCTTAGCTACATTTTCTACACTAAGAACTGACTTGGAGATTCTCTTTCAGCTGTTCTAAACCAGTTCTCATCTGTTTACAGTCATTTTCACTGAATTATTCATGTTTTCATGTAGTTTCCTATATTCTGCCTTCTGGTCCAAGTATAAGCTTTGCCCACTTTATCAAACAACTTCCTACACACTGTTATGAACTGAGGCAGCTCGGGAACATTGTCTCTCAACTGTGTTATAGAGTGTAGTACTACATTTCAGTGACGTGTAAGGTTTCCAAAGCTGCCGAACGTGTTTCTTTCTCTATTTCAATGGTATTCTGCCTTGTATAACACACATTTACCACTCTAGTCTCCTTTAAGTAAAGAATATAGGATTCATACAGTGTTTCATGTGATCTTAACTCGAATTAAGGATTTCCCGGATCCTAGCTACCTTTTATACATTAAGAAAAGACTTGGAGAATCTCTTTCAGCTGTCCTAAACCAGTTCTCATCAGTTTACAGTCATTTTCACTGAATTATTCATGTTTTCATGTAGTTTCCTATATTCTTCCTTCTGGCCCAAGTATAAGCTTTTTCCGACTTTATCAAACAACTTCCTACACACTGTTATGAACTGAGGCAGCTCGGGAACATTGTCTCTCAACTGTGTTATAGAGTGTAGTACTACATTTCAGTGAAGTGTAAGGCTTTCCAAAGCTGCCGAACGTGTTTCTTTCTCTATTTCAATGGTATTCTGCCTTGTATAACACACATTTACCACTCTAGTCTCCTTTAAGTAATGAATATAGGATACATACAGTGTTTGATGTTATCTTAACTCGAATTAAGGATTTCCCTTATCTTAGCTACCTTTTCTACACTAAGAACTGACTTGGAGAATCGCTTTCAGCTGTTCTAAAACAAGTTCTCTTCTGTTTACAGTCATTTTCACTGAATTATTCATGTTTTCATGTAGTTTCCTATATTCTGCCTTCTGGTCCAAGTATAAGCTTTGCCCACTTTATCAAACAACTTCCTACACATTGTTATGAACTAAGGCAGCTAGGGAACATTGTCTCTCAACTGTGTTATAGAGTGTAGTACTACATTTCAGTGAAGTGTAAGGCTTTCCAAAGCTGCCGAACGTGTTTCTTTCTCTATTTCAATGGTATTCTGCCTTGTATAACACACATTTACGACTCTAGTCTCCTTTTAAGTAATGAATATAGCATTCATACAGTGTTTGATGTTATCTAAACTCGAATTAAGGATTTCCCTTATCTTAGCTACCTTTTCTACACTAAGAACAGACTTGGAGATTCTCTTTCAGCTGTTCTAAACAAGATCTCATCTGTTTACAGTCATTTTCAATGAATTATTCATGTTTTCATGTAGTTTCCTATATTCTGCCTTCTGGTCCAAGTATAAGCTTTGCCCACTTTATCAAACAACTTCCTACACACTGTTATGAACTGAGGCAGCTCGGGAACATTGTCTCTCAACTGTGTTATAGAGTGTAGTACTACATTTCAGTGAAGTGTAAGGTTTCCAAAGCTGCCGAACGTGTTTCTTTCTCTATTTCAATGGTATTCTGCCTTGTATAACACACATTTACCACTCTAGTCTCCTTTTAAGTAATGAATAAAGCATTCATACAGTGTTTGATGTTATCTAAACTCGAATTAAGGATTTCCCTTATCTTAGCTACCTTTTCTATACTAAGAACTGACTTGGAGATTCTCTTTCAGCTGTTCTAAACCAGTTCTCATCTGTTTACAGTCATTTTCACTGAATTATTTATGTTTTCATGTAGTTTCCTATATTCTGCCTTCTGGCCCAAGTATAAGCTTTGCCCACTTTATCAAACAACTTCCTACACACTGTTATGAACTGAGGCAGCTCGGGAACCTTGTCTCTCAACTGTGCGATAGAGTGTAGTACTACATTTCAGTGAAGTGTAAGGCTTTCCAAAGCTGCCGAACGTGTTTCTTTCTCTATTTCAATGGTATTCTGCCTTGTATAACACACATTTACCACTCTAGTCTCCTTTAAGTAAAGAATATAGGATTCATACAGTGTTTCATGTGATCTTAACTCGAATTAAGGATTTCCCGGATCCTAGCTACCTTTTATACATTAAGAAAAGACTTGGAGAATCTCTTTCAGCTGTTCTAAACCAGTTCTCATCAGTTTACAGTCATTTTCACTGAATTATTCATGTTTTCATGTAGTTTCCTATATTCTGCCTTCTGGCCCAAGTATAAGCTTTGCCCACTTTATCAAACAACTTCCTACACATTGTTATGAACTGAGGCAGCTCGGGAACATTGTCTCTCAACTGTGTTATAGAGTGTAGTACTACATTTCAGTGAAGTGTAAGGCTTTCCAAAGCTGCCGAACGTGTTTCTTTCTCTATTTCAATGGTATTCTGCCTTGTATAACACACATTTACCACTCTAGTCTCCTTTAAGTAATGAATATAGGATACATACAGTGTTTGATGTTATCTTAACTCGAATTAAGGATTTCCCTTATCTTAGCTACCTTTTCTACACTAAGAACTGACTTGGAGAATCTCTTTCAGCTGTTCTAAACCAGTTCTCATCAGTTTACAGTCATTTTCACTGAATTATTCATGTTTTCATGTAGTTTCCTATATTCTGCCTTCTGGTCCAAGTATAAGCTTTGCCCACTTTATCAAACAACTTCCTACACATTGTTATGAACTAAGGCAGCTAGGGAACATTGTCTCTCAACTGTGTTATAGAGTGTAGTACTACATTTCAGTGAAGTGTAAGGCTTTCCAAAGCTGCCGAACGTGTTTCTTTCTCTATTTCAATGGTATTCTGCCTTGTATAACACACATTTACGACTCTAGTCTCCTTTTAAGTAATGAATATAGGATTCATACAGTGTTTGATGTTATCTAAACTCGAATTAAGGATTTCCCTTATCTTAGCTACCTTTTCTACACTAAGAACAGACTTGGAGATTCTCTTTCAGCTGTTCTAAACAAGATCTCATCTGTTTACAGTCATTTTCAATGAATTATTCATGTTTTCATGTAGTTTCCTATATTCTGCCTTCTGGTCCAAGTATAAGCTTTGCCCACTTTATCAAACAACTTCCTACACACTGTTATGAACTGAGGCAGCTAGGGAATATTGTCTCTCAACTGTGTTATAGAGTGTAGTACTACATTTCAGTGAAGTGTAAGGCTTTCCAAAGCTGCCGAACGTGTTTCTTTCTCTATTTCAATGGTATTCTGCCTTGTATAACACACATTTACCACTCTATTCTCCTTTAAGTAAAGAATATAGGATTCATACAGTGTTTCATGTGATCTTAACTCGAATTAAGGATTTTCTGGATCTTAGCTACCTTTTCTACATTAAGAACAGACTTGGCGAATCTCTTTCAGCTGTTCTAAACAAGTTCTCATCTGTTTACAGTCATTTTCACTGAATTATTCATGTTTTCATGTAGTTTCCTATATTCTGCCTTTTGGTCCAAGTATAAGCTTTGCCCACTTTATCAAACAACTTCCTACACACTGTTATGAACTGAGGCAGCTCGGGAACATTGTCTCTCAACTGTGTTATAGAGTGTAGTACTACATTTCAGTGACGTGTAAGGTTTCCAAAGCTGCCGAACGTGTTTCTTTCTCTATTTCAATGGTATTCTGCCTTGTATAACACACATTTACCACTCTAGTCTCCTTTTAAGTAATGAATATAGCATTCATACAGTGTTTGATGTTATCTAAACTCGAATTAAGGATTTCCCTTATCTTAGCTACCTTTTCTACACTAAGAACTGACTTGGAGATTCTCTTTCAGCTGTTCTAAACCAGTTCTCATCTGTTTACAGTCATTTTCACTGAATTATTCATGTTTTCATGTAGTTTCCTATATTCTGCCTTCTGGCCCAAGTATAAGCTTTGCCCACTTTATCAAACAACTTCCTACACACTGTTATGAACTGAGGCAGCTCGGGAACCTTGTCTCTTAACTGTGTGATGGAGTGTAGTACTACATTTCAGTGAAGTGTAAGGCTTTCCAAAGCTGCCGAACCTGTTTCTTTCTCTATTTCAATGGTATTCTGCCTTGTATAACACACATTTACCACTCTATTCTCCTTTAAGCAAAGAATATAGGATTCATACAGTGTTTCATGTGATCTTAACTGGAATTACGGATTTCCCTTATCTTAGCTACCTTTTCTACACTAAGAACTGACTTGGAGATTCTCTTTCAGCTGTTCTAAACAAGTTCTCATCTGTTTACAGTCATTTTCTATGAATTATTCATGTTTTCATGTAGTTTCCTATATTCTGCCTTCTGGTCCAAGTATAAGCTTTGCCCACTTTATCAAAAAACTTCCTACACACTGTTATGAACTGAGGCAGCTAGGGAACATTGTCTCTCAACTGTGTTATAGAGTGTAGTACTACATTTCAGTGAAGTGTAAGGCTTTCCAAAGCTGCCGAACGTGTTTCTTTCTCTATTTCAATGGTATTCTGCCTTGTATAACACACATTTACCACTCTAGTCTCCTTTAAGTAATGAATATAGGATTCATACAGTGTTTGATGTTATCTTAACTCGAATTAAGGATTTCCCTTATCTTAGCTACCTTTTCTACACTAAGAACTGACTTGGAGATTCTCTTTCAGCTGTTCTAAACAAGTTCTCATCTGTTTACAGTCATTTTCAATGAATTATTCATGTTTTCATGTAGTTTCCTATATTCTGCCTTCTGGTCCAAGTATAAGCTTTGCCCACTTTATCAAACAACTTCCTACACACTGTTATGAACTGAGGCAGCTAGGGAATATTGTCTCTCAACTGTGTTATAGAGTGTAGTACTACATTTCAGTGAAGTGTAAGGCTTTCCAAAGCTGCCGAACGTGTTTCTTTCTCTATTTCAATGGTATTCTGCCTTGTATAACACACATTTACCACTCTAGTCTCCTATAAGTAAAGAATATAGGATTCATACAGTGTTTCATGTGATCTTAACTCGAATTAAGGATTTTCCGGATCTTAGCTACCTTTTCTACATTAAGAACAGACTTGGCGAATCTCTTTCAGCTGTTCTAAACAAGTTCTCATCTGTTTACAGTCATTTTCACTGAATTATTCATGTTTTCATGTAGTTTCCTATATTCTGCCTTCTGGTCCAAGTATAAGCTTTGCCCACTTTATCAAACAACTTCCTACACACTGTTATGAACTGAGGCAGCTCGGGAACATTGTCTCTCAACTTTGTTATAGAGTGTAGTACTACATTTCAGTGACGTGTAAGGTTTCCAAAGCTGCCGAACGTGTTTCTTTCTCTATTTCAATGGTATTCTGCCTTGTATAACACACATTTACCACTCTTGTCTCCTTTTAAGTAATGAATATAGCATTCATACAGTGTTTGATGTTATCTAAACTCGAATTAAGGATTTCCCTTATCTTAGCTACCTTTTCTACACTAAGAACTGACTTGCAGATTCTCTTTCAGCTGTTCTAAACCAGTTCTCATCTGTTTACAGTCATTTTCACTGAATTATTCATGTTTTCATGTAGTTTCCTATATTCTGCCTTCTGGCCCAAGTATAAGCTTTGCCCACTTTATCAAACAACTTCCTACACACTGTTATGAACTGAGGCAGCTCGGGAACCTTGTCTCTCAACTGTGTTATAGAGTGTAGTACTACATTTCAGTGAAGTGAAAGGCTTTCCAAAGCTGCCGAACGTGTTTCTTTCTATATTTCAATGGTATTCTGCCTTGTATAACACACATTTACCACTCTAGTCTCCTTTAAGTAAAGAATATAGGATTCATACAGTGTTTCATGTGATCTTAACTCGAATTAAGGATTTCCCGGATCTTAGCTACCTTTTCTACAATAAGAACAGACTTGGAGAATCTCTTTCAGCTGTTCTAAACAAGGTCTCATCTGTTTACAGTCATTTTCACTGAATTATTCATGTTTTCATGTAGTTTCCTATATTCTGCCTTCTGGCCCAAGTATAAGCTTTGCCCACTTTATCAAACAACTTCCTACACACTGTTATGAACTGAGGCAGCTAGGGAATATTGTCTCTCAACTGTGTTATAGAGTGTAGTACTACATTTCAGTGAAGTGTAAGGCTTTCCAAAGCTGCCGAACGTGTTTCTTTCTCTATTTCAATGGTATTCTGCCTTGTATAACACACATTTACCACTCTAGTCTCCTTTAAGTAATGAATATAGGATTCATACAGTGTTTGATGTTATCTTAAATCGAATTAAGGATTTCCCTTATCTTAGCTACCTTTTCTACACTAAGAACTGACTTGGAGATTCTCTTTCAGCTGTTCTAAACAAGTTCTCATCTGTTTACAGTCATTTTCAATGAATTATTCATGTTTTCATGTAGTTTCCTATATTCTGCCTTCTGGTCCAAGTATAAGCTTTGCCCACTTTATCAAACAACTTCCTACACACTGTTATGAACTGAGGCAGCTAGGGAATATTGTCTCTCAACTGTGTTATAGAGTGTAGTACTACATTTCAGTGAAGTGTAAGGCTTTCCAAAGCTGCCGAACGTGTTTCTTTCTCTATTTCAATGGTATTCTGCCTTGTATAACACACATTTACCACTCTAGTCTCCTTTAAGTAAAGAATATACGATTCATACAGTGTTTCATGTGATCTTAACTCGAATTAAGGATTTTCCGGATCTTAGCTACCTTTTCTACATTAAGAACAGACTTGGCGAATCTCTTTCAGCTGTTCTAAACAAGTTCTCATCTGTTTACAGTCATTTTCACTGAATTATTCATGTTTTCATGTAGTTTCCTATATTCTGCCTTCTGGTCCAAGTATAAGCTTTGCCCACTTTATCAAACAACTTCCTACACACTGTTATGAACTGAGGCAGCTCGGGAACATTGTCTCTCAACTGTGTTATAGAGTGTAGTACTACATTTCAGTGACGTGTAAGGTTTCCAAAGCTGCCGAACGTGTTTCTTTCTCTATTTCAATGGTATTCTGCCTTGTATAACACACATTTACCACTCTTGTCTCCTTTTAAGTAATGAATATAGCATTCATACAGTGTTTGATGTTATCTAAACTCGAATTAAGGATTTCCCTTATCTTAGCTACCTTTTCTACACTAAGAACTGACTTGGAGATTCTCTTTCAGCTGTTCTAAACCAGTTCTCATCTGTTAACAGTCATTTTCACTGAATTATTCATGTTTTCATGTAGTTTCCTATATTCTGCCTTCTGGCCCAAGTATAAGCTTTGCCCACTTTATCAAACAACTTCCTACACACTGTTATGAACTGAGGCAGCTCGGGAACCTTGTCTCTCAACTGTGTTATAGAGTGTAGTACTACATTTCAGTGAAGTGAAAGGCTTTCCAAAGCTGCCGAACGTGTTTCTTTCTATATTTCAATGGTATTCTGCCTTGTATAACACACATTTACCACTCTAGTCTCCTTTAAGTAAAGAATATAGGATTCATACAGTGTTTCATGTGATCTTAACTCGAATTAAGGATTTCCCGGATCTTAGCTACCTTTTCTACAATAAGAACAGACTTGGAGAATCTCTTTCAGCTGTTCTAAACAAGGTCTCATCTGTTTACAGTCATTTTCACTGAATTATTCATGTTTTCATGTAGTTTCCTATATTCTGCCTTCTGGCCCAAGTATAAGCTTTGCCCACTTTATCAAACAACTTCCTACACACTGTTATGAACTGAGGCAGCTAGGGAATATTGTCTCTCAACTGTGTTATAGAGTGTAGTACTACATTTCAGTGAAGTGTAAGGCTTTCCAAAGCTGCCGAACGTGTTTCTTTCTCTATTTCAATGGTATTCTGCCTTGTATAACACACATTTACCACTCTAGTCTCCTTTAAGTAAAGAATATAGGATTCATACAGTGTTTCATGTGATCTTAACTCAAATTAAGGATTTCCCGGATCTTAGCTACCTTTTCTACAATAAGAACAGACTTGGAGAATCTCTTTCAGCTGTTCTAAACAAGGTCTCATCTGTTTACAGTCATTTTCACTGAATTATTCATGTTTTCATGTAGTTTCCTATATTCTGCCTTCTGGCCCAAGTATAAGCTTTGCCCACTTTATCAAACAACTTCCTACACACTGTTATGAACTGAGGCAGCTAGGGAATATTGTCTCTCAACTGTGTTATAGAGTGTAGTACTACATTTCAGTGAAGTGTAAGGCTTTCCAAAGCTGCCGAACGTGTTTCTTTCTCTATTTCAATGGTATTCTGCCTTGTATAACACACATTTACCACTCTAGTCTCCTTTAAGTAATGAATATAGGATTCATACAGTGTTTGATGTTATCTTAACTCGAATTAAGGATTTCCCTTATCTTAGCTACCTTTTCTACACTAAGAACTGACTTGGAGATTCTCTTTCAGCTGTTCTAAACAAGTTCTCATCTGTTTACAGTCATTTTCAATGAATTATTCATGTTTTCATGTAGTTTCCTATATTCTGCCTTCTGGTCCAAGTATAAGCTTTGCCCACTTTATCAAACAACTTCCTACACACTGTTATGAACTGAGGCAGCTAGGGAATATTGTCTCTCAACTGTGTTATAGAGTGTAGTACTACATTTCAGTGAAGTGTAAGGCTTTCCAAAGCTGCCGAACGTGTTTCTTTCTCTATTTCAATGGTATTCTGCCTTGTATAACACACATTTACCACTCTAGTCTCCTTTAAGTAAAGAATATAGGATTCATACAGTGTTTCATGTGATCTTAACTCGAATTAAGGATTTTCCGGATCTTAGCTACCTTTTCTACATTAAGAACAGACTTGGCGAATCTCTTTCAGCTGTTCTAAACAAGTTCTCATCTGTTTACAGTCATTTTCACTGAATTATTCATGTTTTCATGTAGTTTCCTATATTCTGCCTTCTGGTCCAAGTATAAGCTTTGCCCACTTTATCAAACAACTTCCTACACACTGTTATGAACTGAGGCAGCTCGGGAACATTGTCTCTCAACTGTGTTATAGAGTGTAGTACTACATTTCAGTGACGTGTAAGGTTTCCAAAGCTGCCGAACGTGTTTCTTTCTCTATTTCAATGGTATTCTGCCTTGTATAACACACATTTACCACTCTTGTCTCCTTTTAAGTAATGAATATAGCATTCATACAGTGTTTGATGTTATCTAAACTCGAATTAAGGATTTCCCTTATCTTAGCTACCTTTTCTACACTAAGAACTGACTTGGAGATTCTCTTTCAGCTGTTCTAAACCAGTTCTCATCTGTTTACAGTCATTTTCACTGAATTATTCATGTTTTCATGTAGTTTCCTATATTCTGCCTTCTGGCCCAAGTATAAGCTTTGCCCACTTTATCAAACAACTTCCTACACACTGTTATGAACTGAGGCAGCTCGGGAACCTTGTCTCTCAACTGTGTGATAGAGTGTAGTACTACATTTCAGTGAAGTGTAAGGCTTTCCAAAGCTGCCGAACGTGTTTCTTTCTCTATTTCAATGGTATTCTGCCTTGTATAACACACATTTACCACTCTAGTCTACTTTAATTGAAGAATATAGGATTCATACAGTGTTTCATGTGATCTTAACTCGAATTAAGGATTTCCCGGATCTTAGCTACCTTTTCTACACTAAGAACTGACTTGGAGATTCTCTTTCAGCTGTTCTAAACCAGTTCTCATCTGTTTACAGTCATTTTCACTGAATTATTCATGTTTTCATGTAGTTTCCTATATTCTGCCTTCTGGCCCAAGTATAAGCTTTGCCCACTTTATCAAACAACTTCCTACACACTGTTATGAACTGAGGCAGCTCGGGAACCTTGTCTCTCAACTGTGTGATGGAGTGTAGTACTACATTTCAGTGAAGTGTAAGGCTTTCCAAAGCTGCCGAACCTGTTTCTTTCTCTATTTCAATGGTATTCTGCCTTGTATAACACACATTTACCACTCTATTCTCCTTTAAGCAAAGAATATAGGATTCATACAGTGTTTCATGTGATCTTAACTGGAATTACGGATTTCCCTTATCTTAGCTACCTTTTCTACACTAAGAACTGACTTGGAGATTCTCTTTCAGCTGTTCTAAACAAGTTCTCATCTGTTTACAGTCATTTTCTATGAATTATTCATGTTTTCATGTAGTTTCCTATATTCTGCCTTCTGGTCCAAGTATAAGCTTTGCCCACTTTATCAAAAAAACTTCCTACACACTGTTATGAACTGAGGCAGCTAGGGAACATTGTCTCTCAACTGTGTTATAGAGTGTAGTACTACATTTCAGTGAAGTGTAAGGCTTTCCAAAGCTGCCGAACGTGTTTCTTTCTCTATTTCAATGGTATTCTGCCTTGTATAACACACATTTACCACTCTAGTCTCCTTTTAAGTAATGAATATAGCATTCATACAGTGTTTGATGTTATCTAAACTCGAATTAAGGATTTCCCTTATCTTAGCTACCTTTTCTACACTAAGAACTGACTTGGAGATTCTCTTTCAGCTGTTCTAAACCAGTTCTCATCTGTTTACAGTCATTTTCACTGAATTATTCATGTTTTCATGTAGTTTCCTATATTCTGCCTTCTGTCCCAAGTATAAGCTTTGCCCACTTTATCAAACAACTTCCTACACACTGTTATGAACTGAGGCAGCTCGGGAACCTTGTCTCTCAACTGTGTGATAGAGTGTAGTACTACATTTCAGTGAAGTGTAAGGCTTTCCAAAGCTGCCGAACGTGTTTCTTTCTCTATTTCAATGGTATTCTGCCTTGTATAACACACATTTACCACTCTAGTCTACTTTAATTGAAGAATATAGGATTCATACAGTGTTTCATGTGATCTTAACTCGAATTAAGGATTTCCCGGATCTTAGCTACCTTTTATACATTAAGAAAAGACTTGGAGAATCTCTTTCAGCTGTTCTAAACCAGTTCTCATCTGTTTACAGTCATTTTCACTGAATTATTAATGTTTTCATGTAGTTTCCTATATTCTGCCTTCTGGCCCAAGTATAAGCTTTGCCCACTTTATCAAACAACTTCCTACACACTGTTATGAACTGAGGCAGCTCGGGAACATTGTCTCTCAACTGTGTGATAGAGTGTAGTACTACATTTCAGTGAAGTGTAAGGCTTTCCAAAGCTGCCGAACGTGTTTCTTTCTCTATTTCAATGGTATTCTGCCTTGTATAACACACATTTACCACTCTATTCTCCTTTAAGCAAAGAATATAGGATTCATACAGTGTTTCATGTGATCTTAACTGGAATTACGGATTTCCCTTATCTTAGCTACCTTTTCTACACTAAGAACTGACTTGGAGATTCTCTTTCAGCTGTTCTAAACAAGTTCTCATCTGTTTACAGTCATTTTCTATGAATTATTCATGTTTTCATGTAGTTTCCTATATTCTGCCTTCTGGTCCAAGTATAAGCTTTGCCCACTTTATCAAAAAACTTCCTACACACTGTTATGAACTGAGGCAGCTAGGGAACATTGTCTCTCAACTGTGTTATAGAGTGTAGTACTACATTTCAGTGAAGTGAAAGGCTTTCCAAAGCTGCCGAACGTGTTTCTTTCTCTATTTCAATGGTATTCTGCCTTGTATAACACACATTTACCACTCTAGTCTCCTTTAAGTAAAGAATATAGGATTCATACAGTGTTTCATGTGATCTTAACTCGAATTAAGGATTTCCCGGATCTTAGCTACCTTTTCTACAATAAGAACAGACTTGGAGAATCTCTTTCAGCTGTTCTAAACAAGTTCTCATCTGTTTACAGTCATTTTCACTGAATTATTCATGTTTTCATGTAGTTTCCTATATTCTGCCTTCTGGTCCAAGTATAAGCTTTGCCCACTTTATCAAACAACTTCCTACACATTGTTATGAACTAAGGCAGCTAGGGAACATTGTCTCTCAACTGTGTTATAGAGTGTAGTACTACATTTCAGTGAAGTGAAAGGCTTTCCAAATCTGCCGAACGTGTTTTTTTCTCTATTTCAATGGTATTCTGCCTTATATAACATACATTTACCACTCTAGTCTCCTTTAAGTAAACAATATAGGATTCATACAGTGTTTGATGTTATCTTAACTCGAATTAAGGATTTCCCTTATGTTAGCTACCTTTTCTACACTAAGAACAGACTTGGAGATTCTCTTTCAGCTGTTCTAAACAAGATCTCATCTGTTTACAGTCATTTTCACTGAATTATTCATGTTTTCATGTAGTTTCCTATATTCTGCCTTCTGGTCCAAGTATAAGCTTTGCCCACTTTATCAAACAACTTCCTACACACTGTTATGAACTGAGGCAGCTCGGGAACATTGTCTCTCAACTGTGTTATAGAGTGTAGTACTACATTTCAGTGACGTGTAAGGTTTCCAAAGCTGCCGAACGTGTTTCTTTCTCTATTTCAATGGTATTCTGCCTTGTATAACACACATTTACCACTCTAGTCTCCTTTTAAGTAATGAATATAGCATTCATACAGTGTTTGATGTTATCTAAACTCGAATTAAGGATTTCCCTTATCTTAGCTACCTTTTCTACACTAAGAACTGACTTGGAGATTCTCTTTCATCTGTTCTAAACCAGTTCTCATCTGTTTGCAGTCATTTTCTCTGAATTATTCATGTTTTCATGTAGTTTCCTATATTCTGCCTTCTGGCCCAAGTATAAGCTTTGCCCACTTTATCAAACAACTTCCTACACACTGTTATGAACTGAGGTAGCTCCGGAACCTTGTCTCTCAACTGTGTGATAGAGTGTAGTACTACATTTCAGTGAAGTGTAAGGCTTTCCAAAGCTGCCGAACGTGTTTCTTTCTCTATTTCAATGGTATTCTGCCTTGTATAACACACATTTACCACTCTAGTCTCCTTTAAGTAAAGAATATAGGATTCATACAGTGTTTCATGTGATCTTAACTCGAATTAAGGATTTCCCGGATCTTAGCTACCTTTTATACATTAAGAAAAGACTTGGAGAATCTCTTTCAGCTGTTCTAAACCAGTTCTCATCTGTTTACAGTCATTTTCACTGAATTATTCATGTTTTCATGTAGTTTCCTATATTCTGCCTTCTGGCCCAAGTATAAGCTTTGCCCACTTTATCAAACAACTTCCTACACACTGTTATGAACTGAGGCAGCTCGGGAACATTGTCTCTCAACTGTGTGATAGAGTGTAGTACTACATTTCAGTGAAGTGTAAGGCTTTCCAAAGCTGCCGAACGTGTTTCTTTCTCTATTTCAATGGTATTCTGCCTTATATAACATACATTTACCACTCTAGTCTCCTTTAAGTAAAGAATATAGGATTCATACAGTGTTTGATGTTATCTTAACTCGAATTAAGGATTTCCCTTATCTTAGCTACCTTTTCTACACTAAGAACTGACTTGGAGATTCTCTTTCAGCTGTTCTAAACAAGTTCTCATGTGTTTACAGTCATTTTCTATGAATTATTCATGTTTTCATGTAGTTTCCTATATTCTGCCTTCTGGTCCAAGTATAAGCTTTGCCCACTTTATCAAAAAACTTCCTACACACTGTTATGAACTGAGGCAGCTAGGGAACATTGTCTCTCAACTGTGTTATAGAGTGTAGTACTACATTTCAGTGAAGTGTAAGGCTTTCCAAAGCTGCCGAACATGTTTCTTTCTCTATTTCAATGGTATTCTGCCTTGTATAACACACATTTACGACTCTAGTCTCCTTTTAAGTAATGAATATAGCATTCATACAGTGTTTGATGTTATCTAAACTCGAATTAAGGATTTCCCTTATCTTAGCTACCTTTTCTACACTAAGAACAGACTTGGAGATTCTCTTTCAGCTGTTCTAAACAAGATCTCATCTGTTTACAGTCATTTTCAATGAATTATTCATGTTTTCATGTAGTTTCCTATATTCTGCCTTCTGGTCCAAGTATAAGCTTTGCCCACTTTATCAAACAACTTCCTACACATTGTTATGAACTAAGGCAGCTAGGGAACATTGTCTCTCAAGTGTGTTATAGAGAGTAGTACTACATTTCAGTGAAGTGTAAGGCTTTCCAAAGCTGCCGAACGTGTTTCTTTCTCTATTTCAATGGTATTCTGCCTTGTATAACACACATTTACGACTCTAGTCTCCTTTTAAGTAATGAATATAGCATTCATACAGTGTTTGATGTTATCTAAACTCGAATTAAGGATTTCCCTTATCTTAGCTACCTTTTCTACACTAAGAACAGACTTGGAGATTCTCTTTCAGCTGTTCTAAACAAGATCTCATCTGTTTACAGTCATTTTCAATGAATTATTCATGTTTTCATGTAGTTTCCTATATTCTGCCTTCTGGTCCAAGTATAAGCTTTGCCTACTTTATCAAACAACTTCCTTCACACTGTTATGAACTGAGGCAGCTCGGGAACATTGTCTCTCAACTGTGTTATAGAGTGTAGTACTACATTTCAGTGACGTGTAAGGTTTCCAAAGCTGCCGAACGTGTTTCTTTCTCTATTTCAATGGTATTCTGCCTTGTATAACACACATTTACCACTCTAGTCTCCTTTAAGTAAAGAATATAGGATTCATACAGTGTTTCATGTGATCTTAACTCGAATTAAGGATTTCCCGGATCTTAGCTACCTTTTCTACAATAAGAACAGACTTGGAGAATCTCTTTCAGCTGTTCTAAACAAGTTCTCATCTGTTTACAGTCATTTTCACTGAATTATTCATGTTTTCATGTAGTTTCCTATATTCTGCCTTCTGGTCCAAGTATAAGCTTTGCCCACTTTATCAAACAACTTCCTACACATTGTTATGAACTAAGGCAGCTAGGGAACATTGTCTCTCAACTGTGTTATAGAGTGTAGTACTACATTTCAGTGAAGTGTAAGGCTTTCCAAAGCTGCCGAACGTGTTTCTTTCTCTATTTCAATGGTATTCTGCCTTGTATAACACACATTTACCACTCTAGTCTCCTTTAAGTAATGAATATAGGATACATACAGTGTTTGATGTTATCTTAACTCGAATTAAGGATTTCCCTTATCTTAGCTACCTTTTCTACACTAAGAAATGATTTGGAGAATCTCTTTCAGCTGTTCTAAAACAAGTTCTCTTCTGTTTACAGTCATTTTCACTGAATTATTCATGTTTTCATGTAGTTTCCTATATTCTGCCTTCTGGTCCAAGTATCAGCTTTGCCCACTTTATCAAACAACTTCCTACACATTGTTATGAACTAAGGCAGCTAGGGAACATTGTCTCTCAACTGTGTTATAGAGTGTAGTACTACATTTCAGTGAAGTGTAAGGCTTTCCAAAGCTGCCGAACGTGTTTCTTTCTCTATTTCAATGGTATTCTGCCTTATATAACATACATTTACCACTCTAGTCTCCTTTAAGTAAACAATATAGGATTCATACAGTGTTTGATGTTATCTTAACTCGAATTAAGGATTTCCCTTATCTTAGCTACCTTTTCTACACTGAGAACAGACTTGGAGATTCTCTTTCAGCTGTTCTAAACAAGTTCTCATCTGTTTACAGTCATTTTCACTGAATTATTCATGTTTTCATGTAGTTTCCTATATTCTGCCTTCTGGTCCAAGTATAAGCTTTGCCCACTTTATCAAACAACTTCCTACACACTGTTATGAACTGAGGGAGCTGGGGAACATTGTCTCTCAACTGTGTTATAGAGTGTAGTACTACATTTTAGTGAAGTGTAAGGCTTTCCAAAGCTGCCGAACGTGTTTCTTTCTCTATTTCAATGGTATTCTGCCTTGTATAACACACATTTACCACTCTAGTCTCCTTTAAGTAATGAATATAGGATACATACAGTGTTTGATGTTATCTTAACTCGAATTAAGGATTTCCCTTATCTTAGCTACCTTTTCTACACTAAGAACTGACTTGGAGAATCTCTTTCAGCTGTTCTAAAACAAGTTCTCTTCTGTTTACAGTCATTTTCACTGAATTATTCATGTTTTCATGTAGTTTCCTATATTCTGCCTTCTGGTCCAAGTATAAGCTTTGCCCACTTTATCAAACAACTTCCTACACACTGTTATGAACTGAGGCAGCTCGGGAACATTGTCTCTCAACTGTGTTATAGAGTGTAGTACTACATTTCAGTGACGTGTAAGGTTTCCAAAGCTGCCGAACTTGTTTCTTTCTCTATTTCAATGGTATTCTGCCTTGTATAACACACATTTACCACTCTAGTCTCCTTTAAGTAAAGAATATAGGATTCATACAGTGTTTCATGTGATCTTAACTCGAATTAAGGATTTCCCGGATCTTAGCTACCTTTTCTACACTAAGAACAGACTTGGAGATTCTCTTTCAGCTGTTCTAAACAAGATCTCATCTGTTTACAGTCATTTTCAATGAATTATTCATGTTTTCATGTAGTTTCCTATATTCTGCCTTCTGGTCCAAGTATAAGCTTTGCCCACTTTATCAAACAACTTCCTACACATTGTTATGAACTAAGGCAGCTAGGGAACATTGTCTCTCAACTGTGTTATAGAGTGTAGTACTACATTTCAGTGAAGTGTAAGGCTTTCCAAAGCTGCCGAACGTGTTTCTTTCTCTATTTCAATGGTATTCTGCCTTGTATAACACACATTTACGACTCTAGTCTCCTTTTAAGTAATGAATATAGCATTCATACAGTGTTTGATGTTATCTAAACTCGAATTAAGGATTTCCCTTATCTTAGCTACCTTTTCTACACTAAGAACAGACTTGGAGATTCTCTTTCAGCTGTTCTAAACAAGATCCCCTCTGTTTACAGTCATTTTCAATGAATTATTCATGTTTTCATGTAGTTTCCTATATTCTGCCTTCTGGTCCAAGTATAAGCTTTGCCTACTTTATCAAACAACTTCCTACACACTGTTATGAACTGAGGCAGCTCGGGAACATTGTCTCTCAACTGTGTTATAGAGTGTAGTACTACATTTCAGTGACGTGTAAGGTTTCCAAAGCTGCCGAACGTGTTTCTTTCTCTATTTCAATGGTATTCTGCCTAGTATAACACACATTTACCACTCTAGTCTCCTTTAAGTAAAGAATATAGGATTCATACAGTGTTTCATGTGATCTTAACTCGAATTAAGGATTTCCCGGATCTTAGCTACCTTTTCTACACTAAGAACTGACTTGGAGATTCTCTTTCAGCTGTTCTAAACCAGTTCTCATCTGTTTACAGTCATTTTTACTGAATTATTCATGTTTTCATGTAGTTTCCTATATTCTGCCTTCTGGCCCAAGTATAAGCTTTGCCGACTTTATCAAACAACTTCCTACACACTGTTATGAACTGAGGCAGCTCGGGAACATTGTCTCTCAACTGTGTTATAGAGTGTAGTACTACATTTCAGTGAAGTGTAAGGCTTTCCAAAGCTGCCGAACGTGTTTCTTTCTCTATTTCAATGGTATTCTGCCTTGTATAACACACATTTACCACTCTAGTCTCCTTTAAGTAATGAATTTAGGATTCATACAGTGTTTGATGTTATCTTAACTCGAATTAAGGATTTCCCTTATCTTAGCTACCTTTTCTACACTAAGAACTGACTTGGAGATTCTCTTTCAGCTGTTCTAAACAAGTTCTCATCTGTTTACAGTCATTTTCTATAATTATTCATGTTTTCATGTAGTTTCCTATATTCTGCCTTCTGGTCCAAGTATAAGCTTTGCCCACTTTATCAAAAAACTTCCTACACACTGTTATGAATTGAGGCAGCTAGGGAACATTGTCTCTCAACTGTGTTATAGAGTGTAGTACTACATTTCAGTGAAGTGAAAGGCTTTCCAAAGCTGCCAAACGTGTTTCTTTCTCTATTTCAATGGTATTCTGCCTTGTATAACACACATTTACCACTCTAGTCTCCTTTAAGTAAAGAATATAGGATTCATACAGTGTTTCATGTGATCATAACTCGAATTAAGGATTTCCCGGATCTTAGCTACCTTTTCTACAATAAGAACAGACTTGGAGAATCTCTTTCAGCTGTTCTAAACAAGTTCTCATCTGTTTACAGTCATTTTCACTGAATTATTCATGTTTTCATGTAGTTTCCTATATTCTGCCTTCTGGTCCAAGTATAAGCTTTGCCCACTTTATCAAACAACTTCCTACACATTGTTATGAACTAAGGCAGCTAGGGAACATTGTCTCTCAACTGTGTTATAGAGTGTAGTACTACATTTCAGTGAAGTGTAAGGCTTTCCAAAGCTGCCGAACGTGTTTCTTTCTCTATTTCAATGGTATTCTGCCTTGTATAACACACATTTACCACTCTAGTCTCCTTTAAGTAAAGAATATAGGATTCATACAGTGTTTCACGTGATCTTAACTCGAATTAAGGATTTCCCGGATCTTAGCTACCTTTTCTACAATAAGAACAGACTTGGAGAATCTCTTTCAGCTATTCTAAACAAGTTCTCATCTGTTTACAGTCATTTTCACTGAATTATTCATGTTTTCATGTAGTTTCCTATATTCTGCCTTCTGGTCCAAGTATAACCTTTGCCTACTTTATCAAACAACTTCCTACACATTGTTATGAACTAAGGCAGCTAGAGAACATTGTCTCTCAACTGTGTTATAGAGTGTAGTACTACATTTCAGTGAAGTGTAAGGCTTTCCAAAGCTGCCGAACGTGTTTCTTTCTCTATTTCAATGGTATTCTGCCTTGCATAACACACATTTACCACACTAGTCTCCTTTTAAGTAATGAATATAGCATTCATACAGTGTTTGATGTTATCTAAACTCGAATTAAGGATTTCCCTTATCTTAGCTACCTTTTCTACACTAAGAACTGACTTGGAGATTCTCTTTCAGCTGTTCTAAACCAGTTCTCATCTGTTTACAGTCATTTTCACTGAATTATTCATGTTTTCATGTAGTTTCCTATATTCTGCCTTCTGGCCCAAGTATAAGCTTTGCCCACTTTATCAAACAACTTCCTACACACTGTTATGAACTGAGGCAGCTCGGGAACCTTGTCTCTCAACTGTGTGATAGAGTGTAGTGCTACATTTCAGTGAAGTGTAAGGCTTTCCAAAGCTGCCGAACGTGTTTCTTTCTCTATTTCAATGGTATTCTGCCTTGTATAACACACATTTACCACTCTAGTCTCCTTTAAGTAAAGAATATAGGATTCATACAGTGTTTCATGTTATCTTAACTGGCATTACCGATTTCCCTTATCTTCGCTACCTTTTCTACACTAAGAACTGACTTGGAGATTCTCTTTCATCTGTTCTAAACAAGTTCTCATCTGTTTGCAGTCATTTTCTCTGAATTATTCATGTTTTCATGTAGTTTCCTATATTCTGCCTTCTGGTCCAAGTATAAGCTTTGCCCACTTTATCAAACAACTTCCTACACATTGTTATGAACTAAGGCAGCTAGGGAACATTGTCTCTCAACTGTGTTATAGAGTGTAGTACTACATTTCAGTGAAGTGTAAGGCTTTCCAAAGCTGCCGAACGTGTTTCTTTCTCTATTTCAATGGTATTCTGCCTTGTATAACACACATTTACCACTCTAGTCTCCGTTTAAGTAATGAATATAGCATTCATACAGTGTTTGATGTTATCTAAACTCGAATTAAGGATTTCCCTTATCTTAGCTACCTTTTCTACACTAAGAACTGACTTGGAGATTCTCTTTCAGCTGTTCTAAACCAGTTCTCATCTGTTTACAGTCATTTTCACTGAATTATTCATGTTTTCATGTAGTTTCCTATATTCTGCCTTCTGGCCCAAGTATAAGCTTTGCCCACTTTATCAAACAACTTCCTACACACTGTTATGAACTGAGGCAGCTCGGGAACCTTGTCTCTCAACTGTGTGATAGAGTGTAGTGCTACATTTCAGTGAAGTGTAAGGCTTTCCAAAGCTGCCGAACGTGTTTCTTTCTCTATTTCAATGGTATTCTGCCTTGTATAACACACATTTACCACTCTAGTCTCCTTTAAGTAAAGAATATAGGATTCATACAGTGTTTCATGTGATCTTAACTGGCATTACGGATTTCCCTTATCTTCGCTACCTTTTCTACACTAAGAACTGACTTGGAGATTCTCTTTCATCTGTTCTAAACAAGTTCTCATCTGTTTGCAGTCATTTTCTCTGAATTATTCATGTTTTCATGTAGTTTCCTATATTCTGCCTTAGGCCCAAGTATAAGCTTTGCCCACTTTATCAAACAACTTCCTACACATTGTTATGAACTAAGGCAGCTAGGGAACATTGTCTCTCAACTGTGTTATAGAGTGTAGTACTACATTTCAGTGAAGTGTAAGGCTTTCCAAAGCTGCCCAACATGTTTCTTTCTCTATTTCAATGGTATTCTGCCTTGTATAACACACTTTTACCACTCTAGTCTCCTTTAAGTAAAGAATATAGGACTCATACAGTGTTTCATGTGATCTTAACTCGAATTAAGGATTTCCCGGATCTTAGCTACCTTTTCTACAATAAGAACAGACTTGGAGAATCTCTTTCAGCTGTTCTAAACAAGTTCTCATCTGTTTACAGTCATTTTCACTGAATTATTCATGTTTTCATGTAGTTTCCTATATTCTGCCTTCTGGTCCAAGTATAAGCTTTGCCCACTTTATCAAACAAATTCCTACACATTGTTATGAACTAAGGCAGCTAGGGAACATTGTCTCTCAACTGTGTTATAGAGTGTAGTACTACATTTCAGTGAAGTGTAAGGCTTTCTAAAGCTGCCGAACGTGTTTCTTTCTCTATTTCAATGGTATTCTGCCTTGTATAACACACATTTACCACTCTAGTCTCCTTTAAAGTAATGAATATAGCATTCATACAGTGTTTGATGTTATCTAAACTCGAATTAAGGATTTCCCTTATCTTAGCTACCTTTTCTACACTAAGAACTGACTTGGAGATTCTCTTTCAGCTGTTCTAAACCAGTTCTCATCTGTTTACAGTCATTTTTACTGAATTATTCATGTTTTCATGTAGTTTCCTATATTCTGCCTTCTGGCCCAAGTATAAGCTTTGCCGACTTTATCAAACAACTTCCTACACACTGTTATGAACTGAGGCAGCTCGGGAACATTGTCTCTCAACTGTGTTATAGAGTGTAGTACTACATTTCAGTGAAGTGTAAGGCTTTCCAAAGCTGCCGAACGTGTTTCTTTCTCTATTTCAATGGTATTCTGCCTTGTATAACACACATTTACCACTCTAGTCTACTTTGAGTAAAGAATATAGGATTCATATAGTGTTTCACGTGATCTTAACTCGAATTAAGGATTTCCCGGATCATAGCTACCTTTTCTACAATAAGAACAGACTTGGAGAATCTCTTTCAGCTGTTCTAAACAAGTTCTCATCTGTTTACAGTCATTTTCACTGAATTATTCATGTTTTCATGTAGTTTCCTATATTCTGCCTTCTGGTCCAAGTATAAGCTTTGCCTACTTTATCAAACAACTTCCTACACATTGTTATGAACTAAGGCAGCTAGAGAACATTGTCTCTCAACTGTGTTATAGAGTGTAGTACTACATTTCAGTGAAGTGTAAGGCTTTCCAAAGCTGCCGAACGTGTTTCTTTCTCTATTTCAATGGTATTCTGCCTTGTATAACACACTTTTACCACTCTAGTCTCCTTTAAGTAAAGAATATAGGACTCATACAGTGTTTCATGTGATCTTAACTCGAATTAAGGATTTCCCGGATCTTAGCTACCTTTTCTACAATAAGAACAGACTTGGAGAATCTCTTTCAGCTGTTCTAAACAAGTTCTCATCTGTTTACAGTCATTTTCACTGAATTATTCATGTTTTCATGTAGTTTCCTATATTCTGCCTTCTGGTCCAAGTATAAGCTTTGCCCACTTTTTCAAACAACTTCCTACACACTGTTATGAACTGAGGGAGCTGGGGAACATTGTCTCTCAACTGTGTTATAGAGTGTAGTACTACATTTTAGTGAAGTGTAAGGCTTTCCAAAGCTGCCGAACGTGTTTCTTTCTCTATTTCAATGGTATTCTGCCTTGTATAACACACATTTACCACTCTAGTCTCCTTTAAGTAATGAATATAGGATACATACAGTGTTTGATGTTATCTTAACTCGAATTAAGGATTTCCCTTATCTTAGCTACCTTTTCTACACTAAGAACTGACTTGGAGAATCTCTTTCAGCTGTTCTAAAACAAGTTCTCTTCTGTTTACAGTCATTTTCACTGAATTATTCATGTTTTCATGTAGTTTCCTATATTCTGCCTTCTGGTCCAAGTATAAGCTTTGCCCACTTTATCAAACAACTTCCTACACACTGTTATGAACTGAGGCAGCTAGGGAATATTGTCTCTCAACTGTGTTATAGAGTGTAGTACTACATTTCAGTGAAGTGTAAGGCTTTCCAAAGCTGCCGAACGTGTTTCTTTCTCTATTTCAATGGTATTCTGCCTTGTATAACACACATTTACCACTCTAGTCTCCTTTAAGTAAAGAATATAGGATTCATACAGTGTTTTATGTGATCTTAACTCGAATTAAGGATTTTCCGGATCTTAGCTACCTTTTCTACATTAAGAACAGCCTTGGCGAATCTCTTTCAGCTGTTCTAAACAAGTTCTCATCTGTTTACAGTCATTTTCACTGAATTATTCATGTTTTCATGTAGTTTCCTATATTCTGCCTTCTGGTCCAAGTATAAGCTTTGCCCACTTTATCAAACAACTTCCTACACACTGTTATGAACTGAGGCAGCTCGAGAACATTGTCTCTCAACTGTGTTATAGAGTGTAGTACTACATTTCAGTGACGTGTAAGGTTTCCAAAGCTGCCGAACTTGTTTCTTTCTCTATTTCAATGGTATTCTGCCTTGTATAACACACATTTACCACTCTAGTCTCCTTTTAAGTAATGAATATAGCATTCATACAGTGTTTGATGTTATCTAAACTCGAATTAAGGATTTCCCTTATCTTAGCTACCTTTTCTACACTAAGAACTGACTTGGAGATTCTCTTTCAGCTGTTCTAAACCAGTTCTCATCTGTTTACAGTCATTTTTACTGAATTATTCATGTTTTCATGTAGTTTCCTATATTCTGCCTTCTGGCCCAAGTATAAGCTTTGCCGACTTTATCAAACAACTTCCTACACACTGTTATGAACTGAGGCAGCTCGGGAACATTGTCTCTCAACTGTGTTATAGAGTGTAGTACTACATTTCAGTGAAGTGTAAGGCTTTCCAAAGCTGCCGAACGTGTTTCTTTCTCTATTTCAATGGTATTCTGCCTTGTATAACACACATTTACCACTCTAGTCTCCTTTAAGTAATGAATTTAGGATTCATACAGTGTTTGATGTTATCTTAACTCGAATTAAGGATTTCCCTTATCTTAGCTACCTTTTCTACACTAAGAACTTACTTGGAGATTCTCTTTCAGCTGTTCTAAACAAGTTCTCATCTGTTTACAGTCATTTTCTATAATTATTCATGTTTTCATGTAGTTTCCTATATTCTGCCTTCTGGTCCAAGTATAAGCTTTGCCCACTTTATCAAAAAACTTCCTACACACTGTTATGAACTGAGGCAGCTAGGGAACATTGTCTCTCAACTGTGTTATAGAGTGTAGTACTACATTTCAGTGAAGTGAAAGGCTTTCCAAAGCTGCCAAACGTGTTTCTTTCTCTATTTCAATGGTATTCTGCCTTGTATAACACACATTTACCACTCTAGTCTCCTTTAAGTAAAGAATATAGGATTCATACAGTGTTTCACGTGATCTTAACTCGAATTAAGGATTTCCCGGATCTTAGCTACCTTTTCTACAATAAGAACAGACTTGGAGAATCTCTTTCAGCTATTCTAAACAAGTTCTCATCTGTTTACAGTCATTTTCACTGAATTATTCATGTTTTCATGTAGTTTCCTATATTCTGCCTTCTGGTCCAAGTATAAGCTTTGCCTACTTTATCAAACAACTTCCTACACATTGTTATGAACTAAGGCAGCTAGAGAACATTGTCTCTCAACTGTGTTATAGAGTGTAGTACTACATTTCAGTGAAGTGTAAGGCTTTCCAAAGCTGCCGAACGTGTTTCTTTCTCTATTTCAATGGTATTCTGCCTTGTATAACACACATTTACCACACTAGTCTCCTTTTAAGTAATGAATATAGCATTCATACAGTGTTTGATGTTATCTAAACTCGAATTAAGGATTTCCCTTATCTTAGCTACCTTTTCTACACTAAGAACTGACTTGGAGATTCTCTTTCAGCTGTTCTAAACCAGTTCTCATCTGTTTACAGTCATTTTCACTGAATTATTCATGTTTTCATGTAGTTTCCTATATTCTGCCTTCTGGCCCAAGTATAAGCTTTGCCCACTTTATCAAACAACTTCCTACACACTGTTATGAACTGAGGCAGCTCGGGAACCTTGTCTCTCAACTGTGTGATAGAGTGTAGTGCTACATTTCAGTGAAGTGTAATGCTTTCCAAAGCTGCCGAACGTGTTTCTTTCTCTATTTCAGTGGTATTCTGCCTTGTATAACACACATTTACCACTCTAGTCTCCTTTAAGTAAAGAATATAGGATTCATACAGTGTTTCATGTGATCTTAACTGGCATTACGGATTTCCCTTATCTTCGCTACCTTTTCTACACTAAGAACTGACTTGGAGATTCTCTTTCATCTGTTCTAAACAAGTTCTCATCTGTTTGCAGTCATTTTCTCTGAATTATTCATGTTTTCATGTAGTTTCCTATATTCTGCCTTCTGGTCCAAGTATAAGCTTTGCCCACTTTATCAAACAACTTCCTACACATTGTTATGAACTAAGGCAGCTAGGGAACATTGTCTCTCAACTGTGTTATAGAGTGTAGTACTACATTTCAGTGAAGTGTAAGGCTTTCCAAAGCTGCCGAACGTGTTTCTTTCTCTATTTCAATGGTATTCTGCCTTGTATAACACACATTTACCACTCTAGTCTCCTTTAAGTAAAGAATATAGGATTCATACAGTGTTTCACGTGATCTTAACTCGAATTAAGGATTTCCCGGATCTTAGCTACCTTTTCTACAATAAGAACAGACTTGGAGAATCTCTTTCAGCTCTTCTAAACAAGTTCTCATCTGTTTACAGTCATTTTCACTGAATTATTCATGTTTTCATGTAGTTTCCTATATTCTGCCTTCTGGTCCAAGTATAAGCTTTGCCTACTTTATCAAACAACTTCCTACACATTGTTATGAACTAAGGCAGCTAGAGAACATTGTCTCTCAACTGTGTTATAGAGTGTAGTACTACATTTCAGTGAAGTGTAAGGCTTTCTAAAGCTGCCGAACGTGTTTCTTTCTCTATTTCAATGGTATTCTGCCTTGTATAACACACATTTACCACTCTAGTCTCCTTTAAAGTAATGAATATAGCATTCATACAGTGTTTGATGTTATCTAAACTCGAATTAAGGATTTCCCTTATCTTAGCTACCTTTTCTACACTAAGAACTGACTTGGAGATTCTCTTTCAGCTGTTCTAAACCAGTTCTCATCTGTTTACAGTCATTTTTACTGAATTATTCATGTTTTCATGTAGTTTCCTATATTCTGCCTTCTGGCCCAAGTATAAGCTTTGCCGACTTTATCAAACAACTTCCTACACACTGTTATGAACTGAGGCAGCTCGGGAACATTGTCTCTCAACTGTGTTATAGAGTGTAGTACTACATTTCAGTGAAGTGTAAGGCTTTCCAAAGCTGCCGAACATGTTTCTTTCTCTATTTCAATGGTATTCTGCCTTGTATAACACACATTTACCACTCTAGTCTCCTTTAAGTAAAGAATATAGGATTCATACAGTGTTTCACGTGATCTTAACTCGAATTAAGGATTTCCCGGATCTTAGCTACCTTTTCTACAATAAGAACAGACTTGGAGAATCTCTTTCACCTGTTCTAAACAAGTTCTCATCTGTTTACAGTCATTTTCACTGAATTATTCATGTTTTCATGTAGTTTCCTATATTCTGCCTTCTGGTCCAAGTATAAGCTTTGCCTACTTTATCAAACAACTTCCTACACATTGTTATGAACTAAGGCAGCTAGAGAACATTGTCTCTCAACTGTGTTATAGAGTGTAGTACTACATTTCAGTGAAGTGTAAGGCTTTCCAAAGCTGCCGAACGTGTTTCTTTCTCTATATCAATGGTATTCTGCCTTGTATAACACACTTTTACCACTCTAGTCTCCTTTAAGTAAAGAATATAGGACTCATACAGTGTTTCATGTGATCTTAACTCGAATTAAGGATTTCCCGGATCTTAGCTACCTTTTCTACAATAAGAACAGACTTGGAGAATCTCTTTCAGCTGTTCTAAACAAGTTCTCATCTGTTTACAGTCATTTTCACTGAATTATTCATGTTTTCATGTAGTTTCCTATATTCTGCCTTCTGGTCCAAGTATAAGCTTTGCCCACTTTATCAAACAAATTCCTACACATTGTTATGAACTAAGGCAGCTAGGGAACATTGTCTCTCAACTGTGTTATAGAGTGTAGTACTACATTTCAGTGAAGTGTAAGGCTTTCTAAAGCTGCCGAACGTGTTTCTTTCTCTATTTCAATGGTATTCTGCCTTGTATAACACACATTTACCACTCTAGTCTCCTTTAAAGTAATGAATATAGCATTCATACAGTGTTTGATGTTATCTAAACTCGAATTAAGGATTTCCCTTATCTTAGCTACCTTTTCTACACTAAGAACTGACTTGGAGATTCTCTTTCAGCTGTTCTAAACCAGTTCTCATCTGTTTACAGTCATTTTTACTGAATTATTCATGTTTTCATGTAGTTTCCTATATTCTGCCTTCTGGCCCAAGTATAAGCTTTGCCGACTTTATCAAACAACTTCCTACACACTGTTATGAACTGAGGCAGCTCGGGAACATTGTCTCTCAACTGTGTTATAGAGTGTAGTACTACATTTCAGTGAAGTGTAAGGCTTTCCAAAGCTGCCGAACGTGTTTCTTTCTCTATTTCAATGGTATTCTGCCTTGTATAACACACTTTTACCACTCTAGTCTCCTTTAAGTAAAGAATATAGGACTCATACAGTGTTTCATGTGATCTTAACTCGAATTAAGGATTTCCCGGTCTTAGCTACCTTTTCTACAATAAGAACAGACTTGGAGAATCTCTTTCAGCTGTTCTAAACAAGTTCTCATCTGTTTACAGTCATTTTCACTGAATTATTCATGTTTTCATGTAGTTTCCTATATTCTGCCTTCTGGTCCAAGTATAAGCTTTGCCCACTTTATCAAACAAATTCCTACACATTGTTATGAACTAAGGCAGCTAGGGAACATTGTCTCTCAACTGTGTTATAGAGTGTAGTACTACATTTCAGTGAAGTGTAAGGCTTTCTAAAGCTGCCGAACGTGTTTCTTTCTCTATTTCAATGGTATTCTGCCTTGTATAACACACATTTACCACTCTAGTCTCCTTTAAAGTAATGAATATAGCATTCATACAGTGTTTGATGTTATCTAAACTCGAATTAAGGATTTCCCTTATCTTAGCTACCTTTTCTACACTAAGAACTGACTTGGAGATTCTCTTTCAGCTGTTCTAAACCAGTTCTCATCTGTTTACAGTCATTTTTACTGAATTATTCATGTTTTCATGTAGTTTCCTATATTCTGCCTTCTGGCCCAAGTATAAGCTTTGCCGACTTTATCAAACAACTTCCTACACACTGTTATGAACTGAGGCAGCTCGGGAACATTGTCTCTCAACTGTGTTATAGAGTGTAGTACTACATTTCAGTGAAGTGTAAGGCTTTCCAAAGCTGCCGAACGTGTTTCTTTCTCTATTTCAATGGTATTCTGCCTTGTATAACACACATTTACCACTCTAGTCTCCTTTAAGTAAAGAATATAGGATTCATACAGTGTTTCACGTGATCTTAACTCGAATTAAGGATTTCCCGGATCTTAGCTACCTTTTCTACAATAAGAACAGACTTGGAGAATCTCTTTCAGCTGTTCTAAACAAGTTCTCATCTGTTTACAGTCATTTTCACTGAATTATTCATGTTTTCATGTAGTTTCCTATATTCTGCCTTCTGGTCCAAGTATAAGCTTTGCCTACTTTATCAAACAACTTCCTACACATTGTTATGAACTAAGGCAGCTAGAGAACATTGTCTCTCAACTGTGTTATAGAGTGTAGTACTACATTTCAGTGAAGTGTAAGGCTTTCCAAAGCTGCCGAACGTGTTTCTTTCTCTATTTCAATGGTATTCTGCCTTGTATAACTCACTTTTACCACTCTAGTCTCCTTTAAGTAAAGAATATAGGACTCATACAGTGTTTCATGTGATCTTAACTCGAATTAAGGATTTCCCGGATCTTAGCTACCTTTTCTACAATAAGAACAGACTTGGAGAATCTCTTTCAGCTGTTCTAAACAAGTTCTCATCTGTTTACAGTCATTTTCACTGAATTATTCATGTTTTCATGTAGTTTCCTATATTCTGCCTTCTGGCCCAAGTATAAGCTTTGCCCACTTTATCAAACAACTTCCTACACACTGTTATGAAATGAGGCAGCTCGGGAACCTTGTCTCTCAACTGTGTGATAGAGTGTAGTGCTACATTTCAGTGAAGTGTAAGGCTTTCCAAAGCTGCCGAACGTGTTTCTTTCTCTATTTCAATGGTATTCTGCCTTGTATAACACACATTTACCACTCTAGTCTCCTTTAAGTAAAGAATATAGGATTCATACAGTGTTTCATGTGATCTTAACTGGCATTACGGATTTCCCTTATCTTCGCTACCTTTTCTACACTAAGAACTGACTTGGAGATTCTCTTTCATCTGTTCTAAACAAGTTGTCATCTGTTTGCAGTCATTTTCTCTGAATTATTCATGTTTTCATGTAGTTTCCTATATTCTGCCTTCTGGCCCAAGTATAAGCTTTGCCCACTTTATCAAACAACTTCCTACACATTGTTATGAACTAAGGCAGCTAGGGAACATTGTCTCTCAACTGTGTTATAGAGTGTAGTACTACATTTCAGTGAAGTGTAAGGCTTTCCAAAGCTGCCCAACGTGTTTCTTTCTCTATTTCAATGGTATTCTGCCTTATATAACATACATTTACCACTCTAGTCTCCTTTAAGTAAACAATATAGGATTCATACCGTGTTTCATGTTATCTTAACTCGAATTAAGGATTTCCCTTATATTAGCTACCTTTTCTACACTAAGAACTGACTTGGAGATTCTCTTTCAGCTGTTCTAAACAAGTTCTCATCAGTTTACAGTCATTTTCTATGAATTATTCATGTTTTCATGTAGTTTCCTATATTCTGCCTTCTGGTCCAAGTATAAGCTTTGCCCACTTTATCAAAAAACTTCCTACACACTGTTATGAACTGAGGCAGCTCGGGAACATTGTCTCTGAACTGTGTTATAGAGTGTAGTACTACATTTCAGTGAAGTGAAAGGCTTTCCAAAGCTGCCGAACATGTTTCTTTCTCTATTTCAATGGTATTCTGCCTTGTATAACACACTTTTACCACTCTAGTCTCCTTTAAGTAAAGAATATAGGATTCATACAGTGTTTCATGTGATCTTAACACGAATTAAGGATTTCCCGGATCTTAGCTACCTTTTCTACAATAAGAACAGACTTGGAGAATCTCTTTCAGCTGTTCTAAAAAAGTTCTCATCTGTTTACAGCCATTTTCACTGAATTATTCATGTTTTCATGTAGTTTCCTATATTCTGCCTTCTGGTCCAAGTATAAGCTTTGCCCACTTTATCAAACAACTTCCTACACATAGTTATGAACTAAGGCAGCTAGGGAACATTGTCTCTCAACTGTGTTATAGAGTGTAGTACTACATTTCAGTGAAGTGTAAGGCTTTCCAAAGCTGCCAAAAGTGTTTCTTTCTCTATTTCAATGGTATTCTGCCTTGTATAACACACATTTACCACTCTAGTCTCCTTTAAGTAAAGAATATAGGATTCATACAGTGTTTCATGTGATCTTAACTCGAATTAAGGATTTCCCGGATCTTAGCTACCTTTTCTACAATAAGAACAGACTTGGAGAATCTCTTTCAGCTGTTCTAAAAAAGTTCTCATCTGTTTACAGCCATTTTCACTGAATTATTCATGTTTTCATGTAGTTTCCTATATTCTGCCTTCTGGTCCAAGTATAAGCTTTGCCCACTTTATCAAACAACTTCCTACACATAGTTATGAACTAAGGCAGCTAGGAAACATTGTCTCTCAACTGTGTTATAGAGTGTAGTACTACATTTCAGTGAAGTGTAAGGCTTTCCAAAGCTGCCAAAAGTGTTTCTTTCTCTATTTCAATGGTATTCTGCCTTGTATAACACACATTTACCACTCTAGTCTCCTTTAAGTAAAGAATATAGGATTCATACAGTATTTCATGTGATCTTAACTCGAATTAAGGATTTCCCGGATCTTAGCTACCTTTTCTACACTAAGAACTGACTTGGAGATTCTCTTTCAGCTGTTCTAAACAAGTTCTCATCAGTTTACAGTCATTTTTTATGAATTATTCATGTTTTCATGTAGTTTCCTATATTCTGCCTTCTGGTCCAAGTATAAGCTTTGCCCACTTTATCAAAAAACTTCCTACACACTGTTATGAACTGAGGCAGCTAGGGAACATTGTCTCTGAACTGTGTTATAGAGTGTAGTACTACATTTCAGTGAAGTGAAAGGCTTTCCAAAGCTGCCGAACGTGTTTCTTTCTCTATTTCAATGGTATTCTGCCTTGTATAACACACTTTTACCACTCTAGTCTCCTTTAAGTAAAGAATATAGGATTCATACAGTGTTTCATGTGATCTTAACTCGAATTAAGGATTTCCCGGATCTTAGCTACCTTTTCTACAATAAGAACAGACTTGGAGAATCTCTTTCAGCTGTTCTAAAAAAGTTCTCATCTGTTTACAGCCATTTTCACTGAATTATTCATGTTTTCATGTAGTTTCCTATATTCTGCCTTCTGGTCCAAGTATAAGCTTTGCCCACTTTACCAAACAACTTCCTACACATTGTTATGAACTAAGGCAGCTAGGGAACATTGTCTCTCAACTGTGTTATAGAGTGTAGTACTACATTTCAGTGAAGTGTAAGGCTTTCCAAAGCTGCCGAAAGTGTTTCTTTCTCTATTTCAATGGTATTCTGCCTTGTATAACACACATTTACCACTCTAGTCTCCTTTAAGTAAAGAATATAGGATTCATACAGTGTTTCATGTGATCTTAACTCGAATTAAGGATTTCCCGGATCTTAGCTACCTTTTCTACAATAAGAACAGACTTGGAGAATCTCTTTCAGCTGTTCTAAACAAGTTCTCATCTGTTTACAGTCATTTTTACTGAATTATTCATGTTTTCATGTAGTTTCCTATATTCTGCCTTCTGGCCCAAGTATAAGCTTTGCCCACTTTATCAAACAACTTCCTACACACTGTTATGAACTGAGGCAGCTCGGGAACATTGTCTCTCAACTGTGTTATAGAGTGTAGTACTACATTTCAGTGAAGTGTAAGGCTTTCCAAAGCTGCCGAACGTGTTTCTTTCTCTATTTCAATGGTATTCTGCCTTGTATAACACACATTTACCACTCTAGTCTCCTTTAAGTAAAGAATATAGGATTCATACAGTGTTTCACGTGATCTTAACTCGAATTAAGGATTTCCCGGATCTTAGCTACCTTTTCTACAATAAGAACAGACTTGGAGAATCTCTTTCAGCTGTTCTAAACAAGTTCTCATCTGTTTACAGTCATTTTCACTGAATTATTCATGTTTTCATGTAGTTTCCTATATTCTGCCTTCTGGTCCAAGTATAAGCTTTGCCTACTTTATCAAACAACTTCCTACACATTGTTATGAACTAAGGCAGCTAGAGAACATTGTCTCTCAACTGTGTTATAGAGTGTAGTACTACATTTCAGTGAAGTGTAAGGCTTTCCAAAGCTGCCGAACGTGTTTCTTTCTCTATTTCAATGGTATTCTGCCTTGTATAACTCACTTTTACCACTCTAGTCTCCTTTAAGTAAAGAATATAGGACTCATACAGTGTTTCATGTGATCTTAACTCGAATTAAGGATTTCCCGGATCTTAGCTACCTTTTCTACAATAAGAACAGACTTGGAGAATCTCTTTCAGCTGTTCTAAACAAGTTCTCATCTGTTTACAGTCATTTTCACTGAATTATTCATGTTTTCATGTAGTTTCCTATATTCTGCCTTCTGGCCCAAGTATAAGCTTTGCCCACTTTATCAAACAACTTCCTACACACTGTTATGAACTGAGGCAGCTCGGGAACCTTGTCTCTCAACTGTGTGATAGAGTGTAGTGCTACATTTCAGTGAAGTGTAAGGCTTTCCAAAGCTGCCGAACGTGTTTCTTTCTCTATTTCAATGGTATTCTGCCTTGTATAACACACATTTACCACTCTAGTCTCCTTTAAGTAAAGAATATAGGATTCATACAGTGTTTCATGTGATCTTAACTGGCATTACGGATTTCCCTTATCTTCGCTACCTTTTCTACACTAAGAACTGACTTGGAGATTCTCTTTCATCTGTTCTAAACAAGTTGTCATCTGTTTGCAGTCATTTTCTCTGAATTATTCATGTTTTCATGTAGTTTCCTATATTCTGCCTTCTGGCCCAAGTATAAGCTTTGCCCACTTTATCAAACAACTTCCTACACATTGTTATGAACTAAGGCAGCTAGGGAACATTGTCTCTCAACTGTGTTATAGAGTGTAGTACTACATTTCAGTGAAGTGTAAGGCTTTCCAAAGCTGCCCAACGTGTTTCTTTCTCTATTTCAATGGTATTCTGCCTTATATAACATACATTTACCACTCTAGTCTCCTTTAAGTAAACAATATAGGATTCATACCGTGTTTCATGTTATCTTAACTCGAATTAAGGATTTCCCTTATATTAGCTACCTTTTCTACACTAAGAACTGACTTGGAGATTCTCTTTCAGCTGTTCTAAACAAGTTCTCATCAGTTTACAGTCATTTTCTATGAATTATTCATGTTTTCATGTAGTTTCCTATATTCTGCCTTCTGGTCCAAGTATAAGCTTTGCCCACTTTATCAAAAAACTTCCTACACACTGTTATGAACTGAGGCAGCTCGGGAACATTGTCTCTGAACTGTGTTATAGAGTGTAGTACTACATTTCAGTGAAGTGAAAGGCTTTCCAAAGCTGCCGAACATGTTTCTTTCTCTATTTCAATGGTATTCTGCCTTGTATAACACACTTTTACCACTCTAGTCTCCTTTAAGTAAAGAATATAGGATTCATACAGTGTTTCATGTGATCTTAACACGAATTAAGGATTTCCCGGATCTTAGCTACCTTTTCTACAATAAGAACAGACTTGGAGAATCTCTTTCAGCTGTTCTAAAAAAGTTCTCATCTGTTTACAGCCATTTTCACTGAATTATTCATGTTTTCATGTAGTTTCCTATATTCTGCCTTCTGGTCCAAGTATAAGCTTTGCCCACTTTATCAAACAACTTCCTACACATAGTTATGAACTAAGGCAGCTAGGGAACATTGTCTCTCAACTGTGTTATAGAGTGTAGTACTACATTTCAGTGAAGTGTAAGGCTTTCCAAAGCTGCCAAAAGTGTTTCTTTCTCTATTTCAATGGTATTCTGCCTTGTATAACACACATTTACCACTCTAGTCTCCTTTAAGTAAAGAATATAGGATTCATACAGTGTTTCATGTGATCTTAACTCGAATTAAGGATTTCCCGGATCTTAGCTACCTTTTCTACAATAAGAACAGACTTGGAGAATCTCTTTCAGCTGTTCTAAAAAAGTTCTCATCTGTTTACAGCCATTTTCACTGAATTATTCATGTTTTCATGTAGTTTCCTATATTCTGCCTTCTGGTCCAAGTATAAGCTTTGCCCACTTTATCAAACAACTTCCTACACATAGTTATGAACTAAGGCAGCTAGGAAACATTGTCTCTCAACTGTGTTATAGAGTGTAGTACTACATTTCAGTGAAGTGTAAGGCTTTCCAAAGCTGCCAAAAGTGTTTCTTTCTCTATTTCAATGGTATTCTGCCTTGTATAACACACATTTACCACTCTAGTCTCCTTTAAGTAAAGAATATAGGATTCATACAGTGTTTCATGTGATCTTAACTCGAATTAAGGATTTCCCGGATCTTAGCTACCTTTTCTACACTAAGAACTGACTTGGAGATTCTCTTTCAGCTGTTCTAAACAAGTTCTCATCAGTTTACAGTCATTTTTTATGAATTATTCATGTTTTCATGTAGTTTCCTATATTCTGCCTTCTGGTCCAAGTATAAGCTTTGCCCACTTTATCAAAAAACTTCCTACACACTGTTATGAACTGAGGCAGCTAGGGAACATTGTCTCTGAACTGTGTTATAGAGTGTAGTACTACATTTCAGTGAAGTGAAAGGCTTTCCAAAGCTGCCGAACGTGTTTCTTTCTCTATTTCAATGGTATTCTGCCTTGTATAACACACTTTTACCACTCTAGTCTCCTTTAAGTAAAGAATATAGGATTCATACAGTGTTTCATGTGATCTTAACTCGAATTAAGGATTTCCCGGATCTTAGCTACCTTTTCTACAATAAGAACAGACTTGGAGAATCTCTTTCAGCTGTTCTAAAAAAGTTCTCATCTGTTTACAGCCATTTTCACTGAATTATTCATGTTTTCATGTAGTTTCCTATATTCTGCCTTCTGGTCCAAGTATAAGCTTTGCCCACTTTACCAAACAACTTCCTACACATTGTTATGAACTAAGGCAGCTAGGGAACATTGTCTCTCAACTGTGTTATAGAGTGTAGTACTACATTTCAGTGAAGTGTAAGGCTTTCCAAAGCTGCCGAAAGTGTTTCTTTCTCTATTTCAATGGTATTCTGCCTTGTATAACACACATTTACCACTCTAGTCTCCTTTAAGTAAAGAATATAGGATTCATACAGTGTTTCATGTGATCTTAACTCGAATTAAGGATTTCCCGGATCTTAGCTACCTTTTCTACAATAAGAACAGACTTGGAGAATCTCTTTCAGCTGTTCTAAACAAGTTCTCATCTGTTTACAGTCATTTTCACTGAATTATTCATGTTTTCATGTAGTTTCCTATATTCTGCCTTCTGGTCCAAGTATAAGCTTTGCCCACTTTATCAAACATCTTCCTACACATTGTTATGAACTAAGGCAGCTAGGGAACATTGTCTCTCAACTGTGTTATAGAGTGTAGTACTACATTTCAGTGAAGTGTAAGGCTTTCCAAAGCTGCCGAATGTGTTTCTTTCTCTATTTCAATGGTATTCTGCCTTGTATAACACACATTTACCACTCTAGTCTCCTTTTAAGTAATGAATATAGCATTCATACAGTGTTTGATGTTATCTAAACTCGAATTAAGGATTTCCCTTATCTTAGCTACCTTTTCTACACTAAGAACTGACTTGGAGATTCTCTTTCAGCTGTTCTAAACCAGTTCTCATCTGTTTACAGTCATTTTTACTGAATTATTCATGTTTTCATGTAGTTTCCTATATTCTGCCTTCTGGCCCAAGTATAAGCTTTGCCGACTTTATCAAACAACTTCCTACACACTGTTATGAACTGAGGCAGCTCGGGAACATTGTCTCTCAACTGTGTTATAGAGTGTAGTACTACATTTCAGTGAAGTGTAAGGCTTTCCAAAGCTGCCGAACGTGTTTCTTACTCTATTTCAATGGTATTCTGCCTTGTATAACACACATTTACCACTCTAGTCTCCTTTAAGTAATGAATATAGGATTCATACAGTGTTTGATGTTATCTTAACTCGAATTAAGGATTTCCCTTATCTTAGCTACTTTTTCTACACTAAGAACTGACTTGGAGATTCTCTTTCAGCTGTTCTAAACCAGTTCTCATCTGTTTACAGTCATTTTCACTGAATTATTCATGTTTTCATGTAGTTTCCTATATTCTGCCTTCTGGCCCAAGTATAAGCTTTGCCCACTTTATCAAACAACTTCCTACACACTGTTATGAACTGAGGCAGCTCGGGAACCTTGTCTCTCAACTGTGTGATAGAGTGTAGTGCTACATTTCAGTGAAGTGTAAGGCTTTCCAAAGCTGCCGAACGTGTTTCTTTCTCTATTTCAATGGTATTCTGCCTTGTATAACACACATTTACCACTCCAGTCTCCTTTAAGTAAAGAATATAGGATTCATACAGTGTTTCATGTTATCTTAACTCGAATTAAGGATTTCCCTTATCTTAGTTACCTTTTCTACACTAAGAACTGACTTGGAGATTCTCTTTCAGCTGTTCTAAACAAGTTCTCATCAATTTACAGTCATTTTCTATGAATTATTCATGTTTTCATGTAGTTTCCTATATTCTGCCTTCTGGTCCAAGTATAAGCTTTGCCCACTTTATCAAAAAACTTCCTACACACTGTTATGAACTGAGGCAGCTAGGGAACATTGTCTCTGAACTGTGTTATAGAGTGTAGTACTACATTTCAGTGAAGTGAAAGGCTTTCCAAAGCTGCCGAAAGTGTTTCTTTCTCTATTTCAATGGTATTCTGCCTTGTATAACACACTTTTACCACTCTAGTCTCCTTTAAGTAAAGAATATAGGATTCATACAGTGTTTCATGTGATCTTAACTCGAATTAAGGATTTCCCGGATCTTAGCTACCTTTTCTACAATAAGAACAGACTTGGAGAATCTCTTTCAGCTGTTCTAAAAAAGTTCTCATCTGTTTACAGCCATTTTCACTGAATTATTCATGTTTTCATGTAGTTTCCTATATTCTGCCTTCTGGTCCAAGTATAAGCTTTGCCCACTTTACCAAACAACTTCCTACACATTGTTATGAACTAAGGCAGCTAGGGAACATTGTCTCTCAACTGTGTTATAGAGTGTAGTACTACATTTCAGTGAAGTGTAAGGCTTTCCAAAGCTGCCGAAAGTGTTTCTTTCTCTATTTCAATGGTATTCTGCCTTGTATAACACACATTTACCACTCTAGTCTCCTTTAAGTAAAGAATATAGGATTCATACAGTGTTTCATGTGATCTTAACTCGAATTAAGGATTTCCCGGATCTTAGCTACCTTTTCTACAATAAGAACAGACTTGGAGAATCTCTTTCAGCTGTTCTAAACAAGTTCTCATCTGTTTACAGTCATTTTCACTGAATTATTCATGTTTTCATGTAGTTTCCTATATTCTGCCTTCTGGTCCAAGTATAAGCTTTGCCCACTTTATCAAACATCTTCCTACACATTGTTATGAACTAAGGCAGCTAGGGAACATTGTCTCTCAACTGTGTTATAGAGTGTAGTACTACATTTCAGTGAAGTGTAAGGCTTTCCAAAGCTGCCGAATGTGTTTCTTTCTCTATTTCAATGGTATTCTGCCTTGTATAACACACATTTACCACTCTAGTCTCCTTTTAAGTAATGAATATAGCATTCATACAGTGTTTGATGTTATCTAAACTCGAATTAAGGATTTCCCTTATCTTAGCTACCTTTTCTACACTAAGAACTGACTTGGAGATTCTCTTTCAGCTGTTCTAAACCAGTTCTCATCTGTTTACAGTCATTTTTACTGAATTATTCATGTTTTCATGTAGTTTCCTATATTCTGCCTTCTGGCCCAAGTATAAGCTTTGCCGACTTTATCAAACAACTTCCTACACACTGTTATGAACTGAGGCAGCTCGGGAACATTGTCTCTCAACTGTGTTATAGAGTGTAGTACTACATTTCAGTGAAGTGTAAGGCTTTCCAAAGCTGCCGAACGTGTTTCTTTCTCTATTTCAATGGTATTCTGCCTTGTATAACACACATTTACCACTCTAGTCTCCTTTAAGTAATGAATATAGGATTCATACAGTGTTTGATGTTATCTTAACTCGAATTAAGGATTTCCCTTATCTTAGCTACCTTTTCTACACTAAGAACTGACTTGGAGATTCTCTTTCAGCTGTTCTAAACCAGTTCTCATCTGTTTACAGTCATTTTCACTGAATTATTCATGTTTTCATGTAGTTTCCTATATTCTGCCTTCTGGCCCAAGTATAAGCTTTGCCCACTTTATCAAACAACTTCCTACACACTGTTATGAACTGAGGCAGCTCGGGAACCTTGTCTCTCAACTGTGTGATAGAGTGTAGTGCTACATTTCAGTGAAGTGTAAGGCTTTCCAAAGCTGCCGAACGTGTTTCTTTCTCTATTTCAATGGTATTCTGCCTTGTATAACACACATTTACCACTCTAGTCTCCTTTAAGTAAAGAATATAGGATTCATACAGTGTTTCATGTTATCTTAACTCGAATTAAGGATATCCCTTATCTTAGTTACCTTTTCTACACTAAGAACTGACTTGGAGATTCTCTTTCAGCTGTTCTAAACAAGTTCTCATCAGTTTACAGTCATTTTCTATGAATTATTCATGTTTTCATGTAGTTTCCTATATTCTGCCTTCTGGTCCAAGTATAAGCTTTGCCCACTTTATCAAAAAACTTCCTACACACTGTTATGAACTGAGGCAGCTAGGGAACATTGTCTCTGAACTGTGTTATAGAGTGTAGTACTACATTTCAGTGAAGTGAAAGGCTTTCCAAAGCTGCCGAACGTGTTTCTTTCTCTATTTCAATGGTATTCTGCCTTGTATAACACACTTTTACCACTCTAGTCTCCTTTAAGTAAAGAATATAGTATTCATACAGTGTTTCATGTGATCTTAACTCGAATTAAGGATTTCCCGGATCTTAGCTACCTTTTTTACAATAAGAACAGACTTGGAGAATCTCTTTCAGCTGTTCTAAAAAAGTTCTCATCTGTTTACAGCCATTTTCACTGAATTATTCATGTTTTCATGTAGTTTCCTATATTCTGCCTTCTGGTCCAAGTATAAGCTTTGCCCACTTTATCAAACAACTTCCTACACATTGTTATGAACTAAGGCAGCTAGGGAACATTGTCTCTCAACTGTGTTATAGAGTGTAGTACTACATTTCAGTGAAGTGTAAGGCTTTCCAAAGCTGCCGAAAGTGTTTCTTTCTCTATTTCAATGGTATTCTGCCTTGTATAACACACATTTACCACTCTAGTCTCCTTTAAGTAAAGAATATAGGATTCATACAGTGTTTCATGTGATCTTAACTGGAATTAAGGATTTCCCGGATCTTAGCTACCTTTTCTACAATAAGAACAGACTTGGAGAATCTCTTTCAGCTGTTCTAAACAAGTTCTCATCTGTTTACAGTCATTTTCACTGAATTATTCATGTTTTCATGTAGTTTCCTATATTCTGCCTTCTGGTCCAAGTATAAGCTTTGCCCACTTTATCAAACAACTTCCTACACATTGTTATGAACTAAGGCAGCTAGGGAACATTGTCTCTCAACTGTGTTATAGAGTGTAGTACTACATTTCAGTGAAGTGTAAGGCTTTCCAAAGCTGCCGAATGTGTTTCTTTCTCTATTTCAATGGTATTCTGCCTTGTATAACACACATTTACCACTCTAGTCTCCTTTTAAGTAATGAATATAGCATTCATACAGTGTTTGATGTTATCTAAACTCGAATTAAGGATTTCCCTTATCTTAGCTACCTTTTCTACACTAAGAACTGACTTGGAGATTCTCTTTCAGCTGTTCTAAACCAGTTCTCATCTGTTTACAGTCATTTTTACTGAATTATTCATGTTTTCATGTAGTTTCCTATATTCTGCCTTCTGGCCCAAGTATAAGCTTTGCCGACTTTATCAAACAACTTCCTACACACTGTTATGAACTGAGGCAGCTCGGGAACATTGTCTCTCAACTGTGTTATAGAGTGTAGTACTACATTTCAGTGAAGTGTAAGGCTTTCCAAAGCTGCCGAACGTGTTTCTTTCTCTATTTCAATGGTATTCTGCCTTGTATAACACACATTTACCACTCTAGTCTCCTTTAAGTAATGAATATAGGATTCATACAGTGTTTGATGTTATCTTAACTCGAATTAAGGATTTCCCTTATCTTAGCTACCTTTTCTACACTAAGAACTGACTTGGAGATTCTCTTTCAGCTGTTCTAAACCAGTTCTCATCTGTTTACAGTCATTTTCACTGAATTATTCATGTTTTCATGTAGTTTCCTATATTCTGCCTTCTGGCCCAAGTATAAGCTTTGCCCACTTTATCAAACAACTTCCTACACACTGTTATGAACTGAGGCAGCTCGGGAACCTTGTCTCTCAACTGTGTGATAGAGTGTAGTGCTACATTTCAGTGAAGTGTAAGGCTTTCCAAAGCTGCCGAACGTGTTTCTTTCTCTATTTCAATGGTATTCTGCCTTGTATAACACACATTTACCACTCTAGTCTCCTTTAAGTAAAGAATATAGGATTCATACAGTGTTTCATGTGATCTTAACTCGAATTAAGGATTTCCTGGATCTTAGCTACCTTTTCTACAATAAGAACAGACTTTTAGAATCTCTTTCAGCTGTTCTAAAAAAGTTCTCATCTGTTTACAGCCATTTTCACTGAATTATTCATGTTTTCATGTAGTTTCCTATATTCTGCCTTCTGGTCCAAGTATAAGCTTTGCCCACTTTATCAAACAACTTCCTACACATTGTTATGAACTAAGGCAGCTAGGGAACATTGTCTCTCAACTGTGTTATAGAGTGTAGTACTACATTTCAGTGAAGTGTAAGGCTTTCCAAAGCTGCCGAAAGTGTTTCTTTCTCTATTTCAATGGTATTCTGCCTTGTATAACACACATTTACCACTCTAGTCTCCTTTAAGTAAAGAATATAGGATTCATACAGTGTTTCATGTGATCTTAACTCGAATTAAGGATTTCCCGGATCTTAGCTACCTTTTCTACAATAAGAACAGACTTGGAGAATCTCTTTCAGCTGTTCTAAACAAGTTCTCATCTGTTTACAGTTATTTTCACTGAATTATTCATGTTTTCATGTAGTTTCCTATATTCTGCCTTCTGGTCCAAGTATAAGCTTTGCCCACTTTATCAAACAACTTCCTACACATTGTTATGAACTAAGGCAGCTAGGGAACATTGTCTCTCAACTGTGTTATAGAGTGTAGTACTACATTTCAGTGAAGTGTAAGGCTTTCCAAAGCTGCCGAATGTGTTTCTTTCTCTATTTCAATGGTATTCTGCCTTGTATAACACACATTTACCACTCTAGTCTCCTTTTAAGTAATGAATATAGCATTCATACAGTGTTTGATGTTATCTAAACTCGAATTAAGGATTTCCCTTATCTTAGCTACCTTTTCTACACTAAGAACTGACTTGGAGATTCTCTTTCAGCTGTTCTAAACCAGTTCTCATCTGTTTACAGTCATTTTTACTGAATTATTCATGTTTTCATGTATTTTCCTATATTCTGCCTTCTGGCCCAAGTATAAGCTTTGCCGACTTTATCAAACAACTTCCTACACACTGTTATGAACTGAGGCAGCTCGGGAACATTGTCTCTCAACTGTGTTATAGAGTGTAGTACTACATTTCAGTGAAGTGTAAGGCTTTCCAAAGCTGCCGAACGTGTTTCTTTCTCTATTTCAATGGTATTCTGCCTTGAATAACACACATTTACCACTCTAGTCTCCTTTAAGTAATGAATATAGGATTCATACAGTGTTTGATGTTATCTTAACTCGAATTAAGGATTTCCCTTATCTTAGCTACCTTTTCTACACTAAGAACTGACTTGGAGATTCTCTTTCAGCTGTTCTAAACCAGTTCTCATCTGTTTACAGTCATTTTCACTGAATTATTCATGTTTTCATGTAGTTTCCTATATTCTGCCTTCTGGCCCAAGTATAAGCTTTGCCCACTTTATCAAACAACTTCCTACACACTGTTATGAACTGAGGCAGCTCGGGAACCTTGTCTCTCAACTGTGTGATAGAGTGTAGTGCTACATTTCAGTGAAGTGTAAGGCTTTCCAAAGCTGCCGAACGTGTTTCTTTCTCTATTTCAATGGTATTCTGCCCTGTATAACACACATTTACCACTCTAGTCTCCTTTAAGTAAAGAATATAGGATTCATACAGTGTTTCATGTTATCTTAACTCGAATTAAGGATTTCCCTTATCTTAGCTACCTTTTCTACACTAAGAACTGACTTGGAGATTCTCTTTCAGCTGTTCTAAACAAGTTCTCATCAGTTTACAATCATTTTCTATGAATTATTCATGTTTTCATGTAGTTTCCTATATTCTGCCTTCTGGTCCAAGTATAAGCTTTGCCGACTTTATCAAACAACTTCCTACACACTGTTATGAACTGAGGCAGCTCGGGAACATTGTCTCTCAACTGTGTTATAGAGTGTAGTACTACATTTCAGTGAAGTGTAAGGCTTTCCAAAGCTGCCGAACGTGTTTCTTTCTCTATTTCAATGGTATTCTGCCTTGAATAACACACATTTACCACTCTAGTCTCCTTTAAGTAATGAATATAGGATTCATACAGTGTTTGATGTTATCTTAACTCGAATTAAGGATTTCCCTTATCTTAGCTACCTTTTCTACACTAAGAACTGACTTGGAGATTCTCTTTCAGCTGTTCTAAACCAGTTCTCATCTGTTTACAGTCATTTTCACTGAATTATTCATGTTTTCATGTAGTTTCCTATATTCTGCCTTCTGGCCCAAGTATAAGCTTTGCCCACTTTATCAAACAACTTCCTACACACTGTTATGAACTGAGGCAGCTCGGGAACCTTGTCTCTCAACTGTGTGATAGAGTGTAGTGCTACATTTCAGTGAAGTGTAAGGCTTTCCAAAGCTGCCGAACGTGTTTCTTTCTCTATTTCAATGGTATTCTGCCTTGTATAACACACATTTACCACTCTAGTCTCCTTTAAGTAAAGAATATAGGATTCATACAGTGTTTCATGTGATCTTAACTCGAATTAAGGATTTCCTGGATCTTAGCTACCTTTTCTACAATAAGAACAGACTTTTAGAATCTCTTTCAGCTGTTCTAAAAAAGTTCTCATCTGTTTACAGCCATTTTCACTGAATTATTCATGTTTTCATGTAGTTTCCTATATTCTGCCTTCTGGTCCAAGTATAAGCTTTGCCCACTTTATCAAACAACTTCCTACACATTGTTATGAACTAAGGCAGCTAGGGAACATTGTCTCTCAACTGTGTTATAGAGTGTAGTACTACATTTCAGTGAAGTGTAAGGCTTTCCAAAGCTGCCGAAAGTGTTTCTTTCTCTATTTCAATGGTATTCTGCCTTGTATAACACACATTTACCACTCTAGTCTCCTTTAAGTAAAGAATATAGGATTCATACAGTGTTTCATGTGATCTTAACTCGAATTAAGGATTTCCCGGATCTTAGCTACCTTTTCTACAATAAGAACAGACTTGGAGAATCTCTTTCAGCTGTTCTAAACAAGTTTCATCTGTTTACAGTTATTTTCACTGAATTATTCATGTTTTCATGTAGTTTCCTATATTCTGCCTTCTGGTCCAAGTATAAGCTTTGCCCACTTTATCAAACAACTTCCTACACATTGTTATGAACTAAGGCAGCTAGGGAACATTGTCTCTCAACTGTGTTATAGAGTGTAGTACTACATTTCAGTGAAGTGTAAGGCTTTCCAAAGCTGCCGAATGTGTTTCTTTCTCTATTTCAATGGTATTCTGCCTTGTATAACACACATTTACCACTCTAGTCTCCTTTTAAGTAATGAATATAGCATTCATACAGTGTTTGATGTTATCTAAACTCGAATTAAGGATTTCCCTTATCTTAGCTACCTTTTCTACACTAAGAACTGACTTGGAGATTCTCTTTCAGCTGTTCTAAACCAGTTCTCATCTGTTTACAGTCATTTTTACTGAATTATTCATGTTTTCATGTATTTTCCTATATTCTGCCTTCTGGCCCAAGTATAAGCTTTGCCGACTTTATCAAACAACTTCCTACACACTGTTATGAACTGAGGCAGCTCGGGAACATTGTCTCTCAACTGTGTTATAGAGTGTAGTACTACATTTCAGTGAAGTGTAAGGCTTTCCAAAGCTGCCGAACGTGTTTCTTTCTCTATTTCAATGGTATTCTGCCTTGAATAACACACATTTACCACTCTAGTCTCCTTTAAGTAATGAATATAGGATTCATACAGTGTTTGATGTTATCTTAACTCGAATTAAGGATTTCCCTTATCTTAGCTACCTTTTCTACACTAAGAACTGACTTGGAGATTCTCTTTCAGCTGTTCTAAACCAGTTCTCATCTGTTTACAGTCATTTTCACTGAATTATTCATGTTTTCATGTAGTTTCCTATATTCTTCCTTCTGGCCCAAGTATAAGCTTTGCCCACTTTATCAAACAACTTCCTACACACTGTTATGAACTGAGGCAGCTCGGGAACCTTGTCTCTCAACTGTGTGATAGAGTGTAGTGCTACATTTCAGTGAAGTGTAAGGCTTTCCAAAGCTGCCGAACGTGTTTCTTTCTCTATTTCAATGGTATTCTGCCCTGTATAACACACATTTACCACTCTAGTCTCCTTTAAGTAAAGAATATAGGATTCATACAGTGTTTCATGTTATCTTAACTCGAATTAAGGATTTCCCTTATCTTAGCTACCTTTTCTACACTAAGAACTGACTTGGAGATTCTCTTTCAGCTGTTCTAAACAAGTTCTCATCAGTTTACAATCATTTTCTATGAATTATTCATGTTTTCATGTAGTTTCCTATATTCTGCCTTCTGGTCCAAGTATAAGCTTTGCCCACTTTATCAAAAAACTTCCTACACACTGTTATGAACTGAGGCAGGTAGGGAACATTGTCTCTGAACTGTGTTATAGAGTGTAGTACTACATTTCAGTGAAGTGAAAGGCTTTCCAAAGCTGCCGAACGTGTTTCTTTCTCTATTTCAATGGTATTCTGCCTTGTATAACACACTTTTACCACTCTAGTCTCCTTTAAGTAAAGAATATAGGATTCATACAGTGTTTCATGTGATCTTAACTCGAATTAAGGATTTCCCGGATCTTAGCTACCTTTTCTACAATAAGAACAGACTTGGAGAATCTCTTTCAGCTGTTCTAAAAAAGTTCTCATCTGTTTACAGCCATTTTCACTGAATTATTCATGTTTTCATGTAGTTTCCTATATTCTGCCTTCTGGTCCAAGTATAAGCTTTGCCCACTTTATCAAACAACTTCCTACACATTGTTATGAACTAAGGCAGCTAGGGAACATTGTCTCTCAACTGTGTTATAGAGTGTAGTACTACATTTCAGTGAAGTGTAAGGCTTTCCAAAGCTGCCGAAAGTGTTTCTTTCTCTATTTCAATGGTATTCTGCCTTGTATAACACACATTTACCACTCTAGTCTCCTTTAAGTAAAGAATATAGGATTCATACAGTGTTTCATGTGATCTTAACTGGAATTAAGGATTTCCCAGATCTTAGCTACCTTTTCTACAATAAGAACAGACTTGGAGAATCTCTTTCAGCTGTTCTAAACAAGTTCTCATCTGTTTACAGTCATTTTCACTGAATTATTCATGTTTTCATGTAGTTTCCTATATTCTGCCTTCTGGTCCAAGTATAAGCTTTGCCCACTTTATCAAACAACTTCCTACACATTGTTATGAACTAAGGCAGCTAGGGAACATTGTCTCTCAACTGTGTTATAGAGTGTAGTACTACATTTCAGTGAAGTGTAAGGCTTTCCAAAGCTGCCGAATGTGTTTCTTTCTCTATTTCAATGGTATTCTGCCTTGTATAACACACATTTACCACTCTAGTCTCCTTTTAAGTAATGAATATAGCATTCATACAGTGTTTGATGTTATCTAAACTCGAATTACGGATTTCCCTTATCTTCGCTACCTTTTCTACACTAAGAACTGACTTGGAGATTCTCTTTCAGCTGTTCTAAACCAGTTCTCATCTGTTTACAGTCATTTTTACTGAATTATTCATGTTTTCATGTAGTTTCCTATATTCTGCCTTCTGGCCCAAGTATAAGCTTTGCCGACTTTATCAAACAACTTCCTACACACTGTTATGAACTGAGGCAGCTCGGGAACATTGTCTCTCAACTGTGTTATAGAGTGTAGTACTACATTTCAGTGAAGTGTAAGGCTTTCCAAAGCTGCCGAATGTGTTTCTTTCTCTATTTCAATGGTATTCTGCCTTGTATAACACACATTTACCACTCTAGTCTCCTTTAAGTAATGAATATAGGATTCATACAGTGTTTGATGTTATCTTAACTCGAATTAAGGATTTCCCTTATCTTAGCTACCTTTTCTACACTAAGAACTGACTTGGAGATTCTCTTTCAGTTGTTCTAAACCAGTTCTCATCTGTTTACAGTCATTTTCACTGAATTATTCATGTTTTCATGTAGTTTCCTATATTCTGCCTTCTGGCCCAAGTATAAGCTTTGCCCACTTTATCAAACAACTTCCTACACACTGTTATGAACTGTGGCAGCTCGGGAACCTTGTCTCTCAACTGTGTGATAGAGTGTAGTGCTACATTTCAGTGAAGTGTAAGGCTTTCCAAAGCTGCCGAACGTGTTTCTTTCTCTATTTCAATGGTATTCTGCCTTGTATAACACACATTTACCACTCTAGTCTCCTTTAAGTAAAGAATATAGGATTCATACAGTGTTTCATGTGATCTTAACTGGCATTACGGATTTCCCTTATCTTCGCTACCTTTTCTACACTAAGAACTGACTTGGAGATTCTCTTTCATCTGTTCTAAACAAGTTCTCATCTGTTTGCAGTCATTTTCTCTGAATTATTCATGTTTTCATGTAGTTTCCTATATTCTGCCTTCTGGCCTAAGTATAAGCTTTGCCCACTTTATCAAACAACTTCCTACACATTGTTATGAACTAAGGCAGCTAGGGAACATTGTCTCTCAACTGTGTTATAGAGTGTAGTACTACATTTCAATGAAGTGTAAGGCTTTCCAAAGCTGCCCAACGTGTTTCTTTCTCTATTTCAATGGTATTCTGCCTTATATAACATACATTTACCACTCTAGTCTCCTTTAAGTAAACAATATAGGATTCATACAGTGTTTCATGTTATCTTAACTCGAATTAAGGATTTCCCTTATCTTAGCTCCCTTTTCTACTCTAAGAACTGACTTGGAGATTCTCTTTCAGCTGTTCTAAACAAGTTCTCATCTGTTTACAGTCATTTTCTATGAATTATTCATGTTTTCATGTAGTTTCCTATATTCTGCCTTCTGGTCCAAGTATAAGCTTTGCCCACTTTATCAAAAAACTTCCTACACACTGTTATGAACTGAGGCAGCTAGGGAACATTGTCTCTCAACTGTGTTATAGAGTGTAGTACTACATTTCAGTGAAGTGTAAGGCTTTCCAAAGCTGCCGAACGTGTTTCTTTCTCTATTTCAATGGTATTCTGCCTTGTATAACACACATTTACGACTCTAGTCTCCTTTTAAGTAATGAATATAGCATTCATACAGTGTTTGATGTTATCTAAACTCGAATTAAGGATTTCCCTTATCTTAGCTACCTTTTCTACACTAAGAACTGACTTGGAGATTCTCTTTCAGTTGTTCTAAACCAGTTCTCATCTGTTTACAGTCATTTTCACTGAATTATTCATGTTTTCATGTAGTTTCCTATATTCTGCCTTCTGGCCCAAGTATAAGCTTTTTCCGACTTTATCAAACAACTTCCTACACACTGTTATGAACTGAGGCAGCTCGGGAACCTTGTCTCTCAACTGTGTGATAGAGTGTAGTACTACATTTCAGTGAAGTGTAAGGCTTTCCAAAGCTGCCGAACGTGTTTCTTTCTCTATTTCAATGGTATTCTGCCTTGTATAACACACATTTACCACTCTAGTCTCCTTTAAGTATTGAATATAGGATTCATACAGTGTTTGATGTTATCTTAACTCGTATTAAGGATTTCCCTTATCTTAGCTACCTTTTCTACACTAAGAACTGACTTGGAGAATCTCTTTCAGCTGTTCTAAAACAAGTTCTCTTCTGTTTACAGTCATTTTCACTGAATTATTCATGTTTTCATGTAGTTTCCTATATTCTGCCTTCTGGTCCAAGTATAAGCTTTGCCGACTTTATCAAACAACTTCCTACACACTGTTATGAACTGAGGCAGCTCGGGAACCTTGTCTCTCAACTGTGTGATAGAGTGTAGTGCTACATTTCAGTGAAGTGTAAGGCTTTCCAAAGCTGCCGAACGTGTTTCTTTCTCTATTTCAATGGTATTCTGCCTTGTATAACACACATTTACCACTCTAGTCTCCTTTAAGTAAAGAATATAGGATTCATACAGTGTTTCATGTGATCTTAACTGGCATTACGGATTTCCCTTATCTTCGCTACCTTTTCTACACTAAGAACTGACTTGGAGATTCTCTTTCATCTGTTCTAAACAAGTTCTCATCTGTTTGCAGTCATTTTCTCTGAATTATTCATGTTTTCATGTAGTTTCCTATATTCTGCCTTCTGGTCCAAGTATAAGCTTTGCCCACTTTATCAAACAACTTCCTACACATTGTTATGAACTAAGGCAGCTAGGGAACATTGTCTCTCAACTGTGTTATAGAGTGTAGTACTACATTTCAGTGAAGTGTAAGGCTTTCCAAAGCTGCCGAACGTGTTTCTTTCTCTATTTCAATGGTATTCTGCCTTGTATAACACACATTTACCACTCTAGTCTCCTTTAAGTAAAGAATATAGGATTCATACAGTGTTTCACGTGATCTTAACTCGAATTAAGGATTTCCCGGATCTTAGCTACCTTTTCTACAATAAGAACAGACTTGGAGAATCTCTTTCAGCTGTTCTAAACCAGTTCTCATCTGTTTACAGTCATTTTCACTGAATTATTCATGTTTTCATGTAGTTTCCTATATTCTGCCTTCTGGTCCAAGTATAAGCTTTGCCTACTTTATCAAACAACTTCCTACACATTGTTATGAACTAAGGCAGCTAGAGAACATTGTCTCTCAACTGTGTTATAGAGTGTAGTACTACATTTCAGTGAAGTGTAAGGCTTTCCAAAGCTGCCGAACGTGTTTCTTTCTCTATTTCAATGGTATTCTGCCTTGTATAACACACATTTACCACTCTAGTCTCCTTTTAAGTAATGAATATAGCATTCATACAGTGTTTGATGTTATCTAAACTCGAATTAAGGATTTCCCTTATCTTAGCTACCTTTTCTACACTAAGAACTGACTTGGAGATTCTCTTTCAGCTGATCTAAACCAGTTCTCATCTGTTTACAGTCATTTTCACTGAATTATTCATGTTTTCATGTAGTTTCCTATATTCTGCCTTCTGGCCCAAGTATAAGCTTTGCCCACTTTATCAAACAACTTCCTACACACTGTTATGAACTGAGGCAGCTCGGGAACCTTGTCTCTCAAATGTGTGATAGAGTGTAGTGCTACATTTCAGTGAAGTGTAAGGCTTTCCAAAGCTGCCGAACGTGTTTCTTTCTCTATTTCAATGGTATTCTGCCTTGTATAACACACATTTACCACTCTAGTCTCCTTTAAGTAAAGAATATAGGATTCATACAGTGTTTCATGTGATCTTAACTGGCATTACGGATTTCCCTTATCTTCGCTACCTTTTCTACACTAAGAACTGACTTGGAGATTCTCTTTCATCTGTTCTAAACAAGTTCTCATCTGTTTGCAGTCATTTTCTCTGAATTATTCATGTTTTCATGTAGTTTCCTATATTCTGCCTTCTGGCCCAAGTATAAGCTTTGCCCACTTTATCAAAAAACTTCCTACAAACTGTTATGAACTGAGGCAGCTAGGGAACATTGTCTCTCAACTGTGTTATAGAGTGTAGTACTACATTTCAGTGAAGTGAAAGGCTTTCCAAAGCTGCCGAACGTGTTTCTTTCTCTATTTCAATGGTATTCTGCCTTGTATAACACACTTTTACCACTCTAGTCTCCTTTAAGTAAAGAATATAGGATTCATACAGTGTTTCATGTGATCTTAACTAGAATTAAGGATTTCCCGGATCATAGCTACCTTTTCTACAATAAGAACAGACTTGGAGAATCTCTTTCAGCTGTTCTAAACAAGTTCTCATCTGTTTGCAGTCATTTTCTCTGAATTATTCATGTTTTCATGTAGTTTCCTATATTCTGCCTTCTGGCCCAAGTATAAGCTTTGCCCACTTTATCAAAAAACTTCCTACAAACTGTTATGAACTGAGGCAGCTAGGGAACATTGTCTCTCAACTGTGTTATAGAGTGTAGTACTACATTTCAGTGAAGTGAAAGGCTTTCCAAAGCTGCCGAACGTGTTTCTTTCTCTATTTCAATGGTATTCTGCCTTGTATAACACACTTTTACCACTCTAGTCTCCTTTAAGTAAAGAATATAGGATTCATACAGTGTTTCATGTGATCTTAACTAGAATTAAGGATTTCCAGGATCATAGCTACCTTTTCTACAATAAGAACAGACTTGGAGAATCTCTTTCAGCTGTTCTAAACAAGTTCTCATCTGTTTACAGTCATTTTCACTGAATTATTCATGTTTTCATGTAGTTTCCTATATTCTGCCTTCTGGTCCAAGTATAAGCTTTGCCCACTTTATCAAACAACTTCTTACACATTGTTATGAACTAAGGCAGCTAGGGAACATTGTCTCTCAACTGTGTTATAGAGTGTAGTACTACATTTCAGTGAAGTGTAAGGCTTTCCAAAGCTGCCGAACGTGTTTCTTTCTCTATTTCAATGGTATTCTGCCTTGTATAACACACATTTACCACTCTAGTCTCCTTTTAAGTAATGAATATAGCATTCATACAGTGTTTGATATTATCTAAACTCGAATTAAGGATTTCCCTTATCTTAGCTACCTTTTCTACACTAAGAACTGACTTGGAGATTCTCTTTCAGCTGTTCTAAACCAGTTCTCATCTGTTTACAGTCATTTTTACTGAATTATTCATGTTTTCATGTAGTTTCCTATATTCTGCCTTCTGGCCCAAGTATAAGCTTTGCCGACTTTATCAAACAACTTCCTACACACTGTTATGAACTGAGGCAGCTCGGGAACATTGTCTCTCAACTGTGTTATAGAGTGTAGTACTACATTTCAGTGAAGTGTAAGGCTTTCCAAAGCTGCCGAACGTGTTTCTTTCTCTATTTCAATGGTATTCTGCCTTGTATAACACACATTTACCACTCTAGTCTCCTTTAAGTAATGAATATAGGATTCATACTGTGTTTGATGTTATCTTAACTCGAATTAAGGATTTCCCTTATCTTAGCTACCTTTTCTACACTAAGAACTGACTTGGAGATTCTCTTTCAGCTGTTCTAAACCAGTTCTCATCTGTTTACAGTCATTTTCACTAAATTATTCAATTTTTCATGTAGTTTCCTATATTCTGCCTTCTGGCCCAAGTATAAGCTTTGCCCACTTTATCAAACAACTTCCTACACACTGTTATGAACTGAGGCAGCTCGGGAACCTTGTCTCTCAACTGTGTGATAGAGTGTAGTGCTACATTTCAGTGAAGTGTAAGGCTTTCCAAAGCTGCCGAACGTGTTTCTTTCTCTATTTCAATGTTATTCTGCCTTGTATAACACACATTTACCACTCTAGTCTCCTTTAAGTAAAGAATATAGGTTTCATACAGTGTTTCATGTGATCTTAACTGGCATTACGGATTTCCCTTATCTTCGCTACCTTTTCTACACTAAGAACTGACTTGGAGATTCTCTTTCATCTGTTCTAAACAAGTTCTCATCTGTTTGCAGTCAATTTCTCTGAATTATTCATGTTTTCATGTAGTTTCCTATATTCTGCCTTCTGGCCCAAGTATAAGCTTTGCCCACTTTATCAAACAACTTCCTACACATTGTTATGAACTAAGGCAGCTAGGGAACATTGTCTCTCAACTGTGTTATAGAGTGTAGTACTACATTTCAGTGAAGTGTAAGGCTTTCCAAAGCTGCCCAACGTGTTTCTTTCTCTATTTCAATGGTATTCTGCCTTGTATAACACACATTTACCACTCTAGTCTCCTTTAAGTATTGAATATAGGATTCATACAGTTTTTGATGTTATCTTAACTCGTATTAAGGATTTTCCTTATCTTAGCTACCTTTTCTACACTAAGAACTGACTTGGAGAATCTCTTTCAGCTGTTCTAAAACAAGTTCTCTTCTGTTTACAGTCATTTTCACTGAATTATTCATGTTTTCATGTAGTTTCCTATATTCTGCCTTCTGGTCCAAGTATAAGCTTTGCCCACTTTATCAAACAACTTCCTACACATTGTTATGAACTAAGGCAGCTAGGGAACATTGTCTCTCAACTGTGTTATAGAGTGTAGTACTACATTTCAGTGAAGTGTAAGGCTTTCCAAAGCTGCCGAACGTTTTTCTTTCTCTATTTCAATGGTATTCTGCCTTGTATAACACACATTTACGACTCTAGTCTCCTTTTAAGTAATGAATATAGCATTCATACAGTGTTTGATGTTATCTAAACTCGAATTAAGGATTTCCCTTATCTTAGCTCCCTTTTCTACACTAAGAACTGACTTGGAGATTCTCTTTCAGATGTTCTAAACCAGTTCTCATCTGTTTACAGTCATTTTCACTGAATTATTCATGTTTTCATGTAGTTTCCTATATTCTGCCTTCTGGCCCAAGTATAAGCTTTGCCCACTTTATCAAACAACTTCCTACACAGTGTTATGAACTGAGGCAGCTCGGGAACCTTGTCTCTCAACTGTGTGATAGAGTGTAGTACTACATTTCAGTGAAGTGTAAGGCTTTCCAAAGCTGCCGAACGTGTTTCTTTCTCTATTTCAATGGTATTCTGCCTTGTATAACACACATTTACCACTCTAGTCTCCTTTAAGTAAACAATATAGGATTCATACAGTGTTTGATGTTATCTTAACTCGAATTAAGGATTTCCCTTATCTTAGCTACCTTTTCTACACTAAGAACTGACTTGGAGATTCTTTTCAGCTGTTCTAAACAAGATCTCATCTGTTTACAGTCATTTTCAATGAATTATTCATGTTTTCATGTAGTTTCCTATATTCTGCCTTCTGGTCCAAGTATAAGCTTTGCCCACTTTATCAAACAACTTCGTACACACTGTTATGAACTGAGGCAGCTAGGGAATATTGTCTCTCAACTGTGTTATAGAGTGTAGTACTACATTTCAGTGAAGTGTAAGGCTTTCCAAAGCTGCCGAACGTTTTTCTTTCTCTATTTCAATGGTATTCTGCCTTGTATAACACACATTTACGACTCTAGTCTCCTTTTAAGTAATGAATATAGCATTCATACAGTGTTTGATGTTATCTAAACTCGAATTAAGGATTTCCCTTATCTTAGCTACCTTTTCTACACTAAGAACTGACTTGGAGAATCTCTTTCAGCTGTTCTAAAACAAGTTCTCTTCTGTTTACAGTCATTTTCACTGAATTATTTCATGTTTTCATGTAGTTTCCTATATTCTGCCTTCTGGTCCAAGTATAAGCTTTGCCCACTTTATCAAACAACTTCCTACACACTGTTATGAACTGAGGCAGCTCGGAACCTTGTCTCTCAACTGTGTGATAGAGTGTAGTACTACATTTTAGTGAAGTGTAAGGCTTTCCAAAGCTGCCGAACGTGTTTCTTTCTCTATTTCAATGGTATTCTGCCTTGTATAACACACATTTACGACTCTAGTCTCCTTTTAAGTAATGAATATAGCATTCATACAGTGTTTGATGTTATCTAACCTCGAATTAAGGATTTCCCTTATCTTAGCTACCTTTTCTACACTAAGAACTGACTTGGAGATTCTCTTTCAGTTGTTCTAAACCAGTTCTCATCTGTTTACAGTCATTTTAACTGAATTATTCATGTTTTCATGTAGTTTCTTATATTCTGCCTTCTGGCCCAAGTATAAGCTTTTTCCGACTTTATCAAACAACTTCCTACACACTGTTATAAACTGAGGCAGCTCGGGAACATTGTCTCTCAACTGTGTTATAGAGTGTAGTACTACATTTCAGTGAAGTGTAAGGCTTTCCAAAGCTGCCGAACGTGTTTCTTTCTCTATTTCAATGGTATTCTGCCTTGTATAACACACATTTACCACTCTAGTCTCCTTTAAGTAAAGAATATAGGATTCATACAGTGTTTCATGTGATCTTAACTCGAATTAAGGATTTCCCGGATCTTAGCTACCTTTTCTACATTAAGAACAGACTTGGCGAATCTCTTTCAGCTGTTCTAAACAAGTTCTCATCTGTTTACAGTCATTTTCACTGAATTATTCATGTTTTCATGTAGTTTCCTATATTCTGCCTTCTAGTCCAAGTATAAGCTTTGCCCACTTTATCAAACAACTTCCTACACACTGTTATGAACTGAGGCAGCTCGGGAACCTTGTCTCTCAACTGTGTGATAGAGTGTAGTACTACATTTCAGTGAAGTGTAAGGCTTTCCAAAGCTGCCGAACGTGTTTCTTTCTCTATTTCAATGGTATTCTGCCTTGTATAACACACATTTACCACTCTAGTCTCCTTTAAGTAAAGAATATAGGATTCATACAGTGTTTCATGTGATCTTAACTCGAATTAAGGATTTCCCGGATCTTAGCTACCTTTTATACATTAAGAAAAGACTTGGAGAATCTCTTTCAGCTGTTCTAAACCAGTTCTCATCTGTTTACAGTCATTTTCACTGAATTATTCATGTTTTCATGTAGTTTCCTATATTCTGCCTTCTGGCCCAAGTATAAGCTTTGCCCACTTTATCAAACAACTTCCTACACACTGTTATGAACTGAGGCAGCTCGGGAACATTGTCTCGCAACTGTGTGATAGAGTGTAGTACTACATTTCAGTGAAGTGTAAGGCTTTCCAAAGCTACCGAACGTGTTTCTTTCTCTATTTCAATGGTATTCTGCCTTGTATAACACACATTTACCACTCTAGTCTCCTTTAAGCAAAGAATATAGGATTCATACAGTGTTTGATGTTATCTTAACTCGAATTAAGGATTTCCCTTATCTTAGCTACCTTTTCTACACTAAGAACTGACTTGGAGATTCTCTTTCAGCTGTTCTAAACAAGTTCTCATCTGTTTACAGTCATTTTCTATGAATTATTCATGTTTTCATGTAGTTTCCTATATTCTGCCTTCTGGTCCAAGTATAAGCTTTGCCCACTTTATCAAAAAACTTCCTACACACTGTTATGAACTGAGGCAGCTAGGGAACATTGTCTCTCAACTGTGTTATAGAGTGTAGTACTACATTTCAGTGAAGTGTAAGGCTTTCCAAAGCTGCCGAACGTTTTTCTTTCTCTATTTCAATGGTATTCTGCCTTGTATAACACACATTTACGACTCTAGTCTCCTTTTAAGTAATGAATATAGCATTCATACAGTGTTTGATGTTATCTAAACTCGAATTAAGGATTTCCCTTATCTTAGCTACCTTTTCTACACTAAGAACTGACTTGGAGATTCTCTTTCAGTTGTTCTAAACCAGTTCTCATCTGTTTACAGTCATTTTAACTGAATTATTCATGTTTTCATGTAGTTTCCTATATTCTGCCTTCTGGCCCAAGTATAAGCTTTTTCCGACTTTATCAAACAACTTCCTACACACTGTTATGAACTGAGGCAGCTCGGGAACATTGTCTCTCAACTGTGTTATAGAGTGTAGTACTACATTTCAGTGAAGTGTAAGGCTTTCCAAAGCTGCCGAACGTTTTTCTTTCTCTATTTCAATGGTATTCTGCCTTGTATAACACACATTTACCACTCTAGTCTCCTTTAAGTAATGAATATAGGATTCATACAGTGTTTGATGTTATCTTAACTCGAATTAAGGATTTCCCTTATCTTAGCTACCTTTTCTACACTAAGAACTGACTTGGAGAATCTCTTTCAGCTGTTCTAAAACAAGTTCTCTTCTGTTTACAGTCATTTTCACTGAATTATTCATGTTTTCATGTAGTTTCCTATATTCTGCCTTCTGGTCCAAGTATAAGCTTTGCCCACTTTATCAAACAACTTCCTACACATTGTTATGAACTAAGGCAGCTAGGGAACATTGTCTCTCAACTGTGTTATAGAGTGTAGTACTACATTTCAGAGAAGTTTAAGGCTTTCCAAAGCTGCCGAACGTGTTTCTTTCTCTATTTCAATGTTATTCTGCCTTGTATAACACACATTTATCACTCTAGTCTCCTTTTAAGTAATGAATATAGCATTCATACAGTGTTTGATGTTATCTAAACTCGAATTAAGGATTTCCCTTATCTTAGCTACGTTTTCTACACTAAGAACTGACTTGGAGATTCTCTTTCAGCTGTTCTAAACCAGTTCTCATATGTTTACAGTCATTTTCTCTGAATTATTCATGTTTTCATGTAGTTTCCTATATTCTGCCTTCTGTTCCAAGTATAAGCTTTGCCCACTTTATCAAACAACTTCCTACACAGTGTTATGAACTGAGGCAGCTCGGGAACATTGTCTCTCAACTGTGTTATAGAGTGTAGTACTACATTTCAGTGAAGTGTAAGACTTTCCAAAGCTGCCGAACGTGTTTCTTTCTCTATTTCAATGGTATTCTGACTTGTATAACACACATTTACCACTCTAGTCTCCTTTAAGTAAAGAATATAGTATTCATACCGTGTTTCATGTGATCTTAACTCGAATTCAGGATTTCCCAGATCTTAGGTACCTTTTCTACACTAAGAACTGACTTGGAGAATCTCTTTTTTTTTTGTGTGTGTGTGTGTGTGTTTTATATATTTTTTTATTTTATTTATTTTTATTTATTTATTTTTAATATATTTTATTGATTTTTGACCCCATCCCTCCCTCCCACACATCCCCTCCCTCCCCAGAGTTTTGTGTCCATTGGTTGCACTTATATGCATGTATACAAGTCCTTCGGTTGATCTATTATCTCCCCCAGATCTTCCTCCCGTCCCCTCTGTAACTTGACAGTCTACTTGTTGATATACTGTCTCTATATCTATCTTATGGTTCATCAGTTTATAATGTTCTTTATTATCCACAAATGAGTGAGGTCATGTGGTGTTTCTCTTTCATTGATTGGCTTATTTCACTCAGCATGATGTTCTCTAATTCCATCCAGGATGCTGCAAATGATGAGAAATCCTTCTTTTTTATGGCAGCATAGTATTCCATTGTGTAGATGTACCACAGTTTTTGGATCCAATCATCTGCTGATGCACACTTAGGCTGTTTCCAAATTCTGGCTATTGTAGATTGTGCTGCTATGAACATAGGGGTGCATATATCCTTTCAGATTGGTGTTTCTAGTTTCTTGGGATATATTCCTAGAAGTGGGATTACTGGGTCAAATGGGAGTTCCATTTTCAGTTTTTTGAGGAAACTCCACACTGTTCTCCACAGTGGTTGCACCAGTCTACATTCCCACCAGCAGTGCACGAGGGTTCCTTTTTCTCCACAACCTCGCCAACACTTGTCGTTTGTTGATTTGTTGATGTTGGCCATTCTGACAGGTGTGAGATGGTACCGCATTGTTGTTTTGATTTGCATCTCTCGGATAATTAGTGACTTTGAGCATGTTTTCATGTGCTTTTTGGCCTTCCTTCTGTCTTCTTTTGAAAATATTCTATTTAGGTCCATTGCCCATTTTTTAATTGGATCATTCATCTTCCTTTTATTTAGTTGTATAAGCTGTTTGTAGATGTTGGAGATTAAACCTTTATCAGTGGTAACATTTGCAAATATGTTCTCCCACACAGTGGGCTTTCTTGTTGTTTTGTTGATGGTTTCTTTTGCTGTAAAAAAGCTTTTTATTTTGATGTAGTCCCCTTTGTTTATTTTCTCTTTAGCTTCCATTGCACTAGGGGTAGTATCAGTGAAGAAGTTTTTTTGGCATACGTCTGAGATTTTGTTGCCTGTGGATGCTTCAAGTATTTTTATGGTTTCCCGTCTGATGTTTAAGTCCTGTATCCATTTTGAGTTTATTTTTGTGTATGGTGTAAGTTGTTGATCTAGTTTCATTCTTTTGCATGTATCTGTCCAATTTTCCCAACACCATTTATTGAAGAGACTGTCTTGACTCCATTGTATATTAGTGCCACCTTTGTCAAATATTAATTGAGCATAGTGATTTGGGTTGATATCTGGGTTCTCGATTCGATTCCATTGATCTATATGTCTGTTTTTGTGCCAGTACCAGGCTGTTTTGAGAACAGTAGACTAGATGAAGCAGAGGACCGCATCAGTGAGCTAGAAGATAAGATGGAAAAAAATACCCAAGTAGAGCAACTTCTAGAAAAAAAGATTAAAAAGCAGGAGGAGAGCCTACGGGAGCTTTGGGACAAAACAAAACAAAATAATATTCGAATAATAGGGGTTCCAGAAGGAAAGGAAACTGAGGTAGACATGGAAAAAGTATTTCAAGAAATAATGACAGAAAATTTTCCTGAAATAGAAAAGAAAAAACCCACACAAATCCAAGATGCCCGCAGAGTCCCAAGCAAAATGAATCCCAGAAGACAGACTCCAAGGCTCATTATAATTAAATTGGCAAACAACAACGACAAAGTAAGAATCTTAAAAGCAGCCAGAGAGAGACAGAAAGTTACATACAAAGGAACCCCCATCAGACTAGCAACTGATTTCTCAACAGAAACTTATCAGGCCAGAAGGGAATGGGATGAAATATACAAAGTCATGCAAAGGAAGGGTCTGAATCCAAGAATACTGTACCCAGCAAGGCTATCAATCAAAATTGAAGGGGAAATCAGGAGCTTCACAGACAAAAAAAGACTGAAGGAATTTATCTCCACCAAACCAGCAATGCAAGAAATGCTAAAGGGTCTACTGTAAAAATAAAGAAATAAGAAGTGAAGAAGGAACACGGGTATAGAATAAAAATGGCGTCAAATGAGTACCTATCAATAATAACCTTAAATGTAAATGGATTAAATGCTCCAATCAAAAGACATAGGGTAACAGATTGGATAAGAAAACAAGACCCATACATCTGTTGTCTACAAGAAACCCACCTCAGAAAAAGAGATGCACACAGACTGAGGGTGAAGGGATGGAAAAAAGTTTTCCAGGCAAATGGAAATGAAAAAAAAGCTGGGGTAGCAATACTTATATCTGACAAATTAGATCTCAGAGTGAAGGACATAACAAGAGATAATGAAGGTCACTTCATAATACTAAAGGGAACAATCCAACAAGAAGAAATAACCCTGGTAAATATATATGGACCCAATACAGGAGCAACCAAATACATTAAAAAATCTAGTCTCCTTTAAGTAAAGAATATAGGATTCATACAGTGTTTCATGTGATCTTAACTCGAATTAAGGATTTCCCGGATCTTAGCTACCTTTTCTACATTAAGAACAGACTTGGCGAATCTCTTTCAGCTGTTCTAAACAAGTTCTCATCTGTTTACAGTCATTTTCACTGAATTATTCATGTTTTCATGTAGTTTCCTATATTCTGCCTTCTGGTCCAAGTATAAGCTTTGCCCACTTTATCAAACAACTTCCTACACACTGTTATGAACTGAGGCAGCTCGGGAACATTGTCTCTCAACTGTGTGATAGAGTGTAGTACTACAATTCAGTGAAGTGTAAGGTTTCCAAAGCTGCCGAATGTGTTTCTTTCTCTATTTCAATGGTATTCTGCCTTGAATAACACACATTTACCACTCTAGTCTCCTTTTAAGTAATGAATATAGCATTCATACAGTGTTTGATGTTATCTAAACTCGAATTAAGGATTTCCCTTATCTTAGCTACCTTTTCTACACTAAGAACTGACTTGGAGATTCTCTTTCAGCTGTTCTAAACAAGTTCTCATCTGTTTACAGTCATTTTCTATGAATTATTCATGTTTTCATGTAGTTTCCTATATTCTGCCTTCTGGCCCAAGTATAAGCTTTGCCCACTTTATCAAACAACTTCCTACACACTGTTATGAACTGAGGCAGCTCGGGAACCTTGTCTCTCAACTGTGTGATAGAGTGTAGTACTACATTTCAGTGAAGTGTAAGGCTTTCCAAAGCTGCCGAACGTGTTTCTTTCTCTATTTCAATGGTATTTTGCCTTGTATAACACACATTTACCACTCTAGTCTCCTTTAAGTAAAGAATATAGGATTCATACAGTGTTTCATGTGATCTTAACTCGAATTAAGGATTTCCCGGATCTTAGCTACCTTTTATACATTAAGAAAAGACTTGGAGAATCTCTTTCAGCTGTTCTAAACCAGTTCTCATCTGTTTACAGTCATTTTCACTGAATTATTCATGTTTTCATGTAGTTTCCTATATTCTGCCTTCTGGCCCAAGTATAAGCTTTGCCCACTTTATCAAACAACTTCCTACACACTGTTATGAACTGAGGCAGCTCGGGAACATTGTCTCTAAACTGTGTTATAGAGTGTATTACTACATTTCAGTGAAGTGTAAGACTTTCCATAGCTGCAGAACATGTTTCTTTCTCTATTTCAATGGTATTCTGTCTTGTATAACACACATTTACCACTCTAGTCTCCTTTAAGCAAAGAATATAGGATTCATACAGTGTTTGATGTTATCTTAACTCGAATTAAGGATTTCCCTTATCTTAGCTACCTTTTCTACACTAAGAACTGACTTGGAGATTCTCCTTCAGCTGTTCTAAACAAGTTCTCATCTGTTTACAGTCATTTTCTATGAATTATTCATGTTTTCATGTAGTTTCCTATATTCTGCCTTCTGGTCCAAGTATAAGCTTTGCCCACTTTATCAAAAAACTTCCTACACACTGTTATGAACTGAGGCAGCTAGGGAACATTGTCTCTCAACTGTGTTATAGAGTGTAGTACTACATTTCAGTGAAGTGAAAGGCTTTCCAAAGCTGCCGAACGTGTTTCTTTCTCTATTTCAATGGTATTCTGCCTTGTATAACACACATTTACCACTCTAGTCTCCTTTAAGTAAAGAATTTAGGATTCATACAGTGTTTCATGTGATCTTAACTCGAATTAAGGATTTCCCGGATGTTAGCTACCTTTTCAACACTAAGAACTGACTTGGAGATTCTCTTTCAGCTGTTCTAAACAAGTTCTCATCTGTTTACAGTCATTTTCTATGAATTATTCATGTTTTCATGTAGTTTCCTATATTCTGCCTTCTGGTCCAAGTATAAGCTTTGCCCACTTTATCAAAAAACTTCCTACACACTGTTATGAACTGAGGCAGCTAGGGAACATTGTCTCTCAACTGTGTTATAGAGTGTAGTACTACATTTCAGTGAAGTGAAAGGCTTTCCAAAGCTGCCGAACGTGTTTCTTTCTCTATTTCAATGGTATTCTGCCTTGTATAACACACATTTACCACTCTAGTCTCCTTTAAGTAAAGAATTTAGGATTCATACAGTGTTTCATGTGATCTTAACTCGAATTAAGGATTTCCCGGATGTTAGCTACCTTTTCTACATTAAGAACAGACTTGGCGAATCTCTTTCAGCTGTTCTAAACAAGTTCTCATCTGTTTACAGTCATTTTTTCACTGAATTATTCATGTTTTCATGTAGTTTCCTATATTCTGCCTTCTGGTCCAAGTATAAGCTTTGCCCACTTTATCAAACAACTTCCTACACACTGTTATGAACTGAGGCAGCTCGGGAACATTGTCTCTCAACTGTGTTATAGAGTGTAGTACTACAATTCAGTGAAGTGTAAGGTTTCCAAAGCTGCCGAACGTGTTTCTTTCTCTATTTCAATGGTATTCTGCCTTGTATAACACACATTTACCACTCTAGTCTCCTTTAAGCAAAGAATATAGGATTCATACAGTGTTTGATGTTATCTTAACTCGAATTAAGGTTTTCCCTTATCTTAGCTACCTTTTCTACACTAAGAACTGACTTGGAGATTCTCTTTCAGCTGTTCTAAACAAGTTCTCATCTGTTTACAGTCATTTTCTATGAATTATTCATGTTTTCATGTAGTTTCCTATATTCTGCCTTCTGGCCCAAGTATAAGCTTTGCCCACTTTATCAAACAACTTCCTACACACTGTTATGAACTGAGGCAGCTCGGGAACCTTGTCTCTCAACTGTGTGATAGAGTGTAGTACTACATTTCAGTGAAGTGTAAGGCTTTCCAAAGCTGCCGAAAGTGTTTCTTTCTCTATTTCAATGGTATTTTGCCTTGTATAACACACATTTACCACTCTAGTCTCCTTTAAGTAAAGAATATAGGATTCATACAGTGTTTCATGTGATCTTAACTCGAATTAAGGATTTCCCGGATCTTAGCTACCTTTTATACATTAAGAAAAGACTTGGAGAATCTCTTTCAGCTGTTCTAAACCAGTTCTCATCTGTTTACAGTCATTTTCACTGAATTATTCATGTTTTCATGTAGTTTCCTATATTCTGCCTTCTGGCCCAAGTATAAGCTTTGCCCACTTTATCAAACAACTTCCTACACACTGTTATGAACTGAGGCAGCTCGGGAACATTGTCTCTCAACTGTGTTATAGAGTGTAGTACTACATTTCAGTGAAGTGTAAGACTTTCCAAAGCTGCCGAACGTGTTTCTTTCTCTATTTCAATGGTATTCTGTCTTGTATAACACACATTTACCACTCTAGTCTCCTTTAAGCAAAGAATATAGGATTCATACAGTGTTTGATGTTATCTTAACTCGAATTAAGGATTTCCCTTATCTTAGCTACCTTTTCAACACTAAGAACTGACTTGGAGATTCTCTTTCAGCTGTTCTAAACCAGTTCTCATCTGTTTAGAATCATTTTCACTGAATTATTCATGTTTTCATGTAGTTTCCTATATTCTGCCTTCTGGCCCAAGTATAAGCTTTGCCCACTTTATCAAACAACTTCCTACACACTGTTATGAACTGAGGCAGCTCGGGAACATTGTCTCTCAACTGTGTTATAGAGTTTAGTACTACAATTCAGTGAAGTGTAAGGTTTCCAAAGCTGCCGAACGTCTTTCTTTCTCTATTTCAATGGTATTCTGCCTTGTATAACACACATTTACCACTCTAGTCTCCTTTTAAGTAATGAATATAGCATTCATACAGTGTTTGATGTTATCTAAACTCGAATTAAGGATTTCCCTTATCTTAGCTACCTTTTCTACACTAAGAACTGACTTGGAGATTCTCTTTCAGCTGTTCTAAACAAGTTCTCATCTGTTTACAGTCATTTTATATGAATTATTCATGTTTTCATGTAGTTTCCTATATTCTGCCTTCTGGCCCAAGTATAAGCTTTGCCCACTTTATCAAACAACTTCCTACACACTGTTATGAACTGAGGCAGCTCGGGAACATTGTCTCTCAACTGTGTTATAGAGTGTAGTACTACATTTCAGTGAAGTGTAAGACTTTCCAAAGCTGCCGAACGTGTTTCTTTCTCTATTTCAATGGTATTCTGTCTTGTATAACACACATTTACCACTCTAGTCTCCTTTAAGCAAAGAATATAGGATTCATACAGTGTTTGATGTTATCTTAACTCGAATTAAGGATTTCCCTTATCTTAGCTACCTTTTCAACACTAAGAACTGACTTGGAGATTCTCTTTCAGCTGTTCTAAACAAGTTCTCATCTGTTTACAGTCATTTTCTATGAATTATTCATGTTTTCATGTAGTTTCCTATATTCTGCCTTCTGGTCCAAGTATAAGCTTTGCCCACTTTATCAAAAAACTTCCTACACACTGTTATGAACTGAGGCAGCTAGGGAACATTGTCTCTCAACTGTGTTATAGAGTGTAGTACTACATTTCAGTGAAGTGAAAGGTTTTCCAAAGCTGCCGAACGTGTTTCTTTCTCTATTTCAATGGTATTCTGCCTTGTATAACACACATTTACCACTCTAGTCTCCTTTAAGTAAAGAATTTAGGATTCATACAGTGTTTCATGTGATCTTAACTCGAATTAAGGATTTCCCGGATGTTAGCTACCTTTTCTACATTAAGAACAGACTTGGCGAATCTCTTTCAGCTGTTCTAAACAAGTTCTCATCTGTTTACAGTCATTTTTTCACTGAATTATTCATGTTTTCATGTAGTTTCCTATATTCTGCCTTCTGGTCCAAGTATAAGCTTTGCCCACTTTATCAAACAACTTCCTACACACTGTTATGAACTGAGGCAGCTCGGGAACATTGTCTCTCAACTGTGTTATAGAGTGTAGTACTACAATTCAGTGAAGTGTAAGGTTTCCAAAGCTGCCGAACGTGTTTCTTTCTCTATTTCAATGGTATTCTGCCTTGTATAACACACATTTACCACTCTAGTCTCCTTTAAGCAAAGAATATAGGATTCATACAGTGTTTGATGTTATCTTAACTCGAATTAAGGTTTTCCCTTATCTTAGCTACCTTTTCTACACTAAGAACTGACTTGGAGATTCTCTTTCAGCTGTTCTAAACAAGTTCTCATCTGTTTACAGTCATTTTCTATGAATTATTCATGTTTTCATGTAGTTTCCTATATTCTGCCTTCTGGCCCAAGTATAAGCTTTGCCCACTTTATCAAACAACTTCCTACACACTGTTATGAACTGAGGCAGCTCGGGAACCTTGTCTCTCAACTGTGTGATAGAGTGTAGTACTACATTTCAGTGAAGTGTAAGGCTTTCCAAAGCTGCCGAAAGTGTTTCTTTCTCTATTTCAATGGTATTTTGCCTTGTATAACACACATTTACCACTCTAGTCTCCTTTAAGTAAAGAATATAGGATTCATACAGTGTTTCATGTGATCTTAACTCGAATTAAGGATTTCCCGGATCTTAGCTACCTTTTATACATTAAGAAAAGACTTGGAGAATCTCTTTCAGCTGTTCTAAACCAGTTCTCATCTGTTTACAGTCATTTTCACTGAATTATTCATGTTTTCATGTAGTTTCCTATATTCTGCCTTCTGGCCCAAGTATAAGCTTTGCCCACTTTATCAAACAACTTCCTACACACTGTTATGAACTGAGGCAGCTCGGGAACATTGTCTCTCAACTGTGTTATAGAGTGTAGTACTACATTTCAGTGAAGTGTAAGACTTTCCAAAGCTGCCGAACGTGTTTCTTTCTCTATTTCAATGGTATTCTGTCTTGTATAACACACATTTACCACTCTAGTCTCCTTTAAGCAAAGAATATAGGATTCATACAGTGTTTGATGTTATCTTAACTCGAATTAAGGATTTCCCTTATCTTAGCTACCTTTTCAACACTAAGAACTGACTTGGAGATTCTCTTTCAGCTGTTCTAAACCAGTTCTCATCTGTTTAGAATCATTTTCACTGAATTATTCATGTTTTCATGTAGTTTCCTATATTCTGCCTTCTGGCCCAAGTATAAGCTTTGCCCACTTTATCAAACAACTTCCTACACACTGTTATGAACTGAGGCAGCTCGGGAACATTGTCTCTCAACTGTGTTATAGAGTTTAGTACTACAATTCAGTGAAGTGTAAGGTTTCCAAAGCTGCCGAACGTCTTTCTTTCTCTATTTCAATGGTATTCTGCCTTGTATAACACACATTTACCACTCTAGTCTCCTTTTAAGTAATGAATATAGCATTCATACAGTGTTTGATGTTATCTAAACTCGAATTAAGGATTTCCCTTATCTTAGCTACCTTTTCTACACTAAGAACTGACTTGGAGATTCTCTTTCAGCTGTTCTAAACAAGTTCTCATCTGTTTACAGTCATTTTATATGAATTATTCATGTTTTCATGTAGTTTCCTATATTCTGCCTTCTGGCCCAAGTATAAGCTTTGCCCACTTTATCAAACAACTTCCTACACACTGTTATGAACTGAGGCAGCTCGGGAACCTTGTCTCTCAACTGTGTGATAGAGTGTAGTACTACATTTCAGTGAAGTGTAAGGCTTTCCAAAGCTGCCGAACGTGTTTCTTTCTCTATTTCAATGGTATTTTGCCTTGTATAACACACATTTACCACTCTAGTCTCCTTTAAGTAAAGAATATAGGATTCATACAGTGTTTCATGTGATCTTAACTCGAATTAAGGATTTCCCGGATCTTAGCTACCTTTTATACATTAACAAAAGACTTGGAGAATCTCTTTCAGCTGTTCTAAACCAGTTCTCATCTGTTTACAGTCATTTTCACTGAATTATTCATGTTTTCATGTAGTTTCCTATATTCTGCCTTCTGGCCCAAGTATAAGCTTTGCCCACTTTATCAAACAACTTCCTACACACTGTTATGAACTGAGGCAGCTAGGGAACATTGTCTCTCAACTGTGTTATAGAGTGTAGTACTACATTTCAGTGAAGTGTAAGACTTTCCAAAGCTGCCGAACGTGTTTCTTTCTCTATTTCAATGGTATTCTGCCTTGTATAACACACATTTACCACTCTAGTCTCCTTTAAGCAAAGAATATAGGATTCATACAGTGTTTGATGTTATCTTAACTCGAATTAAGGATTTCCCTTATCTTAGCTACCTTTTCTACACTAAGAACTGACTTGGAGATTGTCTTTCAGCTGTTCTAAACAAGTTCTCATATGTTTACAGTCATTTTCTATGAATTATTCATGTTTTCATGTAGTTTCCTATATTCTGCCTTCTGGTCCAAGTATAAGCTTTGCCCACTTTATCAAAAAACTTCCTACACACTGTTATGAACTGAGGCAGCTAGGGAACATTTTCTCTCAACTGTGTTATAGAGTGTAGTACTACATTTCAGTGAAGTGAAACGCTTTCCAAAGCTGCGGAACGTGTTTCTTTCTCTATTTCAATGGTATTCTGCCTTGTATAACACACATTTACCACTCTAGTCTCCTTTAAGTAAAGAATATAGAATTCATACAGTGTTTCATGTGATCTTAACTCGAATTAAGGATTTCCCGGATCTTAGCTACCTTTTCTACAATAAGAACAGACTTGGAGAATCTCTTTCAGCTGTTCTAAACAAGTTCTCATCTGTTTACAGTCATTTTCACTGAATTATTCATGTTTTCATGTAGTTTCCTATATTCTGCCTTCTGGTCCAAGTATAAGCTTTGCCCACTTTATCAAACAACTTCCTACACATTGTTATGAACTAAGGCAGCTAGGGAACATTGTCTCTCAACTGTGTGATAGAGTGTAGTACTACATTTCAGTGAAGTGTAAGGCTTTCCAAAGCTGCCGAACGTGTTTCTTTCTCTATTTCAATGGTATTCTGCCTTGTATAACACACATTTACCACTCTAGTCTCCTTTAAGTAAAGAATATAGGATTCATACAGTGTTTCATGTGATCTTAACTGGCATTACGGATTTCCCTTATCTTAGCTACCTTTTCTACACTAAGAACTGACTTGGAGATTCTCTTTCATCTGTTCTAAACAAGTTCTCATCTGTTTACAGTCACTTTCTCTGAATTATTCATGTTTTCATGTAGTTTCCTATATTCTGCCTTCTGGCCCAAGTATAAGCTTAGCCCACTTTATCAAACAACTTCCTACACACTGTTATGAACTGAGGCAGCTCGGGAACATTGTCTCTCAACTGTGTAATAGAGTGTAGTACTACATTTCAGTGAAGTGTAAGGCTTTCCAAAGCTGCCGAACGTGTTTCTTTCTCTATTTCAATGGTATTCTGCCTTATATAACATACATTTACCACTCTAGTCTCCTTTAAGTAAACAATATAGGATTCATACAGTGTTTGATGTTATCTTAACTCGAATTAAGGATTTCCCTTATCTTAGATACCTTTTCTACACTAAGAACTGACTTGGAGATTCTCTTTCAGCTGTTCTAAACAAGTTCTCATCTGTTTACAGTCATTTTCTATGAATTATTCATGTTTTCATGTTGTTTCCTATATTCTGCCTTCTGGTCCAAGTATAAGCTTTGCCCACTTTATCAAAAAACTTCCTACACACTGTTATGAACTGAGGCAGCTAGGGAACATTGTCTCTCAACTGTGTTATAGAGTGTAGTACTACATTTCACTGAAGTGTAAGGCTTTCCAAAGCTGCCGAACGTGTTTCTTTCTCTATTTCAATGGTATTCTGCCTTGTATAACACACATTTACCAATCTAGTCTCCTTTTAAGTAATGAATATAGCATTCATACAGTGTTTGATGTTATCTAAACTCGAATTAAGGATTTCCCTTATCTTAGCTACCTTTTCTACACTAAGAACTGACTTGGAGATTCTCTTTCAGTTGTTCTAAAGCAGTTCTCATTTGTTTACAGTCATTTTCACTGAATTATTCATGTTTTCATGTAGTTTCCTATATTCTGCCTTCTGGCCCAAGTATAAGCTTTTTCCGACTTTATCAAACAACTTCCTACACACTGTTATGAACTGAGGCAGCTCGGGAACATTGTCTCTCAACTGTGTTATAGAGTGTAGTACTACATTTCAGTGAAGTGTAAGGCTTTCCAAAGCTGCCGAACGTGTTTCTTTCTCTATTTCAATGGTATTCTGCCTTGTATAACACACATTTACCACTCTAGTCTCCTTTAAGTAATGAATATAGGATACATACAGTGTTTGATGTTATCTTAACTCGAATTAAGGATTTCCCTTATCTTAGCTACCTTTTCTACACTAAGAACTGACTTGGAGAATCTCTTTCAGCTGTTCTAAAACAAGTTCTCTTCTGTTTACAGTCATTTTCACTGAATTATTCATGTTTTCATGTAGTTTCCTATATTCTGCCTTCTGGTCCAAGTATAAGCTTTGCCCACTTTATCAAACAACTTCCTACACATTGTTATGAACTAAGGCAGCTAGGGAACATTGTCTCTCAACTGTGTTATAGAGTGTAGTACTACATTTCAGTGAAGTGTAAGGCTTTCCAAAGCTGCCGAACGTGTTTCTTTCTCTATTTCAATGGTATTCTGCCTTATATAACATACATTTACCACTCTAGTCTCCTTTAAGTAAACAATATAGGATTCATACACTGTTTGATGTTATCTTAACTCGAAGAAAGGATTTCCCTTATCTTAGCTACCTTTTCTACACTAAGAATTGACTTGGAGATTCTCTTTCAGCTGTTCTAAACAAGATCTCATCTGTTTACAGTCATTTTCACTGAATTATTCATGTTTTCATGTAGTTTCCTATATTCTGCCTTCTGGTCCAAGTATAAGCTTTGCCCACTTTATCAAACAACTTCCTACAGATTGTTATGAACTAAGGCAGCTAGGGAACATTGTCTCTCAACTGTGTTATAGAGTGTAGTACTACATTTCAGTGAAGTGTAAGGCTTTCCAAAGCTGCCGAACGTGTTTCTTTCTCTATTTAAATGGTATTCTGCCTTATATAACATACATTTACCACTCTAGTCTCCTTTAAGAAAACAATATAGGATTCATACAGTGTTTGATGTTATCTTAACTCGAATTAAGGATTTCCCTTATCTTAGCTACCTTTTCTACACTAAGAACTGACTTGGAGATTCTCTTTCAGCTGTTCTAAACAAGTTCTCATCTGTTTACAGTCATTTTCTATGAATTATTCATGTTTTCATGTTGTTTCCTATATTCTGCCTTCTGGTCCAAGTATAAGCTTTGCCCACTTTATCAAAAAACTTCCTACACACTGTTATGAACTGAGGCAGCTAGGGAACATTGTCTCTCAACTGTGTTATAGAGTGTAGTACTACATTTCAGTGAAGTGTAAGGCTTTCCAAAGCTGCCGAACTTTCTCTATTTCAATGGTATTCTGCCTTGTATAACACACATTTACCAATCTAGTCTCCTTTTAAGTAATGAATATAGCATTCATACAGTGTTTGATGTTATCTAAACTCGAATTAAGGATTTCCCTTATCTTAGCTACCTTTTCTACACTAAGAACTGACTTGGAGATTCTCTTTCAGTTGTTCTAAAGCAGTTCTCATCTGTTTACAGTCATTTTCACTGAATTATTCATGTTTTCATGTAGTTTCCTATATTCTGCCTTCTGGCCCAAGTATAAGCTTTGCCCACTTTATCAAACAACTTCCTACACACTGTTATTAACTGAGGCAGCTCCGGAACATTGTCTCTCAACTGTGTTATAGAGTGTAGTACTACATTTCAGTGAAGTGTAAGGCTTTCCAAAGCTGCCGAACGTGTTTCTTTCTCTATTTCAATGGTATTCTGCCTTGTATAACACACATTTACCACTCTAGTCTCCTTTAAGTAATGAATATAGGATACATACAGTGTTTGATGTTATCTTAACTCGAATTAAGGATTTCCCTTATCTTAGCTACCTTTTCTACACTAAGAACTGACTTGGAGAATCTCTTTCAGCTGTTCTAAAACAAGTTCTCTTCTGTTTACAGTCATTTTCACTGAATTATTCATGTTTTCATGTAGTTTCCTATATTCTGCCTTCTGGTCCAAGTATAAGCTTTGCCCACTTTATCAAACAACTTCCTACACATTGTTATGAACTAAGGCAGCTAGGGAACATTGTCTCTCAACTGTGTTATAGAGTGTAGTACTACATTTCAGTGAAGTGTAAGGCTTTCCAAAGCTGCCGAACGTGTTTCTTTCTCTATTTCAATGGTATTCTGCCTTGTATAACACACATTTACCACTCTAGTCTCCTTTAAGTAATGAATATAGGATACATACAGTGTTTGATGTTATCTTAACTCGAATTAAGGATTTCCCTTATCTTAGCTACCTTTTCTACACTAAGAACTGACTTGGAGAATCTCTTTCAGCTGTTCTAAAACAAGTTCTCTTCTGTTTACAGCCATTTTCACTGAATTATTCATGTTTTCATGTAGTTTCCTATATTCTGCCTTCTGGCCCAAGTATAAGCTTTGCCCACTTTATCATACAACTTCCTACACACTGTTATTAACTGAGGCAGCTCGGGAACATTGTCTCTCAACTGTGTTACAGAGTGTAGTACTACATTTCAGTGAAGTGTAAGGGTTTCCAAAGCTGCCGAACGTGTTTCTTTCTCTATTTCAATGGTATTCTGCCTTGTATAACACACATTTACCACTCTAGTCTCCTTTTAAGTAATGAATATAGCATTCATACAGTGTTTGATGTTATCTAAACTCGAATTAAGGATTTCCCTTATCTTAGCTACCTTTTCTACACTAAGAACTGACTTGGAGATTGTCTTTCAGCTGTTCTAAACCAGTTCTCATCTGTTTAGAGTCATTTTAACTGAATTATTCATGTTTTCATGTAGTTTCCTATATTCTGCCTTCTGGTCCAAGTATAAGCTTTGCCCACTTTATCAAACAACTTCCTACACATTGTTATGAACTGAGGCAGCTAGGGAACATTGTCTCTCAACTGTGTTATAGAGTGTAGTAATACATTTCAGTGAAGTATAAAGCTTTCCAAAGCTGCCGATCGTGTTTCTTTCTCTATTTCAATGGTATTCTGCCTTGTATAACACACATTTACCACTCTAGTCTCCTTTAAGTAATGAATATAGGATTCATACAGTGTTTGATGTTATCTTAACTCGAATTAAGGATTTCCCTTATCTTAGCTACCTTTTCTACACTAAGAACTAACTTGGAGAATCTCTTTCAGCTGTTCTAAACCAAGTTCTCTTCTGTTTACAGTCATTTTCACTGAATTATTCATGTTTTCATGTAGTTTCCTATATTCTGCCTTCTGGTCCAAGTATAAGCTTTGCCCACTTTATCAAACAACTTCCTACACATTGTTATGAACTAAGGCAGCTAGGGAACATTGTCTCTCAACTGTGTTATAGAGTGTAGTACTACATTTCAGTGAAGTGTAAGGCTTTCCAAAGCTGCCGAACCTGTTTCTTTCTCTATTTCAATGGTATTCTGCCTTGTATAACACACATTTACCACTCTAGTCTCCTTTAAGTAATGAATATAGGATTCATACAGTGTTTGATGTTATCTTAACTCGAATTAAGGATTTCCCTTATCTTAGCTACCTTTTCTACACTAAGAACTGACTTGGAGATTCTCTTTCAGCTGTTCTAAACAAGTTCTCATCTGTTTACAGTCATTTTCACTGAATTATTCATGTTTTCATGTAGTTTCCTATATTCTGCCTTCTGGTCCAAGTATAAGCTTTGCCCACTTTATCAAAAAACTTCCTACACACTGTTATGAACTGAGGCAGCTAGGGAACATTGTCTCTCAACTGTGTTATAGAGTGTAGTACTACATTTCAGTGAAGTGTAAGGCTTTCCAAAGCTGCCGAACGTGTTTCTTTCTCTATTTCAATGGTATTCTGCCTTATATAACATACATTTACCACTCTAGTCACCTTTAAGTAAACAATATAGGATACATACAGTGTTTGATGTTATCTTAACTGGAATTAAGGATTTCCCTTATCTTAGCTACCTTTTCTACACTAAGAACTGACTTGGAGATTCTCTTTCAGCTGTTCTAAACAAGTTCTCATCTGTTTACAGTCATTTTCAATAAATTATGCATGTTTTCATGTAGTTTCCTATATTCTGCCTTCTGGTCCAAGTATAAGCTTTGCCCACTTTATCAAACAACTTCCTACACACTGTTATTAACTGAGGCAGCTCGGGAACATTGTCTCTCAACTGTGTTACAGAGTGTAGTACTACATTTCAGTGAAGTGTAAGGGTTTCCAAAGCTGCTGAACGTGTTTCTTTCTCTATTTCAATGGTATTCTGCCTTGTATAACACACATTTACCACTCCAGTCTACTTTAAGTAAAGAATATAGGATTCATACAGTGTTTCATGTGATCTTAACTGGCATTACGGATTTCCCTTATCTTAGCTACCTTTTCTACACTAAGAACTGACTTGGAGATTCTCTTTCATCTGTTCTAAACAAGTTCTCATCCGATTATAGTCATTTTCACTGAATTATTCATGTTTTCATGTAGTTTCCAATATTCTGCCTTCTGGTCCAAGTATAAGCTTTGCCCACTTTATCAAACAACTTCCTACACACTGTTATTAACTGAGGCAGCTCGGGAACATTGTCTCTCAACTGTGTTACAGAGTGTAGTACTACATTTCAGTGAAGTGTAAGGGTTTCCAAAGCTGCCGAACGTGTTTCTTTCTCTATTTCAATGGTATTCTGCCTTGTATAACACACATTTACCACTCTAGTCTCCTTTTAAGTAATGAATATAGCATTCATACAGTGTTTGATGTTATCTAAACTCGAATTAAGGATTTCCCTTATCTTAGCTACCTTTTCTACACTAAGAACTGACTTGGAGATTCTCTTTCAGCTGTTCTAAAACAAGTTCTCTTCTGTTTACAGTCATTTTCACTGAATTATTCATGTTTTCATGTAGTTTCCTATATTCTGCCTTCTGGTCCAAGTATAAGCTTTGCCCACTTTATCAAACAACTTCCTACTCATTGTTATGAACTAAGGCAGCTAGGGAACATTGTCTCTCAACTGTGTTATAGAGTGTAGTACTACATTTCAGTGAAGTGTAAGGCTTTCCAAAGCTGCCGAACCTGTTTCTTTCTCTATTTCAATGGTATTCTGCCTTGTATAACACACATTTACCACTCTAGTCTCCTTTAAGTAATGAATATAGGATTCATACAGTGTTTGATGTTATCTTAACTCGAATTAAGGATTTCCCTTATCTTAGCTACCTTTTCTACACTAAGAACTGACTTGGAGATTCTCTTTCAGCTGTTCTAAACAAGTTCTCATCTGTTTACAGTCATTTTCAATAAATTATGCATGTTTTCATGTAGTTTCCTATATTCTGCCTTCTGGTCCAAGTATAAGCTTTGCCCACTTTATCAAACAACTTCCTACACACTGTTATTAACTGAGGCAGCTCGGGAACATTGTCTCTCAACTGTGTTACAGAGTGTAGTACTACATTTCAGTGAAGTGTAAGGGTTTCCAAAGCTGCCGAACGTGTTTCTTTCTCTATTTCAATGGTATTCTGCCTTGTATAACACACATTTACCACTCCAGTCTACTTTAAGTAAAGAATATAGGATTCATACAGTGTTTCATGTGATCTTAACTGGCATTACGGATTTCCCTTATCTTAGCTACCTTTTCTACACTAAGAACTGACTTGGAGATTCTCTTTCATCTGTTCTAAACAAGTTCTCATCCGATTATAGTCATTTTCACTGAATTATTCATGTTTTCATGTAGTTTCCAATATTCTGCCTTCTGGTCCAAGTATAAGCTTTGCCCACTTTATCAAACAACTTCCTACACACTGTTATGAACTGAGGCAGCTAGGGAACATTGTCTCTCAACTGTGTTATAGAGTGTAGTACTACATTTCAGTGAAGTGTAAAGCTTTCGAAAGCTGCCGATCGTGTTTCTTTCTCTATTTCAATGGTATTCTGCCTTGTATAACACACATTTACCACTCTAGTCTCCTTTAAGTAATGAATATAGGATTCATACGGTGTTTGATGTTATCTTAACTCGAATTAAGGATTTCCCTTATCTTAGCTACCTTTTCTACACTAAGAACTGACTTGGAGAATCTCTTTCAGCTGTTCTAAAACAAGTTCTCTTCTGTTTACAGTCATTTTCACTGAATTATTCATGTTTTCATGTAGTTTCCTATATTCTGCCTTCTGGTCCAAGTATAAGCTTTGCCCACTTTATCAAACAACTTCCTACTCATTGTTATGAACTAAGGCAGCTAGGGAACATTGTCTCTCAACTGTGTTATAGAGTGTAGTACTACATTTCAGTGAAGTGTAAGGCTTTCCAAAGCTGCCGAACCTGTTTCTTTCTCTATTTCAATGGTATTCTGCCTTGTATAACACACATTTACCACTCTAGTCTCCTTTAAGTAATGAATATAGGATTCATACAGTGTTTGATGTTATCTTAACTCGAATTAAGGATTTCCCTTATCTTAGCTACCTTTTCTACACTAAGAACTGACTTGGAGATTCTCTTTCAGTTGTTCTAAACAAGTTCTCATCTGTTTACAGTCATTTTCACTGAATTATTCATGTTTTCATGTAGTTTCCTATATTCTGCCTTCTGGTCCAAGTATAAGCTTTGCCCACTTTATCAAAAAACTTCCTACACACTGTTATGAACTGAGGCAGCTAGGGAACATTGTCTCTCAACGGTGTTATAGAGTGTAGTACTACATTTCAGTGAAGTGTAAGGCTTTCCAAAGCTACCGAACGTGTTTCTTTCTCTATTTCAATGGTATTCTGCCTTATATAACATACATTTACCACTCTAGTCACCTTTAAGTAAACAATATAGGATACATACAGTGTTTGATGTTATCTTAACTCGAATTAAGGATTTCCCTTATCTTAGCTACCTTTTCTACACTAAGAACTGACTTGGAGATTCTCTTTCAGCTGTTCTAAACAAGTTCTCATCTGTTTACAGTCATTTTCAATAAATTATGCATGTTTTCATGTAGTTTCCTATATTCTGCCTTCTGGTCCAAGTATAAGCTTTGCCCACTTTATCAAACAACTTCCTACACACTGTTATTAACTGAGGCAGCTGGGGAACATTGTCTCTCAACTGTGTTACAGAGTGTAGTACTACATTTCAGTGAAGTGTAAGGGTTTCCAAAGCTGCCGAACGTGTTTCTTTCTCTATTTCAATGGTATTCTGCCTTGTATAACACACATTTACCACTCTAGTCTCCTTTTAAGTAATGAATATAGCATTCATACAGTGTTTGATGTTATCTAAACTCGAATTAAGGATTTCCCTTATCTTAGCTACCTTTTCTACACTAAGAACTGACTTGGAGATTCTCTTTCAGCTGTTCTAAACCAGTTCTCATCTGTTTAGAGTCATTTTAACTGAATTATTCATGTTTTCATGTAGTTTCCTATATTCTGCCTTCTGGTCCAAGTATAAGCTTTGCCCACTTTATCAAACAACTTCCTACACACTGTTATGAACTGAGGCAGCTAGGGAACATTGTCTCTCAACTGTGTTATAGAGTGTAGTACTACATTTCAGTGAAGTGTAAAGCTTTCGAAAGCTGCCGATCGTGTTTCTTTCTCTATTTCAATGGTATTCTGCCTTGTATAACACACATTTACCACTCTAGTCTCCTTTAAGTAATGAATATAGAATTCATACAGTGTTTGATGTTATCTTAACTCGAATTAAGGATTTCCCTTATCTTAGCTACCTTTTCTACACTAAGAACTGACTTGGAGAATCTCTTTCAGCTGTTCTAAAACAAGTTCTCTTCTGTTTACAGTCATTTTCACTGAATTATTCATGTTTTCATGTAGTTTCCTATATTCTGCCTTCTGGTCCAAGTATAAGCTTTGCCCACTTTATCAAACAACTTCCTACTCATTGTTATGAACTAAGGCAGCTAGGGAACATTGTCTCTCAACTGTGTTATAGAGTGTAGTACTACATTTCAGTGAAGTGTAAGGCTTTCCAAAGCTGCCGAACCTGTTTCTTTCTCTATTTCAATGGTATTCTGCCTTGTATAACACACATTTACCACTCTAGTCTCCTTTAAGTAATGAATATAGGATTCATACAGTGTTTGATGTTATCTTAACTCGAATTAAGGATTTCCCTTATCTTAGCTACCTTTTCTACACTAAGAACTGACTTGGAGATTCTCTTTCAGCTGTTCTAAACAAGTTCTCATCTGTTTACAGTCATTTTCACTGAATTATTCATGTTTTCATGTAGTTTCCTATATTCTGCCTTCTGGTCCAAGTATAAGCTTTGCCCACTTTATCAAAAAACTTCCTACACACTGTTATGAACTGAGGCAGCTAGGGAACATTGTCTCTCAACGGTGTTATAGAGTGTAGTACTACATTTCAGTGAAGTGTAAGGCTTTCCAAAGCTACCGAACGTGTTTCTTTCTCTATTTCAATGGTATTCTGCCTTATATAACATACATTTACCACTCTAGTCACCTTTAAGTAAACAATATAGGATACATACAGTGTTTGATGTTATCTTAACTCGAATTAAGGATTTCCCTTATCTTAGCTACCTTTTCTACACTAAGAACTGACTTGGAGATTCTCTTTCAGCTGTTCTAAACAAGTTCTCATCTGTTTACAGTCATTTTCAATAAATTATGCATGTTTTCATGTAGTTTCCTATATTCTGCCTTCTGGTCCAAGTATGAGCTTTGCCCACTTTATCAAACAACTTCCTACACACTGTTATTAACTGAGGCAGCTGGGGAACATTGTCTCTCAACTGTGTTACAGAGTGTAGTACTACATTTCAGTGAAGTGTAAGGGTTTCCAAAGCTGCCGAACGTGTTTCTTTCTCTATTTCAATGGTATTCTGCCTTGTATAACACACATTTACCACTCTAGTCTCCTTTTAAGTAATGAATATAGCATTCATACAGTGTTTGATGTTATCTAAACTCGAATTAAGGATTTCCCTTATCTTAGCTACCTTTTCTACACTAAGAACTGACTTGGAGATTCTCTTTCAGCTGTTCTAAACCAGTTCTCATCTGTTTAGAGTCATTTTAACTGAATTATTCATGTTTTCATGTAGTTTCCTATATTCTGCCTTCTGGTCCAAGTATAAGCTTTGCCCACTTTATCAAACAAATTCCTACACACTGTTATGAACTGAGGCAGCTAGGGAACATTGTCTCTCAACTGTGTTATAGAGTGTAGTACTACATTTCAGTGAAGTGTAAGGCTTTCCAAAGCTGCCGAACGTGTTTCTTTCTCTATTTCAATGGTATTCTGCCTTGTATAACACACATTTACCACTCCAGTCTACTTTAAGTAAAGAATATAGGATTCATACAGTGTTTCATGTGATCTTAACTGGCATTACGGATTTCCCTTATCTTAGCTACCTTTTCTACACTAAGAACTGACTTGGAGATTCTCTTTCATCTGTTCTAAACAAGTTCTTATCCGTTTACAGTCATTTTCACTGAATTATTCATGTTTTCATGTAGTTTCCAATATTCTGCCTTCTGGTCCAAGTATAAGCTTTGCCCACTTTATCAAACAACTTCCTACACACTGTTATGAACTGAGGCAGCTAGGGAACATTGTCTCTCAACTGTGTTATAGAGTGTAGTACTACATTTCAGTGAAGTGTAAAGCTTTCGAAAGCTGCCGATCGTGTTTCTTTCTCTATTTCAATGGTATTCTGCCTTGTATAACACACATTTACCACTCTAGTCTCCTTTAAGTAATGAATATAGAATTCATACAGTGTTTGATGTTATCTTAACTCGAATTAAGGATTTCCCTTATCTTAGCTACCTTTTCTACACTAAGAACTGACTTGGAGAATCTCTTTCAGCTGTTCTAAAATAAGTTCTCTTCTGTTTACAGTCATTTTCACTGAATTATTCATGTTTTCATGTAGTTTCCTATATTCTGCCTTCTGGTCCAAGTATAAGCTTTGCCCACTTTATCAAACAACTTCCTACTCATTGTTATGAACTAAGGCAGCTAGGGAACATTGTCTCTCAACTGTGTTATAGAGTGTAGTACTACATTTCAGTGAAGTGTAAGGCTTTCCAAAGCTGCCGAACCTGTTTCTTTCTCTATTTCAATGGTATTCTGCCTTGTATAACACACATTTACCACTCTAGTCTCCTTTAAGTAATGAATATAGGATTCATACAGTGTTTGATGTTATCTTAACTCGAATTAAGGATTTCCCTTATCTTAGCTACCTTTTCTACACTAAGAACTGACTTGGAGATTCTCTTTCAGCTGTTCTAAACAAGTTCTCATCTGTTTACAGTCATTTTCACTGAATTATTCATGTTTTCATGTAGTTTCCTATATTCTGCCTTCTGGTCCAAGTATAAGCTTTGCCCACTTTATCAAAAAACTTCCTACACACTGTTATGAACTGAGGCAGCTAGGGAACATTGTCTCTCAACTGTGTTATAGAGTGTAGTACTACATTTCAGTGAAGTGTAAGGCTTTCCAAAGCTGCCGAACGTGTTTCTTTCTCTATTTCAATGGTATTCTGCCTTATATAACATACATTTACCACTCTAGTCACCTTTAAGTAAACAATATAGGATACATACAGTGTTTGATGTTATCTTAACTCGAATTAAGGATTTCCCTTATCTTAGCTACCTTTTCTACACTAAGAACTGACTTGGAGATTCTCTTTCAGCTGTTCTAAACAAGTTCTCATCTGTTTACAGTCATTTTCAATAAATTATGCATGTTTTCATGTAGTTTCCTATATTCTGCCTTCTGGTCCAAGTATAAGCTTTGCCCACTTTATCAAACAACTTCCTACACACTGTTATTAACTGAGGCAGCTCGGGAACATTGTCTCTCAACTGTGTTACAGAGTGTAGTACTACATTTCAGTGAAGTGTAAGGCTTTCCAAAGCTGCCGAACCTGTTTCTTTCTCTATTTCAATGGTATTCTGCCTTGTATAACACACATTTACCACTCTAGTCTCCTTTAAGTAATGAATATAGGATTCATACAGTGTTTGATGTTATCTTAACTCGAATTAAGGATTTCCCTTATCTTAGCTACCTTTTCTACACTAAGAACTGACTTGGAGATTCTCTTTCAGCTGTTCTAAACAAGTTCTCATCTGTTTACAGTCATTTTCACTGAATTATTCATGTTTTCATGTAGTTTCCTATATTCTGCCTTCTGGTCCAAGTATAAGCTTTGCCCACTTTATCAAAAAACTTCCTACACACTGTTATGAACTGAGGCAGCTAGGGAACATTGTCTCTCAACTGTGTTATAGAGTGTAGTACTACATTTCAGTGAAGTGTAAGGCTTTCCAAAGCTGCCGAACGTGTTTCTTTCTCTATTTCAATGGTATTCTGCCTTGTATAACACACATTTACCACTCCAGTCTACTTTAAGTAAAGAATATAGGATTCATACAGTGTTTCATGTGATCTTAACTGGCATTACGGATTTCCCTTATCTTAGCTACCTTTTCTACACTAAGAACTGACTTGGAGATTCTCTTTCATCTGTTCTAAACAAGTTCTCATCCGTTTACAGTCATTTTCACTGAATTATTCATGTTTTCATGTAGTTTCCAATATTCTGCCTTCTGGTCCAAGTATAAGCTTTGCCCACTTTATCAAACAAATTCCTACACATTGTTATGAACTAAGGCAGCTAGGGAACATTGTCTCTCAACTGTGTTATAGAGTGTAGTACTACATTTCAGTGAAGTGTAAGGCTTTCCAAAGCTGCCGAACGTGTTTCTTTCTCTATTTCAATGGTATTCTGCCTTGTATAACACACATTTAGCACTCTAGTCTCCTTTTAAGTAATGAATATAGCATTCATACAGTGTTTGATGTTATCTAAACTAGAATTAACGATTTCCCTTATCTTAGCTACCTTTTCTACACTAAGAACTGACTTGGAGATTCTCTTTCAGCTGTTCTAAACCAGTTCTCATCTGTTTACAGTCATTTTAACTGAATTATTCATGTTTTAATGTAGTTTCCTATATTCTGCCTTCTGGTCCAAGTATAAGCTTTGCCGACTTTATCAAACAACTTCCTACACACTGTTATGAACCGAGGGAGCTCGGGAACATTGTCTCTCAACTGTGTTATAGAGTGTAGTACTACATTTCAGTGAAGTGTAAGGCTTTCCAAAGCTGCCGAACGTGTTTCTTTCTCTATTTCAATGGTATTCTGCCTTGTATAACACACATTTAAAACTCTAGTCTCCTTTAAGTAATTAATATAGGATTCATACAGTGTTTGATGTTATCTTAACTCGAATTAAGGATTTCCCTTATCTTAGCTACCTTTTCTACACTAAGAACTGACTTGGAGAATCTCTTTCAGCTGTTCTAAAACAAGTTCTCTTCTGTTTACAGTCATTTTCACTGAATTATTCATGTTTTCATGTAGTTTCCTATATTCTGCCTTCTGGCCCAAGTATAAGCTTTGCCGACTTTATCAAACAACTTCCTACACACTGTTATGAACTGAGGCAGCTCGGGAACATTGTCTCTCAACTGTGTTATAGAGTGTAGTACTACATTTCAGTGAAGTGTAAGGCTTTCCAAAGCTGCCGAACGTGTTTCTTTCTCTATTTCAATGGTATTCTGCCTTGTATAACACACATTTACCACTCTAGTCTCCTTTAAGTAATGAATATAGGATTCATACAGTGTTTGATGTTATCTTAACTCGAATTAAGGATTTCCCGGATCTTAGCTACCTTTTCTACAATAAGAACAGACTTGGAGAATCTCTTTCAGCTGTTCTAAACAAGTTCTCATCTGTTTACAGTCATTTTCACTAAATTATTCATGTTTTCATGTAGTTTCCTATATTCTGCCTTCTGGTCCAAGTATAAGCTTTGCCCACTTTATCAAACAAATTCCTACACATTGTTATGAACTAAGGCAGCTAGGGAACATTGTCTCTCAACTGTGTTATAGAGTGTAGTACTACATTTCAGTGAAGTGTAAGGCTTTCCAAAGCTGCCGAACGTGTTTCTTTCTCTATTTCAATGGTATTCTGCCTTGTAAAACACACATTTAGCACTCTAGTCTCCTTTCAAGTAATGAATATAGCATTCATACAGTGTTTGATGTTATCTCAACTAGAATTAACGATTTCCCTTATCTTAGCTACCTTTTCTACACTAAGAACTGACTTGGAGATTCTCTTTCAGCTGTTCTAAACCAGTTCTCATCTGTTTACAGTCATTTTAACTGAATTATTCATGTTTTAATGTAGTTTCCTATATTCTGCCTTCTGGTCCAAGTATAAGCTTTGCCGACTTTATCAAACAACTTCCTACACACTGTTATGAACCGAGGGAGCTCGGGAACATTGTCTCTCAACTGTGTTATAGAGTGTAGTACTACATTTCAGTGAAGTGTAAGGCTTTCCAAAGCTGCCGCACGTGTTTCTTTCTCTATTTCAATGGTATTCTGCCTTGTATAACACACATTTAAAACTCTAGTCTCCTTTAAGTAATGAATATAGGATTCATACAGTGTTTGATGTTATCTTAACTCGAATTAAGGATTTCCCTTATCTTAGCTACCTTTTCTACACTAAGAACTGACTTGGAGATTCTCTTTCAGCTGTTCTAAACAAGTTCTCATCTGTTTACAGTCATTTTCACTGAATTATTCATGTTTTCATGTAGTTTCCTATATTCTGCCTTCTGGTCCAAGTATAAGCTTTGCCCACTTTATCAAAAAACTTCCTACACACTGTTATGAACTGAGGCAGCTAGGGAACATTGTCTCTCAACTGTGTTATAGAGTGTAGTACTACATTTCAGTGAAGTGAAAGGCTTTCCAAAGCTGCCGAACGTGTTTCTTTCTCTATTTCAATGGTATTCTGCCTTATATAACATACATTTACCACTCTAGTCACCTTTAAGTAAACAATATAGGATACATACAGTGTTTGATGTTATCTTAACTCGAATTAAGGATTTCCCTTATCTTAGCTACCTTTTCTACACTAAGAACTGACTTGGAGATTCTCTTTCAGCTGTTCTAAACCAGTTCTCATCTATTTAGAGTCATTTTAACTGAATTATTCATGTTTTCATGTAGTTTCCTATATTCTGCCTTCTGGCCCAAGTATAAGCTTTGCCGACTTTATCAAACAACTTCCTACACACTGTTATGAACTGAGGCAGCTCGGGAACATTGTCTCTCAACTGTGTTATAGAGTGTAGTACTACATTTCAGTGAAGTGTAAGGCTTTCCAAAGCTGCCAAACGTGTTTCTTTCTCTATTTCAATGGTATTCTGCCTTGTATAACACACATTTACCACTCTAGTCTCCTTTCAGTAATGAATATAGGATTCATACAGTGTTTGATGTTATCTTAACTCGAATTAAGGATTTCCCGGATCTTAGCTACCTTTTCTACAATAAGAACAGACTTGGAGAATCTCTTTCAGCTGTTCTAAACAAGTTCTCATCTGTTTACAGTCATTTTCACTAAATTATTCATGTTTTCATGTAGTTTCCTATATTCTGCCTTCTGGTCCAAGTATAAGCTTTGCCCACTTTATCAAACAAATTCCTACACATTGTTATGAACTAAGGCAGCTAGGGAACATTGTCTCTCAACTGTGTTATAGAGTGTAGTACTACATTTCAGTGAAGTGTAAGGCTTTCCAAAGCTGCCGAACGTGTTTCTTTCTCTATTTCAATGGTATTCTGCCTTGTATAACACACATTTAGCACTCTAGTCTCCTTTTAAGTAATGAATATAGCATTCATACAGTGTTTGATGTTATCTAAACTAGAATTAACGATTTCCCTTATCTTAGCTACCTTTTCTACACTAAGAACTGACTTGGAGATTCTCTTTCAGCTGTTCTAAACCAGTTCTCATCTGTTTACAGTCATTTTAACTGAATTATTCATGTTTTAATGTAGTTTCCTATATTCTGCCTTCTGGTCCAAGTATAAGCTTTGCCGACTTTATCAAACAACTTCCTACACACTGTTATGAACCGAGGGAGCTTGGGAACATTGTCTCTCAACTGTGTTATAGAGTGTAGTACTACATTTCAGTGAAGTGTAAGGCTTTCCAAAGCTGCCGAACGTGTTTCTTTCTCTATTTCAATGGTATTCTGCCTTGTATAACACACATTTAAAACTCTAGTCTCCTTTAAGTAATGAATATAGGATTCATACAGTGTTTGATGTTATCTTAACTCGAATTAAGGATTTCCCTTATCTTAGCTACCTTTTCTACACTAAGAACTGACTTGGAGAATCTCTTTCAGCTGTTCTAAAACAAGTTCTCTTCTGTTTACAGTCATTTTCACTGAATTATTCATGTTTTCATGTAGTTTCCTATATTCTGCCTTCTGGCCCAAGTATAAGCTTTGCCGACTTTATCAAACAACTTCCTACACACTGTTATGAACTGAGGCAGCTCGGGAACATTGTCTCTCAACTGTGTTATAGAGTGTAGTACTACATTTCAGTGAAGTGTAAGGCTTTCCAAAGCTGCCGAACGTGTTTCTTTCTCTATTTCAATGGTATTCTGCCTTGTATAACACACATTTACCACTCTAGTCTCCTTTAAGTAATGAATATAGGATTCATACAGTGTTTGATGTTATCTTAACTCGAATTAAGGATTTCCCGGATCTTAGCTACCTTTTCTACAATGAGAACAGACTTGGAGAATCTCTTTCAGCTGTTCTAAACAAGTTCTCATCTGTTTACAGTCATTTTCAATAAATTATGCATGTTTTCATGTAGTTTCCTATATTCTGCCTTCTGGTCCAAGTATAAGCTTTGCCCACTTTATCAAACAACTTCCTACACACTGTTATTAACTGAGGCAGCTCGGGAACATTGTCTCTCAACTGTGTTACAGAGTGTAGTACTACATTTCAGTGAAGTGTAAGGGTTTCCAAAGCTGCCGAACGTGTTTCTTTCTCTATTTCAATGGTATTCTGCCTTGTATAACACACATTTACCACTCTAGTCTCCTTTTAAGTAATGAATATAGCATTCATACAGTGTTTGATGTTATCTAAACTCGAATTAAGGATTTCCCTTATCTTAGCTACCTTTTCTACACTAAGAACTGACTTGGAGATTCTCTTTCAGCTGTTCTAAACCAGTTCTCATCTGTTTAGAGTCATTTTAACTGAATTATTCATGTTTTCATGTAGTTTCCTATATTCTGCCTTCCTGTCCAAGTATAAGCTTTGCCCACTTTATCAAACAACTTCCTACACACTGTTATGAACTGAGGCAGCTAGGGAACATTGTCTCTCAACTGTGTTATAGAGTGTAGTACTACATTTCAGTGAAGTGTAAAGCTTTCGAAAGCTGCCGATCGTGTTTCTTTCTCTATTTCAATGGTATTCTGCCTTGTATAACACACATTTACCACTCTAGTCTCCTTTAAGTAATGAATATAGAATTCATACAGTGTTTGATGTTATCTTAACTCGAATTAAGGATTTCCCTTATCTTAGCTACCTTTTCTACACTAAGAACTGACTTGGAGAATCTCTTTCAGCTGTTCTAAAACAAGTTCTCTTCTGTTTACAGTCATTTTCACTGAATTATTCATGTTTTCATGTAGTTTCCTATATTCTGCCTTCTGGTCCAAGTATAAGCTTTGCCCACTTTATCAAACAACTTCCTACTCATTGTTATCAACTAAGGCAGCTAGGGAACATTGTCTCTCAACTGTGTTATAGAGTGTAGTACTACATTTCAGTGAAGTGTAAGGCTTTCCAAAGCTGCCGAACCTGTTTCTTTCTCTATTTCAATGGTATTCTGCCTTGTATAACACACATTTACCACTCTAGTCTCCTTTAAGTAATGAATATAGGATTCATACAGTGTTTGATGTTATCTTAACTCGAATTAAGGATTTCCCTTATCTTAGCTACCTTTTCTACACTAAGAACTGACTTGGAGATTCTCTTTCAGCTGTTCTAAACAAGTTCTCATCTGTTTACAGTCATTTTCACTGAATTATTCATGTTTTCATGTAGTTTCCTATATTCTGCCTTCTGGTCCAAGTATAAGCTTTGCCCACTTTATCAAAAAACTTCCTACACACTGTTATGAACTGAGGCAGCTAGGGAACATTGTCTCTCAACGGTGTTATAGAGTGTAGTACTACATTTCAGTGAAGTGTAAGGCTTTCCAAAGCTACCGAACGTGTTTCTTTCTCTATTTCAATGGTATTCTGCCTTATATAACATACATTTACCACTCTAGTCACCTTTAAGTAAACAATATAGGATACATACAGTGTTTGATGTTATCTTAACTCGAATTAAGGATTTCCCTTATCTTAGCTACCTTTTCTACACTAAGAACTGACTTGGAGATTCTCTTTCAGCTGTTCTAAACAAGTTCTCATCTGTTTACAGTCATTTTCAATAAATTATGCATGTTTTCATGTAGTTTCCTATATTCTGCCTTCTGGTCCAAGTATAAGCTTTGCCCACTTTATCAAACAACTTCCTACACACTGTTATTAACTGAGGCAGCTGGGGAACATTGTCTCTCAACTGTGTTACAGAGTGTAGTACTACATTTCAGTGAAGTGTAAGGGTTTCCAAAGCTGCCGAACGTGTTTCTTTCTCTATTTCAATGGTATTCTGCCTTGTATAACACACATTTACCACTCTAGTCTCCTTTTAAGTAATGAATATAGCATTCATACAGTGTTTGATGTTATCTAAACTCGAATTAAGGATTTCCCTTATCTTAGCTACCTTTTCTACACTAAGAACTGACTTGGAGATTCTCTTTCAGCTGTTCTAAACCAGTTCTCATCTGTTTAGAGTCATTTTAACTGAATTATTCATGTTTTCATGTAGTTTCCTATATTCTGCCTTCTGGTCCAAGTATAAGCTTTGCCCACTTTATCAAACAAATTCCTACACACTGTTATGAACTGAGGCAGCTAGGGAACATTGTCTCTCAACTGTGTTATAGAGTGTAGTACTACATTTCAGTGAAGTGTAAGGCTTTCCAAAGCTGCCGAACGTGTTTCTTTCTCTATTTCAATGGTATTCTGCCTTGTATAACACACATTTACCACTCCAGTCTACTTTAAGTAAAGAATATAGGATTCATACAGTGTTTCATGTGATCTTAACTGGCATTACGGATTTCCCTTATCTTAGCTACCTTTTCTACACTAAGAACTGACTTGGAGATTCTCTTTCATCTGTTCTAAACAAGTTCTTATCCGTTTACAGTCATTTTCACTGAATTATTCATGTTTTCATGTAGTTTCCAATATTCTGCCTTCTGGTCCAAGTATAAGCTTTGCCCACTTTATCAAACAACTTCCTACACACTGTTATGAACTGAGGCAGCTAGGGAACATTGTCTCTCAACTGTGTTATAGAGTGTAGTACTACATTTCAGTGAAGTGTAAAGCTTTCGAAAGCTGCCGATCGTGTTTCTTTCTCTATTTCAATGGTATTCTGCCTTGTATAACACACATTTACCACTCTAGTCTCCTTTAAGTAATGAATATAGAATTCATACAGTGTTTGATGTTATCTTAACTCGAATTAAGGATTTCCCTTATCTTAGCTACCTTTTCTACACTAAGAACTGACTTGGAGATTCTCTTTCAGCTGTTCTAAACAAGTTCTCATCTGTTTACAGTCATTTTCACTGAATTATTCATGTTTTCATGTAGTTTCCTATATTCTGCCTTCTGGTCCAAGTATAAGCTTTGCCCACTTTATCAAAAAACTTCCTACACACTGTTATGAACTGAGGCAGCTAGGGAACATTGTCTCTCAACTGTGTTATAGAGTGTAGTACTACATTTCAGTGAAGTGTAAGGCTTTCCAAAGCTGCCGAACGTGTTTCTTTCTCTATTTCAATGGTATTCTGCCTTATATAACATACATTTACCACTCTAGTCACCTTTAAGTAAACAATATAGGATACATACAGTGTTTCATGTTATCTTAACTCGAATTAAGGATTTCCCTTATCTTAGCTACCTTTTCTACACTAAGAACTGACTTGGAGATTCTCTTTCAGCTGTTCTAAACAAGTTCTCATCTGTTTACAGTCATTTTCAATAAATTATGCATGTTTTCATGTAGTTTCCTATATTCTGCCTTCTGGTCCAAGTATAAGCTTTGCCCACTTTATCAAACAACTTCCTACACACTGTTATTAACTGAGGCAGCTCGGGAACATTGTCTCTCAACTGTGTTACAGAGTGTAGTACTACATTTCAGTGAAGTGTAAGGCTTTCCAAAGCTGCCGAACCTGTTTCTTTCTCTATTTCAATGGTATTCTGCCTTGTATAACACACATTTACCACTCTAGTCTCCTTTAAGTAATGAATATAGGATTCATACAGTGTTTGATGTTATCTTAACTCGAATTAAGGATTTCCCTTATCTTAGCTACCTTTTCTACACTAAGAACTGACTTGGAGATTCTCTTTCAGCTGTTCTAAACAAGTTCTCATCTGTTTACAGTCATTTTCACTGAATTATTCATGTTTTCATGTAGTTTCCTATATTCTGCCTTCTGGTCCAAGTATAAGCTTTGCCCACTTTATCAAAAAACTTCCTACACACTGTTATGAACTGAGGCAGCTAGGGAACATTGTCTCTCAACTGTGTTATAGAGTGTAGTACTACATTTCAGTGAAGTGTAAGGCTTTCCAAAGCTGCCGAACGTGTTTCTTTCTCTATTTCAATGGTATTCTGCCTTGTATAACACACATTTACCACTCCAGTCTACTTTAAGTAAAGAATATAGGATTCATACAGTGTTTCATGTGATCTTAACTGGCATTACGGATTTCCCTTATCTTAGCTACCTTTTCTACACTAAGAACTGACTTGGAGATTCTCTTTCATCTGTTCTAAACAAGTTCTCATCCGTTTACAGTCATTTTCACTGAATTATTCATGTTTTCATGTAGTTTCCAATATTCTGCCTTCTGGTCCAAGTATAAGCTTTGCCCACTTTATCAAACAAATTCCTACACATTGTTATGAACTAAGGCAGCTAGGGAACATTGTCTCTCAACTGTGTTATAGAGTGTAGTACTACATTTCAGTGAAGTGTAAGGCTTTCCAAAGCTGCCGAACGTGTTTCTTTCTCTATTTCAATGGTATTCTGCCTTGTATAACACACATTTAGCACTCTAGTCTCCTTTTAAGTAATGAATATAGCATTCATACAGTGTTTGATGTTATCTAAACTAGAATTAACGATTTCCCTTATCTTAGCTACCTTTTCTACACTAAGAACTGACTTGGAGATTCTCTTTCAGCTGTTCTAAACCAGTTCTCATCTGTTTACAGTCATTTTAACTGAATTATTCATGTTTTAATGTAGTTTCCTATATTCTGCCTTCTGGTCCAAGTATAAGCTTTGCCGACTTTATCAAACAACTTCCTACACACTGTTATGAACCGAGGGAGCTCGGGAACATTGTCTCTCAACTGTGTTATAGAGTGTAGTACTACATTTCAGTGAAGTGTAAGGCTTTCCAAAGCTGCCGAACGTGTTTCTTTCTCTATTTCAATGGTATTCTGCCTTGTATAACACACATTTAAAACTCTAGTCTCCTTTAAGTAATTAATATAGGATTCATACAGTGTTTGATGTTATCTTAACTCGAATTAAGGATTTCCCTTATCTTAGCTACCTTTTCTACACTAAGAACTGACTTGGAGAATCTCTTTCAGCTGTTCTAAAACAAGTTCTCTTCTGTTTACAGTCATTTTCACTGAATTATTCATGTTTTCATGTAGTTTCCTATATTCTGCCTTCTGGCCCAAGTATAAGCTTTGCCGACTTTATCAAACAACTTCCTACACACTGTTATGAACTGAGGCAGCTCGGGAACATTGTCTCTCAACTGTGTTATAGAGTGTAGTACTACATTTCAGTGAAGTGTAAGGCTTTCCAAAGCTGCCGAACGTGTTTCTTTCTCTATTTCAATGGTATTCTGCCTTGTATAACACACATTTACCACTCTAGTCTCCTTTAAGTAATGAATATAGGATTCATACAGTGTTTGATGTTATCTTAACTCGAATTAAGGATTTCCCGGATCTTAGCTACCTTTTCTACAATAAGAACAGACTTGGAGAATCTCTTTCAGCTGTTCTAAACAAGTTCTCATCTGTTTACAGTCATTTTCACTAAATTATTCATGTTTTCATGTAGTTTCCTATATTCTGCCTTCTGGTCCAAGTATAAGCTTTGCCCACTTTATCAAACAAATTCCTACACATTGTTATGAACTAAGGCAGCTAGGGAACATTGTCTCTCAACTGTGTTATAGAGTGTAGTACTACATTTCAGTGAAGTGTAAGGCTTTCCAAAGCTGCCGAACGTGTTTCTTTCTCTATTTCAATGGTATTCTGCCTTGTAAAACACACATTTAGCACTCTAGTCTCCTTTCAAGTAATGAATATAGCATTCATACAGTGTTTGATGTTATCTCAACTAGAATTAACGATTTCCCTTATCTTAGCTACCTTTTCTACACTAAGAACTGACTTGGAGATTCTCTTTCAGCTGTTCTAAACCAGTTCTCATCTGTTTACAGTCATTTTAACTGAATTATTCATGTTTTAATGTAGTTTCCTATATTCTGCCTTCTGGTCCAAGTATAAGCTTTGCCGACTTTATCAAACAACTTCCTACACACTGTTATGAACCGAGGGAGCTCGGGAACATTGTCTCTCAACTGTGTTATAGAGTGTAGTACTACATTTCAGTGAAGTGTAAGGCTTTCCAAAGCTGCCGAACGTGTTTCTTTCTCTATTTCAATGGTATTCTGCCTTGTATAACACACATTTAAAACTCTAGTCTCCTTTAAGTAATGAATATAGGATTCATACAGTGTTTGATGTTATCTTAACTCGAATTAAGGATTTCCCTTATCTTAGCTACCTTTTCTACACTAAGAACTGACTTGGAGATTCTCTTTCAGCTGTTCTAAACAAGTTCTCATCTGTTTACAGTCATTTTCACTGAATTATTCATGTTTTCATGTAGTTTCCTATATTCTGCCTTCTGGTCCAAGTATAAGCTTTGCCCACTTTATCAAAAAACTTCCTACACACTGTTATGAACTGAGGCAGCTAGGGAACATTGTCTCTCAACTGTGTTATAGAGTGTAGTACTACATTTCAGTGAAGTGAAAGGCTTTCCAAAGCTGCCGAACGTGTTTCTTTCTCTATTTCAATGGTATTCTGCCTTATATAACATACATTTACCACTCTAGTCACCTTTAAGTAAACAATATAGGATACATACAGTGTTTGATGTTATCTTAACTCGAATTAAGGATTTCCCTTATCTTAGCTACCTTTTCTACACTAAGAACTGACTTGGAGATTCTCTTTCAGCTGTTCTAAACCAGTTCTCATCTATTTAGAGTCATTTTAACTGAATTATTCATGTTTTCATGTAGTTTCCTATATTCTGCCTTCTGGCCCAAGTATAAGCTTTGCCGACTTTATCAAACAACTTCCTACACACTGTTATGAACTGAGGCAGCTCGGGAACATTGTCTCTCAACTGTGTTATAGAGTGTAGTACTACATTTCAGTGAAGTGTAAGGCTTTCCAAAGCTGCCAAACGTGTTTCTTTCTCTATTTCAATGGTATTCTGCCTTGTATAACACACATTTACCACTCTAGTCTCCTTTCAGTAATGAATATAGGATTCATACAGTGTTTGATGTTATCTTAACTCGAATTAAGGATTTCCCGGATCTTAGCTACCTTTTCTACAATAAGAACAGACTTGGAGAATCTCTTTCAGCTGTTCTAAACAAGTTCTCATCTGTTTACAGTCATTTTCACTAAATTATTCATGTTTTCATGTAGTTTCCTATATTCTGCCTTCTGGTCCAAGTATAAGCTTTGCCCACTTTATCAAACAAATTCCTACACATTGTTATGAACTAAGGCAGCTAGGGAACATTGTCTCTCAACTGTGTTATAGAGTGTAGTACTACATTTCAGTGAAGTGTAAGGCTTTCCAAAGCTGCCGAACGTGTTTCTTTCTCTATTTCAATGGTATTCTGCCTTGTATAACACACATTTAGCACTCTAGTCTCCTTTTAAGTAATGAATATAGCATTCATACAGTGTTTGATGTTATCTAAACTAGAATTAACGATTTCCCTTATCTTAGCTACCTTTTCTACACTAAGAACTGACTTGGAGATTCTCTTTCAGCTGTTCTAAACCAGTTCTCATCTGTTTACAGTCATTTTAACTGAATTATTCATGTTTTAATGTAGTTTCCTATATTCTGCCTTCTGGTCCAAGTATAAGCTTTGCCGACTTTATCAAACAACTTCCTACACACTGTTATGAACCGAGGGAGCTCGGGAACATTGTCTCTCAACTGTGTTATAGAGTGTAGTACTACATTTCAGTGAAGTGTAAGGCTTTCCAAAGCTGCCGAACGTGTTTCTTTCTCTATTTCAATGGTATTCTGCCTTGTATAACACACATTTAAAACTCTAGTCTCCTTTAAGTAATGAATATAGGATTCATACAGTGTTTGATGTTATCTTAACTCGAATTAAGGATTTCCCTTATCTTAGCTACCTTTTCTACACTAAGAACTGACTTGGAGAATCTCTTTCAGCTGTTCTAAAACAAGTTCTCTTCTGTTTACAGTCATTTTCACTGAATTATTCATGTTTTCATGTAGTTTCCTATATTCTGCCTTCTGGCCCAAGTATAAGCTTTGCCGACTTTATCAAACAACTTCCTACACACTGTTATGAACTGAGGCAGCTCGGGAACATTGTCTCTCAACTGTGTTATAGAGTGTAGTACTACATTTCAGTGAAGTGTAAGGCTTTCCAAAGCTGCCGAACGTGTTTCTTTCTCTATTTCAATGGTATTCTGCCTTGTATAACACACATTTACCACTCTAGTCTCCTTTAAGTAATGAATATAGGATTCATACAGTGTTTGATGTTATCTTAACTCGAATTAAGGATTTCCCGGATCTTAGCTACCTTTTCTACAATAAGAACAGACTTGGAGAATCTCTTTCAGCTGTTCTAAACAAGTTCTCATCTGTTTACAGTCATTTTCAATAAATTATGCATGTTTTCATGTAGTTTCCTATATTCTGCCTTCTGGTCCAAGTATAAGCTTTGCCCACTTTATCAAACAACTTCCTACACACTGTTATTAACTGAGGCAGCTCGGGAACATTGTCTCTCAACTGTGTTACAGAGTGTAGTACTACATTTCAGTGAAGTGTAAGGGTTTCCAAAGCTGCCGAACGTGTTTCTTTCTCTATTTCAATGGTATTCTGCCTTGTATAACACACATTTACCACTCTAGTCTCCTTTTAAGTAATGAATATAGCATTCATACAGTGTTTGATGTTATCTAAACTCGAATTAAGGATTTCCCTTATCTTAGCTACCTTTTCGACACTAAGAACTGACTTGGAGATTCTCTTTCAGCTGTTCTAAACCAGTTCTCATCTATTTAGAATCATTTTAACTGAATTATTCATGTTTTCATGTAGTTTCCTATATTCTGCCTTCTGGCCCAAGTATAAGCTTTGCCGACTTTATCAAACAACTTCCTACACACTGTTATGAACTGAGGCAGCTCGGGAACATTGTCTCTCAACTGTGTTATAGAGTGTAGTACTACATTTCAGTGAAGTGTAAGGCTTTCCAAAGCTGCCGAACGTGTTTCTTTCTCTATTTCAATGGTATTCTGCCTTGTATAACACACATTTACCACTCTTGTCTCCTTTCAGTAATGAATATAGGATTCATACAGTGTTTGATGTTATCTTAACTCGAATTAAGGATTTCCCGGATCTTAGCTACCTTTTCTACAATAAGAACAGACTTGGAGAATCTCTTTCAGCTGTTCTAAACAAGTTCTCATCTGTTTACAGTCATTTTCACTAAATTATTCATGTTTTCATGTAGTTTCCTATATTCTGCCTTCTGGTCCAAGTATAAGCTTTGCCCACTTTATCAAACAAATTCCTACACATTGTTATGAACTAAGGCAGCTAGGGAACATTGTCTCTCAACTGTGTTATAGAGTGTAGTACTACATTTCAGTGAAGTGTAAGGCTTTCCAAAGCTGCCGAACGTGTTTCTTTCTCTATTTCAATGGTATTCTGCCTTGTATAACACACATTTAGCACTCTAGTCTCCTTTCAAGTAATGAATATAGCATTCATACAGTGTTTGATGTTATCTAAACTAGAATTAACGATTTCCCTTATCTTAGCTACCTTTTCTACACTAAGAACTGACTTGGAGATTCTCTTTCAGCTGTTCTAAACCAGTTCTCATCTGTTTACAGTCATTTTAACTGAATTATTCATGTTTTAATGTAGTTTCCTATATTCTGCCTTCTGGTCCAAGTATAAGCTTTGCCCACTTTATCAAACAACTTCCTACACACTGTTATGAACCGAGGGAGCTCGGGAACATTGTCTCTCAACTGTGTTATAGAGTGTAGTACTACATTTCAGTGAAGTGTAAGGCTTTCCAAAGCTGCCGAACGTGTTTCTTTCTCTATTTCAATGGTATTCTGCCTTGTATAACACACATTTAAAACTCTAGTCTCCTTTAAGTAATGAATATAGGATTCATACAGTGTTTGATGTTATCTTAACTCGAATTAAGGATTTCCCTTATCTTAGCTACCTTTTCTACACTAAGAACTGACTTGGACATTCTCTTTCAGCTGTTCTAAACAAGTTCTCATCTGTTTACAGTCATTTTCACTGAATTATTCATGTTTTCATGTAGTTTCCTATATTCTGCCTTCTGGTCCAAGTATAAGCTTTGCCCACTTTATCAAAAAACTTCCTACACACTGTTATGAACTGAGGCAGCTAGGGAACATTGTCTCTCAACTGTGTTATAGAGTGTAGTACTACATTTCAGTGAAGTGAAAGGCTTTCCAAAGCTGCCGAACGTGTTTCTTTCTCTATTTCAATGGTATTCTGCCTTATATAACATACATTTACCACCATAGTCACCTTTAAGTAAACAATATAGGATACATACAGTGTTTGATGTTATCTTAACTCGAATTAAGGATTTCCCTTATCTTAGCTACCTTTTCTACACTAAGAACTGACTTGGAGATTCTCTTTCAGCTGTTCTAAACAAGTTCTCATCTGTTTACAGTCATTTTCAATAAATTATGCATGTTTTCATGTAGTTTCCTATATTCTGCCTTCTGGTCCAAGTATAAGCTTTGCCCACTTTATCAAACAACTTCCTACACACTGTTATTAACTGAGGCAGCTCGGGAACATTGTCTCTCAACTGTGTTACAGAGTGTAGTACTACATTTCAGTGAAGTGTAAGGGTTTCCAAAGCTGCCGAACGTGTTTCTTTCTCTATTTCAATGGTATTCTGCCTTGTATAACACACATTTACCACTCTAGTCTCCTTTTAAGTAATGAATATAGCATTCATACAGTGTTTGATGTTATCTAAACACGAATTAAGGATTTCCCTTATCTTAGCTACCTTTTCGACACTAAGAACTGACTTGGAGATTCTCTTTCAGCTGTTCTAAACCAGTTCTCATCTATTTAGAGTCATTTTAACTGAATTATTCATGTTTTCATGTAGTTTCCTATATTCTGCCTTCTGGCCCAAGTATAAGCTTTGCCGACTTTATCAAACAACTTCCTACACACTGTTATGAACTGAGGCAGCTCGGGAACATTGTCTCTCAACTGTGTTATAGAGTGTAGTACTACATTTCAGTGAAGTGTAAGGCTTTCCAAAGCTGCCGAACGTGTTTCTTTCTCTATTTCAATGGTATTCTGCCTTGTATAACACACATTTACCACTCTAGTCTCCTTTCAGTAATGAATATAGGATTCATACAGTGTTTGATGTTATCTTAACTCGAATTAAGGATTTCCCGGATCTTAGCTACCTTTTCTACAATAAGAACAGACTTGGAGAATCTCTTTCAGCTGTTCTAAACAAGTTCTCATCTGTTTACAGTCATTTTCACTAAATTATTCATGTTTTCATGTAGTTTCCTATATTCTGCCTTCTGGTCCAAGTATAAGCTTTGCCCACTTTATCAAACAAATTCCTACACATTGTTATGAACTAAGGCAGCTAGGGAACATTGTCTCTCAACTGTGTTATAGAGTGTAGTACTACATTTCAGTGAAGTGTAAGGCTTTCCAAAGCTGCCGAACGTGTTTCTTTCTCTATTTCAATGGTATTCTGCCTTGTATAACACACATTTAGCACTCTAGTCTCCTTTTAAGTAATGAATATAGCATTCATACAGTGTTTGATGTTATCTAAACTAGAATTAACGATTTCCCTTATCTTAGCTACCTTTTCTACACTAAGAACTGACTTGGAGATTCTCTTTCAGCTGTTCTAAACCAGTTCTCATCTGTTTACAGTCATTTTAACTGAATTATTCATGTTTTAATGTAGTTTCCTATATTCTGCCTTCTGGTCCAAGTATAAGCTTTGCCGACTTTATCAAACAACTTCCTACACACTGTTATGAACCGAGGGAGCTCGGGAACATTGTCTCTCAACTGTGTTATAGAGTGTAGTACTACATTTCAGTGAAGTGTAAGGCTTTCCAAAGCTGCCGAACGTGTTTCTTTCTCTATTTCAATGGTATTCTGCCTTGTATAACACACATTTAAAACTCTAGTCTCCTTTAAGTAATGAATATAGGATTCATACAGTGTTTGATGTTATCTTAACTCGAATTAAGGATTTCCCTTATCTTAGCTACCTTTTCTACACTAAGAACTGACTTGGAGAATCTCTTTCAGCTGTTCTAAAACAAGTTCTCTTCTGTTTACAGTCATTTTCACTGAATTATTCATGTTTTCATGTAGTTTCCTATATTCTGCCTTCTGGCCCAAGTATAAGCTTTGCCGACTTTATCAAACAACTTCCTACACACTGTTATGAACTGAGGCAGCTCGGGAACATTGTCTCTCAACTGTGTTATAGAGTGTAGTACTACATTTCAGTGAAGTGTAAGGCTTTCCAAAGCTGCCGAACGTGTTTCTTTCTCTATTTCAATGGTATTCTGCCTTGTATAACACACATTTACCACTCTAGTCTCCTTTAAGTAATGAATATAGGATTCATACAGTGTTTGATGTTATCTTAACTCGAATTAAGGATTTCCCGGATCTTAGCTACCTTTTCTACAATAAGAACAGACTTGGAGAATCTCTTTCAGCTGTTCTAAACAAGTTCTCATCTGTTTACAGTCATTTTCAATAAATTATGCATGTTTTCATGTAGTTTCCTATATTCTGCCTTCTGGTCCAAGTATAAGCTTTGCCCACTTTATCAAACAACTTCCTACACACTGTTATTAACTGAGGCAGCTCGGGAACATTGTCTCTCAACTGTGTTACAGAGTGTAGTACTACATTTCAGTGAAGTGTAAGGGTTTCCAAAGCTGCCGAACGTGTTTCTTTCTCTATTTCAATGGTATTCTGCCTTGTATAACACACATTTACCACTCTAGTCTCCTTTTAAGTAATGAATATAGCATTCATACAGTGTTTGATGTTATCTAAACTCGAATTAAGGATTTCCCTTATCTTAGCTACCTTTTCGACACTAAGAACTGACTTGGAGATTCTCTTTCAGCTGTTCTAAACCAGTTCTCATCTATTTAGAATCATTTTAACTGAATTATTCATGTTTTCATGTAGTTTCCTATATTCTGCCTTCTGGCCCAAGTATAAGCTTTGCCGACTTTATCAAACAACTTCCTACACACTGTTACGAACTGAGGCAGCTCGGGAACATTGTCTCTCAACTGTGTTATAGAGTGTAGTACTACATTTCAGTGAAGTGTAAGGCTTTCCAAAGCTGCCGAACGTGTTTCTTTCTCTATTTCAATGGTATTCTGCCTTGTATAACACACATTTACCACTCTTGTCTCCTTTCAGTAATGAATATAGGATTCATACAGTGTTTGATGTTATCTTAACTCGAATTAAGGATTTCCCGGATCTTAGCTACCTTTTCTACAATAAGAACAGACTTGGAGAATCTCTTTCAGCTGTTCTAAACAAGTTCTCATCTGTTTACAGTCATTTTCACTAAATTATTCATGTTTTCATGTAGTTTCCTATATTCTGCCTTCTGGTCCAAGTATAAGCTTTGCCCACTTTATCAAACAAATTCCTACACATTGTTATGAACTAAGGCAGCTAGGGAACATTGTCTCTCAACTGTGTTATAGAGTGTAGTACTACATTTCAGTGAAGTGTAAGGCTTTCCAAAGCTGCCGAACGTGTTTCTTTCTCTATTTCAATGGTATTCTGCCTTGTATAACACACATTTAGCACTCTAGTCTCCTTTCAAGTAATGAATATAGCATTCATACAGTGTTTGATGTTATCTAAACTAGAATTAACGATTTCCCTTATCTTAGCTACCTTTTCTACACTAAGAACTGACTTGGAGATTCTCTTTCAGCTGTTCTAAACCAGTTCTCATCTGTTTACAGTCATTTTAACTGAATTATTCATGTTTTAATGTAGTTTCCTATATTCTGCCTTCTGGTCCAAGTATAAGCTTTGCCCACTTTATCAAACAACTTCCTACACACTGTTATGAACCGAGGGAGCTCGGGAACATTGTCTCTCAACTGTGTTATAGAGTGTAGTACTACATTTCAGTGAAGTGTAAGGCTTTCCAAAGCTGCCGAACGTGTTTCTTTCTCTATTTCAATGGTATTCTGCCTTGTATAACACACATTTAAAACTCTAGTCTCCTTTAAGTAATGAATATAGGATTCATACAGTGTTTGATGTTATCTTAACTCTAATTAAGGATTTCCCTTATCTTAGCTACCTTTTCTACACTAAGAACTGACTTGGACATTCTCTTTCAGCTGTTCTAAACAAGTTCTCATCTGTTTACAGTCATTTTCACTGAATTATTCATGTTTTCATGTAGTTTCCTATATTCTGCCTTCTGGTCCAAGTATAAGCTTTGCCCACTTTATCAAAAAACTTCCTACACACTGTTATGAACTGAGGCAGCTAGGGAACATTGTCTCTCAACTGTGTTATAGAGTGTAGTACTACATTTCAGTGAAGTGAAAGGCTTTCCAAAGCTGCCGAACGTGTTTCTTTCTCTATTTCAATGGTATTCTGCCTTATATAACATACATTTACCACCATAGTCACCTTTAAGTAAACAATATAGGATACATACAGTGTTTGATGTTATCTTAACTCGAATTAAGGATTTCCCTTATCTTAGCTACCTTTTCTACACTAAGAACTGACTTGGAGATTCTCTTTCAGCTGTTCTAAACAAGTTCTCATCTGTTTACAGTCATTTTCAATAAATTATGCATGTTTTCATGTAGTTTCCTATATTCTGCCTTCTGGTCCAAGTATAAGCTTTGCCCACTTTATCAAACAACTTCCTACACACTGTTATTAACTGAGGCAGCTCGGGAACATTGTCTCTCAACTGTGTTACAGAGTGTAGTACTACATTTCAGTGAAGTGTAAGGGTTTCCAAAGCTGCCGAACGTGTTTCTTTCTCTATTTCAATGGTATTCTGCCTTGTATAACACACATTTACCACTCTAGTCTCCTTTTAAGTAATGAATATAGCATTCATACAGTGTTTGATGTTATCTAAACACGAATTAAGGATTTCCCTTATCTTAGCTACCTTTTCGACACTAAGAACTGACTTGGAGATTCTCTTTCAGCTGTTCTAAACCAGTTCTCATCTATTTAGAGTCATTTTAACTGAATTATTCATGTTTTCATGTAGTTTCCTATATTCTGCCTTCTGGCCCAAGTATAAGCTTTGCCGACTTTATCAAACAACTTCCTACACACTGTTATGAACTGAGGCAGCTCGGGAACATTGTCTCTCAACTGTGTTATAGAGTGTAGTACTACATTTCAGTGAAGTGTAAGGCTTTCCAAAGCTGCCGAACGTGTTTCTTTCTCTATTTCAATGGTATTCTGCCTTGTATAACACACATTTACCACTCTAGTCTCCTTTCAGTAATGAATATAGGATTCATACAGTGTTTGATGTTATCTTAACTCGAATTAAGGATTTCCCGGATCTTAGCTACCTTTTCTACAATAAGAACAGACTTGGAGAATCTCTTTCAGCTGTTCTAAACAAGTTCTCATCTGTTTACAGTCATTTTCACTAAATTATTCATGTTTTCATGTAGTTTCCTATATTCTGCCTTCTGGTCCAAGTATAAGCTTTGCCCACTTTATCAAACAAATTCCTACACATTGTTATGAACTAAGGCAGCTAGGGAACATTGTCTCTCAACTGTGTTATAGAGTGTAGTACTACATTTCAGTGAAGTGTAAGGCTTTCCAAAGCTGCCGAACGTGTTTCTTTCTCTATTTCAATGGTATTCTGCCTTGTATAACACACATTTAGCACTCTAGTCTCCTTTTAAGTAATGAATATAGCATTCATACAGTGTTTGATGTTATCTAAACTAGAATTAACGATTTCCCTTATCTTAGCTACCTTTTCTACACTAAGAACTGACTTGGAGATTCTCTTTCAGCTGTTCTAAACCAGTTCTCATCTGTTTACAGTCATTTTAACTGAATTATTCATGTTTTAATGTAGTTTCCTATATTCTGCCTTCTGGTCCAAGTATAAGCTTTGCCGACTTTATCAAACAACTTCCTACACACTGTTATGAACCGAGGGAGCTCGGGAACATTGTCTCTCAACTGTGTTATAGAGTGTAGTACTACATTTCAGTGAAGTGTAAGGCTTTCCAAAGCTGCCGAACGTGTTTCTTTCTCTATTTCAATGGTATTCTGCCTTGTATAACACACATTTAAAACTCTAGTCTCCTTTAAGTAATGAATATAGGATTCATACAGTGTTTGATGTTATCTTAACTCGAATTAAGGATTTCCCTTATCTTAGCTACCTTTTCTACACTAAGAACTGACTTGGAGAATCTCTTTCAGCTGTTCTAAAACAAGTTCTCTTCTGTTTACAGTCATTTTCACTGAATTATTCATGTTTTCATGTAGTTTCCTATATTCTGCCTTCTGGCCCAAGTATAAGCTTTGCCGACTTTATCAAACAACTTCCTACACACTGTTATGAACTGAGGCAGCTCGGGAACATTGTCTCTCAACTGTGTTATAGAGTGTAGTACTACATTTCAGTGAAGTGTAAGGCTTTCCAAAGCTGCCGAACCTGTTTCTTTCTCTATTTCAATGGTATTCTGCCTTGTATAACACACATTTACCACTCTAGTCTCCTTTAAGTAATGAATATAGGATTCATACAGTGTTTGATGTTATCTTAACTCGAATTAAGGATTTCCCGGATCTTAGCTACCTTTTCTACAATAAGAACAGACTTGGAGAATCTCTTTCAGCTGTTCTAAACAAGTTCTCATCTGTTTACAGTCATTTTCAATAAATTATGCATGTTTTCATGTAGTTTCCTATATTCTGCCTTCTGGTCCAAGTATAAGCTTTGCCCACTTTATCAAACAACTTCCTACACACTGTTATTAACTGAGGCAGCTCGGGAACATTGTCTCTCAACTGTGTTACAGAGTGTAGTTCTACATTTCAGTGAAGTGTAAGGGTTTCCAAAGCTGCCGAACGTGTTTCTTTCTCTATTTCAATGGTATTCTGCCTTGTATAACACACATTTACCACTCTAGTCTCCTTTTAAGTAATGAATATAGCATTCATACAGTGTTTGATGTTATCTAAACTCGAATTAAGGATTTCCCTTATCTTAGCTACCTTTTCGACACTAAGAACTGACTTGGAGATTCTCTTTCAGCTGTTCTAAACCAGTTCTCATCTATTTAGAATCATTTTAACTGAATTATTCATGTTTTCATGTAGTTTCCTATATTCTGCCTTCTGGCCCAAGTATAAGCTTTGCCGACTTTATCAAACAACTTCCTACACACTGTTATGAACTGAGGCAGCTCGGGAACATTGTCTCTCAACTGTGTTATAGAGTGTAGTACTACATTTCAGTGAAGTGTAATGCTTTCCAAAGCTGCCGAACGTGTTTCTTTCTCTATTTCAATGGTATTCTGCCTTGTATAACACACATTTACCACTCTAGTCTCCTTTCAGTAATGAATATAGGATTCATACAGTGTTTGATGTTATCTTAACTCGAACTAAGGATTTCCCGGATCTTAGCTACCTTTTCTACAATAAGAACAGACTTGGAGAATCTCTTTCAGCTGTTCTAAACAAGTTCTCATCTGTTTACAGTCATTTTCACTAAATTATTCATGTTTTCATGTAGTTTCCTATATTCTGCCTTCTGGTCCAAGTATAAGCTTTGCCCACTTTATCAAACAAATTCCTACACATTGTTATGAACTAAGGCAGCTAGGGAACATTGTCTCTCAACTGTGTTATAGAGTGTAGTACTACATTTCAGTGAAGTGTAAGGCTTTCCAAAGCTGCCGAACGTGTTTCTTTCTCTATTTCAATGGTATTCTGCCTTGTATAACACACATTTAGCACTCTAGTCTCCTTTCAAGTAATGAATATAGCATTCATACAGTGTTTGATGTTATCTAAACTAGAATTAACGATTTCCCTTATCTTAGCTACCTTTTCTACACTAAGAACTGACTTGGAGATTCTCTTTCAGCTGTTCTAAACCAGTTCTCATCTGTTTACAGTCATTTTAACTGAATTATTCATGTTTTAATGTAGTTTCCTATATTCTGCCTTCTGGTCCAAGTATAAGCTTTGCCGACTTTATCAAACAACTTCCTACACACTGTTATGAACCGAGGGAGCTCGGGAACATTGTCTCTCAACTGTGTTATAGAGTGTAGTACTACATTTCAGTGAAGTGTAAGGCTTTCCAAAGCTGCCGAACGTGTTTCTTTCTCTATTTCAATGGTATTCTGCCTTGTATAACACACATTTAAAACTCTAGTCTCCTTTAAGTAATGAATATAGGATTCATACAGTGTTTGATGTTATCTTAACTCGAATTAAGGATTTCCCTTATCTTAGCTACCTTTTCTACACTAAGAACTGACTTGGAGAATCTCTTTCAGCTGTTCTAAAACAAGTTCTCTTCTGTTTACAGTCATTTTCACTGAATTATTCATGTTTTCATGTAGTTTCCTATATTCTGCCTTCTGGCCCAAGTATAAGCTTTGCCGACTTTATCAAACAACTTCCTACACACTGTTATGAACTGAGGCAGCTCGGGAACATTGTCTCTCAACTGTGTTATAGAGTGTAGTACTACATTTCAGTGAAGTGTAAGGCTTTCCAAAGCTGCCGAACGTGTTTCTTTCTCTATTTCAATGGTATTCTGCCTTGTATAACACACATTTACCACTCTAGTCTCCTTTAAGTAATGAATATAGGATTCATACAGTGTTTGATGTTATCTTAACTCGAATTAAGGATTTCCCGGATCTTAGCTACCTTTTCTACAATAAGAACAGACTTGGAGAATCTCTTTCAGCTGTTCTAAACAAGTTCTCATCTGTTTACAGTCATTTTCACTGAATTATTCCTGTTTTCATGTAGTTTCCTATATTCTGCCTTCTGGTCCAAGTATAAGCTTTGCCCACTTTATCAAACAAATTCCTACACATTGTTATGAACTAAGGCAGCTAGGGAACATTGTCTCTCAACTGTGTTATAGAGTGTAGTACTACATTTCAGTGAAGTGTAAGGCTTTCCAAAGCTGCGGAACGTGTTTCTTTCTCTATTTCAATGGTATTCTGCCTTGTATAACACACATTTAGCACTCTAGTCTCCTTTTAAGTAATGAATATAGCATTCATACAGTGTTTGATGTTATCTTAACTCGAATTAAGGATTTCCCTTATCTTAGCTACCTTTTCTACACTAAGAACTGACTTGGAGAATCTCTTTCAGCTGTTCTAAAACAAGTTCTCTTCTGTTTACAGTCATTTTCACTGAATTATTCATGTTTTCATGTAGTTTCCTATATTCTGCCTTCTGGCCCAAGTATAAGCTTTGCCGACTTTATCAAACAACTTCCTACACACTGTTATGAACTGAGGCAGCTCGGGAACATTGTCTCTCAACTGTGTTATAGAGTGTAGTACTACATTTCAGTGAAGTGTAAGGCTTTCCAAAGCTGCCGAACGTGTTTCTTTCTCTATTTCAATGGTATTCTGCCTTGTATAACACACATTTACCACTCTAGTCTCCTTTAAGTAATGAATATAGGATTCATACAGTGTTTGATGTTATCTTAACTCGAATTAAGGATTTCCCGGATCTTAGCTACCTTTTCTACAATAAGAACAGACTTGGAGAATCTCTTTCAGCTGTTCTAAACAAGTTCTCATCTGTTTACAGTCATTTTCACTGAATTATTCCTGTTTTCATGTAGTTTCCTATATTCTGCCTTCTGGTCCAAGTATAAGCTTTGCCCACTTTATCAAACAAATTCCTACACATTGTTATGAACTAAGGCAGCTAGGGAACATTGTCTCTCAACTGTGTTATAGAGTGTAGTACTACATTTCAGTGAAGTGTAAGGCTTTCCAAAGCTGCGGAACGTGTTTCTTTCTCTATTTCAATGGTATTCTGCCTTGTATAACACACATTTAGCACTCTAGTCTCCTTTTAAGTAATGAATATAGCATTCATACAGTGTTTGATGTTATCTAAACTAGAATTAACGATTTCCCTTATCTTAGCTACCTTTTCTACACTAAGAACTGACTTGGAGATTCTCTTTCAGCTGTTCTAAACCAGTTCTCATCTGTTTACAGTCATTTTCACTGAATTATTCATGTTTTCATGTAGTTTCCTATATTCTGCCTTCTGGCCCAAGTATAAGCTTTGCCCACTTTATCAAACAACTTCCTACACACTGTTATGAACTGAGGCAGCTCGGGAACCTTGTCTCTCAACTGTGTGATAGAGTGTAGTACTACATTTCAGTGAAGTGTAAGGCTTTCCAAAGCTGCCGAACGTGTTTCTTTCTCTATTTCAATGGTATTCTGCCTTGTATAACACACATTTACCACTCTAGTCTACTTTAATTGAAGAATATAGGATTCATACAGTGTTTCATGTGATCTTAACTCGAATTAAGGATTTCCCGGATCTTAGCTACCTTTTATACATTAAGAAAAGACTTGGAGAATCTCTTTCAGGTGTTCTAAACCAGTTCTCATCTGTTTACAGTCATTTTCACTGAATTATTAATGTTTTCATGTAGTTTCCTATATTCTGCCTTCTGGCCCAAGTATAAGCTTTGCCCACTTTATCAAACAACTTCCTACACACTGTTATGAACTGAGGCAGCTCGGGAACATTGTCTCTCAACTGTGTGATAGAGTGTAGTACTACATTTCAGTGAAGTGTAAGGCTTTCCAAAGCTGCCGAACGTGTTTCTTTCTCTATTTCAATGGTATTCTGCCTTGTATAACACACATTTAGCACTCTATTCTCCTTTAAGCAAAGAATATAGGATTCATACAGTGTTTCATGTGATCTTAACTGGAATTACGGATTTCCCTTATCTTAGCTACCTTTTCTACACTAAGAACTGACTTGGAGATTCTCTTTCAGCTGTTCTAAACAAGTTCTCATCTGTTTACAGTCATTTTCTATGAATTATTCATGTTTTCATGTAGTTTCCTATATTCTGCCTTCTGGTCCAAGTATAAGCTTTGCCCACTTTATCAAAAAACTTCCTACACACTGTTAGGAACTGAGGCAGCTAGGGAACATTGTCTCTCAACTGTGTTATAGAGTGTAGTACTACATTTCAGTGAAGTGAAAGGCTTTCCAAAGCTGCCGAACGTGTTTCTTTCTCTATTTCAATGGTATTCTGCCTTGTATAACACACATTTACCACTCTAGTCTCCTTTAAGTAAAGAATATAGGATTCATACAGTGTTTCATGTGATCTTAACTCGAATTAAGGATTTCCCGGATCTTAGCTACCTTTTCTACAATAAGAACAGACTTGGAGAATCTCTTTCAGCTGTTCTAAACAAGTTCTCATCTGTTTACAGTCATTTTCACTGAATTATTCATGTTTTCATGTAGTTTCCTATATTCTGCCCTCTGGTCCAAGTATAAGCTTTGCCCACTTTATCAAACAACTTCCTACACATTGTTATGAACTAAGGCAGCTAGGGAACATTGTCTCTCAACTGTGTTATAGAGTGTAGTACTACATTTCAGTGAAGTGTAAAGCTTTCCAAAGCTGCTGATCGTGTTTCTTTCTCTATTTCAATGGTATTCTGCCTTGTATAACACACATTTACCACTCTAGTCTCCTTTAAGTAATGAATATAGGATTCATACAGTGTTTGATGTTATCTTAACTCGAATTAAGGATTTCCCTTATCTTAGCTACCTTTTCTACACTAAGAACTGACTTGGAGAATCTCTTTCAGCTGTTCTAAAACAAGTTCTCTTCTGTTTACAGTCATTTTCACTGAATTATTCATGTTTTCATGTAGTTTCCTATATTCTGCCTTCTGGTCCAAGTATAAGCTTTGCCCACTTTATCAAACAACTTCCTACACACTGTTATGAACTGAGGCAGGTAGGGAACATTGTCTCTCAACTGTGTTATAGAGTGTAGTACTACATTTCAGTGAAGTGTAAGGCTTTCCAAAGCTGCCGAACCTGTTTCTTTCTCTATTTCAATGGTATTCTGCCTTGTATAACACACATTTACCACTCTAGTCTCCTTTAAGTAATGAATATAGGATTCATACAGTGTTTGATGTTATCTTAACTCGAATTAAGGATTTCCCTTATCTTAGCTACCTTTTCTACACTAAGAACTGACTTGGAGATTCTCTTTCAGCTGTTCTAAACAAGTTCTCATCTGTTTACAGTCATTTTCACTGAATTATTCATGTTTTCATGTAGTTTCCTATATTCTGCCTTCTGGTCCAAGTATAAGCTTTGCCCAGTTTATCAAAAAACTTCCTACACACTGTTATGAACTGAGGCAGCTAGGGAACATTGTCTCTCAACTGTGTTATAGAGTGTAGTACTACATTTCAGTGAAGTGTAAGGCTTTCCAAAGCTGCCGAACGTGTTTCTTTCTCTATTTCAATGCTATTCTGCCTTGTATAACACACATTTACCACTCTAGTCTCCTTTTAAGTAATGAATATAGCATTCATACAGTGTTTGATGTTATCTAAACTCGAATTAAGGATTTCCCTTATCTTAGCTACCTTTTCTACACTAAGAACTGACTTGGAGATTCTCTTTCAACTGTTCTAAACCAGTTCTCATCTGTTTACAGTCATTTTCACTGAATTATTCATGTTTTCATGTAGTTTCCTATATTCTGCCTTCTGGCCCAAGCATAAGCTTTGCCCACTTTATCAAACAACTTCCTACACATTGTTATGAACTAAGGCAGCTAGGGAACATTGTCTCTCAACTGTGTTATAGAGTGTAGTACTACATTTCAGTGAAGTGTAAGGCTTTCCAAAGCTGCCGAACGTGTTTCTTTCTCTATTTCAATGGTATTCTGCCTTATATAACATACATTTACCACTCTAGTCTCCTTTAAGTAAACAATATAGGATACATACAGTGTTTCATGTGATCTTAACTGGCATTACGGATTTCCCTTATCTTAGCTACCTTTTCTACACTAAGAACTGACTTGGAGATTCTCTTTCAGCTGTTCTAAACAAGTTCTCATCTGTTTACAGTCATTTTCACTGAATTATTCATGTTTTCATGTAGTTTCCAATATTCTGCCTTCTGGTCCAAGTATAAGCTTTGCCCACTTTATCAAACAACTTCCTACACACTGTTATGAACTGAGGCAGCTAGGGAACATTGTCTCTCAACTGTGTTATAGAGTGTAGTACTACATTTCAGTGAAGTGTAAAGCTTTCCAAAGCTGCTGATCGTGTTTCTTTCTCTATTTCAATGGTGTTCTGCCTTGTATAACACACATTTACCACTCTAGTCTCCTTTAAGTAATGAATATAGGATTCATACAGTGTTTGATGTTATCTTAACTCGAATTAAGGATTTCCCTTATCTTAGCTACCTTTTCTACACTAAGAACTGACTTGGAGAATCTCTTTCAGCTGTTCTAAAACAAGTTCTCTTCTGTTTACAGTCATTTTCACTGAATTATTCATGTTTTCATGTAGTTTCCTATATTCTGCCTTCTGGTCCAAGTATAAGCTTTGCCCACTTTATCAAACAACTTCCTACACATTGTTATGAACTAAGGCAGCTAGGGAACATTGTCTCTCAACTGTGTTATAGAGTGTAGTACTACATTTCAGTGAAGTGTAAGGCTTTCCAAAGCTGCCGAACGTGTTTCTTTCTCTATTTCAATGGTATTCTGCCTTGTATAACACACATTTACCACTCTAGTCTCCTTTAAGTAATGAATATAGGATTCATACAGTGTTTGATGTTATCTTAACTCGAATTAAGGATTTCCCTTTTCTTAGCTACCTTTTCTACACTAAGAACTGACTTGGAGATTCTCTTTCAGCTGTTCTAAACAAGTTCTCATCCGTTTACAGTCATTTTCACTGAATTATTCATGTTCTCATGTAGTTTCCTATATTCTGCCTTCTGGTCCAAGTATAAGCTTTGCCCACTTTATCAAACAACTTCCTACACATTGTTATGAACTAAGGCAGCTAGGGAACATTGTCTCTCAACTGTGTTATAGAGTGTAGTACTACATTTCAGTGAAGTGTAAGGCTTTCCAAAGCTGCCGAACGTGTTTCTTTCTCCATTTCAATGGGATTCTGCCTTGTATAACACACATTTACCACTCTAGCCTTCTTTTAAGTAATGAATGTAGCATTCATATAGTGTTTGATGTTATCTAAACTCGAATTAAGGATTTCCCTTATCTTAGCTACCTTTTCTACACTAAGAACTGACTTGGAGATTCTCTTTCAGCTGTTCTAAACCAGTTCTCATCTGTTTACAGTCATTTTAACTGAATTATTCATGTTTTCATGTAGTTTCCTATATTCTGCATTCTGGCCCAAGTATAAGCTTTGCCGACTTTATCAAACAACTTCCTACACACTGTTATGAACTGAGGCATCTAGGGAACATTGTCTCTCAACTGTGTTATAGAGTGTAGTACTAAATTTCAGTGAAGTGTAAGGCTTTCCAAAGCTGACGAACGTGTTTCTTTCTCTATTTCAATGGTATTCTGCCTTGTATAACACACATTTACCATTCTAGTCTCCTTTAAGTAATGAATATAGGATTCATACAGTGTTTGATGTTATCTTAACTCGAATTAAGGATTTTTCTTATCTTAGCTACCTTTTCTACACTAAGAACTGACTTGGAGATTCTCTTTCAGCTGTTCTAAACAAGTTCTCATCTGTTTACAGTCATTTTCTATGAATTATTCATGTTTTCATGTAGTTTCCTATATTCTGCCTTCTGGTCCAAGTATAAGCTTTGCCCACTTTATCAAAAAACTTCCTACACACTGTTATGAACTGAGGCAGCTAGGGAACATTGTCTCTCAACTGTGTTATAGAGTGTAGTACTACATTTCAGTGAAGTGTAAGGCTTTCCAAAGCTGCCGAACGTGTTTCTTTCTCTATTTCAATGGGATTCTGCCTTGTATAACACACATTTACCACTCTAGTCTCCTTTTAAGTAATGAATATAGCATTCATACAGTGTTTGATGTTATCTAAACTCGAATTAAGGATTTCCCTTATCTTAGCTACATTTTCTACACTAAGAACTGACTTGGAGATTCTCTTTCAGCTGTTCTAAACCAGTTCTCATCTGTTTACAGATATTTTAACTGAATTATTCATGTTTTCATGTAGTTTCCTATATTCTGCATTCTGGCCCATGTATAAGCTTTGCCGACTTTACCAAACAACTTCCTACACAATGTTATGAACTGAGGCAGCTAGGGAACATTGTCTCTCAACTGTGTTATAGAGTGTAGTACTACATTTCAGTGAAGTGTAAGGCTTTCCAAAGCTGACGAACGTGTTTCTTTCTCTATTTCAATGGTATTCTGCCTTGTATAACACACATTTACCACTCTAGTCTCCTTTAAGTAATGAATATAGGATTCATACAGTGTTTGATGTTATCTTAACTCGAATTAAGGATTTTTCTTATCTTAGCTACCTGTTCTACACTAAGAACTGACTTGGAGAATCTCTTTCAGCTGTTCTAAAACAAGTTCTCTTCTGTTTACAGTCATTTTCACTGAATTATTCATGTTTTCATGTAGTTTCCTATATTCTGCCTTCTGGTCCAAGTATAAGCTTTGCCCACTTTATCAAACAACTTCCTACACAACATTGTCTCTCAACTGTGTTATAGAGTGTAGTACTACATTTCAGTGAAGTGTAAGGCTTTCCAAAGCTGCCGAACGTCTTTCTTTCTCTATTTCAATGGTATTCTGCCTTATATAACACACATTTACGACTCTAGTCTCCTTTAAGTAAACAATATAGGATTTATACAGTGTTTGATGTTATCTTAACTCGAATTAAGGATTTCCCTTATCTTAGCTACCTTTTCTACACTAAGAACTGACTTGGAGATTCTCTTTCAGCTGTTCTAAACAAGTTCTCATCTGTTTACAGTCATTTTCAAAGAATTATTCATGTTTTCATGTAGTTTCCTATATTCTGCCTTCTGGTCCAAGTATAAGCTTTGCCCACTTTATCAAAAAACTTCCTACACACTGTTATGAACTGAGGCAGCTAGGGAACATTGTCTCTCAACTGTGTTATAGAGTGTAGTACTACATTTCAGTGAAGTGTAAGGCTTTCCAAAGCTGCCGAACGTGTTTCTTTCTTTTTTTCAATGGTATTCTGCCTTGTATAACACACATTTACCACTCTAGTCTCCTTTAAGTAAAGAATATAGGATTCATACAGTGTTTCATGTGATCTTAACTCGAATTAAGGATTTCCCCGATCTTAGCTACCTTTTCTACAATAAGAACAGACTTGGAGAATCTCTTTCAGCTGTTCTAAACAAGTTCTCATCCGTTTACAGTCATTTTCACTGAATTATTCATGTTTTCATGTAGTTTCCAATATTCTGCCTTCTGGCCCAAGTATAAGCTTTGCCCACTTTATCAAACAACTTCCTACACACTGTTATGAACTGAGGCAGCTAGGGAACATTGTCTCTCAACTGTGTTATAGAGTGTAGTACTACATTTCAGTGAAGTGTAAAGATTTCCAAAGCTGCGGATCGTGTTTCTTTCCCTATTTCAATGGTATTCTGCCTTGTATAACACACATTTACCACTCTAGTCTCCTTTAAGTAATGAATATAGGATTCATACAGTGTTTGATGTTATCTAAACTCGAATTAAGGATTTCCCTTATCTTAGCTACCTTTTCTACACTAAGAACTGACTTGGAGATTCTCTTTCAGCTGTTCTAAACCAGTTCTCATCTGTTTACAGTCATTTTAACTGAATTATTCATGTTTTCATGTAGTATCCTATATTCTGCATTCTGGCCCAAGTATAAGCTTTGCCGACTTTATCAAACAACTTCCAACACACTGTTATGAACTGAGGCAGCTAGGGAACATTGTCTCTCAACTGTGTTATAGAGTGTAGTACTACATTTCAGTGAAGTGTAAGGCTTTCCAAAGCTGCCGAACGTCTTTCTTTCTCTATTTCAATGGTATTCTGCCTTATATAACACACATTTACGACTCTAGTCTCCTTTAAGTAAACAATATAGGATTTATACAGTGTTTGATGTTATCTTAACTCGAATTAAGGATTTCCCTTATCTTAGCTACCTTTTCTACACTAAGAACTGACTTGGAGATTCTCTTTCAGCTGTTCTAAACAAGTTCTCATCTGTTTACAGTCATTTTCAAAGAATTATTCATGTTTTCATGTAGTTTCCTATATTCTGCCTTCTGGTCCAAGTATAATCTTTGCCCACTTTATCAAAAAACTTCCTACACACTGTTATGAACTGAGGCAGCTAGGGAACATTGTCTCTCAACTGTGTTATAGAGTGTAGTACTACATTTCAGTGAAGTGTAAGGCTTTCCAAATCTGCCGAACGTGTTTCTTTCTCTATTTCAATGGGATTCTGCCTTGTATAACACACATTTACCACTCTAGTCTCCTTTTTAGTAATGAATATAGCATTCATACAGTGTTTGATGTTATCTAAACTCGAATTAAGGATTTCCCTTATCTTAGCTACCTTTTCTACACTAAGAACTGACTTGGAGATTCTCTTTCAGCTGTTCTAAACCAGTTCTCATTTGTTTACAGTCATTTTAACTGAATTATTCATGTTTTCATGTAGTTTCCTATATTCTGCCTTCTGGCCCAAGTATAAGCTTTGCCGACTTTATCAAACAACTTCCTACACACTGTTATGAACTGAGGCAGCTAGGGAACATTGTCTCTCAACTGTGTTGTAGAGTGTAGTACTAAATTTCAGTGAAGTGTAAGGCTTTCCAAAGCTGACGAACGTGTTTCTTTCTCTATTTCAATGGTATTCTGCCTTGTATAACACACATTTACCATTCTAGTCTCCTTTAAGTAATGAATATAGGATTCATACAGTGTTTGATGTTATCTTAACTCGAATTAAGGATTTCCCTTATCTTAGCTACCTTTTCTACACTAAGAACTGACTTGGAGATTCTCTTTCAGCTGTTCTAAACAAGTTCTCATCTGTTTACAGTCATTTTCAATGAATTATTCATGTTTTCATGTAGTTTCCTATATTCTGCCTTCTGGTCCAAGTATAAGCTTTGCCCACTTTATCAAAAAACTTCCTACACACTGTTATGAACTGAGGCAGCTAGGGAACATTGTCTCTCAACTGTGTTATAGAGTGTAGTACTACATTTCAGTGAAGTGTAAGGCTTTCCAAAGCTGCCGAACGTGTTTCTTTCTCTATTTCAATGGCATTCTGCCTTGTATAACACACATTTACCACTCTAGTCTCCTTTAAGTAATGAATATAGGATTCATACAGTGTTTGATGTTATCTTAACTCGAATTAAGGATTTCCCTTATCTTAGCTACCTTTTCTACACTAAGAACTGACTTGGAGATTCTCTTTCAGCTGTTCTAAACAAGTTCTAATCTGTTTACAGTCATTTTCTATGAATTATTCATGTTTTCATGTAGTTTCCTATATTCTGCCTTCTGGTCCAAGTATAATCTTTGCCCACTTTATCAAAAAACTTCCTACACACTGTTATGAACTGAGGCAGCTAGGGAACATTGTCTCTCAACTGTGTTATAGAGTGTAGTACTACATTTCAGTGAAGTGTAAGGCTTTCCAAAGCTGCCAAACGTGTTTCTTTCTTTTTTTCAATGGTATTCTGCCTTGTATAACACACATTTACCACTCTAGTATCCTTTAAGTAAAGAATATAGGATTCATACAGTGTTTCATGTGATCTTAACTCGAATTCAGGATTTCCCGGATCTTAGCTACCTTTTCTACAATAAGAACAGACTTGGATAATCTCTTTCAGCTGTTCTAAACAAGTTCTCATCTGTTTACAGTCATTTTCACTGAATTATTCATGTTTTCATGTAGTTTCCTATATTCTGCCTTTTGGTCCAAGTATAAGCTTTGTCCACTTTATCAAACAACTTCCTACATACTGTTATGAACTGAAGCAGCTCGGGAACATTGTCTCTCATCTGTGTTATAGAGTGTAGTACTACATTTCAGTGAAGTGTAAGGCTTTCCAAAGCTGCCGAACCTGTTTCTTTCTCTATTTCAATTGTATTCTGCCTTGTATAACACACATTTACCACTCTACCCTCCTTTTAAGTAATGAATTTAGCATTCATTCAGTGTTTGATGTTATCTTAACTCGAATTAAGGATTTTTCTTATCTTAGCTACCTTTTCTACACTAAGAACTGACTTGGAGATTCTCTTTCAGCTGTTCTAAACAAGTTCTCATCCGTTTACAGTCATTTTCACTGAATTATTCATGTTTTCATGTAGTTTCCAATATTCTGCCTTCTGGCCCAAGTATAAGCTTTGCCCACTTTATCAAACAACTTCCTACACATTGTTATGAACTAAGGCAGCTAGGGAACATTGTCTCTCAACTGTGTTATAGAGTGTAGTACTACATTTCAGTGAAGTGTAAAGATTTCCAAAGCTGCCGAACGTGTTTCTTTCTCTATTTCAATGGGATTCTGCCTTGTATAACACACATTTACCACTCTAGTCTCCTTTTAAGTAATGAATATAGCATTCATACAGTGTTTGATGTTATCTAAACTCGAATTAAGGATTTCCTTTATCTTAGCTACCTTTTCTACACTAAGAACTGACTTGGAGATTCTCTTTCAGCTGTTCTAAACCAGATCTCATCTGTTTACAGTCATTTTAACTGAATTATTCATGTTTTCATGTAGTTTCCTATATTCTGCATTCTGGCCCAAGTATAAGCTTTGCCGACTTTATCAAACAACTTCCTACACAATGTTATGAACTGAGGCAGCTAGGGAACATTGTCTCTCAACTGTGTTATAGAGTGTAGTACTACATTTCAGTGAAGTGTAAGGCTTTCCAAAGCTGACGAACGTGTTTCTTTCTCTATTTCAATGGTATTCTGCCTTGTATAACACACATTTACCACTCTAGTCTCCTTTAAGTAATGAATATAGGATTCATACAGTGTTTGATGTTATCTTAACTCGAATTAAGGATTTCCCTTATCTTAGCTACCTTTTCTACACTAAGAACTGACTTGGAGATTCTCTTTCAGCTGTTCTAAACAAGTTCTCATCTGTTTACAGTCATTTTCACTGAATTATTCATGTTTTCATGTAGTTTCCTATATTCTGCCTTCTGGTCCAAGTATAAGCTTTGCCCACTTTATCAAAAAACTTCCTACACACTGTTATGAACTGAGGCAGCTAGGGAACATTGTCTCTCAACTGTGTTATAGAGTGTAGTACTACATTTCAGTGAAGTGTAAGGCTTTCCAAAGCTGCCGAACGTGTTTCTTTCTCTATTTCAATGGTATTCTGCCTTGTATAACACACATTTACCACTCTAGTCTCCTTTTAAGTAATGAATATAGCATTCATACAGTGTTTGATGTTATCTAAACTCGAATTAAGGATTTCCCTTATCTTAGCTACCTTTTCTACACTAAGAACTGACTTGGAGATTCTCTTTCAACTGTTCTAAACCAGTTCTCATCTGTTTACAGTCATTTTCACTGAATTATTCATGTTTTCATGTAGTTTCCTATATTCTGCCTTCTGGCCCAAGCATAAGCTTTGCCCACTTTATCAAACAACTTCCTACACATTGTTATGAACTAAGGCAGCTAGGGAACATTGTCTCTCAACTGTGTTATAGAGTGTAGTACTACCTTTCAGTGAAGTGTAAGGCTTTCCAAAGCTGCCGAACGTGTTTCTTTCTCTATTTCAATGGTATTCTGCCTTATATAACATACATTTACCACTCTAGTCTCCTTTAAGTAAACAATATAGGATACATACAGTGTTTCATGTGATCTTAACTGGCATTACGGATTTCCCTTATCTTAGCTACCTTTTCTACACTAAGAACTGACTTGGAGATTCTCTTTCAGCTGTTCTAAACAAGTTCTCATCTGTTTACAGTCATTTTCACTGAATTATTCATGTTTTCATGTAGTTTCCAATATTCTGCCTTCTGGTCCAAGTATAAGCTTTGCCCACTTTATCAAACAACTTCCTACACACTGTTATGAACTGAGGCAGCTAGGGAACATTGTCTCTCAACTGTGTTATAGAGTGTAGTACTACATTTCAGTGAAGTGTAAAGCTTTCCAAAGCTGCTGATCGTGTTTCTTTCTCTATTTCAATGGTGTTCTGCCTTGTATAACACACATTTACCACTCTAGTCTCCTTTAAGTAATGAATATAGGATTCATACAGTGTTTGATGTTATCTTAACTCGAATTAAGGATTTCCCTTATCTTAGCTACCTTTTCTACACTAAGAACTGACTTGGAGAATCTCTTTCAGCTGTTCTAAAACAAGTTCTCTTCTGTTTACAGTCATTTTCACTGAATTATTCATGTTTTCATGTAGTTTCCTATATTCTGCCTTCTGGTCCAAGTATAAGCTTTGCCCACTTTATCAAACAACTTCCTACACATTGTTATGAACTAAGGCAGCTAGGGAACATTGTCTCTCAACTGTGTTATAGAGTGTAGTACTACATTTCAGTGAAGTGTAAGGCTTTCCAAAGCTGCCGAACGTGTTTCTTTCTCTATTTCAATGGTATTCTGCCTTGTATAACACACATTTACCACTCTAGTCTCCTTTAAGTAATGAATATAGGATTCATACAGTGTTTGATGTTATCTTAACTCGAATTAAGGATTTCCCTTTTCTTAGCTACCTTTTCTACACTAAGAACTGACTTGGAGATTCTCTTTCAGCTGTTCTAAACAAGTTCTCATCCGTTTACAGTCATTTTCACTGAATTATTCATGTTCTCATGTAGTTTCCTATATTCTGCCTTCTGGTCCAAGTATAAGCTTTGCCCACTTTATCAAACAACTTCCTACACATTGTTATGAACTAAGGCAGCTAGGGAACATTGTCTCTCAACTGTGTTATAGAGTGTAGTACTACATTTCAGTGAAGTGTAAGGCTTTCCAAAGCTGCCGAACGTGTTTCTTTCTCCATTTCAATGGGATTCTGCCTTGTATAACACACATTTACCACTCTAGCCTTCTTTTAAGTAATGAATGTAGCATTCATATAGTGTTTGATGTTATCTAAACTCGAATTAAGGATTTCCCTTATCTTAGCTACCTTTTCTACACTAAGAACTGACTTGGAGATTCTCTTTCAGCTGTTCTAAACCAGTTCTCATCTGTTTACAGTCATTTTAACTGAATTATTCATGTTTTCATGTAGTTTCCTATATTCTGCATTCTGGCCCAAGTATAAGCTTTGCCGACTTTATCAAACAACTTCCTACACACTGTTATGAACTGAGGCATCTAGGGAACATTGTCTCTCAACTGTGTTATAGAGTGTAGTACTAAATTTCAGTGAAGTGTAAGGCTTTCCAAAGCTGACGAACGTGTTTCTTTCTCTATTTCAATGGTATTCTGCCTTGTATAACACACATTTACCATTCTAGTCTCCTTTAAGTAATGAATATAGGATTCATACAGTGTTTGATGTTATCTTAACTCGAATTAAGGATTTTTCTTATCTTAGCTACCTTTTCTACACTAAGAACTGACTTGGAGATTCTCTTTCAGCTGTTCTAAACAAGTTCTCATCTGTTTACAGTCATTTTCTATGAATTATTCATGTTTTCATGTAGTTTCCTATATTCTGCCTTCTGGTCCAAGTATAAGCTTTGCCCACTTTATCAAAAAACTTCCTACACACTGTTATGAACTGAGGCAGCTAGGGAACATTGTCTCTCAACTGTGTTATAGAGTGTAGTACTACATTTCAGTGAAGTGTAAGGCTTTCCAAAGCTGCCGAACGTGTTTCTTTCTCTATTTCAATGGGATTCTGCCTTGTATAACACACATTTACCACTCTAGTCTCCTTTTAATTAATGAATATAGCATTCATACAGTGTTTGATGTTATCTAAACTCGAATTAAGGATTTCCCTTATCTTAGCTACATTTTCTACACTAAGAACTGACTTGGAGATTCTCTTTCAGCTGTTCTAAACCAGTTCTCATCTGTTTACAGTCATTTTAACTGAATTATTCATGTTTTCATGTAGTTTCCTATATTCTGCATTCTGGCCCATGTATAAGCTTTGCCGACTTTACCAAACAACTTCCTACACAATGTTATGAACTGAGGCAGCTAGGGAACATTGTCTCTCAACTGTGTTATAGAGTGTAGTACTACATTTCAGTGAAGTGTAAGGCTTTCCAAAGCTGACGAACGTGTTTCTTTCTCTATTTCAATGGTATTCTGCCTTGTATAACACACATTTACCACTCTAGTCTCCTTTAAGTAATGAATATAGGATTCATACAGTGTTTGATGTTATCTTAACTCGAATTAAGGATTTTTCTTATCTTAGCTACCTGTTCTACACTAAGAACTGACTTGGAGAATCTCTTTCAGCTGTTCTAAAACAAGTTCTCTTCTGTTTACAGTCATTTTCACTGAATTATTCATGTTTTCATGTAGTTTCCTATATTCTGCCTTCTGGTCCAAGTATAAGCTTTGCCCACTTTATCAAACAACTTCCTACACAACATTGTCTCTCAACTGTGTTATAGAGTGTAGTACTACATTTCAGTGAAGTGTAAGGCTTTCCAAAGCTGCCGAACGTCTTTCTTTCTCTATTTCAATGGTATTCTGCCTTATATAACACACATTTACGACTCTAGTCTCCTTTAAGTAAACAATATAGGATTTATACAGTGTTTGATGTTATCTTAACTCGAATTAAGGATTTCCCTTATCTTAGCTACCTTTTCTACAATAAGAACTGACTTGGAGATTCTCTTTCAGCTGTTCTAAACAAGTTCTCATCTGTTTACAGTCATTTTCAAAGAATTATTCATGTTTTCATGTAGTTTCCTATATTCTGCCTTCTGGTCCAAGTATAAGCTTTGCCCACTTTATCAAAAAACTTCCTACACACTGTTATGAACTGAGGCAGCTAGGGAACATTGTCTCTCAACTGTGTTATAGAGTGTAGTACTACATTTCAGTGAAGTGTAAGGCTTTCCAAAGCTGCCGAACGTGTTTCTTTCTTTTTTTCAATGGTATTCTGCCTTGTATAACACACATTTACCACTCTAGTCTCCTTTAAGTAAAGAATATAGGATTCATACAGTGTTTCATGTGATCTTAACTCGAATTAAGGATTTCCCCGATCTTAGCTACCTTTTCTACAATAAGAACAGACTTGGAGAATCTCTTTCAGCTGTTCTAAACAAGTTCTCATCTGTTTACAGTCATTTTCACTGAATTATTCATGTTTTCATGTAGTTTCCTATATTCTGCCTTTTGGTCCAAGTATAAGCTTTGTCCACTTTATCAAACAACTTCCTACATACTGTTATGAACTGAAGCAGCTCGGGAACATTGTCTCTCATCTGTGTTATAGAGTGTAGTGCTACATTTCAGTGAAGTGTAAGGCTTTCCAAAGCTGCCGAACCTGTTTCTTTCTCTATTTCAATGGTATTCTGCCTTGTATAACACACATTTACCACTCTAGCCTCCTTTTAAGTAATGAATATAGCATTCATACAGTATTTGATGTTATTTTAACTCGAATTAAGGATTTTTCTTATCTTAGCTACCTTTTCTACACTAAGAACTGACTTGGAGATTCTCTTTCAGCTGTTCTAAACAAGTTCTCATCCGTTTACAGTCATTTTCACTGAATTATTCATGTTTTCATGTAGTTTCCAATATTCTGCCTTCTGGCCCAAGTATAAGCTTTGCCCACTTTATCAAACAACTTCCTACACACTGTTATGAACTGAGGCAGCTAGGGAACATTGTCTCTCAACTGTGTTATAGAGTGTAGTACTACATTTCAGTGAAGTGTAAAGATTTCCAAAGCTGCGGATCGTGTTTCTTTCCCTATTTCAATGGTATTCTGCCTTGTATAACACACATTTACCACTCTAGTCTCCTTTAAGTAATGAATATAGGATTCATACAGTGTTTGATGTTATCTAAACTCGAATTAAGGATTTCCCTTATCTTAGCTACCTTTTCTACACTAAGAACTGACTTGGAGATTCTCTTTCAGCTGTTCTAAACCAGTTCTCATCTGTTTACAGTCATTTTAACTGAATTATTCATGTTTTCATGTAGTATCCTATATTCTGCATTCTGGCCCAAGTATAAGCTTTGCCGACTTTATCAAACAACTTCCAACACACTGTTATGAACTGAGGCAGCTAGGGAACATTGTCTCTCAACTGTGTTATAGAGTGTAGTACTACATTTCAGTGAAGTGTAAGGCTTTCCAAAGCTGCCGAACGTCTTTCTTTCTCTATTTCAATGGGATTCTGCCTTGTATAACACACATTTACCACTCTAGTCTCCTTTTAATTAATGAATATAGCATTCATACAGTGTTTGATGTTATCTAAACTCGAATTAAGGATTTCCCTTATCTTAGCTACATTTTCTACACTAAGAACTGACTTGGAGATTCTCTTTCAGCTGTTCTAAACAAGTTCTCATCTGTTTACAGTCATTTTCAAAGAATTATTCATGTTTTCATGTAGTTTCCTATATTCTGCCTTCTGGTCCAAGTATAATCTTTGCCCACTTTATCAAAAAACTTCCTACACACTGTTATGAACTGAGGCAGCTAGGGAACATTGTCTCTCAACTGTGTTATAGAGTGTAGTACTACATTTCAGTGAAGTGTAAGGCTTTCCAAATCTGCCGAACGTGTTTCTTTCTCTATTTCAATGGGATTCTGCCTTGTATAACACACATTTACCACTCTAGTCTCCTTTTTAGTAATGAATATAGCATTCATACAGTGTTTGATGTTATCTAAACTCGAATTAAGGATTTCCCTTATCTTAGCTACCTTTTCTACACTAAGAACTGACTTGGAGATTCTCTTTCAGCTGTTCTAAACCAGTTCTCATTTGTTTACAGTCATTTTAACTGAATTATTCATGTTTTCATGTAGTTTCCTATATTCTGCCTTCTGGCCCAAGTATAAGCTTTGCCGACTTTATCAAACAACTTCCTACACACTGTTATGAACTGAGGCAGCTAGGGAACATTGTCTCTCAACTGTGTTGTAGAGTGTAGTACTAAATTTCAGTGAAGTGTAAGGCTTTCCAAAGCTGACGAACGTGTTTCTTTCTCTATTTCAATGGTATTCTGCCTTGTATAACACACATTTACCATTCTAGTCTCCTTTAAGTAATGAATATAGGATTCATACAGTGTTTGATGTTATCTTAACTCGAATTAAGGATTTCCCTTATCTTAGCTACCTTTTCTACACTAAGAACTGACTTGGAGATTCTCTTTCAGCTGTTCTAAACAAGTTCTCATCTGTTTACAGTCATTTTCAATGAATTATTCATGTTTTCATGTAGTTTCCTATATTCTGCCTTCTGGTCCAAGTATAAGCTTTGCCCACTTTATCAAAAAACTTCCTACACACTGTTATGAACTGAGGCAGCTAGGGAACATTGTCTCTCAACTGTGTTATAGAGTGTAGTACTACATTTCAGTGAAGTGTAAGGCTTTCCAAAGCTGCCGAACGTGTTTCTTTCTCTATTTCAATGGCATTCTGCCTTGTATAACACACATTTACCACTCTAGTCTCCTTTAAGTAATGAATATAGGATTCATACAGTGTTTGATGTTATCTTAACTCGAATTAAGGATTTCCCTTATCTTAGCTACCTTTTCTACACTAAGAACTGACTTGGAGATTCTCTTTCAGCTGTTCTAAACAAGTTCTAATCTGTTTACAGTCATTTTCTATGAATTATTCATGTTTTCATGTAGTTTCCTATATTCTGCCTTCTGGTCCAAGTATAATCTTTGCCCACTTTATCAAAAAACTTCCTACACACTGTTATGAACTGAGGCAGCTAGGGAACATTGTCTCTCAACTGTGTTATAGAGTGTAGTACTACATTTCAGTGAAGTGTAAGGCTTTCCAAAGCTGCCAAACGTGTTTCTTTCTTTTTTTCAATGGTATTCTGCCTTGTATAACACACATTTACCACTCTAGTATCCTTTAAGTAAAGAATATAGGATTCATACAGTGTTTCATGTGATCTTAACTCGAATTCAGGATTTCCCGGATCTTAGCTACCTTTTCTACAATAAGAACAGACTTGGATAATCTCTTTCAGCTGTTCTAAACAAGTTCTCATCTGTTTACAGTCATTTTCACTGAATTATTCATGTTTTCATGTAGTTTCCTATATTCTGCCTTTTGGTCCAAGTATAAGCTTTGTCCACTTTATCAAACAACTTCCTACATACTGTTATGAACTGAAGCAGCTCGGGAACATTGTCTCTCATCTGTGTTATAGAGTGTAGTACTACATTTCAGTGAAGTGTAAGGCTTTCCAAAGCTGCCGAACCTGTTTCTTTCTCTATTTCAATTGTATTCTGCCTTGTATAACACACATTTACCACTCTACCCTCCTTTTAAGTAATGAATTTAGCATTCATTCAGTGTTTGATGTTATCTTAACTCGAATTAAGGATTTTTCTTATCTTAGCTACCTTTTCTACACTAAGAACTGACTTGGAGATTCTCTTTCAGCTGTTCTAAACAAGTTCTCATCCGTTTACAGTCATTTTCACTGAATTATTCATGTTTTCATGTAGTTTCCAATATTCTGCCTTCTGGCCCAAGTATAAGCTTTGCCCACTTTATCAAACAACTTCCTACACATTGTTATGAACTAAGGCAGCTAGGGAACATTGTCTCTCAACTGTGTTATAGAGTGTAGTACTACATTTCAGTGAAGTGTAAAGATTTCCAAAGCTGCCGAACGTGTTTCTTTCTCTATTTCAATGGGATTCTGCCTTGTATAACACACATTTACCACTCTAGTCTCCTTTTAAGTAATGAATATAGCATTCATACAGTGTTTGATGTTATCTAAACTCGAATTAAGGATTTCCTTTATCTTAGCTACCTTTTCTACACTAAGAACTGACTTGGAGATTCTCTTTCAGCTGTTCTAAACCAGATCTCATCTGTTTACAGTCATTTTAACTGAATTATTCATGTTTTCATGTAGTTTCCTATATTCTGCATTCTGGCCCAAGTATAAGCTTTGCCGACTTTATCAAACAACTTCCTACACAATGTTATGAACTGAGGCAGCTAGGGAACATTGTCTCTCAACTGTGTTATAGAGTGTAGTACTACATTTCAGTGAAGTGTAAGGCTTTCCAAAGCTGACGAACGTGTTTCTTTCTCTATTTCAATGGTATTCTGCCTTGTATAACACACATTTACCACTCTAGTCTCCTTTAAGTAATGAATATAGGATTCATACAGTGTTTGATGTTATCTTAACTCGAATTAAGGATTTTTCTTATCTTAGCTACCTTTTCTACACTAAGAACTGACTTGGAGAATCTCTTTCAGCTGTTCTAAAACAAGTTCTCTTCTGTTTACAGTCATTTTCACTGAATTATTCATGTTTTCATGTAGTTTCCTATATTCTGCCTTCTGGTCCAAATATAAGCTTTGCCCACTTTATCAAACAACTTCCTACACATTGTTATGAACTAAGGCAGCTAGGGAACATTGTCTCTCAACTGTGTTATAGAGTGTAGTACTACATTTCAGTGAAGTGTAAGGCTTTCCAAAGCTGCCGAACATCTTTCTTTCTCTATTTCAATGGTATTCTGCCTTATATAACACACATTTACGACTCTAGTCTCCTTTAAGTAAACAATATAGGATTCATACAGTGTTTGATGTTATCTTAACTCGAATTAAGGATTTCCCTTATCTTAGCTACCTTTTCTACACTAAGAACTGACTTGGAGATTCTCTTTCAGCTGTTCTAAACAAGTTCTCATCTGTTTACAGTCATTTTCAAAGAATTATTCATGTTTTCATGTAGTTTCCTATATTCTGCCTTCTGGTCCAAGTATAAGCTTTGCCCACTTTATCAAAAAACTTCCTACACACTGTTATGAACTGAGGCAGCTAGGGAACATTGTCTCTCAACTGTGTTATAGAGTGTAGTACTACATTTCAGTGAAGTGTAAGGCTTTCCAAAGCTGCCGAACGTGTTTCTTTCTTTTTTTCAATGGTATTCTGCCTTGTATAACACACATTTACCACTCTAGTCTCCTTTAAGTAAAGAATATAGGATTCATACAGTGTTTCATGTGATCTTAACTCGAATTAAGGATTTCCCCGATCTTAGCTACCTTTTCTACAATAAGAACAGACTTGGAGAATCTCTTTCAGCTGTTCTAAACAAGTTCTCATCTGCTTACAGTCATTTTCACTGAATTATTCATGTTTTCATGTAGTTTCCTATATTCTGCCTTTTGGTCCAAGTATAAGCTTTGTCCACTTTATCAAACAACTTCCTACATACTGTTATGAACTGAAGCAGCTCGGGAACATTGTCTCTCATCTGTGTTATAGAGTGTAGTACTACATTTCAGTGAAGTGTAAGGCTTTCCAAAGCTGCCGAACCTGTTTCTTTCTCTATTTCAATGGTATTCTGCCTTGTATAACACACATTTACCACTCTAGCCTCCTTTTAAGTAATGAATATAGCATTCATACAGTGTTTGATGTTATTTTAACTCGAATTAAGGATTTTTCTTATCTTAGCTACCTTTTCTACACTAAGAACTGACTTGGAGATTCTCTTTCAGCTGTTCTAAACAAGTTCTCATCCGTTTACAGTCATTTTCACTGAATTATTCATGTTTTCATGTAGTTTCCAATATTCTGCCTTCTGGCCCAAGTATAAGCTTTGCCCACTTTATCAAACAACTTCCTACACACTGTTATGAACTGAGGCAGCTAGGGAACATTGTCTCTCAACTGTGTTATAGAGTGTAGTACTACATTTCAGTGAAGTGTAAAGATTTCCAAAGCTGCCGATCGTGTTTCTTTCTCTATTTCAATGGTATTCTGCCTTGTATAACACACATTTACCACTCTAGTCTCCTTTAAGTAAAGAATATAGGATTCATACAGTGTTTGATGTTATCTTAACTCGAATTAAGGATTTCCCGGATCTTAGCTACCTTTTCTACACTAAGAACTGACTTGGAGAATCTCTTTCAGCTGTTCTAAAACAAGTTCTCTTATGTTTACAGTCATTTTCACTGAATTATTCATGTTTTCATGTAGTTTCCTATATTCTGCCTTCTGGTCCAAGTATAAGCTTTGCCCACTTTATCAAAAAACTTCCTACACACTGTTATGAACTGAGGCAGCTAGGGAACATTGTCTCTCAACTGTGTTATAGAGTGTAGTACTACATTTCAGTGAAGTGTAAGGCTTTCCAAAGCTGCCGAACGTGTTTCTTTCTCTATTTCAATGGCATTCTGCCTTGTATAACACACATTTACCACTCTAGTCTCCTTTAAGTAATGAATATAGGATTCATACAGTGTTTGATGTTATCTTAACTCGAATTAAGGATTTCCCTTATCTTAGCTACCTTTTCTACACTAAGAACTGACTTGGAGATTCTCTTTCAGCTGTTCTAAACAAGTTCTAATCTGTTTACAGTCATTTTCTATGAATTATTCATGTTTTCATGTAGTTTCCTATATTCTGCCTTCTGGTCCAAGTATAAGCTTTGCCCACTTTATCAAAAAACTTCCTACACACTGTTATGAACTGAGGCAGCTAGGGAACATTGTCTCTCAACTGTGTTATAGAGTGTAGTACTACATTTCAGTGAAGTGTAAGGCTTTCCAAAGCTGCCGAACGTGTTTCTTTCTTTTTTTCAATGGTATTCTGCCTTGTATAACACACATTTACCACTCTAGTCTCCTTTAAGTAAAGAATATAGGATTCATACAGTGTTTCATGTGATCTTAACTCGAATTAAGGATTTCCCCGATCTTAGCTACCTTTTCTACAATAAGAACAGACTTGGAGAATCTCTTTCAGCTGTTCTAAACAAGTTCTCATCTGTTTACAGTCATTTTCACTGAATTATTCATGTTTTCATGTAGTTTCCAATATTCTGCCTTTTGGTCCAAGTATAAGCTTTGTCCACTTTATCAAACAACTTCCTACATACTGTTATGAACTGAAGCAGCTCGGGAACATTGTCTCTCATCTGTGTTATAGAGTGTAGTACTACATTTCAGTGAAGTGTAAGGCTTTCCAAAGCTGCCGAACCTGTTTCTTTCTCTATTTCAATGGTATTCTGCCTTGTATAACACACATTTACCACTCTAGCCTCCTTTTAAGTAATGAATATAGCATTCATACAGTGTTTGATGTTATTTTAACTCGAATTAAGGATTTTTCTTATCTTAGCTACCTTTTCTACACTAAGAACTGACTTGGAGATTCTCTTTCAGCTGTTCTAAACAAGTTCTCATCCGTTTACAGTCATTTTCAATGAATTATTCATGTTTTCATGTAGTTTCCAATATTCTGCCTTCTGGCCCAAGTATAAGCTTTGCCCACTTTATCAAACAACTTCCTACACACTGTTATGAACTGAGGCAGCTAGGGAACATTGTCTCTCAACTGTGTTATAGAGTGTAGTACTACATTTCAGTGAAGTGTAAAGATTTCCAAAGCTGCCGATCGTGTTTCTTTCTCTATTTCAATGGTATTCTGCCTTGTATAACACAAATTTACCACTCTAGTCTCCTTTAAGTAAAGAATATAGGATTCATACAGTGTTTGATGTTATCTTAACTCGAATTAAGGATTTCCCGGATCTTAGCTACCTTTTCTACACTAAGAACTGACTTGGAGAATCTCTTTCAGCTGTTCTAAAACAAGTTCTCTTCTGTTTACAGTCATTTTCACTGAATTATTCATGTTTTCATGTAGTTTCCTATATTCTGCCTTCTGGTCCAAGTATAAGCTTAGCCCACTTTATCAAACAACTTCCTACACATTGTTATGAACTGAGGCAGCTAGGGAACATTGTCTCTCAACTGTGTTATAGAGTGTAGTACCACATTTCAGTGAAGTGTAAGGCTTTCCAAAGCTGCCGAACGTGTTTCTTTCTCTATTTCAATGGTATTCTGCCTTATATAACACACATTTACGACTCTAGTCTCCTTTAAGTAAACAATATAGGATTCATACAGTGTTTGATGTTATCTTAACTCGAATTAAGGATTTCCCTTATCTTAGCTACCTTTTCTACACTAAGAACTGACTTGGAGATTCTCTTTCAGCTGTTCTAAACAAGTTCTCATCTGTTTACAGTCATTTTCAATGAATTATTCATGTTTTCATGTAGTTTCCTATATTCTGCCTTCTGGTCCAAGTATAAGCTTTGCCCACTTTATCAAACAACTTCCTACACATTGCTATGAACTGAGGCAGCTAGGGAACATTGTCTCTCAACTGTGTTATAGAGTGTAGTACTACATTTCAGTGAAGTGTAAGGCTTTCCAAAGCTGCCGAACATGTTTCTTTCTCTATTTCAATGGCATTCTGCCTTGTATAACACACATTTACCACTCTAGTCTCCTTTAAGTAATGAATATAGGATTCATACAGTGTTTGATGTTATCTTAACTCGAATTAAGGATTTCCCTTATCTTAGCTACCTTTTCTACACTAAGAACTATCTTGGAGATTCTCTTTCAGCTGTTCTAAACAAGTTCTAATCTGTTTACAGTCATTTTCTATGAATTATTCATGTTTTCATGTAGTTTCCTATATTCTGCCTTCTGGTCCAAGTATAAGCTTTGCCCACTTTATCAAAAAACTTCCTACACACTGTTATGAACTGAGGCAGCTAGGGAACATTGTCTCTCAACTGTGTTATAGAGTGTAGTACTACATTTCAGTGAAGTGTAAGGCTTTTCAAAGCTGCCGAACGTGTTTCTTTCTTTTTTTCAATGGTATTCTGCCTTGTATAACACACATTTACCACTCTAGTCTCCTTTTAAGTAATGAATATAGCATTCATACAGTGTTTGATGTTATCTAAACTCGAATTAAGGATTTCCCTTATCTTAGCTACCTTTTCTACACTAAGAACTGACTTGGAGATTCTCTTTCATCTGTTCTAAACCAGTTCTCATCTGTTTGCAGTCATTTTCTCTGAATTATTCATGTTTTCATGTAGTTTCCTATATTCTGCCTTCTGGCCCAAGTATAAGCTTTGCCCACTTTATCAAACAACTTCCTACACACTGTTATGAACTGAGGCAGCTCGGGAACCTTGTCTCTCAACTGTGTGATAGAGTGTAGTACTACATTTCAGTGAAGTGTAAGGCTTTCCAAAGCTGCCGAACGTGTTTCTTTCTCTATTTCAATGGTATTCTGCCTTGTATAACACACATTTACCACTCTAGTCTCCTTTAAGTAAAGAATATAGGATTCATACAGTGTTTCATGTGATCTTAACTCGAATTAAGGATTTCCCGGATCTTAGCTACCTTTTATACATTAAGAAAAGACTTGGAGAATCTCTTTCAGCTGTTCTAAACCAGTTCTCATCTGTTTACAGTCATTTTCACTGAATTATTCATGTTTTCATGTAGTTTCCTATATTCTGCCTTCTGGTCCAAGTATAAGCTTTGCCCACTTTATCCAAAAACTTCCTACACACTGTTATGAACTGAGGCAGCTAGGGAACATTGTCTCTCAACTGTGTTATAGAGTGTAGTACTACATTTCAGTGAAGTGTAAGGCTTTCCAAAGCTGCCGAACGTGTTTCTTTCTCTATTTCAATGGTATTCTGCCTTGTATAACACACATTTACGACTCTAGTCTCCTTTTAAGTAATGAATATAGCATTCATACAGTGTTTGATGTTATCTAAACTCGAATTAAGGATTTCCCTTATCTTAGCTACCTTTTCTACACTAAGAACTGACTTGGAGATTCTCTTTCAGTTGTTCTAAACCAGTTCTCATCTGTTTACAGTCATTTTAACTAAATTATTCATGTTTTCATGTAGTTTCCTATATTCTGCCTTCTGGCCCAAGTATAAGCTTTTTCCGACTTTATCAAACAACTTCCTACACACTGTTATGAACTGAGGCAGCTCGGGAACATTGTCTCTCAACTGTTTTATAGAGTGTAGTACTACATTTCAGTGAAGTGTAAGGCTTTCCAAAGCTGCCGAACGTGTTTCTTTCTCTATTTCAATGGTATTCTGCCTCGTATAACACACATTTACCACTCTAGTCTCCTTTAAGTAATGAATATAGGATACATACAGTGTTTGATGTTATCTTAACTCGAATTTAGGATTTCCCTTATCTTAGCTAACTTTTCTACACTAAGAACTGACTTGGAGAATCTCTTTCAGCTGTTCTAAAACAAGTTCTCTTCTGTTTACAGTCATTTTCACTGAATTATTCATGTTTTATGTAGTTTCCTATATTCTGCCTTCTGGTCCAAGTATAAGCTTTGCCCACTTTATCAAACAACTTCCTACACATTGTTATGAACTAAGGCAGCTAGGGAACATTGTCTCTCAACTGTGTTATAGAGTGTAGTACTACATTTCAGTGAAGTGTAAGGCTTTCCAAAGCTGCCGAACGTGTTTCTTTCTCTATTTCAATGGTATTCTGCCTTATATAACATACATTTACCACTCTAGTCTCCTTTAAGTAAACAATATAGGATTCATACAGTGTTTGATGTTATCTTAACTCGAATTAAGGATTTCCCTTATCTTAGCTACCTTTTCTACACTAAGAACAGACTTGGAGATTCTCTTTCAGCTGTTCTAAACAAGATCTCATCTGTTTACAGTCATTTTCAATGAATTATTCATGTTTTCATGTAGTTTCCTATATTCTGCCTTCTGGTCCAAGTATAAGCTTTGCCCACTTTATCAAACAACTTCCTACACACTGTTATGAACTAAGGCAGCTAGGGAATATTGTCTCTCAACTGTGTTATAGAGTGTAGTACTACATTTCAGTGAAGTGTAAGGCTTTCCAAAGCTGCCGAACGTGTTTCTTTCTCTATTTCAATGGTATTCTGCCTTGTATAACACACATTTACCACTCTAGTCTCCTTTAAGTAAAGAATATAGGATTCATACAGTGTTTCATGTGATCTTAACTCAAATTAAGGATTTTCCGGATCTTAGCTACCTTTTCTACATTAAGAACAGCCTTGGCGAATCTCTTTAAGCTGTTCTAAACAAGTTCTCATCTGTTTACAGTCATTTTCACTGAATTATTCATGTTTTCATGTAGTTTCCTATATTCTGCCTTCTGGTCCAAGTATAAGCTTTGCCCACTTTATCAAACAACTTCCTACACACTGTTATGAACTGAGGCAGCTCGGGAACATTGTCTCTCAACTGTGTTATAGAGTGTAGTACTACATTTCAGTGACGTGTAAGGTTTCCAAAGCTGCCGAACGTGTTTCTTTCTCTATTTCAATGGGATTCTGCCTTGTATAACACACATTTACCACTCTAGTCTCCTTTTAAGTAATGAATATAGCATTCATACAGTGTTTGATGTTATCTAAACTCGAATTAAGGATTTCCCTTATCTTAGCTACCTTTTCTACACTAAGAACTGACTTGGAGATTCTCTTTCAGCTGTTCTAAACCAGTTCTCATCTGTTTACAGTCATTTTAACTGAATTATTCATGTTTTCATGTAGTTTCCTATATTCTGCATTCTGGCCCAAGTATAAGCTTTGCCGACTTTATCAAACAACTTCCTACACACTGTTATGAACTGAGGCAGCTAGGGAACATTGTCTCTCAACTGTGTTATAGAGTGTAGTACTAAATTTCAGTGAAGTGTAAGGCTTTCCAAAGCTGACGAACGTGTTTCTTTCTCTATTTCAATGGTATTCTGCCTTGTATAACACACATTTACCATTCTAGTCTCCTTTAAGTAATGAATATAGGATTCATACAGTGTTTGATGTTATCTTAACTCGAATTAAGGATTTTTCTTATCTTAGCTACCTTTTCTACACTAAGAACTGACTTGGAGAATCTCTTTCAGCTGTTCTAAAACAAGTTCTCTTCTGTTTACAGTCATTTTCACTGAATTATTCATGTTTTCATGTAGTTTCCTATATTCTGCCTTCTGGTCCAAGTATAAGCTTTGCCCACTTTATCAAACAACTTCCTACACATTGTTATGAACTGAGGCAGCTAGGGAACATTGTCTCTCAACTGTGTTATAGAGTGTAGTACTACATTTCAGTGAAGTGTAAGGCTTTCCAAAGCTGCCGAACGTGTTTCTTTCTCTATTTCAATGGTATTCTGCCTTATATAACACACATTTACGACTCTAGTCTCCTTTAAGTAAACAATATAGGATTCATACAGTGTTTGATGTTATCTTAACTCGAATTAAGGATTTCCCTTATCTTAGCTACCTTTTCTACACTAAGAACTGACTTGGAGATTCTCTTTCAGCTGTTCTAAACAAGTTCTCATCTGTTTACAGTCATTTTCAATGAATTATTCATGTTTTCATGTAGTTTCCTATATTCTGCCTTCTGGTCCAAGTATAAGCTTTGCCCACTTTATCAAACAACTTCCTACACATTGTTATGAACTGAGGCAGCTAGGGAACATTGTCTCTCAACTGTGTTATAGAGTGTAGTACTACATTTCAGTGAAGTGTAAGGCTTTCCAAAGCTGCCGAACGTGTTTCTTTCTCTATTTCAATGGCATTCTGCCTTGTATAACACACATTTACCACTCTAGTCTCCTTTAAGTAATGAATATAGGATTCATACAGTGTTTGATGTTATCTTAACTCGAATTAAGGATTTCCCTTATCTTAGCTACCTTTTCTACACTAAGAACTATCTTGGAGATTCTCTTTCAGCTGTTCTAAACAAGTTCTAATCTGTTTACAGTCATTTTCTATGAATTATTCATGTTTTCATGTAGTTTCCTATATTCTGCCTTCTGGTCCAAGTATAAGCTTTGCCCACTTTATCAAAAAACTTCCTACACACTGTTATGAACTGAGGCAGCTAGGGAACATTGTCTCTCAACTGTGTTATAGAGTGTAGTACTACATTTCAGTGAAGTGTAAGGCTTTCCAAAGCTGCCGAACGTGTTTCTTTCTTTTTTTCAATGGTATTCTGCCTTGTATAACACACATTTACCACTCTAGTCTCCTTTAAGTAAAGAATATAGGATTCATACAGTGTTTCATGTGATCTTAACTCGAATTCAGGATTTCCCTTATCTTAGCTACCTTTTCTACACTAAGAACTGACTTGGAGATTCTCTTTCAGCTGTTCTAAACAAGTTCTAATCTGTTTACAGTCATTTTCTATGAATTATTCATGTTTTCATGTAGTTTCCTATATTCTGCCTTCTGGTCCAAGTATAAGCTTTGCCCACTTTATCAAAAAACTTCCTACACACTGTTATGAACTGAGGCAGCTAGGGAACATTGTCTCTCAACTGTGTTATAGAGTGTAGTACTACATTTCAGTGAAGTGTAAGGCTTTCCAAAGCTGCCGAACGTGTTTCTTTCTTTTTTCAATCGTATTCTGCCTTGTATAACACACATTTACCACTCTAGTCTCCTTTAAGTAAAGAATATAGGAATCATACAGTGTTTCATGTGATCTTAACTCGAATTAAGGATTTCCCCGATCTTAGCTACCTTTTCTACAATAAGAACAGACTTGGAGAATCTCTTTCAGCTGTTCTAAACAAGTTCTCATCTGTTTACAGTCATTTTCACTGAATTATTCATGTTTTCATGTAGTTTCCTATATTCTGCCTTCTGGTCCAAGTATAAGCTTTGCCCACTTTATCAAACAACTTCCTACACACTGTTATGAACTGAGGCACCTCGGGAACATTGTCTCTAAACTGTGTTATAGAGTGTAGTACTACATTTCAGTGACGTGTAAGGTTTCCAAAGCTGCCGAACGTGTTTCTTTCTCTATTTCAATGGTATTCTGCCTTGTATAACACACATTTACCACTCTAGTCTCCTTTTAAGTAATGAATATAGCATTCATACAGTGTTTGATGTTATCTAAACTCGAATTAAGGATTTCCCTTATCTTAGGTACCTTTTCTACACTAAGAACTGACTTGGAGATTCTCTTTCAGCTGTTCTAAACCAGTTCTCATCTGTTTACAGTCATTTTCACTGAATTATTCATGTTTTCATGTAGTTTCCTATATTCTGCCTTCTGGCCCAAGTATAAGCTTTGCCCACTTTATCAAACAACTTCCTACACACTGTTATGAACTGAGGCAGCTCGGGAACATTGTCTCTCAACTGTTTTATAGAGTGTAGTACTACATTTCAGTGAAGTGTAAGGCTTTCCAAAGCTGCGGAACGTGTTTCTTTCTCTATTTCAATGGTATTCTGCCTTGTATAACACACATTTACCACTCTAGTCTCCTTTAAGTAATGAATATAGGATACATACAGTGTTTGATGTTATCTTAACTCGAATTTAGGATTTCCCTTATCTTAGCTACCTTTTCTACACTAAGAACTGACTTGGAGAATCTCTTTCAGCTGTTCTAAAACAAGTTCTCTTCTGTTTACAGTCATTTTCACTGAATTATTCATGTTTTATGTAGTTTCCTATATTCTGCCTTCTGGTCCAAGTATAAGCTTTGCCCACTTTATCAAACAACTTCCTACACATTGTTATGAACTAAGGCTGCTAGGGAACATTGTCTCTCAACTGTGTTATAGAGTGTAGTACTACATTTCAGTGAAGTGTAAGGCTTTCCAAAGCTGCCGAACGTGTTTCTTTCTCTATTTCAATGGTATTCTGCCTTATATAACATACATTTACCACTCTAGTCTCCTTTAAGTAAACAATATAGGATTCATACAGTGTTTGATGTTATCTTAACTCGAATTAAGGATTTCCCTTAACTTAGCTACCTTTTCTACACTAAGAACAGACTTGGAGATTCTCTTTCAGCTGTTCTAAACAAGATCTCATCTGTTTACAGTCATTTTCAATGAATTATTCATGTTTTCATGTAGTTTCCTATATTCTGCCTTCTGGTCCAAGTATAAGCTTTGCCCACTTTATCAAACAACTTCCTACACACTGTTATGAACTGAGGCAGCTAGGGAATATTGTCTCTCAACTGTGTTATAGAGTGTAGTACTACATTTCAGTGAAGTGTAAGGCTTTCCAAAGCTGCCGAACGTGTTTCTTTCTCTATTTCAATGGTATTCTGCCTTGTATAACACACATTTACCACTCTAGTCTCCTTTAAGTAAAGAATATAGGATTCATACAGTGTTTCATGTGATCTTAACTCAAATTAAGGATTTTCCGGATCTTAGCTACCTTTTCTACATTAAGAACAGCCTTGGCGAATCTCTTTCAGCTGTTCTAAACAAGTTCTCATCTGTTTACAGTCATTTTCACTGAATTATTCATGTTTTCATGTAGTTTCCTATATTCTGCCTTCTGGTCCAAGTATAAGCTTTGCCCACTTTATCAAACAACTTCCTACACACTGTTATGAACTGAGGCAGCTCGGGAACATTGTCTCTCAACTGTGTTATAGAGTGTAGTACTACATTTCAGTGACGTGTAAGGTTTCCAAAGCTGCCGAACGTGTTTCTTTCTCTATTTCAATGGGATTCTGCCTTGTATAACACACATTTACCACTCTAGTCTCCTTTTAAGTAATGAATATAGCATTCATACAGTGTTTGATGTTATCTAAACTCGAATTAAGGATTTCCCTTATCTTAGCTACCTTTTCTACACTAAGAACTGACTTGGAGATTCTCTTTCAGCTGTTCTAAACCAGTTCTCATCTGTTTACAGTCATTTTAACTGAATTATTCATGTTTTCATGTAGTTTCCTATATTCTGCATTCTGGCCCAAGTATAAGCTTTGCCGACTTTATCAAACAACTTCCTACACACTGTTATGAACTGAGGCAGCTAGGGAACATTGTCTCTCAACTGTGTTATAGAGTGTAGTACTAAATTTCAGTGAAGTGTAAGGCTTTCCAAAGCTGACGAACGTGTTTCTTTCTCTATTTCAATGGTATTCTGCCTTGTATAACACACATTTACCATTCTAGTCTCCTTTAAGTAATGAATATAGGATTCATACAGTGTTTGATGTTATCTTAACTCGAATTAAGGATTTTTCTTATCTTAGCTACCTTTTCTACACTAAGAACTGACTTGGAGAATCTCTTTCAGCTGTTCTAAAACAAGTTCTCTTCTGTTTACAGTCATTTTCACTGAATTATTCATGTTTTCATGTAGTTTCCTATATTCTGCCTTCTGGTCCAAGTATAAGCTTTGCCCACTTTATCAAACAACTTCCTACACATTGTTATGAACTGAGGCAGCTAGGGAACATTGTCTCTCAACTGTGTTATAGAGTGTAGTACTACATTTCAGTGAAGTGTAAGGCTTTCCAAAGCTGCCGAACGTGTTTCTTTCTCTATTTCAATGGTATTCTGCCTTATATAACACACATTTACGACTCTAGTCTCCTTTAAGTAAACAATATAGGATTCATACAGTGTTTGATGTTATCTTAACTCGAATTAAGGATTTCCCTTATCTTAGCTACCTTTTCTACACTAAGAACTGACTTGGAGATTCTCTTTCAGCTGTTCTAAACAAGTTCTCATCTGTTTACAGTCATTTTCAATGAATTATTCATGTTTTCATGTAGTTTCCTATATTCTGCCTTCTGGTCCAAGTATAAGCTTTGCCCACTTTATCAAACAACTTCCTACACATTGTTATGAACTGAGGCAGCTAGGGAACATTGTCTCTCAACTGTGTTATAGAGTGTAGTACTACATTTCAGTGAAGTGTAAGGCTTTCCAAAGCTGCCGAACGTGTTTCTTTCTCTATTTCAATGGCATTCTGCCTTGTATAACACACATTTACCACTCTAGTCTCCTTTAAGTAATGAATATAGGATTCATACAGTGTTTGATGTTATCTTAACTCGAATTAAGGATTTCCCTTATCTTAGCTACCTTTTCTACACTAAGAACTATCTTGGAGATTCTCTTTCAGCTGTTCTAAACAAGTTCTAATCTGTTTACAGTCATTTTCTATGAATTATTCATGTTTTCATGTAGTTTCCTATATTCTGCCTTCTGGTCCAAGTATAAGCTTTGCCCACTTTATCAAAAAACTTCCTACACACTGTTATGAACTGAGGCAGCTAGGGAACATTGTCTCTCAACTGTGTTATAGAGTGTAGTACTACATTTCAGTGAAGTGTAAGGCTTTCCAAAGCTGCCGAACGTGTTTCTTTCTTTTTTTCAATGGTATTCTGCCTTGTATAACACACATTTACCACTCTAGTCTCCTTTAAGTAAAGAATATAGGATTCATACAGTGTTTCATGTGATCTTAACTCGAATTCAGGATTTCCCTTATCTTAGCTACTTTTTCTACACTAAGAACTGACTTGGAGATTCTCTTTCAGCTGTTCTAAACAAGTTCTAATCTGTTTACAGTCATTTTCTATGAATTATTCATGTTTTCATGTAGTTTCCTATATTCTGCCTTCTGGTCCAAGTATAAGCTTTGCCCACTTTATCAAAAAACTTCCTACACACTGTTATGAACTGAGGCAGCTAGGGAACATTGTCTCTCAACTGTGTTATAGAGTGTAGTACTACATTTCAGTGAAGTGTAAGGCTTTCCAAAGCTGCCGAACGTGTTTCTTTCTTTTTTCAATCGTATTCTGCCTTGTATAACACACATTTACCACTCTAGTCTCCTTTAAGTAAAGAATATAGGAATCATACAGTGTTTCATGTGATCTTAACTCGAATTAAGGATTTCCCCGATCTTAGCTACCTTTTCTACAATAAGAACAGACTTGGAGAATCTCTTTCAGCTGTTCTAAACAAGTTCTCATCTGTTTACAGTCATTTTCACTGAATTATTCATGTTTTCATGTAGTTTCCTATATTCTGCCTTCTGGTCCAAGTATAAGCTTTGCCCACTTTATCAAACAACTTCCTACACACTGTTATGAACTGAGGCACCTCGGGAACATTGTCTCTAAACTGTGTTATAGAGTGTAGTACTACATTTCAGTGACGTGTAAGGTTTCCAAAGCTGCCGAACGTGTTTCTTTCTCTATTTCAATGGTATTCTGCCTTGTATAACACACATTTACCACTCTAGTCTCCTTTTAAGTAATGAATATAGCATTCATACAGTGTTTGATGTTATCTAAACTCGAATTAAGGATTTCCCTTATCTTAGGTACCTTTTCTACACTAAGAACTGACTTGGAGATTCTCTTTCAGCTGTTCTAAACCAGTTCTCATCTGTTTACAGTCATTTTCACTGAATTATTCATGTTTTCATGTAGTTTCCTATATTCTGCCTTCTGGCCCAAGTATAAGCTTTGCCCACTTTATCAAACAACTTCCTACACACTGTTATGAACTGAGGCAGCTCGGGAACATTGTCTCTCAACTGTTTTATAGAGTGTAGTACTACATTTCAGTGAAGTGTAAGGCTTTCCAAAGCTGCGGAACGTGTTTCTTTCTCTATTTCAATGGTATTCTGCCTTGTATAACACACATTTACCACTCTAGTCTCCTTTAAGTAATGAATATAGGATACATACAGTGTTTGATGTTATCTTAACTCGAATTTAGGATTTCCCTTATCTTAGCTACCTTTTCTACACTAAGAACTGACTTGGAGAATCTCTTTCAGCTGTTCTAAAACAAGTTCTCTTCTGTTTACAGTCATTTTCACTGAATTATTCATGTTTTATGTAGTTTCCTATATTCTGCCTTCTGGTCCAAGTATAAGCTTTGCCCACTTTATCAAACAACTTCCTACACATTGTTATGAACTAAGGCTGCTAGGGAACATTGTCTCTCAACTGTGTTATAGAGTGTAGTACTACATTTCAGTGAAGTGTAAGGCTTTCCAAAGCTGCCGAACGTGTTTCTTTCTCTATTTCAATGGTATTCTGCCTTATATAACATACATTTACCACTCTAGTCTCCTTTAAGTAAACAATATAGGATTCATACAGTGTTTGATGTTATCTTAACTCGAATTAAGGATTTCCCTTAACTTAGCTACCTTTTCTACACTAAGAACAGACTTGGAGATTCTCTTTCAGCTGTTCTAAACAAGATCTCATCTGTTTACAGTCATTTTCAATGAATTATTCATGTTTTCATGTAGTTTCCTATATTCTGCCTTCTGGTCCAAGTATAAGCTTTGCCCACTTTATCAAACAACTTCCTACACACTGTTATGAACTGAGGCAGCTAGGGAATATTGTCTCTCAACTGTGTTATAGAGTGTAGTACTACATTTCAGTGAAGTGTAAGGCTTTCCAAAGCTGCCGAACGTGTTTCTTTCTCTATTTCAATGGTATTCTGCCTTGTATAACACACATTTACCACTCTAGTCTCCTTTAAGTAAAGAATATAGGATTCATACAGTGTTTCATGTGATCTTAACTCAAATTAAGGATTTTCCGGATCTTAGCTACCTTTTCTACATTAAGAACAGCCTTGGCGAATCTCTTTCAGCTGTTCTAAACAAGTTCTCATCTGTTTACAGTCATTTTCACTGAATTATTCATGTTTTCATGTAGTTTCCTATATTCTGCCTTCTGGTCCAAGTATAAGCTTTGCCCACTTTATCAAACAACTTCCTACACACTGTTATGAACTGAGGCAGCTCGGGAACATTGTCTCTCAACTGTGTTATAGAGTGTAGTACTACATTTCAGTGACGTGTAAGGTTTCCAAAGCTGCCGAACGTGTTTCTTTCTCTATTTCAATGGTATTCTGCCTTGTATAACACACATTTACCACTCTAGTCTCCTTTTAAGTAATGAATAAAGCATTCATACAGTGTTTGATGTTATCTAAACTCGAATTAAGGATTTCCCTTATCTTAGCTACCTTTTCTACACTAAGAACTGACTTGGAGAATCTCTTTCAGCTGTTCTAAAACAAGTTCTCTTCTGTTTACAGTCATTTTCACTGAATTATTCATGTTTTATGTAGTTTCCTATATTCTGCCTTCTGGTCCAAGTATAAGCTTTGCCCACTTTATCAAACAACTTCCTACACATTGTTATGAACTAAGGCAGCTAGGGAACATTGTCTCTCAACTGTGTTATAGAGTATAGTACTACATTTCAGTGAAGTGTAAGGCTTTCCAAAGCTGCCGAACGTGTTTCTTTCTCTATTTCAATGGTATTCTGCCTTGTATAACACACATTTACCACTCTAGTCTCCTTTAAGTAAAGAATATAGGATTCATACAGTGTTTCATGTGATCTTAACTCGAATTAAGGATTTCCCGGATCTTAGCTACCTTTTCTACCATAAGAACAGACTTGGAGAATCTCTTTCAGCTGTTCTAAACAAGTTCTCATCTGTTTACAGTCATTTTCACTGAATTATTCATGTTTTCATGTAGTTTCCTATATTCTGCCTTCTGGCCCAAGTATAAGCTTTGCCCACTTTATCAAACAACTTCCTACACACTGTTATGAACTGAGGCAGCTCGGGAACCTTGTCTCTCAACTGTGTGATAGAGTGTAGTACTACATTTCAGTGAAGTGTAAGGCTTTCCAAAGCTGCCGAACGTGTTTCTTTCTCTATTTCAATGGTATTCTGCCTTGTATAACACACATTTACCACTCTAGTCTACTTTAATTGAAGAATATAGGATTCATACAGTGTTTCATGTGATCTTAACTCGAATTAAGGATTTCCCGGATCTTAGCTACCTTTTATACATTAAGAAAAGACTTGGAGAATCTCTTTCAGGTGTTCTAAACCAGTTCTCATCTGTTTACAGTCATTTTCACTGAATTATTAATGTTTTCATGTAGTTTCCTATATTCTGCCTTCTGGCCCAAGTATAAGCTTTGCCCACTTTATCAAACAACTTCCTACACACTGTTATGAACTGAGGCAGCTCGGGAACATTGTCTCTCAACTGTGTGATAGAGTGTAGTACTACATTTCAGTGAAGTGTAAGGCTTTCCAAAGCTGCCGAACGTGTTTCTTTCTCTATTTCAATGGTATTCTGCCTTGTATAACACACATTTAGCACTCTATTCTCCTTTAAGCAAAGAATATAGGATTCATACAGTGTTTCATGTGATCTTAACTGGAATTACGGATTTCCCTTATCTTAGCTACCTTTTCTACACTAAGAACTGACTTGGAGATTCTCTTTCAGCTGTTCTAAACAAGTTCTCATCTGTTTACAGTCATTTTCTATGAATTATTCATGTTTTCATGTAGTTTCCTATATTCTGCCTTCTGGTCCAAGTATAAGCTTTGCCCACTTTATCAAAAAACTTCCTACACACTGTTAGGAACTGAGGCAGCTAGGGAACATTGTCTCTCAACTGTGTTATAGAGTGTAGTACTACATTTCAGTGAAGTGAAAGGCTTTCCAAAGCTGCCGAACGTGTTTCTTTCTCTATTTCAATGGTATTCTGCCTTATATAACATACATTTACCACTCTAGTCTCCTTTAAGTAAACAATATAGGATTCATACAGTGTTTGATGTTATCTTAACTCGAATTAAGGATTTCCCTTAACTTAGCTACCTTTTCTACACTAAGAACAGACTTGGAGATTCTCTTTCAGCTGTTCTAAACAAGATCTCATCTGTTTACAGTCATTTTCAATGAATTATTCATGTTTTCATGTAGTTTCCTATATTCTGCCTTCTGGTCCAAGTATAAGCTTTGCCCACTTTATCAAACAACTTCCTACACACTGTTATGAACTGAGGCAGCTAGGGAATATTGTCTCTCAACTGTGTTATAGAGTGTAGTACTACATTTCAGTGAAGTGTAAGGCTTTCCAAAGCTGCCGAACGTGTTTCTTTCTCTATTTCAATGGTATTCTGCCTTGTATAACACACATTTACCACTCTAGTCTCCTTTAAGTAAAGAATATAGGATTCATACAGTGTTTCATGTGATCTTAACTCAAATTAAGGATTTTCCGGATCTTAGCTACCTTTTCTACATTAAGAACAGCCTTGGCGAATCTCTTTCAGCTGTTCTAAACAAGTTCTCATCTGTTTACAGTCATTTTCACTGAATTATTCATGTTTTCATGTAGTTTCCTATATTCTGCCTTCTGGTCCAAGTATAAGCTTTGCCCACTTTATCAAACAACTTCCTACACACTGTTATGAACTGAGGCAGCTCGGGAACATTGTCTCTCAACTGTGTTATAGAGTGTAGTACTACATTTCAGTGACGTGTAAGGTTTCCAAAGCTGCCGAACGTGTTTCTTTCTCTATTTCAATGGTATTCTGCCTTGTATAACACACATTTACCACTCTAGTCTCCTTTTAAGTAATGAATAAAGCATTCATACAGTGTTTGATGTTATCTAAACTCGAATTAAGGATTTCCCTTATCTTAGCTACCTTTTCTACACTAAGAACTGACTTGGAGATTCTCTTTCAGTTGTTCTAAACCAGTTCTCATCTGTTTACAGTCATTTTAATTGAATTATTCATGTTTTCATGTAGTTTCCTATATTCTGCCTTCTGGCCCAAGTATAAGCTTTTTCCGACTTTATCAAACAACTTCCTACACACTGTTATGAACTGAGGCAGCTCGGGAACATTGTCTCTCAACTGTTTTATAGAGTGTAGTACTACATTTCAGTGAAGTGTAAGGCTTTCCAAAGCTGCCGAACGTTTTCTTTCTCTATTTCAATGGTATTCTGCCTTGTATAACACACATTTACCACTCTAGTCTCCTTTAAGTAATGAATATAGGATACATACAGTGTTTGATGTTATCTTAACTCGAATTTAGGATTTCCCTTATCTTAGCTACCTTTTCTACACTAAGAACTGACTTGGAGAATCTCTTTCAGCTGTTCTAAAACAAGTTCTCTTCTGTTTACAGTCATTTTCACTGAATTATTCATGTTTTATGTAGTTTCCTATATTCTGCCTTCTGGTCCAAGTATAAGCTTTGCCCACTTTATCAAACAACTTCCTACACATTGTTATGAACTAAGGCAGCTAGGGAACATTGTCTCTCAACTGTGTTATAGAGTGTAGTACTACATTTCAGTGAAGTGTAAGGCTTTCCAAAGCTGCCGAACGTGTTTCTTTCTCTATTTCAATGGTATTCTGCCTTGTATAACACACATTTACCACTCTAGTCTCCTTTAAGTAAAGAATATAGGATTCATACAGTGTTTCATGTGATCTTAACTCGAATTAAGGATTTCCCGGATCTTAGCTACCTTTTCTACCATAAGAACAGACTTGGAGAATCTCTTTCAGCTGTTCTAAACAAGTTCTCATCTGTTTACAGTCATTTTCACTGAATTATTCATGTTTTCATGTAGTTTCCTATATTCTGCCTTCTGGCCCAAGTATAAGCTTTGCCCACTTTATCAAACAACTTCCTACACACTGTTATGAACTGAGGCAGCTCGGGAACCTTGTCTCTCAACTGTGTGATAGAGTGTAGTACTACATTTCAGTGAAGTGTAAGGCTTTCCAAAGCTGCCGAACGTGTTTCTTTCTCTATTTCAATGGTATTCTGCCTTGTATAACACACATTTACCACTCTAGTCTACTTTAATTGAAGAATATAGGATTCATACAGTGTTTCATGTGATCTTAACTCGAATTAAGGATTTCCCGGATCTTAGCTACCTTTTATACATTAAGAAAAGACTTGGAGAATCTCTTTCAGGTGTTCTAAACCAGTTCTCATCTGTTTACAGTCATTTTCACTGAATTATTAATGTTTTCATGTAGTTTCCTATATTCTGCCTTCTGGCCCAAGTATAAGCTTTGCCCACTTTATCAAACAACTTCCTACACACTGTTATGAACTGAGGCAGCTCGGGAACATTGTCTCTCAACTGTGTGATAGAGTGTAGTACTACATTTCAGTGAAGTGTAAGGCTTTCCAAAGCTGCCGAACGTGTTTCTTTCTCTATTTCAATGGTATTCTGCCTTGTATAACACACATTTACCACTCTAGTCTCCTTTAAGTAAACAATATAGGATTCATACAGTGTTTGATGTTATCTTAACTCGAATTAAGGATTTCCCTTATCTTAGCTACCTTTTCTACACTAAGAACAGACTTGGAGATTCTCTTTCAGCTGTTCTAAACAAGATCTCATCTGTTTACAGTAATTTTCAATGAATTATTCATGTTTTCATGTAGTTTCCTATATTCTGCCTTCTGGTCCAAGTATAAGCTTTGCCCACTTTATCAAACAACTTCCTACACACTGTTATGAACTGAGGCAGCTAGGGAATATTGTCTCTCAACTGTGTTATAGAGTGTAGTACTACATTTCAGTGAAGTGTAAGGCTTTCCAAAGCTGCCGAACGTGTTTCTTTCTCTATTTCAATGGTATTCTGCCTTGTATAACACACATTTACCACTCTAGTCTCCTTTAAGTAAAGAATATAGGATTCATACAGTGTTTCATGTGATCTTAACTCGAATTAAGGATTTTCCGGATCTTAGCTACCTTTTCTACATTAAGAACAGCCTTGGCGAATCTCTTTCAGCTGTTCTAAACAAGTTCTCATCTGTTTACAGTCATTTTCACTGAATTATTCATGTTTTCATGTAGTTTCCTATATTCTGCCTTCTGGCCCAAGTATAAGCTTTGCCCACTTTATCAAACAACTTCCTACACACTGTTATGAACTGAGGCAGCTCGGGAACCTTGTCTCTCAACTGTGTGATAGAGTGTAGTACTACATTTCAGTGAAGTGTAAGGCTTTCCAAAGCTGCCGAACGTGTTTCTTTCTCTATTTCAATGGTATTCTGCCTTGTATAACACACATTTACCACTCTAGTCTCCTTTAAGTAAAGAATATAGGATTCATACAGTGTTTCATGTGATCTTAACTCGAATTAAGGATTTCCCGGATCTTAGCTACCTTTTATACATTAAGAAAAGACTTGGAGAATCTCTTTCAGCTGTTCTAAACCAGTTCTCATCTGTTTACAGTCATTTTCACTGAATTATTCATGTTTTCATGTAGTTTCCTATATTCTGCCTTCTGGCCCAAGTATAAGCTTTGCCCACTTTATCAAACAACTTCCTACACACTGTTATGAACTGAGGCAGCTCGGGAACATTGTCTCTCAACTGTGTGATAGAGTGTAGTCCTACATTTCAGTGAAGTGTAAGGCTTTCCAAAGCTGCCGAACGTGTTTCTTTCTCTATTTCAATGGTATTCTGCCTTGTATAACACACATTTACCACTATAGTCTCCTTTTAAGTAATGAATATAGCATTCATACAGTGTTTGATGTTATCTAAACTCGAATTAAGGATTTCCCTTATCTTAGCTACCTTTTCTACACTAAGAAATGACTTGGAGATTCTCTTTCAATTGTTCTAAACCAGTTCTCATCTGTTTACAGTCATTTTAACTGAATTATTCATGTTTTCATGTAGTTTCCTATATTCTGCCTTCTGGCCCAAGTATAAGCTTTTTCAGACTTTATCAAACAACTTCCTACACACTGTTAGGAACTGAGGCAGCTCGGGAACATTGTCTCTCAACTGTGTTATAGAGTGTAGTACTACATTTCAGTGAAGTGTAAGGCTTTCCAAAGCTGCCGAACGTGTTTCTTTCTCTATTTCAATGGTATTCTGCCTTGTATAACACACATTTACCACTCTAGTCTCCTTTAAGTAATGAATATAGGATACATACAGTGTTTGATGTTATCTTAACTCGAATTAAGTATTTCCCTTATCTTAGCTAACTTTTCTACACTAAGAACTGACTTGCAGAATCTCTTTCAGCTGTTCTAAAACAAGTTCTCTTCTGTTTACAGTCATTTTCACTGAATTATTCATGTTTTCATGTAGTTTCCTATATTCTGCCTTCTGGTCCAAGTATAAGCTTTGCCCACTTTATCAAACAACTTCCTACACATTGTTATGAACTAAGGCAGCTAGGGAACATTGTCTCTCAACTGTGTTATAGAGTGTAGTACTACATTTCAGTGAAGTGTAAGGCTTTCCAAAGGTGCCGAACGTGTTTCTTTCTCTATTTCAATGGTATTCTGCCTTATATAACATACATTTACCACTCTAGTCTCCTTTATGTAAACAATATAGGATTCATACAGTGTTTGATGTTATCTTAACTCGAATTAAGGATTTCCCTTATCTTAGCTACCTTTTCTACACTAAGAACTGACTTGGAGATTCTCTTTCAGCTGTTCTAAACAAGTTCTCATCTGTTTACAGTCATTTTCAATGAATTATTCATGTTTTCATGTAGTTTCCTATATTCTGCCTTCTGGTCCAAGTATAAGCTTTGCCCACTTTATCAAACAACTTCCTACACATTGTTATGAACTGAGGCAGCTCGGGAACATTGTCTCTCAACTGTGTTATAGAGTGTAGTACTACATTTCAGTGAAGTGTAAGGCTTTCCAAAGCTGCCGAACGTGTTTCTTTCTCTATTTCAATGGCATTCTGCCTTGTATAACACACATTTACCACTCTAGTCTCCTTTAAGTAATGAATATAGGATTCATACAGTGTTTGATGTTATCTTAACTCGAATTAAGGATTTCCCTTATCTTAGCTACCTTTTCTACACTAAGAACTATCTTGGAGATTCTCTTTCAGCTGTTCTAAACAAGTTCTAATCTGTTTACAGTCATTTTCTATGAATTATTCATGTTTTCATGTAGTTTCCTATATTCTGCCTTCTGGTCCAAGTATAAGCTTTGCCCACTTTATCAAAAAACTTCCTACACACTGTTATGAACTGAGGCAGCTAGGGAACATTGTCTCTCAACTGTGTTATAGAGTGTAGTACTACATTTCAGTGAAGTGTAAGGCTTTCCAAAGCTGCCGAACGTGTTTCTTTCTTTTTTTCAATGGTATTCTGCCTTGTATAACACACATTTACCACTCTAGTCTCCTTTAAGTAAAGAATATAGGATTCATACAGTGTTTCATGTGATCTTAACTCGAATTCAGGATTTCCCTTATCTTAGCTACCTTTTCTACACTAAGAACTGACTTGGAGATTCTCTTTCAGCTGTTCTAAACAAGTTCTAATCTGTTTACAGTCATTTTCTATGAATTATTCATGTTTTCATGTAGTTTCCTATATTCTGCCTTCTGGTCCAAGTATAAGCTTTGCCCACTTTATCAAAAAACTTCCTACACACTGTTATGAACTGAGGCAGCTAGGGAACATTGTCTCTCAACTGTGTTATAGAGTGTAGTACTACATTTCAGTGAAGTGTAAGGCTTTCCAAAGCTGCCGAACGTGTTTCTTTCTTTTTTCAATCGTATTCTGCCTTGTATAACACACATTTACCACTCTAGTCTCCTTTAAGTAAAGAATATAGGAATCATACAGTGTTTCATGTGATCTTAACTCGAATTAAGGATTTCCCCGATCTTAGCTACCTTTTCTACAATAAGAACAGACTTGGAGAATCTCTTTCAGCTGTTCTAAACAAGTTCTCATCTGTTTACAGTCATTTTCACTGAATTATTCATGTTTTCATGTAGTTTCCTATATTCTGCCTTCTGGTCCAAGTATAAGCTTTGCCCACTTTATCAAACAACTTCCTACACACTGTTATGAACTGAGGCACCTCGGGAACATTGTCTCTAAACTGTGTTATAGAGTGTAGTACTACATTTCAGTGACGTGTAAGGTTTCCAAAGCTGCCGAACCTGTTTCTTTCTCTATTTCAATGGTATTCTGCCTTGTATAACACACATTTACCACTCTAGTCTCCTTTTAAGTAATGAATATAGCATTCATACAGTGTTTGATGTTATCTAAACTCGAATTAAGGATTTCCCTTATCTTAGCTACCTTTTCTACACTAAGAACTGACTTGGAGATTCTCTTTCAGCTGTTCTAAACCAGTTCTCATCTGTTTACAGTCATTTTCACTGAATTATTCATGTTTTCATGTAGTTTCCTATATTCTGCCTTCTGGCCCAAGTATAAGCTTTGCCCACTTTATCAAACAACTTCCTACACACTGTTATGAACTGAGGCAGCTCGGGAACCTTGTCTCTCAACTGTGTTATAGAGTGTAGTACTACATTTCAGTGAAGTGTAAGGCTTTCCAAAGCTGCCGAACGTGTTTCTTTCTCTATTTCAATGGTATTCTGCCTTGTATAACACACATTTACCACTCTAGTCTCCTTTAAGTAAAGAATATAGGATTCATACAGTGTTTCATGTGATCTTAACTCGAATTAAGGATTTCCCGGATCTTAGCTACCTTTTATACATTAAGAAAAGACTTGGAGAATCTCTTTCAGCTGTTCTAAACCAGTTCTCATCTGTTTACAGTCATTTTCACTGAATTATTCATGTTTTCATGTAGTTTCCTATATTCTGCCTTCTGGTCCAAGTATAAGCTTTGCCCACTTTATCAAAAAACTTCCTACACACTGTTATGAACTGAGGCAGCTAGGGAACATTGTCTCTCAACTGTGTTATAGAGTGTAGTACTACATTTCAGTGAAGTGTAAGGCTTTCCAAAGCTGCCGAACGTGTTTCTTTCTCTATTTCAATGGTATTCTGCCTTATATAACACACATTTACGACTCTAGTCTCCTTTTAAGTAATGAATATAGCATTCATACAGTGTTTGATGTTATCTAAACTCGAATTAAGGGTTTCCCTTATCTTAGCTACCTTTTCTACACTAAGAACTGACTTGGAGATTCTCTTTCAGTTGTTCTAAACCAGTTCTCATCTGTTTACAGTCATTTTAACTAAATTATTCATGTTTTCATGTAGTTTCCTATATTCTGCCTTCTGGCCCAAGTATAAGCTTTTTCCGACTTTATCAAACAACTTCCTACACACTGTTATGAACTGAGGCAGCTCGGGAACATTGTCTCTCAACTGTTTTATAGAGTGTAGTACTACATTTCAGTGAAGTGTAAGGCTTTCCAAAGCTGCCGAACGTGTTTCTTTCTCTATTTCAATGGTATTCTGCCTTGTATAACACACATTTACCACTCTAGTCTCCTTTAAGTAATGAATATAGGATACATACAGTGTTTGATGTTATCTTAACTCGAATTTAGGATTTCCCTTATCTTAGCTACCTTTTCTACACTAAGAACTGACTTGGAGAATCTCTTTCAGCTGTTCTAAAACAAGTTCTCTTCTGTTTACAGTCATTTTCACTGAATTATTCATGTTTTATGTAGTTTCCTATATTCTGCCTTCTGGTCCAAGTATAAGCTTTGCCCACTTTATCAAACAACTTCCTACACATTGTTATGAACTAAGGCTGCTAGGGAACATTGTCTCTCAACTGTGTTATAGAGTGTAGTACTACATTTCAGTGAAGTGTAAGGCTTTCCAAAGCTGCCGAACGTGTTTCTTTCTCTATTTCAATGGTATTCTGCCTTATATAACATACATTTACCACTCTAGTCTCCTTTAAGTAAACAATATAGGATTCATACAGTGTTTGATGTTATCTTAACTCGAATTAAGGATTTCCCTTATCTTAGCTACCTTTTCTACACTAAGAACAGACTTGGAGATTCTCTTTCAGCTGTTCTAAACAAGATCTCATCTGTTTACAGTCATTTTCAATGAATTATTCATGTTTTCATGTAGTTTCCTATATTCTGCCTTCTGGTCCAAGTATAAGCTTTGCCCACTTTATCAAACAACTTCCTACACACTGTTATGAACTGAGGCAGCTAGGGAATATTGTCTCTCAACTGTGTTATAGAGTGTAGTACTACATTTCAGTGAAGTGTAAGGCTTTCCAAAGCTGCCGAACGTGTTTCTTTCTCTATTTCAATGGTATTCTGCCTTGTATAACACACATTTACCACTCTAGTCTCCTTTAAGTAAAGAATATAGGATTCATACAGTGTTTCATGTGATCTTAACTCAAATTAAGGATTTTCCGGATCTTAGCTACCTTTTCTACATTAAGAACAGCCTTGGCGAATCTCTTTCAGCTGTTCTAAACAAGTTCTCATCTGTTTACAGTCATTTTCACTGAATTATTCATGTTTTCATGTAGTTTCCTATATTCTGCCTTCTGGTCCAAGTATAAGCTTTGCCCACTTTATCAAACAACTTCCTACACACTGTTATGAACTGAGGCAGCTCGGGAACATTGTCTCTCAACTGTGTTATAGAGTGTAGTACTACATTTCAGTGACGTGTAAGGTTTCCAAAGCTGCCGAACGTGTTTCTTTCTCTATTTCAATGGTATTCTGCCTTGTATAACACACATTTACCACTCTAGTCTCCTTTTAAGTAATGAATAAAGCATTCATACAGTGTTTGATGTTATCTAAACTCGAATTAAGGATTTCCCTTATCTTAGCTACCTTTTCTACACTAAGAACTGACTTGGAGATTCTCTTTCAGTTGTTCTAAACCAGTTCTCATCTGTTTACAGTCATTTTAACTGAATTATTCATGTTTTCATGTAGTTTCCTATATTCTGCCTTCTGGCCCAAGTATAAGCTTTTTCCGACTTTATCAAACAACTTCCTACACACTGTTATGAACTGAGGCAGCTCGGGAACATTGTCTCTCAACTGTTTTATAGAGTGTAGTACTACATTTCAGTGAAGTGTAAGGCTTTCCAAAGCTGCCGAACGTTTTCTTTCTCTATTTCAATGGTATTCTGCCTTGTATAACACACATTTACCACTCTAGTCTCCTTTAAGTAATGAATATAGGATACATACAGTGTTTGATGTTATCTTAACTCGAATTTAGGATTTCCCTTATCTTAGCTACCTTTTCTACACTAAGAACTGACTTGGAGAATCTCTTTCAGCTGTTCTAAAACAAGTTCTCTTCTGTTTACAGTCATTTTCACTGAATTATTCATGTTTTATGTAGTTTCCTATATTCTGCCTTCTGGTCCAAGTATAAGCTTTGCCCACTTTATCAAACAACTTCCTACACATTGTTATGAACTAAGGCAGCTAGGGAACATTGTCTCTCAACTGTGTTATAGAGTGTAGTACTACATTTCAGTGAAGTGTAAGGCTTTCCAAAGCTGCCGAACGTGTTTCTTTCTCTATTTCAATGGTATTCTGCCTTGTATAACACACATTTACCACTCTAGTCTACTTTAATTGAAGAATATAGGATTCATACAGTGTTTCATGTGATCTTAACTCGAATTAAGGATTTCCCGGATCTTAGCTACCTTTTATACATTAAGAAAAGACTTGGAGAATCTCTTTCAGGTGTTCTAAACCAGTTCTCATCTGTTTACAGTCATTTTCACTGAATTATTAATGTTTTCATGTAGTTTCCTATATTCTGCCTTCTGGCCCAAGTATAAGCTTTGCCCACTTTATCAAACAACTTCCTACACACTGTTATGAACTGAGGCAGCTCGGGAACATTGTCTCTCAACTGTGTGATAGAGTGTAGTACTACATTTCAGTGAAGTGTAAGGCTTTCCAAAGCTGCCGAACGTGTTTCTTTCTCTATTTCAATGGTATTCTGCCTTGTATAACACACATTTAGCACTCTATTCTCCTTTAAGCAAAGAATATAGGATTCATACAGTGTTTCATGTGATCTTAACTGGAATTACGGATTTCCCTTATCTTAGCTACCTTTTCTACACTAAGAACTGACTTGGAGATTCTCTTTCAGCTGTTCTAAACAAGTTCTCATCTGTTTACAGTCATTTTCTATGAATTATTCATGTTTTCATGTAGTTTCCTATATTCTGCCTTCTGGTCCAAGTATAAGCTTTGCCCACTTTATCAAAAAACTTCCTACACACTGTTAGGAACTGAGGCAGCTAGGGAACATTGTCTCTCAACTGTGTTATAGAGTGTAGTACTACATTTCAGTGAAGTGAAAGGCTTTCCAAAGCTGCCGAACCTGTTTCTTTCTCTATTTCAATGGTATTCTGCCTTGTATAACACACATTTACCACTCTAGTCTCCTTTAAGTAAAGAATATAGGATTCATACAGTGTTTCATGTGATCTTAACTCGAATTAAGGATTTCCCGGATCTTAGCTACCTTTTCTACAATAAGAACAGACTTGGAGAATCTCTTTCAGCTGTTCTAAACAAGTTCTCATCTGTTTACAGTCATTTTCACTGAATTATTCATGTTTTCATGTAGTTTCCTATATTCTGCCTTCTGGTCCAAGTATAAGCTTTGCCCACTTTATCAAACAACTTCCTACACATTGTTATGAACTAAGGCAGCTAGGGAACATTGTCTCTCAACTGTGTTATAGAGTGTAGTACTACATTTCAGTGAAGTGTAAGGCTTTCCAAAGCTGCCGAACGTGTTTCTTTCTCTATTTCAATGGTATTCTGCCTTATATAACATACATTTACCACTCTAGTCTCCTTTAAGTAAACAATATAGGATTCATACAGTGTTTGATGTTATCTTAACTCGAATTAAGGATTTCCCTTATCTTAGCTACCTTTTCTACACTAAGAACAGACTTGGAGATTCTCTTTCAGCTGTTCTAAACAAGATCTCATCTGTTTACAGTCATTTTCAATGAATTATTCATGTTTTCATGTAGTTTCCTATATTCTGCCTTCTGGTCCAAGTATAAGCTTTGCCCACTTTATCAAACAACTTCCTACACACTGTTATGAACTGAGGCAGCTAGGGAATATTGTCTCTCAACTGTGTTATAGAGTGTAGTACTACATTTCAGTGAACTGAAAGGCTTTCCAAAGCTGCCGAACGTGTTTCTTTCTCTATTTCAATGGTATTCTGCCTTATATAACATACATTTACCACTCTAGTCTCCTTTAAGTAAACAATATAGGATTCATACAGTGTTTGATGTTATCTTAACTCGAATTAAGGATTTCCCTTAACTTAGCTACCTTTTCTACACTAAGAACAGACTTGGAGATTCTCTTTCAGCTGTTCTAAACAAGATCTCATCTGTTTACAGTCATTTTCAATGAATTATTCATGTTTTCATGTAGTTTCCTATATTCTGCCTTCTGGTCCAAGTATAAGCTTTGCCCACTTTATCAAACAACTTCCTACACACTGTTATGAACTGAGGCAGCTAGGGAATATTGTCTCTCAACTGTGTTATAGAGTGTAGTACTACATTTCAGTGAAGTGTAAGGCTTTCCAAAGCTGCCGAACGTGTTTCTTTCTCTATTTCAATGGTATTCTGCCTTGTATAACACACATTTACCACTCTAGTCTCCTTTAAGTAAAGAATATAGGATTCATACAGTGTTTCATGTGATCTTAACTCAAATTAAGGATTTTCCGGATCTTAGCTACCTTTTCTACATTAAGAACAGCCTTGGCGAATCTCTTTCAGCTGTTCTAAACAAGTTCTCATCTGTTTACAGTCATTTTCACTGAATTATTCATGTTTTCATGTAGTTTCCTATATTCTGCCTTCTGGTCCAAGTATAAGCTTTGCCCACTTTATCAAACAACTTCCTACACACTGTTATGAACTGAGGCAGCTCGGGAACATTGTCTCTCAACTGTGTTATAGAGTGTAGTACTACATTTCAGTGACGTGTAAGGTTTCCAAAGCTGCCGAACGTGTTTCTTTCTCTATTTCAATGGTATTCTGCCTTGTATAACACACATTTACCACTCTAGTCTCCTTTTAAGTAATGAATAAAGCATTCATACAGTGTTTGATGTTATCTAAACTCGAATTAAGGATTTCCCTTATCTTAGCTACCTTTTCTACACTAAGAACTGACTTGGAGATTCTCTTTCAGTTGTTCTAAACCAGTTCTCATCTGTTTACAGTCATTTTAACTGAATTATTCATGTTTTCATGTAGTTTCCTATATTCTGCCTTCTGGCCCAAGTATAAGCTTTTTCCGACTTTATCAAACAACTTCCTACACACTGTTATGAACTGAGGCAGCTCGGGAACATTGTCTCTCAACTGTTTTATAGAGTGTAGTACTACATTTCAGTGAAGTGTAAGGCTTTCCAAAGCTGCCGAACGTTTTCTTTCTCTATTTCAATGGTATTCTGCCTTGTATAACACACATTTACCACTCTAGTCTCCTTTAAGTAATGAATATAGGATACATACAGTGTTTGATGTTATCTTAACTCGAATTTAGGATTTCCCTTATCTTAGCTACCTTTTCTACACTAAGAACTGACTTGGAGAATCTCTTTCAGCTGTTCTAAAACAAGTTCTCTTCTGTTTACAGTCATTTTCACTGAATTATTCATGTTTTATGTAGTTTCCTATATTCTGCCTTCTGGTCCAAGTATAAGCTTTGCCCACTTTATCAAACAACTTCCTACACATTGTTATGAACTAAGGCAGCTAGGGAACATTGTCTCTCAACTGTGTTATAGAGTGTAGTACTACATTTCAGTGAAGTGTAAGGCTTTCCAAAGCTGCCGAACGTGTTTCTTTCTCTATTTCAATGGTATTCTGCCTTGTATAACACACATTTACCACTCTAGTCTCCTTTAAGTAAAGAATATAGGATTCATACAGTGTTTCATGTGATCTTAACTCGAATTAAGGATTTCCCGGATCTTAGCTACCTTTTCTACCATAAGAACAGACTTGGAGAATCTCTTTCAGCTGTTCTAAACAAGTTCTCATCTGTTTACAGTCATTTTCACTGAATTATTCATGTTTTCATGTAGTTTCCTATATTCTGCCTTCTGGCCCAAGTATAAGCTTTGCCCACTTTATCAAACAACTTCCTACACACTGTTATGAACTGAGGCAGCTCGGGAACCTTGTCTCTCAACTGTGTGATAGAGTGTAGTACTACATTTCAGTGAAGTGTAAGGCTTTCCAAAGCTGCCGAACGTGTTTCTTTCTCTATTTCAATGGTATTCTGCCTTGTATAACACACATTTACCACTCTAGTCTACTTTAATTGAAGAATATAGGATTCATACAGTGTTTCATGTGATCTTAACTCGAATTAAGGATTTCCCGGATCTTAGCTACCTTTTATACATTAAGAAAAGACTTGGAGAATCTCTTTCAGGTGTTCTAAACCAGTTCTCATCTGTTTACAGTCATTTTCACTGAATTATTAATGTTTTCATGTAGTTTCCTATATTCTGCCTTCTGGCCCAAGTATAAGCTTTGCCCACTTTATCAAACAACTTCCTACACACTGTTATGAACTGAGGCAGCTCGGGAACATTGTCTCTCAACTGTGTGATAGATTGTAGTACTACATTTCAGTGAAGTGTAAGGCTTTCCAAAGCTGCCGAACGTGTTTCTTTCTCTATTTCAATGGTATTCTGCCTTGTATAACACACATTTAGCACTCTATTCTCCTTTAAGCAAAGAATATAGGATTCATACAGTGTTTCATGTGATCTTAACTGGAATTACGGATTTCCCTTATCTTAGCTACCTTTTCTACACTAAGAACTGACTTGGAGATTCTCTTTCAGCTGTTCTAAACAAGTTCTCATCTGTTTACAGTCATTTTCTATGAATTATTCATGTTTTCATGTAGTTTCCTATATTCTGCCTTCTGGTCCAAGTATAAGCTTTGCCCACTTTATCAAAAAACTTCCTACACACTGTTAGGAACTGAGGCAGCTAGGGAACATTGTCTCTCAACTGTGTTATAGAGTGTAGTACTACATTTCAGTGAAGTGAAAGGCTTTCCAAAGCTGCCGAACCTGTTTCTTTCTCTATTTCAATGGTATTCTGCCTTGTATAACACACATTTACCACTCTAGTCTCCTTTAAGTAAAGAATATAGGATTCATACAGTGTTTCATGTGATCTTAACTCGAATTAAGGATTTCCCGGATCTTAGCTACCTTTTCTACAATAAGAACAGACTTGGAGAATCTCTTTCAGCTGTTCTAAACAAGTTCTCATCTGTTTACAGTCATTTTCACTGAATTATTCATGTTTTCATGTAGTTTCCTATATTCTGCCTTCTGGTCCAAGTATAAGCTTTGCCCACTTTATCAAACAACTTCCTACACATTGTTATGAACTAAGGCAGCTAGGGAACATTGTCTCTCAACTGTGTTATAGAGTGTAGTACTACATTTCAGTGAAGTGTAAGGCTTTCCAAAGCTGCCGAACGTGTTTCTTTCTCTATTTCAATGGTATTCTGCCTTATATAACATACATTTACCACTCTAGTCTCCTTTAAGTAAACAATATAGGATTCATACAGTGTTTGATGTTATCTTAACTCGAATTAAGGATTTCCCTTATCTTAGCTACCTTTTCTACACTAAGAACAGACTTGGAGATTCTCTTTCAGCTGTTCTAAACAAGATCTCATCTGTTTACAGTAATTTTCAATGAATTATTCATGTTTTCATGTAGTTTCCTATATTCTGCCTTCTGGTCCAAGTATAAGCTTTGCCCACTTTATCAAACAACTTCCTACACACTGTTATGAACTGAGGCAGCTCGGGAACATTGTCTCTCAACTGTGTTATAGAGTGTAGTACTACATTTCAGTGAAGTGTAAGGCTTTCCAAAGCTGCCGAACGTGTTTCTTTCTCTATTTCAATGGTATTCTGCCTTGTATAACACACATTTACCACTCTAGTCTCCTTTAAGTAAAGAATATAGGATTCATACAGTGTTTCATGTGATCTTAACTCGAATTAAGGATTTTCCGGATCTTAGCTACCTTTTCTACATTAAGAACAGCCTTGGCAAATCTCTTTCAGCTGTTCTAAACAAGTTCTCATCTGTTTACAGTCATTTTCACTGAATTATTCATGTTTTCATGTAGTTTCCTATATTCTGCCTTCTGGTCCAAGTATAAGCTTTGCCCACTTTATCGAACAACTTCCTACACACTGTTATGAACTGAGGCAGCTCGGGAACATTGTCTCTCAACTGTGTTATAGAGTGTAGTACTACATTTCAGTGACGTGTAAGGTTTCCAAAGCTGCCGAACGTGTTTCTTTCTCTATTTCAATGGTATTCTGCCTTGTATAACACACATTTACCACTCTAGTCTCCTTTTAAGTAATGAATATAGCATTCATACAGTGTTTGATGTTATCTAAACTCGAATTAAGGATTTCCCTTATCTTAGCTACCTTTTCTACACTAAGAACTGACTTGGAGATTCTCTTTCATCTGTTCTAAACCAGTTCTCATCTGTTTGCAGTCATTTTCTCTGAATTATTCATGTTTTCATGTAGTTTCCTATATTCTGCCTTCTGGCCCAAGTATAAGCTTTGCCCACTTTATCAAACAACTTCCTACACACTGTTATGAACTGAGGCAGCTCGGGAACCTTGTCTCTCAACTGTGTGATAGAGTGTAGTACTACATTTCAGTGAAGTGTAAGGCTTTCCAAAGCTGCCGAACGTGTTTCTTTCTCTATTTCAATGGTATTCTGCCTTGTATAACACACATTTACCACTCTAGTCTCCTTTAAGTAAAGAATATAGGATTCATACAGTGTTTCATGTGATCTTAACTCGAATTAAGGATTTCCCGGATCTTAGCTACCTTTATACATTAAGAAAAGACTTGGAGAATCTCTTTCAGCTGTTCTAAACCAGTTCTCATCTGTTTACAGTCATTTTCACTGAATTATTCATGTTTTCATGTAGTTTCCTATATTCTGCCTTCTGGCCCAAGTATAAGCTTTGCCCACTTTATCAAACAACTTCCTACACACTGTTATGAACTGAGGCAGCTCGGGAACATTGTCTCTCAACTGTGTGATAGAGTGTAGTACTACATTTCAGTGAAGTGTAAGGCTTTCCAAAGCTGCCAAACGTGTTTCTTTCTCTATTTCAATGGTATTCTGCCTTGTATAACACACATTTACCACTATAGTCTCCTTTTAAGTAATGAATATAGCATTCATACAGTGTTTGATGTTATCTAAACTCGAATTAAGGATTTCCCTTATCTTAGCTACCTTTTCTACACTAAGAAATGACTTGGAGATTCTCTTTCAATTGTTCTAAACCAGTTCTCATCTGTTTACAGTCATTTTAACTGAATTATTCATGTTTTCATGTAGTTTCCTATATTCTGCCTTCTGGCCCAAGTATAAGCTTTTTCCGACTTTATCAAACAACTTCCTACACACTGTTAGGAACTGAGGCAGCTCGGGAACATTGTCTCTCAACTGTGTTATAGAGTGTAGTACTACATTTCAGTGAAGTGTAAGGCTTTCCAAAGCTGCCGAACGTGTTTCTTTCTCTATTTCAATGGTATTCTGCCTTGTATAACACACATTTACCACTCTAGTCTCCTTTAAGTAATGAATATAGGATACATACAGTGTTTGATGTTATCTTAACTCGAATTAAGTATTTCCCTTATCTTAGCTAACTTTTCTACACTAAGAACTGACTTGCAGAATCTCTTTCAGCTGTTCTAAAACAAGTTCTCTTCTGTTTACAGTCATTTTCACTGAATTATTCATGTTTTCATGTAGTTTCCTATATTCTGCCTTCTGGTCCAAGTATAAGCTTTGCCCACTTTATCAAACAACTTCCTACACATTGTTATGAACTAAGGCAGCTAGGGAACATTGTCTCTCAACTGTGTTATAGAGTGTAGTACTACATTTCAGTGAAGTGTAAGGCTTTCCAAAGGTGCCGAACGTGTTTCTTTCTCTATTTCAATGGTATTCTGCCTTATATAACATACATTTACCACTCTAGTCTCCTTTATGTAAACAATATAGGATTCATACAGTGTTTGATGTTATCTTAACTCGAATTAAGGATTTCCCTTATCTTAGCTACCTTTTCTACACTAAGAACTGACTTGGAGATTCTCTTTCAGCTGTTCTAAACAAGTTCTCATCTGTTTACAGTCATTTTCAATGAATTATTCATGTTTTCATGTAGTTTCCTATATTCTGCCTTCTGGTCCAAGTATAAGCTTTGCCCACTTTATCAAACAACTTCCTACACATTGTTATGAACTGAGGCAGCTCGGGAACATTGTCTCTCAACTGTGTTATAGAGTGTAGTACTACATTTCAGTGAAGTGTAAGGCTTTCCAAAGCTGCCGAACGTGTTTCTTTCTCTATTTCAATGGCATTCTGCCTTGTATAACACACATTTACCACTCTAGTCTCCTTTAAGTAATGAATATAGGATTCATACAGTGTTTGATGTTATCTTAACTCGAATTAAGGATTTCCCTTATCTTAGCTACCTTTTCTACACTAAGAACTATCTTGGAGATTCTCTTTCAGCTGTTCTAAACAAGTTCTAATCTGTTTACAGTCATTTTCTATGAATTATTCATGTTTTCAAGTAGTTTCCTATATTCTGCCTTCTGGTCCAAGTATAAGCTTTGCCCACTTTATCAAAAAACTTCCTACACACTGTTATGAACTGAGGCAGCTAGGGAACATTGTCTCTCAACTGTGTTATAGAGTGTAGTACTACATTTCAGTGAAGTGTAAGGCTTTCCAAAGCTGCCGAACGTGTTTCTTTCTTTTTTTCAATGGTATTCTGCCTTGTATAACACACATTTACCACTCTAGTCTCCTTTAAGTAAAGAATATAGGATTCATACAGTGTTTCATGTGATCTTAACTCGAATTCAGGATTTCCCTTATCTTAGCTACCTTTTCTACACTAAGAACTGACTTGGAGATTCTCTTTCAGCTGTTCTAAACAAGTTCTAATCTGTTTACAGTCATTTTCTATGAATTATTCATGTTTTCATGTAGTTTCCTATATTCTGCCTTCTGGTCCAAGTATAAGCTTTGCCCACTTTATCAAAAAACTTCCTACACACTGTTATGAACTGAGGCAGCTAGGGAACATTGTCTCTCAACTGTGTTATAGAGTGTAGTACTACATTTCAGTGAAGTGTAAGGCTTTCCAAAGCTGCCGAACGTGTTTCTTTCTTTTTTCAATCGTATTCTGCCTTGTATAACACACATTTACCACTCTAGTCTCCTTTAAGTAAAGAATATAGGAATCATACAGTGTTTCATGTGATCTTAACTCGAATTAAGGATTTCCCCGATCTTAGCTACCTTTTCTACAATAAGAACAGACTTGGAGAATCTCTTTCAGCTGTTCTAAACAAGTTCTCATCTGTTTACAGTCATTTTCACTGAATTATTCATGTTTTCATGTAGTTTCCTATATTCTGCCTTCTGGTCCAAGTATAAGCTTTGCCCACTTTATCAAACAACTTCCTACACACTGTTATGAACTGAGGCACCTCGGGAACATTGTCTCTAAACTGTGTTATAGAGTGTAGTACTACATTTCAGTGACGTGTAAGGTTTCCAAAGCTGCCGAACCTGTTTCTTTCTCTATTTCAATGGTATTCTGCCTTGTATAACACACATTTACCACTCTAGTCTCCTTTTAAGTAATGAATATAGCATTCATACAGTGTTTGATGTTATCTAAACTCGAATTAAGGATTTCCCTTATCTTAGCTACCTTTTCTACACTAAGAACTGACTTGGAGATTCTCTTTCAGCTGTTCTAAACCAGTTCTCATCTGTTTACAGTCATTTTCACTGAATTATTCATGTTTTCATGTAGTTTCCTATATTCTGCCTTCTGGCCCAAGTATAAGCTTTGCCCACTTTATCAAACAACTTCCTACACACTGTTATGAACTGAGGCAGCTCGGGAACCTTGTCTCTCAACTGTGTGATAGAGTGTAGTACTACATTTCAGTGAAGTGTAAGGCTTTCCAAAGCTGCCGAACGTGTTTCTTTCTCTATTTCAATGGTATTCTGCCTTGTATAACACACATTTACCACTCTAGTCTCCTTTAAGTAAAGAATATAGGATTCATACAGTGTTTCATGTGATCTTAACTCGAATTAAGGATTTCCCGTATCTTAGCTACCTTTTATACATTAAGAAAAGACTTGGAGAATCTCTTTCAGCTGTTCTAAACCAGTTCTCATCTGTTTACAGTCATTTTCACTGAATTATTCATGTTTTCATGTAGTTTCCTATATTCTGCCTTCTGGTCCAAGTATAAGCTTTGCCCACTTTATCAAAAAACTTCCTACACACTGTTATGAACTGAGGCAGCTAGGGAACATTGTCTCTCAACTGTGTTATAGAGTGTAGTACTACATTTCAGTGAAGTGTAAGGCTTTCCAAAGCTGCCGAACGTGTTTCTTTCTCTATTTCAATGGTATTCTGCCTTGTATAACACACATTTACGACTCTAGTCTCCTTTTAAGTAATGAATATAGCATTCATACAGTGTTTGATGTTATCTAAACTCGAATTAAGGATTTCCCTTATCTTAGCTACCTTTTCTACACTAAGAACTGACTTGGAGATTCTCTTTCAGTTGTTCTAAACCAGTTCTCATCTGTTTACAGTCATTTTAACTAAATTATTCATGTTTTCATGTAGTTTCCTATATTCTGCCTTCTGGCCCAAGTATAAGCTTTTTCCGACTTTATCAAACAACTTCCTACACACTGTTATGAACTGAGGCAGCTCGGGAACATTGTCTCTCAACTGTTTTATAGAGTGTAGTACTACATTTCAGTGAAGTGTAAGGCTTTCCAAAGCTGCCGAACGTGTTTCTTTCTCTATTTCAATGGTATTCTGCCTTGTATAACACACATTTACCACTCTAGTCTCCTTTAAGTAATGAATATAGGATACATACAGTGTTTGATGTTATCTTAACTCGAATTTAGGATTTCCCTTATCTTAGCTACCTTTTCTACACTAAGAACTGACTTGGAGAATCTCTTTCAGCTGTTCTAAAACAAGTTCTCTTCTGTTTACAGTCATTTTCACTGAATTATTCATGTTTTATGTAGTTTCCTATATTCTGCCTTCTGGTCCAAGTATAAGCTTTGCCCACTTTATCAAACAACTTCCTACACATTGTTATGAACTAAGGCTGCTAGGGAACATTGTCTCTCAACTGTGTTATAGAGTGTAGTACTACATTTCAGTGAAGTGTAAGGCTTTCCAAAGCTGCCGAACGTGTTTCTTTCTCTATTTCAATGGTATTCTGCCTTATATAACATACATTTACCACTCTAGTCTCCTTTAAGTAAACAATATAGGATTCATACAGTGTTTGATGTTATCTTAACTCGAATTAAGGATTTCCCTTATCTTAGCTACCTTTTCTACACTAAGAACAGACTTGGAGATTCTCTTTCAGCTGTTCTAAACAAGATCTCATCTGTTTACAGTCATTTTCAATGAATTATTCATGTTTTCATGTAGTTTCCTATATTCTGCCTTCTGGTCCAAGTATAAGCTTTGCCCACTTTATCAAACAACTTCCTACACACTGTTATGAACTGAGGCAGCTAGGGAATATTGTCTCTCAACTGTGTTATAGAGTGTAGTACTACATTTCAGTGAAGTGTAAGGCTTTCCAAAGCTGCCAAACGTGTTTCTTTCTCTATTTCAATGGTATTCTGCCTTGTATAACACACATTTTCCACTCTAGTCTCCTTTAAGTAAAGAATATAGGATTCATACAGTGTTTCATGTGATCTTAACTCAAATTAAGGATTTTCCGGATCTTAGCTACCTTTTCTACATTAAGAACAGCCTTGGCGAATCTCTTTCAGCTGTTCTAAACAAGTTCTCATCTGTTTACAGTCATTTTCACTGAATTATTCATGTTTTCATGTAGTTTCCTATATTCTGCCTTCTGGTCCAAGTATAAGCTTTGCCCACTTTATCAAACAACTTCCTACACACTGTTATGAACTGAGGCAGCTCGGGAACATTGTCTCTCAACTGTGTTATAGAGTGTAGTACTACATTTCAGTGACGTGTAAGGTTTCCAAAGCTGCCGAACGTGTTTCTTTCTCTATTTCAATGGTATTCTGCCTTGTATAACACACATTTACCACTCTAGTCTCCTTTTAAGTAATGAATAAAGCATTCATACAGTGTTTGATGTTATCTAAACTCGAATTAAGGATTTCCCTTATCTTAGCTACCTTTTCTACACTAAGAACTGACTTGGAGATTCTCTTTCAGTTGTTCTAAACCAGTTCTCATCTGTTTACAGTCATTTTAACTGAATTATTCATGTTTTCATGTAGTTTCCTATATTCTGCCTTCTGGCCCAAGTATAAGCTTTTTCCGACTTTATCAAACAACTTCCTACACACTGTTATGAACTGAGGCAGCTCGGGAACATTGTCTCTCAACTGTTTTATAGAGTGTAGTACTACATTTCAGTGAAGTGTAAGGCTTTCCAAAGCTGCCGAACGTTTTCTTTCTCTATTTCAATAGTATTCTGCCTTGTATAACACACATTTACCACTCTAGTCTCCTTTAAGTAATGAATATAGGATACATACAGTGTTTGATGTTATCTTAACTCGAATTTAGGATTTCCCTTATCTTAGCTACCTTTTCTACACTAAGAACTGACTTGGAGAATCTCTTTCAGCTGTTCTAAAACAAGTTCTCTTCTGTTTACAGTCATTTTTACTGAATTATTCATGTTTTATGTAGTTTCCTATATTCTGCCTTCTGGTCCAAGTATAAGCTTTGACCACTTTATCAAACAACTTCCTACACATTGTTATGAACTAAGGCAGCTAGGGAACATTGTCTCTCAACTGTGTTATAGAGTGTAGTACTACATTTCAGTGAAGTGTAAGGCTTTCCAAAGCTGCCGAACGTGTTTCTTTCTCTATTTCAATGGTATTCTGCCTTGTATAACACACATTTACCACTCTAGTCTCCTTTAAATAAAGAATATAGGATTCATACAGTGTTTCATGTGATCTTAACTCGAATTAAGTATTTCCCGGATCTTAGCTACCTTTTCTACCATAAGAACAGACTTGGAGAATCTCTTTCAGCTGTTCTAAACAAGTTCTCATCTGTTTACAGTCATTTTCACTGAATTATTCATGTTTTCATGTAGTTTCCTATATTCTGCCTTCTGGCCCAAGTATAAGCTTTGCCCACTTTATCAAACAACTTCCTACACACTGTTATGAACTGAGGCAGCTCGGGAACCTTGTCTCTCAACTGTGTGATAGAGTGTAGTACTACATTTCAGTGAAGTGTAAGGCTTTCCAAAGCTGCCGAACATGTTTCTTTCTCTATTTCAATGGTATTCTGCCTTGTATAACACACATTTACCACTCTAGTCTACTTTAATTGAAGAATATAGGATTCATACAGTGTTTCATGTGATCTTAACTCGAATTAAGGATTTCCCGGATCTTAGCTACCTTTTATACATTAAGAAAAGACTTGGAGAATCTCTTTCAGGTGTTCTAAACCAGTTCTCATCTGTTTACAGTCATTTTCACTGAATTATTAATGTTTTCATGTAGTTTCCTATATTCTGCCTTCTGGCCCAAGTATAAGCTTTGCCCACTTTATCAAACAACTTCCTACACACTGTTATGAACTGAGGCAGCTCGGGAACATTGTCTCTCAACTGTGTGATAGAGTGTAGTACTACATTTCAGTGAAGTGTAAGGCTTTCCAAAGCTGCCGAACGTGTTTCTTTCTCTATTTCAATGGTATTCTGCCTTGTATAACACACATTTAGCACTCTATTCTCCTTTAAGCAAAGAATATAGGATTCATACAGTGTTTCATGTGATCTTAACTGGAATTACGGATTTCCCTTATCTTAGCTACCTTTTCTACACTAAGAACTGACTTGGAGATTCTCTTTCAGCTGTTCTAAACAAGTTCTCATCTGTTTACAGTCATTTTCTATGAATTATTCATGTTTTCATGTAGTTTCCTATATTCTGCCTTCTGGTCCAAGTATAAGCTTTGCCCACTTTATCAAAAAACTTCCTACACACTGTTAGGAACTGAGGCAGCTAGGGAACATTGTCTCTCAACTGTGTTATAGAGTGTAGTACTACATTTCAGTGAAGTGAAAGGCTTTCCAAAGCTGCCGAACGTGTTTCTTTCTCTATTTCAATGGTATTCTGCCTTGTATAACACACATTTACCACTCTAGTCTCCTTTAAGTAAAGAATATAGGATTCATACAGTGTTTCATGTGATCTTAACTCGAATTAAGGATTTCCCGGATCTTAGCTACCTTTTCTACAATAAGAACAGACTTGGAGAATCTCTTTCAGCTGTTCTAAACAAGTTCTCATCTGTTTACAGTCATTTTCACTGAATTATTCATGTTTTCATGTAGTTTCCTATATTCTGCCTTCTGGTCCAAGTATAAGCTTTGCCCACTTTATCAAACAACTTCCTACACATTGTTATGAACTAAGGCAGCTAGGGAACATTGTCTCTCAACTGTGTTATAGAGTGTAGTACTACATTTCAGTGAAGTGTAAGGCTTTCCAAAGCTGCCGAACGTGTTTCTTTCTCTATTTCAATGGTATTCTGCCTTATATAACATACATTTACCACTCTAGTCTCCTTTAAGTAAACAATATAGGATTCATACAGTGTTTGATGTTATCTTAACTCGAATTAAGGATTTCCCTTATCTTAGCTACCTTTTCTACACTAAGAACAGACTTGGAGATTCTCTTTCAGCTGTTCTAAACAAGATCTCATCTGTTTACAGTAATTTTCAATGAATTATTCATGTTTTCATGTAGTTTCCTATATTCTGCCTTCTGGTCCAAGTATAAGCTTTGCCCACTTTATCAAACAACTTCCTACACACTGTTATGAACTGAGGCAGCTAGGGAATATTGTCTCTCAACTGTGTTATAGAGTGTAGTACTACATTTCAGTGAAGTGTAAGGCTTTCCAAAGCTGCCGAACGTGTTTCTTTCTCTATTTCAATGGTATTCTGCCTTGTATAACACACATTTACCACTCTAGTCTCCTTTCAGTAAAGAATATAGGATTCATACAGTGTTTCATGTGATCTTAACTCGAATTAAGGATTTTCCGGATCTTAGCTACCTTTTCTACATTAAGAACAGCCTTGGCGAATCTCTTTCAGCTGTTCTAAACAAGTTCTCATCTGTTTACAGTCATTTTCACTGAATTATTCATGTTTTCATGTAGTTTCCTATATTCTGCCTTCTGGTCCAAGTATAAGCTTTGCCCACTTTATCAAACAACTTCCTACACATTGTTATGAACTAAGGCAGCTAGGGAACATTGTCTCTCAACTGTGTTATAGAGTGTAGTACTACATTTCAGTGAAGTGTAAGGCTTTCCAAAGCTGCCGAACGTGTTTCTTTCTCTATTTCAATGGTATTCTGCCTTATATAACATACATTTACCACTCTAGTCTCCTTTAAGTAAACAATATAGGATTCATACAGTGTTTGATGTTATCTTAACTCGAATTAAGGATTTCCCTTATCTTAGCTACCTTTTCTACACTAAGAACAGACTTGGAGATTCTCTTTCAGCTGTTCTAAACAAGATCTCATCTGTTTACAGTAATTTTCAATGAATTATTCATGTTTTCATGTAGTTTCCTATATTCTGCCTTCTGGTCCAAGTATAAGCTTTGCCCACTTTATCAAACAACTTCCTACACACTGTTATGAACTGAGGCAGCTAGGGAATATTGTCTCTCAACTGTGTTATAGAGTGTAGTACTACATTTCAGTGAAGTGTAAGGCTTTCCAAAGCTGCCGAACGTGTTTCTTTCTCTATTTCAATGGTATTCTGCCTTGTATAACACACATTTACCACTCTAGTCTCCTTTAAGTAAAGAATATAGGATTCATACAGTGTTTCATGTGATCTTAACTCGAATTAAGGATTTTCCGGATCTTAGCTACCTTTTCTACATTAAGAACAGCCTTGGCGAATCTCTTTCAGCTGTTCTAAACAAGTTCTCATCTGTTTACAGTCATTTTCACTGAATTATTCATGTTTTCATGTAGTTTCCTATATTCTGCCTTCTGGTCCAAGTATAAGCTTTGCCCACTTTATCAAACAACTTCCTACACACTGTTATGAACTGAGGCAGCTCGGGAACACTGTCTCTCAACTGTGTTATAGAGTGTAGTACTACATTTCAGTGACGTGTAAGGTTTCCAAAGCTGCCGAACGTGTTTCTTTCTCTATTTCAATGGCATTCTGCCTTGTATAACACACATTTACCACTCTAGTCTCCTTTAAGTAATGAATATAGGATTCATACAGTGTTTGATGTTATCTTAACTCGAATTAAGGATTTCCCTTATCTTAGCTACCTTTTCTACACTAAGAACTATCTTGGAGATTCTCTTTCAGCTGTTCTAAACAAGTTCTAATCTGTTTACAGTCATTTTCTATGAATTATTCATGTTTTCATGTAGTTTCCTATATTCTGCCTTCTGGTCCAAGTATAAGCTTTGCCCACTTTATCAAACAACTTCCTACACACTGTTATGAACTGAGGCAGCTCGGGAACCTTGTCTCTCAACTGTGTGATAGAGTGTAGTACTACATTTCAGTGAAGTGTAAGGCTTTCCAAAGCTGCCGAACGTGTTTCTTTCTCTATTTCAATGGTATTCTGCCTTGTATAACACACATTTACCACTCTAGTCTCCTTTAAGTAAAGAATATAGGATTCATACAGTGTTTCATGTGATCTTAACTCGAATTAAGGATTTCCCGGATCTTAGCTACCTTTTCTACATTAAGAACAGCCTTGGCGAATCTCTTTCAGCTGTTCTAAACAAGTTCTCATCTGTTTACAGTCATTTTCACTGAATTATTCATGTTTTCATGTAGTTTCCTATATTCTGCCTTCTGGTCCAAGTATAAGCTTTGCCCACTTTATCAAACAACTTCCTACACACTGTTATGAACTGAGGCAGCTCGGGAACATTGTCTCTCAACTGTGTTATAGAGTGTAGTACTACATTTCAGTGACGTGTAAGGTTTCCAAAGCTGCCGAACGTGTTTCTTTCTCTATTTCAATGGTATTCTGCCTTGTATAACACACATTTACCACTCTAGTCTCCTTTTAAGTAATGAATATAGCATTCATACAGTGTTTGATGTTATCTAAACTCGAATTAAGGATTTCCCTTATCTTAGCTACCTTTTCTACACTAAGAACTGACTTGGAGATTCTCTTTCATCTGTTCTAAACCAGTTCTCATCTGTTTGCAGTCATTTTCTCTGAATTATTCATGTTTTCATGTAGTTTCCTATATTCTGCCTTCTGGCCCAAGTATAAGCTTTGCCCACTTTATCAAACAACTTCCTACACACTGTTATGAACTGAGGCAGCTCGGGAACCTTGTCTCTCAACTGTGTGATAGAGTGTAGTACTACATTTCAGTGAAGTGTAAGGCTTTCCAAAGCTGCCGAACGTGTTTCTTTCTCTATTTCAATGGTATTCTGCCTTGTATAACACACATTTACCACTCTAGTCTCCTTTAAGTAAAGAATATAGGATTCATACAGTGTTTCATGTGATCTTAACTCGAATTAAGGATTTCCCGGATCTTAGCTACCTTTTATACATTAAGAAAAGACTTGGAGAATCTCTTTCAGCTGTTCTAAACCAGTTCTCATCTGTTTACAGTCATTTTCACTGAATTATTCATGTTTTCATGTAGTTTCCTATATTCTGCCTTCTGGCCCAAGTATAAGCTTAGCCCACTTTATCAAACAACTTCCTACACACTGTTATGAACTGAGGCAGCTCGGGAACATTGTCTCTCAACTGTGTGATAGAGTGTAGTACTACATTTCAGTGAAGTGTAAGGCTTTCCAAAGCTGCCGAACGTGTTTCTTTCTCTATTTCAATGGTATTCTGCCTTGTATAACACACATTTACCACTATAGTCTCCTTTTAAGTAATGAATATAGCATTCATACAGTGTTTGATGTTATCTAAACTCGAATTAAGGATTTCCCTTATCTTAGCTACCTTTTCTACACTAAGAACTGACTTGGAGATTCTCTTTCAATTGTTCTAAACCAGTTCTCATCTGTTTACAGTCATTTTAACTGAATTATTCATGTTTTCATGTAGTTTCCTATATTCTGCCTTCTGGCCCAAGTATAAGCTTTTTCCGACTTTATCAAACAACTTCCTACACACTGTTAGGAACTGAGGCAGCTCGGGAACATTGTCTCTCAACTGTGTTATAGAGTGTAGTACTACATTTCAGTGAAGTGTAAGGCTTTCCAAAGCTGCAGAACGTGTTTCTTTCTCTATTTCAATGGTATTCTGCCTTGTATAACACACATTTACCACTCTAGTCTCCTTTAAGTAATGAATATAGGATACATACAGTGTTTGATGTTATCTTAACTCGAATTAAGGATTTCCCTTATCTTAGCTAACTTTTCTACACTAAGAACTGACTTGCAGAATCTCTTTCAGCTGTTCTAAAACAAGTTCTCTTCTGTTTACAGTCATTTTCACTGAATTATTCATGTTTTCATGTAGTTTCCTATATTCTGCCTTCTGGTCCAAGTATAAGCTTTGCCCACTTTATCAAACAACTTCCTACACATTGTTATGAACGAAGGCAGCTAGGGAACATTGTCTCTCAACTGTGTTATAGAGTGTAGTACTACATTTCAGTGAAGTGTAAGGCTTTCCAAAGGTGCTGAACGTGTTTCTTTCTCTATTTCAATGGTATTCTGCCTTATATAACATACATTTACCACTCTAGTCTCCTTTATGTAAACAATATAGGATTCATACAGTGTTTGATGTTATCTTAACTCGAATTAAGGATTTCCCTTATCTTAGCTACCTTTTCTACACTAAGAACTGACTTGGAGATTCTCTTTCAGCTGTTCTAAACAAGTTCTCATCTGTTTACAGTCATTTTCAATGAATTATTCATGTTTTCATGTAGTTTCCTATATTCTGCCTTCTGGTCCAAGTATAAGCTTTGCCCACTTTATCAAACAACTTCCTACACATTGTTATGAACTGAGGCAGCTAGGGAACATTGTCTCTCAACTGTGTTATAGAGTGTAGTACTACATTTCAGTGAAGTGTAAGGCTTTCCAAAGCTGCCGAACGTGTTTCTTTCTCTATTTCAATGGCATTCTGCCTTGTATAACACACATTTACCACTCTAGTCTCCTTTAAGTAATGAATATAGGATTCATACAGTGTTTGATGTTATCTTAACTCGAATTAAGGATTTCCCTTATCTTAGCTACCTTTTCTACACTAAGAACTATCTTGGAGATTCTCTTTCAGCTGTTCTAAACAAGTTCTAATCTGTTTACAGTCATTTTCTATGAATTATTCATGTTTTCATGTAGTTTCCTATATTCTGCCTTCTGGTCCAAGTATAAGCTTTGCCCACTTTATCAAAAAACTTCCTACACACTGTTATGAACTGAGGCAGCTAGGGAACATTGTCTCTCAACTGTGTTATAGAGTGTAGTACTACATTTCAGTGAAGTGTAAGGCTTTCCAAAGCTGCCGAACGTGTTTCTTTCTTTTTTTCAATGGTATTCTGCCTTGTATAACACACATTTACCACTCTAGTCTCCTTTAAGTAAAGAATATAGGATTCATACAGTGTTTCATGTGATCTTAACTCGAATTCAGGATTTCCCTTATCTTAGCTACCTTTTCTACACTAAGAACTGACTTGGAGATTCTCTTTCAGCTGTTCTAAACAAGTTCTAATCTGTTTACAGTCATTTTCTATGAATTATTCATGTTTTCATGTAGTTTCCTATATTCTGCCTTCTGGTCCAAGTATAAGCTTTGCCCACTTTATCAAAAAACTTCCTACACACTGTTATGAACTGAGGCAGCTAGGGAACATTGTCTCTCAACTGTGTTATAGAGTGTAGTACTACATTTCAGTGAAGTGTAAGGCTTTCCAAAGCTGCCGAACGTGTTTCTTTCTTTTTTCAATCGTATTCTGCCTTGTATAACACACATTTACCACTCTAGTCTCCTTTCAGTAAAGAATATAGGAATCATACAGTGTTTCATGTGATCTTAACTCGAATTAAGGATTTCCCCGATCTTAGCTACCTTTTCTACAATAAGAACAGACTTGGAGAATCTCTTTCAGCTGTTCTAAACAAGTTCTCATCTGTTTACAGTCATTTTCACTGAATTATTCATGTTTTCATGTAGTTTCCTATATTCTGCCTTCTGGTCCAAGTATAAGCTTTGCCCACTTTATCAAACAACTTCCTACACACTGTTATGAACTGAGGCACCTCGGGAACATTGTCTCTAAACTGTGTTATAGAGTGTAGTACTACATTTCAGTGACGTGTAAGGTTTCCAAAGCTGCCGAACGTGTTTCTTTCTCTATTTCAATGGTATTCTGCCTTGTATAACACACATTTACCACTCTAGTCTCCTTTTAAGTAATGAATATAGCATTCATACAGTGTTTGATGTTATCTAAACTCGAATTAAGGATTTCCCTTATCTTAGCTACCTTTTCTACACTAAGAACTGACTTGGAGATTCTCTTTCAGCTGTTCTAAACCAGTTCTCATCTGTTTACAGTCATTTTCACTGAATTATTCATGTTTTCATGTAGTTTCCTATATTCTGCCTTCTGGCCCAAGTATAAGCTTTGCCCACTTTATCAAACAACTTCCTACACACTGTTATGAACTGAGGCAGCTCGGGAACCTTGTCTCTCAACTGTGTGATAGAGTGTAGTACTACATTTCAGTGAAGTGTAAGGCTTTCCAAAGCTGCCGAACGTGTTTCTTTCTCTATTTCAATGGTATTCTGCCTTGTATAACACACATTTACCACTCTAGTCTCCTTTAAGTAAAGAATATAGGATTCATACAGTGTTTCATGTGATCTTAACTTGAATTAAGGATTTCCCGGATCTTAGCTACCTTTTCTACATTAAGAACAGCCTTGGCGAATCTCTTTCAGCTGTTCTAAACAAGTTCTCATCTGTTTACAGTCATTTTCTCTGAATTATTCATGTTTTCATGTAGTTTCCTATATTCTGCCTTCTGGCCCAAGTATAAGCTTTGCCCACTTTATCAAACAACTTCCTACACACTGTTATGAACTGAGGCAGCTCGGGAACCTTGTCTCTCAACTGTGTGATAGAGTGTAGTACTACATTTCAGTGAAGTGTAAGGCTTTCCAAAGCTGCCGAACGTGTTTCTTTCTCTATTTCAATGGTATTCTGCCTTGTATAACACACATTTACCACTCTAGTCTCCTTTAAGTAAAGAATATAGGATTCATACAGTGTTTCATGTGATCTTAACTCGAATTAAGGATTTCCCGGATCTTAGCTACCTTTTATACATTAAGAAAAGACTTGGAGAATCTCTTTCAGCTGTTCTAAACCAGTTCTCATCTGTTTACAGTCATTTTCACTGAATTATTCATGTTTTCATGTAGTTTCCTATATTCTGCCTTCTGGCCCAAGTATAAGCTTTGCCCACTTTATCAAACAACTTCCTACACACTGTTATGAACTGAGGCAGCTAGGGAATATTGTCTCTCAACTGTGTTATAGAGTGTAGTACTACATTTCAGTGAAGTGTAAGGCTTTCCAAAGCTGCCGAACGTGTTTCTTTCTCTATTTCAATGGTATTCTGCCTTGTATAACACACATTTACCACTCTAGTCTCCTTTAAGTAAAGAATATAGGATTCATACAGTGTTTCATGTGATCTTAACTCGAATTAAGGATTTTCCGGATCTTAGCTACCTTTTCTACATTAAGAACAGCCTTGGCGAATCTCTTTCAGCTGTTCTAAACAAGTTCTCATCTGTTTACAGTCATTTTCACTGAATTATTCATGTTTTCATGTAGTTTCCTATATTCTGCCTTCTGGTCCAAGTATAAGCTTTGCCCACTTTATCAAACAACTTCCTACACATTGTTATGAACTAAGGCAGCTAGGGAACATTGTCTCTCAACTGTGTTATAGAGTGTAGTACTACATTTCAGTGAAGTGTAAGGCTTTCCAAAGCTGCCGAACGTGTTTCTTTCTCTATTTCAATGGTATTCTGCCTTATATAACATACATTTACCACTCTAGTCTCCTTTAAGTAAACAATATAGGATTCATACAGTGTTTGATGTTATCTTAACTCGAATTAAGGATTTCCCTTATCTTAGCTACCTTTTCTACACTAAGAACAGACTTGGAGATTCTCTTTCAGCTGTTCTAAACAAGATCTCATCTGTTTACAGTAATTTTCAATGAATTATTCATGTTTTCATGTAGTTTCCTATATTCTGCCTTCTGGTCCAAGTATAAGCTTTGCCCACTTTATCAAACAACTTCCTACACACTGTTATGAACTGAGGCAGCTAGGGAATATTGTCTCTCAACTGTGTTATAGAGTGTAGTACTACATTTCAGTGAAGTGTAAGGCTTTCCAAAGCTGCCGAACGTGTTTCTTTCTCTATTTCAATGGTATTCTGCCTTGTATAACACACATTTACCACTCTAGTCTCCTTTAAGTAAAGAATATAGGATTCATACAGTGTTTCATGTGATCTTAACTCGAATTAAGGATTTTCCGGATCTTAGCTACCTTTTCTACATTAAGAACAGCCTTGGCGAATCTCTTTCAGCTGTTCTAAACAAGTTCTCATCTGTTTACAGTCATTTTCACTGAATTATTCATGTTTTCATGTAGTTTCCTATATTCTGCCTTCTGGTCCAAGTATAAGCTTTGCCCACTTTATCAAACAACTTCCTACACACTGTTATGAACTGAGGCAGCTCGGGAACACTGTCTCTCAACTGTGTTATAGAGTGTAGTACTACATTTCAGTGACGTGTAAGGTTTCCAAAGCTGCCGAACGTGTTTCTTTCTCTATTTCAATGGCATTCTGCCTTGTATAACACACATTTACCACTCTAGTCTCCTTTAAGTAATGAATATAGGATTCATACAGTGTTTGATGTTATCTTAACTCGAATTAAGGATTTCCCTTATCTTAGCTACCTTTTCTACACTAAGAACTATCTTGGAGATTCTCTTTCAGCTGTTCTAAACAAGTTCTAATCTGTTTACAGTCATTTTCTATGAATTATTCATGTTTTCATGTAGTTTCCTATATTCTGCCTTCTGGTCCAAGTATAAGCTTTGCCCACTTTATCAAAAAACTTCCTACACACTGTTATGAACTGAGGCAGCTAGGGAACATTGTCTCTCAACTGTGTTATAGAGTGTAGTACTACATTTCAGTGAAGTGTAAGGCTTTCCAAAGCTGCCGAACGTGTTTCTTTCTTTTTTTCAATGGTATTCTGCCTTGTATAACACACATTTACCACTCTAGTCTCCTTTAAGTAAAGAATATAGGATTCATACAGTGTTTCATGTGATCTTAACTCGAATTCAGGATTTCCCTTATCTTAGCTACCTTTTCTACACTAAGAACTGACTTGGAGATTCTCTTTCAGCTGTTCTAAACAAGTTCTAATCTGTTTACAGTCATTTTCTATGAATTATTCATGTTTTCATGTAGTTTCCTATATTCTGCCTTCTGGTCCAAGTATAAGCTTTGCCCACTTTATCAAAAAACTTCCTACACACTGTTATGAACTGAGGCAGCTAGGGAACATTGTCTCTAAACTGTGTTATAGAGTGTAGTACTACATTTCAGTGAAGTGTAAGGCTTTCCAAAGCTGCCGAACGTGTTTCTTTCTTTTTTCAATCGTATTCTGCCTTGTATAACACACATTTACCACTCTAGTCTCCTTTCAGTAAAGAATATAGGAATCATACAGTGTTTCATGTGATCTTAACTCGAATTAAGGATTTCCCCGATCTTAGCTACCTTTTCTACAATAAGAACAGACTTGGAGAATCTCTTTCAGCTGTTCTAAACAAGTTCTCATCTGTTTACAGTCATTTTCACTGAATTATTCATGTTTTCATGTAGTTTCCTATATTCTGCCTTCTGGTCCAAGTATAAGCTTTGCCCACTTTATCAAACAACTTCCTACACACTGTTATGAACTGAGGCACCTCGGGAACATTGTCTCTAAACTGTGTTATAGAGTGTAGTACTACATTTCAATGACGTGTAAGGTTTCCAAAGCTGCCGAACGTGTTTCTTTCTCTATTTCAATGGTATTCTGCCTTGTATAACACACATTTACCACTCTAGTCTCCTTTTAAGTAATGAATATAGCATTCATACAGTGTTTGATGTTATCTAAACTCGAATTAAGGATTTCCCTTATCTTAGCTACCTTTTCTACACTAAGAACTGACTTGGAGATTCTCTTTCAGCTGTTCTAAACCAGTTCTCATCTGTTTACAGTCATTTTCACTGAATTATTCATGTTTTCATGTAGTTTCCTATATTCTGCCTTCTGGCCCAAGTATAAGCTTTGCCCACTTTATCAAACAACTTCCTACACACTGTTATGAACTGAGGCAGCTCGGGAACCTTGTCTCTCAACTGTGTGATAGAGTGTAGTACTACATTTCAGTGAAGTGTAAGGCTTTCCAAAGCTGCCGAACGTGTTTCTTTCTCTATTTCAATGGTATTCTGCCTTGTATAACACACATTTACCACTCTAGTCTCCTTTAAGTAAAGAATATAGGATTCATACAGTGTTTCATGTGATCTTAACTCGAATTAAGGATTTCCCGGATCTTAGCTACCTTTTATACATTAAGAAAAGACTTGGAGAATCTCTTTCAGCTGTTCTAAACCAGTTCTCATCTGTTTACAGTCATTTTCACTGAATTATTCATGTTTTCATGTAGTTTCCTATATTCTGCCTTCTGGTCCAAGTATAAGCTTTGCCCACTTTATCAAAAAACTTCCTACACACTGTTATGAACTGAGGCAGCTAGGGAACATTGTCTCTCAACTGTGTTATAGAGTGTAGTACTACATTTCAGTGAAGTGTAAGGCTTTCCAAAGCTGCCGAACGTGTTTCTTTCTCTATTTCAATGGTATTCTGCCTTGTATAACACACATTTATGACTCTAGTCTCCTTTTAAGTAATGAATATAGCATTCATACAGTGTTTGATGTTATCTAAACTCGAATTAAGGATTTCCCTTATCTTAGCTACCTTTTCTACACTAAGAACTGACTTGGAGATTCTCTTTCAGTTGTTCTAAACCAGTTCTCATCTGTTTACAGTCATTTTAACTAAATTATTCATGTTTTCATGTAGTTTCCTATATTCTGCCTTCTGGCCCAAGTATAAGCTTTTTCCGACTTTATCAAACAACTTCCTACACACTGTTATGAACTGAGGCAGCTCGGGAACATTGTCTCTCAACTGTTTTATAGAGTGTAGTACTACATTTCAGTGAAGTGTAAGGCTTTCCAAAGCTGCCGAACGTGTTTCTTTCTCTATTTCAATGGTATTCTGCCTTTTATAACACACATTTACCACTCTAGTCTCCTTTAAGTAATGAATATAGGATACATACAGTGTTTGATGTTATCTTAACTCGAATTTAGGATTTCCCTTATCTTAGCTACCTTTTCTACACTAAGAACTGACTTGGAGAATCTCTTTCAGCTGTTCTAAAACAAGTTCTCTTCTGTTTACAGTCATTTTCACTGAATTATTCATGTTTTATGTAGTTTCCTATATTCTGCCTTCTGGTCCAAGTATAAGCTTTGCCCACTTTATCAAACAACTTCCTACACATTGTTATGAACTAAGGCTGCTAGGGAACATTGTCTCTCAACTGTGTTATAGAGTGTAGTACTACATTTCAGTGAAGTGTAAGGCTTTCCAAAGCTGCCGAACGTGTTTCTTTCTCTATTTCAATGGTATTCTGCCTTATATAACATACATTTACCACTCTAGTCTCCTTTAAGTAAACAATATAGGATTCATACAGTGTTTGATGTTATCTTAACTCGAATTAAGGATTTCCCTTATCTTAGCTACCTTTTCTACACTAAGAACAGACTTGGAGATTCTCTTTCAGCTGTTCTAAACAAGATCTCATCTGTTTACAGTCATTTTCAATGAATTATTCATGTTTTCATGTAGTTTCCTATATTCTGCCTTCTGGTCCAAGTATAAGCTTTGCCCACTTTATCAAACAACTTCCTACACACTGTTATGAACTGAGGCAGCTAGGGAATATTGTCTCTCAACTGTGTTATAGAGTGTAGTACTACATTTCAGTGAAGTGTAAGGCTTTCCAAAGCTGCCGAACGTGTTTCTTTCTCTATTTCAATGGTATTCTGCCTTGTATAACACACATTTACCACTCTAGTCTCCTTTAAGTAAAGAATATAGGATTCATACAGTGTTTCATGTGATCTTAACTCGAATTAAGGATTTCCCGGATCTTAGCTACCTTTTATACATTAAGAAAAGACTTGGAGAATCTCTTTCAGCTGTTCTAAACCAGTTCTCATCTGTTTACAGTCATTTTCACTGAATTATTCATGTTTTCATGTAGTTTCCTATATTCTGCCTTCTGGCCCAAGTATAAGCTTTGCCCACTTTATCAAACAACTTCCTACACACTGTTATGAACTGAGGCAGCTCGGGAACATTGTCTCTCAACTGTGTGATAGAGTGTAGTACTACATTTCAGTGAAGTGTAAGGCTTTCCAAAGCTGCCCAACGTGTTTCTTTCTCTATTTCAATGGTATTCTGCCTTGTATAACACACATTTACCACTATAGTCTCCTTTTAAGTAATGAATATAGCATTCATACAGTGTTTGATGTTATCTAAACTCGAATTAAGGATTTCCCTTATCTTAGCTACCTTTTCTACACTAAGAACTGACTTGGAGATTCTCTTTCAATTGTTCTAAACCAGTTCTCATCTGTTTACAGTGATTTTAACTGAATTATTCATGTTTTCATGTAGTTTCCTATATTCTGCCTTCTGGCCCAAGTATAAGCTTTTTCCGACTTTATCAAACAACTTCCTACACACTGTTAGGAACTGAGGCAGCTCGGGAACATTGTCTCTCAACTGTGTTATAGAGTGTAGTACTACATTTCAGTGAAGTGTAAGGCTTTCCAAAGCTGCCGAACGTGTTTCTTTCTCTATTTCAATGGTATTCTGCCTTGTATAACACACATTTACCACTCTAGTCTCCTTTAAGTAATGAATATAGGATACATACAGTGTTTGATGTTATCTTAACTCGAATTAAGGATTTCCCTTATCTTAGCTAACTTTTCTACACTAAGAACTGACTTGCAGAATCTCTTTCAGCTGTTCTAAAACAAGTTCTCTTCTGTTTACAGTCATTTTCACTGAATTATTCATGTTTTCATGTAGTTTCCTATATTCTGCCTTCTGGTCCAAGTATAAGCTTTGCCCACTTTATCAAACAACTTCCTACACATTGTTATGAACTAAGGCAGCTAGGGAACATTGTCTCTCAACTGTGTTATAGAGTGTAGTACTACATTTCAGTGAAGTGTAAGGCTTTCCAAAGGTGCCGAACGTGTTTCTTTCTCTATTTCAATGGTATTCTGCCTTATATAACATACATTTACCACTCTAGTCTCCTTTATGTAAACAATATAGGATTCATACAGTGTTTGATGTTATCTTAACTCGAATTAAGGATTTCCCTTATCTTAGCTACCTTTTCTACACTAAGAACTGACTTGGAGATTCTCTTTCAGCTGTTCTAAACAAGTTCTCATCTGTTTACAGTCATTTTCAATGAATTATTCATGTTTTCATGTAGTTTCCTATATTCTGCCTTCTGGTCCAAGTATAAGCTTTGCCCACTTTATCAAACAACTTCCTACACATTGTTATGAACTGAGGCAGCTAGGGAACATTGTCTCTCAACTGTGTTATAGAGTGTAGTACTACATTTCAGTGAAGTGTAAGGCTTTCCAAAGCTGCCGAACGTGTTTCTTTCTCTATTTCAATGGCATTCTGCCTTGTATAACACACATTTACCACTCTAGTCTCCTTTAAGTAATGAATATAGGATTCATACAGTGTTTGATGTTATCTTAACTCGAATTAAGGATTTCCCTTATCTTAGCTACCTTTTCTACACTAAGAACTATCTTGGAGATTCTCTTTCAGCTGTTCTAAACAAGTTCTAATCTGTTTACAGTCATTTTCTATGAATTATTCATGTTTTCATGTAGTTTCCTATATTCTGCCTTCTGGTCCAAGTATAAGCTTTGCCCACTTTATCAAAAAACTTCCTACACACTGTTATGAACTGAGGCAGCTAGGGAACATTGTCTCTCAACTGTGTTATAGAGTGTAGTACTACATTTCAGTGAAGTGTAAGGCTTTCCAAAGCTGCCGAACGTGTTTCTTTCTTTTTTTCAATGGTATTCTGCCTTGTATAACACACATTTACCACTCTAGTCTCCTTTAAGTAAAGAATATAGGATTCATACAGTGTTTCATGTGATCTTAACTCGAATTCAGGATTTCCCTTATCTTAGCTACCTTTTCTACACTAAGAACTGACTTGGAGATTCTCTTTCAGCTGTTCTAAACAAGTTCTAATCTGTTTACAGTCATTTTCTATGAATTATTCATGTTTTCATGTACTTTCCTATATTCTGCCTTCTGGTCCAAGTATAAGCTTTGCCCACTTTATCAAAAAACTTCCTACACACTGTTATGAACTGAGGCAGCTAGGGAACATTGTCTCTCAACTGTGTTATAGAGTGTAGTACTACATTTCAGTGAAGTGTAAGGCTTTCCAAAGCTGCCGAACGTGTTTCTTTCTTTTTTCAATCGTATTCTGCCTTGTATAACACACATTTACCACTCTAGTCTCCTTTCAGTAAAGAATATAGGAATCATACAGTGTTTCATGTGATCTTAACTCGAATTAAGGATTTCCCCGATCTTAGCTACCTTTTCTACAATAAGAACAGACTTGGAGAATCTCTTTCAGCTGTTCTAAACAAGTTCTCATCTGTTTACAGTCATTTTCACTGAATTATTCATGTTTTCATGTAGTTTCCTATATTCTGCCTTCTGGTCCAAGTATAAGCTTTGCCCACTTTATCAAACAACTTCCTACACACTGTTATGAACTGAGGCACCTCGGGAACATTGTCTCTAAACTGTGTTATAGAGTGTAGTACTACATTTCAGTGACGTGTAAGGTTTCCAAAGCTGCCGAACGTGTTTCTTTCTCTATTTCAATGGTATTCTGCCTTGTATAACACACATTTACCACTCTAGTCTCCTTTTAAGTAATGAATATAGCATTCATACAGTGTTTGATGTTATCTAAACTCGAATTAAGGATTTCCCTTATCTTAGCTACCTTTTCTACACTAAGAACTGACTTGGAGATTCTCTTTCAGCTGTTCTAAACCAGTTCTCATCTGTTTACAGTCATTTTCACTGAATTATTCATGTTTTCATGTAGTTTCCTATATTCTGCCTTCTGGCCCAAGTATAAGCTTTGCCCACTTTATCAAACAACTTCCTACACACTGTTATGAACTGAGGCAGCTCGGGAACCTTGTCTCTCAACTGTGTGATAGAGTGTAGTACTACATTTCAGTGAAGTGTAAGGCTTTCCAAAGCTGCCGAACGTGTTTCTTTCTCTATTTCAATGGTATTCTGCCTTGTATAACACACATTTACCACTCTAGTCTCCTTTAAGTAAAGAATATAGGATTCATACAGTGTTTCATGTGATCTTAACTCGAATTAAGGATTTCCCGGATCTTAGCTACCTTTTATACATTAAGAAAAGACTTGGAGAATCTCTTTCAGCTGTTCTAAACCAGTTCTCATCTGTTTACAGTCATTTTCACTGAATTATTCATGTTTTCATGTAGTTTCCTATATTCTGCCTTCTGGTCCAAGTATAAGCTTTGCCCACTTTATCAAAAAACTTCCTACACACTGTTATGAACTGAGGCAGCTAGGGAACATTGTCTCTCAACTGTGTTATAGAGTGTAGTACTACATTTCAGTGAAGTGTAAGGCTTTCCAAAGCTGCCGAACGTGTTTCTTTCTCTATTTCAATGGTATTCTGCCTTGTATAACACACATTTATGACTCTAGTCTCCTTTTAAGTAATGAATATAGCATTCATACAGTGTTTGATGTTATCTAAACTCGAATTAAGGATTTCCCTTATCTTAGCTACCTTTTCTACACTAAGAACTGACTTGGAGATTCTCTTTCAGTTGTTCTAAACCAGTTCTCATCTGTTTACAGTCATTTTAACTAAATTATTCATGTTTTCATGTAGTTTCCTATATTCTGCCTTCTGGCCCAAGTATGAGCTTTTTCCGACTTTATCAAACAACTTCCTACACACTGTTATGAACTGAGGCAGCTCGGGAACATTGTCTCTCAACTGTTTTATAGAGTGTAGTACTACATTTCAGTGAAGTGTAAGGCTTTCCAAAGCTGCCGAACGTGTTTCTTTCTCTATTTCAATGGTATTCTGCCTTGTATAACACACATTTACCACTCTAGTCTCCTTTAAGTAATGAATATAGGATACATACAGTGTTTGATGTTATCTTAACTCGAATTTAGGATTTCCCTTATCTTAGCTACCTTTTCTACACTAAGAACTGACTTGGAGAATCTCTTTCAGCTGTTCTAAAACAAGTTCTCTTCTGTTTACAGTCATTTTCACTGAATTATTCATGTTTTATGTAGTTTCCTATATTCTGCCTTCTGGTCCAAGTATAAGCTTTGCCCACTTTATCAAACAACTTCCTACACATTGTTATGAACTAAGGCTGCTAGGGAACATTGTCTCTCAACTGTGTTATAGAGTGTAGTACTACATTTCAGTGAAGTGTAAGGCTTTCCAAAGCTGCCGAACGTGTTTCTTTCTCTATTTCAATGGTATTCTGCCTTATATAACATACATTTACCACTCTAGTCTCCTTTAAGTAAACAATATAGGATTCATACAGTGTTTGATGTTATCTTAACTCGAATTAAGGATTTCCCTTATCTTAGCTACCTTTTCTACACTAAGAACAGACTTGGAGATTCTCTTTCAGCTGTTCTAAACAAGATCTCATCTGTTTACAGTCATTTTCAATGAATTATTCATGTTTTCATGTAGTTTCCTATATTCTGCCTTCTGGTCCAAGTATAAGCTTTGCCCACTTTATCAAACAACTTCCTACACACTGTTATGAACTGAGGCAGCTAGGGAATATTGTCTCTCAACTGTGTTATAGAGTGTAGTACTACATTTCAGTGAAGTGTAAGGCTTTCCAAAGCTGCCGAACGTGTTTCTTTCTCTATTTCAATGGTATTCTGCCTTGTATAACACACATTTACCACTCTAGTCTCCTTTAAGTAAAGAATATAGGATTCATACAGTGTTTCATGTGATCTTAACTCGAATTAAGGATTTCCCGGATCTTAGCTACCTTTTATACATTAAGAAAAGACTTGGAGAATCTCTTTCAGCTGTTCTAAACCAGTTCTCATCTGTTTACAGTCATTTTCACTGAATTATTCATGTTTTCATGTAGTTTCCTATATTCTGCCTTCTGGCCCAAGTATAAGCTTTGCCCACTTTATCAAACAACTTCCTACACACTGTTATGAACTGAGGCAGCTCGGGAACATTGTCTCTCAACTGTGTGATAGAGTGTAGTACTACATTTCAGTGAAGTGTAAGGCTTTCCAAAGCTGCCCAACGTGTTTCTTTCTCTATTTCAATGGTATTCTGCCTTGTATAACACACATTTACCACTATAGTCTCCTTTTAAGTAATGAATATAGCATTCATACAGTGTTTGATGTTATCTAAACTCGAATTAAGGATTTCCCTTATCTTAGCTACCTTTTCTACACTAAGAACTGACTTGGAGATTCTCTTTCAATTGTTCTAAACCAGTTCTCATCTGTTTACAGTCATTTTAACTGAATTATTCATGTTTTCATGTAGTTTCCTATATTCTGCCTTCTGGCCCAAGTATAAGCTTTTTCCGACTTTATCAAACAACTTCCTACACACTGTTAGGAACTGAGGCAGCTCGGGAACATTGTCTCTCAACTGTGTTATAGAGTGTAGTACTACATTTCAGTGAAGTGTAAGGCTTTCCAAAGCTGCCGAACGTGTTTCTTTCTCTATTTCAATGGTATTCTGCCTTGTATAACACACATTTACCACTCTAGTCTCCTTTAAGTAATGAATATAGGATACATACAGTGTTTGATGTTATCTTAACTCGAATTAAGGATTTCCCTTATCTTAGCTAACTTTTCTACACTAAGAACTGACTTGCAGAATCTCTTTCAGCTGTTCTAAAACAAGTTCTCTTCTGTTTACAGTCATTTTCACTGAATTATTCATGTTTTCATGTAGTTTCCTATATTCTGCCTTCTGGTCCAAGTATAAGCTTTGCCCACTTTATCAAACAACTTCCTACACATTGTTATGAACTAAGGCAGCTAGGGAACATTGTCTCTCAACTGTGTTATAGAGTGTAGTACTACATTTCAGTGAAGTGTAAGGCTTTCCAAAGGTGCCGAACGTGTTTCTTTCTCTATTTCAATGGTATTCTGCCTTATATAACATACATTTACCACTCTAGTCTCCTTTATGTAAACAATATAGGATTCATACAGTGTTTGATGTTATCTTAACTCGAATTAAGGATTTCCCTTATCTTAGCTACCTTTTCTACACTAAGAACTGACTTGGAGATTCTCTTTCAGCTGTTCTAAACAAGTTCTCATCTGTTTACAGTCATTTTCAATGAATTATTCATGTTTTCATGTAGTTTCCTATATTCTGCCTTCTGGTCCAAGTATAAGCTTTGCCCACTTTATCAAACAACTTCCTACACATTGTTATGAACTGAGGCAGCTAGGGAACATTGTCTCTCAACTGTGTTATAGAGTGTAGTACTACATTTCAGTGAAGTGTAAGGCTTTCCAAAGCTGCCGAACGTGTTTCTTTCTCTATTTCAATGGCATTCTGCCTTGTATAACACACATTTACCACTCTAGTCTCCTTTAAGTAATGAATATAGGATTCATACAGTGTTTGATGTTATCTTAACTCGAATTAAGGATTTCCCTTATCTTAGCTACCTTTTCTACACTAAGAACTATCTTGGAGATTCTCTTTCAGCTGTTCTAAACAAGTTCTAATCTGTTTACAGTCATTTTCTATGAATTATTCATGTTTTCATGTAGTTTCCTATATTCTGCCTTCTGGTCCAAGTATAAGCTTTGCCCACTTTATCAAAAAACTTCCTACACACTGTTATGAACTGAGGCAGCTAGGGAACATTGTCTCTCAACTGTGTTATAGAGTGTAGTACTACATTTCAGTGAAGTGTAAGGCTTTCCAAAGCTGCCGAACGTGTTTCTTTCTTTTTTTCAATGGTATTCTGCCTTGTATAACACACATTTACCACTCTAGTCTCCTTTAAGTAAAGAATATAGGATTCATACAGTGTTTCATGTGATCTTAACTCGAATTCAGGATTTCCCTTATCTTAGCTACCTTTTCTACACTAAGAACTGACTTGGAGATTCTCTTTCAGCTGTTCTAAACAAGTTCTAATCTGTTTACAGTCATTTTCTATGAATTATTCATGTTTTCATGTACTTTCCTATATTCTGCCTTCTGGTCCAAGTATAAGCTTTGCCCACTTTATCAAAAAACTTCCTACACACTGTTATGAACTGAGGCAGCTAGGGAACATTGTCTCTCAACTGTGTTATAGAGTGTAGTACTACATTTCAGTGAAGTGTAAGGCTTTCCAAAGCTGCCGAACGTGTTTCTTTCTTTTTTCAATCGTATTCTGCCTTGTATAACACACATTTACCACTCTAGTCTCCTTTAAGTAAAGAATATAGGAATCATACAGTGTTTCATGTGATCTTAACTCGAATTAAGGATTTCCCCGATCTTAGCTACCTTTTCTACAATAAGAACAGACTTGGAGAATCTCTTTCAGCTGTTCTAAACAAGTTCTCATCTGTTTACAGTCATTTTCACTGAATTATTCATGTTTTCATGTAGTTTCCTATATTCTGCCTTCTGGTCCAAGTATAAGCTTTGCCCACTTTATCAAACAACTTCCTACACACTGTTATGAACTGAGGCACCTCGGGAACATTGTCTCTAAACTGTGTTATAGAGTGTAGTACTACATTTCAGTGACGTGTAAGGTTTCCAAAGCTGCCGAACGTGTTTCTTTCTCTATTTCAATGGTATTCTGCCTTGTATAACACACATTTACCACTCTAGTCTCCTTTTAAGTAATGAATATAGCATTCATACAGTGTTTGATGTTATCTAAACTCGAATTAAGGATTTCCCTTATCTTAGCTACCTTTTCTACACTAAGAACTGACTTGGAGATTCTCTTTCAGCTGTTCTAAACCAGTTCTCATCTGTTTACAGTCATTTTCACTGAATTATTCATGTTTTCATGTAGTTTCCTATATTCTGCCTTCTGGCCCAAGTATAAGCTTTGCCCACTTTATCAAACAACTTCCTACACACTGTTATGAACTGAGGCAGCTCGGGAACCTTGTCTCTCAACTGTGTGATAGAGTGTAGTACTACATTTCAGTGAAGTGTAAGGCTTTCCAAAGCTGCCGAACGTGTTTCTTTCTCTATTTCAATGGTATTCTGCCTTGTATAACACACATTTACCACTCTAGTCTCCTTTAAGTAAAGAATATAGGATTCATACAGTGTTTCATGTGATCTTAACTCGAATTAAGGATTTCCCGGATCTTAGCTACCTTTTATACATTAAGAAAAGACTTGGAGAATCTCTTTCAGCTGTTCTAAACCAGTTCTCATCTGTTTACAGTCATTTTCACTGAATTATTCATGTTTTCATGTAGTTTCCTATATTCTGCCTTCTGGTCCAAGTATAAGCTTTGCCCACTTTATCAAAAAACTTCCTACACACTGTTATGAACTGAGGCAGCTAGGGAACATTGTCTCTCAACTGTGTTATAGAGTGTAGTACTACATTTCAGTGAAGTGTAAGGCTTTCCAAAGCTGCCGAACGTGTTTCTTTCTCTATTTCAATGGTATTCTGCCTTGTATAACACACATTTATGACTCTAGTCTCCTTTTAAGTAATGAATATAGCATTCATACAGTGTTTGATGTTATCTAAACTCGAATTAAGGATTTCCCTTATCTTAGCTACCTTTTCTACACTAAGAACTGACTTGGAGATTCTCTTTCAGTTGTTCTAAACCAGTTCTCATCTGTTTACAGTCATTTTAACTAAATTATTCATGTTTTCATGTAGTTTCCTATATTCTGCCTTCTGGCCCAAGTATGAGCTTTTTCCGACTTTATCAAACAACTTCCTACACACTGTTATGAACTGAGGCAGCTCGGGAACATTGTCTCTCAACTGTTTTATAGAGTGTAGTACTACATTTCAGTGAAGTGTAAGGCTTTCCAAAGCTGCCGAACGTGTTTCTTTCTCTATTTCAATGGTATTCTGCCTTGTATAACACACATTTACCACTCTAGTCTCCTTTAAGTAATGAATATAGGATACATACAGTGTTTGATGTTATCTTAACTCGAATTTAGGATTTCCCTTATCTTAGCTACCTTTTCTACACTAAGAACTGACTTGGAGAATCTCTTTCAGCTGTTCTAAAACAAGTTCTCTTCTGTTTACAGTCATTTTCACTGAATTATTCATGTTTTATGTAGTTTCCTATATTCTGCCTTCTGGTCCAAGTATAAGCTTTGCCCACTTTATCAAACAACTTCCTACACATTGTTATGAACTAAGGCTGCTAGGGAACATTGTCTCTCAACTGTGTTATAGAGTGTAGTACTACATTTCAGTGAAGTGTAAGGCTTTCCAAAGCTGCCGAACGTGTTTCTTTCTCTATTTCAATGGTATTCTGCCTTATATAACATACATTTACCACTCTAGTCTCCTTTAAGTAAACAATATAGGATTCATACAGTGTTTGATGTTATCTTAACTCGAATTAAGGATTTCCCTTATCTTAGCTACCTTTTCTACACTAAGAACAGACTTGGAGATTCTCTTTCAGCTGTTCTAAACAAGATCTCATCTGTTTACAGTCATTTTCAATGAATTATTCATGTTTTCATGTAGTTTCCTATATTCTGCCTTCTGGTCCAAGTATAAGCTTTGCCCACTTTATCAAACAACTTCCTACACACTGTTATGAACTGAGGCAGCTAGGGAATATTGTCTCTCAACTGTGTTATAGAGTGTAGTACTACATTTCAGTGAAGTGTAAGGCTTTCCAAAGCTGCCGAACGTGTTTCTTTCTCTATTTCAATGGTATTCTGCCTTGTATAACACACATTTACCACTCTAGTCTCCTTTAAGTAAAGAATATAGGATTCATACAGTGTTTCATGTGATCTTAACTCGAATTAAGGATTTCCCTTATCTTAGCTACCTTTTCTACAGTAAGAACTGACTTGGAGATTCTCTTTCAGCTGTTCTAAACCAGTTCTCATCTGTTTACAGTCATTTTAACTGAATTATTCATGTTTTCATGTAGTTTCCTATATTCTGCCTTCTGGCGCAAGTATAAGCTTTGCCCACTTTATCAAACAACTTCCTACACACTGTTATGAACTGAGGCAGCTCCGGAACCTTGTCTCTCAACTGTGTGATAGAGTGTAGTACTACATTTCAGTGAAGTGTAAGGCTTTCCAAAGCTGCCGAACGTGTTTCTTTCTCTATTTCAATGGTATTCTGCCTTGTATAACACACATTTACCACTCTAGTCTCCTTTAAGTAAAGAATATAGGATTCATACAGTGTTTCATGTGATCTTAACTTGAATTAAGGATTTCCCGGATCTTAGCTACCTTTTATACATTAAGAAAAGACTTGGAGAATCTCTTTCAGCTGTTCTAAACCAGTTCTCATCTGTTTACAGTCATTTTCACTGAATTATTCATGTTTTCATGTAGTTTCCTATATTCTGCCTTCTGGCCCAAGTATAAGCTTTGCCCACTTTATCAAACAACTTCCTACACACTGTTATGAACTGAGGCAGCTCGGGAACATTGTCTCTCAACTGTGTGATAGAGTGTAGTACTACATTTCAGTGAAGTGTAAGGCTTTCCAAAGCTGCCGAACGTGTTTCTTTCTCTATTTCAATGGTATTCTGCCTTGTAAAACACACATTTACCACTCTGTTCTCCTTTAAGCAAAGAATATAGGATTCATACAGTGTTTCATGTGATCTTAACTGGAATTACGGATTTCCCTTATCTTAGCTACTTTTTCTACACTAAGAACTGACTTGGAGATTCTCTTTCATCTGTTCTAAACAAGTTCTCATCTGTTTGCAGTCATTTTCTCTGAATTATTCATGTTTTCATGTAGTTTCCTATATTCTGCCTTCTGGCCCAAGTATAAGCTTTGCCCACTTTAACAAACAACTTCCTACACACTGTTATGAACTGAGGCAGCTCGGAACATTGTCTCTCAACTGTGTTATAGAGTGTAGTACTACATTTCAGTGAAGTGTAAGGCTTTCCAAAGCTGCCGAACGTGTTTCTTTCTCTATTTCAATGGTATTCTGCCTTGTATAACACACATTTACCACTCTAGTCTCCTTTAAGTAATGAATATAGGATACATACAGTGTTTGATGTTATCTTAACTCGAATTAAGGATTTCCCTTATCTTAGCTACCTTTTCTACACTAAGAACTGACTTGGAGATTCTCTTTCAGCTGTTCTAAACAAGATCTCATCTGTTTACAGTCATTTTCACTGAATTATTCATGTTTTCATGTAGTTTCCTATATTCTGCCTTCTGGTCCAAGTATAAGCTTTGCCGACTTTATCAAACAACTTCCTACACACTGTTATGAACTGAGGCAGCTCGGGAACATTGTCTCTCAACTGTGTGATAGAGTGTAGTACTACATTTCAGTGAAGTGTAAGGCTTTCCAAAGCTGCCGAACGTGTTTCTTTCTCTATTTCAATGGTATTCTGCCTTGTATAACACACATTTACCACTCTATTCTCCTTTAAGCAAAGAATATAGGATTCATACAGTGTTTCATGTGATCTTAACTGGAATTACGGATTTCCCTTATCTTAGCTACTTTTTCTACACTAAGAACTGACTTGGAGATTCTCTTTCATCTGTTCTAAACAAGTTCTCATCTGTTTGCAGTCATTTTCTCTGAATTATTCATGTTTTCATGTAGTTTCCTATATTCTGCCTTCTGGCCCAAGTATAAGCTTTGCCCACTTTATCAAACAACTTCCTACACACTGTTATGAACTGAGGCAGCTCGGGAACATTGTCTCTCAACTGTGTTATAGAGTGTAGTACTACATTTCAGTGAAGTGTAAGGCTTTCCAAAGCCTCCCAACGTGTTTCTTTCTCTATTTCAATGGTATTCTGCCTTGTATAACACACATTTACCACTCTAGTCTCCTTTAAGTAATGAATATAGGATTCATACAGTGTTTGATGTTATCTTAACTCGAATTAAGGATTTCCCTTATCTTAGCTACCTTTTCTACACTAAGAACTGACTTGGAGATTCTCTTTCAGCTGTTCTAAACAAGTTCTCATCTGTTTACAGTCATTTTCTATGAATTATTCATGTTTTCATGTAGTTTCCTATATTCTGCCTTCTGGTCCAAGTATAAGCTTTGCCCACTTTATCAAAAAACTTCCTACACACTGTTATGAACTGAGGCAGCTAGGGAACATTGTCTCTCAACTGTGTTATAGAGTGTAGTACTACATTTCAGTGAAGTGTAAGGCTTTCCAAAGCTGCCGAACGTGTTTCTTTCTCTATTTCAATGGTATTCTGCCTTGTATAACACACATTTACCACTCTAGTCTCCTTTTAAGTAATGAATATAGCATTCATACAGTGTTTGATGTTATCTAAACTCGAATTAAGGATTTCCCTTATCTTAGCTACCTTTTCTACACTAAGAACTGACTTGGAGATTCTCTTTCAGCTGTTCTAAACCAGTTCTCATCTGTTTACAGTCATTTTCACTGAATTATTCATGTTTTCATGTAGTTTCCTATATTCTGCCTTCTGGTCCAAGTATAAGCTTTGCCCACTTTATCAAACAACTTCCAACACACTGTTATGAACTGAGGCAGCTCGGGAACCTTGTCTCTCAACTGTGTGATAGAGTGTAGTGCTACATTTCAGTGAAGTGTAAGGCTTTCCAAAGCTGCCGAACGTGTTTCTTTCTCTATTTCAATGGTATTCTGCCTTGTATAACACACATTTACCACTCTAGTCTCCTTTAAGTAAAGAATATAGGATTCATACAGTGTTTCATGTGATCTTAACTCGAATTAAGGATTTCCCGGATCTTAGCTACCTTTTCTACAATAAGAACAGACTTGGAGAATCTCTTTCCGCTGTTCTAAACAAGTTCTCATCTGTTTACAGCCATTTTCACTGAATTATTCATGTTTTCATGTAGTTTCCTATATTCTGCCTTCTTGTCCAAGTATAAGCTTTGCCCACTTTATCAAACAACTTCCTACACACTGTTATGAACTGAGGCAGCTCGGGAACATTGTCTCTCAACTGTGTTATAGAGTGTAGTACTACATTTCAGTGAAGTGTAAGGTTTCCAAAGCTGCCGAACGTGTTTCTTTCTCTATTTCAATGGTATTCTGCCTTGTATAACACACATTTACCACTCTAGTCTCCTTTTAAGTAATGAATATAGCATTCATACAGTGTTTGATGTTATCTAAACTCAAATTAAGGATTTCCCTTATCTTAGCTACCTTTTCTACAGTAAGAACTGACTTGGAGATTCTCTTTCAGCTGTTCTAAACCAGTTCTCATCTGTTTACAGTCATTTTAACTGAATTATTCATGTTTTCATGTAGTTTCCTATATTCTGCCTTCTGGCGCAAGTATAAGCTTTGCCCACTTTATCAAACAACTTCCTACACACTGTTATGAACTGAGGCAGCTCCGGAACCTTGTCTCTCAACTGTGTGGTAGAGTGTAGTACTACATTTCAGTGAAGTGTAAGGCTTTCCAAAGCTGCCGAACGTGTTTCTTTCTCTATTTCAATGGTATTCTGCCTTGTATAACACACATTTACCACTCTAGTCTCCTTTAAGTAAAGAATATAGGATTCATACAGTGTTTCATGTGATCTTAACTTGAATTAGGGATTTCCCGGATCTTAGCTACCTTTTATACATTAAGAAAAGACTTGGAGAATCTCTTTCAGCTGTTCTAAACCAGTTCTCATCTGTTTACAGTCATTTTCACTGAATTATTCATGTTTTCATGTAGTTTCCTATATTCTGCCTTCTGGCCCAAGTATAAGCTTTGCCCACTTTATCAAACAACTTCCTACACACTGTTATGAACTGAGGCAGCTCGGGAACATTGTCTCTCAACTGTGTGATAGAGTGTAGTACTACATTTCAGTGAAGTGTAAGGCTTTCCAAAGCTGCCGAACGTGTTTCTTTCTCTATTTCAATGGTATTCTGCCTTGTAAAACACACATTTACCACTCTGTTCTCCTTTAAGCAAAGAATATAGGATTCATACAGTGTTTCATGTGATCTTAACTGGAATTACGGATTTCCCTTATCTTAGCTACTTTTTCTACACTAAGAACTGACTTGGAGATTCTCTTTCATCTGTTCTAAACAAGTTCTCATCTGTTTGCAGTCATTTTCTCTGAATTATTCATGTTTTCATGTATTTTCCTATATTCTGCCTTCTGGCCCAAGTATAAGCTTTGCCCACTTTAACAAACAACTTCCTACACACTGTTATGAACTGAGGCAGCTCGGAACATTGTCTCTCAACTGTGTTATAGAGTGTAGTACTACATTTCAGTGAAGTGTAAGGCTTTCCAAAGCTGCCGAACGTGTTTCTTTCTCTATTTCAATGGTATTCTGCCTTGTATAACACACATTTACCACTCTAGTCTCCTTTAAGTAATGAATATAGGATACATACAGTGTTTGATGTTATCTTAACTCGAATTAAGGATTTCCCTTATCTTAGCTACCTTTTCTACACTAAGAACTGACTTGGAGATTCTCTTTCAGCTGTTCTAAACAAGATCTCATCTGTTTACAGTCATTTTCTCTGAATTATTCATGTTTTCATGTAGTTTCCTATATTCTGCCTTCTGGCCCAAGTATAAGCTTTGCCGACTTTATCAAACAACTTCCTACACACTGTTATGAACTGAGGCAGCTCGGGAACATTGTCTCTAAACTGTGTTATAGAGTGTAGTACTACATTTCAGTGAAGTGTAAGGCTTTCCAAAGCTGCCGAATGTGTTTCTTTCTCTATTTCAATGGTATTCTGCCTTGTATAACACACATTTACCACTCTAGTCTCCTTTAAGTAATGAATATAGGATTCATACAGTGTTTGATGTTATCTTAACTCGAATTAAGGATTTCCCTTATCTTAGCTACCTTTTCTACACTAAGAACTGACTTGGAGATTCTCTTTCAGCTGTTCTAAACAAGTTCTCATCTGTTTACAGTCATTTTCTATGAATTATTCATGTTTTCATGTAGTTTTCTATATTCTGCCTTCTGGTCCAAGTATAAGCTTTGCCCACTTTATCAAAAAACTTCCTACACACTGTTATGAACTGAGGCAGCTAGGGAACATTGTCTCTCAACTGTGTTATAGAGTGTAGTACTACATTTCAGTGAAGTGTAAGGCTTTCCAAAGCTGCCGAACGTGTTTCTTTCTCTATTTCAATGGTATTCTGCCTTGTATAACACACATTTACCACTCTAGTCTCCTTTTAAGTAATGAATATAGCATTCATACAGTGTTTGATGTTATCTAAACTCGAATTAAGGATTTCCCTTATCTTAGCTACCTTTTCTACACTAAGAACTGACTTGGAGATTCTCTTTCAGCTGTTCTAAACCAGTTCTCATCTGTTTACAGTCATTTTCACTGAATTATTCATGTTTTCATGTAGTTTCCTATATTCTGCCTTCTGGTCCAAGTATAAGCTTTGCCCACTTTATCAAACAACTTCCAACACACTGTTATGAACTGAGGCAGCTCGGGAACCTTGTCTCTCAACTGTGTGATAGAGTGTAGTGCTACATTTCAGTGAAGTGTAAGGCTTTCCAAAGCTGCCGAACGTGTTTCTTTCTCTATTTCAATGGTATTCTGCCTTGTATAACACACATTTACCACTCTAGTCTCCTTTAAGTAAAGAATATAGGATTCATACAGTGTTTCATGTGATCTTAACTCGAATTAAGGATTTCCCGGATCTTAGCTACCTTTTCTACAATAAGAACAGACTTGGAGAATCTCTTTCCGCTGTTCTAAACAAGTTCTCATCTGTTTACAGCCATTTTCACTGAATTATTCATGTTTTCATGTAGTTTCCTATATTCTGCCTTCTGGTCCAAGTATAAGCTTTGCCCACTTTATCAAACAACTTCCTACACACTGTTATGAACTGAGGCAGCTCGGGAACATTGTCTCTCAACTGTGTTATAGAGTGTAGTACTACATTTCAGTGAAGTGTAAGGTTTCCAAAGCTGCCGAACGTGTTTCTTTCTCTATTTCAATGGTATTCTGCCTTGTATAACACACATTTACCACTCTAGTCTCCTTTTAAGTAATGAATATAGCATTCATACAGTGTTTGATGTTATCTAAACTCAAATTAAGGATTTCCCTTATCTTAGCTACCTTTTCTACAGTAAGAACTGACTTGGAGATTCTCTTTCAGCTGTTCTAAACCAGTTCTCATCTGTTTACAGTCATTTTAACTGAATTATTCATGTTTTCATGTAGTTTCCTATATTCTGCCTTCTGGCGCAAGTATAAGCTTTGCCCACTTTATCAAACAACTTCCTACACACTGTTATGAACTGAGGCAGCTCCGGAACCTTGTCTCTCAACTGTGTGATAGAGTGTAGTACTACATTTCAGTGAAGTGTAAGGCTTTCCAAAGCTGCCGAACGTGTTTCTTTCTCTATTTCAATGGTATTCTGCCTTGTATAACACACATTTACCACTCTAGTCTCCTTTAAGTAAAGAATATAGGATTCATACAGTGTTTCATGTGATCTTAACTTGAATTAGGGATTTCCCGGATCTTAGCTACCTTTTATACATTAAGAAAAGACTTGGAGAATCTCTTTCAGCTGTTCTAAACCAGTTCTCATCTGTTTACAGTCATTTTCACTGAATTATTCATGTTTTCATGTAGTTTCCTATATTCTGCCTTCTGGCCCAAGTATAAGCTTTGCCCACTTTATCAAACAACTTCCTACACACTGTTATGAACTGAGGCAGCTCGGGAACATTGTCTCTCAACTGTGTGATAGAGTGTAGTACTACATTTCAGTGAAGTGTAAGGCTTTCCAAAGCTGCCGAACGTGTTTCTTTCTCTATTTCAATGGTATTCTGCCTTGTAAAACACACATTTACCACTCTGTTCTCCTTTAAGCAAAGAATATAGGATTCATACAGTGTTTCATGTGATCTTAACTGGAATTACGGATTTCCCTTATCTTAGCTACTTTTTCTACACTAAGAACTGACTTGGAGATTCTCTTTCATCTGTTCTAAACAAGTTCTCATCTGTTTGCAGTCATTTTCTCTGAATTATTCATGTTTTCATGTATTTTCCTATATTCTGCCTTCTGGCCCAAGTATAAGCTTTGCCCACTTTAACAAACAACTTCCTACACACTGTTATGAACTGAGGCAGCTCGGAACATTGTCTCTCAACTGTGTTATAGAGTGTAGTACTACATTTCAGTGAAGTGTAAGGCTTTCCAAAGCTGCCGAACGTGTTTCTTTCTCTATTTCAATGGTATTCTGCCTTGTATAACACACATTTACCACTCTAGTCTCCTTTAAGTAATGAATATAGGATACATACAGTGTTTGACGTTATCTTAACTCGAATTAAGGATTTCCCTTATCTTAGCTACCTTTTCTACACTAAGAACTGACTTGGAGATTCTCTTTCAGCTGTTCTAAACAAGATCTCATCTGTTTACAGTCATTTTCACTGAATTATTCATGTTTTCATGTAGTTTCCTATATTCTGCCTTCTGGTCCAAGTATAAGCTTTGCCCACTTTATCAAACAACTTCCTACACACTGTTATGAACTGAGGCAGCTCGGGAACATTGTCTCTCAACTGTGTTATAGAGTGTAGTACTACATTTCAGTGAAGTGTAAGGTTTCCAAAGCTGCCGAACGTGTTTCTTTCTCTATTTCAATGGTATTCTGCCTTGTATAACACACATTTACCACTCTAGTCTCCTTTTAAGTAATGAATATAGCATTCATACAGTGTTTGATGTTATCTAAACTCAAATTAAGGATTTCCCTTATCTTAGCTACCTTTTCTACAGTAAGAACTGACTTGGAGATTCTCTTTCAGCTGTTCTAAACCAGTTCTCATCTGTTTACAGTCATTTTAACTGAATTATTCATGTTTTCATGTAGTTTCCTATATTCTGCCTTCTGGCCCAAGTATAAGCTTTGCCCACTTTATCAAACAACTTCCTACACACTGTTATGAACTGAGGCAGCTCGGGAACATTGTCTCTCAACTGTGTGATAGAGTGTAGTACTACATTTCAGTGAAGTGTAAGGCTTTCCAAAGCTGCCGAACGTGTTTCTTTCTCTATTTCAATGGTATTCTGCCTTGTATAACACACATTTACCACTCTATTCTCCTTTAAGCAAAGAATATAGGATTCATACAGTGTTTCATGTGATCTTAACTGGAATTACGGATTTCCCTTATCTTAGCTACTTTTTCTACACTAAGAACTGACTTGGAGATTCTCTTTCATCTGTTCTAAACAAGTTCTCATCTGTTTGCAGTCATTTTCTCTGAATTATTCATGTTTTCATGTAGTTTCCTATATTCTGCCTTCTGGCCCAAGTATAAGCTTTGCCCACTTTATCAAACAACTTCCTACACACTGTTATGAACTGAGGCAGCTCGGGAACATTGTCTCTCAACTGTGTTATAGAGTGTAGTACTACATTTCAGTGAAGTGTAAGGCTTTCCAAAGCCTCCCAACGTGTTTCTTTCTATATTTCAATGGTATTCTGCCTTGTATAACACACATTTACCACTCTAGTCTCCTTTAAGTAATGAATATAGGATTCATACAGTGTTTGATGTTATCTTAACTCGAATTAAGGATTTCCCTTATCTTAGCTACCTTTTCTACACTAAGAACTGACTTGGAGATTCTCTTTCAGCTGTTCTAAACAAGTTCTCATATGTTTGCAGTCATTTTCTCTGAATTATTCATGTTTTCATGTAGTTTCCTATATTCTGCCTTCTGGCCCAAGTATAAGCTTTGCCGACTTTATCAAACAACTTCCTACACACTGTTATGAACTGAGGCAGCTCGGGAACATTGTCTCTAAACTGTGTTATAGAGTGTAGTACTACATTTCAGTGAAGTGTAAGGCTTTCCAAAGCTGCCGAATGTGTTTCTTTCTCTATTTCAATGGTATTCTGCCTTGTATAACACACATTTACCACTCTAGTCTCCTTTAAGTAATGAATATAGGATTCATACAGTGTTTGATGTTATCTTAACTCGAATTAAGGATTTCCCTTATCTTAGCTACCTTTTCTACACTAAGAACTGACTTGGAGATTCTCTTTCAGCTGTTCTAAACAAGTTCTCATCTGTTTACAGTCATTTTCTATGAATTATTCATGTTTTCATGTAGTTTCCTATATTCTGCCTTCTGGTCCAAGTATAAGCTTTGCCCACTTTATCAAAAAACTTCCTACACACTGTTATGAACTGAGGCAGCTAGGGAACATTGTCTCTCAACTGTGTTATAGAGTGTAGTACTACATTTCAGTGAAGTGTAAGGCTTTCCAAAGCTGCCGAACGTGTTTCTTTCTCTATTTCAATGGTATTCTGCCTTGTATAACACACATTTACCACTCTAGTCTCCTTTTAAGTAATGAATATAGCATTCATACAGTGTTTGATGTTATCTAAACTCGAATTAAGGATTTCCCTTATCTTAGCTACCTTTTCTACACTAAGAACTGACTTGGAGATTCTCTTTCAGCTGTTCTAAACCAGTTCTCATCTGTTTACAGTCATTTTCACTGAATTATTCATGTTTTCATGTAGTTTCCTATATTCTGCCTTCTGGCCCAAGTATAAGCTTTGCCCACTTTATCAAACAACTTCCTACACACTGTTATGAACTGAGGCAGCTCGGGAACCTTGTCTCTCAACTGTGTGATAGAGTGTAGTGCTACATTTCAGTGAAGTGTAAGGCTTTCCAAAGCTGCCGAACGTGTGTCTTTCTCTATTTCAATGGTATTCTGCCTTGTATAACACACATTTACCACTCTAGTCTCCTTTAAGTAATGAATATAGGATTCATACGGTGTTTGATGTTATCTTAACTCGAATTAAGGATTTCCCTTATCTTAGCTACCTTTTCTACACTAAGAACTGACTTGGAGATTCTCTTTCAGCTGTTCTAAACCAGTTCTCATCTGTTTACAGTCATTTTCACTGAATTATTCATGTTTTCATGTAGTTTCCTATATTCTTCCTTCTGGCCCAAGTATAAGCTTTGCCCACTTTATCAAACAACTTCCTACACACTGTTATGAACTGAGGCAGCTCGGGAACCTTGTCTCTCAACTGTGTGATAGAGTGTAGTGCTACATTTCAGTGAAGTGTAAGGCTTTCCAAATCTGCCGAACGTGTTTCTTTCTCTATTTCAATGGTATTCTGCCTTGTATAACACACATTTACCACTCTAGTCTCCTTTAAGTAAAGAATATAGGATTCATACAGTGTTTCATGTGATCTTAACTGGCATTACGGATTTCCCTTATCTTAGCTACCTTTTCTACACTAAGAACTGACTTGGAGATTCTCTGTCATCTGTTCTAAACAAGTTCTCATCTGTTTGCAGTCATTTTCTCTGAATTATTCATGTTTTCATGCAGTTTCCTATATTCTGCCTTCTGGCCCAAGTATAAGCTTTGCCGACTTTATCAAACAACTTCCTACACACTGTTATGAACTGAGGCAGCTCGGGAACATTGTCTCTCAACTGTGTTATAGAGTGTAGTACTACATTTCAGTGAAGTGTAAGGCTTTCCAAAGCTGCCGAACGTGTTTCTTTCTCTATTTCAATGGTATTCTGCCTTGTATAACACACATTTACCACTCTAGTCTCCTTTACGTAATGAATATAGGATTCATACAGTGTTTGATGTTATCTTAACTCGAATTAAGGATTTCCCTTATCTTAGCTACCTTTTCTACACTAAGAACTGACTTGGAGAATCTCTTTCAGCTGTTCTAAAACAAGTTCTCTTCTGTTTACAGTCATTTTCACTGAATTATTCATGTTTTCATGTAGTTTCCTATATTCTGCCTTCTGGTCCAAGTATAAGCTTTGCCCACTTTATCAAACAACTTCCTACACATTGTTATGAACTAAGGCAGCTAGGGAACATTGTCTCTCAACTGTGTTATAGAGTGTAGTACTACATTTCAGTGAAGTGTAAGGCTTTCCAAAGCTGCCGAACGTGTTTCTTTCTCTATTTCAATGGTATTCTGCCTTGTATAACACACATTTACCACTCTAGTCTCCTTTAAGTAATGAATATAGGATTCATACAGTGTTTGATGTTATCTTAACTCGAATTAAGGATTTCCCTTATCTTAGCTACCTTTTCTACACTAAGAACTGACTTGGAGATTCTCTTTCAGCTGTTCTAAACAAGTTCTCATCTGTTTACAGTCATTTTCTATGAATTATTCATGTTTTCATGTAGTTTCCTATATTCTGCCTTCTGGTCCAAGTATAAGCTTTGCCCACTTTATCAAAAAACTTCCTACACACTGTTATGAACTGAGGCAGCTAGGGAACATTGTCTCTCAACTGTGTTATAGAGTGTAGTACTACATTTCAGTGAAGTGTAAGGCTTTCCAAAGCTGCCGAACGTGTTTCTTTCTCTATTTCAATGGTATTCTGCCTTGTATAACACACATTTACCACTCTAGTCTCCTTTTAAGTAATGAATATAGCATTCATACAGTGTTTGATGTTATCTAAACTCGAATTAAGGATTTCCCTTATCTTAGCTACCTTTTCTACACTAAGAACTGACTTGGAGATTCTCTTTCAGCTGTTCTAAACCAGTTCTCATCTGTTTACAGTCATTTTCACTGAATTATTCATGTTTTCATGTAGTTTCCTATATTCTGCCTTCTGGCCCAAGTATAAGCTTTGCCCACTTTATCAAACAACTTCCTACACACTGTTATGAACTGAGGCAGCTCGGGAACCTTGTCTCTCAACTGTGTGATAGAGTGTAGTGCTACATTTCAGTGAAGTGTAAGGCTTTCCAAAGCTGCCGAACGTGTGTCTTTCTCTATTTCAATGGTATTCTGCCTTGTATAACACACATTTACCACTCTAGTCTCCTTTAAGTAAAGAATATAGGATTCATACAGTGTTTCATGTGATCTTAACTGGCATTACGGATTTGCCTTATCTTAGCTACCTTTTCTACACTAAGAACTGACTTGGAGATTCTCTGTCATCTGTTCTAAACAAGTTCTCATCTGTTTGCAGTCATTTTCTCTGAATTATTCATGTTTTCATGCAGTTTCCTATATTCTGCCTTCTGGCCCAAGTATAAGCTTTGCCGACTTTATCAAACAACTTCCTACACACTGTTATGAACTGAGGCAGCTCGGGAACATTGTCTCTCAACTGTGTTATAGAGTGTAGTACTACATTTCAGTGAAGTGTAAGGCTTTCCAAAGCTGCCGAACGTGTTTCTTTCTCTATTTCAATGGTATTCTGCCTTGTATAACACACATTTACAACTCTAGTCTCCTTTACGTAATGAATATAGGATTCATACAGTGTTTGATGTTATCTTAACTCGAATTAAGGATTTCCCTTATCTTAGCTACCTTTTCTACACTAAGAACTGACTTGGAGAATCTCTTTCAGCTGTTCTAAAACAAGTTCTCTTCTGTTTACAGTCATTTTCACTGAATTATTCATGTTTTCATGTAGTTTCCTATATTCTGCCTTCTGGTCCAAGTATAAGCTTTGCCCACTTTATCAAACAACTTCCTACACATTGTTATGAACTAAGGCAGCTAGGGAACATTGTCTCTCAACTGTGTTATAGAGTGTAGTACTACATTTCAGTGAAGTGTAAGGCTTTCCAAAGCTGCCGAACGTGTTTCTTTCTCTATTTCAATGGTATTCTGCCTTATATAACATACATTTACCACTCTAGTCTCCTTTAAGTAATGAATATAGGATTCATACAGTGTTTGATGTTATCTTAACTCGAATTAAGGATTTCCCTTATCTTAGCTACCTTTTCTACACTAAGAACTGACTTGGAGATTCTCTTTCAGCTGTTCTAAACAAGTTCTCATCTGTTTACAGTCATTTTCTATGAATTATTCATTTTTTCATGTAGTTTCCTATATTCTGCCTTCTGGTCCAAGTATAAGCTTTGCCCACTATATCAAAAAACTTCCTACACACTGTTATGAACTGAGGCAGCTAGGGAACATTGTCTCTCAACTGTGTTATAGAGTGTAGTACTACATTTCAGTGAAGTGTAAGGCTTTCCAAAGCTGCCGAACGTGTTTCTTTCTCTATTTCAATGGTATTCTGCCTTGTATAACACACATTTACCACTCTAGTCTCCTTTTAAGTAATGAATATAGCATTCATACAGTGTTTGATGTTATCTAAACTCGAATTAAGGATTTCCCTTATCTTAGCTACCTTTTCTACACTAAGAACTGACTTGGAGATTCTCTTTCAGCTGTTCTAAACCAGTTCTCATCTGTTTACAGTCATTTTCACTGAATTATTCATGTTTTCATGTAGTTTCCTATATTCTGCCTTCTGGCCCAAGTATAAGCTTTGCCCACTTTATCAAACAACTTCCTACACACTGTTATGAACTGAGGCAGCTCGGGAACCTTGTCTCTCAACTGTGTGATAGAGTGTAGTGCTACATTTCAGTGAAGTGTAAGGCTTTTCAAATCTGCCGAACGTGTTTCTTTCTCTATTTCAATGGTATTCTGCCTTGTATAACACACATTTACCACTCTAGTCTCCTTTAAGTAAAGAATATAGGATTCATACAGTGTTTCATGTGATCTTAACTGGCATTACGGATTTCCCTTATCTTCGCTACCTTTTCTACACTAAGAACTGACTTGGAGATTCTCTTTCATCTGTTCTAAACAAGTTCTCATCTGTTTGCAGTCATCTTCTCTGAATTACTCATGTTTTCATGTAGTTTCCTATATTCTGCCTTCTGGCCCAAGTATAAGCTTTGCCCACTTTATCAAACAACTTCCTACACAATGTTATGAACTGAGGCAGCTCGGGAACCTTGTCTCTCAACTGTGTGATAGAGTGTAGTGCTACATTTCAGTGAAGTGTTAGGCTTTCCAAAGCTGCCGAACGTGTTTCTTTCTCTATTTCAATGGTATTCTGCCTTGTATAACACACATTTACCACTCTAGTCTCCTTTAAGTAAAGAATATAGGATTCATACAGTGTTTCATGTGATCTTAACTGGCATTAGGGATTTCCCTTATCTTCGCTACCTTTTCTACAATAAGAACTGACTTGGAGATTCTCTTTCAGCTGTTCTAAACAAGTTCTCATCTGTTTACAGTCATTTTCAATGAATTATTCATGTTTTCATGTAGTTTCCTATATTCTGCCTTCTGGCCCAAGTATAAGCTTTGCCCACTTTATCAAACAACTTCCTACACACTGTTATGAACTAAGGCAGCTCGGGAACCTTGTCTCTCAACTGTGTGATAGAGTGTAGTGCTACATTTCAGTGAAGTGTTAGGCTTTCCAAAGCTGCCGAACGTGTTTCTTTCTCTATTTCAATGGTATTCTGCCTTGTATAACACACATTTACCACTCTAGTCTCCTTTAAGTAATGAATATAGGATTCATACAGTGTTTGATGTTATCTTGAATCGAATTGAGGATTTCCCTTATCTTAGCTACCTTTTCTACACTAAGAACTGATTTGGAGAATCTCTTTCAGCTGTTCTAAAACAAGTTCTCTTCTGTTTACAGTCATTTTCACTGAATTATTCATGTTTTCATGTAGTTTCCTATATTCTGCCTTCTGGTCCAAGTATAAGCTTTGCCCACTTTATCAAACAACTTCCTACACATTGTTATGAACTAAGGCAGCTAGGGAACATTGTCTCTCAACTGTGTTATAGAGTGTAGTACTACATTTCAGTGAAGTGTAAGGCTTTCCAAAGCTGCCGAACGTGTTTCTTTCTCTATTTCAATGGTATTCTGACTTGTATAACATACATTTACCACTCTAGTCTCTTTAAGTAAACAATATAGGATTCATACAGTGTTTGATGTTATCTTAACTCGAATTAAGTGTTTCCCTTATCTTAGCTACCTTTTCTACACTAAGAACTGACTTGGAGATTCTCTTTCAGCTGTTCTAAACAAGTTCTCATCTGTTTACAGTCATTTTCTATGAATTATTCATGTTTTCATGTAGTTTCCTATATTCTGCCTTCTGGTCCAAGTATAAGCTTTGCCCACTTTATCAAACAACTTCCTACACACTGTTATGAACTGAGGCAGCTCGGGAACCTTGTCTCTCAACTGTGTGATAGAGTGTAGTGCTACATTTCATTGAAGTGTAAGGCTTTCCAAAGCTGCCGAACGTGTTTCTTTCTCTATTTCAATGGTATTGTGCCTTGTATAACACACATTTACCACTCTAGTCTCCTTTAAGTAAAGAATATAGGATTCATACAGTGTTTCATGTGATCTTAACTGGCATTACGGATTTCCCTTATCTTCGCTACCTTTTCTACAATAAGAACTGACTTGGAGATTCTCTTTCATCTGTTCTAAACAAGTTCTCATCTGTTTGCAGTCATTTTCTCTGAATTATTCATGTTTTCATGTAGTTTCCTATATTCTGCCTTCTGGCCCAAGTATAAGCTTTGCCGACTTTATCAAACAACTTCCTACACACTGTTATGAACTGAGGCAGCTCGGGAACATTGTCTCTCAACTGTGTTATAGAGTGTAGTACTACATTTCAGTGAAGTGTAAGGCTTTCCAAAGCTGCCGAACGTGTTTCTTTCTCTATTTCAATGGTATTCTGCCTTGTATAACACACATTTACCACTCTAGTCTCCTTTAAGTGATGAATATAGGATTCATACAGTGTTTGATGTTAGCTTAACTCGAATTAAGGATTTCCCTTATCTTAGCTACCTTTTCTACACTAAGAACTGACTTGGAGATTCTCTTTCAGCTGTTCTAAACCAGTTCTCATCTGTTTACAGTCATTTTCACTGAGTTATTCATGTTTTCATGTAGTTTCCCATATTCTGCCTTCTGGCCCAAGTATAAGCTTTGCCGACTTTATCAAACAACTTCCTACACACTGTTATGAACTGAGGCAGCTCGGGAACATTGTCTCTCAACTGTGTTATAGAGTGTAGTACTACATTTCAGTGAAGTGTAAGGCTTTCCAAAGCTGCCGAACGTGTTTCTTTCTCTATTTCAATGGTATTCTGCCTTGCATAACACACATTTACCACTCTAGTCTCCTTTAAGTAATGAATATAGGATTCATACAGTGTTTGATGTTATCTTAACTCGAATTAAGGATTTCCCTTATCTTAGCTACCTTTTCTACACTAAGAACTGACTTGGAGATTCTCTTTCAGCTGTTCTAAACCAGTTCTCATCTGTTTACAGTCATTTTCACTGAGTTATTCATGTTTTCATGTAGTTTCCCATATTCTGCCTTCTGGCCCAAGTATAAGCTTTGCCCACTTTATCAAACAACTTCCTACACACTGTTTTGAACTGAGGCAGCTCGGGAACCTTGTCTCTCAACTGTGTGATAGAGTGTAGTGCTACATTTCAGTGAAGTGTAAGGCTTTCCAAAGCTGCCGAACGTGTTTCTTTCTCTATTTCAATGGTATTCTGCCTTGTATAACATACATTTACCACTCTAGTCTCCTTTAAGTAAACAATATAGGATTCATACAGTGTTTGATGTTATCTTAACTCGAATTAAGTGTTTCCCTTATCTTAGCTACCTTTTCTACACTAAGAACTGACTTGGAGATTCTCTTTCAGCTGTTCTAAACAAGTTCTCATCTGTTTACAGTCATTTTCTATGAATTATTCATGTTTTCATGTAGTTTCCTATATTCTGCCTTCTGGTCCAAGTATAAGCTTTGCCCACTTTATCAAACAACTTCCTACACACTGTTATGAACTGAGGCAGCTCGGGAACCTTGTCTCTCAACTGTGTTATAGAGTGTAGTACTACATTTCAGTGAAGTGTAAGGCTTTCCAAAGCTGCCGAACGTGTTTCTTTCTCTATTTCAATGGTATTCTGCCTTATATAACATACATTTACCACTCTAGTCTCCTTTAAGTAAACAATATAGGATTCATACAGTGTTTGATGTTATCTTAACTCGAATTAAGGATTTCCCTTATCTTAGCTATCTTTTCTACACTAAGAACTGACTTGGAGATTCTCTTTCAGCTGTTCTAAACAAGTTCTCATCTGTTTACAGTCATTTTCTATGAATTATTCATGTTTTCATGTAGTTTCCTATATTCTGCCTTCTGGTCCAAGTATAAGCTTTGCCCACTTTATCAAACAACTTCCTACACATTGTTATGAAGTAAGGCAGCTAGGGAACATTGTCTCTCAACTGTGTTATAGAGTGTAGTACTACATTTCAGTGAAGTGTAAGGCTTTCCAAAGCTGCCGAACGTGTTTCTTTCTCTATTTCAATGGTATTCTGCCTTGTATAACACACATTTACCACTCTAGTCTCCTTTTAAGTAATGAATATAGCATTCATACAGTGTTTGATGTTATCTAAACTCGAATTAAGGATTTCCCTTATCTTAGCTACCTTTTCTACACTAAGAACTGACTTGGAGATTCTCTTTCAGCTGTTCTAAACCAGTTCTCATCTGTTTACAGTCATTTTCACTGAGTTATTCATGTTTTCATGTAGTTTCCCATATTCTGCCTTCTGGCCCAAGTATAAGCTTTGCCGACTTTATCAAACAACTTCCTACACACTGTTATGAACTGAGGCAGCTCGGGAACCTTGTCTCTCAACTGTGTGATAGAGTGTAGTGCTACATTTCAGTGAAGTGTAAGGCTTTCCAAAGCTGCCGAACGTGTTTCTTTCTCTATTTCAATGGTATTCTGCCTTGTATAACACACATTTACCACTCTAGTCTCCTTTAAGTAAAGAATATAGGATTCATACAGTGTTTCATGTGATCTTAACTGGCATTACGGATTTCCCTTATCTTCGCTACCTTTTCTACAATAAGAACTGACTTGGAGATTCTCTTTCATCTGCTCTAAACAAGTTCTCATCTGTTTGCAGTCATTTTCTCTGAATTATTCATGTTTTCATGTAGTTTCCTATATTCTGCCTTCTGGCCCAAGTATAAGCTTTGCCGACTTTATCAAACAACTTCCTACACACTGTTATGAACTGAGGCAGCTCGGGAACATTGTCTCTCAACTGTGTTATAGAGTGTAGTACTACATTTCAGTGAAGTGTAAGGCTTTCCAAAGCTGCCGAACGTGTTTCTTTCTCTATTTCAATGGTATTCTGCCTTGTATAACACACATTTACCACTCTAGTCTCCTTTTAAGTAATGAATATAGCATTCATACAGTGTTTGATGTTATCTAAACTCGAATTAAGGATTTCCCTTATCTTAGCTACCTTTTCTACACTAAGAACTGACTTGGAGATTCTCTTTCAGCTGTTCTAAACCAGTTCTCATCTGTTTACAGTCATTTTCACTGAGTTATTCATGTTTTCATGTAGTTTCCCATATTCTCCCTTCTGGCCCAAGTATAAGCTTTGCCGACTTTATCAAACAACTTCCTACACACTGTTATGAACTGAGGCAGCTCGGGAACATTGTCTCTCAACTGTGTTATAGAGTGTAGTACTACATTTCAGTGAAGTGTAAGGCTTTCCAAAGCTGCCGAACGTGTTTCTTTCTCTATTTCAATGGTATTCTGCCTTGTATAACACACATTTACCACTCTAGTCTCCTTTCAGTAATGAATATAGGATTCATACAGTGTTTGATGTTATCTTAACTCGAATTAAGGATTTCCCTTATCTTAGCTACCTTTTCTACACTAAGAACTGACTTGGAGAATCTCTTTCAGCTGTTCTAAAACAAGTTCTCTTCTGTTTACAGTTATTTTCACTGAATTATTCATGTTTTCATGTAGTTTCCTATATTCTGCCTTCTGGTACATGTATAAGCTTTGCCCACTTTATCAAACAACTTCCTACACATTGTTATGAAGTAAGGCAGCTAGGGAACATTGTCTCTCAACTGTGTTATAGAGTGTAGTACTACATTTCAGTGAAGTGTAAGGCTTTCCAAAGCTGCCGAACGTGTTTCTTTCTCTATTTCAATGGTATTCTGCCTTGCATAACAGACATTTACCACTCTAGTCTCCTTTAAGTAATGAATATAGGATTCATACAGTGTTTGATGTTATCTTAACTCGAATTAAGGATTTCCCTTATCTTAGCTACCTTTTCTACACTAAGAACTGACTTGGAGATTCTCTTTCAGCTGTTCTAAACCAGTTCTCATCTGTTTACAGTCATTTTCACTCAGTTATTCATGTTTTCATGTAGTTTCCCATATTCTGCCTTCTGGCCCAAGTATAAGCTTTGCCCACTTTATCAAACAACTTCCTACACACTGTTATGAACTGAGGCAGCTCGGGAACCTTGTCTCTCAACTGTGTGATAGAGTGTAGTGCTACATTTCAGTGAAGTGTAAGGCTTTCCAAAGCTGCCGAACGTGTTTCTTTCTCTATTTCAATGGTATTCTGCCTTGTATAACATACATTTACCACTCTAGTCTCCTTTAAGTAAACAATATAGGATTCATACAGTGTTTGATGTTATCTTAACTCGAATTAAGTGTTTCCCTTATCTTAGCTACCTTTTCTACACTAAGAACTGACTTGGAGATTCTCTTACAGCTGTTCTAAACAAGTTCTCATCTGTTTACAGTCATTTTCTATGAATTATTCATGTTTTCATGTAGTTTCCTATATTCTGCCTTCTGGTCCAAGTATAAGCTTTGCCCACTTTATCAAACAACTTCCTACACACTGTTATGAACTGAGGCAGCTCGGGAACCTTGTCTCTCAACTGTGTGATAGAGTGTAGTGCTACATTTCAGTGAAGTGTAAGGCTTTCCAAAGCTGCCGAACGTGTTTCTTTCTCTATTTCAATGGTATTCTGCCTTGTATAACACACATTTACCACTCTAGTCTCCTTTAAGTGATGAATATAGGATTCATACAGTGTTTGATGTTATCTTAACTCGAATTAAGGATTTCCCTTATCTTAGCTACCTTTTCTACACTAAGAACTGACTTGGAGAATCTCTTTCAGCTGTTCTAAAACAAGTTCTCTTCTGTTTACAGTCATTTTCACTGAGTTATTCATGTTTTCATGTAGTTTCCCATATTCTGCCTTCTGGCCCAAGTATAAGCTTTGCCCACTTTATCAAACAACTTCCTACACACTGTTATGAACTGAGGCAGCTCGGGAACCTTGTCTCTCAACTGTGTGATAGAGTGTAGTGCTACATTTCAGTGAAGTGTAAGGCTTTCCAAAGCTGCCGAACGTGTTTCTTTCTCTATTTCAATGGTATTCTGCCTTGTATAACATACATTTACCACTCTAGTCTCCTTTAAGTAAAGAATATAGGATTCATACAGTGTTTCATGTGATCTTAACTGGCATTACGGATTTCCCTTATCTTCGCTACCTTTTCTACAATAAGAACTGACTTGGAGATTCTCTTTCATCTGTTCTAAACAAGTTCTCATCTGTTTGCAGTCATTTTCTCTGAATTATTCATGTTTTCATGTAGTTTCCTATATTCTGCCTTCTGGCCCAAGTATAAGCTTTGCCGACTTTATCAAACAACTTCCTACACACTGTTATGAACTGAGGCAGCTCGGGAACATTGTCTCTCAACTGTGTTATAGAGTGTAGTACTACATTTCAGTGAAGTGTAAGGCTTTCCAAAGCTGCCGAACGTGTTTCTTTCTCTATTTCAATGGTATTCTGCCTTGTATAACACACATTTACCACTCTAGTCTCCTTTTAAGTAATGAATATAGCATTCATACAGTGTTTGATGTTATCTAAACTCGAATTAAGGATTTCCCTTATCTTAGCTACCTTTTCTACACTAAGAACTGACTTGGAGATTCTCTTTCAGCTGTTCTAAACCAGTTCTCATCTGTTTACAGTCATTTTCACTGAGTTATTCATGTTTTCATGTAGTTTCCCATATTCTGCCTTCTGGCCCAAGTATAAGCTTTGCCGACTTTATCAAACAACTTCCTACACACTGTTATGAACTGAGGCAGCTCGGGAACATTGTCTCTCAACTGTGTTATAGAGTGTAGTACTACATTTCAGTGAAGTGTAAGGCTTTCCAAAGCTGCCGAACGTGTTTCTTTCTCTATTTCAATGGTATTCTGCCTTGTATAACACACATTTACCACTCTAGTCTCCTTTCAGTAATGAATATAGGATTCATACAGTGTTTGATGTTATCTTAACTCGAATTAAGGATTTCCCTTATCTTAGCTACCTTTTCTACACTAAGAACTGACTTGGAGAATCTCTTTCAGCTGTTCTAAAACAAGTTCTCTTCTGTTTACAGTTATTTTCACTGAATTATTCATGTTTTCATGTAGTTTCCTATATTCTGCCTTCTGGTACATGTATAAGCTTTGCCCACTTTATCAAACAACTTCCTACACATTGTTATGAAGTAAGGCAGCTAGGGAACATTGTCTCTCAACTGTGTTATAGAGTGTAGTACTACATTTCAGTGAAGTGTAAGGCTTTCCAAAGCTGCCGAACGTGTTTCTTTCTCTATTTCAATGGTATTCTGCCTTGCATAACAGACATTTACCACTCTAGTCTCCTTTAAGTAATGAATATAGGATTCATACAGTGTTTGATGTTATCTTAACTCGAATTAAGGATTTCCCTTATCTTAGCTACCTTTTCTACACTAAGAACTGACTTGGAGATTCTCTTTCAGCTGTTCTAAACCAGTTCTCATCTGTTTACAGTCATTTTCACTGAGTTATTCATGTTTTCATGTAGTTTCCCATATTCTGCCTTCTGGCCCAAGTATAAGCTTTGCCCACTTTATCAAACAACTTCCTACACACTGTTATGAACTGAGGCAGCTCGGGAACCTTGTCTCTCAACTGTGTGATAGAGTGTAGTGCTACATTTCAGTGAAGTGTAAGGCTTTCCAAAGCTGCCGAACGTGTTTCTTTCTCTATTTCAATGGTATTCTGCCTTGTATAACATACATTTACCACTCTAGTCTCCTTTAAGTAAACAATATAGGATTCATACAGTGTTTGATGTTATCTTAACTCAAATTAAGTGTTTCCCTTATCTTAGCTACCTTTTCTACACTAAGAACTGACTTGGAGATTCTCTTTCAGCTGTTCTAAACAAGTTCTCATCTGTTTACAGTCATTTTCTATGAATTATTCATGTTTTCATGTAGTTTCCTATATTCTGCCTTCTGGTCCAAGTATAAGCTTTGCCCACTTTATCAAACAACTTCCTACACACTGTTATGAACTGAGGCAGCTCGGGAACCTTGTCTCTCAACTGTGTGATAGAGTGTAGTGCTACATTTCAGTGAAGTGTAAGGCTTTCCAAAGCTGCCGAACGTGTTTCTTTCTCTATTTCAATGGTATTCTGCCTTGTATAACACACATTTACCACTCTAGTCTCCTTTAAGTGATGAATATAGGATTCATACAGTGTTTGATGTTATCTTAACTCGAATTAAGGATTTCCCTTATCTTAGCTACCTTTTCTACACTAAGAACTGACTTGGAGAATCTCTTTCAGCTGTTCTAAAACAAGTTCTCTTCTGTTTACAGTCATTTTCACTGAGTTATTCATGTTTTCATGTAGTTTCCCATATTCTGCCTTCTGGCCCAAGTATAAGCTTTGCCCACTTTATCAAACAACTTCCTACACACTGTTATGAACTGAGGCAGCTCGGGAACCTTGTCTCTCAACTGTGTGATAGAGTGTAGTGCTACATTTCAGTGAAGTGTAAGGCTTTCCAAAGCTGCCGAACGTGTTTCTTTCTCTATTTCAATGGTATTCTGCCTTGTATAACATACATTTACCACTCTAGTCTCCTTTAAGTAAACAATATAGGATTCATACAGTGTTTGATGTTATCTTAACTCGAATTAAGTGTTTCCCTTATCTTAGCTACCTTTTCTACACTAAGAACTGACTTGGAGATTCTCTTTCATCTGTTCTAAACAAGTTCTCATCTGTTTGCAGTCATCTTCTCTGAATTATTCATGTTTTCATGTAGTTTCCTATATTCTGCCTTCTGGCCCAAGTATAAGCTTTGCCCACTTTATCAAACAACTTCCTACACAATGTTATGAACTGAGGCAGCTCGGGAACCTTGTCTCTCAACTGTGTGATAGAGTGTAGTGCTACATTTCAGTGAAGTGTTAGGCTTTCCAAAGCTGCCGAACGTGTTTCTTTCTCTATTTCAATGGTATTCTGCCTTGTATAACACACATTTACCACTCTAGTCTCCTTTAAGTAAAGAATATAGGATTCATACAGTGTTTCATGTGATCTTAACTGGCATTAGGGATTTCCCTTATCTTCGCTACCTTTTCTACAATAAGAACTGACTTGGAGATTCTCTTTCAGCTGTTCTAAACAAGTTCTCATCTGTTTACAGTCATTTTCAATGAATTATTCATGTTTTCATGTAGTTTCCTATATTCTGCCTTCTGGCCCAAGTATAAGCTTTGCCCACTTTATCAAACAACTTCCTACACACTGTTATGAACTGAGGCAGCTCGGGAACATTGTCTCTCAACTGTGTTATAGAGTGTAGTACTACATTTCAGTGAAGTGTAAGGCTTTCCAAAGCTGCCGAACGTGTTTCTTTCTCTATTTCAATGGTATTCTGCCTTGTATAACACACATTTACCACTCTAGTCTCCTTTAAGTGATGAATATAGGATTCATACAGTGTTTGATGTTAGCTTAACTCGAATTAAGGATTTCCCTTATCTTAGCTACCTTTTCTACACTAAGAACTGACTTGGAGATTCTCTTTCAGCTGTTCTAAACCAGTTCTCATCTGTTTACAGTCATTTTCACTGAGTTATTCATGTTTTCATGTAGTTTCCCATATTCTGCCTTCTGGCCCAAGTATAAGCTTTGCCGACTTTATCAAACAACTTCCTACACACTGTTATGAACTGAGGCAGCTCGGGAACATTGTCTCTCAACTGTGTTATAGAGTGTAGTACTACATTTCAGTGAAGTGTAAGGCTTTCCAAAGCTGCCGAACGTGTTTCTTTCTCTATTTCAATGGTATTCTGCCTTGCATAACACACATTTACCACTCTAGTCTCCTTTAAGTAATGAATATAGGATTCATACAGTGTTTGATGTTATCTTAACTCGAATTAAGGATTTCCCTTATCTTAGCTACCTTTTCTACACTAAGAACTGACTTGGAGATTCTCTTTCATCTGTTCTAAACAAGTTCTTATCCGTTTACAGTCATTTTCACTGAATTATTCATGTTTTCATGTAGTTTCCCATATTCTGCCTTCTGGCCCAAGTATAAGCTTTGCCGACTTTATCAAACAACTTCCTACACACTGTTATGAACTGAGGCAGCTCGGGAACATTGTCTCTCAACTGTGTTATAGAGTGTAGTACTACATTTCAGTGAAGTGTAAGGCTTTCCAAAGCTGCCGAACGTGTTTCTTTCTCTATTTCAATGGTATTCTGCCTTGTATAACACACATTTACCACTCTAGTCTCCTTTCAGTAATGAATATAGGATTCATACAGTGTTTGATGTTATCTTAACTCGAATTAAGGATTTCCCTTATCTTAGCTACCTTTTCTACACTAAGAACTGACTTGGAGAATCTCTTTCAGCTGTTCTAAAACAAGTTCTCTTCTGTTTACAGTTATTTTCACTGAATTATTCATGTTTTCATGTAGTTTCCTATATTCTGCCTTCTGGTACATGTATAAGCTTTGCCCACTTTATCAAACAACTTCCTACACATTGTTATGAAGTAAGGCAGCTAGGGAACATTGTCTCTCAACTGTGTTATAGAGTGTAGTACTACATTTCAGTGAAGTGTAAGGCTTTCCAAAGCTGCCGAACGTGTTTCTTTCTCTATTTCAATGGTATTCTGCCTTGCATAACAGACATTTACCACTCTAGTCTCCTTTAAGTAATGAATATAGGATTCATACAGTGTTTGATGTTATCTTAACTCGAATTAAGGATTTCCCTTATCTTAGCTACCTTTTCTACACTAAGAACTGACTTGGAGATTCTCTTTCAGCTGTTCTAAACCAGTTCTCATCTGTTTACAGTCATTTTCACTGAGTTATTCATGTTTTCATGTAGTTTCCCATATTCTGCCTTCTGGCCCAAGTATAAGCTTTGCCCACTTTATCAAACAACTTCCTACACACTGTTATGAACTGAGGCAGCTCGGGAACCTTGTCTCTCAACTGTGTGATAGAGTGTAGTGCTACATTTCAGTGAAGTGTAAGGCTTTCCAAAGCTGCCGAACGTGTTTCTTTCTCTATTTCAATGGTATTCTGCCTTGTATAACATACATTTACCACTCTAGTCTCCTTTAAGTAAACAATATAGGATTCATACAGTGTTTGATGTTATCTTAACTCGAATTAAGTGTTTCCCTTATCTTAGCTACCTTTTCTACACTAAGAACTGACTTGGAGATTCTCTTTCAGCTGTTCTAAACAAGTTCTCATCTGTTTACAGTCATTTTCTATGAATTATTCATGTTTTCATGTAGTTTCCTATATTCTGCCTTCTGGTCCAAGTATAAGCTTTGCCCACTTTATCAAACAACTTCCTACACACTGTTATGAACTGAGGCAGCTCGGGAACCTTGTCTCTCAACTGTGTGATAGAGTGTAGTGCTACATTTCAGTGAAGTGTAAGGCTTTCCAAAGCTGCCGAACGTGTTTCTTTCTCTATTTCAATGGTATTCTGCCTTGTATAACACACATTTACCACTCTAGTCTCCTTTAAGTGATGAATATAGGATTCATACAGTGTTTGATGTTATCTTAACTCGAATTAAGGATTTCCCTTATCTTAGCTACCTTTTCTACACTAAGAACTGACTTGGAGAATCTCTTTCAGCTGTTCTAAAACAAGTTCTCTTCTGTTTACAGTCATTTTCACTGAGTTATTCATGTTTTCATGTAGTTTCCCATATTCTGCCTTCTGGCCCAAGTATAAGCTTTGCCCACTTTATCAAACAACTTCCTACACACTGTTATGAACTGAGGCAGCTCGGGAACCTTGTCTCTCAACTGTGTGATAGAGTGTAGTGCTACATTTCAGTGAAGTGTAAGGCTTTCCAAAGCTGCCGAACGTGTTTCTTTCTCTATTTCAATGGTATTCTGCCTTGTATAACATACATTTACCACTCTAGTCTCCTTTAAGTAAAGAATATAGGATTCATACAGTGTTTCATGTGATCTTAACTGGCATTACGGATTTCCCTTATCTTCGCTACCTTTTCTACAATAAGAACTGACTTGGAGATTCTCTTTCATCTGTTCTAAACAAGTTCTCATCTGTTTGCAGTCATTTTCTCTGAATTATTCATGTTTTCATGTAGTTTCCTATATTCTGCCTTCTGGCCCAAGTATAAGCTTTGCCGACTTTATCAAACAACTTCCTACACACTGTTATGAACTGAGGCAGCTCGGGAACATTGTCTCTCAACTGTGTTATAGAGTGTAGTACTACATTTCAGTGAAGTGTAAGGCTTTCCAAAGCTGCCGAACGTGTTTCTTTCTCTATTTCAATGGTATTCTGCCTTGTATAACACACATTTACCACTCTAGTCTCCTTTTAAGTAATGAATATAGCATTCATACAGTGTTTGATGTTATCTAAACTCGAATTAAGGATTTCCCTTATCTTAGCTACCTTTTCTACACTAAGAACTGACTTGGAGATTCTCTTTCAGCTGTTCTAAACCAGTTCTCATCTGTTTACAGTCATTTTCACTGAGTTATTCATGTTTTCATGTAGTTTCCCATATTCTGCCTTCTGGCCCAAGTATAAGCTTTGCCGACTTTATCAAACAACTTCCTACACACTGTTATGAACTGAGGCAGCTCGGGAACATTGTCTCTCAACTGTGTTATAGAGTGTAGTACTACATTTCAGTGAAGTGTAAGGCTTTCCAAAGCTGCCGAACGTGTTTCTTTCTCTATTTCAATGGTATTCTGCCTTGTATAACACACATTTACCACTCTAGTCTCCTTTCAGTAATGAATATAGGATTCATACAGTGTTTGATGTTATCTTAACTCGAATTAAGGATTTCCCTTATCTTAGCTACCTTTTCTACACTAAGAACTGACTTGGAGAATCTCTTTCAGCTGTTCTAAAACAAGTTCTCTTCTGTTTACAGTTATTTTCACTGAATTATTCATGTTTTCATGTAGTTTCCTATATTCTGCCTTCTGGTACATGTATAAGCTTTGCCCACTTTATCAAACAACTTCCTACACATTGTTATGAAGTAAGGCAGCTAGGGAACATTGTCTCTCAACTGTGTTATAGAGTGTAGTACTACATTTCAGTGAAGTGTAAGGCTTTCCAAAGCTGCCGAACGTGTTTCTTTCTCTATTTCAATGGTATTCTGCCTTGCATAACAGACATTTACCACTCTAGTCTCCTTTAAGTAATGAATATAGGATTCATACAGTGTTTGATGTTATCTTAACTCGAATTAAGGATTTCCCTTATCTTAGCTACCTTTTCTACACTAAGAACTGACTTGGAGATTCTCTTTCAGCTGTTCTAAACCAGTTCTCATCTGTTTACAGTCATTTTCACTGAGTTATTCATGTTTTCATGTAGTTTCCCATATTCTGCCTTCTGGCCCAAGTATAAGCTTTGCCCACTTTATCAAACAACTTCCTACACACTGTTATGAACTGAGGCAGCTCGGGAACCTTGTCTCTCAACTGTGTGATAGAGTGTAGTGCTACATTTCAGTGAAGTGTAAGGCTTTCCAAAGCTGCCGAACGTGTTTCTTTCTCTATTTCAATGGTATTCTGCCTTGTATAACATACATTTACCACTCTAGTCTCCTTTAAGTAAACAATATAGGATTCATACAGTGTTTGATGTTATCTTAACTCGAATTAAGTGTTTCCCTTATCTTAGCTACCTTTTCTACACTAAGAACTGACTTGGAGATTCTCTTTCAGCTGTTCTAAACAAGTTCTCATCTGTTTACAGTCATTTTCTATGAATTATTCATGTTTTCATGTAGTTTCCTATATTCTGCCTTCTGGTCCAAGTATAAGCTTTGCCCACTTTATCAAACAACTTCCTACACACTGTTATGAACTGAGGCAGCTCGGGAACCTTGTCTCTCAACTGTGTGATAGAGTGTAGTGCTACATTTCAGTGAAGTGTAAGGCTTTCCAAAGCTGCCGAACGTGTTTCTTTCTCTATTTCAATGGTATTCTGCCTTGTATAACACACATTTACCACTCTAGTCTCCTTTAAGTGATGAATATAGGATTCATACAGTGTTTGATGTTATCTTAACTCGAATTAAGGATTTCCCTTATCTTAGCTACCTTTTCTACACTAAGAACTGACTTGGAGAATCTCTTTCAGCTGTTCTAAAACAAGTTCTCTTCTGTTTACAGTCATTTTCACTGAGTTATTCATGTTTTCATGTAGTTTCCCATATTCTGCCTTCTGGCCCAAGTATAAGCTTTGCCCACTTTATCAAACAACTTCCTACACACTGTTATGAACTGAGGCAGCTCGGGAACCTTGTCTCTCAACTGTGTGATAGAGTGTAGTGCTACATTTCAGTGAAGTGTAAGGCTTTCCAAAGCTGCCGAACGTGTTTCTTTCTCTATTTCAATGGTATTCTGCCTTGTATAACATACATTTACCACTCTAGTCTCCTTTAAGTAAACAATATAGGATTCATACAGTGTTTGATGTTATCTTAACTCGAATTAAGTGTTTCCCTTATCTTAGCTACCTTTTCTACACTAAGAACTGACTTGGAGATTCTCTTTCAGCTGTTCTAAACAAGTTCTCATCTGTTTACAGTCATTTTCTATGAATTATTCATGTTTTCATGTAGTTTCCTATATTCTGCCTTCTGGTCCAAGCATAAGCTTTGCCCACTTTATCAAACAACTTCCTACACACTGTTATGAACTGAGGCAGCTCGGGAACCTTGTCTCTCAACTGTGTGATAGAGTGTAGTGCTACATTTCAGTGAAGTGTAAGGCTTTCCAAAGCTGCCGAACGTGTTTCTTTCTCTATTTCAATGGTATTCTGCCTTGTATAACACACATTTACCACTCTAGTCTCCTTTAAGTGATGAATATAGGATTCATACAGTGTTTGATGTTATCTTAACTCGAATTAAGGATTTCCCTTATCTTAGCTACCTTTTCTACACTAAGAACTGACTTGGAGAATCTCTTTCAGCTGTTCTAAAACACGTTCTCTTCTGTTTACAGTCATTTTCACTGAATTATTCATGTTTTCATGTAGTTTCCTATATTCTGCCTTCTGGTCCAAGTATAAGCTTTGCCCACTTTATCAAACAACTTCCTACACATTGTTATGAACTAAGGCAGCTAGGGAACATTGTCTCTCAACTGTGTTATAGAGTGTAGTACTACATTTCAGTGAAGTGTAAGGCTTTCCAAAGCTGCCGAACGTGTTTCTTTCTCTATTTCAATGGTATTCTGCCTTGTATAACATACATTTACCACTCTAGTCTCCTTTAAGTAAACAATATAGGATTCATACAGTGTTTGATGTTATCTTAACTCCAATTAAGTGTTTCCCTTATCTTAGCTACTTTTTCTACACTAAGAACTGACTTGGAGATTCTCTTTCAGCTGTTCTAAACCAGTTCTCATCTGTTTACAGTCATTTTCACTGAGTTATTCATGTTTTCATGTAGTTTCCCATATTCTGCCTTCTGGCCCAAGTATAATCTTTGCCCACTTTATCAAACAACTTCCTACACACTGTTATGAACTGAGGCAGCTCGGGAACCTTGTCTCTCAACTGTGTGATAGAGTGTAGTGCTACATTTCAGTGAAGTGTAAGGCTTTCCAAAGCTGCCGAACGTGTTTCTTTCTCTATTTCAATGGTATTCTGCCTTGTATAACATACATTTACCACTCTAGTCTCCTTTAAGTAAACAATATAGGATTCATACAGTGTTTGATGTTATCTTAACTCGAATTAAGTGTTTCCCTTATCTTAGCTACCTTTTCTACACTAAGAACTGACTTGGAGATTCTCTTTCAGCTGTTCTAAACAAGTTCTCATCTGTTTACAGTGATTTTCTATGAATTAATCATGTTTTCATGTAGTTTCTTATATTCTGCCTTCTGGTCCAAGTATAAGCTTTGCCCACTTTATCAAACAACTTCCTACACACTGTTATGAACTGAGGCAGCTCGGGAACCTTGTCTCTCAACTGTGTGATAGAGTGTAGTGCTACATTTCAGTGAAGTGTAAGGCTTTCCAAAGCTGCCGAACGTGTTTCTTTCTCTATTTCAATGGTATTCTGCCTTGTATAACACACATTTACCACTCTAGTCTCCTTTAAGTGATGAATATAGGATTCATACAGTGTTTGATGTTATCTTAACTCGAATTAAGGAGTTCCCTTATCTTAGCTACCTTTTCTACACTAAGAACTGACTTGGAGAATCTCTTTCAGCTGTTCTAAAACAAGTTCTCTTCTGTTTACAGTCATTTTCAATGAATTATTCATGTTTTCATGTAGTTTCCTATATTCTGCCTTCTGGTCCAAGTATAAGCTTTGCCCACTTTATCAAACAACTTCCTACTCATTGTTATGAAGTAAGGCAGCTAGGGAACATTGTCTCTCAACTGTGTTATAGAGTGTAGTACTACATTTCAGTGAAGTGTAAGGCTTTCCAAAGCTGCCGAACGTGTTTCTTTCTCTATTTCAATGGTATTCTGCCTTGTATAACACACATTTACCACTCTAGTCTCTAAGTAAAGAATATAGGATTCATACAGTGTTTCATGTGATCTTAACTGGCATTATGGATTTCCCTTATCTTCGCTACCTTTTCTACACTAAGAACTGACTTAGAGATTCTCTTTCATCCGTTCTAAACAAGTTCTCATCTGTTTGCAGTCATTTTCTCTGAATTATTCATGTTTTCATGTAGTTTCCTATATTCTGCCTTCTGGTCCAAGTATAAGCTTTGCCCACTTTATCAAAAAACTTCCTACACACTGTTATGAACTGGGGCAGCTAGGGAACATTGTCTCTCCACTGTGTTATAGAGTGTAGTACTACATTTCAGTGAAGTGTAAGGCTTTCCAAAGCTGCCGAACGTGTTTCTTTCTCTATTTCAATGGTATTCTGCCTTGTATAACACACATTTACCACTCTAGTCTCCTTTAAGTAAACAATATAGGATTCATACAGTGTTTGATATTATCTTAACTCGAATTAAGGATTTCCCTTATCTTAGCTACCTTTTCTACACTAAGAACTGACTTGGAGATTCTCTTACAGCTGTTCTAAACAAGTTCTCATCTGTTTACAGTCATTTTCACTGAATTATTCATGTTTTCATGTAGTTTCCTATATTCTGCCTTCTGGCCCAAGTATAAGCTTTGCCGACTTTATCAAACAACTTCCTACACACTGTTATGAACTGAGGCAGCTCGGGAACATTGTCTCTCAACTGTGTTATAGAGTGTAGTACTACATTTCAGTGAAGTGTAAGGCTTTCCAAAGCTGCCAAACGTGTTTCTTTCTCTATTTCAATGGTATTCTGCCTTGTATAACACACATTTACCACTCTAGTCTCCTTTAAGTAATGAATATAGGATTCATACAGTGTTTGATGTTATCTTAACTCGAATTAAGGATTTCCCTTATCTTAGCTACCTTTTCTACACTAAGAACTGACTTGGAGAATCTCTTTCAGCTGTTCTAAAACAAGTTCTCTTCTGTTTACAGTTATTTTCACTGAATTATTCATGTTTTCATGTAGTTTCCTATATTCTGCCTTCTGGTACATGTATAAGCTTTGCCCACTTTATCAAACAACTTCCTACACATTGTTATGAAGTAAGGCAGCTAGGGAACATTGTCTCTCAACTGTGTTATAGAGTGTAGTACTACATTTCAGTGAAGTGTAAGGCTTTCCAAAGCTGCCGAACGTGTTTCTTTCTCTATTTCAATGGTATTCTGCCTTGCATAACAGACATTTACCACTCTAGTCTCCTTTAAGTAATGAATATAGGATTCATACAGTGTTTGATGTTATCTTAACTCGAATTAAGGATTTCCCTTATCTTAGCTACCTTTTCTACACTAAGAACTGACTTGGAGATTCTCTTTCAGCTGTTCTAAACCAGTTCTCATCTGTTTACAGTCATTTTCACTGAGTTATTCATGTTTTCATGTAGTTTCCCATATTCTGCCTTCTGGCCCAAGTATAAGCTTTGCCCACTTTATCAAACAACTTCCTACACACTGTTATGAACTGAGGCAGCTCGGGAACCTTGTCTCTCAACTGTGTGATAGAGTGTAGTGCTACATTTCAGTGAAGTGTAAGGCTTTCCAAAGCTGCCGAACGTGTTTCTTTCTCTATTTCAATGGTATTCTGCCTTGTATAACATACATTTACCACTCTAGTCTCCTTTAAGTAAACAATATAGGATTCATACAGTGTTTGATGTTATCTTAACTCGAATTAAGTGTTTCCCTTATCTTAGCTACCTTTTCTACACTAAGAACTGACTTGGAGATTCTCTTTCAGCTGTTCTAAACAAGTTCTCATCTGTTTACAGTCATTTTCTATGAATTATTCATGTTTTCATGTAGTTTCCTATATTCTGCCTTCTGGTCCAAGTATAAGCTTTGCCCACTTTATCAAACAACTTCCTACACACTGTTATGAACTGAGGCAGCTCGGGAACCTTGTCTCTCAACTGTGTGATAGAGTGTAGTGCTACATTTCAGTGAAGTGTAAGGCTTTCCAAAGCTGCCGAACGTGTTTCTTTCTCTATTTCAATGGTATTCTGCCTTGTATAACACACATTTACCACTCTAGTCTCCTTTAAGTGATGAATATAGGATTCATACAGTGTTTGATGTTATCTTAACTCGAATTAAGGATTTCCCTTATCTTAGCTACCTTTTCTACACTAAGAACTGACTTGGAGAATCTCTTTCAGCTGTTCTAAAACAAGTTCTCTTCTGTTTACAGTCATTTTCACTGAATTATTCATGTTTTCATGTAGTTTCCTATATTCTGCCTTCTGGTCCAAGTATAAGCTTTGCCCACTTTATCAAACAACTTCCTACACATTGTTATGAACTAAGGCAGCTAGGGAACATTGTCTCTCAACTGTGTTATAGAGTGTAGTACTACATTTCAGTGAAGTGTAAGGCTTTCCAAAGCTGCCGAACGTGTTTCTTTCTCTATTTCAATGGTATTCTGCATTGTATAACATACATTTACCACTCTAGTCTCCTTTAAGTAAACAATATAGGATTCATACAGTGTTTGATGTTATCTTAACTCGAATTAAGTGTTTCCCTTATCTTAGCTACCTTTTCTACACTAAGAACTGACTTGGAGATTCTCTTTCAGCTGTTCTAAACCAGTTCTCATCTGTTTACAGTCATTTTCACTGAGTTATTCATGTTTTCATGTAGTTTCCCATATTCTGCCTTCTGGCCCAAGTATAAGCTTTGCCCACTTTATCAAACAACTTCCTACACACTGTTATGAACTGAGGCAGCTCGGGAACCTTGTCTCTCAACTGTGTGATAGAGTGTAGTGCTACATTTCAGTGAAGTGTAAGGCTTTCCAAAGCTGCCGAACGTGTTTCTTTCTCTATTTCAAGGGTATTCTGCCTTGTATAACATACATTTACCACTCTAGTCTCCTTTAAGTAAACAATATAGGATTCATACAGTGTTTGATGTTATCTTAACTCGAATTAAGTGTTTCCCTTATCTTAGCTACCTTTTCTACACTAAGAACTGACTTGGAGATTCTCTTTCAGCTGTTCTAAACAAGTTCTCATCTGTTTACAGTCATTTTCTATGAATTATTCATGTTTTCATGTAGTTTCCTATATTCTGCCTTCTGGTCCAAGCATAAGCTTTGCCCACTTTATCAAACAACTTCCTACACACTGTTATGAACTGAGGCAGCTCGGGAACCTTGTCTCTCAACTGTGTGATAGAGTGTAGTGCTACATTTCAGTGAAGTGTAAGGCTTTCCAAAGCTGCCGAACGTGTTTCTTTCTCTATTTCAATGGTATTCTGCCTTGTATAACACACATTTACCACTCTAGTCTCCTTTAAGTGATGAATATAGGATTCATACAGTGTTTGATGTTATCTTAACTCGAATTAAGGATTTCCCTTATCTTAGCTACCTTTTCTACACTAAGAACTGACTTGGAGAATCTCTTTCAGCTGTTCTAAAACACGTTCTCTTCTGTTTACAGTCATTTTCACTGAATTATTCATGTTTTCATGTAGTTTCCTATATTCTGCCTTCTGGTCCAAGTATAAGCTTTGCCCACTTTATCAAACAACTTCCTACACATTGTTATGAACTAAGGCAGCTAGGGAACATTGTCTCTCAACTGTGTTATAGAGTGTAGTACTACATTTCAGTGAAGTGTAAGGCTTTCCAAAGCTGCCGAACGTGTTTCTTTCTCTATTTCAATGGTATTCTGCCTTGTATAACACACATTTACCACTCTAGTCTCTAAGTAAAGAATATAGGATTCATACAGTGTTTCATGTGATCTTAACTGGCATTATGGATTTCCCTTATCTTCGCTACCTTTTCTACACTAAGAACTGACTTAGAGATTCTCTTTCATCCGTTCTAAACAAGTTCTCATCTGTTTGCAGTCATTTTCTCTGAATTATTCATGTTTTCATGTAGTTTCCTATATTCTGCCTTCTGGTCCAAGTATAAGCTTTGCCCACTTTATCAAAAAACTTCCTACACACTGTTATGAACTGGGGCAGCTAGGGAACATTGTCTCTCCACTGTGTTATAGAGTGTAGTACTACATTTCAGTGAAGTGTAAGGCTTTCCAAAGCTGCCGAACGTGTTTCTTTCTCTATTTCAATGGTATTCTGCCTTGTATAACACACATTTACCACTCTAGTCTCCTTTAAGTAAACAATATAGGATTCATACAGTGTTTGATATTATCTTAACTCGAATTAAGGATTTCCCTTATCTTAGCTACCTTTTCTACACTAAGAACTGACTTGGAGATTCTCTTACAGCTGTTCTAAACAAGTTCTCATCTGTTTACAGTCATTTTCACTGAATTATTCATGTTTTCATGTAGTTTCCTATATTCTGCCTTCTGGCCCAAGTATAAGCTTTGCCGACTTTATCAAACAACTTCCTACACACTGTTATGAACTGAGGCAGCTCGGGAACATTGTCTCTCAACTGTGTTATAGAGTGTAGTACTACATTTCAGTGAAGTGTAAGGCTTTCCAAAGCTGCCAAACGTGTTTCTTTCTCTATTTCAATGGTATTCTGCCTTGTATAACACACATTTACCACTCTAGTCTCCTTTAAGTAATGAATATAGGATTCATACAGTGTTTGATGTTATCTTAACTCGAATTAAGGATTTCCCTTATCTTAGCTACCTTTTCTACACTAAGAACTGACTTGGAGAATCTCTTTCAGCTGTTCTAAAACAAGTTCTCTTCTGTTTACAGTTATTTTCACTGAATTATTCATGTTTTCATGTAGTTTCCTATATTCTGCCTTCTGGTACATGTATAAGCTTTGCCCACTTTATCAAACAACTTCCTACACATTGTTATGAAGTAAGGCAGCTAGGGAACATTGTCTCTCAACTGTGTTATAGAGTGTAGTACTACATTTCAGTGAAGTGTAAGGCTTTCCAAAGCTGCCGAACGTGTTTCTTTCTCTATTTCAATGGTATTCTGCCTTGCATAACAGACATTTACCACTCTAGTCTCCTTTAAGTAATGAATATAGGATTCATACAGTGTTTGATGTTATCTTAACTCGAATTAAGGATTTCCCTTATCTTAGCTACCTTTTCTACACTAAGAACTGACTTGGAGATTCTCTTTCAGCTGTTCTAAACCAGTTCTCATCTGTTTACAGTCATTTTCACTGAGTTATTCATGTTTTCATGTAGTTTCCCATATTCTGCCTTCTGGCCCAAGTATAAGCTTTGCCCACTTTATCAAACAACTTCCTACACACTGTTATGAACTGAGGCAGCTCGGGAACCTTGTCTCTCAACTGTGTGATAGAGTGTAGTGCTACATTTCAGTGAAGTGTAAGGCTTTCCAAAGCTGCCGAACGTGTTTCTTTCTCTATTTCAATGGTATTCTGCCTTGTATAACATACATTTACCACTCTAGTCTCCTTTAAGTAAACAATATAGGATTCATACAGTGTTTGATGTTATCTTAACTCGAATTAAGTGTTTCCCTTATCTTAGCTACCCTTTCTACACTAAGAACTGACTTGGAGATTCTCTTTCAGCTGTTCTAAACAAGTTCTCATCTGTTTACAGTCATTTTCTATGAATTATTCATGTTTTCATGTAGTTTCCTATATTCTGCCTTCTGGTCCAAGTATAAGCTTTGCCCACTTTATCAAACAACTTCCTACACACTGTTATGAACTGAGGCAGCTCGGGAACCTTGTCTCTCAACTGTGTGATAGAGTGTAGTGCTACATTTCAGTGAAGTGTAAGGCTTTCCAAAGCTGCCGAACGTGTTTCTTTCTCTATTTCAATGGTATTCTGCCTTGTATAACACACATTTACCACTCTAGTCTCCTTTAAGTGATGAATATAGGATTCATACAGTGTTTGATGTTATCTTAACTCGAATTAAGGATTTCCCTTATCTTAGCTACCTTTTCTACACTAAGAACTGACTTGGAGAATCTCTTTCAGCAGTTCTAAAACAAGTTCTCTTCTGTTTACAGTCATTTTCACTGAATTATTCATGTTTTCATGTAGTTTCCTATATTCTGCCTTCTGGTCCAAGTATAAGCTTTGCCCACTTTATCAAACAACTTCCTACACATTGTTATGAACTAAGGCAGCTAGGGAACATTGTCTCTCAACTGTGTTATAGAGTGTAGTACTACATTTCAGTGAAGTGTAAGGCTTTCCAAAGCTGCCGAACGTGTTTCTTTCTCTATTTCAATGGTATTCTGCATTGTATAACATACATTTACCACTCTAGTCTCCTTTAAGTAAACAATATAGGATTCATACAGTGTTTGATGTTATCTTAACTCGAATTAAGTGTTTCCCTTATCTTAGCTACCTTTTCTACACTAAGAACTGACTTGGAGATTCTCTTTCAGCTGGTCTAAACCAGTTCTCATCTGTTTACAGTCATTTTCACTGAGTTATTCATGTTTTCATGTAGTTTCCCATATTCTGCCTTCTGGCCCAAGTATAAGCTTTGCCCACTTTATCAAACAACTTCCTACACACTGTTATGAACTGAGGCAGCTCGGGAACCTTGTCTCTCAACTGTGTGATAGAGTGTAGTGCTACATTTCAGTGAAGTGTAAGGCTTTCCAAAGCTGCCGAACGTGTTTCTTTCTCTATTTCAAGGGTATTCTGCCTTGTATAACATACATTTACCACTCTAGTCTCCTTTAAGTAAACAATATAGGATTCATACAGTGTTTGATGTTATCTTAACTCGAATTAAGTGTTTCCCTTATCTTAGCTACCTTTTCTACACTAAGAACTGACTTGGAGATTCTCTTTCAGCTGTTCTAAACAAGTTCTCATCTGTTTACAGTCATTTTCTATGAATTATTCATGTTTTCATGTAGTTTCCTATATTCTGCCTTCTGGTCCAAGCATAAGCTTTGCCCACTTTATCAAACAACTTCCTACACACTGTTATGAACTGAGGCAGCTCGGGAACCTTGTCTCTCAACTGTGTGATAGAGTGTAGTGCTACATTTCAGTGAAGTGTAAGGCTTTCCAAAGCTGCCGAACGTGTTTCTTTCTCTATTTCAATGGTATTCTGCCTTGTATAACACACATTTACCACTCTAGTCTCCTTTAAGTGATGAATATAGGATTCATACAGTGTTTGATGTTATCTTAACTCGAATTAAGGATTTCCCTTATCTTAGCTACCTTTTCTACACTAAGAACTGACTTGGAGAATCTCTTTCAGCTGTTCTAAAACACGTTCTCTTCTGTTTACAGTCATTTTCACTGAATTATTCATGTTTTCATGTAGTTTCCTATATTCTGCCTTCTGGTCCAAGTATAAGCTTTGCCCACTTTATCAAACAACTTCCTACACATTGTTATGAACTAAGGCAGCTAGGGAACATTGTCTCTCAACTGTGTTATAGAGTGTAGTACTACATTTCAGTGAAGTGTAAGGCTTTCCAAAGCTGCCGAACGTGTTTCTTTCTCTATTTCAATGGTATTCTGCCTTGTATAACACACATTTACCACTCTAGTCTCTAAGTAAAGAATATAGGATTCATACAGTGTTTCATGTGATCTTAACTGGCATTATGGATTTCCCTTATCTTCGCTACCTTTTCTACACTAAGAACTGACTTAGAGATTCTCTTTCATCCGTTCTAAACAAGTTCTCATCTGTTTGCAGTCATTTTCTCTGAATTATTCATGTTTTCATGTAGTTTCCTATATTCTGCCTTCTGGTCCAAGTATAAGCTTTGCCCACTTTATCAAAAAACTTCCTACACACTGTTATGAACTGGGGCAGCTAGGGAACATTGTCTCTCCACTGTGTTATAGAGTGTAGTACTACATTTCAGTGAAGTGTAAGGCTTTCCAAAGCTGCCGAACGTGTTTCTTTCTCTATTTCAATGGTATTCTGCCTTGTATAACACACATTTACCACTCTAGTCTCCTTTAAGTAAACAATATAGGATTCATACAGTGTTTGATATTATCTTAACTCGAATTAAGGATTTCCCTTATCTTAGCTACCTTTTCTACACTAAGAACTGACTTGGAGATTCTCTTACAGCTGTTCTAAACAAGTTCTCATCTGTTTACAGTCATTTTCACTGAATTATTCATGTTTTCATGTAGTTTCCTATATTCTGCCTTCTGGCCCAAGTATAAGCTTTGCCGACTTTATCAAACAACTTCCTACACACTGTTATGAACTGAGGCAGCTCGGGAACATTGTCTCTCAACTGTGTTATAGAGTGTAGTACTACATTTCAGTGAAGTGTAAGGCTTTCCAAAGCTGCCAAACGTGTTTCTTTCTCTATTTCAATGGTATTCTGCCTTGTATAACACACATTTACCACTCTAGTCTCCTTTAAGTAATGAATATAGGATTCATACAGTGTTTGATGTTATCTTAACTCGAATTAAGGATTTCCCTTATCTTAGCTACCTTTTCTACACTAAGAACTGACTTGGAGAATCTCTTTCAGCTGTTCTAAAACAAGTTCTCTTCTGTTTACAGTCATTTTCAATGAATTATTCATGTTTTCATGTAGTTTCCTATATTCTGCCTTCTGGTCCAAGTATAAGCTTTGCCCACTTTATCAAACAACTTCCTACACATTGTTATGAACTAAGGCAGCTAGGGAACATTGTCTCTCAACTGTGTTATAGAGTGTAGTACTACATTTCAGTGAAGTTTAAGGCTTTCCAAAGCTTCCAAACGTGTTTCTTTCTCTATTTCAATGGTATTCTGCCTTGTATAACACACATTTACCACTCTAGTCTCCTTTAAGTAAACAATATAGGATTCATACAGTGTTTGATGTTATCTTAACTCGAATTAAGAATTTCCCTTATCTTAGCTACCTTTTCTACACTAAGAACTGACTTGGAGATTCTCTTACAGCTGTTCTAAACAAGTTCTCATCTTTTTACAGTCATTTTCAATGAATTATTCATGTTTTCATGTAGTTTCCTATATTCTGCCTTCTGGCCCAAGTATAAGCTTTGCCCACTTTATCAAACAACTTCCTACACACTGTTATGAACTGAGGCAGCTCGGGAACCTTGTCTCTCAACTGTGTGATAGAGTGTAGTGCTACATTTCAGTGAAGTGTAAGGCTTTCCAAAGCTGCCGAACATGTTTCTTTCTCTATTTCAATGGTATTCTGCCTTGTATAACACACATTTACCACTCTAGTCTCCTTAAAGTAATGAATATAGGATTCATACAGTGTTTGATGTTATCTTAACTGGAATTAAGGATTTCCCTTATCTTAGCTACCTTTTCTACACTAAGAACTGACTTGGAGATTCTCTTACAGCTGTTCTAAACAAGTTCTCATCTGTTTACAGTCATTTTCAATGAATTATTCATGTTTTCATGTAGTTTCCTATATTCTGCCTTCTGGCCCAAGTATAAGCTTTGCCCACTTTATCAAACAACTTCCTACACACTGTTATGAACTGAGGCAGCTCGGGAACCTTGTCTCTCAACTGTGTGATAGAGTGTAGTGCTACATTTCAGTGAAGTGTAAGGCTTTCCAAAGCTGCCGAACATGTTTCTTTCTCTATTTCAATGGTATTCTGCCTTGTATAACACACATTTACCACTCTAGTCTCCTTAAAGTAATGAATATAGGATTCATACAGTGTTTGATGTTATCTTAACTGGAATTAAGGATTTCCCTTATCTTAGCTACCTTTTCTACACTAAGAACTGACTTGGAGAATCTCTTTCAGCTGTTCTAAAACAAGTTCTCTTCTGTTTACAGTCATTTTCACTGAATTATTCATGTTTTCATGTAGTTTCCTATATTGTGCCTTCTGGCCCAAGTATAAGCTTTGCCGACTTTATCAAACAACTTCCTACACACTGTTATGAACTGAGGCAGCTCGGGAACATTGTCTCTCAACTGTGTTATAGAGTGTAGTACTACATTTCAGTGAAGTGTAAGGATTTCCAAAGCTGCCAAACGTGTTTCTTTCTCTATTTCAATGGTATTCTGCCTTGTATAACACACATTTACCACTCTAGTCTCCTTTAAGTAATGAATATAGGATTCATACAGTGTTTGATGTTATCTTAACTCGAATTAAGGATTTCCCTTATCTTAGCTACCTTTTCTACACTAAGAACTGACTTGGAGAATCTCTTTCAGCTGTTCTAAAACAAGTTCTCTTCTGTTTACAGTCATTTTCAATGAATTATTCATGTTTTCATGTAGTTTCCTATATTCTGCCTTCTGGTCCAAGTATAAGCTTTGCCCACTTTATCAAACAACTTCCTACACATTGTTATGAACTAAGGCAGCTAGGGAACATTGTCTCTCAACTGTGTTATAGAGTGTAGTACTACATTTCAGTGAAGTGTAAGGCTTTCCAAAGCTGCCGAACGTGTTTCTTTCTCTATTTCAATGGTATTCTGCCTTGTATAACACACATTTACCACTCTAGTCTCCTTTAAGTAAACAATATAGGATTCATACAGTGTTTGATGTTATCTTAACTCGAATTAAGGATTTCCCTTATCTTAGCTACCTTTTCTACACTAAGAACTGACTTGGAGATTTTCTTACAGCTGTTCTAAACAAGTTCTCATCTGTTTACAGTCATTTTCAATGAATTATTCATGTTTTCATGTAGTTTCCTATATTCTGCCTTCTGGCCCAAGTATAAGCTTTGCCCACTTTATCAAACAACTTCCTACACACTGTTATGAACTGAGGCAGCTCGGGAACCTTGTCTCTCAACTGTGTGATAGAGTGTAGTGCTACATTTCAGTGAAGTGTAAGTCTTTCCAAAGCTGCCGAACATGTTTCTTTCTCTATTTCAATGGTATTCTGCCTTGTATAACACACATTTACCACTCTAGTCTCCTTTAAGTAATGACTATAGGATTCATACAGTGTTTGATGTTATCTTAACTCGAATTAAGGATTTCCCTTATCTTAGCTACCTTTTCTACACTAAGAACTGACTTGGAGAATCTCTTTCAGCTGTTCTAAAACAAATTCTCTTCTGTTTACAGTCATTTTCACTGAATTATTCATGTTTTCATGTAGTTTCCTATATTCTGCCTTCTGGCCCAAGTATAAGCTTTGCCCACTTTATCAAACAACTTCCTACACACTGTTATGAACTGAGGCAGCTCGGGAACCTTGTCTCTCAACTGTGTGATAGAGTGTAGTGCTACATTTCAGTGAAGTGTAAGGCTTTCCAAAGCTGCCGAACGTGTTTCTTTCTCTATTTCAATGGTATTCTGCCTTGTATAACACACATTTACCACTCTAGTCTCTAAGTAAAGAATATAGGATTCATACAGTGTTTCATGTGATCTTAACTGGCATTATGGATTTCCCTTATCTTCGCTACCTTTTCTACACTAAGAACTGACTTAGAGATTCTCTTTCATCCGTTCTAAACAAGTTCTCATCTGTTTGCAGTCATTTTCTCTGAATTATTCATGTTTTCATGTAGTTCCCTATATTCTGCCTTCTGGTCCAAGTATAAGCTTTGCCCACTTTATCAAAAAACTTCCTACACACTGTTATGAACTGAGTCAGCTAGGGAACATTGTCTCTCCACTGTGTTATAGAGTGTAGTACTACATTTCAGTGAAGTGTAAGGCTTTCCAAAGCTGCCGAACGTGTTTCTTTCTCTATTTCAATGGGAATCTGCCTTGTATAACATACATTTACCACTCTAGTCTCCTTTAAGTAAACAATATAGGATTCATACAGTGTTTGATGTTATCTTAACTCGAATTAAGGATTTCCCTTATCTTAGCTACCATTTCTACACTAAGAACTGACTTGGAGATTCTCTTTCAGCTGTTCTGAACAAGTTCTCATCTGTTTACAGTCATTTTCTATAAATTATTCATGTTTTCATGTAGTTTCCTATATTCTGCCTTCTGGTCCAAGTATAAGCTTTGCCCACTTTATCAAAAAACTTCCTACACAATGTTATGAACTGAGGCAGCTAGGGAACATTGTCTCTCCACTGTGTTATAGAGTGTAGTACTACATTTCAGTGAAGTGTAAGGCTTTCCAAAGCTGCCGAACGTGTTTCTTTCTCTATTTCAATGGTATTCTGCCTTGTATAACACACATTTACCACTCTAGTCTCCTTTAAGTAAACAATATAGGATTCATACAGTGTTTGATATTATCTTAACTCGAATTAAGGATTTCCCTTATCTTAGCTACCTTTTCTACACTAAGAACTGACTTGGAGATTCTCTTACAGCTGTTCTAAACAAGTTCTCATCTGTTTACAGTCATTTTCAATGAATTATTCATGTTTTCATGTAGTTTCCTATATTCTGCTTCTGGCCCAAGTATAAGCTTTGCCCACTTTATCAAACAACTTCCTACACACTGTTATGAACTGAGGCAGCTCGGGAACCTTGTCTCTCAACTGTGTGATAGAGTGTAGTGCTACATTTCAGTGAAGTGTAAGGCTTTCCAAAGCTGCCGAACATGTTTATTTCTCTATTTCAATGGTATTCTGCCTTGTATAACACACATTTACCACTCTAGTCTCCTTAAAGTAATGAATATAGGATTCATACAGTGTTTGATGTTATCTTAACTGGAATTAAGGATTTCCCTTATCTTAGCTACCTTTTCTACACTAAGAACTGACTTGGAGAATCTCTTTCAGCTGTTCTAAAACAAGTTTTCTTCTGTTTACAGTCATTTTCACTGAATTATTCATGTTTTCATGTAGTTTCCTATATTCTGCCTTCTGGCCCAAGTATAAGCTTTGCCCACTTTATCAAACAACTTCCTACACACTGTTATGAACTGAGGCAGCTCGGGAACCTTGTCTCTCAACTGTGTGATAGAGTGTAGTGCTACATTTCAGTGAAGTGTAAGGCTTTCCAAAGCTGCCGAACGTGTTTCTTTCTCTATTTCAATGGTATTCTGCCTTGTATAACACACATTTACCACTCTAGTCTCTAAGTAAAGAATATAGGATTCATACAGTGTTTCATGTGATCTTAACTGGCATTATGGATTTCCCTTATCTTCGCTACCTTTTCTACTCTAAGAACTGACTTAGAGATTCTCTTTCATCCGTTCTAAACAAGTTCTCATCTGTTTGCAGTCATTTTCTCTGAATTATTCATGTTTTCATGTAGTTTCCTATATTCTGCCTTCTGGTCCAAGTATAAGCTTTGCCCACTTTATCAAAAAACTTCCTACACACTGTTATGAACTGAGGCAGCTAGGGAACATTGTCTCTCCACTGTGTTATAGAGTGTAGTACTACATTTCAGTGAAGTGTAAGGCTTTCCAAAGCTGCCGAACGTGTTTCTTTCTCTATTTCAATGGGATTCTGCCTTGTATAACATACATTTACCACTCTAGTCTCCTTTAAGTAAACAATATAGGATTCATACAGTGTTTGATGTTATCTTAACTCGAATTAAGGATTTCCCTTATCTTAGCTACCATTTCTACACTAAGAACTGACTTGGAGATTCTCTTACAGCTGTTCTAAACAAGTTCTCATCTGTTTACAGTCATTTTCAATGAATTATTCATGTTTTCATGTAGTTTCCTATATTCTGCTTCTGGCCCAAGTATAAGCTTTGCCCACTTTATCAAACAACTTCCTACACACTGTTATGAACTGAGGCAGCTCGGGAACCTTGTCTCTCAACTGTGTGATAGAGTGTAGTGCTACATTTCAGTGAAGTGTAAGGCTTTCCAAAGCTGCCGAACATGTTTCTTTCTCTATTTCAATGGTATTCTGCCTTGTATAACACACATTTACCACTCTAGTCTCCTTAAAGTAATGAATATAGGATTCATACAGTGTTTGATGTTATCTTAACTGGAATTAAGGATTTCCCTTATCTTAGCTACCTTTTCTACACTAAGAACTGACTTGGAGAATCTCTTTCAGCTGTTCTAAAACAAGTTCTCTTCTGTTTACAGTCATTTTCACTGAATTATTCATGTTTTCATGTAGTTTCCTATATTCTGCCTTCTGGCCCAAGTATAAGCTTTGCCCACTTTATCAAACAACTTCCTACACACTGTTATGAACTGAGGCAGCTCGGGAACCTTGTCTCTCAACTGTGTGATAGAGTGTAGTGCTACATTTCAGTGAAGTGTAAGGCTTTCCAAAGCTGCCGAACGTGTTTCTTTCTCTATTTCAATGGTATTCTGCCTTGTATAACACACATTTACCACTCTAGTCTCTAAGTAAAGAATATAGGATTCATACAGTGTTTCATGTGATCTTAACTGGCATTATGGATTTCCCTTATCTTCGCTACCTTTTCTACACTAAGAACTGACTTAGAGATTCTCTTTCATCCGTTCTAAACAAGTTCTCATCTGTTTGCAGTCATTTTCTCTGAATTATTCATGTTTTCATGTAGTTTCCTATATTCTGCCTTCTGGTCCTAGTATAAGCTTTGCCCACTTTATCAAAAAACTTCCTACACACTGTTATGAACTGAGGCAGCTAGGGAACATTGTCTCTCCACTGTGTTATAGAGTGTAGTACTACATTTCAGTGAAGTGTAAGGCTTTCCAAAGCTGCCGAACGTGTTTCTTTCTCTATTTCAATGGGATTCTGCCTTGTATAACATACATTTACCACTCTAGTCTCCTTTAAGTAAACAATATAGGATTCATACAGTGTTTGATGTTATCTTAACTCGAATTAAGGATTTCCCTTATCTTAGCTACCATTTCTACACTAAGAACTGACTTGGAGATTCTCTTTCAGCTGTTCTAAACAAGTTCTAATCTGTTTACAGTCATTTTCTATGAATTATTCATGTTTTCATGTAGTTTCCTATATTCTGCCTTCTGGTCCAAGTATAAGCTTTGCCCACTTTATCAAAAAACGTCCTACACAATGTTATGAACTGAGGCAGCTAGGGAACATTGTCTCTCCACTGTGTTATAGAGTGTAGTACTACATTTCAGTGAAGTGTAAGGCTTTCCAAAGCTGCCGAACGTGTTTCTTTCTCTATTTCAATGGTATTCTGCCTTGTATAACACACATTTACCACTCTAGTCTCCTTTAAGTAAACAATATAGGATTTATACAGTGTTTGATATTATCTTAACTCGAATTAAGGATTTCCCTTATCTTAGCTACCTTTTCTACACTAAGAACTGACTTGGAGATTCTCTTACAGCTGTTCTAAACAAGTTCTCATCTGTTTACAGTCATTTTCAATGAATTATTCATGTTTTCATGTAGTTTCCTATATTCTGCCTTCTGGCCCAAGTATAAGCTTTGCCCACTTTATCAAACAACTTCCTACCCACTGTTATGAACTGAGGCAGCTCGGGAACCTTGTCTCTCAACTGTGTGATAGAGTGTAGTGCTACATTTCAGTGAAGTGTAAGGCTTTCCAAAGCTGCCGAACATGTTTCTTTCTCTATTTCAATGGTATTCTGCCTTGTATAACACACATTTACCACTCTAGTCTCCTTAAAGTAATGAATATAGGATTCATACAGTGTTTGATGTTATCTTAACTGGAATTAAGGATTTCCCTTATCTTAGCTACCTTTTCTACACTAAGAACTGACTTGGAGAATCTCTTTCAGCTGTTCTAAAACAAGTTCTCTTCTGTTTACAGTCATTTTCACTGAATTATTCATGTTTTCATGTAGTTTCCTATATTCTGCCTTCTGGCCCAAGTATAAGCTTTGCCGACTTTATCAAACAACTTCCTACACACTGTTATGAACTGAGGCAGCTCGGGAACATTGTCTCTCGACTGTGTTATAGAGTGTAGTACTACATTTCAGTGAAGTGTAAGGCTTTCCAAAGCTGCCGAACGTGTTTCTTTCTCTATTTCAATGGTATTCTGCCTTGTATAACACACATTTACCACTCTAGTCTCCTTTAAGTAATGAATATAGGATTCATACAGTGTTTGATGTTATCTTAACTGGAATTAAGGATTTCCCTTATCTTAGCTACCTTTTCTACACTAAGAACTGACTTGGAGAATCTCTTTCAGCTGTTCTAAAACAAGTTCTCTTCTGTTTACAGTCATTTTCAATGAATTATTCATGTTTTCATGTAGTTTCCTATATTCTGCCTTCTGGTCCAAGTATAAGCTTTGCCCACTTTATCAAACAACTTCCTACACATTGTTATGAACTAAGGCAGCTAGGGAACATTGTCTCTCAACTGTGTTATAGAGTGTAGTACTACATTTCAGTGAAGTGTAAGGCTTTCCAAAGCTGCCGAACGTGTTTCTTTCTCTATTTCAATGGTATTCTGCCTTGTATAACACACATTTACCACTCTAGTCTCCTTTAAGTAAACAATATAGGATTCATACAGTGTTTGATGTTATCTTAACTCGAATTAAGGATTTCCCTTATCTTAGCTACCTTTTCTACACTAAGAACTGACTTGGAGATTCTCTTACAGCTGTTCTAAACAAGTTCTCATCTGTTTACAGTCATTTTCAATGAATTATTCATGTTTTCATGTAGTTTCCTATATTCTGCCTTCTGGCCCAAGTATAAGCTTTGCCCACTTTATCAAACAACTTCCTACACACTGTTATGAACTGAGGCAGCTCGGGAACCTTGTCTCTCAACTGTGTGATAGAGTGTAGTGCTACATTTCAGTGAAGTGTAAGGCTTTCCAAAGCTGCCGAACATGTTTCTTTCTCTATTTCAATGGTATTCTGCCTTGTATAACACACATTTACCACTCTAGTCTCCTTAAAGTAATGAATATAGGATTCATACAGTGTTTGATGTTATCTTAACTGGAATTAAGGATTTCCCTTATCTTAGCTACCTTTTCTACACTAAGAACTGACTTGGAGAATCTCTTTCAGCTGTTCTAAAACAAGTTCTCTTCTGTTTACAGTCATTTTCACTGAATTATTCATGTTTTCATGTAGTTTCCTATATTCTGCCTTTTGGCCCAAGTATAAGCTTTGCCGACTTTATCAAACAACTTCCTACACACTGTTATGAACTGAGGCAGCTCGGGAACATTGTCTCTCAACTGTGTTATAGAGTGTAGTACTACATTTCAGTGAAGTGTAAGGCTTTCCAAAGCTGCCGAACGTGTTTCTTTCTCTATTTCAATGGTATTCTGCCTTGTATAACATACATTTACCACTCTAGTCTCCTTTAAGTAAACAATATAGGATTCATACAGTGTTTGATGTTATCTTAACTCGAATTAAGTGTTTCCCTTATCTTAGCTACCTTTTCTACACTAAGAACTTACTTGGAGATTCTCTTTCAGCTGTTCTAATCAAGTTCTCATCTGTTTACAGTCATTTTCTATGAATTATTCATGTTTTCATGTAGTTTCCTATATTCTGCCTTCTGGTCCAAGTATAAGCTTTGCCCACTTTATCAAACAACTTCCTACACACTGTTATGAACTGAGGCAGCTCGGGAACCTTGTCTCTCAACTGTGTGATAGAGTGTAGTGCTACATTTCAGTGAAGTGTAAGGCTTTCCAAAGCTGCCGAACGTGTTTCTTTCTCTATTTCAATGGTATTCTGCCTTGTATAACACACATTTACCATTCTAGTCTCCTTTAAGTAAAGAATATAGGATTCATACAGTGTTTCATGTGATCTTAACTGGCATTACGGATTTCCCTTATCTTCGTTACCTTTTCTACAATAAGAACTGACTTGGAGATTCTCTTTCATCTGTTCTAAACAAGTTCTCATCTGTTTGCAGTCATTTTCTCTGAATTATTCATGTTTTCATGTAGTTTCCTATATTCTGCCTTCTGGCCCAAGTATAAGCTTTGCCGACTTTATCAAACAACTTCCTACACACTGTTATGAACTGAGGCAGCTCGGGAACATTGTCTCTCAACTGTGTTATAGAGTGTAGTACTACATTTCAGTGAAGTGTAAGGCTTTCCAAAGCTGCCGAACGTGTTTCTTTCTCTATTTCAATGGTATTCTGCCTTATATAAGATACATTTACCACTCTAGTCTCCTTTAAGTAAACAATATAGGATTCATACAGTGTTTGATGTTATCTTAACTCGAATTAAGGATTTCCCTTATCTTAGCTATCTTTTCTACACTAAGAACTGACTTGGAGATTCTCTTTCAGCTGTTCTAAACAAGTTCTCATCTGTTTACAGTCATTTTCTATGAATTATTCATATTTTCATGTAGTTTCCTATATTCTGCCTTCTGGTCCAAGTATAAGCTTTGCCCACTTTATCAAACAACTTCCTACACATTGTTATGAACTGAGGCAGCTCGGGAACATTGTCTCTCAACTGTGTTATAGAGTGTAGTACTACATTTCAGTGAAGTGTAAGGCTTTCCAAAGCTGCCGAACGTGTTTCTTTCTCTATTTCAATGGTATTCTGCCTTGTATAACACACATTTACCACTCTAGTCTCCTTTTAAGTAATGAATATAGCATTCATACAGTGTTTGATGTTATCTAAACTCGAATTAAGGATTTCCCTTATCTTAGCTACCTTTTCTACACTAAGAACTGACTTGGAGATTCTCTTTCAGCTGTTCTAAACCAGTTCTCATCTGTTTACAGTCATTTTCACTGAGTTATTCATGTTTTCATGTAGTTTCCCATATTCTGCTTTCTGGCCCAAGTATAAGCTTTGCCGACTTTATCAAACAACTTCCTACACACTGTTATGAACTGAGGCAGCTCGGGAACATTGTCTCTCAACTGTGTTATAGAGTGTAGTACTACATTTCAGTGAAGTGTAAGGCTTTCCAAAGCTGCCGAACGTGTTTCTTTCTCTATTTCAATGGTATTCTGCCTTGTATAACACACATTTACCACTCTAGTCTCCTTTAAGTAATGAATATAGGATTCATACAGTGTTTGATGTTATCTTAACTCGAATTAAGGATTTCCCTTATCTTAGCTACCTTTTCTACACTAAGAACTGACTTGGAGAATCTCTTTCAGCTGTTCTAAAACAAGTTCTCTTCTGTTTACAGTTATTTTCACTGAATTATTCATGTTTTCATGTAGTTTCCTATATTCTGCCTTCTGGTACATGTATAAGCTTTGCCCACTTTATCAAACAACTTCCTACACATTGTTATGAAGTAAGGCAGCTAGGGAACATTGTCTCTCAACTGTGTTATAGAGTGTAGTACTACATTTCAGTGAAGTGTAAGGCTTTCCAAAGCTGCCGAACGGGTTTCTTTCTCTATTTCAATGGTATTCTGCCTTGTATAACACACATTTACCACTCTAGTCTCCTTTAAGTAAACAATATAGGATTCATACAGTGTTTGATGTTATCTTAACTCGAATTAAGGATTTCCCTTATCTTAGCTACCTTTTCTACACTAAGAACTGACTTGGAGATTCTCTTACAGCTGTTCTAAACAAGTTCTCATCTGTTTACAGTCATTTTCAATGAATTATTCATGTTTTCATGTAGTTTCCTATATTCTGCCTTCTGGCCCAAGTATAAGCTTTGCCCACTTTATCAAACAACTTCCTACACACTGTTATGAACTGAGGCAGCTCGGGAACCTTGTCTCTCAACTGTGTGATAGAGTGTAGTGCTACATTTCAGTGAAGTGTAAGGCTTTCCAAAGCTGCGGAACGTGTTTCTTTCTCTATTTCAATGGTATTCTGCCTTGTATAACACACATTTACCACTCTAGTCTCCTTTAAGTAAAGAATATAGGATTCATACAGTGCTTCATGTGATCTTAACTGGCATTACGGATTTCCCTTATCTTCGCTACCTTTTCTACAATAAGAATTGACTTGGAGATTCTCTTTCATCTGTTCTAAACAAGTTCTCATCTGTTTGCAGTCATTTTCTCTGAATTATTCATGTTTTCATGTAGTTTCCTATATTCTGCCTTCTGGCCCAAGTATAAGCTTTGCCGACTTTATCAAACAACTTCCTACACACTGTTATGAACTGAGGCAGCTCGGGAACATTGTCTCTCAACTGTGTTATAGAGTGTAGTACTACATTTCAGTGAAGTGTAAGGCTTTCCAAAGCTGCCGAACGTGTTTCTTTCTCTATTTCAATGGTATTCTGCCTTATATAAGATACATTTACCACTCTAGTCTCCTTTAAGTAAACAATATAGGATTCATACAGTGTTTGATGTTATCTTAACTCGAATTAAGGATTTCCCTTATCTTAGCTATCTTTTCTACACTAAGAACTGACTTGGAGATTCTCTTTCAGCTGTTCTAAACCAGTTCTCATCTGTTTACAGTCATTTTCACTGAGTTATTCATGTTTTCATGTAGTTTCCCATATTCTGCCTTCTGGCCCAAGTATAAGCTTTGCCGACTTTATCAAACAACTTCCTACACACTGTTATGAACTGAGGCAGCTCGGGAACATTGTCTCTCAACTGTGTTATAGAGTGTAGTACTACATTTCAGTGAAGTGTAAGGCTTTCCAAAGCTGCCGAACGTGTTTCTTTCTCTATTTCAATGGTATTCTGCCTTGTATAACATACATTTACCACTCTAGTCTCCTTTAAGTAAACAATATAGGATTCATACAGTGTTTGATGTTATCTTAACTCGAATTAAGTGTTTCCCTTATCTTAGCTACCTTTTCTACACTAAGAACTTACTTGGAGATTCTCTTTCAGCTGTTCTAATCAAGTTCTCATCTGTTTACAGTCATTTTCTATGAATTATTCATGTTTTCATGTAGTTTCCTATATTCTGCCTTCTGGTCCAAGTATAAGCTTTGCCCACTTTATCAAACAACTTCCTACACACTGTTATGAACTGAGGCAGCTCGGGAACCTTGTCTCTCAACTGTGTGATAGAGTGTAGTGCTACATTTCAGTGAAGTGTAAGGCTTTCCAAAGCTGCCGAACGTGTTTCTTTCTCTATTTCAATGGTATTCTGCCTTGTATAACACACATTTACCATTCTAGTCTCCTTTAAGTAAAGAATATAGGATTCATACAGTGTTTCATGTGATCTTAACTGGCATTACGGATTTCCCTTATCTTCGTTACCTTTTCTACAATAAGAACTGACTTGGAGATTCTCTTTCATCTGTTCTAAACAAGTTCTCATCTGTTTGCAGTCATTTTCTCTGAATTATTCATGTTTTCATGTAGTTTCCTATATTCTGCCTTCTGGCCCAAGTATAAGCTTTGCCGACTTTATCAAACAACTTCCTACACACTGTTATGAACTGAGGCAGCTCGGGAACATTGTCTCTCAACTGTGTTATAGAGTGTAGTACTACATTTCAGTGAAGTGTAAGGCTTTCCAAAGCTGCCGAACGTGTTTCTTTCTCTATTTCAATGGTATTCTGCCTTATATAAGATACATTTACCACTCTAGTCTCCTTTAAGTAAACAATATAGGATTCATACAGTGTTTGATGTTATCTTAACTCGAATTAAGGATTTCCCTTATCTTAGCTATCTTTTCTACACTAAGAACTGACTTGGAGATTCTCTTTCAGCTGTTCTAAACAAGTTCTCATCTGTTTACAGTCATTTTCTATGAATTATTCATATTTTCATGTAGTTTCCTATATTCTGCCTTCTGGTCCAAGTATAAGCTTTGCCCACTTTATCAAACAACTTCCTACACATTGTTATGAACTGAGGCAGCTCGGGAACATTGTCTCTCAACTGTGTTATAGAGTGTAGTACTACATTTCAGTGAAGTGTAAGGCTTTCCAAAGCTGCCGAACGTGTTTCTTTCTCTATTTCAATGGTATTCTGCCTTGTATAACACACATTTACCACTCTAGTCTCCTTTTAAGTAATGAATATAGCATTCATACAGTGTTTGATGTTATCTAAACTCGAATTAAGGATTTCCCTTATCTTAGCTACCTTTTCTACACTAAGAACTGACTTGGAGATTCTCTTTCAGCTGTTCTAAACCAGTTCTCATCTGTTTACAGTCATTTTCACTGAGTTATTCATGTTTTCATGTAGTTTCCCATATTCTGCTTTCTGGCCCAAGTATAAGCTTTGCCGACTTTATCAAACAACTTCCTACACACTGTTATGAACTGAGGCAGCTCGGGAACATTGTCTCTCAACTGTGTTATAGAGTGTAGTACTACATTTCAGTGAAGTGTAAGGCTTTCCAAAGCTGCCGAACGTGTTTCTTTCTCTATTTCAATGGTATTCTGCCTTGTATAACACACATTTACCACTCTAGTCTCCTTTAAGTAATGAATATAGGATTCATACAGTGTTTGATGTTATCTTAACTCGAATTAAGGATTTCCCTTATCTTAGCTACCTTTTCTACACTAAGAACTGACTTGGAGAATCTCTTTCAGCTGTTCTAAAACAAGTTCTCTTCTGTTTACAGTTATTTTCACTGAATTATTCATGTTTTCATGTAGTTTCCTATATTCTGCCTTCTGGTACATGTATAAGCTTTGCCCACTTTATCAAACAACTTCCTACACATTGTTATGAAGTAAGGCAGCTAGGGAACATTGTCTCTCAACTGTGTTATAGAGTGTAGTACTACATTTCAGTGAAGTGTAAGGCTTTCCAAAGCTGCCGAACGGGTTTCTTTCTCTATTTCAATGGTATTCTGCCTTGTATAACACACATTTACCACTCTAGTCTCCTTTAAGTAAACAATATAGGATTCATACAGTGTTTGATGTTATCTTAACTCGAATTAAGGATTTCCCTTATCTTAGCTACCTTTTCTACACTAAGAACTGACTTGGAGATTCTCTTACAGCTGTTCTAAACAAGTTCTCATCTGTTTACAGTCATTTTCAATGAATTATTCATGTTTTCATGTAGTTTCCTATATTCTGCCTTCTGGCCCAAGTATAAGCTTTGCCCACTTTATCAAACAACTTCCTACACACTGTTATGAACTGAGGCAGCTCGGGAACCTTGTCTCTCAACTGTGTGATAGAGTGTAGTGCTACATTTCAGTGAAGTGTAAGGCTTTCCAAAGCTGCGGAACGTGTTTCTTTCTCTATTTCAATGGTATTCTGCCTTGTATAACACACATTTACCACTCTAGTCTCCTTTAAGTAAAGAATATAGGATTCATACAGTGCTTCATGTGATCTTAACTGGCATTACGGATTTCCCTTATCTTCGCTACCTTTTCTACAATAAGAATTGACTTGGAGATTCTCTTTCATCTGTTCTAAACAAGTTCTCATCTGTTTGCAGTCATTTTCTCTGAATTATTCATGTTTTCATGTAGTTTCCTATATTCTGCCTTCTGGCCCAAGTATAAGCTTTGCCGACTTTATCAAACAACTTCCTACACACTGTTATGAACTGAGGCAGCTCGGGAACATTGTCTCTCAACTGTGTTATAGAGTGTAGTACTACATTTCAGTGAAGTGTAAGGCTTTCCAAAGCTGCCGAACGTGTTTCTTTCTCTATTTCAATGGTATTCTGCCTTATATAAGATACATTTACCACTCTAGTCTCCTTTAAGTAAACAATATAGGATTCATACAGTGTTTGATGTTATCTTAACTCGAATTAAGGATTTCCCTTATCTTAGCTATCTTTTCTACACTAAGAACTGACTTGGAGATTCTCTTTCAGCTGTTCTAAACCAGTTCTCATCTGTTTACAGTCATTTTCACTGAGTTATTCATGTTTTCATGTAGTTTCCCATATTCTGCCTTCTGGCCCAAGTATAAGCTTTGCCGACTTTATCAAACAACTTCCTACACACTGTTATGAACTGAGGCAGCTCGGGAACATTGTCTCTCAACTGTGTTATAGAGTGTAGTACTACATTTCAGTGAAGTGTAAGGCTTTCCAAAGCTGCCGAACGTGTTTCTTTCTCTATTTCAACGGTAATCTGCCTTGTATAACACACATTTACCACTCTAGTCTCCTTTAAGTAATGAATATAGGATTCATGCAGTGTTTGATGTTATCTTAACTCGAATTAAGGATTTCCCTTATCTTAGCTACCTTTTCTACACTAAGAACTGACTTGGAGAATCTCTTTCAGCTGTTCTAAAACAAGTTCTCTTCTGTTTACAGTTATTTTCACTGAATTATTCATGTTTTCATGTAGTTTCCTATATTCTGCCTTCTGGTACATGTATAAGCTTTGCCCACTTTATCAAACAACTTCCTACACATTGTTATGAAGTAAGGCAGCTAGGGAACATTGTCTCTCAACTGTGTTATAGAGTGTAGTACTACATTTCAGTGAAGTGTAAGGCTTTCCAAAGCTGCCGAACGGGTTTCTTTCTCTATTTCAATGGTATTCTGCCTTGTATAACACACATTTACCACTCTAGTCTCCTTTAAGTAAACAATATAGGATTCATACAGTGTTTGATGTTATCTTAACTCGAATTAAGGATTTCCCTTATCTTAGCTACCTTTTCTACACTAAGAACTGACTTGGAGATTCTCTTACAGCTGTTCTAAACAAGTTCTCATCTGTTTACAGTCATTTTCAATGAATTATTCATGTTTTCATGTAGTTTCCTATATTCTGCCTTCTGGCCCAAGTATAAGCTTTGCCCACTTTATCAAACAACTTCCTACACACTGTTATGAACTGAGGCAGCTCGGGAACCTTGTCTCTCAACTGTGTGATAGAGTGTAGTGCTACATTTCAGTGAAGTGTAAGGCTTTCCAAAGCTGCCGAACGTGTTTCTTTCTCTATTTCAATGGTATTCTGCCTTGTATAACACACATTTACCACTCTAGTCTCCTTTAAGTAAAGAATATAGGATTCATACAGTGTTTCATGTGATCTTAACTGGCATTACGGATTTCCCTTATCTTCGCTACCTTTTCTACAATAAGAACTGACTTGGAGATTCTCTTTCATCTGTTCTAAACAAGTTCTCATCTGTTTGCAGTCATTTTCTCTGAATTATTCATGTTTTCATGTAGTTTCCTATATTCTGCCTTCTGGCCCAAGTATAAGCTTTGCCGACTTTATCAAACAACTTCCTACACACTGTTATGAACTGAGGCAGCTCGGGAACATTGTCTCTCAACTGTGTTATAGAGTGTAGTACTACATTTCAGTGAAGTGTAAGGCTTTCCAAAGCTGCCGAACGTGTTTCTTTCTCTATTTCAATGGTATTCTGCCTTATATAAGATACATTTACCACTCTAGTCTCCTTTAAGTAAACAATATAGGATTCATACAGTGTTTGATGTTATCTTAACTCGAATTAAGGATTTCCCTTATCTTAGCTATCTTTTCTACACTAAGAACTGACTTGGAGATTCTCTTTCAGCTGTTCTAAACAAGTTCTCATCTGTTTACAGTCATTTTCTATGAATTATTCATGTTTTCATGTAGTTTCCTATATTCTGCCTTCTGGTCCAAGTATAAGCTTTGCCCACTTTATCAAACAACTTCCTACACATTGTTATGAAGTAAGGCAGCTAGGGAACATTGTCTCTCAACTGTGTTATAGAGTGTAGTACTACATTTCAGTGAAGTGTAAGGCTTTCCAAAGCTGCCGAACGTGTTTCTTTCTCTATTTCAATGGTATTCTGCCTTGTATAACACACATTTACCACTCTAGTCTCCTTTTAAGTAATGAATATAGCATTCATACAGTGTTTGATGTTATCTAAACTCGAATTAAGGATTTCCCTTATCTTAGCTACCTTTTCTACACTAATAACTGACTTGGAGATTCTCTTTCAGCTGTTCTAAACCAGTTCTCATCTGTTTACAGTCATTTTCACTGAGTTATTCATGTTTTCATGTAGTTTCCCATATTCTGCCTTCTGGCCCAAGTATAAGCTTTGCCGACTTTATCAAACAACTTCCTACACACTGTTATGAACTGAGGCAGCTCGGGAACATTGTCTCTCAACTGTGTTATAGAGTGTAGTACTACATTTCAGTGAAGTGTAAGGCTTTCCAAAGCTGCCGAACGTGTTTCTTTCTCTATTTCAATGGTATTCTGCCTTGTATAACACACATTTACCACTCTAGTCTCCTTTAAGTAATGAATATAGGATTCATACAGTGTTTGATGTTATCTTAACTCGAATTAAGGATTTCCCTTATCTTAGCTACCTTTTCTACACTAAGAACTGACTTGGAGAATCTCTTTCAGCTGTTCTAAAACAATTTCTCTTCTGTTTACAGTTATTTTCACTGAATTATTCATGTTTTCATGTAGTTTCCTATATTCTGCCTTCTGGTACATGTATAAGCTTTGCCCACTTTATCAAACAACTTCCTACACATTGTTATGAAGTAAGGCAGCTATGGAACATTGTCTCTCAACTGTGTTATAGAGTGTAGTACTACATTTCAGTGAAGTGTAAGGCTTTCCAAAGCTGCCGAACGGGTTTCTTTCTCTATTTCAATGGTATTCTGCCTTGCATAACACACATTTACCACTCTAGTCTCCTTTAAGTAATGAATATAGGATTCATACAGTGTTTGATGTTATCTTAACTCTAATTAAGGATTTCCCTTATCTTAGCTACCTTTTCTACACTAAGAACTGACTTGGAGATTCTCTTTCAGCTGTTCTAAACCAGTTCTCATCTGTTTACAGTCATTTTCACTGAGTTATTCATGTTTTCATGTAGTTTCCCATATTCTGCCTTCTGGCCCAAGTATAAGCTTTGCCCACTTTATCAAACAACTTCCTACACACTGTTATGAACTGAGGCAGCTCGGGAACCTTATCTCTCAACTGTGAGATAGAGTGTAGTGCTACATTTCAGTGAAGTGTAAGGCTTTCCAAAGCTGCCGAACGTGTTTCTTTCTCTATTTCAATGGTATTCTGCCTTGTATAACATACATTTACCACTCTAGTCTCCTTTAAGTAAACAATATAGGATTCATACAGTGTTTGATGTTATCTTAACTCGAATTAAGTGTTTCCCTTATCTTAGCTACCTTTTCTACTCTAAGAACTGACTTGGAGATTCTCTTTCAGCTGTTCTAAACAAGTTCTCATCTGTTTACAGTCATTTTCTATGAATTATTCATGTTTTCATGTAGTTTCCTATATTCTGCCTTCTGGTCCAAGTATAAGCTTTGCCCACTTTATCAAACAACTTCCTACACACTGTTATGAACTGAGGCAGCTCGGGAACCTTGTCTCTCAACTGTGAGATAGAGTGTAGTGCTACATTTCAGTGAAGTGTAAGGCTTTCCAAAGCTGCCGAAAGTGTTTCTTTCTCTATTTCAATGGTATTCTGCCTTGTATAACACACATTTACCACTCTAGTCTCCTTTAAGTAAAGAATATAGGATTCATACAGTGTTTCATGTGATCTTAACTGGCATTACGGATTTCCCTTATCTTCGCTACGTTTTCTACAATAAGAACTGACTTGGAGATTCTCTTTCATCTGTTCTAAACAAGTTCTCATCTGTTTGCAGTCATTTTCTCTGAATTATTCATGTTTTCATGTAGTTTCCTATATTCTGCCTTCTGGCCCAAGTATAAGCTTTGCCGACTTTATCAAACAGCTTCCTACACACTGTTATGAACTGAGGCAGCTCGGGAACATTGTCTCTCAACTGTGTTATAGAGTGTAGTACTACATTTCAGTGAAGTGTAAGGCTTTCCAAAGCTGCCGAACGTGTTTCTTTCTCTATTTCAATGGTATTCTGCCTTGTATAACACACATTTAGCACTCTAGTCTCCTTTTAAGTAATGAATATAGCATTCATACAGTGTTTGATGTTATCTAAACTCGAATTAAGGATTTCCCTTATCTTAGCTACCTTTTCTACACTAAGAACTGACTTGGAGATTCTCTTTCAGCTGTTCTAAACCAGTTCTCATCTGTTTACAGTCATTGTCACTGAGTTATTCATGTTTTCATGTAGTTTCCCATATTCTGCCTTCTGGCCCAAGTATAAGCTTTGCCGACTTTATCAAACAACTTCCTAAACACTGTTATGAACTGAGGCAGCTCGGGAACATTGTCTCTCAACTGTGTTATAGAGTGTAGTACTACATTTCAGTGAAGTGTAAGGCTTTCCAAAGCTGCCGAACGTGTTTCTTTCTCTATTTCAATGGTATTCTGCCTTGTATAACACACATTTACCACTCTAGTCTCCTTTAAGTAATGAATATAGGATTCATACAGTGTTTGATGTTATCTTAACTCGAATTAAGGATTTCCCTTATCTTAACTACCTTTTCTACACTAAGAACTGACTTGGAGAATCTCTTTCAGCTGTTCTAAAACAAGTTCTCTTCTGTTTACAGTTATTTTCACTGAATTATTCATGTTTTCATGTAGTTTCCTATATTCTGCCTTCTGGTACATGTATAAGCTTTGCACACTTTATCAAACAACTTCCTACACATTGTTATGAAGTAAGGCAGCTAGGGAACATTGTCTCTCAACTGTGTTATAGAGTGTAGTACTACATTTCAGTGAAGTGTAAGGCTTTCCAAAGCTGCCGAACGTGTTTCTTTCTCTATTTCAATGGTATTCTGCCTTGCATAACACACATTTACCACTCTAGTCTCCTTTAAGTAATGAATATAGGATTCATACAGTGTTTGATGTTATCTTAACTCGAATTAAGTGTTTCCCTTATCTTAGCTACCTTTTCTACACTAAGAACTGACTTGGAGATTCTCTTTCAGCTGTTCTAAACAAGTTCTCATCTGTTTACAGTCATTTTCTATGAATTATTCATGTTTTCATGTAGTTTCCTATATTCTGCCTTCTGGTCCAAGTATAAGCTTTGCCCACTTTATCAAACAACTTCCTACACACTGTTATGAACTGAGGCAGCTCGGGAACCTTGTCTCTCAACTGTGTGATAGAGTGTAGTGCTACATTTCAGTGAAGTGTAAGGCTTTCCAAAGCTGCCGAACGTGTTTCTTTCTCTATTTCAATGGTATTCTGCCTTGTATAACACACATTTACCACTCTAGTCTCCTTTAAGTGATGAATATAGGATTCATACAGTGTTTGATGTTATCTTAACTCGAATTAAGGATTTCCCTTATCTTAGCTACCTTTTCTACACTAAGAACTGACTTGGAGAATCTCTTTCAGCTGTTCTAAAACAAGTTCTCTTCTGTTTACAGTCATTTTCACTGAATTATTCATGTTTTCATGTAGTTTCCTATATTCTGCCTTCTGGCCCAAGTATAAGCTTTGCCGACTTTATCAAACAACTTCCTACACACTGTTATGAACTGAGGCAGCTCGGGAACATTGTCTCTCAACTGTGTTATAGAGTGTAGTACTACATTTCAGTGAAGTGTAAGGCTTTCCAAAGCTGCCGAACGTGTTTCTTTCTCTATTTCAATGGTATTCTGCCTTATATAACATACATTTACCACTCTAGTCTCCTTTAAGTAAACAATATAGGATTCATACAGTGTTTGATGTTATCTTAACTCGAATTAAGGATTTCCCTTATCTTAGCTATCTTTTCTACACTAAGAACTGACTTGGAGATTCTCTTTCAGCTGTTCTAAACAAGTTCTCATCTGTTTACAGTCATTTTCTATGAATTATTCATGTTTTCACGTAGTTTCCTATATTCTGCCTTCTGGTCCAAGTATAAGCTTTGCCCACTTTATCAAAAAACTTCCTACACACTGTTATGAACTGCGGCAGCTCGGGAACATTGTCTCTCAACTGTGTGATAGAGTGTAGTACTACATTTCAGTGAAGTGTAAGGCTTTCCAAAGCTGCCGAACGTGTTTCTTTCTCTATTTCAATGGTATTCTGCCTGGTATAACACACATTTACCACTCTAGTCTCCTTTAAGTAAACAATATAGGATTCATACAGTGTTTGATGTTATCTTAACTCGAATTAAGTGTTTCCCTTATCTTAGCTACCTTTTCTACACTAAGAACTGACTTGGAGATTCTCTTTCATCTGTTCTAAACAAGTTCTCATCTGTTTACAGTCATTTTCTATGAATTATTCATGTTTTCATGTAGTTTCCTATATTCTGCCTTCTGGTCCAAGTATAAGCTTTGCCCACTTTATCAAACAACTTCCTACACACTGTTATGAACTGAGGCAGCTCTGGAACCTTGTCTCTCAACTGTTTGATAGAGTGTAGTGCTACATTTCAGTGAAGTGTAAGGCTTTCCAAAGCTGCCGAACGTGTTTCTTTCTCTATTTCAATGGTATTCTGCCTTGTATAACACACATTTACCACTCTAGTCTCCTTTAAGTAAAGAATATAGGATTCATACAGTGTTTCATGTGATCTTAACTGGCATTACGGATTTCCCTTATCTTCGCTACCTTTTCTACAATAAGAACTGACTTGGAGATTCTCTTTCATCTGTTCTAAACAAGTTCTCATCTGTTTGCAGTCATTTTCTCTGAATTATTCATGTTTTCATGTAGTTTCCTATATTCTGCCTTCTGGCCCAAGTATAAGCTTTGCCGACTTTATCAAACAACTTCCTACACACTGTTATGAACTGAGGCAGCTCGGGAACATTGTCTCTCAACTGTGTTATAGAGTGTAGTACTACATTTCAGTGAAGTGTAAGGCTTTCCAAAGCTGCCGAACATGTTTCTTTCTCTATTTCAATGGTATTCTGCCTTATATAACATACATTTACCACTCTAGTCTCCTTTAAGTAAACAATATAGGATTCATACAGTGTTTGATGTTATCTTAACTCGAATTAAGGATTTCCCTTATTTAGCTATCTTTTCTACACTAAGAACTGACTTGGAGATTCTCTTTCAGCTGTTCTAAACAAGTTCTCATCTGTTTACAGTCATTTTCTATGAATTATTCATGTTTTCACGTAGTTTCCTATATTCTGCCTTCTGGTCCAAGTATAAGCTTTGCCCACTTTATCAAAAAACTTCCTACACACTGTTATGAACTGCGGCAGCTCGGGAACATTGTCTCTCAACTGTGTGATAGAGTGTAGTACTACATTTCAGTGAAGTGTAAGGCTTTCCAAAGCTGCCGAACGTGTTTCTTTCTCTATTTCAATGGTATTCTGCCTGGTATAACACACATTTACCACTCTAGTCTCCTTTAAGTAAACAATATAGGATTCATACAGTGTTTGATGTTATCTTAACTCGAATTAAGTGTTTCCCTTATCTTAGCTACCTTTTCTACACTAAGAACTGACTTGGAGATTCTCTTTCAGCTGTTCTAAACAAGTTCTCATCTGTTTACAGTCATTTTCTATGAATTATTCATGTTTTCATGTAGTTTCCTATATTCTGCCTTCTGGTCCAAGTATAAGCTTTGCCCACTTTATCAAACAACTTCCTACACACTGTTATGAACTGAGGCAGCTCTGGAACCTTGTCTCTCAACTGTTTGATAGAGTGTAGTGCTACATTTCAGTGAAGTGTAAGGCTTTCCAAAGCTGCCGAACGTGTTTCTTTCTCTATTTCAATGGTATTCTGCCTTGTATAACACACATTTACCACTCTAGTCTCCTTTAAGTAAAGAATATAGGATTCATACAGTGTTTCATGTGATCTTAACTGGCATTACGGATTTCGCTTATCTTCGCTACCTTTTCTACAATAAGAACTGACTTGGAGATTCTCTTTCATCTGTTCTAAACAAGTTCTCATCTGTTTGCAGTCATTTTCTCTGAATTATTCATGTTTTCATGTAGTTTCCTATATTCTGCCTTCTGGCCCAAGTATAAGCTTTGCCGACTTTATCAAACAACTTCCTACACACTGTTATGAACTGAGGCAGCTCGGGAACATTGTCTCTCAACTGTGTTATAGAGTGTAGTACTACATTTCAGTGAAGTGTAAGGCTTTCCAAAGCTGCCGAACATGTTTCTTTCTCTATTTCAATGGTATTCTGCCTTATATAACATACATTTACCACTCTAGTCTCCTTTAAGTAAACAATATAGGATTCATACAGTGTTTGATGTTATCTTAACTCGAATTAAGGATTTCCCTTATTTAGCTATCTTTTCTACACTAAGAACTGACTTGGAGATTCTCTTTCAGCTGTTCTAAACAAGTTCTCATCTGTTTACAGTCATTTTCTATGAATTATTCATGTTTTCATGTAGTTTCCTATATTCTGCCTTCTGGTCCAAGTATAAGCTTTGCCCACTTTATCAGAAAACTTCCTACACACTGTTATGAACTGCGGCAGCTCGGGAACATTGTCTCTCAACTGTGTGATAGAGTGTAGTACTACATTTCAGTGAAGTGTAAGGCTTTCCAAAGCTGCCGAACGTGTTTCTTTCTCTATTTCAATGGTATTCTGCCTTGTATAACACACATTTACCACTCTAGTCTCCTTTAAGTAAAGAATATAGGATTCATACAGTGTTTCATGTGATCTTAACTGGAATTACGGATTTCCCTTATCTTAGCTACCTTTTCTACACTAAGAACTGACTTGGAGATTCTCTTTCATCTGTTCTAAACAAGTTCTCATCTGTTTGGAGTCATTTTCTCTGAATTATTCATGTTTTCATCTAGTTTCCTATATTCTGCCTTCTGGCCCAAGTATAAGCTTTGCCCACTTTATCAAACAACTTCCTACACACTGGTATGAACTGAGGCAGCTCGGGAACATTGTCTCTCAACTGTGTTATAGAGTGTAGTACTACATTTCAGTGAAGTGTAAGGCTTTCCAAAGCTGCCGAACGTGTTTCCTTCTCTATTTCAATGGTATTCTGCCTTGTATAACACACATTTACCACTCTAGTCTCCTTTAAGTAAACAATATAGGATTCATACAGTGTTTGATGTTATCTTAAATCGAATTAAGGATTTCCCTTATCTTAGCTACCTTTTCTACACTAAGAACTGACTTGGAGATTCTCTTTCAGCTGTTCTAAACAAGTTCTCATCTGTTTACAGTCATTTTCAATGAATTATTCATGTTTTCATGTAGTTTCCTATATTCTGCCTTCTGGCCCAAGTATAAGCTTTGCCGACTTTATCAAACAACTTCCTACACACTGTTATGAACTGAGGCAGCTCGGGAACATTGTCTCTCAACTGTGTTATAGAGTGTAGTACTACATTTCAGTGAAGTGTAAGGCTTTCCAAAGCTGCCGAACGTGTTTCTTTCTCTATTTCAATGGTATTCTGCCTTGTATAACACACATTTACCACTCTAGTCTCCTTTTAAGTAATGAATATAGCATTCATACAGTGTTTGATGTTATCTAAACTCGAATTAAGGATTTCCCTTATCTTAGCTACCTTTTCTACACTAAGAACTGACTTGGAGATTCTCTTTCAGCTGTTCTAAACCAGTTCTCATCTGTTTACAGTCATTTTCACTGAGTTATTCATGTTTTCATATAGTTTCCCATATTCTGCCTTCTGGCCCAAGTATAAGCTTTGCCCACTTTATCAAACAACTTCCTACACACTGTTATGAACTGAGGCAGCTCGGGAACCTTGTCTCTCAACTGTGTGATAGAGTGTAGTGCTACATTTCAGTGAAGTGTAAGGCTTTCCAAAGCTGCCGAACGTGTTTCTTTCTCTATTTCAATGGTATTCTGCCTTGTATAACACACATTTACCACTCTAGTCTCCTTTAAGTAAAGAATATAGGATTCATACAGTGTTTCATGTGATCTTAACTGGCATTACAGATTTCCCTTATCTTCGCTACCTTTTCTACACTAAGAACTGACTTGGAGATTGTCTTTCATCTGTTCTAAACAAGTTCTCATCTGTTTGCAGTCATTTTCTCTGAATTATTCATGTTTTCATGTAGTTTCCTATATTCTGCCTTCTGGCCCAAGTATAAGCTTTGCCGACTTTATCAAACAACTTCCTACACACTGTTATGAACTGAGGCAGCTCGGGAACATTGTCTCTCAACTGTGTTATAGAGTGTAGTACTACATTTCAGTGAAGTGTAAGGCTTTCCAAAGCTGCCGAACGTGTTTCTTTCTCTATTTCAATGGTATTCTGCCTTGCATAACACACATTTACCACTCTAGTCTCCTTTAAGTAATGAATATAGGATTCATACAGTGTTTGATGTTATCTTAACTCGAATTAAGGATTTCCCTTATCTTAGCTATCTTTTCTACACTAAGAACTGAATCGAGATTCTCTTTCAGCTGTTCTAAACAAGATCTCATCTGTTTACAGTCATTTTCTATGAATTATTCATGTTTTCATGTAGTTTCCTATATTCTGCCTTCTGGTCCAAGTATAAGCTTTGCCCACTTTATCAAAAAACTTCCTACACACTGTTATGAACTGAGGCAGCTCGGGAACATTGTCTCTCAACTGTGTGATAGAGTGTAGTACTACATTTCAGTGAAGTGTAAGGCTTTCCAAAGCTGCCGAACGTGTTTCTTTCTCTATTTCAATGGTATTCTGCCTTGTATAACACACATTTACCACTCTAGTCTCCTTTAAGTAAAGAATATAGGATTCATACAGTGTTTCATGTGATCCTAACTGGAATTACGGATTTCCCTTATCTTAGCTACCTTTTCTACACTAAGAACTGACTTGGAGATTCTCTTTCATCTGTTCTAAACAAGTTCTCATCTGTTTGGAGTCATTTTCTCTGAATTATTCATGTTTTCATGTAGTTTCCTATATTCTGCCTTCTGGCCCAAGTATAAGCTTTGCCCACTTTATCAAACAACTTCCTACACACTGTTATGAACTGAGGCAGCTCGGGAACATTGTCTCTCAACTGTGTTATAGAGTGTAGTACTACATTTCAGTGAAGTGTAAGGCTTTCCAAAGCTGCCGAACGTGTTTCTTTCTCTATTTCAATGGTATTCTGCCTTGTATAACACACATTTACCACTCTAGTCTCCTTTAAGTAAACAATATAGGATTCATACAGTGTTTCATGTGATCTTAACTGGCATTACGGATTTCCCTTATCTTCGCTACCTTTTCTACACTAAGAACTGACTTGGAGATTGTCTTTCATCTGTTCTAAACAAGTTCTCATCTGTTTGCAGTCATTTTCTCTGAATTATTCATGTTTTCATGTAGTTTCCTATATTCTGCCTTCTGGCCCAAGTATAAGCTTTGCCGACTTTATCAAACAACTTCCTACACACTGTTATGAACTGAGGCAGCTCGGGAACATTGTCTCTCAACTGTGTTATAGAGTGTAGTACTACATTTCAGTGAAGTGTAAGGCTTTCCAAAGCTGCCGAACGTGTTTCTTTCTCTATTTCAATGGTATTCTGCCTTGCATAACACACATTTACCACTCTAGTCTCCTTTAAGTAATGAATATAGGATTCATACAGTGTTTGATGTTATCTTAACTCGAATTAAGGATTTCCCTTATCTTAGCTACTTTTCTACACTAAGAACTGACTTGGAGAATCTCTTTCAGCTGTTCTAAAACAAGTTCTCTTCTGTTTACAGTCATTTTCACTGAATTATTCATGTTTTCATGTAGTGTCCTATATTCTGCCTTCTTGTCCAAGTATAAGCTTTGCCCACTTTATCAAACAACTTCCTACACATTGTTATGAACTAAGGCAGATAGGGAACATTGTCTCTCAACTGTGTTATAGAGTGTAGTACTACATTTCAGTGAAGTGTAAGGCTTTCCAAAGCTGCCGAACGTGTTTCTTTCTCTATTTCAATGGTATTCTGCCTTGTATAACATACATTTACCACTCTAGTCTCCTTTAAGTAAACAATATAGGATTCATACAGTGTTTGATGTTATCTTAACTCGAATTAAGGATTTCCCTTATCTTAGCTACCTTTTCTACACTAAGAACTGACTTGGAGATTCTCTTTCAGCTGTTCTAAACCAGTTCTCATCTGTTTACAGTCATTTTCAATGAATTATTCATGTTTTCATGTAGTTTCCTATATTCTGCCTTCTGGCCCAAGTATAAGCTTTGCCCACTTTATCAAACAACTTCCTACACACTGTTATGAACGGAGGCATCTCTGGAACCTTGTCTCTCAACTGTGTGATAGAGTGTAGTGCTACATTTCAGTGAAGTGTAAGGCTTTCCAAAGCTGCCGAACATGTTTCTTTCTCTATTTCAATGGTATTCTGCCTTGTATAACACACATTTACCACTCTAGTCTCCTTTAAGTAATGAATATAGGATTCATACAGTGTTTGATGTTATCTTAACTCGAATTAAGGATTTCCCTTATCTTAGCTACCTTTTCTACACTAAGAACTGACTTGGAGATTCTCTTTCAGCTGTTCTAAACCAGTTCTCATCTGTTTACAGTCATTTTCAATGAATTATTCATGTTTTCATGTAGTTTCCTATATTCTGCCTTCTGGCACAAGTATAAGCTTTGCCCACTTTATCAAACAACTTCCTACACACTGTTATGAACTGAGGCAGCTCGGGAACCTTGTCTCTCAACTGTGTGATAGAGTGTAGTGCTACATTTCAGTGAAGTGTAAGGCTTTCCAAAGCTGCCGAACATGTTTCTTTCTCTATTTCAATGGTATTCTGCCTTGTATAACACACTTTTACCACTCTAGTCTCCTTTAAGTAATGAATATAGGATTCATACAGTGTTTGATGTTATCTTAACTCGAATTAAGGATTTCCCTTATCTTAGCTACCTTTTCTACACTAAGAACTGACTTGGAGAATCTCTTTCAGCTGTTCTAAAACAAGTTCTCTTCTGTTTACAGTCATTTTCACTGAATTATTCATGTTTTCATGTAGTTTCCTATATTCTGCCTTCTTGGCCCAAGTATAAGCTTTGCCCACTTTATCAAACAACTTCCTACACACTGTTATGAACTGAGGCAGCTCGGGAACCTTGTCTCTCAACTGTGTGATAGAGTGTAGTGCTACATTTCAGTGAAGTGTAAGGCTTTCCAAAGCTGCCGAACGTGTTTCTTTCTCTATTTCAATGGTATTCTGCCTTGTATAACACACATTTACCACTCTAGTCTCCTTTAAGTAAAGAATATAGGATTCATACAGTGTTTCATGTGATCTTAACTGGCATTATGGATTTCCCTTATCTTCGCTACCTTTTCTACACTAAGAACTGACTTAGAGATTCTCTTTCATCTGTTCTAAACAAGTTCTCATCTGTTTGGAGTCATTTTCTCTGAATTATTCATGTTTTCATGTAGTTTCCTATATTCTGCCTTCTGGCCCAAGTATAAGCTTTGCCGACTTTATCAAACAACTTCCTACACACTGTTATGAACTGAGGCAGCTCGGGAACATTGTCTCTCAACTGTGTTATAGAGTGTAGTACTACATTTCAGTGAAGTGTAAGGCTTTCCAAAGCTGCCGAACGTGTTTCTTTCTCTATTTCAATGGTATTCTGCCTTGTATAACACACATTTACCACTCTAGTCTCCTTTAAGTAATGAATATAGGATTCATACAGTGTTTGATGTTATCTTAACTCGAATTAAGGATTTCCCTTATCTTAGCTACCTTTTCTACACTAAGAACTGACTTGGAGAATCTCTTTCAGCTGTTCTAAAACAAGTTCTCTTCTGTTTACAGTCATTTTCACTGAATTATTCATGTTTTCATGTAGTTTCCTATATTCTGCCTTCTGGTCCAAGTATAAGCTTTGCCCACTTTATCAAACAAGTTCCTACACATTGTTATGAACTAAGGCAGCTAGGGAACATTGTCTCTCAACTGTGTTATAGAGTGTAGTACTACATTTCAGTGAAGTGTAAGGCTTTCCAAAGCTGCCGAACGTGTTTCTTTCTCTATTTCAATGGTATTCTGCCTTATATAACATACATTTACCACTCTAGTCTCCTTTAAGTAAACAATATAGGATTCATACAGTGTTTGATGTTATCTTAACTCGAATTAAAGATTTCCCTTATCTTAGCTACCTTTTCTACACTAAGAACTGACTTGGAGATTCTCTTTCAGCTGTTCTAAACAAGTTCTCATCTGTTTACAGTCATTTTCTATGAATTATTCATGTTTTCATGTAGTTTCCTATATTCTGCCTTCTGGTCCAAGTATAAGCTTTGCCCACTTTATCAAAAAACTTCCTACACACTGTTATGAACTGAGGCAGCTCGGGAACATTGTCTCTCAACTGTGTTATAGAGTGTAGTACTACATTTCAGTGAAGTGTAAGGCTTTCCAAAGCTGCCGAACGTGTTTCTTTCTCTATTTCAATGGTATTCTGCCTTGCATAACACACATTTACCACTCTAGTCTCCTTTAAGTAAAGAATATAGGATTCATACAGTGTTTCATGTGATCTTAACTGGCATTATGGATTTCCCTTATCTTCGCTATCTTTTCTACACTAAGAACTGACTTAGAGATTCTCTTTCATCTGTTCTAAACAAGTTCTCATCTGTTTGGAGTCATTTTCTCTGAGTTATTCATGTTTTCATGTAGTTTCCTATATTCTGCCTTCTGGTCCAAGTATAACCTTTGCCCACTTTATCAAACAAGTTCCTACACATTGTTATGAACTAAGGCAGCTAGGGAACATTGTCTCTCAACTGTGTTATAGAGTGTAGTACTACATTTCAGTGAAGTGTAAGGCTTTCCAAAGCTGCCGAACGTGTTTCTTTCTCTATTTCAATGGTATTCTGCCTTATATAACATACATTTACCACTCTAGTCTCCTTTAAGTAAACAATATAGGATTCATACAGTGTTTGATGTTATCTTAACTCGAATTAAGGATTTCCCTTATCTTAGCTACCTTTTCTACACTAAGAACTGACTTGGAGATTCTCTTTCAGCTGTTCTAAAAAAGTTCTCATCTGTTTACAGTCATTTTCTATGAATTATTCATGTTTTCATGTAGTTTCCTATATTCTGCCTTCTGGTCCAAGTATAAGCTTTGCCCACTTTATCAAAAAACTTCCTACACACTGTTATGAACTGAGGCAGCTAGGGAACATTGTCTCTCAACTGTGTTATAGAGTGTAGTACTACATTTCAGTGAAGTGTAAGGCTTTCCAAACCTGCCGAACATGTTTCTTTCTCTATTTCAATGGTATTCTGCCTTGTATAACACACATTTACCACTCTAGTCTCCTTTTAAGTAATGAATATAGCATTCATACAGTGTTTGATGTTATCTTAACTCGAATTAAGGATTTCCCTTATCTTAGCTACCTTTTCTACACTAAGAACTGACTTGGAGATTCTCTTTCATCTGTTCTAAACAAGTTCTCATCTGTTTGGAGTCATTTTCTCTGAATTATTCATGTTTTCATGTGGTTTCCTATATTCTGCCTTCTGGTCCAAGTATAAGCTTTGCCCACTTTATCAAACAACTTCCTACACACTGTTATGAACTGAGGCAGCTCGGGAACATTGTCTCTCAACTGTGTGATAGAGTGTAGTGCTACATTTCAGTGAAGTGTAAGGCTTTCCAAAGCTGCCGAACATGTTTCTTTCTCTATTTCAATGGTATTCTGCCTTGTATAACACACATTTACAACTCTAGTCTCCTTTAAGTAAAGAATATAGGATTCATACAGTGTTTCATGTGATCTTAACTGGCATTATGGATTTCCCTTATCTTCGCTATCTTTTCTACACTAAGAACTGACTTAGAGATTCTCTTTCATCTGTTCTAAACAAGTTCTCATCTGTTTGGAGTCATTTTCTCTGAGTTATTCATGTTTTCATGTAGTTTCCTATATTCTGCCTTCTGGTCCAAGTATAACCTTTGCCCACTTTATCAAACAAGTTCCTACACATTGTTATGAACTAAGGCAGCTAGGGAACATTGTCTCTCAACTGTGTTATAGAGTGTAGTACTACATTTCAGTGAAGTGTAAGGCTTTCCAAAGCTGCCGAACGTGTTTCTTTCTCTATTTCAATGGTATTCTGCCTTATATAACATACATTTACCACTCTAGTCTCCTTTAAGTAAACAATATAGGATTCATACAGTGTTTGATGTTATCTTAACTCGAATTAAGGATTTCCCTTATCTTAGCTACCTTTTCTACACTAAGAACTGACTTGGAGATTCTCTTTCAGCTGTTCTAAAAAAGTTCTCATCTGTTTACAGTCATTTTCTATGAATTATTCATGTTTTCATGTAGTTTCCTATATTCTGCCTTCTGGTCCAAGTATAAGCTTTGCCCACTTTATCAAAAAACTTCCTACACACTGTTATGAACTGAGGCAGCTAGGGAACATTGTCTCTCAACTGTGTTATAGAGTGTAGTACTACATTTCAGTGAAGTGTAAGGCTTTCCAAACCTGCCGAACATGTTTCTTTCTCTATTTCAATGGTATTCTGCCTTGTATAACACACATTTACCACTCTAGTCTCCTTTTAAGTAATGAATATAGCATTCATACAGTGTTTGATGTTATCTTAACTCGAATTAAGGATTTCCCTTATCTTAGCTACCTTTTCTACACTAAGAACTGACTTGGAGATTCTCTTTCATCTGTTCTAAACAAGTTCTCATCTGTTTGGAGTCATTTTCTCTGAATTATTCATGTTTTCATGTGGTTTCCTATATTCTGCCTTCTGGTCCAAGTATAAGCTTTGCCCACTTTATCAAACAACTTCCTACACATTGTTATGAACTAAGGCAGCTAGGGAACATTGTCTCTCAACTGTGTTATAGAGTGTAGTACTACATTTCAGTGAAGTGTAAGGCTTTCCAAAGCTGCCGAACGTGTTTCTTTCTCTATTTCAATGGTATTCTGCCTTGTATAACATACATTTACCACTCTAGTCTCCTTTAAGTAAACAATATAGGATTCATACAGTGTTTGATGTTATCTTAACTCGAATTAAGGATTTCCCTTATCTTAGCTACCTTTTCTACACTAAGAACTGACTTGGAGATTCTCTTTCAGCTGTTCTAAACCAGTTCTCATCTGTTTACAGTCATTTTCACTGAATTATTCATGTTTTCATGTAGTTTCCTATATTCTGCCTTCTGGCCCAAGTATAAGCTTTGCCCACTTTATCAAACAACTTCCTACACACTGTTATGAACTGAGGCAGCTCGGGAACATTGTCTCTCAACTGTTTTATAGAGTGTAGTACTACATTTCAGTGAAGTGTAAGGCTTTCCAAAGCTGCCGAACGTGTTTCTTTCTCTATTTCAATGGTATTCTGCCTTGTATAACACACATTTACCACTCTAGTCTCCTTTAAGTAATGAATATAGGATTCATACAGTGTTTGATGTTATCTTAACTGGAATTACGGATTTCCCTTATCTTAGCTACCTTTTCTACACTAAGAACTGACTTGGAGATTCTCTTTCATCTGTTCTAAACAAGTTCTCATCTGTTTGGAGTCATTTTCTCTGAATTATTCATGTTTTCATGTAGTTTCCTATATTCTGCCTTCTGGCCCAAGTATAAGCTTTGCCCACTTTATCAAAAAACTTCCTACACACTATTATGAACTGAGGCAGCTAGGGAACATTGTCTCTCAACTGTGTTATAGAGTGTAGTACTACATTTCAGTGAAGTGTAAGGCTTTCCAAAGCTGCCGAACGTGTTTCTTTCTCTATTTCAATGGTATTCTGCCTTGTATAACATACATTTACCACTCTAGTCTCCTTTAAGTAAACAATATAGGATTCATACAGTGTTTGATGTTATCTTAACTCGAATTAAGGATTTCCCTTATCTTAGCTACCTTTTCCACACTAAGAACTGACTTGGAGATTCTCTTTTAGCTGTTCTAAACAAGTTCTCATCTGTTTACAGTCATTTTCTATGAATTATTCATGTTTTCATGTAGTTTCCTATATTCTGCCTTCTGGTCCAAGTATAAGCTTTGCCCACTTTATCAAAAAACTTCCTACACACTGTTATGAACTGAGGCAGCTAGGGAACATTGTCTCTCAACTGTGTTATAGAGTGTAGTACTACATTTCAGTGAAGTGTAAGGCTTTCCAAAGCTGCCGAACGTGTTTCTTTCTCTATTTCAATGGTATTCTGCCTTGTGTAACACACATTTACCACTCTAGTCTCCTTTAAGTAAACAATATAGGATTCATACAGTGTTTGATGTTATCTTAACTCGAATTAAGGATTTCCCTTATCTTAGCTACCTTTTCTACACTAAGAACTGACTTGGAGATTCTCTTTCATCTGTTCTAAACAAGTTCTCATCTGTTTGGAGTCATTTTCTCTGAATTATTCATGTTTTCATGTAGTTTCCTATATTCTGCCTTCTGGCCCAAGTATAAGCTTTGTCCACTTTATCAAAAAACTTCCTACACACTGTTATGAACTGAGGCAGCTAGGGAACATTGTCTCTCAACTGTGTTATAGAGTGTAGTACTACATTTCAGTGAAGTGTAAGGCTTTCCAAAGCTGCCGAACGTGTTTCTTTCTCTATTTCAATGGTATTCTGCCTTGTATAACACACATTTACCACTCTAGTCTCCTTTAAGTAATGAATATAGGATTCATACAGTGTTTGATGTTATCTTAACTCGAATTAAGGATTTCCCTTATCTTAGCTACCTTTTCTACACTAAGAACTGACTTGGAGAATCTCTTTCAGCTGTTCTAAAACAAGTTCTCATCTGTTTACAGTCATTTTCACTGAATTATTCATGTTTTCATGTAGTTTCCTATATTCTGCCTTCTTGTCCATGTATAAGCTATGCCCACTTTATCAAACAACTTCCTACACATTGTTATGAACTAAGGCAGCTAGGGAACATTGTCTCTCAACTGTGTTATAGAGTGTAGTACTACATTTCAGTGAAGTGTAAGGCTTTCCAAAGCTGCCGAACGTGTTTCTTTCTCTATTTCAATGGTATTCTGCCTTGTATAACATACATTTACCACTCTAGTCTCCTTTAAGTAAACAATATAGGATTCATACAGTGTTTGATGTTATCTTAACTCGAATTAAAGATTTCCCTTATCTTAGCTACCTTTTCTACACTAAGAACTGACTTGGAGATTCTCTTTCAGCTGTTCTAAACAAGTTCTCATCTGTTTACAGTCATTTTCTATGAATTATTCATGTTTTCATGTAGTTTCCTATATTCTGCCTTCTGGTCCAAGTATAAGCTTTGCCCACTTTATCAAAAAACTTCCTACACACTGTTATGAACTGAGGCAGCTCGGGAACATTGTCTCTCAACTGTGTTATAGAGTGTAGTACTACATTTCAGTGAAGTGTAAGGCTTTCCAAAGCTGCCGAACGTGTTTCTTTCTCTATTTCAATGGTATTCTGCCTTGCATAACACACATTTACCACTCTAGTCTCCTTTAAGTAAAGAATATAGGATTCATACAGTGTTTCATGTGATCTTAACTGGCATTATGGATTTCCCTTATCTTCGCTATCTTTTCTACACTAAGAACTGACTTAGAGATTCTCTTTCATCTGTTCTAAACAAGTTCTCATCTGTTTGGAGTCATTTTCTCTGAGTTATTCATGTTTTCATGTAGTTTCCTATATTCTGCCTTCTGGTCCAAGTATAACCTTTGCCCACTTTATCAAACAAGTTCCTACACATTGTTATGAACTAAGGCAGCTAGGGAACATTGTCTCTCAACTGTGTTATAGAGTGTAGTACTACATTTCAGTGAAGTGTAAGGCTTTCCAAAGCTGCCGAACGTGTTTCTTTCTCTATTTCAATGGTATTCTGCCTTATATAACATACATTTACCACTCTTGTCTCCTTTAAGTAAACAATATAGGATTCATACAGTGTTTGATGTTATCTTAACTCGAATTAAGGATTTCCCTTATCTTAGCTACCTTTTCTACACTAAGAACTGACTTGGAGATTCTCTTTCAGCTGTTCTAAAAAAGTTCTCATCTGTTTACAGTCATTTTCTATGAATTATTCATGTTTTCATGTAGTTTCCTATATTCTGCCTTCTGGTCCAAGTATAAGCTTTGCCCACTTTATCAAAAAACTTCCTACACACTGTTATGAACTGAGGCAGCTAGGGAACATTGTCTCTCAACTGTGTTATAGAGTGTAGTACTACATTTCAGTGAAGTGTAAGGCTTTCCAAACCTGCCGAACATGTTTCTTTCTCTATTTCAATGGTATTCTGCCTTGTATAACACACATTTACCACTCTAGTCTCCTTTTAAGTAATGAATATAGCATTCATACAGTGTTTGATGTTATCTTAACTCGAATTAAGGATTTCCCTTATCTTAGCTACCTTTTCTACACTAAGAACTGACTTGGAGATTCTCTTTCATCTGTTCTAAACAAGTTCTCATCTGTTTGGAGTCATTTTCTCTGAATTATTCATGTTTTCATGTGGTTTCCTATATTCTGCCTTCTGGTCCAAGTATAAGCTTTGCCCACTTTATCAAACAACTTCCTACACACTGTTATGAACTGAGGCAGCTCGGGAACATTGTCTCTCAACTGTGTGATAGAGTGTAGTGCTACATTTCAGTGAAGTGTAAGGCTTTCCAAAGCTGCCGAACATGTTTCTTTCTCTATTTCAATGGTATTCTGCCTTGTATAACACACATTTACAACTCTAGTCTCCTTTAAGTAAAGAATATAGGATTCATACAGTGTTTCATGTGATCTTAACTGGCATTATGGATTTCCCTTATCTTCGCTATCTTTTCTACACTAAGAACTGACTTAGAGATTCTCTTTCATCTGTTCTAAACAAGTTCTCATCTGTTTGGAGTCATTTTCTCTGAGTTATTCATGTTTTCATGTAGTTTCCTATATTCTGCCTTCTGGTCCAAGTATAACCTTTGCCCACTTTATCAAACAAGTTCCTACACATTGTTATGAACTAAGGCAGCTAGGGAACATTGTCTCTCAACTGTGTTATAGAGTGTAGTACTACATTTCAGTGAAGTGTAAGGCTTTCCAAAGCTGCCGAACGTGTTTCTTTCTCTATTTCAATGGTATTCTGCCTTATATAACATACATTTACCACTCTAGTCTCCTTTAAGTAAACAATATAGGATTCATACAGTGTTTGATGTTATCTTAACTCGAATTAAGGATTTCCCTTATCTTAGCTACCTTTTCTACACTAAGAACTGACTTGGAGATTCTCTTTCAGCTGTTCTAAAAAAGTTCTCATCTGTTTACAGTCATTTTCTATGAATTATTCATGTTTTCATGTAGTTTCCTATATTCTGCCTTCTGGTCCAAGTATAAGCTTTGCCCACTTTATCAAAAAACTTCCTACACACTGTTATGAACTGAGGCAGCTAGGGAACATTGTCTCTCAACTGTGTTATAGAGTGTAGTACTACATTTCAGTGAAGTGTAAGGCTTTCCAAACCTGCCGAACATGTTTCTTTCTCTATTTCAATGGTATTCTGCCTTGTATAACACACATTTACCACTCTAGTCTCCTTTTAAGTAATGAATATAGCATTCATACAGTGTTTGATGTTATCTTAACTCGAATTAAGGATTTCCCTTATCTTAGCTACCTTTTCTACACTAAGAACTGACTTGGAGATTCTCTTTCATCTGTTCTAAACAAGTTCTCATCTGTTTGGAGTCATTTTCTCTGAATTATTCATGTTTTCATGTGGTTTCCTATATTCTGCCTTCTGGTCCAAGTATAAGCTTTGCCCACTTTATCAAACAACTTCCTACACATTGTTATGAACTAAGGCAGCTAGGGAACATTGTCTCTCAACTGTGTTATAGAGTGTAGTACTACATTTCAGTGAAGTGTAAGGCTTTCCAAAGCTGCCGAACGTGTTTCTTTCTCTATTTCAATGGTATTCTGCCTTGTATAACATACATTTACCACTCTAGTCTCCTTTAAGTAAACAATATAGGATTCATACAGTGTTTGATGTTATCTTAACTCGAATTAAGGATTTCCCTTATCTTAGCTACCTTTTCTACACTAAGAACTGACTTGGAGATTCTCTTTCAGCTGTTCTAAACCAGTTCTCATCTGTTTACAGTCATTTTCACTGAATTATTCATGTTTTCATGTAGTTTCCTATATTCTGCCTTCTGGCCCAAGTATAAGCTTTGCCCACTTTATCAAACAACTTCCTACACACTGTTATGAACTGAGGCAGCTCGGGAACATTGTCTCTCAACTGTTTTATAGAGTGTAGTACTACATTTCAGTGAAGTGTAAGGCTTTCCAAAGCTGCCGAACGTGTTTCTTTCTCTATTTCAATGGTATTCTGCCTTGTATAACACACATTTACCACTCTAGTCTCCTTTAAGTAATGAATATAGGATTCATACAGTGTTTGATGTTATCTTAACTGGAATTACGGATTTCCCTTATCTTAGCTACCTTTTCTACACTAAGAACTGACTTGGAGATTCTCTTTCATCTGTTCTAAACAAGTTCTCATCTGTTTGGAGTCATTTTCTCTGAATTATTCATGTTTTCATGTAGTTTCCTATATTCTGCCTTCTGGCCCAAGTATAAGCTTTGCCCACTTTATCAAAAAACTTCCTACACACTATTATGAACTGAGGCAGCTAGGGAACATTGTCTCTCAACTGTGTTATAGAGTGTAGTACTACATTTCAGTGAAGTGTAAGGCTTTCCAAAGCTGCCGAACGTGTTTCTTTCTCTATTTCAATGGTATTCTGCCTTGTATAACATACATTTACCACTCTAGTCTCCTTTAAGTAAACAATATAGGATTCATACAGTGTTTGATGTTATCTTAACTCGAATTAAGGATTTCCCTTATCTTAGCTACCTTTTCCACACTAAGAACTGACTTGGAGATTCTCTTTTAGCTGTTCTAAACAAGTTCTCATCTGTTTACAGTCATTTTCTATGAATTATTCATGTTTTCATGTAGTTTCCTATATTCTGCCTTCTGGTCCAAGTATAAGCTTTGCCCACTTTATCAAAAAACTTCCTACACACTGTTATGAACTGAGGCAGCTAGGGAACATTGTCTCTCAACTGTGTTATAGAGTGTAGTACTACATTTCAGTGAAGTGTAAGGCTTTCCAAAGCTGCCGAACGTGTTTCTTTCTCTATTTCAATGGTATTCTGCCTTGTGTAACACACATTTACCACTCTAGTCTCCTTTAAGTAAACAATATAGGATTCATACAGTGTTTGATGTTATCTTAACTCGAATTAAGGATTTCCCTTATCTTAGCTACCTTTTCTACACTAAGAACTGACTTGGAGATTCTCTTTCATCTGTTCTAAACAAGTTCTCATCTGTTTGGAGTCATTTTCTCTGAATTATTCATGTTTTCATGTAGTTTCCTATATTCTGCCTTCTGGCCCAAGTATAAGCTTTGTCCACTTTATCAAAAAACTTCCTACACACTGTTATGAACTGAGGCAGCTAGGGAACATTGTCTCTCAACTGTGTTATAGAGTGTAGTACTACATTTCAGTGAAGTGTAAGGCTTTCCAAAGCTGCCGAACGTGTTTCTTTCTCTATTTCAATGGTATTCTGCCTTGTATAACACACATTTACCACTCTAGTCTCCTTTAAGTAATGAATATAGGATTCATACAGTGTTTGATGTTATCTTAACTCGAATTAAGGATTTCCCTTATCTTAGCTACCTTTTCTACACTAAGAACTGACTTGGAGAATCTCTTTCAGCTGTTCTAAAACAAGTTCTCATCTGTTTACAGTCATTTTCACTGAATTATTCATGTTTTCATGTAGTTTCCTATATTCTGCCTTCTTGTCCATGTATAAGCTATGCCCACTTTATCAAACAACTTCCTACACATTGTTATGAACTAAGGCAGCTAGGGAACATTGTCTCTCAACTGTGTTATAGAGTGTAGTACTACATTTCAGTGAAGTGTAAGGCTTTCCAAAGCTGCCGAACGTGTTTCTTTCTCTATTTCAATGGTATTCTGCCTTGTATAACATACATTTACCACTCTAGTCTCCTTTAAGTAAACAATATAGGATTCATACAGTGTTTGATGTTATCTTAACTCGAATTAAGGATTTCCCTTATCTTAGCTACCTTTTCTACACTAAGAACTGACTTGGAGATTCTCTTTCAGCTGTTCTAAACCAGTTCTCATCTGTTTACAGTCATTTTCACTGAATTATTCATGTTTTCATGTAGTTTCCTATATTCTGCCTTCTGGCCCAAGTATAAGCTTTGCCCACTTTATCAAACAACTTCCTACACACTGTTATGAACTGAGGCAGCTCGGGAACATTGTCTCTCAACTGTGTGATAGAGTGTAGTACTACAATTCAGTGAAGTGTAAGGTTTTCCAAAGCTGCCGAACATGTTTCTTTCTCTATTTCAATGGTATTCTGCCTAGTATAACACACATTTACCACTCTAGTCTCCTTTAAGTAAAGAATATAGGATTCATACAGTGTTTCATGTGATCTTAACTCGAATTAAGGATTTCCCTTATCTTAGCTACCTTTTCTACACTAAGAACTGACTTGGAGATTCTCTTTCATATGTTCTAAACAAGTTCTCATCTGTTTGGAGTCATTTTCTCTGAATTATTCATGTTTTCATGTAGTTTCCTATATTCTGCCTTCTGGCCCAAGTATAAGCTTTGTCCACTTTATCAAAAAACTTCCTACACACTGTTATGAACTGAGGCAGCTAGGGAACATTGTCTCTCAACTGTGTGATAGAGTGTAGTGCTACATTTCAGTGAAGTGTAAGGCTTTCCAAAGCTGCCGAACGTGTTTCTTTCTCTATTTCAATGGTATTCTGCCTTGTATAACACACATTTACCACTCTAGTCTCCTTTAAGTAATGAATATAGGATTCATACAGTGTTTGATGTTATCTTAACTCGAATTAAGGATTTCCCTTATCTTAGCTACCTTTTCTACACTAAGAACTGACTTGGAGAATCTCTTTCAGCTGTTCTAAAACAAGTTCTCATCTGTTTACAGTCATTTTCACTGAATTATTCATGTTTTCATGTAGTTTCCTATATTCTGCCTTCTGGTCCATGTATAAGCTTTGCCCACTTTATCAAACAACTTCCTACACATTGTTATGAACTAAGGCAGCTAGGGAACATTGTCTCTCAACTGTGTTATAGAGTGTAGTACTACATTTCAGTGAAGTGTAAGGCTTTCCAAAGCTGCCGAACGTGTTTCTTTCTCTATTTCAATGGTATTCTGCCTTGTATAACATACATTTAGCACTCTAGTCTCCTTTAAGTAAACAATATAGGATTCATACAGTGTTTGATGTTATCTTAACTCGAATTAAGGATTTCCCTTATCTTAGCTACCTTTTCTACACTAAGAACTGACTTGGAGATTCTCTTTCAGCTGTTCTAAACCAGTTCTCATCTGTTTACAGTCATTTTCACTGAATTATTCATGTTTTCATGTAGTTTCCTATATTCTGCCTTCTGGCCCAAGTATAAGCTTTGCCCACTTTATCAAACAACTTCCTACACACTGTTATGAACTGAGGCAGCTCGGGAACATTGTCTCTCAACTGTGTGATAGAGTGTAGTACTACATTTCAGTGAAGTGTAAGGTTTTCCAAAGCTGCCGAACGTGTTTCTTTCTCTATTTCAATGGTATTCTGCCTAGTATAACACACATTTACCACTCTAGTCTCCTTTAAGTAAAGAATATAGGATTCATACAGTGTTTCATGTGATCTTAACTCGAATTAAGGATTTCCCTTATCTTAGCTACCTTTTCTACACTAAGAACTGACTTGGAGATTCTCTTTCATCTGTTCTAAACAAGTTCTCATCTGTTTGGAGTCATTTTCTCTGAATTATTCATGTTTTCATGTAGTTTCCTATATTCTGCCTTCTGGCCCAAGTATAAGCTTTGTCCACTTTATCAAAAAACTTCCTACACACTGTTATGAACTGAGGCAGCTAGGGAACATTGTCTCTCAACTGTGTTATAGAGTGTAGTGCTACATTTCAGTGAAGTGTAAGGCTTTCCAAAGCTGCCGAACGTGTTTCTTTCTCTATTTCAATGGTATTCTGCCTTGTATAACACACATTTACCACTCTAGTCTCCTTTATGTAAACAATATAGGATTCATACAGTGTTTGATGTTATCTTAACTCGAATTAAGGATTTCCCTTATCTTAGCTACCTTTTCTACACTAAGAACTGACTTGGAGATTCTCTTTCAGCTGTTCTAAACCAGTTCTCATCTGTTTACAGTCATTTTCAATGAATTATTCATGTTTTCATGTAGTTTCCTATATTCTGCCTTCTGGCCCAAGTATAAGCTTTGCCCACTTTATCAAACAACTTCCTACACACTGTTATGAACTGAGGCAGCTCGGGAACATTTTCTCTCAACTGTGTGATAGAGTGTAGTACTACATTTCAGTGAAGTGTAAGGCTTTCCAAAGCTGCGGAACGTGTTTCTTTCTCTATTTCAATGGTATTCTGCCTTGTATAACACACATTTACCACTCTAGTCTGCTTTAAGTAAAGAATATAGGATTCATACAGTGTTTCATGTGATCTTAACTGGAATTACGGATTTCCCTTATCTTAGCTACCTTTTCTACACTAAGAACTGACTTGGAGATTCTCTTTCATCTGTTCTAAACAAGTTCTCATCTGTTTGGAGTCATTTTCTCTGAATTATTCATGTTTTCATGTAGTTTCCTATATTCTGCCTTCTGGCCCAAGTATAAGCTTTGCCCACTTTATCAAACAACTTCCTACACACTGTTATGAACTGAGGCAGCTCGGGAACCTTGTCTCTTAACTGTGTGATAGAGTGTAGTGCTACATTTCAGTGAAGTGTAAGGCTTTCCAAAGCTGCCGAACGTGTTTCTTTCTCTATTTCAATGGTATTCTGCCTTGTATAACACACATTTACCACTCTAGTCTCCTTTAAGTAATGAATATAGGATTCATACAGTGTTTGATGTTATCTTAACTCGAATTAAGGATTTCCCTTATCTTAGCTACCTTTTCTACACTAAGAACTGACTTGGAGAATCTCTTTCAGCTGTTCTAAAACAAGTTCTCATCTGTTTACAGTCATTTTCACTGAATTATTCATGTTTTCATGTAGTTTCCTATATTCTGCCTTCTGGTCCATGTATAAGCTATGCCCACTTTATCAAACAACTTCCTGCACATTGTTATGAACTAAGGCAGCTAGGGAACATTGTCTCTCAACTGTGTTATAGAGTGTAGTACTACATTTCAGTGAAGTGTAAGGCTTTCCAAAGCTGCCGAACGTGTTTCTTTCTCTATTTCAATGGTATTCTGCCTTGTATAACATACATTTACCACTCTAGTCTCCTTTAAGTAAACAATATAGGATTCATACAGTGTTTGATGTTATCTTAACTCGAATTAAGGATTTCCCTTATCTTAGCTACCTTTTCTACACTAAGAACTGACTTGGAGATTCTCTTTCAGCTGTTCTAAACCAGTTCTCATCTGTTTACAGTCATTTTCACTGAATTATTCATGTTTTCATGTAGTTTCCTATATTCTGCCTTCTGGCCCAAGTATAAGCTTTGCCCACTTTATCAAACAACTTCCTACACACTGTTATGAACTGAGGCAGCTCGGGAACATTGTCTCTCAACTGTGTGATAGAGTGTAGTACTACAATTCAGTGAAGTGTAAGGTTTTCCAAAGCTGCCGAACGTGTTTCTTTCTCTATTTCAATGGTATTCTGCCTAGTATAACACACATTTACCACTCTAGTCTCCTTTAAGTAAAGAATATAGGATTCATACAGTGTTTCATGTGATCTTAACTCGAATTAAGGATTTCCCTTATCTTAGCTACCTTTTCTACACTAAGAACTGACTTGGAGATTCTCTTTCATATGTTCTAAACAAGTTCTCATCTGTTTGGAGTCATTTTCTCTGAATTATTCATGTTTTCATGTAGTTTCCTATATTCTGCCTTCTGGCCCAAGTATAAGCTTTGTCCACTTTATCAAAAAACTTCCTACACACTGTTATGAACTGAGGCAGCTAGGGAACATTGTCTCTCAACTGTGTTATAGAGTGTAGTACTACATTTCAGTGAAGTGTAAGGCTTTCCAAAGCTGCCGAACGTGTTTCTTTCTCTATTTCAATGGTATTCTGCCTTGTATAACACACATATACCACTCTAGTCTCCTTTAAGTAAACAATATAGGATTCATACAGTGTTTGATGTTATCTTAACTCGAATTAAGGATTTCCCTTATCTTAGCTACCTTTTCTACACTAAGAACTGACTTGTAGATTCTCTTTCAGCTGTTCTAAACAAGTTCTCATCTGTTTACAGTCATTTTCAATGAATTATTCATGTTTTCATGTAGTTTCCTATATTCTGCCTTCTGGCCCAAGTATAAGCTTTGCCCACTTTATCAAACAACTTCCTACACACTGTTATGAACTGAGGCAGCTCGGGAACCTTGTCTCTCAACTGTGTGATAGAGTGTAGTGCTACATTTCAGTGAAGTGTAAGGCTTTCCAAAGCTGCCGAACGTGTTTCTTTCTCTATTTCAATGGTATTCTGCCTTGTATAACACCCATTTACCACTCTAGTCTCCTTTAAGTAATGAATATAGGATTCATACAGTGTTTGATGTTATCTTAACTCGAATTAAGGATTTCCCTTATCTTAGCTACCTTTTCTACACTAAGAACTGACTTGGAGAATCTCTTTCAGCTGTTCTAAAACAAATTCTCATCTGTTTACAGTCATTTTCACTGAATTATTCATGTTTTCATGTAGTTTCCTATATTCTGCCTTCTGGTCCATGTATAAGCTTTGCCCACTTTATCAAACAACTTCCTACACATTGTTATGAACTAAGGCAGCTAGGGAACATTGTCTCTCAACTGTGTTATAGAGTGTAGTACTATATTTCAGTGAAGTGTAAGGCTTTCCAAAGCTGCCGAACGTGTTTCTTTCTCTATTTCAATGGTATTCTGCCTTGTATAACATACATTTACCACTCTAGTCTCCTTTAAGTAAACAATATAGGATTCATACAGTGTTTGATGTTATCTTAACTCGAATTAAGGATTTCCCTTATCTTAGCTACCTTTTCTACACTAAGAACTGACTTGGAGATTCTCTTTCAGCTGTTCTAAACCAGTTCTCATCTGTTTACAGTCATTTTCACTGAATTATTCATGTTTTCATGTAGTTTCCTATATTCTGCCTTCTGGCCCAAGTATAAGCTTTGCCCACTTTATCAAACAACTTCCTACACACTGTTATGAACTGAGGCAGCTCGGGAACCTTGTCTCTCAACTGTGTGATAGAGTGTAGTGCTACATTTCAGTGAAGTGTAAGGCTTTCCAAAGCTGCCGAACGTGTTTTTTTCTCTATTTCAATGGTATTCTGCCTTGTATAACACACATTTACCACTCTAGTCTCCTTTAGGTAAAGAATATAGGATTCATACAGTGTTTCATGTGATCTTAACTGGCATTACGGATTTCCCTTATCTTAGCTACCTTTTCTACACTAAGAACTGACTTGGAGATTCTCTTTCATCTGTTCTAAACAAGTTCTCATGTGTTTGCAGTCATTTTCTCTGAATTATTCATGTTTTCATGTAGTTTCCTATATTCTGCCTTCTGGCCCAAGTATAAGCTTTGCCCACTTTATCAAACAACTTCCTACACACTGTTATGAACTGAGGCAGCTCGGGAACATTGTCTCTCAACTGTGTTATAGAGTGTAGTACTACATTTCAGTGAAGTGTAAGGCTTTCCAAAGCTGCCCAACGTGTTTCTTTCTCTATTTCAATGGTATTCTGCCTTGTATAACACACATTTACCACTCTAGTCTCCTTTTAAGTAATGAATATAGCATTCATACAGTGTTTGATGTTATCTTAACTCGAATTAAGGATTTCCCTTATCTTAGCTACCTTTTCTACACTAAGAACTGACTTGGAGATTCTCTTTCAGCTGTTCTAAACCAGTTCTCATCTGTTTAGAATCATTTTCACTGAATTATTCATGTTTTGATGTAGTTTCCTATATTCTGCCTTCTGGCCCAAGTATAAGCTTTGCCCACTTTATCAAACAACTTCCTACACACTGTTATGAACTGAGGCAGCTCGGGAACATTGTCTCTCAACTGTGTGATAGAGTGTAGTACTACATTTCAGTGAAGTGTAAGGCTTTCCAAAGCTGCCGAACGTGTTTCTTTCTCTATTTCAATGGTATTCTGCCTTGTATAACACACATTTACCACTCTAGTCTCCTTTAAGTAAAGAATATAGGATTCATACAGTGTTTCATGTGATCTTAACTGGAATTACGGATTTCCCTTATCTTAGCTACCTTTTCTACACTAAGAACTGACTTGGAGATTCTCTTTCATCTGTTCTAAACAAGTTCTCATCTGTTTGCAGTCATTTTCTCTGAATTATTCATGTTTTCATGTAGTTTCCTATATTCTGCCTTCTGGCCCAAGTATAAGCTTTGCCCACTTTATCAAACAACTTCCTACACACTGTTATGAACTGAGGCAGCTCGGGAACATTGTCTCTCAACTGTGTTATAGAGTGTAGTACTACATTTCATTGAAGTGTAAGGCTTTCCAAAGCTGCCGAACGTGTTTCTTTCTCTATTTCAATGGTATTCTGCCTTGTATAACACACATTTACCACTCTAGTCTCCTTTATGTAAACAATATAGGATTCATACAGTGTTTGATGTTATCTTAACTCGAATTAAGGATTTCCCTTATCTTAGCTACCTTTTCTACACTAAGAACTGACTTGGAGATTCTCTTTCAGCTGCTCTAAACAAGTTCTCATCTGTTTACAGTCATTTTCAATGAATTATTCATGTTTTCATGTAGTTTCCTATATTCTGCCTTCTGGCCCAAGTATAAGCTTTGCCGACTTTATCAAACAACTTCCTACACACTGTTATGAACTGAGGCAGCTCGGGAACATTGTCTCTCAACTGTGTTATAGAGTGTAGTACTACATTTCAGTGAAGTGTAAGGCTTTCCAAAGCTGCCGAACGTGTTTCTTTCTCGATTTCAATGGTATTCTGCCTTGTATAACACACATTTACCACTCTAGTCTCCTTTTAAGTAATGAATATAGCATTCATACAGTGTTTGATGTTATCTTAACTCGAATTAAGGATTTCCCTTATCTTAGCTACCTTTTCTACACTAAGAACTGACTTGGAGATTCTCTTCCAGCTGTTCTAAACCAGTTCTCATCTGTTTAGAATCATTTTCACTGAATTATTCATGTTTTGATGTAGTTTCCTATATTCTGCCTTCTGGCCCAAGTATAAGCTTTGCCCACTTTATCAAACAACTTCCTACACACTGTTATGAACTGAGGCAGCTCGGGAACATTGTCTCTCAACTGTGTGATAGAGTGTAGTACTACATTTCAGTGAAGTGTAAGGCTTTCCAAAGCTGCCGAACGTGTTTCTTTCTCTATTTCAATGGTATTCTGCCTTGTATAACACACATTTACCACTCTAGTCTCCTTTAAGTAAAGAATATAGGATTCATACAGTGTTTCATGTGATCTTAACTGGAATTACGGATTTCCCTTATCTTAGCTACCTTTTCTACACTAAGAACTGACTTGGAGATTCTCTTTCATCTGTTCTAAACAAGTTCTCATCTGTTTGCAGTCATTTTCTCTGAATTATTCATGTTTTCATGTAGTTTCCTATATTCTGCCTTCTGGCCCAAGTATAAGCTTTGCCCACTTTATCAAACAACTTCCTACACACTGTTATGAACTGAGGCAGCTCAGGAACATTGTCTCTCAACTTTGTTATAGAGTGTAGTACTACATTTCATTGAAGTGTAAGGCTTTCCAAAGCTGCCGAACGTGTTTCTTTCTCTATTTCAATGGTATTCTGCCTTGTATAACACACATTTACCACTCTAGTCTCCTTTATGTAAACAATATATGATTCATACAGTGTTTGATGTTATCTTAACTCGAATAAAGGATTTCCCTTATCTTAGCTACCTTTTCTACACTAAGAAGTGACTTGGAGATTCTCTTTCAGCTGTTCTAAACAAGTTCTCATCTGTTTGCAGTCATTTTCTCTGAATTATTCATGTTTTCATGTAGTTTCCTATATTCTGCCTTCTGGCCCAAGTATAAGCTTTGCCCACTTTATCAAACAACTTCCTACACACTGTTATGAACTGAGGCAGCTCGGGAACCTTGTCTCTCAACTGTGTGATAGAGTGTAGTGCTACATTTCAGTGAAGTGTAAGGCTTTCCAAAGCTGCCGAACGTGTTTCTTTCTCTATTTCAATGGTATTCTGCCTTGTATAACACACATTTACCACTCTAGTCTCCTTTAAGTAAAGAATATAGGATTCATACAGTGTTTCATGTGATCTTAACTGGCATTACGGATTTCCCTTATCTTCGCTACCTTTTCTACACTAAGAACTGACTTGGAGATTCTCTTTCATCTGTTCTAAACAAGTTCTCATCTGTTTGCAGTCATTTTCTCTGAATTATTCATGTTTTCATGTAGTTTCCTATATTCTGCCTTCTGGCCCAAGTATAAGCTTTGCCGACTTTATCAAACAACTTCCTACACACTGTTATGAACTGAGGCAGCTCGGGAACATTGTCTCTCAACTGTGTTATAGAGTGTAGTACTACATTTCAGTGAAGTGTAAGGCTTTCCAAAGCTGCCGAACGTGTTTCTTTCTCTATTTCAATGGTATTCTGCCTTGTATAACACACATTTACCACTCTAGTCTCCTTTTAAGTAATGAATATAGCATTCATACAGTGTTTGATGTTATCTTAACTCGAATTAAGGATTTCCCTTATCTTAGCTACCTTTTCTACACTAAGAACTGACTTGGAGATTCTCTTCCAGCTGTTCTAAACCAGTTCTCATCTGTTTACAGTCATTTTCACTGAATTATTCATGTTTTCATGTAGTTTCCTATATTCTGCCTTCTGGCCCAAGTATAAGCTTTGCCCACTTTATCAAACAACTTCCTACACACTGTTATGAACTGAGGCAGCTCGGGAACCTTGTCTCTCAACTGTGTGATAGAGTGTAGTGCTACATTTCAGTGAAGTGTAAGGCTTTCCAAAGCTGCCGAACGTGTTTCTTTCTCTATTTCAATGGTATTCTGCCTTGTATAACACACATTTACCACTCTAGTCTCCTTTAGGTAAAGAATATAGGATTCATACAGTGTTTCATGTGATCTTAACTGGCATTACGGATTTCCCTTATCTTCGCTACCTTTTCTACACTAAGAACTGACTTGGAGATTCTCTTTCATCTGTTCTAAACAAGTTCTCATGTGTTTGCAGTCATTTTCTCTGAATTATTCATGTTTTCATGTAGTTTCCTATATTCTGCCTTCTGGCCCAAGTATAAGCTTTGCCCTCTTTATCAAACAACTTCCTACACACTGTTATGAACTGAGGCAGCTCGGGAACATTGTCTCTCAACTGTGTTATAGAGTGTAGTACTACATTTCAGTGAAGTGTAAGGCTTTCCAAAGCTGCCCAACGTGTTTCTTTCTCTATTTCAATGGTATTCTGCCTTGTATAACACACATTTACCACTCTAGTCTCCTTTTAAGTAATGAATATAGCATTCATACAGTGTTTGATGTTATCTTAACTCGAATTAAGGATTTCCCTTATCTTAGCTACCTTTTCTACACTAAGAACTGACTTGGAGATTCTCTTTCAGCTGTTCTAAACCAGTTCTCATCTGTTTAGAATCATTTTCACTGAATTATTCATGTTTTGATGTAGTTTCCTATATTCTGCCTTCTGGCCCAAGTATAAGCTTTGCCCACTTTATCAAACAACTTCCTACACACTGTTATGAACTGAGGCAGCTCGGGAACATTGTCTCTCAACTGTGTGATAGAGTGTAGTACTACATTTCAGTGAAGTGTAAGGCTTTCCAAAGCTGCCGAACGTGTTTCTTTCTCTATTTCAATGGTATTCTGCCTTGTATAACACACATTTACCACTCTAGTCTCCTTTAAGTAAAGAATATAGGATTCATACAGTGTTTCATGTGATCTTAACTGGAATTACGGATTTCCCTTATCTTAGCTACCTTTTCTACACTAAGAACTGACTTGGAGATTCTCTTTCATCTGTTCTAAACAAGTTCTCATCTGTTTGCAGTCATTTTCTCTGAATTATTCATGTTTTCATGTAGTTTCCTATATTCTGCCTTCTGGCCCAAGTATAAGCTTTGCCCACTTTATCAAACAACTTCCTACACACTGTTATGAACTGAGGCAGCTCGGGAACATTGTCTCTCAACTGTGTTATAGAGTGTAGTACTACATTTCATTGAAGTGTAAGGCTTTCCAAAGCTGCCGAACGTGTTTCTTTCTCTATTTCAATGGTATTCTGCCTTGTATAACACACATTTACCACTCTAGTCTCCTTTATGTAAACAATATAGGATTCATACAGTGTTTGATGTTATCTTAACTCGAATTAAGGATTTCCCTTATCTTAGCTACCTTTTCTACACTAAGAACTGACTTGGAGATTCTCTTTCAGCTGCTCTAAACAAGTTCTCATCTGTTTACAGTCATTTTCAATGAATTATTCATGTTTTCATGTAGTTTCCTATATTCTGCCTTCTGGCCCAAGTATAAGCTTTGCCGACTTTATCAAACAACTTCCTACACACTGTTATGAACTGAGGCAGCTCGGGAACATTGTCTCTCAACTGTGTTATAGAGTGTAGTACTACATTTCAGTGAAGTGTAAGGCTTTCCAAAGCTGCCGAACGTGTTTCTTTCTCTATTTCAATGGTATTCTGCCTTGTATAACACACATTTACCACTCTAGTCTCCTTTTAAGTAATGAATATAGCATTCATACAGTGTTTGATGTTATCTTAACTCGAATTAAGGATTTCCCTTATCTTAGCTACCTTTTCTACACTAAGAACTGACTTGGAGATTCTCTTTCAGCTGTTCTAAACCAGTTCTCATCTGTTTAGAATCATTTTCACTGAATTATTCATGTTTTGATGTAGTTTCCTATATTCTGCCCTCTGGCCCAAGTATAAGCTTTGCCCACTTTATCAAACAACTTCCTACACACTGTTATGAACTGAGGCAGCTCGGGAACATTGTCTCTCAACTGTGTGATAGAGTGTAGTACTACATTTCAGTGAAGTGTAAGGCTTTCCAAAGCTGCCGAACGTGTTTCTTTCTCTATTTCAATGGTATTCTGCCTTGTATAACACACATTTACCACTCTAGTCTCCTTTAAGTAAAGAATATAGGATTCATACAGTGTTTCATGTGATCTTAACTGGAATTACGGATTTCCCTTATCTTAGCTACCTTTTCTACACTAAGAACTGACTTGGAGATTCTCTTTCATCTGTTCTAAACAAGTTCTCATCTGTTTGCAGTCATTTTCTCTGAATTATTCATGTTTTCATGTAGTTTCCTATATTCTGCCTTCTGGCCCAAGTATAAGCTTTGCCCACTTTATCAAACAACTTCCTACACACTGTTATGAACTGAGGCAGCTCGGGAACATTGTCTCTCAACTGTGTTATAGAGTGTAGTACTACATTTCATTGAAGTGTAAGGCTTTCCAAAGCTGCCGAACGTGTTTCTTTCTCTATTTCAATGGTATTCTGCCTTGTATAACACACATTTACCACTCTAGTCTCCTTTATGTAAACAATATAGGATTCATACAGTGTTTGATGTTATCTTAACTCGAATAAAGGATTTCCCTTATCTTAGCTACCTTTTCTACACTAAGAACTGACTTGGAGATTCTCTTTCAGCTGTTCTAAACAAGTTCTCATCTGTTTACAGTCATTTTCAATGAATTATTCATGTTTTCATGTAGTTTCCTATAGTCTGCCTTCTGGCCCAAGTATAAGCTTTGCCGACTTTATCAAACAACTTCCTACACACTGTTATGAACTGAGGCAGCTCGGGAACATTGTCTCTCAACTGTGTTATAGAGTGTAGTACTACATTTCAGTGAAGTGTAAGGCTTTCCAAAGCTGCCGAACGTGTTTCTTTCTCTATTTCAATGGTATTCTGCCTTGTATAACACACATTTACCACTCTAGTCTCCTTTAAGTAAAGAATATAGGAATCATACAGTGTTTCATGTGATCTTAACTGGAATTACGGATTTCCCTTATCTTAGCTACCTTTTCTACACTAAGAACTGACTTGGAGATTCTCTTTCATCTGTTCTAAACAAGTTCTCATCTGTTTGCAGTCATTTTCTCTGAATTATTCATGTTTTCATGTAGTTTCCTATATTCTGCCTTCTGGCCCAAGTATAAGCTTTGCCCACTTTATCAAACAACTTCCTACACACTGTTATGAACTGAGGCAGCTCGGGAACCTTGTCTCTCAACTGTGTGATAGAGTGTAGTGCTACATTTCAGTGAAGTGTAAGGCTTTCCAAAGCTGCCGAACGTGTTTCTTTCTCTATTTCAATGGTATTCTGCCTTGTATAACACACATTTACCACTCTAGTCTCCTTTAAGTAAAGAATATAGGATTCATACAGTGTTTCATGTGATCTTAACTGGCATTACGGATTTCCCTTATCTTCGCTACCTTTTCTACACTAAGAACTGACTTAGAGATTCTCTTTCATCTGTTCTAAACAAGTTCTCATCTGTTTGCAGTCATTTTCTCTGAATTATTCATGTTTTCATGTAGTTTCCTATATTCTGCCTTCTGGCCCAAGTATAAGCTTTGCCGACTTTATCAAACAACTTCCTACACACTGTTATGAACTGAGGCAGCTCGGGAACATTGTCTCTCAACTGTGTTATAGAGTGTAGTACTACATTTCAGTGAAGTGTAAGGCTTTCCAAAGCTGCCGAACGTGTTTCTTTCTCTATTTCAATGGTATTCTGCCTTGTATAACACACATTTACCACTCTAGTCTCCTTTTAAGTAATGAATATAGCATTCATACAGTGTTTGATGTTATCTTAACTCGAATTAAGGATTTCCCTTATCTTAGCTACCTTTTCTACACTAAGAACTGACTTGGAGATTCTCTTTCAGCTGTTCTAAACCAGTTCTCATCTGTTTAGAATCATTTTCACTGAATTATTCATGTTTTGATGTAGTTTCCTATATTCTGCCCTCTGGCCCAAGTATAAGCTTTGCCCACTTTATCAAACAACTTCCTACACACTGTTATGAACTGAGGCAGCTCGGGAACATTGTCTCTCAACTGTGTGATAGAGTGTAGTACTACATTTCAGTGAAGTGTAAGGCTTTCCAAAGCTGCCGAACGTGTTTCTTTCTCTATTTCAATGGTATTCTGCCTTGTATAACACACATTTACCACTCTAGTCTCCTTTAAGTAAAGAATATAGGATTCATACAGTGTTTCATGTGATCTTAACTGGAATTACGGATTTCCCTTATCTTAGCTACCTTTTCTACACTAAGAACTGACTTGGAGATTCTCTTTCATCTGTTCTAAACAAGTTCTCATCTGTTTGCAGTCATTTTCTCTGAATTATTCATGTTTTCATGTAGTTTCCTATATTCTGCCTTCTGGCCCAAGTATAAGCTTTGCCCACTTTATCAAACAACTTCCTACACACTGTTATGAACTGAGGCAGCTCGGGAACATTGTCTCTCAACTGTGTTATAGAGTGTAGTACTACATTTCATTGAAGTGTAAGGCTTTCCAAAGCTGCCGAACGTGTTTCTTTCTCTATTTCAATGGTATTCTGCCTTGTATAACACACATTTACCACTCTAGTCTCCTTTATGTAAACAATATAGGATTCATACAGTGTTTGATGTTATCTTAACTCGAATAAAGGATTTCCCTTATCTTAGCTACCTTTTCTACACTAAGAACTGACTTGGAGATTCTCTTTCAGCTGTTCTAAACAAGTTCTCATCTGTTTACAGTCATTTTCAATGAATTATTCATGTTTTCATGTAGTTTCCTATAGTCTGCCTTCTGGCCCAAGTATAAGCTTTGCCGACTTTATCAAACAACTTCCTACACACTGTTATGAACTGAGGCAGCTCGGGAACATTGTCTCTCAACTGTGTTATAGAGTGTAGTACTACATTTCAGTGAAGTGTAAGGCTTTCCAAAGCTGCCGAACGTGTTTCTTTCTCTATTTCAATGGTATTCTGCCTTGTATAACACACATTTACCACTCTAGTCTCCTTTAAGTAAAGAATATAGGAATCATACAGTGTTTCATGTGATCTTAACTGGAATTACGGATTTCCCTTATCTTAGCTACCTTTTCTACACTAAGAACTGACTTGGAGATTCTCTTTCATCTGTTCTAAACAAGTTCTCATCTGTTTGCAGTCATTTTCTCTGAATTATTCATGTTTTCATGTAGTTTCCTATATTCTGCCTTCTGGCCCAAGTATAAGCTTTGCCCACTTTATCAAACAACTTCCTACACACTGTTATGAACTGAGGCAGCTCGGGAACCTTGTCTCTCAACTGTGTGATAGAGTGTAGTGCTACATTTCAGTGAAGTGTAAGGCTTTCCAAAGCTGCCGAACGTGTTTCTTTCTCTATTTCAATGGTATTCTGCCTTGTATAACACACATTTACCACTCTAGTCTCCTTTAAGTAAAGAATATAGGATTCATACAGTGTTTCATGTGATCTTAACTGGCATTACGGATTTCCCTTATCTTCGCTACCTTTTCTACACTAAGAACTGACTTAGAGATTCTCTTTCATCTGTTCTAAACAAGTTCTCATCTGTTTGCAGTCATTTTCTCTGAATTATTCATGTTTTCATGTAGTTTCCTATATTCTGCCTTCTGGCCCAAGTATAAGCTTTGCCGACTTTATCAAACAACTTCCTACACACTGTTATGAACTGAGGCAGCTCGGGAACATTGTCTCTCAACTGTGTTATAGAGTGTAGTACTACATTTCAGTGAAGTGTAAGGCTTTCCAAAGCTGCCGAACGTGTTTCTTTCTCTATTTCAATGGTATTCTGCCTTGTATAACACACATTTACCACTCTAGTCTCCTTTTAAGTAATGAATATAGCATTCATACAGTGTTTGATGTTATCTTAACTCGAATTAAGGATTTCCCTTATCTTAGCTACCTTTTCTACACTAAGAACTGACTTGGAGATTCTCTTTCAGCTGTTCTAAACCAGTTCTCATCTGTTTAGAATCATTTTCACTGAATTATTCATGTTTTGATGTAGTTTCCTATATTCTGCCCTCTGGCCCAAGTATAAGCTTTGCCCACTTTATCAAACAACTTCCTACACACTGTTATGAACTGAGGCAGCTCGGGAACATTGTCTCTCAACTGTGTGATAGAGTGTAGTACTACATTTCAGTGAAGTGTAAGGCTTTCCAAAGCTGCCGAACGTGTTTCTTTCTCTATTTCAATGGTATTCTGCCTTGTATAACACACATTTACCACTCTAGTCTCCTTTAAGTAAAGAATATAGGATTCATACAGTGTTTCATGTGATCTTAACTGGAATTACGGATTTCCCTTATCTTAGCTACCTTTTCTACACTAAGAACTGACTTGGAGATTCTCTTTCATCTGTTCTAAACAAGTTCTCATCTGTTTGCAGTCATTTTCTCTGAATTATTCATGTTTTCATGTAGTTTCCTATATTCTGCCTTCTGGCCCAAGTATAAGCTTTGCCCACTTTATCAAACAACTTCCTACACACTGTTATGAACTGAGGCAGCTCGGGAACATTGTCTCTCAACTGTGTTATAGAGTGTAGTACTACATTTCATTGAAGTGTAAGGCTTTCCAAAGCTGCCGAACGTGTTTCTTTCTCTATTTCAATGGTATTCTGCCTTGTATAACACACATTTACCACTCTAGTCTCCTTTATGTAAACAATATAGGATTCATACAGTGTTTGATGTTATCTTAACTCGAATTAAGGATTTCCCTTATCTTAGCTACCTTTTCTACACTAAGAACTGACTTGGAGATTCTCTTTCAGCTGCTCTAAACAAGTTCTCATCTGTTTACAGTCATTTTCAATGAATTATTCATGTTTTCATGTAGTTTCCTATATTCTGCCTTCTGGCCCAAGTATAAGCTTTGCCCACTTTATCAAACAACTTCCTACACACTGTTATGAACTGAGGCAGCTCGGGAACATTGTCTCTCAACTGTGTTATAGAGTGTAGTACTACATTTCAGTGAAGTGTAAGGCTTTCCAAAGCTGCCGAACGTGTTTCTTTCTCTATTTCAATGGTATTCTGCCTTGTATAACACACATTTACCACTCTAGTCTCCTTTTAAGTAATGAATATAGCATTCACACAGTGTTTGATGTTATCTTAACTCGAATTAAGGATTTCCCTTATCTTAGCTACCTTTTCTACACTAAGAACTGACTTGGAGATTCTCTTCCAGCTGTTCTAAACCAGTTCTCATCTGTTTACAGTCATTTTCACTGAATTATTCATGTTTTCATGTAGTTTCCTATATTCTGCCTTCTGGCCCAAGTATAAGCTTTGCCCACTTTATCAAACAACTTCCTACACACTGTTATGAACTGAGGCAGCTAGGGAACATTGTCTCTCAACTGTGTGATAGAGTGTAGTACTACATTTCAGTGAAGTGTAAGGCTTTCTAAAGCTGCCGAACGTGTTTCTTTCTCTATTTCAATGGTATTCTGCCTTGTATAACACACATTTACCACTCTAGTCTCCTTTAAGTAAAGAATATAGGATTCATACAGTGTTTCATGTGATCTTAACTGGAATTACGGATTTCCCTTATCTTAGCTACCTTTTCTACACTAAGAACTGACTTGGAGATTCTCTTTCATCTGTTCTAAACAAGTTCTCATCTGTTTGGAGTCATTTTCTCTGAATTATTCATGTTTTCATGTAGTTTCCTATATTCTGCCTTCTGGCCCAAGTATAAGCTTTGCCCACTTTATCAAAAAACTTCCTACACACTGTTATGAACTGAGGCAGCTAGGGAACATTGTCTCTCAACTGTGTTATAGAGTGTAGTACTACATTTCAGTGAAGTGTAAGGCTTTCCAAAGCTGCCGAACGTGTTTCTTTCTCTATTTCAATGGTATTCTGCCTTCTATAACACACATTTACCACTCTAGTCTCCTTTAAGTAAACAATATAGGATTCATACAGTGTTTGATGTTATCTTAACTCGAATTAAGGATTTCCCTTATCTTAGCTACCTTTTCTACACTAAGAACTGACTTGGAGATTCTCTTTCAGCTGTTCTAAACAAGTTCTCATCTGTTTACAGTCATTTTCAATGAATTATTCATGTTTTCATGTAGTTTCCTATATTCTGCCTTCTGGCCCAAGTATAAGCTTTGCCCACTTTATCAAACAACATCCTACACACTGTTATAAACTGAGGCAGCTCGGGAACCTTGTCTCTCAACTGTGTGATAGAGTGTAGTGCTACATTTCAGTGAAGTGTAAGGCTTTCCAAAGCTGCCGAACGTGTTTCTTTCTCTATTTCAATGGTATTCTGCCTTGTATAACACACATTTACCACTCTAGTCTCCTTTAAGTAATGAATACAGGATTCATACAGTGTTTGATGTTATCTTAACTCGAATTAAGGATTTCCCTTATCTTAGCTACCTTTTCTACACTAAGAACTGACTTGGAGAATCTCTTTCAGCTGTTCTAAAACAAGTTCTCTTCTGTTTACAGTCATTTTCACTGAATTATTCATGTTTTCATGTAGTTTCCTATATTCTGCCTTCTGGTCCAAGTATAAGCTTTGCCCACTTTATCAAACAACTTCCTACACACTGTTATGAACTGAGGCAGCTCGGGAACATTGTCTCTCAACTATGTCATAGAGTGTAGTACTACATTTCAGTGAAGTGTAAGGCTTTCCAAAGCTGCCGAACGTGTTTCTTTCTCTATTTCAATGGTATTCTGCCTTGTATAACAGCACATTTACCACTCTAGTCTCCTTTTAAGTAATAAATATAGCATTCATACAGTGTTTGATGTTATCTTAACTCGAATTAAGGATTTCCCTTATCTTAGCTACCTTTTCTACACTAAGAACTGACTTGGAGATTCTCTTTCAGCTGTTCTAAACCAGTTCTCATCTGTCTACAGTCATTTTCACTGAATTATTCGTGTTTCCATGTAGTTTCCTATATTCTGCCTTCTGGCCCAAGTATAAGCTTTGCCCACTTTATCAAACAACTTCCTACACACTGTTATGAACTGAGGCAGCTCGGGAACATTGTCTCTCAACTGTGTGATAGAGTGTAGTACTACATTTCAGTGAAGTGTAAGGCTTTCCAAAGCTGCCGAACGTGTTTCTTTCTCTATTTAAATGGTATTCTGCCTTGTATAAAACACATTTACCACTCTAGTCTCCTTTAAGTAAAGAATATAGGATTCATACAGTGTTTCATGTGATCTTAACTGGAATTACGGATTTCCCTTATCTTAGCTACCTTTTCTACACTAAGAACTGACTTGGAGATTCTCTTTCATCTGTTCTAAACAAGTTCTCATCTGTTTGCAGTCATTTTCTCTGAATTATTCATGTTTTCATGTAGTTTCCTATATTCTGCCTTCTGGCCCAAGTATAAGCTTTGCCCACTTTATCAAACAACTTCCTACACACTGTTATGAACTGAGGCAGCTCGGGAACATTGTCTCTCAACTGTGTTATAGAGTGTAGTACTACATTTCAGTGAAGTGTAAGGCTTTCCAAAGCTGCCGAACGTGTTTCTTTCTCTATTTCAATGGTATTCTGCCTTGTATAACACACATTTACCACTCTAGTCTCCTTTAAGTAAAGAATATAGGAATCATACAGTGTTTCATGTGATCTTAACTGGAATTACGGATTTCCCTTATCTTAGCTACCTTTTCTACACTAAGAACTGACTTGGAGATTCTCTTTCATCTGTTCTAAACAAGTTCTCATCTGTTTGCAGTCATTTTCTCTGAATTATTCATGTTTTCATGTAGTTTCCTATATTCTGCCTTCTGGCCCAAGTATAAGCTTTGCCCACTTTATCAAACAACTTCCTACACACTGTTATGAACTGAGGCAGCTCGGGAACCTTGTCTCTCAACTGTGTGATAGAGTGTAGTGCTACATTTCAGTGAAGTGTAAGGCTTTCCAAAGCTGCCGAACGTGTTTCTTTCTCTATTTCAATGGTATTCTGCCTTGTATAACACACATTTACCACTCTAGTCTCCTTTAAGTAAAGAATATAGGATTCATACAGTGTTTCATGTGATCTTAACTGGCATTACGGATTTCCCTTATCTTCGCTACCTTTTCTACACTAAGAACTGACTTAGAGATTCTCTTTCATCTGTTCTAAACAAGTTCTCATCTGTTTGCAGTCATTTTCTCTGAATTATTCATGTTTTCATGTAGTTTCCTATATTCTGCCTTCTGGCCCAAGTATAAGCTTTGCCGACTTTATCAAACAACTTCCTACACACTGTTATGAACTGAGGCAGCTCGGGAACATTGTCTCTCAACTGTGTTATAGAGTGTAGTACTACATTTCAGTGAAGTGTAAGGCTTTCCAAAGCTGCCGAACGTGTTTCTTTCTCTATTTCAATGGTATTCTGCCTTGTATAACACACATTTACCACTCTAGTCTCCTTTTAAGTAATGAATATAGCATTCATACAGTGTTTGATGTTATCTTAACTCGAATTAAGGATTTCCCTTATCTTAGCTACCTTTTCTACACTAAGAACTGACTTGGAGATTCTCTTCTAGCTGTTCTAAACCAGTTCTCATCTATTTACAGTCATTTTCACTGAATTATTCATGTTTTCATGTAGTTTCCTATATTCTGCCTTCTGGCCCAAGTATAAGCTTTGCCCACTTTATCAAACAACTTCCTACACACTGTTATGAACTGAGGCAGCTCGGGAACCTTGTCTCTCAACTGTGTGATAGAGTGTAGTGCTACATTTCAGTGAAGTGTAAGGCTTTCCAAAGCTGCCGAACGTGTTTCTTTCTCTATTTCAATGGTATTCTGCCTTGTATAACACACATTTACCACTCTAGTCTCCTTTAGGTAAAGAATATAGGATTCATACAGTGTTTCATGTGATCTTAACTGGCATTACGGATTTCCCTTATCTTCGCTACCTTTTTTACACTAAGAACTGACTTGGAGATTCTCTTTCATCTGTTCTAAACAAGTTCTCATGTGTTTGCAGTCATTTTCTCTGAATTATTCATGTTTTCATGTAGTTTCCTATATTCTGCCTTCTGGCCCAAGTATAAGCTTTGCCCACTTTATCAAACAACTTCCTACACACAGTTATGAACTGAGGCAGCTCGGGAACATTGTCTCTCAACTGTGTTATAGAGTGTAGTACTACATTTCAGTGAAGTGTAAGGCTTTCCAAAGCTGCCCAACGTGTTTCTTTCTCTATTTCAATGGTATTCTGCCTTGTATAACACACATTTACCACTCTAGTCTCCTTTTAAGTAATGAATATAGCATTCATACAGTGTTTGATGTTATCTTAACTCGAATTAAGGATTTCCCTTATCTTAGCTACCTTTTCTACACTAAGAACTGACTTGGAGATTCTCTTTCAGCTGTTCTAAACCAGTTCTCATCTGTTTAGAATCATTTTCACTGAATTATTCATGTTTTGATGTAGTTTCCTATATTCTGCCCTCTGGCCCAAGTATAAGCTTTGCCCACTTTATCAAACAACTTCCTACACACTGTTATGAACTGAGGCAGCTCGGGAACATTGTCTCTCAACTGTGTGATAGAGTGTAGTACTACATTTCAGTGAAGTGTAAGGCTTTCCAAAGCTGCCGAACGTGTTTCTTTCTCTATTTCAATGGTATTCTGCCTTGTATAACACACATTTACCACTCTAGTCTCCTTTAAGTAAAGAATATAGGATTCATACAGTGTTTCATGTGATCTTAACTGGAATTACGGATTTCCCTTATCTTAGCTACCTTTTCTACACTAAGAACTGACTTGGAGATTCTCTTTCATCTGTTCTAAACAAGTTCTCATCTGTTTGCAGTCATTTTCTCTGAATTATTCATGTTTTCATGTAGTTTCCTATATTCTGCCTTCTGGCCCAAGTATAAGCTTTGCCCACTTTATCAAACAACTTCCTACACACTGTTATGAACTGAGGCAGCTCGGGAACATTGTCTCTCAACTGTGTTATAGAGTGTAGTACTACATTTCATTGAAGTGTAAGGCTTTCCAAAGCTGCCGAACGTGTTTCTTTCTCTATTTCAATGGTATTCTGCCTTGTATAACACACATTTACCACTCTAGTCTCCTTTATGTAAACAATATAGGATTCATACAGTGTTTGATGTTATCTTAACTCGAATTAAGGATTTCCCTTATCTTAGCTACCTTTTCTACACTAAGAACTGACTTGGAGATTCTCTTTCAGCTGCTCTAAACAAGTTCTCATCTGTTTACAGTCATTTTCAATGAATTATTCATGTTTTCATGTAGTTTCCTATATTCTGCCTTCTGGCCCAAGTATAAGCTTTGCCCACTTTATCAAACAACTTCCTACACACTGTTATGAACTGAGGCAGCTCGGGAACATTGTCTCTCAACTGTGTTATAGAGTGTAGTACTACATTTCAGTGAAGTGTAAGGCTTTCCAAAGCTGCCGAACGTGTTTCTTTCTCTATTTCAATGGTATTCTGCCTTGTATAACACACATTTACCACTCTAGTCTCCTTTTAAGTAATGAATATAGCATTCACACAGTGTTTGATGTTATCTTAACTCGAATTAAGGATTTCCCTTATCTTAGCTACCTTTTCTACACTAAGAACTGACTTGGAGATTCTCTTCCAGCTGTTCTAAACCAGTTCTCATCTGTTTACAGTCATTTTCACTGAATTATTCATGTTTTCATGTAGTTTCCTATATTCTGCCTTCTGGCCCAAGTATAAGCTTTGCCCACTTTATCAAACAACTTCCTACACACTGTTATGAACTGAGGCAGCTAGGGAACATTGTCTCTCAACTGTGTGATAGAGTGTAGTACTACATTTCAGTGAAGTGTAAGGCTTTCTAAAGCTGCCGAACGTGTTTCTTTCTCTATTTCAATGGTATTCTGCCTTGTATAACACACATTTACCACTCTAGTCTCCTTTAAGTAAAGAATATAGGATTCATACAGTGTTTCATGTGATCTTAACTGGAATTACGGATTTCCCTTATCTTAGCTACCTTTTCTACACTAAGAACTGACTTGGAGATTCTCTTTCATCTGTTCTAAACAAGTTCTCATCTGTTTGGAGTCATTTTCTCTGAATTATTCATGTTTTCATGTAGTTTCCTATATTCTGCCTTCTGGCCCAAGTATAAGCTTTGCCCACTTTATCAAAAAACTTCCTACACACTGTTATGAACTGAGGCAGCTAGGGAACATTGTCTCTCAACTGTGTTATAGAGTGTAGTACTACATTTCAGTGAAGTGTAAGGCTTTCCAAAGCTGCCGAACGTGTTTCTTTCTCTATTTCAATGGTATTCTGCCTTCTATAACACACATTTACCACTCTAGTCTCCTTTAAGTAAACAATATAGGATTCATACAGTGTTTGATGTTATCTTAACTCGAATTAAGGATTTCCCTTATCTTAGCTACCTTTTCTACACTAAGAACTGACTTGGAGATTCTCTTTCAGCTGTTCTAAACAAGTTCTCATCTGTTTACAGTCATTTTCAATGAATTATTCATGTTTTCATGTAGTTTCCTATATTCTGCCTTCTGGCCCAAGTATAAGCTTTGCCCACTTTATCAAACAACTTCCTACACACTGTTATAAACTGAGGCAGCTCGGGAACCTTGTCTCTCAACTGTGTGATAGAGTGTAGTGCTACATTTCAGTGAAGTGTAAGGCTTTCCAAAGCTGCCGAACGTGTTTCTTTCTCTATTTCAATGGTATTCTGCCTTGTATAACACACATTTACCACTCTAGTCTCCTTTAAGTAATGAATACAGGATTCATACAGTGTTTGATGTTATCTTAACTCGAATTAAGGATTTCCCTTATCTTAGCTACCTTTTCTACACTAAGAACTGACTTGGAGAATCTCTTTCAGCTGTTCTAAAACAAGTTCTCTTCTGTTTACAGTCATTTTCACTGAATTATTCATGTTTTCATGTAGTTTCCTATATTCTGCCTTCTGGTCCAAGTATAAGCTTTGCCCACTTTATCAAACAACTTCCTACACACTGTAATGAACTGAGGCAGCTCGGGAACATTGTCTCTCAACTATGTCATAGAGTGTAGTACTACATTTCAGTGAAGTGTAAGGCTTTCCAAAGCTGCCGAACGTGTTTCTTTCTCTATTTCAATGGTATTCTGCCTTGTATAACACACATTTACCACTCTAGTCTCCTTTAAGTAAAGAATATAGGAATCATACAGTGTTTCATGTGATCTTAACTGGAATTACGGATTTCCCTTATCTTAGCTACCTTTTCTACACTAAGAACTGACTTGGAGATTCTCTTTCATCTGTTCTAAACAAGTTCTCATCTGTTTGCAGTCATTTTCTCTGAATTATTCATGTTTTCATGTAGTTTCCTATATTCTGCCTTCTGGCCCAAGTATAAGCTTTGCCCACTTTATCAAACAACTTCCTACACACTGTTATGAACTGAGGCAGCTCGGGAACCTTGTCTCTCAACTGTGTGATAGAGTGTAGTGCTACATTTCAGTGAAGTGTAAGGCTTTCCAAAGCTGCCGAACGTGTTTCTTTCTCTATTTCAATGGTATTCTGCCTTGTATAACACACATTTACCACTCTAGTCTCCTTTAAGTAATGAATATAGGATTCATACAGTGTTTGATGTTATCTTAACTCGAATTAAGGATTTCCCTTATCTTAGCTACCTTTTCTACACTAAGAACTGACTTGGAGAATCTCTTTCAGCTGTTCTAAAACAAGTTCTCTTCTGTTTACAGTCATTTTCACTGAATTATTCATGTTTTCATGTAGTTTCCTATATTCTGCCTTCTGGTCCAAGTATAAGCTTTGCCCACTTTATCAAACAACTTCCTACACATTGTTATGAACTAAGGCAGCTCGGGAACATTGTCTCTCAACTGTGTTATAGAGTGTAGTACTACATTTCAGTGAAGTGTAAGGCTTTCCAAAGCTGCCGAACGTGTTTCTTTCTCTATTTCAATGGTATTCTGCCTTGTATAACATACATTTACCACTCTAGTCTCCTTTAAGTAAACAATATAGGATTCATACAGTGTTTGATGTTCTCTTAACTCGAATTAAGGATTTCCCTTATCTTAGCTACCTTTTCTACACTAAGAACTGACTTGGAGATTCTCTTTCAGCTGTTCTAAACCAGTTCTCATCTGTTTACAGTCATTTTCACTGAATTATTCATGTTTTCATGTAGTTTCCTATATTCTGCCTTCTGGTCCAAGTATAAGCTTTGCCCACTTTATCAAACAACTTCCTACACATTGTTATGAACTAAGGCAGCTAGGGAACATTGTCTCTCAACTGTGTTATAGAGTGTAGTACTACATTTCAGTGAAGTGTAAGGCTTTCCAAAGCTGCCGAACGTGTTTCTTTCTCTATTTCAATGGTACTCTGCCTTGTATAACATACATTTACCACTCTAGTCTCCTTTAAGTAAACAATATAGGATTCATACAGTTTTTGATGTTATCTTAACTCGAATTAAGGATTTCCCTTATCTTAGCTACCTTTTCTACACTAAGAACTGACTTGGAGATTCTCTTTCAGCTGTTCTAAACCAGTTCTCATCTGTTTACAGTCATTTTCACTGAATTATTCATGTTTTCATGTAGTTTCCTATATTCTGCCTTCTGGCCCAAGTATAAGCTTTGCCCACTTTATCAAACAACTTCCTACACACTGTTATGAACTGAGGCAGCTAGGGAACATTGTCTCTCAACTGTGTGATAGAGTGTAGTACTACATTTCAGTGAAGTGTAAGGCTTTCTAAAGCTGCCGAACGTGTTTCTTTCTCTATTTCAATGGTATTCTGCCTTGTATAACACACATTTACCACTCTAGTCTCCTTTAAGTAAAGAATATAGGATTCATACAGTGTTTCATGTGATCTTAACTGGAATTACGGATTTCCCTTATCTTAGCTACCTTTTCTACACTAAGAACTGACTTGGAGATTCTCTTTCATCTGTTCTAAACAAGTTCTCATCTGTTTGGAGTCATTTTCTCTGAATTATTCATGTTTTCATGTAGTTTCCTATATTCTGCCTTCTGGCCCAAGTATAAGCTTTGCCCACTTTATCAAAAAACTTCCTACACACTGTTATGAACTGAGGCAGCTAGGGAACATTGTCTCTCAACTGTGTTATAGAGTGTAGTACTACATTTCAGTGAAGTGTAAGGCTTTCCAAAGCTGCCGAACGTGTTTCTTTCTCTATTTCAATGGTATTCTGCCTTCTATAACACACATTTACCACTCTAGTCTCCTTTAAGTAAACAATATAGGATTCATACAGTGTTTGATGTTATCTTAACTCGAATTAAGGATTTCCCTTATCTTAGCTACCTTTTCTACACTAAGAACTGACTTGGAGATTCTCTTTCAGCTGTTCTAAACAAGTTCTCATCTGTTTACAGTCATTTTCAATGAATTATTCATGTTTTCATGTAGTTTCCTATATTCTGCCTTCTGGCCCAAGTATAAGCTTTGCCCACTTTATCAAACAACTTCCTACACACTGTTATAAACTGAGGCAGCTCGGGAACCTTGTCTCTCAACTGTGTGATAGAGTGTAGTGCTACATTTCAGTGAAGTGTAAGGCTTTCCAAAGCTGCCGAACGTGTTTCTTTCTCTATTTCAATGGTATTCTGCCTTGTATAACACACATTTACCACTCTAGTCTCCTTTAAGTAATGAATATAGGATTCATACAGTGTTTGATGTTATCTTAACTCGAATTAAGGATTTCCCTTATCTTAGCTACCTTTTCTACACTAAGAACTGACTTGGAGAATCTCTTTCAGCTGTTCTAAAACAAGTTCTCTTCTGTTTACAGTCATTTTCACTGAATTATTCATGTTTTCATGTAGTTTCCTATATTCTGCCTTCTGGTCCAAGTATAAGCTTTGCCCACTTTATCAAACAACTTCCTACACACTGTTATGAACTGAGGCAGCTCGGGAACATTGTCTCTCAACTGTGTCATAGAGTGTAGTACTACATTTCAGTGAAGTGTAAGGCTTTCCAAAGCTGCCGAACGTGTTTCTTTCTCTATTTCAATGGTATTCTGCCTTGTATAACACACATTTACCACTCTAGTCTCCTTTTAAGTAATAAATATAGCATTCATACAGTGTTTGATGTTATCTTAACTCGAATTAAGGATTTCCCTTATCTTAGCTACCTTTTCTACACTAAGAACTGACTTGGAGATTCTCTTTCAGCTGTTCTAAACCAGTTCTCATCTGTCTACAGTCATTTTCACTGAATTATTCATGTTTCCATGTAGTTTCCTATATTCTGCCTTCTGGCCCAAGTATAAGCTTTGCCCACTTTATCAAACAACTTCCTACACACTGTTATGAACTGAGGCAGCTCGGGAACATTGTCTCTCAACTGTGTGATAGAGTGTAGTACTACATTTCAGTGAAGTGTAAGGCTTTCCAAAGCTGCCGAACGTGTTTCTTTCTCTATTTCAATGGTATTCTGCCTTGTATAACACACATTTACCACTCTAGTCTCCTTTAAGTAAAGAATATAGGAATCATACAGTGTTTCATGTGATCTTAACTGGAATTACGGATTTCCCTTATCTTAGCTATCTTTTCTACACTAAGAACTGACTTGGAGATTCTCTTTCATCTGTTCTAAACAAGTTCTCATCTGTTTGCAGTCATTTTCTCTGAATTATTCATGTTTTCATGTAGTTTCCTATATTCTGCCTTCTGGCCCAAGTATAAGCTTTGCCCACTTTATCAAACAACTTCCTACACACTGTTATGAACTGAGGCAGCTCGGGAACCTTGTCTCTCAACTGTGTGATAGAGTGTAGTGCTACATTTCAGTGAAGTGTAAGGCTTTCCAAAGCTGCCGAACGTGTTTCTTTCTCTATTTCAATGGTATTCTGCCTTGTATAACACACATTTACCACTCTAGTCTCCTTTAAGTAAAGAATATAGGATTCATACAGTGTTTCATGTGATCTTAACTGGCATTATGGATTTCCCTTATCTTCGCTACCTTTTCTACACTAAGAACTGACTTAGAGATTCTCTTTCATCTGTTCTAAACAAGTTCTCATCTGTTTGCAGTCATTTTCTCTGAATTATTCATGTTTTCATGTAGTTTCCTATATTCTGCCTTTTTTCCCAAGTATAAGCTTGGCCGACTTTATCAAACAACTTCCTACACACTGTTATGAACTGAGGCAGCTCGGGAACATTGTCTCTCAACTGTGTTATAGAGTGTAGTACTACATTTCAGTGAAGTGTAAGGCTTTCCAAAGCTGCCGAACGTGTTTCTTTCTCTATTTCAATGGTATTCTGCCTTGTATAACACACATTTACCACTCTAGTCTCCTTTAAGTAATGAATATAGGATTCATACAGTGTTTGATGTTATCTTAACTCGAATTAAGGATTTCCCTTATCTTAGCTACCTTTTCTACACTAAGAACTGACTTGGAGAATATCTTTCAGCTGTTCTAAAACAAGTTCTCTTCTGTTTACAGTCATTTTCACTGAATTATTCATGTTTTCATGTAGTTTCCTATATTCTGCCTTCCGGTCCAAGTATAAGCTTTGCCCACTTTATCAAACAAGTTCCTACACATTGTTATGAACTAAGGCAGCTAGGGAACATTGTCTCTCAACTGTGTTATAGAGTGTAGTACTACATTTCAGTGAAGTGTAAGGCTTTCCAAAGCTGCCGAACGTGTTTCTTTCTCTATTTCAATGGTATTCTGCCTTATATAACATACATTTACCACTCTAGTCTCCTTTAAGTAAACAATATAGGATTCATACAGTGTTTGATGTTATCTTAACTCGAATTAAGGATTTCCCTTATCTTAGCTACAATTTCTACACTAAGAACTGACTTGGAGATTCTCTTTCAGCTGTTCTAAACCAGTTCTCATCTGTTTACAGTCATTTTCACTGAATTATTCATGTTTTCATGTAGTTTCCTATATTCTGCCTTCTGGCCCAAGTATAAGCTTTGCCCACTATATCAAACAACTTCCTACACACTGTTATGAACTGAGGCAGCTCGGGAACATTGTCTCTCAACTGTGTGATAGAGTGTAGTACTACATTTCAGTGAAGTGTAAGGCTTTCCAAAGCTGCCGAACGTGTTTCTTTCTCTATTTCAATGGTATTCTGCCTTGTATAACACACATTTACCACTCTAGTCTCCTTTAAGTAAAGAATATAGGATTCATACAGTGTTTCATGTGATCTTAACTGGAATTACGGATTTCCCTTATCTTAGCTACCTTTTCTACACTAAGAACTGACTTGGAGATTCTCTTTCATCTGTTCTAAACAAGTTCTCATCTGTTTGGAGTCATTTTCTCTGAATTATTCATGTTTTCATGTAGTTTCCTATATTCTGCCTTCTGGCCCAAGTATAAGCTGTGCCCACTTTATCAAACAACTTCCTACACACTGGTATGAACTGAGGCAGCTCGGGAACATTGTCTCTCAACTGTGTTATAGAGTGTAGTACTACATTTCAGTGAAGTGTAAGGCTTTCCAAAGCTGCCGAACGTGTTTCTTTCTCTATTTCAATGGTATTCTGCCTTGTATAACACACTTTTACCACTCTAGTCTCCTTTAAGTAAACAATATAGGATTCATACAGTGTTTGATGTTATCTTAACTCGAATTAAGGATTTCCGTTATCTTAGCTACCTTTTCTACACTAAGAACTGACTTGGAGATTCTCTTTCAGCTGTTCTAAACAAGTTCTCATCTGTTTACACTCATTTTCAATGAATTATTCATGTTTTCATGTAGTTTCCTATATTCTGCCTTCTGGCCCAAGTATAAGCTTTGCCCACTTTATCAAACAACTTCCTACACACTGTTATAAACTGACGCAGCTCGGGAACCTTGTCTCTCAACTGTGTGATAGAGTGTAGTGCTACATTTCAGTGAAGTGTAAGGCTTTCCAAAGCTGCCGAACGTGTTTCTTTCTCTATTTCAATGGTATTCTGCCTTGTATAACACACATTTACCACTCTAGTCTCCTTTAAGTAATGAATATAGGAGTCATACAGTGTTTGATGTTATCTTAACTCGAATTAAGGATTTCCCTTATCTTAGCTACCTTTTCTACACTAAGAACTGACTTGGAGAATCTCTTTCAGCTGTTCTAAAACAAGTTCTCTTCTGTTTACAGTCATTTTCACTGAATTATTCATGTTTTCATGTAGTTTCCTATATTCTGCCTTCTGGTCCAAGTATAAGCTTTGCCCACTTTATCAAACAACTTCCTACACACTGTTATGAACTGAGGCAGCTCGGGAACATTGTCTCTCAACTGTGTCATAGAGTGTAGTACTACATTTCAGTGAAGTGTAAGGCTTTCCAAAGCTGCCGAACGTGTTTCTTTCTCTATTTCAATGGTATTCTGCCTTATATAACATACATTTACCACTCTAGTCTCCTTTAAGTAAACAATATAGGATTCATACAGTGTTTGATGTTATCTTAACTCGAATTAAGGATTTCCCTTATCTTAGCTACAATTTCTACACTAAGAACTGACTTGGAGATTCTCTTTCAGCTGTTCTAAACCAGTTCTCATCTGTTTACAGTCATTTTCACTGAATTATTCATGTTTTCATGTAGTTTCCTATATTCTGCCTTCTGGCCCAAGTATAAGCTTTGCCCACTATATCAAACAACTTCCTACACACTGTTATGAACTGAGGCAGCTCGGGAACATTGTCTCTCAACTGTGTGATAGAGTGTAGTACTACATTTCAGTGAAGTGTAAGGCTTTCCAAAGCTGCCGAACGTGTTTCTTTCTCTATTTCAATGGTATTCTGCCTTGTATAACACACATTTACCACTCTAGTCTCCTTTAAGTAAAGAATATAGGATTCATACAGTGTTTCATGTGATCTTAACTGGAATTACGGATTTCCCTTATCTTAGCTACCTTTTCTACACTAAGAACTGACTTGGAGATTCTCTTTCATCTGTTCTAAACAAGTTCTCATCTGTTTGGAGTCATTTTCTCTGAATTATTCATGTTTTCATGTAGTTTCCTATATTCTGCCTTCTGGCCCAAGTATAAGCTGTGCCCACTTTATCAAACAACTTCCTACACACTGGTATGAACTGAGGCAGCTCGGGAACATTGTCTCTCAACTGTGTTATAGAGTGTAGTACTACATTTCAGTGAAGTGTAAGGCTTTCCAAAGCTGCCGAACGTGTTTCTTTCTCTATTTCAATGGTATTCTGCCTTGTATAACACACTTTTACCACTCTAGTCTCCTTTAAGTAAACAATATAGGATTCATACAGTGTTTGATGTTATCTTAACTCGAATTAAGGATTTCCGTTATCTTAGCTACCTTTTCTACACTAAGAACTGACTTGGAGATTCTCTTTCAGCTGTTCTAAACAAGTTCTCATCTGTTTACACTCATTTTCAATGAATTATTCATGTTTTCATGTAGTTTCCTATATTCTGCCTTCTGGCCCAAGTATAAGCTTTGCCCACTTTATCAAACAACTTCCTACACACTGTTATAAACTGACGCAGCTCGGGAACCTTGTCTCTCAACTGTGTGATAGAGTGTAGTGCTACATTTCAGTGAAGTGTAAGGCTTTCCAAAGCTGCCGAACGTGTTTCTTTCTCTATTTCAATGGTATTCTGCCTTGTATAACACACATTTACCACTCTAGTCTCCTTTAAGTAATGAATATAGGAGTCATACAGTGTTTGATGTTATCTTAACTCGAATTAAGGATTTCCCTTATCTTAGCTACCTTTTCTACACTAAGAACTGACTTGGAGAATCTCTTTCAGCTGTTCTAAAACAAGTTCTCTTCTGTTTACAGTCATTTTCACTGAATTATTCATGTTTTCATGTAGTTTCCTATATTCTGCCTTCTGGTCCAAGTATAAGCTTTGCCCACTTTATCAAACAACTTCCTACACACTGTTATGAACTGAGGCAGCTCGGGAACATTGTCTCTCAACTGTGTCATAGAGTGTAGTACTACATTTCAGTGAAGTGTAAGGCTTTCCAAAGCTGCCGAACGTGTTTCTTTCTCTATTTCAATGTTATTCTGCCTTGTATAACACACATTTACCACTCTAGTCTCCTTTTAAGTAATGAATATAGCATTCATACAGTGTTTGATGTTATCTTAACTCGAATTAAGGATTTCCCTTATCTTAGCTACCTTTTCTACACTAAGAACTGACTTGGAGATTCTCTTTCAGCTGTTCTAAACCAGTTCTCATCTGTCTACAGTCATTTTCACTGAATTATTCATGTTTCCATGTAGTTTCCTATATTCTGCCTTCTGGCCCAAGTATAAGCTTTGCCCACTTTATCAAACAACTTCCTACACACTGTTATGAACTGAGGCAGCTCGGGAACATTGTCTCTCAACTGTGTGATAGAGTGTAGTACTACATTTCAGTGAAGTGTAAGGCTTTCCAAAGCTGCCGAACGTGTTTCTTTCTCTATTTCAATGGTATTCTGCCTTGTATAACACACATTTACCACTCTAGTCTCCTTTAAGTAATGAATATAGGATTCATACAGTGTTTGATGTTATCTTAACTTGAATTAAGTATTTCCCTTATCTTAGCTACCTTTTCTACACTAAGAACTGACTTGGAGAATATCTTTCAGCTGTTCTAAAACAAGTTCTCTTCTGTTTACAGTCATTTTCACTGAATTATTCATGTTTTCATGTAGTTTCCTATATTCTGCCTTCCGGTCCAAGTATAAGCTTTGCCCACTTTATCAAACAAGTTCCTACACATTGTTATGAACTAAGGCAGCTAGGGAACATTGTCTCTCAACTGTGTTATAGAGTGTAGTACTACATTTCAGTGAAGTGTAAGGCTTTCCAAAGCTGCCGAACGTGTTTCTTTCTCTATTTCAATGGTATTCTGCCTTGTATAACACACATTTACCACTCTAGTCTCCTTTAAGTAATGAATATAGGATTCATACAGTGTTTGATGTTATCTTAACTCGAATTAAGGATTTCCCTTATCTTAGCTACCTTTTCTACACTAAGAACTGACTTGGAGATTCTCTTTCAGCTGTTCTAAACCAGTTCTCATCTGTTTACAGTCATTTTCACTGAATTATTCATGTTTTCATGTAGTTTCCTATATTCTGCCTTCTGGCCCAAGTATAAGCTTTGCCCACTTTATCAAACAACTTCCTACACACTGTTATGAACTGAGGCAGCTCGGGAACCTTGTCTCTCAACTGTGTGATAGAGTGTAGTGCTACATTTCAGTGAAGTGTAAGGCTTTCCAAAGCTGCCGAACGTGTTTCTTTCTCTATTTCAATGGTATTCTGCCTTGTATAACACACATTTACCACTCTAGTCTCCTTTAAGCAATGACTATAGGATTCATACAGTGTTTGATGTTATCTTAACTCGAATTAAGGATTTCCCTTATCTTAGCTACCTTTTCTACACTAAGAACTGACTTGGAGAATCTCTTTCAGCTGTTCTAAAACAAGTTCTCTTCTGTTTACAGTCATTTTCAATGAATTATTCATGTTTTCATGTAGTTTCCTATATTCTGCCTTCTGGTCCAAGTATAAGCTTTGCCCACTTTGTCAAACAACTTCCTACACATTGTTATGAACTAAGGCAGCTAGGGAACATTGTCTCTCAACTGTGTTATAGAGTGTAGTACTACATTTCAGTGAAGTGTAAGGCTTTCCAAAGCTGCCGAACGTGTTTCTTTCTCTATTTCAATGGTATTCTGCCTTGTATAACATACATTTACCACTCTAGTCTCCTTTAAGTAAACAATATAGGATTCATACAGTGTTTGATGTTATCTTAACTGGAATTAAGGATTTCCCTTATCTTAGCTACCATTTCTACACTAAGAACTGACTTGGAGATTCTCTTTCAGCTGTTCTAAACAAGTTCTCTTCTGTTTACAGTCATTTTCAATGAATTATTCATGTTTTCATGTAGTTTCCTATATTCTGCCTTCTGGTCCAAGTATAAGCTTTGCCCACTTTGTCAAACAACTTCCTACACATTGTTATGAACTAAGGCAGCTAGGGAACATTGTCTCTCAACTGTGTTATAGAGTGTAGTACTACATTTCAGTGAAGTGTAAGGCTTTCCAAAGCTGCCGAACGTGTTTCTTTCTCTATTTCAATGGTGTTCTGCCTTGTATAACACACATTTACCACTCTAGTCTCCTTAAAGTAATGAATATAGGATTCATACAGTGTTTGATGTTATCTTAACTGGAATTAAGGATTTCCCTTATCTTAGCTACCTTTTCTACACTAAGAACTGACTTGGAGAATCTCTTTCAGCTGTTCTAAAACAAGTTCTCTTCTGTTTACAGTCATTTTCACTGAATTATTCATGTTTTCATGTAGTTTCCTATATTCTGCCTTCTGGCCCAAGTATAAGCTTTGCCGACTTTATCAAACAACTTCCTACACACTGTTATGAACTGAGGCAGCTCGGGAACATTGTCTCTCAACTGTGTTATAGAGTGTAGTACTACATTTCAGTGAAGTGTAAGGCTTTCCAAAGCTGCCGAACGTGTTTCTTTCTCTATTTCAATGGTATTCTGCCTTGTATAACACACATTTACCACTCTAGTCTCCTTTAAGTAATGAATATAGGATTCATACAGTGTTTGATGTTATCTTAACTCGAATTAAGGATTTCCCTTATCTTAGCTACCTTTTCTACACTAAGAACTGACTTGGAGATTCTCTTTCAGCTGTTCTAAACCAGTTCTCATCTGTCTACTGTCATTTTCACTGAATTATTCATGTTTCCATGTAGTTTCCTATATTCTGCCTTCTGGCCCAAGTATAAGCTTTGCCCACTTTATCAAACAACTTCCTACACACTGTTATGAACTGAGGCAGCTCGGGAACATTGTCTCTCAACTGTGTGATAGAGTGTAGTACTACATTTCAGTGAAGTGTAAGGCTTTCCAAAGCTGCCGAACGTGTTTCTTTCTCTATTTCAATGGTATTCTGCCTTGTATAACACACATTTACCACTCTAGTCTCCTTTAAGTAAAGAATATAGGAATCATGCAGTGTTTCATGTGATCTTAACTGGAATTACGGATTTCCCTTATCTTAGCTACCTTTTCTACACTAAGAACTGACTTGGAGATTCTCTTTCATCTGTTCTAAACAAGTTCTCATCTGTTTGCAGTCATTTTCTCTGAATTATTCATGTTTTCATGTAGTTTCCTATATTCTGCCTTCTGGCACAAGTATAAGCTTTGCCCACTTTATCAAACAACTTCCTACACACTGTTATGAACTGAGGCAGCTCGGGAACCTTGTCTCTCAACTGTGTGATAGAGTGTAGTGCTACATTTCAGTGAAGTGTAAGGCTTTCCAAAGCTGCCGAACGTGTTTCTTTCTCTATTTCAATGGTATTCTGCCTTGTATAACACACATTTACCACTCTAGTCTCCTTTAAGTAAAGAATATAGGATTCATACAGTGTTTCATGTGATCTTAACTGGCATTATGGATTTCCCTTATCTTCGCTACCTTTTCTACACTAAGAACTGACTTAGAGATTCTCTTTCATCTGTTCTAAACAAGTTCTCATCTGTTTGCAGTCATTTTCTCTGAATTATTCATGTTTTCATGTAGTTTCCTATATTCTGCCTTTTTTCCCAAGTATAAGCTTTGCCGACTTTATCAAACAACTTCCTACACACTGTTATGAACTGAGGCAGCTCGGGAACATTGTCTCTCAACTGTGTTATAGAGTGTAGTACTACATTTCAGTGAAGTGTAAGGCTTTCCAAAGCTGCCGAACGTGTTTCTTTCTCTATTTCAATGGTATTCTGCCTTGTATAACACACATTTACCACTCTAGTCTCCTTTAAGTAATGAATATAGGATTCATACAGTGTTTGATGTTATCTTAACTCGAATTAAGGATTTCCCTTATCTTAGCTACCTTTTCTACACTAAGAACTGACTTGGAGAATATCTTTCAGCTGTTCTAAACAAGTTCTCATCTGTTTGGAGTCATTTTCTCTGAATTATTCATGTTTTCATGTAGTTTCCTATATTCTGCCTTCTGGCCCAAGTATAAGCTGTGCCCACTTTATCAAACAACTTCCTACACACTGGTATGAACTGAGGCAGCTCGGGAACATTGTCTCTCAACTGTGTTATAGAGTGTAGTACTACATTTCAGTGAAGTGTAAGGCTTTCCAAAGCTGCCGAACGTGTTTCTTTCTCTATTTCAATGGTATTCTGCCTTGTATAACACACATTTACCACTCTAGTCTCCTTTAAGTAATGAATATAGGATTCATACAGTGTTTGATGTTATCTTAACTCGAATTAAGGATTTCCCTTATCTTAGCTACCTTTTCTACACTAAGAACTGACTTGGAGATTCTCTTTCAGCTGTTCTAAACCAGTTCTCATCTGTTTACAGTCATTTTCACTGAATTATTCATGTTTTCATGTAGTTTCCTATATTCTGCCTTCTGGCCCAAGTATAAGCTTTGCCCACTTTATCAAACAACTTCCTACACACTGTTATGAACTGAGGCAGCTCGGGAACCTTGTCTCTCAACTGTGTGATAGAGTGTAGTGCTACATTTCAGTGAAGTGTAAGGCTTTCCAAAGCTGCCGAACGTGTTTCTTTCTATATTTCAATGGTATTCTGCCTTGTATAACACACATTTACCACTCTAGTCTCCTTTAAGTAATGACTATAGGATTCATACAGTGTTTGATGTTATCTTAACTCGAATTAAGGATTTCCCTTATCTTAGCTACCTTTTCTACACTAAGAACTGACTTGGAGAATCTCTTTCAGCTGTTCTAAAACAAGTTCTCTTCTGTTTACAGTCATTTTCAATGAATTATTCATGTTTTCATGTAGTTTCCTATATTCTGCCTTCTGGTCCAAGTATAAGCTTTGCCCACTTTGTCAAACAACTTCCTACACATTGTTATGAACTAAGGCAGCTAGGGAACATTGTCTCTCAACTGTGTTATAGAGTGTAGTACTACATTTCAGTGAAGTGTAAGGCTTTCCAAAGCTGCCGAACGTGTTTCTTTCTCTATTTCAATGGTATTCTGCCTTGTATAACATACATTTACCACTCTAGTCTCCTTTAAGTAAACAATATAGGATTCATACAGTGTTTGATGTTATCTTAACTCGAATTAAGGATTTCCCTTATCTTAGCTACCATTTCTACACTAAGAACTGACTTGGAGATTCTCTTTCAGCTGTTCTAAACAAGTTCTCATCTGTTTACAGTCATTTTCTATGAATTATTCATGTTTTCATGTAGTTTCCTATATTCTGCCTTCTGGTCCAAGTATAAGCTTTGCCCACTTTATCAAAAAACTTCCTACACACTGTTATGAACTGAGGCAGCTCGGGAACATTGTCTCTCCACTGTGTTATAGAGTGTAGTACTACAGTTCAGTGAAGTGTAAGGCTTTCCAAAGCTGCCGAACGTGTTTCTTTCTCTATTTCAATGGTATTCTGCCTTGTATAACACACATTTACCACTCTAGTCTCCTTTAAGTAAAGAATATAGGAATCATACAGTGTTTCATGTGATCTTAACTGGAATTACGGATTTCCCTTATCTTAGCTACCTTTTCTACACTAAGAACTGACTTGGAGATTCTCTTTCATCTGTTCTAAACAAGTTCTCATCTGTTTGCAGTCATTTTCTCTGAATTATTCATGTTTTCATGTAGTTTCCTATATTCTGCCTTCTGGCACAAGTATAAGCTTTGCCCACTTTATCAAACAACTTCCTACACACTGTTATGAACTGAGGCAGCTCGGGAACATTGTCTCTCAACTGTGTGATAGAGTGTAGTACTACATTTCAGTGAAGTGTAAGGCTTTCCAAAGCTGCCGAACGTGTTTCTTTCTCTATTTCAATGGTATTCTGCCTTGTATAACACACATTTACCACTCTAGTCTCCTTTAAGTAATGAATATAGGATTCATACAGTGTTTGATGTTATCTTAACTTGAATTAAGTATTTCCCTTATCTTAGCTACCTTTTCTACACTAAGAACTGACTTGGAGAATATCTTTCAGCTGTTCTAAAACAAGTTCTCTTCTGTTTACAGTCATTTTCACTGAATTATTCATGTTTTCATGTAGTTTCCTATATTCTGCCTTCCGGTCCAAGTATAAGCTTTGCCCACTTTATCAAACAAGTTCCTACACATTGTTATGAACTAAGGCAGCTAGGGAACATTGTCTCTCAACTGTGTTATAGAGTGTAGTACTACATTTCAGTGAAGTGTAAGGCTTTCCAAAGCTGCCGAACGTGTTTCTTTCTCTATTTCAATGGTATTCTGCCTTGTATAACACACATTTACCACTCTAGTCTCCTTTAAGTAATGAATATAGGATTCATACAGTGTTTGATGTTATCTTAACTCGAATTAAGGATTTCCCTTATCTTAGCTACCTTTTCTACACTAAGAACTGACTTGGAGATTCTCTTTCAGCTGTTCTAAACCAGTTCTCATCTGTTTACAGTCATTTTCACTGAATTATTCATGTTTTCATGTAGTTTCCTATATTCTGCCTTCTGGCCCAAGTATAAGCTTTGCCCACTTTATCAAACAACTTCCTACACACTGTTATGAACTGAGGCAGCTCGGGAACCTTGTCTCTCAACTGTGTGATAGAGTGTAGTGCTACATTTCAGTGAAGTGTAAGGCTTTCCAAAGCTGCCGAACGTGTTTCTTTCTCTATTTCAATGGTATTCTGCCTTGTATAACACACATTTACCACTCTAGTCTCCTTTAAGCAATGACTATAGGATTCATACAGTGTTTGATGTTATCTTAACTCGAATTAAGGATTTCCCTTATCTTAGCTACCTTTTCTACACTAAGAACTGACTTGGAGAATCTCTTTCAGCTGTTCTAAAACAAGTTCTCTTCTGTTTACAGTCATTTTCAATGAATTATTCATGTTTTCATGTAGTTTCCTATATTCTGCCTTCTGGTCCAAGTATAAGCTTTGCCCACTTTGTCAAACAACTTCCTACACATTGTTATGAACTAAGGCAGCTAGGGAACATTGTCTCTCAACTGTGTTATAGAGTGTAGTACTACATTTCAGTGAAGTGTAAGGCTTTCCAAAGCTGCCGAACGTGTTTCTTTCTCTATTTCAATGGTATTCTGCCTTGTATAACATACATTTACCACTCTAGTCTCCTTTAAGTAAACAATATAGGATTCATACAGTGTTTGATGTTATCTTAACTGGAATTAAGGATTTCCCTTATCTTAGCTACCATTTCTACACTAAGAACTGACTTGGAGATTCTCTTTCAGCTGTTCTAAACAAGTTCTCTTCTGTTTACAGTCATTTTCAATGAATTATTCATGTTTTCATGTAGTTTCCTATATTCTGCCTTCTGGTCCAAGTATAAGCTTTGCCCACTTTGTCAAACAACTTCCTACACATTGTTATGAACTAAGGCAGCTAGGGAACATTGTCTCTCAACTGTGTTATAGAGTGTAGTACTACATTTCAGTGAAGTGTAAGGCTTTCCAAAGCTGCCGAACGTGTTTCTTTCTCTATTTCAATGGTGTTCTGCCTTGTATAACACACATTTACCACTCTAGTCTCCTTAAAGTAATGAATATAGGATTCATACAGTGTTTGATGTTATCTTAACTGGAATTAAGGATTTCCCTTATCTTAGCTACCTTTTCTACACTAAGAACTGACTTGGAGAATCTCTTTCAGCTGTTCTAAAACAAGTTCTCTTCTGTTTACAGTCATTTTCACTGAATTATTCATGTTTTCATGTAGTTTCCTATATTCTGCCTTCTGGCCCAAGTATAAGCTTTGCCCACTTTATCAAACAACTTCCTACACACTGTTATGAACTGAGGCAGCTCGGGAACCTTGTCTCTCAACTGTGTGATAGAGTGTAGTGCTACATTTCAGTGAAGTGTAAGGCTTTCCAAAGCTGCCGAACGTGTTTCTTTCTCTATTTCAATGGTATTCTGCCTTGTATAACACACATTTACCACTCTAGTCTCCTTTAAGTAAAGAATATAGGATTCATACAGTGTTTCATGTGATCTTAACTGGCATTATGGATTTCCCTTATCTTCGCTACCTTTTCTACACTAAGAACTGACTTAGAGATTCTCTTTCATCTGTTCTAAACAAGTTCTCATCTGTTTGCAGTCATTTTCTCTGAATTATTCATGTTTTCATGTAGTTTCCTATATTCTGCCTTTTTTCCCAAGTATAAGCTTTGCCGACTTTATCAAACAACTTCCTACACACTGTTATGAACTGAGGCAGCTCGGGAACATTGTCTCTCAACTGTGTTATAGAGTGTAGTACTACATTTCAGTGAAGTGTAAGGCTTTCCAAAGCTGCCGAACGTGTTTCTTTCTCTATTTCAATGGTATTCTGCCTTGTATAACACACATTTACCACTCTAGTCTCCTTTAAGTAATGAATATAGGATTCATACAGTGTTTGATGTTATCTTAACTCGAATTAAGGATTTCCCTTATCTTAGCTACCTTTTCTACACTAAGAACTGACTTGGAGATTCTCTTTCAGCTGTTCTAAACCAGTTCTCATCTGTTTACAGTCATTTTCACTGAATTATTCATGTTTTCATGTAGTTTCCTATATTCTGCCTTCTGGCCCAAGTATAAGCTTTGCCCACTTTATCAAACAACTTCCTACACACTGTTATGAACTGAGGCAGCTCGGGAACCTTGTCTCTCAACTGTGTGATAGAGTGTAGTGCTACATTTCAGTGAAGTGTAAGGCTTTCCAAAGCTGCCGAACGTGTTTCTTTCTATATTTCAATGGTATTCTGCCTTGTATAACACACATTTACCACTCTAGTCTCCTTTAAGTAATGACTATAGGATTCATACAGTGTTTGATGTTATCTTAACTCGAATTAAGGATTTCCCTTATCTTAGCTACCTTTTCTACACTAAGAACTGACTTGGAGAATCTCTTTCAGCTGTTCTAAAACAAGTTCTCTTCTGTTTACAGTCATTTTCAATGAATTATTCATGTTTTCATGTAGTTTCCTATATTCTGCCTTCTGGTCCAAGTATAAGCTTTGCCCACTTTGTCAAACAACTTCCTACACATTGTTATGAACTAAGGCAGCTAGGGAACATTGTCTCTCAACTGTGTTATAGAGTGTAGTACTACATTTCAGTGAAGTGTAAGGCTTTCCAAAGCTGCCGAACGTGTTTCTTTCTCTATTTCAATGGTATTCTGCCTTGTATAACATACATTTACCACTCTAGTCTCCTTTAAGTAAACAATATAGGATTCATACAGTGTTTGATGTTATCTTAACTCGAATTAAGGATTTCCCTTATCTTAGCTACCATTTCTACACTAAGAACTGACTTGGAGATTCTCTTTCAGCTGTTCTAAACAAGTTCTCATCTGTTTACAGTCATTTTCTATGAATTATTCATGTTTTCATGTAGTTTCCTATATTCTGCCTTCTGGTCCAAGTATAAGCTTTGCCCACTTTATCAAAAAACTTCCTACACACTGTTATGAACTGAGGCAGCTCGGGAACATTGTCTCTCCACTGTGTTATAGAGTGTAGTACTACAGTTCAGTGAAGTGTAAGGCTTTCCAAAGCTGCCGAACGTGTTTCTTTCTCTATTTCAATGGTATTCTGCCTTGTATAACACACATTTACCACTCTAGTCTCCTTTAAGTAAAGAATATAGGAATCATACAGTGTTTCATGTGATCTTAACTGGAATTACGGATTTCCCTTATCTTAGCTACCTTTTCTACACTAAGAACTGACTTGGAGATTCTCTTTCATCTGTTCTAAACAAGTTCTCATCTGTTTGCAGTCATTTTCTCTGAATTATTCATGTTTTCATGTAGTTTCCTATATTCTGCCTTCTGGCACAAGTATAAGCTTTGCCCACTTTATCAAACAACTTCCTACACACTGTTATGAACTGAGGCAGCTCGGGAACCTTGTCTCTCAACTGTGTGATAGAGTGTAGTGCTACATTTCAGTGAAGTGTAAGGCTTTCCAAAGCTGCCGAACGTGTTTCTTTCTCTATTTCAATGGTATTCTGCCTTGTATAACACACATTTACCACTCTAGTCTCCTTTAAGTAAAGAATATAGGATTCATACAGTGTTTCATGTGATCTTAACTGGCATTATGGATTTCCCTTATCTTCCCTACCTTTTCTACACTAAGAACTGACTTAGAGATTCTCTTTCATCTGTTCTAAACAAGTTCTCATCTGTTTGCAGTCATTTTCTCTGAATTATTCATGTTTTCATGTAGTTTCCTATATTCTGCCTTTTTTCCCAAGTATAAGCTTTGCCGACTTTATCAAACAACTTCCTACACACTGTTATGAACAGAGGCAGCTCGGGAACATTGTCTCTCAACTGTGTTATAGAGTGTAGTACTACATTTCAGTGAAGTGTAAGGCTTTCCAAAGCTGCCGAACGTGTTTCTTTCTCTATTTCAATGGTATTCTGCCTTGTATAACACACATTTACCACTCTAGTCTCCTTTAAGTAATGAATATAGGATTCATACAGTGTTTGATGTTATCTTAACTCGAATTAAGGATTTCCCTTATCTTAGCTACCTTTTCTACACTAAGAACTGACTTGGAGAATATCTTTCAGCTGTTCTAAAACAAGTTCTCTTCTGTTTACAGTCATTTTCACTGAATTATTCATGTTTTCATGTAGTTTCCTATATTCTGCCTTCCGGTCCAAGTATAAGCTTTGCCCACTATATCAAACAACTTCCTACACACTGTTATGAACTGAGGCAGCTCGGGAACATTGTCTCTCAACTGTGTGATAGAGTGTAGTACTACATTTCAGTGAAGTGTAAGGCTTTCCAAAGCTGCCGAACGTGTTTCTTTCTCTATTTCAATGGTATTATGCCTTGTATAACACACATTTACCACTCTAGTCTCCTTTAAGTAAAGAATATAGGATTCATACAGTGTTTCATATGATCTTAACTGGAATTACGGATTTCCCTTATCTTAGCTACCTTTTCTACACTAAGAACTGACTTGGAGATTCTCTTTCATCTGTTCTAAACAAGTTCTCATCTGTTTGGAGTCATTTTCTCTGAATTATTCATGTTTTCATGTAGTTTCCTATATTCTGCCTTCTGGCCCAAGTATAAGCTGTGCCCACTTTATCAAACAACTTCCTACACACTGGTATGAACTGAGGCAGCTCGGGAACATTGTCTCTCAACTGTGTTATAGAGTGTAGTACTACATTTCAGTGAAGTGTAAGGCTTTCCAAAGCTGCCGAACGTGTTTCTTTCTCTATTTCAATGGTATTCTGCCTTGTATAACACACATTTACCACTCTAGTCTCCTTTAAGTAATGAATATAGGATTCATACAGTGTTTGATGTTATCTTAACTCGAATTAAGGATTTCCCTTATCTTAGCTACCTTTTCTACACTAAGAACTGACTTGGAGATTCTCTTTCAGCTGTTCTAAACCAGTTCTCATCTGTTTACAGTCATTTTCACTGAATTATTCATGTTTTCATGTAGTTTCCTATATTCTGCCTTCTGGCCCAAGTATAAGCTTTGCCCACTTTATCAAACAACTTCCTACACACTGTTATGAACTGAGGCAGCTCGGGAACCTTGTCTCTCAACTGTGTGATAGAGTGTAGTGCTACATTTCAGTGAAGTGTAAGGCTTTCCAAAGCTGCCGAACGTGTTTCTTTCTATATTTCAATGGTATTCTGCCTTGTATAACACACATTTACCACTCTAGTCTCCTTTAAGTAATGACTATAGGATTCATACAGTGTTTGATGTTATCTTAACTCGAATTAAGGATTTCCCTTATCTTAGCTACCTTTTCTACACTAAGAACTGACTTGGAGAATCTCTTTCAGCTGTTCTAAAACAAGTTCTCTTCTGTTTACAGTCATTTTCAATGAATTATTCATGTTTTCATGTAGTTTCCTATATTCTGCCTTCTGGTCCAAGTATAAGCTTTGCCCACTTTGTCAAACAACTTCCTACACATTGTTATGAACTAAGGCAGCTAGGGAACATTGTCTCTCAACTGTGTTATAGAGTGTAGTACTACATTTCAGTGAAGTGTAAGGCTTTCCAAAGCTGCCGAACGTGTTTCTTTCTCTATTTCAATGGTATTCTGCCTTGTATAACATACATTTACCACTCTAGTCTCCTTTAAGTAAACAATATAGGATTCATACAGTGTTTGATGTTATCTTAACTCGAATTAAGGATTTCCCTTATCTTAGCTACCATTTCTACACTAAGAACTGACTTGGAGATTCTCTTTCAGCTGTTCTAAACAAGTTCTCATCTGTTTACAGTCATTTTCTATGAATTATTCATGTTTTCATGTAGTTTCCTATATTCTGCCTTCTGGTCCAAGTATAAGCTTTGCCCACTTTATCAAAAAACTTCCTACACACTGTTATGAACTGAGGCAGCTCGGGAACATTGTCTCTCCACTGTGTTATAGAGTGTAGTACTACAGTTCAGTGAAGTGTAAGGCTTTCCAAAGCTGCCGAACGTGTTTCTTTCTCTATTTCAATGGTATTCTGCCTTGTATAACACACATTTACCACTCTAGTCTCCTTTAAGTAAAGAATATAGGAATCATACAGTGTTTCATGTGATCTTAACTGGAATTACGGATTTCCCTTATCTTAGCTACCTTTTCTACACTAAGAACTGACTTGGAGATTCTCTTTCATCTGTTCTAAACAAGTTCTCATCTGTTTGCAGTCATTTTCTCTGAATTATTCATGTTTTCATGTAGTTTCCTATATTCTGCCTTCTGGCACAAGTATAAGCTTTGCCCACTTTATCAAACAACTTCCTACACACTGTTATGAACTGAGGCAGCTCGGGAACCTTGTCTCTCAACTGTGTGATAGAGTGTAGTGCTACATTTCAGTGAAGTGTAAGGCTTTCCAAAGCTGCCGAACGTGTTTCTTTCTCTATTTCAATGGTATTCTGCCTTGTATAACACACATTTACCACTCTAGTCTCCTTTAAGTAAAGAATATAGGATTCATACAGTGTTTCATGTGATCTTAACTGGCATTATGGATTTCCCTTATCTTCGCTACCTTTTCTACACTAAGAACTGACTTAGAGATTCTCTTTCATCTGTTCTAAACAAGTTCTCATCTGTTTGCAGTCATTTTCTCTGAATTATTCATGTTTTCATGTAGTTTCCTATATTCTGCCTTTTTTCCCAAGTATAAGCTTTGCCGACTTTATCAAACAACTTCCTACACACTGTTATGAACAGAGGCAGCTCGGGAACATTGTCTCTCAACTGTGTTATAGAGTGTAGTACTACATTTCAGTGAAGTGTAAGGCTTTCCAAAGCTGCCGAACGTGTTTCTTTCTCTATTTCAATGGTATTCTGCCTTGTATGACACACATTTACCACTCTAGTCTCCTTTAAGTAATGAATATAGGATTCATACAGTGTTTGATGTTATCTTAACTCGAATTAAGGATTTCCCTTATCTTAGCTACCTTTTCTACACTAAGAACTGACTTGGAGAATATCTTTCAGCTGTTCTAAAACAAGTTCTCTTCTGTTTACAGTCATTTTCACTGAATTATTCATGTTTTCATGTAGTTTCCTATATTCTGCCTTCCGGTCCAAGTATAAGCTTTGCCCACTTTATCAAACAAGTTCCTACACATTGTTATGAACTAAGGCAGCTAGGGAACATTGTCTCTCAACTGTGTTATAGAGTGTAGTACTACATTTCAGTGAAGTGTAAGGCTTTCCAAAGCTGCCGAACGTGTTTCTTTCTATATTTCAATGGTATTCTGCCTTATATAACATACATTTACCACTCTAGTCTCCTTTAAGTAAACAATATAGGATTCATACAGTGTTTGATGTTATCTTAACTCGAATTAAGGATTTCCCTTATCTTAGCTACAATTTCTACACTAAGAACTGACTTGGAGATTCTCTTTCAGCTGTTCTAAACCAGTTCTCATCTGTTTACAGTCATTTTCACTGAATTATTCATGTTTTCATGTAGTTTCCTATATTCTGCCTTCTGGCCCAAGTATAAGCTTTGCCCACTATATCAAACAACTTCCTACACACTGTTATGAACTGAGGCAGCTCGGGAACATTGTCTCTCAACTGTGTGATAGAGTGTAGTACTACATTTCAGTGAAGTGTAAGGCTTTCCAAAGCTGCCGAACGTGTTTCTTTCTCTATTTCAATGGTATTCTGCCTTGTATAACACACATTTACCACTCTAGTCTCCTTTAAGTAAAGAATATAGGATTCATACAGTGTTTCATGTGATCTTAACTGGAATTACGGATTTCCCTTTTCTGAGCTACCTTTTCTACACTAAGAACTGACTTGGAGATTCTCTTTCATCTGTTCTAAACAAGTTCTCATCTGTTTGGAGTCATTTTCTCTGAATTATTCATGTTTTCATGTAGTTTCCTATATTCTGCCTTCTGGCCCAAGTATAAGCTGTGCCCACTTTATCAAACAACTTCCTACACACTGGTATGAACTGAGGCAGCTCGGGAACATTGTCTCTCAACTGTGTTATAGAGTGTAGTACTACATTTCAGTGAAGTGTAAGGCTTTCCAAAGCTGCCGAACGTGTTTCTTTCTCTATTTCAATGGTATTCTGCCTTGTATAACACACATTTACCACTCTAGTCTCCTTTAAGTAATGAATATAGGATTCATACAGTGTTTGATGTTATCTTAACTCGAATTAAGGATTTCCCTTATCTTAGCTACCTTTTCTACACTAAGAACTGACTTGGAGATTCTCTTTCAGCTGTTCTAAACCAGTTCTCATCTGTTTACAGTCATTTTCACTGAATTATTCATGTTTTCATGTAGTTTCCTATATTCTGCCTTCTGGCCCAAGTATAAGCTTTGCCCACTTTATCAAACAACTTCCTACACACTGTTATGAACTGAGGCAGCTCGGGAACATTGTCTCTCAACTGTGTGATAGATTGTAGTACTACATTTCAGTGAAGTGTAAGGCTTTCCAAAGCTGCCGAACGTGTTTCTTTCTCTATTTCAATGGTATTCTGCCTTGTATAACACACATTTACCACTCTAGTCTCCTTTAAGTAAAGAATATAGGATTCATACAGTGTTTCATGTGATCTTAACTGGAATTACGGATATCCCTTATCTTAGCTACCTTTTCTACACTAAGAACTGACTTGGAGATTCTCTTTCATCTGTTCTAAACAAGTTCTCATCTGTTTGGAGTCATTTTCTCTGAATTATTCATGTTTTCATGTAGTTTCCTATATTCTGCCTTCTGGCCCAAGTATAAGCTGTGCCCACTTTATCAAACAACTTCCTACACACTGTTATAAACTGAGGCAGCTCGGGAACCTTGTCTCTCAACTGTGTGATAGAGTGTAGTGCTACATTTCAGTGAAGTGTAAGGCTTTCCAAAGCTGCCGAACGTGTTTCTTTCTCTATTTCAATGGTATTCTGCCTTGTATAACACACATTTACCACTCTAGTCTCCTTTAAGTAATGAATATAGGATTCATACAGTGTTTGATGTTATCTTAACTCGAATTAAGGATTTCCCTTATCTTAGCTACCTTTTCTACACTAAGAACTGACTTGGAGAATCTCTTTCAGCTGTTCTAAAACAAGTTCTCTTCTGTTTACAGTCATTTTCACTGAATTATTCATGTTTTCATGTAGTTTCCTATATTCTGCCTTCTGGTCCAAGTATAAGCTTTGCCCACTTTATCAAACAACTTCCTACACACTGTTATGAACTGAGGCAGCTCGGGAACATTGTCTCTCAACTGTGTCATAGAGTGTAGTACTACATTTCAGTGAAGTGTAAGGCTTTCCAAAGCTGCCGAACGTGTTTCTTCCTCTATTTCAATGGTATTCTGCCTTGTATAACACACATTTACCACTCTAGTCTCCTTTTAAGTAATGAATATAGCATTCATACAGTGTTTGATGTTATCTTAACTCGAATTAAGGATTTCCCTTATCTTAGCTACCTTTTCTACACTAAGAACTGACTTGGAGATTCTCTTTCAGCTGTTCTAAACCAGTTCTCATCTGTCTACAGTCATTTTCACTGAATTATTCATGTTTCCATGTAGTTTCCTATATTCTGCCTTCTGGCCCAAGTATAAGCTTTGCCCACTTTATCAAACAACTTCCTACACACTGTTATGAACTGAGGCAGCTCGGGAACATTGTCTCTCAACTGTGTGATAGAGTGTAGTACTACATTTCAGTGAAGTGTAAGGCTTTCCAAAGCTGGCGAACGTGTTTCTTTCTCTATTTCAATGGTATTCTGCCTTGTATAACACACATTTACCACTCTAGTCTCCTTTAAGTAAAGAATATAGGAATCATACAGTGTTTCATGTGATCTTAACTGGAATTACGGATTTCCCTTATCTTAGCTACCTTTTCTACACTAAGAACTGACTTGGAGATTCTCTTTCATCTGTTCTAAACAAGTTCTCATCTGTTTGCAGTCATTTTCTCTGAATTATTCATGTTTTCATGTAGTTTCCTATATTCTGCCTTCTGGCCCAAGTATAAGCTTTGCCCACTTTATCAAACAACTTCCTACACACTGTTATGAACTGAGGCAGCTCGGGAACCTTGTCTCTCAACTGTGTGATAGAGTGTAGTGCTACATTTCAGTGAAGTGTAAGGCTTTCCAAAGCTGCCGAACGTGTTTCTTTCTCTATTTCAATGGTATTCTGCCTTGTATAACACACATTTACCACTCTAGTCTCCTTTAAGTAAAGAATATAGGATTCATACAGTGTTTCATGTGATCTTAACTGACATTATGGATTTCCCTTATCTTCGCTACCTTTTCTACACTAAGAACTGACTTAGAGATTCTCTTTCATCTGTTCTAAACAAGTTCTCATCTGTTTGCAGTCATTTTCTCTGAATTATTCATGTTTTCATGTAGTTTCCTATATTCTGCCTTTTTTCCCAAGTATAAGCTTTGCCGACTTTATCAAACAACTTCCTACACACTGTTATGAACTGAGGCAGCTCGGGAACATTGTCTCTCAACTGTGTTATAGAGTGAGTACTACATTTCAGTGAAGTGTAAGGCTTTCCAAAGCTGCCGAACGTGTTTCTTTCTCTATTTCAATGGTATTCTGCCTTGTATAACACACATTTACCACTCTAGTCTCCTTTAAGTAATGAATATAGGATTCATACAGTGTTTGATGTTATCTTAACTCGAATTAAGGATTTCCCTTATCTTAGCTACCTTTTCTACACTAAGAACTGACTTGGAGAATATCTTTCAGCTGTTCTAAAACAAGTTCTCTTCTGTTTACAGTCATTTTCACTGAATTATTCATGTTTTCATGTAGTTTCCTATATTCTGCCTTCCGGTCCAAGTATAAGCTTTGCCCACTTTATCAAACAAGTTCCTACACATTGTTATGAACTAAGGCAGCTAGGGAACATTGTCTCTCAACTGTGTTATAGAGTGTAGTACTACATTTCAGTGAAGTGTAAGGCTTTCCAAAGCTGCCGAACGTGTTTCTTTCTCTATTTCAATGGTATTCTGCCTTATATAACATACATTTACCACTCTAGTCTCCTTTAAGTAAACAATATAGGATTCATACAGTGTTTGATGTTATCTTAACTCGAATTAAGGATTTCCCTTATCTTAGCTACAATTTCTACACTAAGAACTGACTTGGAGATTCTCTTTCAGCTGTTCTAAACCAGTTCTCATCTGTTTACAGTCATTTTCACTGAATTATTCATGTTTTCATGTAGTTTCCTATATTCTGCCTTCTGGCCCAAGTATAAGCTTTGCCCACTATATCAAACAACTTCCTACACACTGTTATGAACTGAGGCAGCTCGGGAACATTGTCTCTCAACTGTGTGATAGAGTGTAGTACTACATTTCAGTGAAGTGTAAGGCTTTCCAAAGCTGCCGAACGTGTTTCTTTCTCTATTTCAATGGTATTCTGCCTTGTATAACACACATTTACCACTCTAGTCTCCTTTAAGTAAAGAATATAGGATTCATACAGTGTTTCATGTGATCTTAACTGGAATTACGGATTTCCCTTATCTTAGCTACCTTTTCTACACTAAGAACTGACTTGGAGATTCTCTTTCATCTGTTCTAAACAAGTTCTCATCTGTTTGGAGTCATTTTCTCTGAATTATTCATGTTTTCATGTAGTTTCCTATATTCTGCCTTCTGGCCCAAGTATAAGCTGTGCCCACTTTATCAAACAACTTCCTACACACTGGTATGAACTGAGGCAGCTCGGGAACATTGTCTCTCAACTGTGTTATAGAGTGTAGTACTACATTTCAGTGAAGTGTAAGGCTTTCCAAAGCTACCGAAAGTGTTTCTTTCTCTATTTCAATGGTATTCTGCCTTGTATAACACACATTTACCACTCTAGTCTCCTTTAAGTAATGAATATAGGATTCATACAGTGTTTGATGTTATCTTAACTCGAATTAAGGATTTCCCTTATCTTAGCTACCTTTTCTACACTAAGAACTGACTTGGAGATTCTCTTTCAGCTGTTCTAAACCAGTTCTCATCTGTTTACAGTCATTTTCACTGAATTATTCATGTTTTCATGTAGTTTCCTATATTCTGCCTTCTGGCCCAAGTATAAGCTTTGCCCACTTTATCAAACAACTTCCTACACACTGTTATGAACTGAGGCAGCTCGGGAACCTTGTCTCTCAACTGTGTGATAGAGTGTAGTGCTACATTTCAGTGAAGTGTAAGGCTTTCCAAAGCTGCCGAACGTGTTTCTTTCTCTATTTCAATGGTATTCTGCCTTGTATAACACACATTTACCACTCTAGTCTCCTTTAAGTAATGACTATAGGATTCATACAGTGTTTGATGTTATCTTAACTCGAATTAAGGATTTCCCTTATCTTAGCTACCTTTTCTACACTAAGAACTGACTTGGAGAATCTCTTTCAGCTGTTCTAAAACAAGTTCTCTTCTGTTTACAGTCATTTTCAATGAATTATTCATGTTTTCATGTAGTTTCCTATATTCTGCCTTCTGGTCCAAGTATAAGCTTTGCCCACTTTGTCAAACAACTTCCTACACATTGTTATGAACTAAGGCAGCTAGGGAACATTGTCTCTCAACTGTGTTATAGAGTGTAGTACTACATTTCAGTGAAGTGTAAGGCTTTCCAAAGCTGCGGAACGTGTTTCTTTCTCTATTTCAATGGTATTCTGCCTTGTATAACATACATTTACCACTCTAGTCTCCTTTAAGTAAACAATATAGGATTCATACAGTGTTTGATGTTATCTTAACTCGAATTAAGGATTTCCCTTATCTTAGCTACCATTTCTACACTAAGAACTGACTTGGAGATTCTCTTTCAGCTGTTCTAAACAAGTTCTCATCTGTTTACAGTCATTTTCTATGAATTATTCATGTTTTCATGTAGTTTCCTATATTCTGCCTTCTGGTCCAAGTATAAGCTTTGCCCACTTTATCAAAAAACTTCCTACACACTGTTATGAACTGAGGCAGCTAGGGAACATTGTCTCTCCACTGTGTTATAGAGTGTAGTACTACATTTCAGTGAAGTGTAAGGCTTTCCAAAGCTGCCGAACATGTTTCTTTCTCTATTTCAATGGTATTCTGCCTTGTATAACACACATTTACCACTCTAGTCTCCTTAAAGTAATGAATATAGGATTCATACAGTGTTTGATGTTATCTTAACTCGAATTAAGGATTTCCCTTATCTTAGCTACCTTTTCTACACTAAGAACTGACTTGGAGATTCTCTTTCAGCTGTTCTAAACCAGTTCTCATTTGTTTACAGTCATTTTCACTGAATTATTCATGTTTTCATGTAGTTTCCTATATTCTGCCTTCTGGCCCAAGTATAAGCTTTGCCCACTTTATCAAACAACTTCCTACACACTGTTATGAACTGAGGCAGCTCGGGAACATTGTCTCTCAACTGTGTGATAGAGTGTAGTACTACATTTCAGTGAAGTGTAAGGTTTTCCAAAGCTGCCGAACGTGTTTCTTTCTCTATTTCAATGGTATTCTGCCTTGTATAATACACATTTACCACTCTAGTCTCCTTTAAGTAAAGAATATAGGATTCATACAGTGTTTCATGTGATCTTAACTGGAATTACGGATTTCCCTTATCTTAGCTACCTTTTCTACACTAAGAACTGACTTGGAGATTCTCTTTCATCTGTTCTAAACAAGTTCTCATCTGTCTGGAGTCATTTTCTCTGAATTATTCATGTTTTCATGTATTTTCCTATATTCTGCCTTCTGGCCCAAGTATAAGCTGTGCCCACTTTATCAAACAACTTCCTACACACTGGTATGAACTGAGGCAGCTCGGGAACATTGTCTCTCAACTGTGTTATAGAGTGTAGTACTACATTTCAGTGAAGTGTAAGGCTTTCCAAAGCTGCCGAACGTGTTTCTTTCTCTATTTCAATGGTATTCTGCCTTGTATAACACACATTTACCACTCTAGTCTCCTTTAGGTAAAGAATATAGGATTCATACAGTGTTTCATGTGATCTTAACTGGCATTACGGATTTCCCTTATCTTCGCTACCCTTTCTACACTAAGAACTGACTTAGAGATTCTCTTTCATCTGTTCTAAACAAGTTCTCATCTGTTTGGAGTCATTTTCTCTGAATTATTCATGTTTTCATGTAGTTTCCTATATTCTGCCTTCTGGCCCAAGTATAAGCTGTGCCCACTTTATCAAACAACTTCCTACACACTGGTATGAACTGAGGCAGCTCGGGAACATTGTCTCTCAACTGTGTTATAGAGTGTAGTACTACATTTCAGTGAAGTGTAAGGCTTTCCAAAGCTGCCGAACGTGTTTCTTTCTCTATTTCAATGGTATTCTGCCTTGTATAACACACATTTACCACTCTAGTCTCCTTTAGGTAAAGAATATAGGATTCATACAGTGTTTCATGTGATCTTAACTGGCATTACGGATTTCCCTTATCTTCGCTACCTTTTCTACACTAAGAACTGACTTAGAGATTCTCTTTCATCTGTTCTAAACAAGTTCTCATCTGTTTGCAGTCATTTTCTCTGAATTATTCATGTTTTCATGTAGTTTCCTATATTCTGCCTTCTGGCCCAAGTATAAGCTTTGCCGACTTTATCAAACAACTTCCTACACACTGTTATGAACTGAGGCAGCTCGGGAACATTGTCTCTCAACTGTGTTATAGAGTGTAGTACTACATTTCAGTGAAGTGTAAGGCTTTCCAAAGCTGCCGAACGTGTTTCTTTCTCTATTTCAATGGTATTCTGCCTTGTATAACACACATTTACCACTCTAGTCTCCTTTAAGTAATGAATATAGGATTCATACAGTGTTTGATGTTATCTTAACTCGAATTAAGGATTTCCCTTATCTTAGCTACCTTTTCTACACTAAGAACTGACTTGGAGAATCTCTTTCAGCTGTTCTAAAACAAGTTCTCTTCTGTTTACAGTCATTTTCACTGAATTATTCATGTTTTCATGTAGTTTCCTATATTCTGCCTTCTGGCCCAAGTATAAGCTTTGCCCACTTTATCAAACAACTTCCTACACACTGTTATGAACTGAGGCAGCTCGGGAACCTTGTCTCTCAACTGTGTGATAGAGTGTAGTACTACATTTCAGTGAAGTGTAAGGCTTTCCAAAGCTGCCGAACGTGTTTCTTTCTCTATTTCAATGGTATTCTGCCTTGTATAACACACATTTACCACTCTAGTCTCCTTTAAGTAAAGAATATAGGATTCATACAGTGTTTCATGTGATCTTAACTGGAATTATGGATTTCCCTTATCTTAGCTACCTTTTCTACACTAAGAACTGACTTGGAGATTCTCTTTCATCTGTTATAAACAAGTTCTCATCTGTTTGCAGTCATTTTCTCTGAATTATTCATGTTTTCATGTAGTTTCCTATATTCTGCCTTCTGGCCCATGTATAAGCTTTGCCCACTTTATCAAACAACTTCCTACACACTGTTATGAACTGAGGCAGCTCGGGAACATTGTCTCTCAACTGTGTCATAGAGTGTAGTACTACATTTCAGTGAAGTGTAAGGCTTTCCAAAGCTGCCGAACGTGTTTCTTTCTCTATTTCAATGGTATTCTGCCTTGTATAACACACATTTACCACTCTAGTCTCCTTTTAAGTAATGAATATAGCATTCATACAGTGTTTGATGTTATCTTAACTCGAATTAAGGATTTCCCTTATCTTAGCTACCTTTTCTACACTAAGAACTGACTTGGAGATTCTCTTTCAGCTGTTCTAAACCAGTTCTCATCTGTCTACAGTCATTTTCACTGAATTATTCATGTTTCCATGTAGTTTCCTATATTCTGCCTTCTGGCCCAAGTATAAGCTTTGCCCACTTTATCAAACAACTTCCTACACACTGTTATGAACTGAGGCAGCTCGGGAACATTGTCTCTCAACTGTGTGATAGAGTGTAGTACTACATTTCAGTGAAGTGTAAGGCTTTCCAAAGCTGCCGAACGTGTTTCTTTCTCTATTTCAATGGTATTCTGCCTTGTATAACACACATTTACCACTCTAGTCTCCTTTAAGTAAAGAATATAGGATTCATACAGTGTTTGATGTTATCTTAACTCGAATTAAGGATTTCCCTTATCTTAGCTACCTTTTCTACACTAAGAACTGACTTGGAGATTCTCTTTCAGCTGTTCTAAACCAGTTCTCATTTGTTTACAGTCATTTTCACTGAATTATTCATGTTTTCATGTAGTTTCCTATATTCTGCCTTCTGGCCCAAGTATAAGCTTTGCCCACTTTTATCAAACAACTTCCTACACACTGTTATGAACTGAGGCAGCTCGGGAACATTGTCTCTCAACTGTGTGATAGAGTGTAGTACTACATTTCAGTGAAGTGTAAGGTTTTCCAAAGCTGCCGAACGTGTTTCTTTCTCTATTTCAATGGTATTCTGCCTTGTATAACACACATTTACCACTCTAGTCTCCTTTAAGTAATGAATATAGGATTCATACAGTGTTTGATGTTATCTTAACTCGAATTAAGGATTTCCCTTATCTTAGCTACCTTTTCTACACTAAGAACTGACTTGGAGATTCTCTTTCAGCTGTTCTAAAACAAGTTCTCTTCTGTTTACAGTCATTTTCACTGAATTATTCATGTTTTCATGTAGTTTCCTATATTCTGCCTTCTGGCCCAAGTATAAGCTTTGCCCACTTTATCAAACAACTTCCTACACACTGTTATGAACTGAGGCAGCTCGGGAACCTTGTCTCTCAACTGTGTGATAGAGTGTAGTACTACATTTCAGTGAAGTGTAAGGCTTTCCAAAGCTGCCGAACGTGTTTCTTTCTCTATTTCAATGGTATTCTGCCTTGTATAACACACATTTACCACTCTAGTCTCCTTTAAGTAAAGAATATAGGATTCATACAGTGTTTCATGTGATCTTAACTGGAATTACGGATTTCCCTTATCTTAGCTACCTTTTCTACACTAAGAACTGACTTGGAGATTCTCTTTCATCTGTTCTAAACAAGTTCTCATCTGTTTGCAGTCATTTTCTCTGAATTATTCATGTTTCCATGTAGTTTCCTATATTCTGCCTTCTGGCCCAAGTATAAGCTTTGCCCACTTTATCAAACAACTTCCTACACACTGTTATGAACTGAGGCAGCTCGGGAACATTGTCTCTCAACTGTGTGATAGAGTGTAGTACTACATTTCAGTGAAGTGTAAGGCTTTCCAAAGCTGCCGAACGTGTTTCTTTCTCTATTTCATTGGTATTCTGCCTTGTATAACACACATTTACCACTCTAGTCTCCTTTAAGTAATGAATATAGGATTCATACAGTGTTTGATGTTATCTTAACTCGAATTAAGGATTTCCCTTATCTTAGCTACCTTTTCTACACTAAGAACTGATTTGGAGATTCTCTTTCAGCTGTTCTAAACCAGTTCTCATCTGTTTAGAATCATTTTCACTGAATTATTCATGTTTTGATGTAGTTTCCTATATTCTGCCTTCTGGCCCAAGTATAAGCTTTGCCCACTTTATCAAACAACTTCCTACACACTGTTATGAACTGAGGCAGCTCGGGAACATTGTCTCTCAACTGTGTTATAGAGTGTAGTACTACATTTCAGTGAAGTGTAAGGCTTTCCAAAGCTGCCCAACGTGTTTCTTTCTCTATTTCAATGGTATTCTGCCTTGTATATCACACATTTACCACTCTAGTCTCCTTTTAAGTAATGAATATAGCATTCATACAGTGTTTGATGTTATCTTAACTCGAATTAAGGATTTCCCTTATCTTAGCTACCTTTTCTACACTAAGAACTGATTTGGAGATTCTCTTTCAGCTGTTCTAAACCAGTTCTCATCTGTTTAGAATCATTTTCACTGAATTATTCATGTTTTGATGTAGTTTCCTATATTCTGCCTTCTGGCCCAAGTATAAGCTTTGCCCACTTTATCAAACAACTTCCTACACACTGTTATGAACTGAGGCAGCTCGGGAACATTGTCTCTCAACTGTGTGATAGAGTGTAGTACTACATTTCAGTGAAGTGTAAGGCTTTCCAAAGCTGCCGAACGTGTTTCTTTCTCTATTTCAATGGTATTCTGCCTTGTATAACACACATTTACCACTCTAGTCTCCTTTAAGTAAAGAATATAGGATTCATACAGTGTTTCATGTGATCTTAACTGGAATTACGGATTTCCCTTATCTTAGCTTCCTTTTCTACACTAAGAACTGACTTGGAGATTCTCGTTCATCTGTTCTAAACAAGTTCTCATCTGTTTGCAGTCATTTTCTCTGAATTATTCATGTTTTCATGTAGTTTCCTATATTCTGCCTTCTGGCCCATGTATAAGCTTTGCCCACTTTATCAAACAACTTCCTACACACTGTTATGAACTGAGGCAGCTCGGGAACATTGTCTCTCAACTGTGTTATAGAGTGTAGTACTACATTTCAGTGAAGTGTAAGGCTTTCCAAAGCTGCCGAACGTGTTTCTTTCTCTATTTCAATGGTATTCTGCCTTGTATAACACACATTTACCACTCTAGTCTCCTTTAAGTAATGAATATAGGATTCATACAGTGTTTGATGTTATCTTAACTCGAATTAAGGATTTCCCTTATCTTAGCTACCTTTTCTACACTAAGAACTGACTTGGAGAATCTCTTTCAGCTGTTCTAAAACAAGTTCTCTTCTGTTTACAGTCATTTTCACTGAATTATTCATGTTTTCATGTAGTTTCCTATATTCTGCCTTCTGGCCCAAGTATAAGTTTTGCCCACTTTATCAAACAACTTCCTACACACTGTTATGAACTGAGGCAGCTCGGGAACCTTGTCTCTCAACTGTGTGATAGAGTGTAGTACTACATTTCAGTGAAGTGTAAGGCTTTCCAAAGCTGCCGAACGTGTTTCTTTCTCTATTTCAATGGTATTCTGCCTTGTATAACACACATTTACCACTCTAGTCTCCTTTTAAGTAATGAATATAGCATTCATACAGTGTTTGATATTATCTTAACTCGAATTAAGGATTTCCCTTATCTTAACTACCTTTTCTACACTAAGAACTGACTTGGAGATTCTCTTTCAGCTGTTCTAAACCAGTTCTCATCTGTCTACAGTCATTTTCACTGAATTATTCATGTTTCCATGTAGTTTCCTATATTCTGCCTTCTGGCCCAAGTATAAGCTTTGCCCACTTTATCAAACAACTTCCTACACACTGTTATGAACTGAGGCAGCTCGGGAACATTGTCTCTCAACTGTGTGATAGAGTGTAGTACTACATTTCAGTGAAGTGTAAGGCTTTCCAAAGCTGCCGAACGTGTTTCTTTCTCTATTTCAATGGTATTCTGCCTTGTATAACACACATTTACCACTCTAGTCTCCTTTAAGTAAAGAATATAGGATTCATACAGTGTTTGATGTTATCTTAACTCGAATTAAGGATTTCCCTTATCTTAGCTACCTTTTCTACACTAAGAACTGACTTGGAGATTCTCTTTCAGCTGTTCTAAACCAGTTCTCATTTGTTTACAGTCATTTTCACTGAATTATTCATGTTTTCATGTAGTTTCCTATATTCTGCCTTCTGGCCCAAATATAAGCTTTGCCCACTTTATCAAACAACTTCCTACACACTGTTATGAACTGAGGCAGCTCGGGAACATTGTCTCTCAACTGTGTCATAGAGTGTAGTACTACATTTCAGTGAAGTGTAAGGTTTTCCAAAGCTGCCGAACGTGTTTCTTTCTCTATTTCAATGGTATTCTGCCTTGTATAACACACATTTACCACTCTAGTCTCCTTTAAGTAAAGAATATAGGATTCATACAGTGTTTCATGTGATCTTAACTGGAATTACGGATTTCCCTTATCTTAGCTACCTTTTCTACACTTAGAACTGACTTGGAGATTCTCTTTCATCTGTTCTAAACAAGTTCTGATCTGTTTGGAGTCATTTTCTCTGAATTATTCATGTTTTCATGTAGTTTCCTATATTCTGCCTTCTGGCCCAAGTATAAGCTTTGCCGACTTTATCAAACAACTTCCTACACACTGTTATGAACTGAGGCAGCTCGGGAACATTGTCTCTCAACTGTGTTATAGAGTGTAGTACTACATTTCAGTGAAGTGTAAGGCTTTCCAAAGCTGCCGAACGTGTTTCTTTCTCTATTTCAATGGTATTCTGCCTTGTATAACACACATTTACCACTCTAGTCTCCTTTAAGTAATGAATATAGGATTCATACAGTGTTTGATGTTATCTTAACTCGAATTAAGGATTTCCCTTATCTTAGCTACCTTTTCTACACTAAGAACTGACTTGGAGAATCTCTTTCAGCTGTTCTAAAACAAGTTCTCTTCTGTTTACAGTCATTTTCACTGAATTATTCATGTTTTCATGTAGTTTCCTATATTCTGCCTTCTGGCCCAAGTATAAGCTTTGCCCACTTTATCAAACAACTTCCTACACACTGTTATGAACTGAGGCAGCTCGGGAACCTTGTCTCTCAACTGTGTGATAGAGTGTAGTACTACATTTCAGTGAAGTGTAAGGCTTTCCAAAGCTGCCGAACGTGTTTCTTTCTCTATTTCAATGGTATTCTGCCTTGTATAACACACATTTACCACTCTAGTCTCCTTTAAGTAAAGAATATAGGATTCATACAGTGTTTCATGTGATCTTAACTGGAATTACGGATTTCCCTTATCTTAGCTACCTTTTCTACACTAAGAACTGACTTGGAGATTCTCTTTCATCTGTTCTAAACAAGTTCTCATCTGTTTGGAGTCATTTTCTCTGAATTATTCATGTTTTCATGTAGTTTCCTATATTCTGCCTTCTGGCCCAAGTATAAGCTGTGCCCACTTTATCAAACAACTTCCTACACACTGGTATGAACTGAGGCAGCTCGGGAACATTGTCTCTCAACTGTGTTATAGAGTGTAGTACTACATTTCAGTGAAGTGTAAGGCTTTCCAAAGCTGCCGAACGTGTTTCTTTCTCTATTTCAATGGTATTCTGCCTTGTATAACACACATTTACCACTCTAGTCTCCTTTAGGTAAAGAATATAGGATTCATACAGTGTTTCATGTGATCTTAACTGGCATTACGGATTTCCCTTATCTTCGCTACCCTTTCTACACTAAGAACTGACTTAGAGATTCTCTTTCATCTGTTCTAAACAAGTTCTCATCTGTTTGCAGTCATTTTCTCTGAATTATTCATGTTTTCATGTAGTTTCCTATATTCTGCCTTCTGGCCCAAGTATAAGCTTTGCCCACTTTATCAAACAACTTCCTACACACTGTTATGAACTGAGGCAGCTCGGGAACCTTGTCTCTCAACTGTGTGATAGAGTGTGGTACTACATTTCAGTGAAGTGTAAGGCTTTCCAAAGCTGCCGAACGTGTTTCTTTCTCTATTTCAATGGTATTCTGCCTTGTATAACACACATTTACCACTCTAGTCTCCTTTAAGTAAAGAATATAGGATTCATACAGTGTTTCATGTGATCTTAACTGGAATTACGGATTTCCCTTATCTTAGCTACCTTTTCTACACTAAGAACTGACTTGGAGATTCTCTTTCATCTGTTCTAAACAAGTTCTCATCTGTTTGCAGTCATTTTCTCTGAATTATTCATGTTTTCATGTAGTTTCCTATATTCTGCCTTCTGGCCCATGTATAAGCTTTGCCCACTTTATCAAACAACTTCCTACACATTGTTATGAACTGAGGCAGCTCGGGAACATTGTCTCTCAACTGTGTCATAGAGTGTAGTACTACATTTCAGTGAAGTGTAAGGCTTTCCAAAGCTGCCGAACGTGTTTCTTTCTCTATTTCAATGGTATTCTGCCTTGTATAACACACATTTACCACTCTAGTCTCCTTTAGGTAAAGAATATAGGATTCATACAGTGTTTCATGTGATCTTAACTGGCATTACGGATTTCCCTTATCTTCGCTACCCTTTCTACACTAAGAACTGACTTAGAGATTCTCTTTAATCTGTTCTAAACAAGTTCTCATCTGTTTGCAGTCATTTTCTCTGAATTATTCATGTTTTCATGTAGTTTCCTATATTCTGCCTTCTGGCCCAAGTATAAGCTTTGCCGACTTTATCAAACAACTTCCTACACACTGTTATGAACTGAGGCAGCTCGGGAACATTGTCTCTCAACTGTGTTATAGAGTGTAGTACTACATTTCAGTGAAGTGTAAGGCTTTCCAAAGCTTCCGAACGTGTTTCTTTCTCTATTTCAATGGTATTCTGCCTTGTATAACACACATTTACCACTCTAGTCTCCTTTAAGTAATGAATATAGGATTCATACAGTGTTTGATGTTATCTTAACTCGAATTAAGGATTTCCCTTATCTTAGCTACCTTTTCTACACTAAGAACTGACTTGGAGATTCTCTTTCAGCTGTTCTAAAACAAGTTCTCTTCTGTTTACAGTCATTTTCACTGAATTATTCATGTTTTCATGTAGTTTCCTATATTCTGCCTTCTGGCCCAAGTATAAGCTTTGCCCACTTTATCAAACAACTTCCTACACACTGTTATGAACTGAGGCAGCTCGGGAACCTTGTCTCTCAACTGTGTGATAGAGTGTAGTACTACATTTCAGTGAAGTGTAAGGCTTTCCAAAGCTGCCGAACGTGTTTCTTTCTCTATTTCAATGGTATTCTGCCTTGTATAACACACATTTACCACTCTAGTCTCCTTTAAGTAAAGAATATAGGATTCATACAGTGTTTCATGTGATCTTAACTGGAATTACGGATTTCCCTTATCTTAGCTACCTTTTCTACACTAAGAACTGACTTGGAGATTCTCTTTCATCTGTTCTAAACAAGTTCTCATCTGTTTGCAGTCATTTTCTCTGAATTATTCATGTTTCCATGTAGTTTCCTATATTCTGCCTTCTGGCCCAAGTATAAGCTTTGCCCACTTTATCAAACAACTTCCTACACACTGTTATGAACTGAGGCAGCTCGGGAACATTGTCTCTCAACTGTGTGATAGAGTGTAGTACTACATTTCAGTGAAGTGTAAGGCTTTCCAAAGCTGCCGAACGTGTTTCTTTCTCTATTTCATTGGTATTCTGCCTTGTATAACACACATTTACCACTCTAGTCTCCTTTAAGTAATGAATATAGGATTCATACAGTGTTTGATGTTATCTTAACTCGAATTAAGGATTTCCCTTATCTTAGGTACCTTTTCTACACTAAGAACTGACTTGGAGATTCTCTTTCAGCTGTTCTAAACCAGTTCTCATCTGTTTACAGTCATTTTCACTGAATTATTCATGTTTTCATGTAGTTTCCTATATTCTGCCTTCTGGCCCAAGTATAAGCTTTGCCGACTTTATCAAACAACTTCCTACACACTGTTATGAACTGAGGCAGCTCGGGAACATTGTCTCTCAACTGTGTTATAGAGTGTAGTACTACATTTCAGTGAAGTGTAAGGCTTTCCAAAGCTGCCGAACGTGTTTCTTTCTCTATTTCAATGGTATTCTGCCTTGTATAACACACATTTACCACTCTAGTCTCCTTTAAGTAATGAATATAGGATTCATACAGTGTTTGATGTTATCTTAACTCGAATTAAGGATTTCCCTTATCTTAGCTACCTTTTCTACACTAGGAACTGACTTGGAGAATCTCTTTCAGCTGTTCTAAAACAAGTTCTCTTCTGTTTACAGTCATTTTCACTGAATTATTCATGTTTTCATGTAGTTTCCTATATTCTGCCTTCTGGCCCAAGTATAAGCTTTGCCGACTTTATCAAACAACTTCCTACACACTGTTATGAACTGAGGCAGCTCGGGAACCTTGTCTCTCAACTGTGTGATAGAGTGTAGTACTACATTTCAGTGAAGTGTAAGGCTTTCCAAAGCTGCCGAACGTGTTTCTTTCTCTATTTCAATGGTATTCTGCCTTGTATAACACACATTTACCACTCTAGTCTCCTTTAAGTAAAGAATATAGGATATATTCATACAGTGTTTCATGTGATCTTAACTGGAATTACGGATTTCCCTTATCTTAGCTACCTTTTCTACACTAAGAACTGACTTGGAGATTCTCTTTCATCTGTTCTAAACAAGTTCTCATGTGTTTGCAGTCATTTTCTCTGAATTATTCATGTTTTCATGTAGTTTCCTATATTCTGCCTTCTGGCACAAGTATAAGCTTTGCCCACTTTATCAAACAACTTCCTACACACTGTTATGAACTGAGGCAGCTCGGGAACATTGTCTCTCAACTGTGTTATAGAGTGTAGTACTACATTTCAGTGAAGTGTAAGGCTTTCCAAAGCTGCCCAACGTGTTTCTTTCTCTATTTCAATGGTATTCTGCCTTGTATATCACACATTTACCACTCTAGTCTCCTTTTAAGTAATGAATATAGCATTCATACAGTGTTTGATGTTATCTTAACTCGAATTAAGGATTTCCCTTATCTTAGCTACCTTTTCTACACTAAGAACTGATTTGGAGATTCTCTTTCAGCTGTTCTAAACCAGTTCTCATCTGTTTAGAATCATTTTCACTGAATTATTCATGTTTTGATGTAGTTTCCTATATTCTGCCTTCTGGCCCAAGTATAAGCTTTGCCCACTTTATCAAACAACTTCCTACACACTGTTATGAACTGAGGCAGCTCGGGAACATTGTCTCTCAACTGTGTTATAGAGTGTAGTACTACATTTCAGTGAAGTGTAAGGCTTTCCAAAGCTGCCCAACGTGTTTCTTTCTCTATTTCAATGGTATTCTGCCTTGTATATCACACATTTACCACTCTAGTCTCCTTTTAAGTAATGAATATAGCATTCATACAGTGTTTGATGTTATCTTAACTCGAATTAAGGATTTCCCTTATCTTAGCTACCTTTTCTACACTAAGAACTGATTTGGAGATTCTCTTTCAGCTGTTCTAAACCAGTTCTCATCTGTTTAGAATCATTTTCACTGAATTATTCATGTTTTGATGTAGTTTCCTATATTCTGCCTTCTGGCCCAAGTATAAGCTTTGCCCACTTTATCAAACAACTTCCTACACACTGTTATGAACTGAGGCAGCTCGGGAACATTGTCTCTCAACTGTGTGATAGAGTGTAGTACTACATTTCAGTGAAGTGTAAGGCTTTCCAAAGCTGCCGAACGTGTTTCTTTCTCTATTTCAATGGTATTCTGCCTTGTATAACACACATTTACCACTCTAGTCTCCTTTAAGTAAAGAATATAGGATTCATACAGTGTTTCATGTGATCTTAACTGGAATTACGGATTTCCCTTATCTTAGCTTCCTTTTCTACACTAAGAACTGACTTGGAGATTCTCTTTCATCTGTTCTAAACAAGTTCTCATCTGTTTGCAGTCATTTTCTCTGAATTATTCATGTTTTCATGTAGTTTCCTATATTCTGCCTTCTGGCCCATGTATAAGCTTTGCCCACTTTATCAAACAACTTCCTACACACTGTTATGAACTGAGGCAGCTCGGGAACATTGTCTCTCAACTGTGTTATAGAGTGTAGTACTACATTTCAGTGAAGTGTAAGGCTTTCCAAAGCTGCCGAACGTGTTTCTTTCTCTATTTCAATGGTATTCTGCCTTGTATAACACACATTTACCACTCTAGTCTCCTTTAAGTAATGAATATAGGATTCATACAGTGTTTGATGTTATCTTAACTCGAATTAAGGATTTCCCTTATCTTAGCTACCTTTTCTACACTAAGAACTGACTTGGAGAATCTCTTTCAGCTGTTCTAAAACAAGTTCTCTTCTGTTTACAGTCATTTTCACTGAATTATTCATGTTTTCATGTAGTTTCCTATATTCTGCCTTCTGGCCCAAGTATAAGTTTTGCCCACTTTATCAAACAACTTCCTACACACTGTTATGAACTGAGGCAGCTCGGGAACCTTGTCTCTCAACTGTGTGATAGAGTGTAGTACTACATTTCAGTGAAGTGTAAGGCTTTCCAAAGCTGCCGAACGTGTTTCTTTCTCTATTTCAATGGTATTCTGCCTTGTATAACACACATTTACCACTCTAGTCTCCTTTTAAGTAATGAATATAGCATTCATACAGTGTTTGATATTATCTTAACTCGAATTAAGGATTTCCCTTATCTTAACTACCTTTTCTACACTAAGAACTGACTTGGAGATTCTCTTTCAGCTGTTCTAAACCAGTTCTCATCTGTCTACAGTCATTTTCACTGAATTATTCATGTTTCCATGTAGTTTCCTATATTCTGCCTTCTGGCCCAAGTATAAGCTTTGCCCACTTTATCAAACAACTTCCTACACACTGTTATGAACTGAGGCAGCTCGGGAACATTGTCTCTCAACTGTGTGATAGAGTGTAGTACTACATTTCAGTGAAGTGTAAGGCTTTCCAAAGCTGCCGAACGTGTTTCTTTCTCTATTTCAATGGTATTCTGCCTTGTATAACACACATTTACCACTCTAGTCTCCTTTAAGTAAAGAATATAGGATTCATACAGTGTTTGATGTTATCTTAACTCGAATTAAGGATTTCCCTTATCTTAGCTACCTTTTCTACACTAAGAACTGACTTGGAGATTCTCTTTCAGCTGTTCTAAACCAGTTCTCATTTGTTTACAGTCATTTTCACTGAATTATTCATGTTTTCATGTAGTTTCCTATATTCTGCCTTCTGGCCCAAATATAAGCTTTGCCCACTTTATCAAACAACTTCCTACACACTGTTATGAACTGAGGCAGCTCGGGAACATTGTCTCTCAACTGTGTCATAGAGTGTAGTACTACATTTCAGTGAAGTGTAAGGTTTTCCAAAGCTGCCGAACGTGTTTCTTTCTCTATTTCAATGGTATTCTGCCTTGTATAACACACATTTACCACTCTAGTCTCCTTTAAGTAAAGAATATAGGATTCATACAGTGTTTCATGTGATCTTAACTGGAATTACGGATTTCCCTTATCTTAGCTACCTTTTCTACACTTAGAACTGACTTGGAGATTCTCTTTCATCTGTTCTAAACAAGTTCTGATCTGTTTGGAGTCATTTTCTCTGAATTATTCATGTTTTCATGTAGTTTCCTATATTCTGCCTTCTGGCCCAAGTATAAGCTTTGCCGACTTTATCAAACAACTTCCTACACACTGTTATGAACTGAGGCAGCTCGGGAACATTGTCTCTCAACTGTGTTATAGAGTGTAGTACTACATTTCAGTGAAGTGTAAGGCTTTCCAAAGCTGCCGAACGTGTTTCTTTCTCTATTTCAATGGTATTCTGCCTTGTATAACACACATTTACCACTCTAGTCTCCTTTAAGTAATGAATATAGGATTCATACAGTGTTTGATGTTATCTTAACTCGAATTAAGGATTTCCCTTATCTTAGCTACCTTTTCTACACTAAGAACTGACTTGGAGAATCTCTTTCAGCTGTTCTAAAACAAGTTCTCTTCTGTTTACAGTCATTTTCACTGAATTATTCATGTTTTCATGTAGTTTCCTATATTCTGCCTTCTGGCCCAAGTATAAGCTTTGCCCACTTTATCAAACAACTTCCTACACACTGTTATGAACTGAGGCAGCTCGGGAACCTTGTCTCTCAACTGTGTGATAGAGTGTAGTACTACATTTCAGTGAAGTGTAAGGCTTTCCAAAGCTGCCGAACGTGTTTCTTTCTCTATTTCAATGGTATTCTGCCTTGTATAACACACATTTACCACTCTAGTCTCCTTTAAGTAAAGAATATAGGATTCATACAGTGTTTCATGTGATCTTAACTGGAATTACGGATTTCCCTTATCTTAGCTACCTTTTCTACACTAAGAACTGACTTGGAGATTCTCTTTCATCTGTTCTAAACAAGTTCTCATCTGTTTGCAGTCATTTTCTCTGAATTATTCATGTTTTCATGTAGTTTCCTATATTCTGCCTTCTGGCCCATGTATAAGCTTTGCCCACTTTATCAAACAACTTCCTACACACTCTTATGAACTGAGGCAGCTCGGGAACATTGTCTCTCAACTGTGTCATAGAGTGTAGTACTACATTTCAGTGAAGTGTAAGGCTTTCCAAAGCTGCCGAACGTGTTTCTTTCTATATTTCAATGGTATTCTGCCTTGTATAACACACATTTACCACTCTAGTCTCCTTTTAAGTAATGAATATAGCATTCATACAGTGTTTGATGTTATCTTAACTCGAATTACGGATTTCCCTTATCTTAGCTACCTTTTCTACACTAAGAACTGACTTGGAGATTCTCTTTCAGCTGTTCTAAACCAGTTCTCATCTGTCTACAGTCATTTTCACTGAATTATTCATGTTTCCATGTAGTTTCCTATATTCTGCCTTCTGGCCCAAGTATAAGCTTTGCCCACTTTATCAAACAACTTCCTACACACTGTTATGAACTGAGGCAGCTCGGGAACATTGTCTCTCAACTGTGTGATAGAGTGTAGTACTACATTTCAGTGAAGTGTAAGGCTTTCCAAAGCTGCCGAACGTGTTTCTTTCTCTATTTCAATGGTATTCTGCCTTGTATAACACACATTAACCACTCTAGTCTCCTTTAAGTAAAGAATATAGGATTCATACAGTGTTTCATGTGATCTTAACTGGAATTACGGATTTCCCTTATCTTAGCTACCTTTTCTACACTAAGAACTGACTTGGAGATTCTCTTTCATCTGTTCTAAACAAGTTCTCATGTGTTTGCAGTCATTTTCTCTGAATTATTCATGTTTTCATGTAGTTTCCTATATTCTGCCTTCTGGCCCAAGTATAAGCTTTGCCCACTTTATCAAACAACTTCCTACACACTGTTATGAACTGAGGCAGCTCGGGAACATTGTCTCTCAACTGTGTTATAGAGTGTAGTACTACATTTCAGTGAAGTGTAAGGCTTTCCAAAGCTGCCGAACGTGTTTCTTTCTCTATTTCAATGGTATTCTGCCTTGTATAACACACATTTACCACTCTAGTCTCCTTTTAAGTAATGAATATAGCATTCATACAGTGTTTGATGTTATCTTAACTCGAATTAAGGATTTCCCTTATCTTAGCTACCTTTTCTACACTAAGAACTGACTTGGAGATTCTCTTTCAGCTGTTCTAAACCAGTTCTCATCTGTTTAGAATCATTTTAACTGAATTATTCATGTTTTGATGTAGTTTCCTATATTCTGCCTTCTGGCCCAAGTATAAGCTTTGCCCACTTTATCAAACAACTTCCTACACACTGTTATGAACTGAGGCAGCTCGGGAACATTGTCTCTCAACTGTGTGATAGAGTGTAGTACTACATTTCAGTGAAGTGTAAGGCTTTCCAAAGCTGCCGAACGTGTTTCTTTCTCTATTTCAATGGTATTCTGCCTTGTATAACACACATTTACCACTCTAGTCTCCTTTAGGTAAAGAATATAGGATTCATACAGTGTTTCATGTGATCTTAACTGGAATTACGGATTTCCCTTATCTTCGCTACCTTTTCTACACTAAGAACTGACTTAGAGATTCTCTTTCATCTGTTCTAAACAAGTTCTCATCTGTTTGCAGTCATTTTCTCTGAATTATTCATGTTTTCATGTAGTTTCCTATATTCTGCCTTCTGTCCCAAGTATAAGCTTTGCCGACTTTATCAAACAACTTCCTACACACTGTTATGAACTGAGGCAGCTCGGGAACATTGTCTCTCAACTGTGTGATAGAGTGTAGTACTACATTTCAGTGAAGTGTAAGGCTTTCCAAAGCTGCCGAACGTGTTTCTTTCTCTATTTCAATGGTATTCTGCCTTGTATAACACACATTTACCACTCTAGTCTCCTTTAAGTAATGAATATAGGATTCATACAGTGTTTGATGTTATCTTAACTCGAATTAAGGATTTCCCTTATCTTAGCTACCTTTTCTACACTAAGAACTGACTTGGAGAATCTCTTTCAGCTGTTCTAAAACAAGTTCTCTTCTGTTTACAGTCATTTTCACTGAATTATTCATGTTTTCATGTAGTTTCCTATATTCTGCCTTCTGGCCCAAGTATAAGCTTTGCCCACTTTATCAAACAACTTCCTACACACTGTTATGAACTTAGGCAGCTCGGGAACCTTGTCTCTCAACTGTGTGATAGAGTGTAGTACTACATTTCAGTGAAGTGTAAGGCTTTCCAAAGCTGCCGAACGTGTTTCTTTCTCTATTTCAATGGTATTCTGCCTTGTATAACACACATTTACCACTCTAGTCTCCTTTAAGTAAAGAATATAGGATTCATACAGTGTTTCATGTGATCTTAACTGGAATTACGGATTTCCCTTATCTTAGCTAACTTTTCTACACTAAGAACTGACTTGGAGATTCTCTTTCATCTGTTCTAAACAAGTTCTCATGTGTTTGCAGTCATTTTCTCTGAATTATTCATGTTTTCATGTAGTTTCCTATATTCTGCCTTCTGGCCCAAGTATAAGCTTTGCCCACTTTATCAAACAACTTCCTACACACTGTTATGAACTGAGGCAGCTCGGGAACATTGTCTCTCAACTGTGTTATAGAGTGTAGTACTACATTTCAGTGAAGTGTAAGGCTTTCCAAAGCTGCCGAACGTGTTTCTTTCTCTATTTCAATGGTATTCTGCCTTGTATAACACACATTTACCACTCTAGTCTCCTTTTAAGTAATGAATATAGCATTCATACAGTGTTTGATGTTATCTTAACTCGAATTAAGGATTTCCCTTATCTTAGCTACCTTTTCTACACTAAGAACTGATTTGGAGATTCTCTTTCAGCTGTTCTAAACCAGTTCTCATCTGTTTAGAATCATTTTCACTGAATTATTCATGTTTTGATGTAGTTTCCTATATTCTGCCTTCTGGCCCAAGTATAAGCTTTTCCCACTTTATCAAACAACTTCCTACACACTGTTATGAACTGAGGCAGCTCGGGAACATTGTCTCTCAACTGTGTGATAGAGTGTAGTACTACATTTCAGTGAAGTGTAAGGCTTTCCAAAGCTGCCGAACGTGTTTCTTTCTCTATTTCAATGGTATTCTGCCTTGTATAACACACATTTACCACTCTAGTCTCCTTTAAGTAAAGAATATAGGATTCATACAGTGTTTCATGTGATCTTAACTGGAATTATGGATTTCCCTTATCTTAGCTACCTTTTCTACACTAAGAACTGACTTGGAGATTCTCTTTCATCTGTTCTAAACAAGTTCTCATGTGTTTGCAGTCATTTTCTCTGAATTATTCATGTTTTCATGTAGTTTCCTATATTCTGCCTTCTGGCCCAAGTATAAGCTTTGCCCACTTTATCAAACAACTTCCTACACACTGTTATGAACTGAGGCAGCTCGGGAACATTGTCTCTCAACTGTGTTATAGAGTGTAGTACTACATTTCATTGAAGTGTAAGGCTTTCCAAAGCTGCCGAACGTGTTTCTTTCTCAATTTCAATGGTATTCTGCATTGTATAACACACATTTACCACTCTAGTCTCCTTTATGTAAACAATATAGGATTCATACAGTGTTTGATGTTATCTTAACTCGAATTAAGGATTTCCCTTATCTTAGCTACCTTTTCTACACTAAGAACTGACTTGGAGATTCTCTTTCAGCTGCTCTAAACAAGTTCTCATCTGTTTACAGTCATTTTCAATGAATTATTCATGTTTTCATGTAGTTTCCTATATTCTGCCTTCTGGCCCAAGTATAAGCTTTGCCGACTTTATCAAACAACTTCCTACACACTGTTATGAACTGAGGCAGCTCGGGAACATTGTCTCTCAACTGTGTTATAGAGTGTAGTACTACATTTCAGTGAAGTGTAAGGCTTTCCAAAGCTGCCGAACGTGTTTCTTTCTCTATTTCAATGGTATTCTGCCTTGTATAACACACATTTACCACTCTAGTCTCCTTTAAGTAATGAATATAGCATTCATACAGTGTTTGATGTTATCTTAACTCGAATTAAGGATTTCCCTTATCTTAGCTACCTTTTCTACACTAAGAACTGACTTGGAGATTCTCTTTCAGCTGTTCTAAACCAGTTCTCATCTGTTTACAGTCATTTTCACTGAATTATTCATGTTTCCATGTAGTTTCCTATATTCTGCCTTCTTGCCCAAGTATAAGCTTTGCCCACTTTATCAAACAACTTCCTTACACACTGTTATGAACTGAGGCAGCTCGGGAACATTGTCTCTCAACTGTGTGATAGAGTGTAGTACTACATTTCAGTGAAGTGTAAGGCTTTCCAAAGCTGCCGAACGTGTTTCTTTCTCTATTTCAATGGTATTCTGCCTTGTATAACACACATTTACCACTCTAGTCTCCTTTAAGTAAAGAATATAGGATTCATACAGTGTTTCATGTGATCTTAACTGGAATTACGGATTTCCCTTATCTTAGCTACCTTTTCTACACTAAGAACTGACTTGGAGATTCTCTTTCTTCTGTTCTAAACAAGTTCTCATGTGTTTGCAGTGATTTTCTCTGAATTATTCATGTTTTCATGTAGTTTCCTATATTCTGCCTTCTGGCCCAAGTATAAGCTTTGCCCACTTTATCAAACAACTTCCTACACACTGTTATGAACTGAGGCAGCTCGGGAACATTGTCTCTCAACTGTGTGATAGAGTGTAGTACTACATTTCAGTGAAGTGTAAGGTTTTCCAAAGCTGCCGAACGTGTTTCTTTCTCTATTTCAATGGTATTCTGCCTTGTATAACACACATTTACCACTCTAGTCTCCTTTAAGTAAAGAATATAGGATTCATACAGTGTTTCATGTGATCTTAACTGGAATTACGGATTTCCCTTATCTTAGCTACCTTTTCTACACTTAGAACTGACTTGGAGATTCTCTTTCATCTGTTCTAAACAAGTTCTGATCTGTTTGGAGTCATTTTCTCTGAATTATTCATGTTTTCATGTAGTTTCCTATATTCTGCCTTCTGGCCCAAGTATAAGCTTTGCCGACTTTATCAAACAACTTCCTACACACTGTTATGAACTGAGGCAGCTCGGGAACATTGTCTCTCAACTGTGTTATAGAGTGTAGTACTACATTTCAGTGAAGTGTAAGGCTTTCCAAAGCTGCCGAACGTGTTTCTTTCTCTATTTCAATGGTATTCTGCCTTGTATAACACACATTTACCACTCTAGTCTCCTTTAAGTAATGAATATAGGATTCATACAGTGTTTGATGTTATCTTAACTCGAATTAAGGATTTCCCTTATCTTAGCTACCTTTTCTACACTAAGAACTGACTTGGAGAATCTCTTTCAGCTGTTCTAAAACAAGTTCTCTTCTGTTTACAGTCATTTTCACTGAATTATTCATGTTTTCATGTAGTTTCCTATATTCTGCCTTCTGGCCCAAGTATAAGCTTTGCCCACTTTATCAAACAACTTCCTACACACTGTTATGAACTGAGGCAGCTCGGGAACCTTGTCTCTCAACTGTGTGATAGAGTGTAGTACTACATTTCAGTGAAGTGTAAGGCTTTCCAAAGCTGCCGAACGTGTTTCTTTCTCTATTTCAATGGTATTCTGCCTTGTATAACACACATTTACCACTCTAGTCTCCTTTAAGTAAAGAATATAGGATTCATACAGTGTTTCATGTGATCTTAACTGGAATTACGGATTTCCCTTATCTTAGCTACCTTTTCTACACTAAGAACTGACTTGGAGATTCTCTTTCATCTGTTCTAAACAAGTTCTCATCTGTTTGCAGTCATTTTCTCTGAATTATTCATGTTTTCATGTAGTTTCCTATATTCTGCCTTCTGGCCCATGTATAAGCTTTGCCCACTTTATCAAACAACTTCCTACACACTCTTATGAACTGAGGCAGCTCGGGAACATTGTCTCTCAACTGTGTCATAGAGTGTAGTACTACATTTCAGTGAAGTGTAAGGCTTTCCAAAGCTGCCGAACGTGTTTCTTTCTCTATTTCAATGGTATTCTGCCTTGTATAACACACATTTACCACTCTAGTCTCCTTTTAAGTAATGAATATAGCATTCATACAGTGTTTGATGTTATCTTAACTCGAATTACGGATTTCCCTTATCTTAGCTACCTTTTCTACACTAAGAACTGACTTGGAGATTCTCTTTCAGCTGTTCTAAACCAGTTCTCATCTGTCTACAGTCATTTTCACTGAATTATTCATGTTTCCATGTAGTTTCCTATATTCTGCCTTCTGGCCCAAGTATAAGCTTTGCCCACTTTATCAAACAACTTCCTACACACTGTTATGAACTGAGGCAGCTCGGGAACATTGTCTCTCAACTGTGTGATAGAGTGTAGTACTACATTTCAGTGAAGTGTAAGGCTTTCCAAAGCTGCCGAACGTGTTTCTTTCTCTATTTCAATGGTATTCTGCCTTGTATAACACACATTTACCACTCTAGTCTCCTTTAAGTAAAGAATATAGGATTCATACAGTGTTTCATGTGATCTTAACTGGAATTACGGATTTCCCTTATCTTAGCTACCTTTTCTACACTAAGAACTGACTTGGAGATTCTCTTTCATCTGTTCTAAACAAGTTCTCATGTGTTTGCAGTCATTTTCTCTGAATTATTCATGTTTTCATGTAGTTTCCTATATTCTGCCTTCTGGCCCAAGTATAAGCTTTGCCCACTTTATCAAACAACTTCCTACACACTGTTATGAACTGAGGCAGCTCGGGAACATTGTCTCTCAACTGTGTTATAGAGTGTAGTACTACATTTCAGTGAAGTGTAAGGCTTTCCAAAGCTGCCGAACGTGTTTCTTTCTCTATTTCAATGCTATTCTGCCTTGTATAACACACATTTACCACTCTAGTCTCCTTTTAAGTAATGAATATAGCATTCATACAGTGTTTGATGTTATCTTAACTCGAATTAAGGATTTCCCTTATCTTAGCTACCTTTTCTACACTAAGAACTGACTTGGAGATTCTCTTTCAGCTGTTCTAAACCAGTTCTCATCTGTTTAGAATCATTTTAACTGAATTATTCATGTTTTGATGTAGTTTCCTATATTCTGCCTTCTGGCCCAAGTATAAGCTTTGCCCACTTTATCAAACAACTTCCTACACACTGTTATGAACTGAGGCAGCTCGGGAACATTGTCTCTCAACTGTGTGATAGAGTGTAGTACTACATTTCAGTGAAGTGTAAGGCTTTCCAAAGCTGCCGAACGTGTTTCTTTCTCTATTTCATTGGTATTCTGCCTTGTATAACACACATTTACCACTCTAGTCTCCTTTAAGTAATGAATATAGGATTCATACAGTGTTTGATGTTATCTTAACTCGAATTAAGGATTTCCCTTATCTTAGGTACCTTTTCTACACTAAGAACTGACTTGGAGATTCTCTTTCAGCTGTTCTAAACCAGTTCTCATCTGTTTACAGTCATTTTCACTGAATTATTCATGTTTTCATGTAGTTTCCTATATTCTGCCTTCTGGCCCAAGTATAAGCTTTGCCCACTTTATCAAACAACTTCCTACACACTGTTATGAACTGAGGCAGCTCGGGAACCTTGTCTCTCAACTGTGTGATAGAGTGTAGTGCTACATTTCAGTGAAGTGTAAGGCTTTCCAAAGCTGCCGAACGTGTTTCTTTCTCTATTTCAATGGTATTCTGCCTTGTATAACACACATTTACCACTCTAGTCTCCTTTAGGTAAAGAATATAGGATTCATACAGTGTTTCATGTGATCTTAACTGGAATTACGGATTTCCCTTATCTTCGCTACCTTTTCTACACTAAGAACTGACTTAGAGATTCTCTTTCATCTGTTCTAAACAGGTTCTCATCTGTTTGCAGTCATTTTCTCTGAATTATTCATGTTTTCATGTAGTTTCCTATATTCTGCCTTCTGTCCCAAGTATAAGCTTTGCCGACTTTATCAAACAACTTCCTACACACTGTTATGAACTGAGGCAGCTCGGGAACATTGTCTCTCAACTGTGTGATAGAGTGTAGTACTACATTTCAGTGAAGTGTAAGGCTTTCCAAAGCTGCCGAACGTGTTTCTTTCTCTATTTCAATGGTATTCTGCCTTGTATAACACACATTTACCACTCTAGTCTCCTTTAAGTAATGAATATAGCATTCATACAGTGTTTGATGTTATCTTAACTCGAATTAAGGATTTCCCTTATCTTAGCTACCTTTTCTACACTAAGAACTGACTTGGAGATTCTCTTTCAGCTGTTCTAAACCAGTTCTCATCTGTTTACAGTCATTTTCACTGAATTATTCATGTTTCCATGTAGTTTCCTATATTCTGCCTTCTTGCCCAAGTATAAGCTTTGCCCACTTTATCAAACAACTTCCTTACACACTGTTATGAACTGAGGCAGCTCGGGAACATTGTCTCTCAACTGTGTGATAGAGTGTAGTACTACATTTCAGTGAAGTGTAAGGCTTTCCAAAGCTGCCGAACGTGTTTCTTTCTCTATTTCAATGGTATTCTGCCTTGTATAACACACATTTACCACTCTAGTCTCCTTTAAGTAAAGAATATAGGATTCATACAGTGTTTCATGTGATCTTAACTGGAATTACGGATTTCCCTTATCTTAGCTACCTTTTCTACACTAAGAACTGACTTGGAGATTCTCTTTCTTCTGTTCTAAACAAGTTCTCATGTGTTTGCAGTGATTTTCTCTGAATTATTCATGTTTTCATGTAGTTTCCTATATTCTGCCTTCTGGCCCAAGTATAAGCTTTGCCCACTTTATCAAACAACTTCCTACACACTGTTATGAACTGAGGCAGCTCGGGAACATTGTCTCTCAACTGTGTGATAGAGTGTAGTACTACATTTCAGTGAAGTGTAAGGTTTTCCAAAGCTGCCGAACGTGTTTCTTTCTCTATTTCAATGGTATTCTGCCTTGTATAACACACATTTACCACTCTAGTCTCCTTTAAGTAAAGAATATAGGATTCATACAGTGTTTCATGTGATCTTAACTGGAATTACGGATTTCCCTTATCTTAGCTACCTTTTCTACACTTAGAACTGACTTGGAGATTCTCTTTCATCTGTTCTAAACAAGTTCTGATCTGTTTGGAGTCATTTTCTCTGAATTATTCATGTTTTCATGTAGTTTCCTATATTCTGCCTTCTGGCCCAAGTATAAGCTTTGCCGACTTTATCAAACAACTTCCTACACACTGTTATGAACTGAGGCAGCTCGGGAACATTGTCTCTCAACTGTGTTATAGAGTGTAGTACTACATTTCAGTGAAGTGTAAGGCTTTCCAAAGCTGCCGAACGTGTTTCTTTCTCTATTTCAATGGTATTCTGCCTTGTATAACACACATTTACCACTCTAGTCTCCTTTAAGTAATGAATATAGGATTCATACAGTGTTTGATGTTATCTTAACTCGAATTAAGGATTTCCCTTATCTTAGCTACCTTTTCTACACTAAGAACTGACTTGGAGAATCTCTTTCAGCTGTTCTAAAACAAGTTCTCTTCTGTTTACAGTCATTTTCACTGAATTATTCATGTTTTCATGTAGTTTCCTATATTCTGCCTTCTGGCCCAAGTATAAGCTTTGCCCACTTTATCAAACAACTTCCTACACACTGTTATGAACTGAGGCAGCTCGGGAACCTTGTCTCTCAACTGTGTGATAGAGTGTAGTACTACATTTCAGTGAAGTGTAAGGCTTTCCAAAGCTGCCGAACGTGTTTCTTTCTCTATTTCAATGGTATTCTGCCTTGTATAACACACATTTACCACTCTAGTCTCCTTTAAGTAAAGAATATAGGATTCATACAGTGTTTCATGTGATCTTAACTGGAATTACGGATTTCCCTTATCTTAGCTACCTTTTCTACACTAAGAACTGACTTGGAGATTCTCTTTCATCTGTTCTAAACAAGTTCTCATCTGTTTGCAGTCATTTTCTCTGAATTATTCATGTTTTCATGTAGTTTCCTATATTCTGCCTTCTGGCCCATGTATAAGCTTTGCCCACTTTGTCAAACAACTTCCTACACACTCTTATGAACTGAGGCAGCTCGGGAACATTGTCTCTCAACTGTGTCATAGAGTGTAGTACTACATTTCAGTGAAGTGTAAGGCTTTCCAAAGCTGCCGAACGTGTTTCTTTCTCTATTTCAATGGTATTCTGCCTTGTATAACACACATTTACCACTCTAGTCTCCTTTTAAGTAATGAATATAGCATTCATACAGTGTTTGATGTTATCTTAACTCGAATTACGGATTTCCCTTATCTTAGCTACCTTTTCTACACTAAGAACTGACTTGGAGATTCTCTTTCAGCTGTTCTAAACCAGTTCTCATCTGTCTACAGTCATTTTCACTGAATTATTCATGTTTCCATGTAGTTTCCTATATTCTGCCTTCTGGCCCAAGTATAAGCTTTGCCCACTTTATCAAACAACTTCCTACACACTGTTATGAACTGAGGCAGCTCGGGAACATTGTCTCTCAACTGTGTGATAGAGTGTAGTACTACATTTCAGTGAAGTGTAAGGCTTTCCAAAGCTGCCGAACATGTTTCTTTCTCTATTTCAATGGTATTCTGCCTTGTATAACACACATTTACCACTCTAGTCTCCTTTAAGTAAAGAATATAGGATTCATACAGTGTTTCATGTGATCTTAACTGGAATTACGGATTTCCCTTATCTTAGCTACCTTTTCTACACTAAGAACTGACTTGGAGATTCTCTTTCATCTGTTCTAAACAAGTTCTCATGTGTTTGCAGTCATTTTCTCTGAATTATTCATGTTTTCATGTAGTTTCCTATATTCTGCCTTCTGGCCCAAGTATAAGCTTTGCCCACTTTATCAAACAACTTCCTACACACTGTTATGAACTGAGGCAGCTCGGGAACATTGTCTCTCAACTGTGTTATAGAGTGTAGTACTACATTTCAGTGAAGTGTAAGGCTTTCCAAAGCTGCCGAACGTGTTTCTTTCTCTATTTCAATGCTATTCTGCCTTGTATAACACACATTTACCACTCTAGTCTCCTTTTAAGTAATGAATATAGCATTCATACAGTGTTTGATGTTATCTTAACTCGAATTAAGGATTTCCCTTATCTTAGCTACCTTTTCTACACTAAGAACTGACTTGGAGATTCTCTTTCAGCTGTTCTAAACCAGTTCTCATCTGTTTAGAATCATTTTAACTGAATTATTCATGTTTTGATGTAGTTTCCTATATTCTGCCTTCTGGCCCAAGTATAAGCTTTGCCCACTTTATCAAACAACTTCCTACACACTGTTATGAACTGAGGCAGCTCGGGAACATTGTCTCTCAACTGTGTGATAGAGTGTAGTACTACATTTCAGTGAAGTGTAAGGCTTTCCAAAGCTGCCGAACGTGTTTCTTTCTCTATTTCATTGGTATTCTGCCTTGTATAACACACATTTACCACTCTAGTCTCCTTTAAGTAATGAATATAGGATTCATACAGTGTTTGATGTTATCTTAACTCGAATTAAGGATTTCCCTTATCTTAGGTACCTTTTCTACACTAAGAACTGACTTGGAGATTCTCTTTCAGCTGTTCTAAACCAGTTCTCATCTGTTTACAGTCATTTTCACTGAATTATTCATGTTTTCATGTAGTTTCCTATATTCTGCCTTCTGGCCCAAGTATAAGCTTTGCCCACTTTATCAAACAACTTCCTACACACTGTTATGAACTGAGGCAGCTCGGGAACCTTGTCTCTCAACTGTGTGATAGAGTGTAGTGCTACATTTCAGTGAAGTGTAAGGCTTTCCAAAGCTGCCGAACGTGTTTCTTTCTCTATTTCAATGGTATTCTGCCTTGTATAACACACATTTACCACTCTAGTCTCCTTTAGGTAAAGAATATAGGATTCATACAGTGTTTCATGTGATCTTAACTGGAATTACGGATTTCCCTTATCTTCGCTACCTTTTCTACACTAAGAACTGACTTAGAGATTCTCTTTCATCTGTTCTAAACAGGTTCTCATCTGTTTGCAGTCATTTTCTCTGAATTATTCATGTTTTCATGTAGTTTCCTATATTCTGCCTTCTGTCCCAAGTATAAGCTTTGCCGACTTTATCAAACAACTTCCTACACACTGTTATGAACTGAGGCAGCTCGGGAACATTGTCTCTCAACTGTGTGATAGAGTGTAGTACTACATTTCAGTGAAGTGTAAGGCTTTCCAAAGCTGCCGAACGTGTTTCTTTCTCTATTTCAATGGTATTCTGCCTTGTATAACACACATTTACCACTCTAGTCTCCTTTAAGTAATGAATATAGGATTCATACAGTGTTTGATGTTATCTTAACTCGAATTAAGGATTTCCCTTATCTTAGCTACCTTTTCTACACTAAGAACTGACTTGGAGAATCTCTTTCAGCTGTTCTAAAACAAGTTCTCTTCTGTTTACAGTCATTTTCACTGAATTATTCATGTTTTCATGTAGTTTCCTATATTCTGCCTTCTGGCCCAAGTATAAGCTTTGCCCACTTTATCAAACAACTTCCTACACACTGTTATGAACTGAGGCAGCTCGGGAACCTTGTCTCTCAACTGTGTGATAGAGTGTAGTACTACATTTCAGTGAAGTGTAAGGCTTTCCAAAGCTGCCGAACGTGTTTCTTTCTCTATTTCAATGGTATTCTGCCTTGTATAACACACATTTACCACTCTAGTCTCCTTTAAGTAAAGAATATAGGATTCATACAGTGTTTCATGTGATCTTAACTGGAATTACGGATTTCCCTTATCTTAGCTAACTTTTCTACACTAAGAACTGACTTGGAGATTCTCTTTCATCTGTTCTAAACAAGTTCTCATGTGTTTGCAGTCATTTTCTCTGAATTATTCATGTTTTCATGTAGTTTCCTATATTCTGCCTTCTGGCCCAAGTATAAGCTTTGCCCACTTTATCAAACAACTTCCTACACACTGTTATGAACTGAGGCAGCTCGGGAACATTGTCTCTCAACTGTGTTATAGAGTGTAGTACTACATTTCAGTGAAGTGTAAGGCTTTCCAAAGCTGCCCAACGTGTTTCTTTCTCTATTTCAATGGTATTCTGCCTTGTATAACACACATTTACCACTCTAGTCTCCTTTTAAGTAATGAATATAGCATTCATACAGTGTTTGATGTTATCTTAACTCGAATTAAGGATTTCCCTTATCTTAGCTACCTTTTCTACACTAAGAACTGATTTGGAGATTCTCTTTCAGCTGTTCTAAACCAGTTCTCATCTGTTTAGAATCATTTTCACTGAATTATTCATGTTTTGATGTAGTTTCCTATATTCTGCCTTCTGGCCCAAGTATAAGCTTTTCCCACTTTATCAAACAACTTCCTACACACTGTTATGAACTGAGGCAGCTCGGGAACATTGTCTCTCAACTGTGTGATAGAGTGTAGTACTACATTTCAGTGAAGTGTAAGGCTTTCCAAAGCTGCCGAACGTGTTTCTTTCTCTATTTCAATGGTATTCTGCCTTGTATAACACACATTTACCACTCTAGTCTCCTTTAAGTAAAGAATATAGGATTCATACAGTGTTTCATGTGATCTTAACTGGAATTACGGATTTCCCTTATCTTAGCTACCTTTTCTACACTAAGAACTGACTTGGAGATTCTCTTTCATCTGTTCTAAACAAGTTCTCATGTGTTTGCAGTCATTTTCTCTGAATTATTCATGTTTTCATGTAGTTTCCTATATTCTGCCTTCTGGCCCAAGTATAAGCTTTGCCCACTTTATCAAACAACTTCCTACACACTGTTATGAACTGAGGCAGCTCGGGAACATTGTCTCTCAACTGTGTTATAGAGTGTAGTACTACATTTCATTGAAGTGTAAGGCTTTCCAAAGCTGCCGAACGTGTTTCTTTCTCAATTTCAATGGTATTCTGCATTGTATAACACACATTTACCACTCTAGTCTCCTTTATGTAAACAATATAGGATTCATACAGTGTTTGATGTTATCTTAACTCGAATTAAGGATTTCCCTTATCTTAGCTACCTTTTCTACACTAAGAACTGACTTGGAGATTCTCTTTCAGCTGCTCTAAACAAGTTCTCATCTGTTTACAGTCATTTTCAATGAATTATTCATGTTTTCATGTAGTTTCCTATATTCTGCCTTCTGGCCCAAGTATAAGCTTTGCCCACTTTATCAAACAACTTCCTACACACTGTTATGAACTGAGGCAGCTCGGGAACATTGTCTCTCAACTGTGTTATAGAGTGTAGTACTACATTTCAGTGAAGTGTAAGGCTTTCCAAAGCTGCCGAACGTGTTTCTTTCTCTATTTCAATGGTATTCTGCCTTGTATAACACACATTTACCACTCTAGTCTCCTTTAAGTAATGAATATAGCATTCATACAGTGTTTGATGTTATCTTAACTCGAATTAAGGATTTCCCTTATCTTAGCTACCTTTTCTACACTAAGAACTGACTTGGAGATTCTCTTTCAGCTGTTCTAAACCAGTTCTCATCTGTTTACAGTCATTTTCACTGAATTATTCATGTTTCCATGTAGTTTCCTATATTCTGCCTTCTTGCCCAAGTATAAGCTTTGCCCACTTTATCAAACAACTTCCTTACACACTGTTGTGAACTGAGGCAGCTCGGGAACATTGTCTCTCAACTGTGTGATAGAGTGTAGTACTACATTTCAGTGAAGTGTAAGGCTTTCCAAAGCTGCCGAACGTGTTTCTTTCTCTATTTCAATGGTATTCTGCCTTGTATAACACACATTTACCACTCTAGTCTCCTTTAAGTAAAGAATATAGGATTCATACAGTGTTTCATGTGATCTTAACTGGAATTACGGATTTCCCTTATCTTAGCTACCTTTTCTACACTAAGAACTGACTTGGAGATTCTCTTTCTTCTGTTCTAAACAAGTTCTCATGTGTTTGCAGTGATTTTCTCTGAATTATTCATGTTTTCATGTAGTTTCCTATATTCTGCCTTCTGGCCCAAGTATAAGCTTTGCCCACTTTATCAAACAACTTCCTACACACTGTTATGAACTGAGGCATCTCGGGAACATTGTCTCTCAACTGTGTGATAGAGTGTAGTACTACATTTCAGTGAAGTGTAAGGCATTCCAAAGCTGCCGAACGTGTTTCTTTCTCTATTTCAATGGTATTCTGCCTTGTATAACACACATTTACCACTCTAGTCTCAGTTAAGTAAAGAATATAGGATTCATACAGTGTTTCATGTGATCTTAACTGGAATTACGGATTTCCCTTATCTTAGCTACCTTTTCTACACTAAGAACTGACTTGGAGATTCTCTTTCATCTGTTCTAAACAAGTTCTCATGTGTTTGCAGTCATTTTCTCTGAATTATTCATGTTTTCATGTAGTTTCCTATATTCTGCCTTCTGGCCCAAGTATAAGCTTTGCCCACTTTATCAAACAACTTCCTACACACTGTTATGAACTGAGGCATCTCGGGAACATTGTCTCTCAACTGTGTGATAGAGTGTAGTACTACATTTCAGTGAAGTGTAAGGCATTCCAAAGCTGCCGAACGTGTTTCTTTCTCTATTTCAATGGTATTCTGCCTTGTATAACACACATTTACCACTCTAGTCTCAGTTAAGTAAAGAATATAGGATTCATACAGTGTTTCATGTGATCTTAACTGGAATTACGGATTTCCCTTATCTTAGCTACCTTTTCTACACTAAGAACTGACTTGGAGATTCTCTTTCATCTGTTCTAAACAAGTTCTCATGTGTTTGCAGTCATTTTCTCTGAATTATTCATGTTTTCATGTAGTTTCCTATATTCTGCCTTCTGGCCCAAGTATAAGCTTTGCCCACTTTATCAAACAACTTCCTACACACTGTTATGAACTGAGGCAGCTCGGGAACATTGTCTCTCAACTGTGTTATAGAGTGTAGTACTACATTTCAGTGAAGTGTAAGGCTTTCCAAAGCTGCCGAACGTGTTTCTTTCTCTATTTCAATGGTATTCTGCCTTGTATAACACACATTTACCACTCTAGTCTCCTTTTAAGTAATGAATATAGCATTCATACAGTGTTTGATGTTATCTTAACTCGAATTAAGGATTTCCCTTATCTTAGCTACCTTTTCTACACTAAGAACTGACTCGGAGATTCTCTTCCAGCTGTTCTAAACCAGTTCTCATCTGTTTAGAATCATTTTCACTGAATTATTCATGTTTTGATGTAGTTTCCTATATTCTGCCTTCTGGCCCAAGTATAAGCTTTGCCCACTTTATCAAACAACTTCCTACACACTGTTATGAACTGAGGCAGCTCGGGAACATTGTCTCTCAACTGTGTTATAGAGTGTAGTACTACATTTCAGTGAAGTGTAAGGCTTTCCAAAGCTGCCGAACGTGTTTCTTTCTCTATTTCAATGGTATTCTGCCTTGTATAACACACATTTACCACTCTAGTCTCCTTTAAGTAAAGAATATAGGAATCATACAGTGTTTCATGTGATCTTAACTGGAATTACGGATTTCCCTTATCTTAGCTACCTTTTCTACACTAAGAACTGACTTGGAGATTCTCTTTCATCTGTTCTAAACAAGTTCTCATCTGTTTGCAGTCATTTTCTCTGAATTATTCATGTTTTCATGTAGTTTCCTATATTCTGCCTTCTGGCCCATGTATAAGCTTTGCCCACTTTATCAAACAACTTCCTACACACTGTTATGAACTGAGGCAGCTCGGGAACATTGTCTCTCAACTGTGTCATAGAGTGTAGTACTACATTTCAGTGAAGTGTAAGGCTTTCCAAAGCTGCCGAACGTGTTTCTTTCTCTATTTCAATGGTATTCTGCCTTGTATAACACACATATACCACTCTAGTCTCCTTTTAAGTAATGAATATAGCATTCATACAGTGTTTGATGTTATCTTAACTCGAATTAAGGATTTCCCTTATCTTAGCTACCTTTTCTACACTAAGAACTGACTTGGAGATTCTCTTTCAGCTGTTCTAAACCAGTTCTCATCTGTTTACAGTCATTTTCACTGAATTATTCATGTTTCCATGTAGTTTCCTATATTCTGCCTTCTGGCCCAAGTATAAGCTTTGCCCACTTTATCAAACAACTTCTTTACACACTGTTATGAACTGAGGCAGCTCGGGAACATTGTCTCTCAACTGTGTGACAGAGTGTAGTACTACATTTCAGTGAAGTGTAAGGCTTTCCAAAGCTGCCGAACGTGTTTCTTTCTCTATTTCAATGGTATTCTGCCTTGTATAACACACATTTACCACTCTAGTCTCCTTTAAGTAAAGAATATTGGATTCATACAGTGTTTCATGTGATCTTAACTGGAATTACGGATTTCCCTTATCTTAGCTACCTTTTCTACACTAAGAACTGACTTGGAGATTCTCTTTCATCTGTTCTAAACAAGTTCTCATGTGTTTGCAGTCATTTTCTCTGAATTATTCATGTTTTCATGTAGTTTCCTATATTCTGCCTTCTGGCCCAAGTATAAGCTTTGCCCACTTTATCAAACAACTTCCTACACACTGTTATGAACTGAGGCAGCTCGGGAACATTGTCTCTCAACTGTGTGATAGAGTGTAGTACTACATTTCAGTGAAGTGTAAGGCTTTCCAAAGCTGCCGAACGTGTTTCTTTCTCTATTTCAATGGTATTCTGCCTTGTATAACACACATTTACCACTCTAGTCTCCTTTAAGTAAAGAATATAGGATTCATACAGTGTTTCATGTGATCTTAACTGGAATTACGGATTTCCCTTATCTTAGCTACCTTTTCTACACTAAGAACTGACTTGGAGATTCTCTTTCATCTGTTCTAAACAAGTTCTCATGTGTTTGCAGTGATTTTCTCTGAATTATTCATGTTTTCATGTAGTTTCCTATATTCTGCCTTCTGGCCCAAGTATAAGCTTTGCCCACTTTATCAAACAACTTCCTACACACTGTTATGAACTGAGGCAGCTCGGGAACATTGTCTCTCAACTGTGTTATAGAGTGTAGTACTACATTTCAGTGAAGTGTAAGGCTTTCCAAAGCTGCCGAACGTGTTTCTTTCTCTATTTCAATGGTATTCTGCCTTGTATAACACACATTTACCACTCTAGTCTCCTTTTAAGTAATGAATATAGCATTCATACAGTGTTTGATGTTATCTTAACTCGAATTAAGGATTTCCCTTATCTTAGCTACCTTTTCTACACTAAGAACTGACTTGGAGATTCTCTTTCAGCTGTTCTAAACCAGTTCTCATCTGTTTACAGTCATTTTCACTGAATTATTCATGTTTCCATGTAGTTTCCTATATTCTGCCTTCTGGCCCAAGTATAAGCTTTGCCCACTTTATCAAACAACTTCCTACACACTGTTATGAACTGAGGCAGCTCGGGAACATTGTCTCTCAACTGTGTGATAGAGTGTAGTACTACATTTCAGTGAAGTGTAAGGCTTTCCAAAGCTGCCGAACGTGTTTCTTTCTCTATTTCAATGGTATTCTGCCTTGTATAACACACATTTACCACTCTAGTCTCCTTTAAGTAAAGAATATAGGATTCATACAGTGTTTCATGTGATCTTAACTGGAATTACGGATTTCCCTTATCTTAGCTACCTTTTCTACACTAAGAACTGACTTGGAGATTCTCTTTCATCTGTTCTAAACAAGTTCTCATGTGTTTGCAGTGATTTTCTCTGAATTATTCATGTTTTCATGTAGTTTCCTATATTCTGCCTTCTGGCCCAAGTATAAGCTTTGCCCACTTTATCAAACAACTTCCTACACACTGTTATGAACTGAGGCAGCTCGGGAACATTGTCTCTCAACTGTGTTATAGAGTGTAGTACTACATTTCAGTGAAGTGTAAGGCTTTCCAAAGCTGCCGAACGTGTTTCTTTCTCTATTTCAATGGTATTCTGCCTTGTATAACACACATTTACCACTCTAGTCTCCTTTTAAGTAATGAATATAGCATTCATACAGTGTTTGATGTTATCTTAACTCGAATTAAGGATTTCCCTTATCTTAGCTACCTTTTCTACACTAAGAACTGACTTGGAGATTCTCTTTCAGCTGTTCTAAACCAGTTCTCATCTGTTTACAGTCATTTTCACTGAATTATTCATGTTTCCATGTAGTTTCCTATATTCTGCCTTCTGGCCCAAGTATAAGCTTTGCCCACTTTATCAAACAACTTCCTACACACTGTTATGAACTGAGGCAGCTCGGGAACATTGTCTCTCAACTGTGTGATAGAGTGTAGTACTACATTTCAGTGAAGTGTAAGGCTTTCCAAAGCTGCCGAACGTGTTTCTTTCTCTATTTCAATGGTATTCTGCCTTGTATAACACACATTTACCACTCTAGTCTCCTTTAAGTAAAGAATATAGGATTCATACAGTGTTTCATGTGATCTTAACTGGAATTACGGATTTCCCTTATCTTAGCTACCTTTTCTACACTAAGAACTGACTTGGAGATTCTCTTTCATCTGTTCTAAACAAGTTCTCATGTGTTTGCAGTCATTTTCTCTGAATTATTCATGTTTTCATGTAGTTTCCTATATTCTGCCTTCTGGCCCAAGTATAAGCTTTGCCCACTTTATCAAACAACTTCCTACACACTGTTATGAACTGAGGCAGCTCGGGAACATTGTCTCTCAACTGTGTTATAGAGTGTAGTACTACATTTCATTGAAGTGTAAGGCTTTCCAAAGCTGCCGAACGTGTTTCTTTCTCAATTTCAATGGTATTCTGCATTGTATAACACACATTTACCACTCTAGTCTCCTTTATGTAAACAATATAGGATTCATACAGTGTTTGATGTTATCTTAACTCGAATTAAGGATTTCCCTTATCTTAGCTACCTTTTCTACACTAAGAACTGACTTGGAGATTCTCTTTCAGCTGCTCTAAACAAGTTCTCATCTGTTTACAGTCATTTTCAATGAATTATTCATGTTTTCATGTAGTTTCCTATATTCTGCCTTCTGGCCCAAGTATAAGCTTTGCCCACTTTATCAAACAACTTCCTACACACTGTTATGAACTGAGGCAGCTCGGGAACATTGTCTCTCAACTGTGTTATAGAGTGTAGTACTACATTTCAGTGAAGTGTAAGGCTTTCCAAAGCTGCCGAACGTGTTTCTTTCTCTATTTCAATGGTATTCTGCCTTGTATAACACACATTTACCACTCTAGTCTCCTTTAAGTAATGAATATAGCATTCATACAGTGTTTGATGTTATCTTAACTCGAATTAAGGATTTCCCTTATCTTAGCTACCTTTTCTACACTAAGAACTGACTTGGAGATTCTCTTTCAGCTGTTCTAAACCAGTTCTCATCTGTTTACAGTCATTTTCACTGAATTATTCATGTTTCCATGTAGTTTCCTATATTCTGCCTTCTTGCCCAAGTATAAGCTTTGCCCACTTTATCAAACAACTTCCTTACACACTGTTGTGAACTGAGGCAGCTCGGGAACATTGTCTCTCAACTGTGTGATAGAGTGTAGTACTACATTTCAGTGAAGTGTAAGGCTTTCCAAAGCTGCCGAACGTGTTTCTTTCTCTATTTCAATGGTATTCTGCCTTGTATAACACACATTTACCACTCTAGTCTCCTTTAAGTAAAGAATATAGGATTCATACAGTGTTTCATGTGATCTTAACTGGAATTACGGATTTCCCTTATCTTAGCTACCTTTTCTACACTAAGAACTGACTTGGAGATTCTCTTTCTTCTGTTCTAAACAAGTTCTCATGTGTTTGCAGTGATTTTCTCTGAATTATTCATGTTTTCATGTAGTTTCCTATATTCTGCCTTCTGGCCCAAGTATAAGCTTTGCCCACTTTATCAAACAACTTCCTACACACTGTTATGAACTGAGGCATCTCGGGAACATTGTCTCTCAACTGTGTGATAGAGTGTAGTACTACATTTCAGTGAAGTGTAAGGCATTCCAAAGCTGCCGAACGTGTTTCTTTCTCTATTTCAATGGTATTCTGCCTTGTATAACACACATTTACCACTCTAGTCTCAGTTAAGTAAAGAATATAGGATTCATACAGTGTTTCATGTGATCTTAACTGGAATTACGGATTTCCCTTATCTTAGCTACCTTTTCTACACTAAGAACTGACTTGGAGATTCTCTTTCATCTGTTCTAAACAAGTTCTCATGTGTTTGCAGTCATTTTCTCTGAATTATTCATGTTTTCATGTAGTTTCCTATATTCTGCCTTCTGGCCCAAGTATAAGCTTTGCCCACTTTATCAAACAACTTCCTACACACTGTTATGAACTGAGGCAGCTCGGGAACATTGTCTCTCAACTGTGTTATAGAGTGTAGTACTACATTTCAGTGAAGTGTAAGGCTTTCCAAAGCTGCCGAACGTGTTTCTTTCTCTATTTCAATGGTATTCTGCCTTGTATAACACACATTTACCACTCTAGTCTCCTTTTAAGTAATGAATATAGCATTCATACAGTGTTTGATGTTATCTTAACTCGAATTAAGGATTTCCCTTATCTTAGCTACCTTTTCTACACTAAGAACTGACTCGGAGATTCTCTTCCAGCTGTTCTAAACCAGTTCTCATCTGTTTAGAATCATTTTCACTGAATTATTCATGTTTTGATGTAGTTTCCTATATTCTGCCTTCTGGCCCAAGTATAAGCTTTGTCCACTTTATCAAACAACTTCCTACACACTGTTATGAACTGAGGCAGCTCGGGAACATTGTCTCTCAACTGTGTTATAGAGTGTAGTACTACATTTCAGTGAAGTGTAAGGCTTTCCAAAGCTGCCGAACGTGTTTCTTTCTCTATTTCAATGGTATTCTGCCTTGTATAACACACATTTACCACTCTAGTCTCCTTTAAGTAAAGAATATAGGAATCATACAGTGTTTCATGTGATCTTAACTGGAATTACGGATTTCCCTTATCTTAGCTACCTTTTCTACACTAAGAACTGACTTGGAGATTCTCTTTCATCTGTTCTAAACAAGTTCTCATCTGTTTGCAGTCATTTTCTCTGAATTATTCATGTTTTCATGTAGTTTCCTATATTCTGCCTTCTGGCCCATGTATAAGCTTTGCCCACTTTATCAAACAACTTCCTACACACTGTTATGAACTGAGGCAGCTCGGGAACATTGTCTCTCAACTGTGTCATAGAGTGTAGTACTACATTTCAGTGAAGTGTAAGGCTTTCCAAAGCTGCCGAACGTGTTTCTTTCTCTATTTCAATGGTATTCTGCCTTGTATAACACACATATACCACTCTAGTCTCCTTTTAAGTAATGAATATAGCATTCATACAGTGTTTGATGTTATCTTAACTCGAATTAAGGATTTCCCTTATCTTAGCTACCTTTTCTACACTAAGAACTGACTTGGAGATTCTCTTTCAGCTGTTCTAAACCAGTTCTCATCTGTTTACAGTCATTTTCACTGAATTATTCATGTTTCCATGTAGTTTCCTATATTCTGCCTTCTGGCCCAAGTATAAGCTTTGCCCACTTTATCAAACAACTTCTTTACACACTGTTATGAACTGAGGCAGCTCGGGAACATTGTCTCTCAACTGTGTGACAGAGTGTAGTACTACATTTCAGTGAAGTGTAAGGCTTTCCAAAGCTGCCGAACGTGTTTCTTTCTCTATTTCAATGGTATTCTGCCTTGTATAACACACATTTACCACTCTAGTCTCCTTTAAGTAAAGAATATTGGATTCATACAGTGTTTCATGTGATCTTAACTGGAATTACGGATTTCCCTTATCTTAGCTACCTTTTCTACACTAAGAACTGACTTGGAGATTCTCTTTCATCTGTTCTAAACAAGTTCTCATGTGTTTGCAGTCATTTTCTCTGAATTATTCATGTTTTCATGTAGTTTCCTATATTCTGCCTTCTGGCCCAAGTATAAGCTTTGCCCACTTTATCAAACAACTTCCTACACACTGTTATGAACTGAGGCAGCTCGGGAACATTGTCTCTCAACTGTGTGATAGAGTGTAGTACTACATTTCAGTGAAGTGTAAGGCTTTCCAAAGCTGCCGAACGTGTTTCTTTCTCTATTTCAATGGTATTCTGCCTTGTATAACACACATTTACCACTCTAGTCTCCTTTAAGTAAAGAATATAGGATTCATACAGTGTTTCATGTGATCTTAACTGGAATTACGGATTTCCCTTATCTTAGCTACCTTTTCTACACTAAGAACTGACTTGGAGATTCTCTTTCATCTGTTCTAAACAAGTTCTCATGTGTTTGCAGTGATTTTCTCTGAATTATTCATGTTTTCATGTAGTTTCCTATATTCTGCCTTCTGGCCCAAGTATAAGCTTTGCCCACTTTATCAAACAACTTCCTACACACTGTTATGAACTGAGGCAGCTCGGGAACATTGTCTCTCAACTGTGTTATAGAGTGTAGTACTACATTTCAGTGAAGTGTAAGGCTTTCCAAAGCTGCCGAACGTGTTTCTTTCTCTATTTCAATGGTATTCTGCCTTGTATAACACACATTTACCACTCTAGTCTCCTTTTAAGTAATGAATATAGCATTCATACAGTGTTTGATGTTATCTTAACTCGAATTAAGGATTTCCCTTATCTTAGCTACCTTTTCTACACTAAGAACTGACTTGGAGATTCTCTTTCAGCTGTTCTAAACCAGTTCTCATCTGTTTACAGTCATTTTCACTGAATTATTCATGTTTCCATGTAGTTTCCTATATTCTGCCTTCTGGCCCAAGTATAAGCTTTGCCCACTTTATCAAACAACTTCCTACACACTGTTATGAACTGAGGCAGCTCGGGAACATTGTCTCTCAACTGTGTGATAGAGTGTAGTACTACATTTCAGTGAAGTGTAAGGCTTTCCAAAGCTGCCGAACGTGTTTCTTTCTCTATTTCAATGGTATTCTGCCTTGTATAACACACATTTACCACTCTAGTCTCCTTTAAGTAAAGAATATAGGATTCATACAGTGTTTCATGTGATCTTAACTGGAATTACGGATTTCCCTTATCTTAGCTACCTTTTCTACACTAAGAACTGACTTGGAGATTCTCTTTCATCTGTTCTAAACAAGTTCTCATGTGTTTGCAGTGATTTTCTCTGAATTATTCATGTTTTCATGTAGTTTCCTATATTCTGCCTTCTGGCCCAAGTATAAGCTTTGCCCACTTTATCAAACAACTTCCTACACACTGTTATGAACTGAGGCAGCTCGGGAACATTGTCTCTCAACTGTGTTATAGAGTGTAGTACTACATTTCAGTGAAGTGTAAGGCTTTCCAAAGCTGCCGAACGTGTTTCTTTCTCTATTTCAATGGTATTCTGCCTTGTATAACACACATTTACCACTCTAGTCTCCTTTTAAGTAATGAATATAGCATTCATACAGTGTTTGATGTTATCTTAACTCGAATTAAGGATTTCCCTTATCTTAGCTACCTTTTCTACACTAAGAACTGACTTGGAGATTCTCTTTCAGCTGTTCTAAACCAGTTCTCATCTGTTTACAGTCATTTTCACTGAATTATTCATGTTTCCATGTAGTTTCCTATATTCTGCCTTCTGGCCCAAGTATAAGCTTTGCCCACTTTATCAAACAACTTCCTACACACTGTTATGAACTGAGGCAGCTCGGGAACATTGTCTCTCAACTGTGTGATAGAGTGTAGTACTACATTTCAGTGAAGTGTAAGGCTTTCCAAAGCTGCCGAACGTGTTTCTTTCTCTATTTCAATGGTATTCTGCCTTGTATAACACACATTTACCACTCTAGTCTCCTTTTAAGTAATGAATATAGCATTCATACAGTGTTTGATGTTATCTTAACTCGAATTAAGGATTTCCCTTATCTTAGCTACCTTTTCTACACTAAGAACTGACTTGGAGATTCTCTTTCAGCTGTTCTAAACCAGTTCTCATCTGTTTACAGTCATTTTCACTGAATTATTCATGTTTCCATGTAGTTTCCTATATTCTGCCTTCTGGCCCAAGTATAAGCTTTGCCCACTTTATCAAACAACTTCCTACACACTGTTATGAACTGAGGCAGCTCGGGAACATTGTCTCTCAACTGTGTGATAGAGTGTAGTACTACATTTCAGTGAAGTGTAAGGCTTTCCAAAGCTGCCGAACGTGTTTCTTTCTCTATTTCAATGGTATTCTGCCTTGTATAACACACATTTACCACTCTAGTCTCCTTTAAGTAAAGAATATAGGATTCATACAGTGTTTCATGTGATCTTAACTGGAATTACGGATTTCCCTTATCTTAGCTACCTTTTCTACACTAAGAACTGACTTGGAGATTCTCTTTCATCTGTTCTAAACAAGTTCTCATGTGTTTGCAGTGATTTTCTCTGAATTATTCATGTTTTCATGTAGTTTCCTATATTCTGCCTTCTGGCCCAAGTATAAGCTTTGCCCACTTTATCAAACAACTTCCTACACACTGTTATGAACTGAGGCAGCTCGGGAACATTGTCTCTCAACTGTGTTATAGAGTGTAGTACTACATTTCAGTGAAGTGTAAGGCTTTCCAAAGCTGCCGAACGTGTTTCTTTCTCTATTTCAATGGTATTCTGCCTTGTATAACACACATTTACCACTCTAGTCTCCTTTTAAGTAATGAATATAGCATTCATACAGTGTTTGATGTTATCTTAACTCGAATTAAGGATTTCCCTTATCTTAGCTACCTTTTCTACACTAAGAACTGACTTGGAGATTCTCTTTCAGCTGTTCTAAACCAGTTCTCATCTGTTTACAGTCATTTTCACTGAATTATTCATGTTTCCATGTAGTTTCCTATATTCTGCCTTCTGGCCCAAGTATAAGCTTTGCCCACTTTATCAAACAACTTCCTACACACTGTTATGAACTGAGGCAGCTCGGGAACATTGTCTCTCAACTGTGTGATAGAGTGTAGTACTACATTTCAGTGAAGTGTAAGGCTTTCCAAAGCTGCCGAACGTGTTTCTTTCTCTATTTCAATGGTATTCTGCCTTGTATAACACACATTTACCACTCTAGTCTCCTTTTAAGTAATGAATATAGCATTCATACAGTGTTTGATGTTATCTTAACTCGAATTAAGGATTTCCCTTATCTTAGCTACCTTTTCTACACTAAGAACTGACTTGGAGATTCTCTTTCAGCTGTTCTAAACCAGTTCTCATCTGTTTACAGTCATTTTCACTGAATTATTCATGTTTCCATGTAGTTTCCTATATTCTGCCTTCTGGCCCAAGTATAAGCTTTGCCCACTTTATCAAACAACTTCCTACACACTGTTATGAACTGAGGCAGCTCGGGAACATTGTCTCTCAACTGTGTGATAGAGTGTAGTACTACATTTCAGTGAAGTGTAAGGCTTTCCAAAGCTGCCGAACGTGTTTCTTTCTCTATTTCAATGGTATTCTGCCTTGTATAACACACATTTACCACTCTAGTCTCCTTTAAGTAAAGAATATAGGATTCATACAGTGTTTCATGTGATCTTAACTGGAATTACGGATTTCCCTTATCTTAGCTACCTTTTCTACACTAAGAACTGACTTGGAGATTCTCTTTCATCTGTTCTAAACAAGTTCTCATGTGTTTGCAGTGATTTTCTCTGAATTATTCATGTTTTCATGTAGTTTCCTATATTCTGCCTTCTGGCCCAAGTATAAGCTTTGCCCACTTTATCAAACAACTTCCTACACACTGTTATGAACTGAGGCAGCTCGGGAACATTGTCTCTCAACTGTGTTATAGAGTGTAGTACTACATTTCAGTGAAGTGTAAGGCTTTCCAAAGCTGCCGAACGTGTTTCTTTCTCTATTTCAATGGTATTCTGCCTTGTATAACACACATTTACCACTCTAGTCTCCTTTTAAGTAATGAATATAGCATTCATACAGTGTTTGATGTTATCTTAACTCGAATTAAGGATTTCCCTTATCTTAGCTACCTTTTCTACACTAAGAACTGACTTGGAGATTCTCTTTCAGCTGTTCTAAACCAGTTCTCATCTGTTTAGAATCATTTTCACTGAATTATTCATGTTTTCATGTAGTTTCCTATATTCTGCCTTCTGGCCCAAGTATAAGCTTTGCCCACTTTATCAAACAACTTCCTACACACTGTTATGAACTGAGGCAGCTCTGGAACATTGTCTCTCAACTGTGTGATAGAGTGTAGTGATACATTTCAGTGAAGTGTAAGGCTTTCCAAAGCTGCCGAACGTGTTTCTTTCTCTATTTCAATGGTATTCTGCCTTGTATAACACACATTTACCACTCTAGTCTCCTTTAAGTAAAGAATATAGGATTCATACAGTGTTTCATGTGATCTTAACTGGAATTACGGATTTCCCTTATCTTAGCTACCTTTTCTACACTAAGAACTGACTTGGAGATTCTCTTTCATCTGTTCTAAACAAGTTCTCATGTGTTTGCAGTGATTTTCTCTGAATTATTCATGTTTTCATGTAGTTTCCTATATTCTGCCTTCTGGCCCAAGTATAAGCTTTGCCCACTTTATCAAAAACTTCCTACACACTGTTATGAACTGAGGCAGCTCGGGAACATTGTCTCTCAACTGTGTTATAGAGTGTAGTACTACATTTCAGTGAAGTGTAAGGCTTTCCAAAGCTGCCGAACGTGTTTCTTTCTCTATTTCAATGGTATTCTGCCTTGTATAACACACATTTACCACTCTAGTCTCCTTTTAAGTAATGAATATAGCATTCATACAGTGTTTGATGTTATCTTAACTCGAATTAAGGATTTCCCTTATCTTAGCTACCTTTTCTACACTAAGAACTGACTTGGAGATTCTCTTTCAGCTGTTCTAAACCAGTTCTCATCTGTTTACAGTCATTTTCACTGAATTATTCATGTTTCCATGTAGTTTCCTATATTCTGCCTTCTGGCCCAAGTATAAGCTTTGCCCACTTTATCAAACAACTTCCTACACACTGTTATGAACTGAGGCAGCTCGGGAACATTGTCTCTCAACTGTGTGATAGAGTGTAGTACTACATTTCAGTGAAGTGTAAGGCTTTCCAAAGCTGCCGAACGTGTTTCTTTCTCTATTTCAATGGTATTCTGCCTTGTATAACACACATTTACCACTCTAGTCTCCTTTAAGTAAAGAATATAGGATTCATACAGTGTTTCATGTGATCTTAACTGGAATTACGGATTTCCCTTATCTTAGCTACCTTTTCTACACTAAGAACTGACTTGGAGATTCTCTTTCATCTGTTCTAAACAAGTTCTCATGTGTTTGCAGTGATTTTCTCTGAATTATTCATGTTTTCATGTAGTTTCCTATATTCTGCCTTCTGGCCCATGTATAAGCTTTGCCCACTTTATCAAACAACTTCCTACACACTGTTATGAACTGAGGCAGCTCGGGAACATTGTCTCTCAACTGTGTTATAGAGTGTAGTACTACATTTCAGTGAAGTGTAAGGCTTTCCAAAGCTGCCGAACGTGTTTCTTTCTCTATTTCAATGGTATTCTGCCTTGTATAACACACATTTACCACTCTAGTCTCCTTTTAAGTAATGAATATAGCATTCATACAGTGTTTGATGTTATCTTAACTCGAATTAAGGATTTCCCTTATCTTAGCTACCTTTTCTACACTAAGAACTGACTTGGAGATTCTCTTTCAGCTGTTCTAAACCAGTTCTCATCTGTTTACAGTCATTTTCACTGAATTATTCATGTTTCCATGTAGTTTCCTATATTCTGCCTTCTGGCCCAAGTATAAGCTTTGCCCACTTTATCAAACAACTTCCTACACACTGTTATGAACTGAGGCAGCTCGGGAACATTGTCTCTCAACTGTGTGATAGAGTGTAGTACTACATTTCAGTGAAGTGTAAGGCTTTCCAAAGCTGCCGAACGTGTTTCTTTCTCTATTTCAATGGTATTCTGCCTTGTATAACACACATTTACCACTCTAGTCTCCTTTTAAGTAATGAATATAGCATTCATACAGTGTTTGATGTTATCTTAACTCGAATTAAGGATTTCCCTTATCTTAGCTACCTTTTCTACACTAAGAACTGACTTGGAGATTCTCTTTCAGCTGTTCTAAACCAGTTCTCATCTGTTTACAGTCATTTTCACTGAATTATTCATGTTTCCATGTAGTTTCCTATATTCTGCCTTCTGGCCCAAGTATAAGCTTTGCCCACTTTATCAAACAACTTCCTACACACTGTTATGAACTGAGGCAGCTCGGGAACATTGTCTCTCAACTGTGTGATAGAGTGTAGTACTACATTTCAGTGAAGTGTAAGGCTTTCCAAAGCTGCCGAACGTGTTTCTTTCTCTATTTCAATGGTATTCTGCCTTGTATAACACACATTTACCACTCTAGTCTCCTTTAAGTAAAGAATATAGGATTCATACAGTGTTTCATGTGATCTTAACTGGAATTACGGATTTCCCTTATCTTAGCTACCTTTTCTACACTAAGAACTGACTTGGAGATTCTCTTTCATCTGTTCTAAACAAGTTCTCATGTGTTTGCAGTGATTTTCTCTGAATTATTCATGTTTTCATGTAGTTTCCTATATTCTGCCTTCTGGCCCAAGTATAAGCTTTGCCCACTTTATCAAACAACTTCCTACACACTGTTATGAACTGAGGCAGCTCGGGAACATTGTCTCTCAACTGTGTTATAGAGTGTAGTACTACATTTCAGTGAAGTGTAAGGCTTTCCAAAGCTGCCGAACGTGTTTCTTTCTCTATTTCAATGGTATTCTGCCTTGTATAACACACATTTACCACTCTAGTCTCCTTTTAAGTAATGAATATAGCATTCATACAGTGTTTGATGTTATCTTAACTCGAATTAAGGATTTCCCTTATCTTAGCTACCTTTTCTACACTAAGAACTGACTTGGAGATTCTCTTTCAGCTGTTCTAAACCAGTTCTCATCTGTTTAGAATCATTTTCACTGAATTATTCATGTTTTCATGTAGTTTCCTATATTCTGCCTTCTGGCCCAAGTATAAGCTTTGCCCACTTTATCAAACAACTTCCTACACACTGTTATGAACTGAGGCAGCTCGGGAACATTGTCTCTCAACTGTGTGATAGAGTGTAGTGATACATTTCAGTGAAGTGTAAGGCTTTCCAAAGCTGCCGAACGTGTTTCTTTCTCTATTTCAATGGTATTCTGCCTTGTATAACACACATTTACCACTCTAGTCTCCTTTAAGTAAAGAATATAGGATTCATACAGTGTTTCATGTGATCTTAACTGGAATTACGGATTTCCCTTATCTTAGCTACCTTTTCTACACTAAGAACTGACTTGGAGATTCTCTTTCATCTGTTCTAAACAAGTTCTCATCTGTTTGCAGTCATTTTCTCTGAATTATTCATGTTTTCATGTAGTTTCCTATATTCTGCCTTCTGGCCCAAGTATAAGCTTTGCCCACTTTATCAAACAACTTCCTACACACTGTTATGAACTGAGGCAGCTCGGGAACATTGTCTCTCAACTGTGTTATAGAGTGTAGTACTACATTTCAGTGAAGTGTAAGGCTTTCCAAAGCTGCCGAACGTGTTTCTTTCTCTATTTCAATGGTATTCTGCCTTGTATAACACACATTTACCACTCTAGTCTCCTTTTAAGTAATGAATATAGCATTCATACAGTGTTTGATGTTATCTTAACTCGAATTAAGGATTTCCCTTATCTTAGCTACCGTTTCTACACTAAGAACTGACTTGGAGATTCTCTTTCAGCTGTTCTAAACCAGTTCTCATCTGTTTAGAGTCATTTTCACTGAATTATTCATGTTTCCATGTAGTTTCCTATATTCTGCCTTCTGGCCCAAGTATAAGCTTTGCCCACTTTATCAAACAACTTCCTACACACTGTTATGAACTGAGGCAGCTCGGGAACATTGTCTCTCAACTGTGTTATAGAGTGTAGTACTACATTTCAGTGAAGTGTAAGGCTTTCCAAAGCTGCCGAACGTGTTTCTTTCTCTATTTCAATGGTATTCTGCCTTGTATAACACACATTTACCACTCTAGTCTCCTTTTAAGTAATGAATATAGCATTCATACAGTGTTTGATGTTATCTTAACTCGAATTAAGGATTTCCCTTATCTTAGCTACCTTTTCTACACTAAGAACTGACTTGGAGATTCTCTTTCAGCTGTTCTAAACCAGTTCTCATCTGTTTACAGTCATTTTCACTGAATTATTCATGTTTCCATGTAGTTTCCTATATTCTGCCTTCTGGCCCAAGTATAAGCTTTGCCCACTTTATCAAACAACTTCCTACACACTGTTATGAACTGAGGCAGCTCGGGAACATTGTCTCTCAACTGTGTGATAGAGTGTAGTACTACATTTCAGTGAAGTGTAAGGCTTTCCAAAGCTGCCGAACGTGTTTCTTTCTCTATTTCAATGGTATTCTGCCTTGTATAACACACATTTACCACTCTAGTCTCCTTTAAGTAAAGAATATAGGATTCATACAGTGTTTCATGTGATCTTAACTGGAATTACGGATTTCCCTTATCTTAGCTACCTTTTCTACACTAAGAACTGACTTGGAGATTCTCTTTCATCTGTTCTAAACAAGTTCTCATGTGTTTGCAGTGATTTTCTCTGAATTATTCATGTTTTCATGTAGTTTCCTATATTCTGCCTTCTGGCCCAAGTATAAGCTTTGCCCACTTTATCAAACAACTTCCTACACACTGTTATGAACTGAGGCAGCTCGGGAACATTGTCTCTCAACTGTGTTATAGAGTGTAGTACTACATTTCAGTGAAGTGTAAGGCTTTCCAAAGCTGCCGAACGTGTTTCTTTCTCTATTTCAATGGTATTCTGCCTTGTATAACACACATTTACCACTCTAGTCTCCTTTTAAGTAATGAATATAGCATTCATACAGTGTTTGATGTTATCTTTACTCGAATTAAGGATTTCCCTTATCTTAGCTACCTTTTCTACACTAAGAACTGACTTGGAGATTCTCTTTCATCTGTTCTAAACCAGTTCTCATCTGTTTAGAATCATTTTCACTGAATTATTCATGTTTTCATGTAGTTTCCTATATTCTGCCTTCTGGCCCAAGTATAAGCTTTGCCCACTTTATCAAACAACTTCCTACACACTGTTATGAACTGAGGCAGCTCGGGAACATTGTCTCTCAACTGTGTTATAGAGTGTAGTACTACATTTCATTGAAGTGTAAGGCTTTCCAAAGCTGCCGAACGTGTTTCTTTCTCTATTTCAATGGTATTCTGCCTTGTATAACACACATTTACCACTCTAGTCTCCTTTATGTAAAGAATATAGGATTCATACAGTGTTTGATGTTATCTTAACTCGAATTAAGGATTTCCCTTATCTTAGCTACCTTTTCTACACTAAGAACTGACTTGGAGATTCTCTTTCAGCTGTTCTAAACAAGTTCTCATCTGTTTACAGTCATTTTCAATGAATTATTCATGTTTTCATGTAGTTTCCTATATTCTGCCTTCTGGCCCAAGTATAAGCTTTGCCCACTTTATCAAACAACTTCCTACACACTGTTATGAACTGAGGCAGCTCGGGAACCTTGTCTCTCAACTGTGTGATAGAGTGTAGTACTACATTTCAGTGAAGTGTAAGGCTTTCCAAAGCTGCCGAACGTGTTTCTTTCTCTATTTCAATGGTATTCTGCCTTGTATAACACACATTTACCACTCTAGTCTCCTTTAAGTAAAGAATATAGGATTCATACAGTGTTTCATGTGATCTTAACTGGAATTGCGGATTTCCCTTATCTTAGCTACCTTTTCTACACTAAGAACTGACTTGGAGATTCTCTTTCATCTGTTCTAAACAAGTTTTCATCTGTTTGCAGTCATTTTCTCTGAATTATTCATGTTTTCATGTAGTTTCCTATATTCTGCCTTCTGGCCCATGTATAAGCTTTGCCCACTTTATCAAACAACTTCCTACACACTGTTATGAACTGAGGCAGCTCGGGAACATTGTCTCTCAACTGTGTTATAGAGTGTAGTACTACATTTCAGTGAAGTGTAAGGCTTTCCAAAGCTGCCGAACGTGTTTCTTTCTCTATTTCAATGGTATTCTGCCTTGTATAACACACATTTACCACTCTAGTCTCCTTTTAAGTAATGAATATAGCATTCATACAGTGTTTGATGTTATCTTAACTCGAATTAAGGATTTCCCTTATCTTAGCTACCTTTTCTACACTAAGAACTGACTTGGAGATTCTCTTTCAGCTGTTCTAAACAAGTTCTCATCTGTTTACAGTCATTTTCAATGAATTATTCATGTTTTCATGTAGTTTCCTATATTCTGCCTTCTGGCCCAAGTATAAGCTTTGCCGACTTTATCAAACAACTTCCTACACACTGTTATGAACTGAGGCAGTTCGGGAACCTTGTCTCTCAACTGTGTGATAGAGTGTAGTACTACATTTCAGTGAAGTGTAAGGCTTTCCAAAGCTGCCGAACGTGTTTCTTTCTCTATTTCAATGGTATTCTGCCTTGTATAACACACATTTACCACTCTAGTCTCCTTTTAAGTAATGAATATAGCATTCATACAGTGTTTGATGTTATCTTAACTCGAATTAAGGATTTCCCTTATCTTAGCTACCTTTTCTACACTAAGAACTGACTTGGAGATTCTCTTTCAGCTGTTCTAAACAAGTTCTCATCTGTTTACAGTCATTTTCAATGAATTATTCATGTTTTCATGTAGTTTCCTATATTCTGCCTTCTGGCCCAAGTATAAGCTTTGCCGACTTTATCAAACAACTTCCTACACACTGCTATGAACTGAGGCAGCTCGGGAACCTTGTCTCTCAACTGTGTGATAGAGTGTAGTACTACATTTCAGTGAAGTGTAAGGCTTTCCAAAGCTGCCGAACGTGTTTCTTTCTCTATTTCAATGGTATTCTGCCTTGTATAACACACATTTACCACTCTAGTCTCCTTTAAGTAAAGAATATAGGATTCATACAGTGTTTCATGTGATCTTAACTGGAATTACGGATTTCCCTTATCTTAGCTACCTTTTCTACACTAAGAACTGACTTGGAGATTCTCTTTCATCTGTTCTAAACAAGTTTTCATCTGTTTGCAGTCATTTTCTCTGAATTATTCATGTTTTCATGTAGTTTCCTATATTCTGCCTTCTGGCCCATGTATAAGCTTTGCCCACTTTATCAAACAACTTCCTACACACTGTTATGAACTGAGGCAGATCGGGAACATTGTCTCTCAACTGTGTTATAGAGTGTAGTACTACATTTCAGTGAAGTGTAAGGCTTTCCAAAGCTGCCGAACGTGTTTCTTTCTCTATTTCAATGGTATTCTGCCTTGTATAACACACATTTACCACTCTAGTCTCCTTTTAAGTAATGAATATAGCATTCATACAGTGTTTGATGTTATCTTAACTCGAATTAAGTATTTCCCTTATCTTAGCTACCTTTTCTACACTAAAAACTGACTTGGAGATTCTCTTTCAGCTGTTCTAAACAAGTTCTCATCTGTTTACAGTCATTTTCAATGAATTATTCATGTTTTCATGTAGTTTCCTATATTCTGCCTTCTGGCCCAAGTATAAGCTTTGCCGACTTTATCAAACAACTTCCTACACACTGTTATGAACTGAGGCAGCTCGGGAACCTTGTCTCTCAACTGTGTGATAGAGTGTAGTACTACATTTCAGTGAAGTGTAAGGCTTTCCAAAGCTGCCGAACGTGTTTCTTTCTCTATTTCAATGGTATTCTGCCTTGTATAACACACATTTACCAGTCTAGTCTCCTTTTAAGTGATGAATATAGCATTCATACAGTGTTTGATGTTATCTTAACTCGAATTAAGGATTTCCCTTATCTTAGCTACCTTTTCTACACTAAGAACTGACTTGGAGATTCTCTTTCAGCTGTTCTAAACAAGTTCTCATCTGTTTACAGTCATTTTCAATGAATTATTCATGTTTTCATGTAGTTTCCTATATTCTGCCTTCTGGCCCACGTATAAGCTTTGCCGACTTTATCAAACAACTTCCTACACACTGTTATGAACTGAGGCAGCTCGGGAACCTTGTCTCTCAACTGTGTGATAGAGTGTAGTACTACATTTCAGTGAAGTGTAAGGCTTTCCAAAGCTGCCGAACGTGTTTCTTTCTCTATTTCAATGGTATTCTGCCTTGTATAACACACATTTACCACTCTAGTCTCCTTTAAGTAAAGAATATAGGATTCATACAGTGTTTCATGTGATCTTAACTGGAATTACGGATTTCCCTTATCTTAGCTACCTTTTCTACACTAAGAACTGACTTGGAGATTCTCTTTCATCTGTTCTAAACAAGTTTTCATCTGTTTGCAGTCATTTTCTCTGAATTATTCATGTTTTCATGTAGTTTCCTATATTCTGCCTTCTGGCCCATGTATAAGCTTTGCCCACTTTATCAAACAACTTCCTACACACTGTTATGAACTGAGGCAGCTCGGGAACATTGTCTCTCAACTGTGTTATAGAGTGTAGTACTACATTTCAGTGAAGTGTAAGGCTTTCCAAAGCTGCCGAACGTGTTTCTTTCTCTATTTCAATGGTATTCTGCCTTGTATAACACACATTTACCACTCTAGTCTCCTTTTAAGTGATGAATATAGCATTCATACAGTGTTTGATGTTATCTTAACTCGAATTAAGGATTTCCCTTATCTTAGCTACCTTTTCTACACTAAGAAATGACTTGGAGATTCTCTTTCACCTGTTCTAAACCAGTTCTCATCTGTTTACAGTCATTTTCACTGAATTATTCATGTTTCCATGTAGTTTCCTATATTCTGCCTTCTGGCCCAAGTATAAGCTTTGCCCAGTTTATCAAACAACTTCCTACACACTGTTATGAACTGAGGCAGCTCGGGAACATTGTCTCTCAACTGTGTGATAGAGTGTAGTACTACATTTCAGTGAAGTGTAAGGCTTTCCAAAGCTGCCGAACGTGTTTCTTTCTCTATTTCAATGGTATTCTGCCTTGTATAACACACATTTACCACTCTAGTCTCCTTTAGTAATGAATATAGCATTCATACAGTGTTTGATGTTATCTTAACTCGAATTAAGGATTTCCCTTATCTTAGCTACCTTTTCTACACTAAGAACTGACTTGGAGATTCTCTTTCAGCTGTTCTAAACCAGTTCTCATCTGTTTAGAATCATTTTCAATGAATTATTCATGTTTTCATGTAGTTTCCTATATTCTGCCTTCTGGCCCAAGTATAAGCTTTGCCCACTTTATCAAACAACTTCCTACACACTGTTATGAACTGAGGCAGCTCGGGAACATTGTCTCTCAACTGTGTGATAGAGTGTAGTACTACATTTCAGTGAAGTGTAAGGCTTTCCAAAGCTGCCGAACGTGTTTCTTTCTCTATTTCAATGGTATTCTGCCTTGTATAACACACATTTACCACTCTAGTCTCCTTTAAGTAAAGAATATAGGATTCATACAGTGTTTCATGTGATCTTAACTGGAATTACGGATTTCCCTTACCTTAGCTACCTTTTCTACACTAAGAACTGACTTGGAGATTCTCTTTCAGCTGTTCTAAACAAGTTCTCATCTGTTTGCAGTCATTTTCTCTGAATTATTCATGTTTTCATGTAGTTTCCTATATTCTGCCTTCTGGTCCAAGTATAAGCTTTGTCCACTTTATCAAACAACTTCCTACACACTGTTATGAACTGAAGCAGCACGGGAACATTGTCTCTCTACTGTGTTATAGAGTGTAGTACTACATTTCACTGAAGTGTAAGGCTTTCCAAAGCTGCCGAAGGTGTTTCTTTCTCTATTTCAATGGTATTCTGCCTTGTATAACACACATTTACCACTCTAGTCTCCTTTTAAGTAATGAATATAGCATTCATACAGTGTTTGATGTTATCTAAACGCGAATTAAGGATTTCCCTTATCTTAGCTACCTTTTCTACACTAAGAACTGACTTGGAGATTCTCTTTCAGCTGTTCTAAACAAGTTCTCATCTGTTTACAGTCATTTTCAATGAATTATTCATGTTTTCATGTAGTTTCCTATATTCTGCCTTCTGGCCCATGTATAAGCTTTGCCCACTTTATCAAACAACTTCCTACACACTGTTATGAACTGAGGCAGCTCGGGAACATTGTCTCTCAACTGTTTCATAGAGTGTAGTACTACATTTCAGTGAAGTGTAAGGCTTTCCAAAGCTGCCGAACGTGTTTCTTTCTCTATTTCAATGGTATTCTGCCTTGTATAACACACATTTACCAGTCTAGTCTCCTTTTAAGTGATGAATATAGCATTCATACAGTGTTTGATGTTATCTTAACTCGAATTAAGGATTTCCCTTATCTTAGCTACCTTTTCTACACTAAGAAATGACTTGGAGATTCTCTTTCACCTGTTCTAAACCAGTTCTCATCTGTTTACAGTCATTTTCACTGAATTATTCATGTTTCCATGTAGTTTCCTATATTCTGCCTTCTGGCCCAAGTATAAGCTTTGCCCACTTTATCAAACAACTTCCTACACACTGTTATGAACTGAGGCAGCTCGGGAACATTGTCTCTCAACTGTGTGATAGAGTGTAGTACTACATTTCAGTGAAGTGTAAGGCTTTCCAAAGCTGCCGAACGTGTTTCTTTCTCTATTTCAATGGTATTCTGCCTTGTATAACACACATTTACCACTCTAGTCTCCTTTAAGTAAAGAATATAGGATTCATACAGTGTTTCATGTGATCTTAACTGGAATTACGGATTTCCCTTACCTTAGCTACCTTTTCTACACTAAGAACTGACTTGGAGATTCTCTTTCAGCTGTTCTAAACAAGTTCTCATCTGTTTACAGTCATTTTCAATGAATTATTCATGTTTTCATGCAGTTTCCTATATTCTGCCTTCTGGCCCAAGTATAAGCTTTGCCGACTTTATCAAAAAACTTCCTACACACTGTTATGAACTGAGGCAGCTCGGGAACATTGTCTCTCAACTGTGTTATAGAGTGTAGTACTACATTTCAGTGAAGTGTAAGGCTTTCCAAAGCTGCCGAACGTGTTTCTTTCTCTATTTCAATGGTATTCTGCCTTGTATAACACACATTTACCACTCTAGTCTCCTTTAAGTAAAGAATATAGGATTCATACAGTGTTTCATGTGATCTTAACTGGAATTACGGATTTCCCTTATCTTAGCTACCTTTTCTACACTAAGAACTGACTTGGAGATTTTCTTTCATCTGTTCTAAACAAGTTCTCATCTGTTTGCAGTCATTTTCTCTGAATTATTCATGTTTTCATGTAGTTTCCTATATTCTGCCTTCTGGTCCAAGTATAAGCTTTGTCCACTTTATCAAACAACTTCCTACACACTGTTATGAACTGAAGCAGCACGGGAACATTGTCTCTCAACTGTGTTATAGAGTGTAGTACTACATTTCACTGAAGTGTAAGGCTTTCCAAAGCTGCCGAAGGTGTTTCTTTCTCTATTTCAATGGTATTCTGCCTTGTATAACACACATTTACCACTCTAGTCTCCTTTTAAGTAATGAATATAGCATTCATACAGTGTTTGATGTTATCTAAACGGGAATTAAGGATTTCCCTTATCTTAGCTACCTTTTCTACACTAAGAACTGACTTGGAGATTCTCTTTCAGCTGTTCTAAACAAGTTCTCATCTGTTTACAGTCATTTTCAATGAATTATTCATGTTTTCATGTAGTTTCCTATATTCTGCCTTCTGGCCCAAGTATAAGCTTTGCCCACTTTATCAAACAACTTCCTACACACTGTTATGAACTGAGGCAGCTCGGGAACCTTGTCTCTCAACTGTGTGATAGAGTGTAGTACTACATTTCAGTGAAGTGTAAGGCTTTCCAAAGCTGCCGAACGTGTTTCTTTATCTATTTCAATGGTATTCTGCCTTGTATAACACACATTTACCACTCTAGTCTCCTTTATGTAAACAATATAGGATTCATACAGTGTTTGATGTTATCTTAACTCGAATTAAGGATTTCCCTTATCTTAGCTACCTTTTCTACACTAAGAACTGACTTGGAGATTCTCTTTCAGCTGTTCTAAACAAGTTCTCATCTGTTTACAGTCATTTTCAATGAATTATTCATGTTTTCATGTAGTTTCCTATATTCTGCCTTCTGGCCCAAGTATAAGCTTTGCCGACTTTATCAAACAACTTCCTACACACTGTTATGAACTGAGGCAGCTCGGGAACATTGTCTCTCAACTGTGTGATAGAGTGTAGTACTACATTTCAGTGAAGTGTAAGGCTTTCCAAAGCTGCCGAACGTGTTTCTTTCTCTATTTCAATGGTATTCTGCCTTGTATAACGCACATTTACCACTCTAGTCTCCTTTAAGTAAAGAATATAGGATTCATACAGTGTTTCATGTGATCTTAACTGGAATTACGGATTTCCCTTATCTTAGCTACCTTTTCTACACTAAGAACTGACTTGGAGATTTTCTTTCATCTGTTCTAAACAAGTTCTCATCTGTTTGCAGTCATTTTCTCTGAATTATTCATGTTTTCATGTAGTTTCCTATATTCTGCCTTCTGGTCCAAGTATAAGCTTTGTCCACTTTATCAAACAACTTCCTACACACTGTTATGAACTGAAGCAGCACGGGAACATTGTCTCTCAACTGTGTTATAGAGTGTAGTACTACATTTCACTGAAGTGTAAGGCTTTCCAAAGCTGCCGAAGGTGTTTCTTTCTCTATTTCAATGGTATTCTGCCTTGTATAACACACATTTACCACTCTAGTCTCCTTTTAAGTAATGAATATAGCATTCATACAGTGTTTGATGTTATCTAAACGGGAATTAAGGATTTCCCTTATCTTAGCTACCTTTTCTACACTAAGAACTGACTTGGAGATTCTCTTTCAGCTGTTCTAAACAAGTTCTCATCTGTTTACAGTCATTTTCAATGAATTATTCATGTTTTCATGTAGTTTCCTATATTCTGCCTTCTGGCCCAAGTATAAGCTTTGCCCACTTTATCAAACAACTTCCTACACACTGTTATGAACTGAGGCAGCTCGGGAACCTTGTCTCTCAACTGTGTGATAGAGTGTAGTACTACATTTCAGTGAAGTGTAAGGCTTTCCAAAGCTGCCGAACGTGTTTCTTTCTCTATTTCAATGGTATTCTGCCTTGTATAACACACATTTACCACTCTAGTCTCCTTTATGTAAACAATATAGGATTCATACAGTGTTTGATGTTATCTTAACTCGAATTAAGGATTTCCCTTATCTTAGCTACCTTTTCTACACTAAGAACTGACTTGGAGATTCTCTTTCAGCTGTTCTAAACAAGTTCTCATCTGTTTACAGTCATTTTCAATGAATTATTCATGTTTTCATGTAGTTTCCTATATTCTGCCTTCTGGCCCAAGTATAAGCTTTGCCGACTTTATCAAACAACTTCCTACACACTGTTATGAACTGAGGCAGCTCGGGAACATTGTCTCTCAACTGTGTGATAGAGTGTAGTACTACATTTCAGTGAAGTGTAAGGCTTTCCAAAGCTGCCGAACGTGTTTCTTTCTCTATTTCAATGGTATTCTGCCTTGTATAACGCACATTTACCACTCTAGTCTCCTTTAAGTAAAGAATATAGGATTCATACAGTGTTTCATGTGATCTTAACTGGAATTACGGATTTCCCTTATCTTAGCTACCTTTTCTACACTAAGAACTGACTTGGAGATTCTCTTTCATCTGTTCTAAACAAGTTCTCATGTGTTTGCAGTCATTTTCTCTGAATTATTCATGTTTTCATGTAGTTTCCTATATTCTGCCTTCTGGCCCAAGTATAAGCTTTGCCCACTTTATCAAACAACTTCCTACACACTGTTATGAACTGAGGCAGCTCGGGAACATTGTCTCTCAACTGTGTTATAGAGTGTAGTACTACATTTCAGTGAAGTGTAAGGCTTTCCAAAGCTGCCGAACGTGTTTCTTTCTCTATTTCAATGGTATTCTGCCTTGTATAACACACATTTACCACTCTAGTCTCATTTTAAGTAATGAATATAGCATTCATACAATGTTTGATGTTATCTTAACTCGAATTAAGGATTTCCCTTATCTTAGCTACCTTTTCTACACTAAGAACTGACTTGGAGATTCTCTTTCATCTGTTCTAAACAAGTTCTCATGTGTTTGCAGTCATTTTCTCTGAATTATTCATGTTTTCATGTAGTTTCCTATATTCTGCCTTCTGGCCCAAGTATAAGCTTGGCCCACTTTATCAAACAACTTCCTACACACTGTTATGAACTGAGGCAGCTCGGGAACATTGTCTCTCAACTGTGTTATAGAGTGTAGTACTACATTTCAGTGAAGTGTAAGGCTTTCCAAAGCTGCCGAACGTGTTTCTTTCTCTATTTCAATGGTATTCTGCCTTGTATAACACACATTTACCACTCTAGTCTCCTTTTAAGTAATGAATATAGCATTCATACAGTGTTTGATGTTATCTTAACTCGAATTAAGGATTTCCCTTATCTTAGCTACCTTTTCTACACTAAGAACTGACTTGGAGATTCTCTTTCTGCTGTTCTAAACCAGTTCTCATCTGTTTACAGTCATTTTCACTGAATTATTCATGTTTCCATGTAGTTTCCTATATTCTGCCTTCTGGCCCAAGTATAAGCTTTGCCCACTTTATCAAACAACTTCCTACACACTGTTATGAACTGAGGCAGCTCGGGAACATTGTCTCTCAACTGTGTGATAGAGTGTAGTACTACATTTCAGTGAAGTGTAAGGCTTTCCAAAGCTGCCGAACGTGTTTCTTTCTCTATTTCAATGGTATTCTGCCTTGTATAACACACATTTACCACTCTAGTCTCCTTTAAGTAAAGAATATAGGATTCATACAGTGTTTCATGTGATCTTAACTGGAATTACGGATTTCCCTTATCTTCGCTACCTTTTCTACACTAAGAACTGACTTGGAGATTCTCTTTCATCTGTTCTAAACAAGTTCTCATGTGTTTGCAGTCATTTTCTCTGAATTATTCATGTTTTCATGTAGTTTCCTATATTCTGCCTTCTGGCCTAAGTATAAGCTTTGCCCACTTTATCAAACAACTTCCTACACACTGTTATGAACTGAGGCAGCTCGGGAACATTGTCTCTCAACTGTGTTATAGAGTGTAGTACTACATTTCAGTGAATTGTAAGGCTTTCCAAAGCTGCCGAACGTGTTTCTTTCTCTATTTCAATGGTATTCTGCCTTGTATAACACACATTTACCACTCTAGTCTCCTTTAAGTAAAGAATATAGGATTCATACAGTGTTTCATGTGATCTTAACTGGAATTACGGATTTCCCTTATCTTAGCTACCTTTTCTACACTAAGAACTGACTTGGAGATTTTCTTTCATCTGTTCTAAACAAGTTCTCATCTGTTTGCAGTCATTTTCTCTGAATTATTCATGTTTTCATGTAGTTTCCTATATTCTGCCTTCTGGTCCAAGTATAAGCTTTGTCCACTTTATCAAACAACTTCCTACACACTGTTATGAACTGAAGCAGCTTGGGAACATTGTCTCTCAACTGTGTTATAGAGTGTAGTACTACATTTCACTGAAGTGTAAGGCTTTCCAAAGCTGCCGAAGGTGTTTCTTTCTCTATTTCAATGGTATTCTGCCTTGTATAACACACATTTACCACTCTAGTCTCCTTTTAAGTAATGAATATAGCATTCATACAGTGTTTGATGTTATCTAAATGCGAATTAAGGATTTCCCTTATCTTAGCTACCTTTTCTACACTAAGAACTGACTTGGAGATTCTCTTTCAGCTGTTCTAAACAAGTTCTCATCTTTTTACAGTCATTTTCAATGAATTATTCATGTTTTCATGTAGTTTCCTATATTCTGCCTTCTGGCCCATGTATAAGCTTTGCCCACTTTATCAAACAACTTCCTACACACTGTTATGAACTGAGGCAGCTCGGGAACATTGTCTCTCAACTGTTTCATAGAGTGTAGTACTACATTTCAGTGAAGTGTAAGGCTTTCCAAAGCTGCCGAACGTGTTTCTTTCTCTATTTCAATGGTATTCTGCCTTGTATAACACACATTTACCAGTCTAGTCTCCTTTTAAGTGATGAATATAGCATTCGTACAGTGTTTGATGTTATCTTAACTCGAATTAAGGATTTCCCTTATCTTAGCTACCTTTTCTACACTAAGAAATGACTTGGAGATTCTCTTTCACCTGTTCTAAACCAGTTCTCATCTGTTTACAGTCATTTTCACTGAATTATTCATGTTTCCATGTAGTTTCCTATATTCTGCCTTCTGGCCCAAGTATAAGCTTTGCCCACTTTATCAAACAACTTCCTACACACTGTTATGAACTGAGGCAGCTCGGGAACATTGTCTCTCAACTGTGTGATAGAGTGTAGTACTACATTTCAGTGAAGTGTAAGGCTTTCCAAAGCTGCCGAACGTGTTTCTTTCTCTATTTCAATGGTATTCTGCCTTGTATAACACACATTTACCACTCTAGTCTCCTTTAAGTAAAGAATATATGATTCATACAGTGTTTCATGTGATCTTAACTGGAATTACGGATTTCCCTTACCTTAGCTACCTTTTCTACACTAAGAACTGACTTGGAGATTCTCTTTCAGCTGTTCTAAACAAGTTCTCATCTGTTTACAGTCATTTTCAATGAATTATTCATGTTTTCATGCAGTTTCCTATATTCTGCCTTCTGGCCCAAGTATAAGCTTTGCCGACTTTATCAAAAAACTTCCTACACACTGTTATGAACTGAGGCAGCTCGGGAACATTGTCTCTCAACTGTGTTATAGAGTGTAGTACTACATTTCAGTGAAGTGTAAGGCTTTCCAAAGCTGCCGAACGTGTTTCTTTCTCTATTTCAATGGTATTCTGCCTTGTATAACACACATTTACCACTCTAGTCTCCTTTAAGTAAAGAATATAGGATTCATACAGTGTTTCATGTGATCTTAACTGGAATTACGGATTTCCCTTATCTTAGCTACCTTTTCTACACTAAGAACTGACTTGGAGATTTTCTTTCATCTGTTCTAAACAAGTTCTCATCTGTTTGCAGTCATTTTCTCTGAATTATTCATGTTTTCATGTAGTTTCCTATATTCTGCCTTCTGGTCCAAGTATAAGCTTTGTCCACTTTATCAAACAACTTCCTACACACTGTTATGAACTGAAGCAGCACGGGAACATTGTCTCTCAACTGTGTTATAGAGTGTAGTACTACATTTCACTGAAGTGTAAGGCTTTCCAAAGCTGCCGAAGGTGTTTCTTTCTCTATTTCAATGGTATTCTGCCTTGTATAACACACATTTACCACTCTAGTCTCCTTTTAAGTAATGAATATAGCATTCATACAGTGTTTGATGTTATCTAAACGGGAATTAAGGATTTCCCTTATCTTAGCTACCTTTTCTACACTAAGAACTGACTTGGAGATTCTCTTTCAGCTGTTCTAAACAAGTTCTCATCTGTTTACAGTCATTTTCAATGAATTATTCATGTTTTCATGTAGTTTCCTATATTCTGCCTTCTGGCCCAAGTATAAGCTTTGCCCACTTTATCAAACAACTTCCTACACACTGTTATGAACTGAGGCAGCTCGGGAACCTTGTCTCTCAACTGTGTGATAGAGTGTAGTACTACATTTCAGTGAAGTGTAAGGCTTTCCAAAGCTGCCGAACGTGTTTCTTTATCTATTTCAATGGTATTCTGCCTTGTATAACACACATTTACCACTCTAGTCTCCTTTATGTAAACAATATAGGATTCATACAGTGTTTGATGTTATCTTAACTCGAATTAAGGATTTCCCTTATCTTAGCTACCTTTTCTACACTAAGAACTGACTTGGAGATTCTCTTTCAGCTGTTCTAAACAAGTTCTCATCTGTTTACAGTCATTTTCAATGAATTATTCATGTTTTCATGTAGTTTCCTATATTCTGCCTTCTGGCCCAAGTATAAGCTTTGCCGACTTTATCAAACAACTTCCTACACACTGTTATGAACTGAGGCAGCTCGGGAACATTGTCTCTCAACTGTGTGATAGAGTGTAGTACTACATTTCAGTGAAGTGTAAGGCTTTCCAAAGCTGCCGAACGTGTTTCTTTCTCTATTTCAATGGTATTCTGCCTTGTATAACGCACATTTACCACTCTAGTCTCCTTTAAGTAAAGAATATAGGATTCATACAGTGTTTCATGTGATCTTAACTGGAATTACGGATTTCCCTTATCTTAGCTACCTTTTCTACACTAAGAACTGACTTGGAGATTTTCTTTCATCTGTTCTAAACAAGTTCTCATCTGTTTGCAGTCATTTTCTCTGAATTATTCATGTTTTCATGTAGTTTCCTATATTCTGCCTTCTGGTCCAAGTATAAGCTTTGTCCACTTTATCAAACAACTTCCTACACACTGTTATGAACTGAAGCAGCACGGGAACATTGTCTCTCAACTGTGTTATAGAGTGTAGTACTACATTTCACTGAAGTGTAAGGCTTTCCAAAGCTGCCGAAGGTGTTTCTTTCTCTATTTCAATGGTATTCTGCCTTGTATAACACACATTTACCACTCTAGTCTCCTTTTAAGTAATGAATATAGCATTCATACAGTGTTTGATGTTATCTAAACGGGAATTAAGGATTTCCCTTATCTTAGCTACCTTTTCTACACTAAGAACTGACTTGGAGATTCTCTTTCAGCTGTTCTAAACAAGTTCTCATCTGTTTACAGTCATTTTCAATGAATTATTCATGTTTTCATGTAGTTTCCTATATTCTGCCTTCTGGCCCAAGTATAAGCTTTGCCCACTTTATCAAACAACTTCCTACACACTGTTATGAACTGAGGCAGCTCGGGAACCTTGTCTCTCAACTGTGTGATAGAGTGTAGTACTACATTTCAGTGAAGTGTAAGGCTTTCCAAAGCTGCCGAACGTGTTTCTTTCTCTATTTCAATGGTATTCTGCCTTGTATAACACACATTTACCACTCTAGTCTCCTTTTAAGTAATGAATATAGCATTCATACAGTGTTTGATGTTATCTTAACTCGAATTAAGGATTTCCCTTATCTTAGCTACCTTTTCTACACTAAGAACTGACTTGGAGATTCTCTTTCTGCTGTTCTAAACCAGTTCTCATCTGTTTACAGTCATTTTCACTGAATTATTCATGTTTCCATGTAGTTTCCTATATTCTGCCTTCTGGCCCAAGTATAAGCTTTGCCCACTTTATCAAACAACTTCCTACACACTGTTATGAACTGAGGCAGCTCGGGAACATTGTCTCTCAACTGTGTGATAGAGTGTAGTACTACATTTCAGTGAAGTGTAAGGCTTTCCAAAGCTGCCGAACGTGTTTCTTTCTCTATTTCAATGGTATTCTGCCTTGTATAACACACATTTACCACTCTAGTCTCCTTTAAGTAAAGAATATAGGATTCATACAGTGTTTCATGTGATCTTAACTGGAATTACGGATTTCCCTTATCTTCGCTACCTTTTCTACACTAAGAACTGACTTGGAGATTCTCTTTCATCTGTTCTAAACAAGTTCTCATGTGTTTGCAGTCATTTTCTCTGAATTATTCATGTTTTCATGTAGTTTCCTATATTCTGCCTTCTGGCCTAAGTATAAGCTTTGCCCACTTTATCAAACAACTTCCTACACACTGTTATGAACTGAGGCAGCTCGGGAACATTGTCTCTCAACTGTGTTATAGAGTGTAGTACTACATTTCAGTGAATTGTAAGGCTTTCCAAAGCTGCCGAACGTGTTTCTTTCTCTATTTCAATGGTATTCTGCCTTGTATAACACACATTTACCACTCTAGTCTCCTTTAAGTAAAGAATATAGGATTCATACAGTGTTTCATGTGATCTTAACTGGAATTACGGATTTCCCTTATCTTAGCTACCTTTTCTACACTAAGAACTGACTTGGAGATTTTCTTTCATCTGTTCTAAACAAGTTCTCATCTGTTTGCAGTCATTTTCTCTGAATTATTCATGTTTTCATGTAGTTTCCTATATTCTGCCTTCTGGTCCAAGTATAAGCTTTGTCCACTTTATCAAACAACTTCCTACACACTGTTATGAACTGAAGCAGCTTGGGAACATTGTCTCTCAACTGTGTTATAGAGTGTAGTACTACATTTCACTGAAGTGTAAGGCTTTCCAAAGCTGCCGAAGGTGTTTCTTTCTCTATTTCAATGGTATTCTGCCTTGTATAACACACATTTACCACTCTAGTCTCCTTTTAAGTAATGAATATAGCATTCATACAGTGTTTGATGTTATCTAAACGCGAATTAAGGATTTCCCTTATCTTAGCTACCTTTTCTACACTAAGAACTGACTTGGAGATTCTCTTTCAGCTGTTCTAAACAAGTTCTCATCTTTTTACAGTCATTTTCAATGAATTATTCATGTTTTCATGTAGTTTCCTATATTCTGCCTTCTGGCCCATGTATAAGCTTTGCCCACTTTATCAAACAACTTCCTACACACTGTTATGAACTGAGGCAGCTCGGGAACATTGTCTCTCAACTGTTTCATAGAGTGTAGTACTACATTTCAGTGAAGTGTAAGGCTTTCCAAAGCTGCCGAACGTGTTTCTTTCTCTATTTCAATGGTATTCTGCCTTGTATAACACACATTTACCACTCTAGTCTCCTTTATGTAAACAATATAGGATTCATACAGTGTTTGATGTTATCTTAACTCGAATTAAGGATTTCCCTTATCTTAGCTACCTTTTCTACACTAAGAACTGACTTGGAGATTCTCTTTCAGCTGTTCTAAACAAGTTCTCATCTGTTTACAGTCATTTTCAATGAATTATTCATGTTTTCATGTAGTTTCCTATATTCTGCCTTCTGGCCCAAGTATAAGCTTTGCCCACTTTATCAAACAACTTCCTACACACTGTTATGAACTGAGGCAGCTCGGGAACATTGTCTCTCAACTGTGTGATAGAGTGTAGTACTACATTTCAGTGAAGTGTAAGGCTTTCCAAAGCTGCCGAACGTGTTTCTTTCTCTATTTCAATGGTATTCTGCCTTGTATAACGCACATTTACCACTCTAGTCTCCTTTAAGTAAAGAATATATGATTCATACAGTGTTTCATGTGATCTTAACTGGAATTACGGATTTCCCTTATCTTAGCTACCTTTTCTACACTAAGAACTGACTTGGAGATTCTCTTTCATCTGTTCTAAACAAGTTCTCATGTGTTTGCAGTCATTTTCTCTGAATTATTCATGTTTTCATGTAGTTTCCTATATTCTGCCTTCTGGCCCAAGTATAAGCTTTGCCCACTTTATCAAACAACTTCCTACACACTGTTATGAACTGAGGCAGCTCGGGAACATTGTCTCTCAACTGTGTTATAGAGTGTAGTACTACATTTCAGTGAAGTGTAAGGCTTTCCAAAGCTGCCGAACGTGTTTCTTTCTCTATTTCAATGGTATTCTGCCTTGTATAACACACATTTACCACTCTAGTCTCCTTTTAAGTAATGAATATAGCATTCATACAATGTTTGATGTTATCTTAACTCGAATTAAGAATTTCCCTTATCTTAGCTACCTTTTCTACACTAAGAACTGACTTGGAGATTCTCTTTCATCTGTTCTAAACAAGTTCTCATGTGTTTGCAGTCATTTTCTCTGAATTATTCATGTTTTCATGTAGTTTCCTATATTCTGCCTTCTGGCCCAAGTATAAGCTTGGCCCACTTTATCAAACAACTTCCTACACACTGTTATGAACTGAGGCAGCTCGGGAACATTGTCTCTCAACTGTGTTATAGAGTGTAGTACTACATTTCAGTGAAGTGTAAGGCTTTCCAAAGCTGCCGAACGTGTTTCTTTCTCTATTTCAATGGTATTCTGCCTTGTATAACACACATTTACCACTCTAGTCTCCTTTTAAGTAATGAATATAGCATTCATACAGTGTTTGATGTTATCTTAACTCGAATTAAGGATTTCCCTTATCTTAGCTACCTTTTCTACACTAAGAACTGACTTGGAGATTCTCTTTCTGCTGTTCTAAACCAGTTCTCATCTGTTTACAGTCATTTTCACTGAATTATTCATGTTTCCATGTAGTTTCCTATATTCTGCCTTCTGGCCCAAGTATAAGCTTTGCCCACTTTATCAAACAACTTCCTACACACTGTTATGAACTGAGGCAGCTCGGGAACATTGTCTCTCAACTGTGTGATAGAGTGTAGTACTACATTTCAGTGAAGTGTAAGGCTTTCCAAAGCTGCCGAACGTGTTTCTTTCTCTATTTCAATGGTATTCTGCCTTGTATAACACACATTTACCACTCTAGTCTCCTTTAAGTAAAGAATATAGGATTCATACAGTGTTTCATGTGATCTTAACTGGAATTACGGATTTCCCTTATCTTCGCTACCTTTTCTACACTAAGAACTGACTTGGAGATTCTCTTTCATCTGTTCTAAACAAGTTCTCATGTGTTTGCAGTCATTTTCTCTGAATTATTCATGTTTTCATGTAGTTTCCTATATTCTGCCTTCTGGCCTAAGTATAAGCTTTGCCCACTTTATCAAACAACTTCCTACACACTGTTATGAACTGAGGCAGCTCGGGAACATTGTCTCTCAACTGTGTTATAGAGTGTAGTACTACATTTCAGTGAATTGTAAGGCTTTCCAAAGCTGCCGAACGTGTTTCTTTCTCTATTTCAATGGTATTCTGCCTTGTATAACACACATTTACCACTCTAGTCTCCATTAAGTAAAGAATATAGGATTCATACAGTGTTTCATGTGATCTTAACTGGAATTACGGATTTCCCTTATCTTAGCTACCTTTTCTACACTAAGAACTGACTTGGAGATTTTCTTTCATCTGTTCTAAACAAGTTCTCATCTGTTTGCAGTCATTTTCTCTGAATTATTCATGTTTTCATGTAGTTTCCTATATTCTGCCTTCTGGTCCAAGTATAAGCTTTGTCCACTTTATCAAACAACTTCCTACACACTGTTATGAACTGAAGCAGCTCGGGAACATTGTCTCTCAACTGTGTTATAGAGTGTAGTACTACATTTCACTGAAGTGTAAGGCTTTCCAAAGCTGCCGAACGTGTTTCTTTCTCTATTTCAATGGTATTCTGCCTTGTATAACACACATTTACCACTCTAGTCTCCTTTTAAGTAATGAAAATAGCATTCATACAGTGTTTGATGTTATCTAAACGCGAATTAAGGATTTCCCTTATCTTAGCTACCTTTTCTACACTAAGAACTGACTTGGAGATTCTCTTTCAGCTGTTCTAAACAAGTTCTCATCTGTTTACAGTCATTTTCAATGAATTATTCATGTTTTCATGTAGTTTCCTATATTCTGCCTTCTGGCCCAAGTATAAGCTTTGCCCACTTTATCAAACAACTTCCTACACACTGTTATGAACTGAGGCAGCTCGGGAACATTGTCTCTCAACTGTGTGATAGAGTGTAGTACTACATTTCAGTGAAGTGTAAGGCTTTCCAAAGCTGCCGAACGTGTTTCTTTCTCTATTTCAATGGTATTCTGCCTTGTATAACACACATTTACCACTCTAGTCTCCTTTAAGTAAAGAATATAGGATTCATACAGTGTTTCATGTGATCTTAACTGGAATTACGGATTTCCCTTATCTTAGCTACCTTTTCTACACTAAGAACTGACTTGGAGATTCTCTTTCATCTGTTCTAAACCAGTTCTCATCTGTTTACAGTCATTTTCACTGAATTATTCATGTTTCCATGTAGTTTCCTATATTCTGCCTTCTGGCCCAAGTATAAGCTTTGCCCACTTTATCAAACAACTTCCTACACACTGTTATGAACTGAGGCAGCTCGGGAACATTGTCTCTCAACTGTGTGATAGAGTGTAGTACTACATTTCAGTGAAGTGTAAGGCTTTCCAAAGCTGCCGAACGTGTTTCTTTCTCTATTTCAATGGTATTCTGCCTTGTATAACACACATTTACAACTCTAGTCTCCTTTAAGTAAAGAATATAGGATTCATACAGTGTTTCATGTGATCTTAACTGGAATTACGGATTTCCCTTACCTTAGCTACCTTTTCTACACTAAGAACTGACTTGGAGATTCTCTTTCAGCTGTTCTAAACAAGTTCTCATCTGTTTGCAGTCATTTTCTCTGAATTATTCATGTTTTCATGTAGTTTCCTATATTCTGCCTTCTGGTCCAAGTATAAGCTTTGTCCACTTTATCAAACAACTTCCTACACACTGTTATGAACTGAAGCAGCACGGGAACATTGTCTCTCAACTGTGTTATAGAGTGTAGTACTACATTTCACTGAAGTGTAAGGCTTTCCAAAGCTGCCGAAGGTGTTTCTTTCTCTATTTCAATGGTATTCTGCCTTGTATAACACACATTTACCACTCTAGTCTCCTTTTAAGTAATGAATATAGCATTCATACAGTGTTTGATGTTATCTAAACGCGAATTAAGGATTTCCCTTATCTTAGCTACCTTTTCTACACTAAGAACTGACTTGGAGATTCTCTTTCAGCTGTTCTAAACAAGTTCTCATCTGTTTACAGTCATTTTCAATGAATTATTCATGTTTTCATGTAGTTTCCTATATTCTGCCTTCTGGCCCAAGTATAAGCTTTGCCCACTTTATCAAACAACTTCCTACACACTGTTATGAACTGAGGCAGCTCGGGAACCTTGTCTCTCAACTGTGTGATAGAGTGTAGTACTACATTTCAGTGAAGTGTAAGGCTTTCCAAAGCTGCCGAACGTGTTTCTTTCTCTATTTCAATGGTATTCTGCCTTGTATAACACACATTTACCACTCTAGTCTCCTTTATGTAAACAATATAGGATTCATACAGTGTTTGATGTTATCTTAACTCGAATTAAGGATTTCCCTTATCTTAGCTACCTTTTCTACACTAAGAACTGACTTGGAGATTCTCTTTCATCTGTTCTAAACAAGTTCTCATGTGTTTGCAGTCATTTTCTCTGAATTATTCATGTTTTCATGTAGTTTCCTATATTCTGCCTTCTGGCCCAAGTATAAGCTTTGCCCACTTTATCAAACAACTTCCTACACACTGTTATGAACTGAGGCAGCTCGGGAACATTGTCTCTCAACTGTGTTATAGAGTGTAGTACTACATTTCAGTGAAGTGTAAGGCTTTCCAAAGCTGCCGAACGTGTTTCTTTCTCTATTTCAATGGTATTCTGCCTTGTATAACACACATTTACCACTCTAGTCTCCTTTTAAGTAATGAATATAGCATTCATACAATGTTTGATGTTATCTTAACTCGAATTAAGAATTTCCCTTATCTTAGCTACCTTTTCTACACTAAGAACTGACTTGGAGATTCTCTTTCATCTGTTCTAAACAAGTTCTCATGTGTTTGCAGTCATTTTCTCTGAATTATTCATGTTTTCATGTAGTTTCCTATATTCTGCCTTCTGGCCCAAGTATAAGCTTGGCCCACTTTATCAAACAACTTCCTACACACTGTTATGAACTGAGGCAGCTCGGGAACATTGTCTCTCAACTGTGTTATAGAGTGTAGTACTACATTTCAGTGAAGTGTAAGGCTTTCCAAAGCTGCCGAACGTGTTTCTTTCTCTATTTCAATGGTATTCTGCCTTGTATAACACACATTTACCACTCTAGTCTCCTTTTAAGTAATGAATATAGCATTCATACAGTGTTTGATGTTATCTTAACTCGAATTAAGGATTTCCCTTATCTTAGCTACCTTTTCTACACTAAGAACTGACTTGGAGATTCTCTTTCTGCTGTTCTAAACCAGTTCTCATCTGTTTACAGTCATTTTCACTGAATTATTCATGTTTCCATGTAGTTTCCTATATTCTGCCTTCTGGCCCAAGTATAAGCTTTGCCCACTTTATCAAACAACTTCCTACACACTGTTATGAACTGAGGCAGCTCGGGAACATTGTCTCTCAACTGTGTGATAGAGTGTAGTACTACATTTCAGTGAAGTGTAAGGCTTTCCAAAGCTGCCGAACGTGTTTCTTTCTCTATTTCAATGGTATTCTGCCTTGTATAACACACATTTACCACTCTAGTCTCCTTTAAGTAAAGAATATAGGATTCATACAGTGTTTCATGTGATCTTAACTGGAATTACGGATTTCCCTTATCTTCGCTACCTTTTCTACACTAAGAACTGACTTGGAGATTCTCTTTCATCTGTTCTAAACAAGTTCTCATGTGTTTGCAGTCATTTTCTCTGAATTATTCATGTTTTCATGTAGTTTCCTATATTCTGCCTTCTGGCCTAAGTATAAGCTTTGCCCACTTTATCAAACAACTTCCTACACACTGTTATGAACTGAGGCAGCTCGGGAACATTGTCTCTCAACTGTGTTATAGAGTGTAGTACTACATTTCAGTGAATTGTAAGGCTTTCCAAAGCTGCCGAACGTGTTTCTTTCTCTATTTCAATGGTATTCTGCCTTGTATAACACACATTTACCACTCTAGTCTCCATTAAGTAAAGAATATAGGATTCATACAGTGTTTCATGTGATCTTAACTGGAATTACGGATTTCCCTTATCTTAGCTACCTTTTCTACACTAAGAACTGACTTGGAGATTTTCTTTCATCTGTTCTAAACAAGTTCTCATCTGTTTGCAGTCATTTTCTCTGAATTATTCATGTTTTCATGTAGTTTCCTATATTCTGCCTTCTGGTCCAAGTATAAGCTTTGTCCACTTTATCAAACAACTTCCTACACACTGTTATGAACTGAAGCAGCTCGGGAACATTGTCTCTCAACTGTGTTATAGAGTGTAGTACTACATTTCACTGAAGTGTAAGGCTTTCCAAAGCTGCCGAACGTGTTTCTTTCTCTATTTCAATGGTATTCTGCCTTGTATAACACACATTTACCACTCTAGTCTCCTTTTAAGTAATGAAAATAGCATTCATACAGTGTTTGATGTTATCTAAACGCGAATTAAGGATTTCCCTTATCTTAGCTACCTTTTCTACACTAAGAACTGACTTGGAGATTCTCTTTCAGCTGTTCTAAACAAGTTCTCATCTGTTTACAGTCATTTTCAATGAATTATTCATGTTTTCATGTAGTTTCCTATATTCTGCCTTCTGGCCCAAGTATAAGCTTTGCCCACTTTATCAAACAACTTCCTACACACTGTTATGAACTGAGGCAGCTCGGGAACATTGTCTCTCAACTGTGTGATAGAGTGTAGTACTACATTTCAGTGAAGTGTAAGGCTTTCCAAAGCTGCCGAACGTGTTTCTTTCTCTATTTCAATGGTATTCTGCCTTGTATAACACACATTTACCACTCTAGTCTCCTTTAAGTAAAGAATATAGGATTCATACAGTGTTTCATGTGATCTTAACTGGAATTACGGATTTCCCTTATCTTAGCTACCTTTTCTACACTAAGAACTGACTTGGAGATTCTCTTTCATCTGTTCTAAACAAGTTCTCATGTGTTTGCAGTCATTTTCTCTGAATTATTCATGTTTTCATGTAGTTTCCTATATTCTGCCTTCTGGCCTAAGTATAAGCTTTGCCCACTTTATCAAACAACTTCCTACACACTGTTATGAACTGAGGCAGCTCGGGAACATTGTCTCTCAACTGTGTTATAGAGTGTAGTACTACATTTCAGTGAAGTGTAAGGCTTTCCAAAGCTGCCGAACGTGTTTCTTTCTCTATTTCAATGGTATTCTGCCTTGTATAACACACATTTACCACTCTAGTCTCCTTTAAGTAAAGAATATAGGATTCATACAGTGTTTCATGTGTTCTTAACTGGAATTACGGATTTCCCTTATCTTAGCTACCTTTTCTACACTAAGAACTGACTTGGAGATTTTCTTTCATCTGTTCTAAACAAGTTCTCATCTGTTTGCAGTCATTTTCTCTGAATTATTCATGTTTTCATGTAGTTTCCTATATTCTGCCTTCTGGTCCAAGTATAAGCTTTGTCCACTTTATCAAACAACTTCCTACACACTGTTATGAACTGAAGCAGCTCGGGAACATTGTCTCTCAACTGTGTTATAGAGTGTAGTACTACATTTCACTGAAGTGTAAGGCTTTCCAAAGCTGCCGAACGTGTTTCTTTCTCTATTTCAATGGTATTCTGCCTTGTATAACACACATTTACCACTCTAGTCTCCTTTTAAGTAATGAATATAGCATTCATACAGTGTTTGATGTTATCTTAACTCGAATTAAGGATTTCCGTATCTTAGCTACCTTTTCTACACTAAGAACTGACTTGGAGATTCTCTTTCAGCTGTTCTAAACCAGTTCTCATCTGTTTAGAATCATTTTCAATGAATTATTCATGTTTTCATGTAGTTTCCTATATTCTGCCTTCTGGCCCAAGTATAAGCTTTGCCCACTTTATCAAACAACTTCCTACACACTGTTATGAACTGAGGCAGCTCGGGAACATTGTCTCTCAACTGTGTGATAGAGTGTAGTACTACATTTCAGTGAAGTGTAAGGCTTTCCAAAGCTGCCGAACGTGTTTCTTTCTCTATTTCAATGGTATTCTGCCTTGTATAACACACATTTACCACTCTAGTCTCCTTTAAGTAAAGAATATAGGATTCATACAGTGTTTCATGTGATCTTAACTGGAATTACGGATTTCCCTTACCTTAGCTACCTTTTCTACACTAAGAACTGACTTGGAGATTCTCTTTCATCTGTTCTTAACAAGTTCTCATCTGTTTGCAGTCATTTTCTCTGAATTATTCATGTTTTCATGTAGTTTCCTATATTCTGCCTTCTTGCCCAAGTATAAGCTTTGCCCACTTTATCAAACAACTTCCTACACACTGTTATGAACTGAGGCAGCTCGGGAACATTGTCTCTCAACTGTGTTATAGAGTGTAGTACTACATTTCATTGAAGTGTAAGGCTTTCCAAAGCTGCCGAACGTGTTTCTTTCTCTATTTCAATGGTATTCTGCCTTGTATAACACACATTTACCACTCTAGTCTCCTTTTAAGTAATGAAAATAGCATTCATACAGTGTTTGATGTTATCTAAACGCGAATTAAGGATTTCCCTTATCTTAGCTACCTTTTCTACACTAAGAACTGACTTGGAGATTCTCTTTCAGCTGTTCTAAACAAGTTCTCATCTGTTTACAGTCATTTTCAATGAATTATTCATGTTTTCATGTAGTTTCCTATATTCTGCCTTCTGGCCCAAGTATAAGCTTTGCCCACTTTATCAAACAACTTCCTACACACTGTTATGAACTGAGGCAGCTCGGGAACATTGTCTCTCAACTGTGTGATAGAGTGTAGTACTACATTTCAGTGAAGTGTAAGGCTTTCCAAAGCTGCCGAACGTGTTTCTTTCTCTATTTCAATGGTATTCTGCCTTGTATAACACACATTTACCACTCTAGTCTCCTTTAAGTAAAGAATATAGGATTCATACAGTGTTTCATGTGATCTTAACTGGAATTACGGATTTCCCTTATCTTAGCTACCTTTTCTACACTAAGAACTGACTTGGAGATTCTCTTTCATCTGTTCTAAACAAGTTCTCATGTGTTTGCAGTCATTTTCTCTGAATTATTCATGTTTTCATGTAGTTTCCTATATTCTGCCTTCTGGCCTAAGTATAAGCTTTGCCCACTTTATCAAACAACTTCCTACACACTGTTATGAACTGAGGCAGCTCGGGAACATTGTCTCTCAACTGTGTTATAGAGTGTAGTACTACATTTCAGTGAAGTGTAAGGCTTTCCAAAGCTGCCGAACGTGTTTCTTTCTCTATTTCAATGGTATTCTGCCTTGTATAACACACATTTACCACTCTAGTCTCCTTTAAGTAAAGAATATAGGATTCATACAGTGTTTCATGTGTTCTTAACTGGAATTACGGATTTCCCTTATCTTAGCTACCTTTTCTACACTAAGAACTGACTTGGAGATTTTCTTTCATCTGTTCTAAACAAGTTCTCATCTGTTTGCAGTCATTTTCTCTGAATTATTCATGTTTTCATGTAGTTTCCTATATTCTGCCTTCTGGTCCAAGTATAAGCTTTGTCCACTTTATCAAACAACTTCCTACACACTGTTATGAACTGAAGCAGCTCGGGAACATTGTCTCTCAACTGTGTTATAGAGTGTAGTACTACATTTCACTGAAGTGTAAGGCTTTCCAAAGCTGCCGAACGTGTTTCTTTCTCTATTTCAATGGTATTCTGCCTTGTATAACACACATTTACCACTCTAGTCTCCTTTTAAGTAATGAATATAGCATTCATACAGTGTTTGATGTTATCTTAACTCGAATTAAGGATTTCCGTATCTTAGCTACCTTTTCTACACTAAGAACTGACTTGGAGATTCTCTTTCAGCTGTTCTAAACCAGTTCTCATCTGTTTAGAATCATTTTCAATGAATTATTCATGTTTTCATGTAGTTTCCTATATTCTGCCTTCTGGCCCAAGTATAAGCTTTGCCCACTTTATCAAACAACTTCCTACACACTGTTATGAACTGAGGCAGCTCGGGAACATTGTCTCTCAACTGTGTGATAGAGTGTAGTACTACATTTCAGTGAAGTGTAAGGCTTTCCAAAGCTGCCGAACGTGTTTCTTTCTCTATTTCAATGGTATTCTGCCTTGTATAACACACATTTACCACTCTAGTCTCCTTTAAGTAAAGAATATAGGATTCATACAGTGTTTCATGTGATCTTAACTGGAATTACGGATTTCCCTTACCTTAGCTACCTTTTCTACACTAAGAACTGACTTGGAGATTCTCTTTCATCTGTTCTTAACAAGTTCTCATCTGTTTGCAGTCATTTTCTCTGAATTATTCATGTTTTCATGTAGTTTCCTATATTCTGCCTTCTTGCCCAAGTATAAGCTTTGCCCACTTTATCAAACAACTTCCTACACACTGTTATGAACTGAGGCAGCTCGGGAACATTGTCTCTCAACTGTGTTATAGAGTGTAGTACTACATTTCATTGAAGTGTAAGGCTTTCCAAAGCTGCCGAACGTGTTTCTTTCTCTATTTCAATGGTATTCTGCCTTGTATAACACACATTTACCACTCTAGTCTCCTTTATGTAAACAATATAGGATTCATACAGTGTTTGATGTTATCTTAACTCGAATTAAGGATTTCCCTTATCTTAGCTACCTTTTCTACACTAAGAACTGACTTGGAGATTCTCTTTCAGCTGTTCTAAACAAGTTCTCATCTGTTTACAGTCATTTTCAATGAATTATTCATGTTTTCATGCAGTTTCCTATATTCTGCCTTCTGGCCCAAGTATAAGCTTTGCCGACTTTATCAAAAAACTTCCTACACACTGTTATGAACTGAGGCAGCTCGGGAACATTGTCTCTCAACTGTGTTATAGAGTGTAGTACTACATTTCAGTGAAGTGTAAGGCTTTCCAAAGCTGCCGAACGTGTTTCTTTCTCTATTTCAATGGTATTCTGCCTTGTATAACACACATTTACCACTCTAGTCTCCTTTAAGTAAAGAATATAGGATTCATACAGTGTTTCATGTGATCTTAACTGGAATTACGGATTTCCCTTATCTTAGCTACCTTTTCTACACTAAGAACTGACTTGGAGATTTTCTTTCATCTGTTCTAAACAAGTTCTCATCTGTTTGCAGTCATTTTCTCTGAATTATTCATGTTTTCATGTAGTTTCCTATATTCTGCCTTCTGGCCCAAGTATAAGCTTTGCCCACTTTATCAAACAACTTCCTACACACTGTTATGAACTGAGGCAGCTCGGGAACCTTGTCTCTCAACTGTGTGATAGAGTGTAGTACTACATTTCAGTGAAGTGTAAGGCTTTCCAAAGCTGCCGAACGTGTTTCTTTCTCTATTTCAATGGTATTCTGCCTTGTATAACACACATTTACCCCTCTAGTCTCCTTTATGTAAACAATATAGGATTCATACAGTGTTTGATGTTATCTTAACTCGAATTAAGGATTTCCCTTATCTTAGCTACCTTTTCTACACTAAGAACTGACTTGGAGATTCTCTTTCAGCTGTTCTAAACAAGTTCTCATCTGTTTACAGTCATTTTCAATGAATTATTCATGTTTTCATGTAGTTTCCTATATTCTGCCTTCTGGCCCAAGTATAAGCTTTGCCCACTTTATCAAACAACTTCCTACACACTGTTATGAACTGAGGCAGCTCGGGAACATTGTCTCTCAACTGTGTGATAGAGTGTAGTACTACATTTCAGTGAAGTGTAAGGCTTTCCAAAGCTGCCGAACGTGTTTCTTTCTCTATTTCAATGGTATTATGCCTTGTATAACACACATTTACCACTCTAGTCTCCTTTAAGTAAAGAATATAGGATTCATACAGTGTTTCATGTGATCTTAACTGGAATTACGGATTTCCCTTATCTTAGCTACCTTTTCTACACTAAGAACTGACTTGGAGATTCTCTTTCATCTGTTCTAAACAAGTTCTCATGTGTTTGCAGTCATTTTCTCTGAATTATTCATGTTTTCATGTAGTTTCCTATATTCTGCCTTCTGGCCTAAGTATAAGCTTTGCCCACTTTATCAAACAACTTCCTACACACTGTTATGAACTGAGGCAGCTCGGGAACATTGTCTCTCAACTGTGTTATAGAGTGTAGTACTACATTTCAGTGAAGTGTAAGGCTTTCCAAAGCTGCCGAACGTGTTTCTTTCTCTATTTCAATGGTATTCTGCCTTGTATAACACACATTTACCACTCTAGTCTCCTTTAAGTAAAGAATATAGGATTCATACAGTGTTTCATGTGTTCTTAACTGGAATTACGGATTTCCCTTATCTTAGCTACCTTTTCTACACTAAGAACTGACTTGGAGATTTTCTTTCATCTGTTCTAAACAAGTTCTCATCTGTTTGCAGTCATTTTCTCTGAATTATTCATGTTTTCATGTAGTTTCCTATATTCTGCCTTCTGGTCCAAGTATAAGCTTTGTCCACTTTATCAAACAACTTCCTACACACTGTTATGAACTGAAGCAGCTCGGGAACATTGTCTCTCAACTGTGTTATAGAGTGTAGTACTACATTTCACTGAAGTGTAAGGCTTTCCAAAGCTGCCGAACGTGTTTCTTTCTCTATTTCAATGGTATTCTGCCTTGTATAACACACATTTACCACTCTAGTCTCCTTTTAAGTAATGAATATAGCATTCATACAGTGTTTGATGTTATCTTAACTCGAATTAAGGATTTCCGTATCTTAGCTACCTTTTCTACACTAAGAACTGACTTGGAGATTCTCTTTCAGCTGTTCTAAACCAGTTCTCATCTGTTTAGAATCATTTTCAATGAATTATTCATGTTTTCATGTAGTTTCCTATATTCTGCCTTCTGGCCCAAGTATAAGCTTTGCCCACTTTATCAAACAACTTCCTACACACTGTTATGAACTGAGGCAGCTCGGGAACATTGTCTCTCAACTGTGTGATAGAGTGTAGTACTACATTTCAGTGAAGTGTAAGGCTTTCCAAAGCTGCCGAACGTGTTTCTTTCTCTATTTCAATGGTATTCTGCCTTGTATAACACACATTTACCACTCTAGTCTCCTTTAAGTAAAGAATATAGGATTCATACAGTGTTTCATGTGATCTTAACTGGAATTACGGATTTCCCTTACCTTAGCTACCTTTTCTACACTAAGAACTGACTTGGAGATTCTCTTTCATCTGTTCTTAACAAGTTCTCATCTGTTTGCAGTCATTTTCTCTGAATTATTCATGTTTTCATGTAGTTTCCTATATTCTGCCTTCTGGCCCAAGTATAAGCTTTGCCCACTTTATCAAACAACTTCCTACACACTGTTATGAACTGAGGCAGCTCGGGAACCTTGTCTCTCAACTGTGTGATAGAGTGTAGTACTACATTTCAGTGAAGTGTAAGGCTTTCCAAAGCTGCCGAACGTGTTTCTTTCTCTATTTCAATGGTATTCTGCCTTGTATAACACACATTTACCCCTCTAGTCTCCTTTATGTAAACAATATAGGATTCATACAGTGTTTGATGTTATCTTAACTCGAATTAAGGATTTCCCTTATCTTAGCTACCTTTTCTACACTAAGAACTGACTTGGAGATTCTCTTTCAGCTGTTCTAAACAAGTTCTCATCTGTTTACAGTCATTTTCAATGAATTATTCATGTTTTCATGTAGTTTCCTATATTCTGCCTTCTGGCCCAAGTATAAGCTTTGCCCACTTTATCAAACAACTTCCTACACACTGTTATGAACTGAGGCAGCTCGGGAACATTGTCTCTCAACTGTGTGATAGAGTGTAGTACTACATTTCAGTGAAGTGTAAGGCTTTCCAAAGCTGCCGAACGTGTTTCTTTCTCTATTTCAATGGTATTATGCCTTGTATAACACACATTTACCACTCTAGTCTCCTTTAAGTAAAGAATATAGGATTCATACAGTGTTTCATGTGATCTTAACTGGAATTACGGATTTCCCTTATCTTAGCTACCTTTTCTACACTAAGAACTGACTTGGAGATTCTCTTTCATCTGTTCTAAACAAGTTCTCATGTGTTTGCAGTCATTTTCTCTGAATTATTCATGTTTTCATGTAGTTTCCTATATTCTGCCTTCTGGCCTAAGTATAAGCTTTGCCCACTTTATCAAACAACTTCCTACACACTGTTATGAACTGAGGCAGCTCGGGAACATTGTCTCTCAACTGTGTTATAGAGTGTAGTACTACATTTCAGTGAAGTGTAAGGCTTTCCAAAGCTGCCGAACGTGTTTCTTTCTCTATTTCAATGGTATTCTGCCTTGTATAACACACATTTACCACTCTAGTCTCCTTTAAGTAAAGAATATAGGATTCATACAGTGTTTCATGTGTTCTTAACTGGAATTACGGATTTCCCTTATCTTAGCTACCTTTTCTACACTAAGAACTGACTTGGAGATTTTCTTTCATCTGTTCTAAACAAGTTCTCATCTGTTTGCAGTCATTTTCTCTGAATTATTCATGTTTTCATGTAGTTTCCTATATTCTGCCTTCTGGTCCAAGTATAAGCTTTGTCCACTTTATCAAACAACTTCCTACACACTGTTATGAACTGAAGCAGCTCGGGAACATTGTCTCTCAACTGTGTTATAGAGTGTAGTACTACATTTCACTGAAGTGTAAGGCTTTCCAAAGCTGCCGAACGTGTTTCTTTCTCTATTTCAATGGTATTCTGCCTTGTATAACACACATTTACCACTCTAGTCTCCTTTTAAGTAATGAATATAGCATTCATACAGTGTTTGATGTTATCTTAACTCGAATTAAGGATTTCCGTATCTTAGCTACCTTTTCTACACTAAGAACTGACTTGGAGATTCTCTTTCAGCTGTTCTAAACCAGTTCTCATCTGTTTAGAATCATTTTCAATGAATTATTCATGTTTTCATGTAGTTTCCTATATTCTGCCTTCTGGCCCAAGTATAAGCTTTGCCCACTTTATCAAACAACTTCCTACACACTGTTATGAACTGAGGCAGCTCGGGAACATTGTCTCTCAACTGTGTGATAGAGTGTAGTACTACATTTCAGTGAAGTGTAAGGCTTTCCAAAGCTGCCGAACGTGTTTCTTTCTCTATTTCAATGGTATTCTGCCTTGTATAACACACATTTACCACTCTAGTCTCCTTTAAGTAAAGAATATAGGATTCATACAGTGTTTCATGTGATCTTAACTGGAATTACGGATTTCCCTTACCTTAGCTACCTTTTCTACACTAAGAACTGACTTGGAGATTCTCTTTCATCTGTTCTTAACAAGTTCTCATCTGTTTGCAGTCATTTTCTCTGAATTATTCATGTTTTCATGTAGTTTCCTATATTCTGCCTTCTTGCCCAAGTATAAGCTTTGCCCACTTTATCAAACAACTTCCTACACACTGTTATGAACTGAGGCAGCTCGGGAACATTGTCTCTCAACTGTGTTATAGAGTGTAGTACTACATTTCATTGAAGTGTAAGGCTTTCCAAAGCTGCCGAACGTGTTTCTTTCTCTATTTCAATGGTATTCTGCCTTGTATAACACACATTTACCACTCTAGTCTCCTTTATGTAAACAATATAGGATTCATACAGTGTTTGATGTTATCTTAACTCGAATTAAGGATTTCCCTTATCTTAGCTACCTTTTCTACACTAAGAACTGACTTGGAGATTCTCTTTCAGCTGTTCTAAACAAGTTCTCATCTGTTTACAGTCATTTTCAATGAATTATTCATGTTTTCATGCAGTTTCCTATATTCTGCCTTCTGGCCCAAGTATAAGCTTTGCCGACTTTATCAAAAAACTTCCTACACACTGTTATGAACTGAGGCAGCTCGGGAACATTGTCTCTCAACTGTGTTATAGAGTGTAGTACTACATTTCAGTGAAGTGTAAGGCTTTCCAAAGCTGCCGAACGTGTTTCTTTCTCTATTTCAATGGTATTCTGCCTTGTATAACACACATTTACCACTCTAGTCTCCTTTAAGTAAAGAATATAGGATTCATACAGTGTTTCATGTGATCTTAACTGGAATTACGGATTTCCCTTATCTTAGCTACCTTTTCTACACTAAGAACTGACTTGGAGATTTTCTTTCATCTGTTCTAAACAAGTTCTCATCTGTTTGCAGTCATTTTCTCTGAATTATTCATGTTTTCATGTAGTTTCCTATATTCTGCCTTCTGGCCCAAGTATAAGCTTTGCCCACTTTATCAAACAACTTCCTACACACTGTTATGAACTGAGGCAGCTCGGGAACCTTGTCTCTCAACTGTGTGATAGAGTGTAGTACTACATTTCAGTGAAGTGTAAGGCTTTCCAAAGCTGCCGAACGTGTTTCTTTCTCTATTTCAATGGTATTCTGCCTTGTATAACACACATTTACCCCTCTAGTCTCCTTTATGTAAACAATATAGGATTCATACAGTGTTTGATGTTATCTTAACTCGAATTAAGGATTTCCCTTATCTTAGCTACCTTTTCTACACTAAGAACTGACTTGGAGATTCTCTTTCAGCTGTTCTAAACAAGTTCTCATCTGTTTACAGTCATTTTCAATGAATTATTCATGTTTTCATGTAGTTTCCTATATTCTGCCTTCTGGCCCAAGTATAAGCTTTGCCGACTTTATCAAACAACTTCCTACACACTGTTATGAACTGAGGCAGCTCGGGAACATTGTCTCTCAACTGTGTTATAGAGTGTAGTACTACATTTCAGTGAAGTGTAAGGCTTTCCAAAGCTGCCGAACGTGTTTCTTTCTCTATTTCAATGGTATTCTGCTTTGTATAACACACATTTACCACTCTAGTCTCCTTTAAGTAAAGAATATAGGATTCATACAGTGTTTCATGTGATCTTAACTGGAATTACGGATTTCCCTTATCTTAGTTACCTTTTCTACACTCAGAACTGACTTGGAGATTCTCTTTCATCTGTTCTAAGCAAGTTCTCATGTGTTTGCAGTCATTTTCTCTGAATTATTCATGTTTTCATGTAGTTTCCTATATTCTGCCTTCTGGCCCAAGTATAAGCTTTGCCCACTTTATCAAACAACTTCCTACACACTGTTATGAACTGAGGCAGCTCGGGAACATTGTCTCTCAACTGTGTTATAGAGGGTAGTACTACATTTCAGTGAAGTGTAAGGCTTTCCAAAGCTGCCGAACGTGTTTCTTTCTCTATTTCAATGGTATTCTACCTTGTATAACACACATTTACCACTCTAGTCTCTTTTTAAGTAATGAATATAGCATTCATACAGTGTTTGATGTTATCTTAACTCGAATTAAGGATTTCCCTTATCTTAGCTACCTTTTCTACACTAAGAACTGACTTGGAGATTCTCTTTCAGCTGTTCTAAACCAGTTCTCATCTGTTTACAGTCATTTTCACTGAATTATTCATGTTTCCATGTAGTTTCCTATATTCTGCCTTCTGGCCCAAGTATAAGCTTTGCTCACTTTATCAAACAACTTCCTACACACTGTTATGAACTGAGGCAGCTCGGGAACATTGTCTCTCAACTGTGTGATAGAGTGTAGTACTACATTTCAGTGAAGTGTAAGGCTTTCCAAAGCTGCCGAACGTGTTTCTTTCTCTATTTCAATGGTATTCTGCCTTGTATAACGCACATTTACCACTCTAGTCTCCTTTAAGTAAAGAATATAGGATTCATACAGTGTTTCATGTGATCTTAACTGGAATTACGGATTTCCCTTATCTTAGCTACCTTTTCTACACTAAGAACTGACTTGGAGATTCTCTTTCATCTGTTCTAAACAAGTTCTCATGTGTTTGCAGTCATTTTCTCTGAATTATTCATGTTTTCATGTAGTTTCCTATATTCTGCCTTCTGGCCCAAGTATAAGCTTTGCCCACTTTATCAAACAACTTCCTACACACTGTTATGAACTGAGGCAGCTTGGGAACATTGTCTCTCAACTGTGTTATAGAGTGTAGTACTACATTTCAGTGAAGTGTAAGGCTTTCCAAAGCTGCCGAACGTGTTTCTTTCTCTATTTCAATGGTATTCTGCCTTGTATAACACACATTTACCACTCTAGTCTCCTTTTAAGTAATGAATATAGCATTCATACAGTGTTTGATGTTATCTTAACTCAAATTAAGGATTTCCGTATCTTAGCTACCTTTTCTACACTAAGAACTGACTTGGAGATTCTCTTTCAGCTGTTCTAAACCAGTTCTCATCTGTTTAGAATCATTTTCAATGAATTATTCATGTTTTCATGTAGTTTCCTATATTCTGCCTTCTGGCCCAAGTATAAGCTTTGCCCACTTTATCAAACAACTTCCTACACACTGTTATGAACTGAGGCAGCTCGGGAACATTGTCTCTCAACTGTGTGATAGAGTGTAGTACTACATTTCAGTGAAGTGTAAGGCTTTCCAAAGCTGCCGAACGTGTTTCTTTCTCTATTTCAATGGTATTCTGCCTTGTATAACACACATTTACCACTCTAGTCTCCTTTTAGTAAAGAATATAGGATTCATACAGTGTTTCATGTGATCTTAACTGGAATTACGGATTTCCCTTACCTTAGCTACCTTTTCTACACTAAGAACTGACTTGGAGATTCTCTTTCATCTGTTCTTAACAAGTTCTCATCTGTTTGCAGTCATTTTCTCTGAATTATTCATGTTTTCATGTAGTTTCCTATATTCTGCGTTCTTGCCCAAGTATAAGCTTTGCCCACTTTATCAAACAACTTCCTACACACTGTTATGAACTGAGGCAGCTCGGGAACATTGTCTCTCAACTGTGTTATAGAGTGTAGTACTACATTTCATTGAAGTGTAAGGCTTTCCAAAGCTGCCGAACGTGTTTCTTTCTCTATTTCAATGGTATTCTGCCTTGTATAACACACATTTACCACTCTAGTCTCCTTTATGTAAACAATATAGGATTCATACAGTGTTTGATGTTATCTTAACTGGAATTAAGGATTTCCCTTATCTTAGCTACCTTTTCTACACTAAGAACTGACTTGGAGATTCTCTTTCAGCTGTTCTAAACAAGTTCTCATCTGTTTACAGTCATTTTCAATGAATTATTCATGTTTTCATGCAGTTTCCTATATTCTGCCTTCTGGCCCAAGTATAAGCTTTGCCGACTTTATCAAAAAACTTCCTACACACTGTTATGAACTGAGGCAGCTCGGGAACATTGTCTCTCAACTGTGTTATAGAGTGTAGTACTACATTTCAGTGAAGTGTAAGGCTTTCCAAAGCTGCCGAACGTGTTTCTTTCTCTATTTCAATGGTATTCTGCCTTGTATAACACACATTTACCACTCTAGTCTCCTTTAAGTAAAGAATATAGGATTCATACAGTGTTTCATGTGATCTTAACTGGAATTACGGATTTCCCTTATCTTAGCTACCTTTTCTACACTAAGAACTGACTTGGAGATTTTCTTTCATCTGTTCTAAACAAGTTCTCATCTGTTTGCAGTCATTTTCTCTGAATTATTCATGTTTTCATGTAGTTTCCTATATTCTGCCTTCTGGCCCAAGTATAAGCTTTGCCCACTTTATCAAACAACTTCCTACACACTGTTATGAACTGAGGCAGCTCGGGAACCTTGTCTCTCAACTGTGTGATAGAGTGTAGTACTACATTTCAGTGAAGTGTAAGGCTTTCCAAAGCTGCCGAACGTGTTTCTTTCTCTATTTCAATGGTATTCTGCCTTGTATAACACACATTTACCCCTCTAGTCTCCTTTATGTAAACAATATAGGATTCATACAGTGTTTGATGTTATCTTAACTCGAATTAAGGATTTCCCTTATCTTAGCTACCTTTTCTACACTAAGAACTGACTTGGAGATTCTCTTTCAGCTGTTCTAAACAAGTTCTCATCTGTTTACAGTCATTTTCAATGAATTATTCATGTTTTCATGTAGTTTCCTATATTCTGCCTTCTGGCCCAAGTATAAGCTTTGCCGACTTTATCAAACAACTTCCTACACACTGTTATGAACTGAGGCAGCTCCGGAACATTGTCTCTCAACTGTGTTATAGAGTGTAGTACTACATTTCAGTGAAGTGTAAGGCTTTCCAAAGCTGCCGAACGTGTGTCTTTCTCTATTTCAATGGTATTCTGCTTTGTATAACACACATTTACCACTCTAGTCTCCTTTAAGTAAAGAATATAGGATTCATACAGTGTTTCATGTGATCTTAACTGGAATTACGGATTTCCCTTATCTTAGTTACCTTTTCTACACTCAGAACTGACTTGGAGATTCTCTTTCATCTGTTCTAAGCAAGTTCTCATGTGTTTGCAGTCATTTTCTCTGAATTATTCATGTTTTCATGTAGTTTCCTATATTCTGCCTTCTGGCCCAAGTATAAGCTTTGCCCACTTTATCAAACAACTTCCTACACACTGTTATGAACTGAGGCAGCTCGGGAACATTGTCTCTCAACTGTGTTATAGAGGGTAGTACTACATTTCAGTGAAGTGTAAGGCTTTCCAAAGCTGCCGAACGTGTTTCTTTCTCTATTTCAATGGTATTCTACCTTGTATAACACACATTTACCACTCTAGTCTCTTTTTAAGTAATGAATATAGCATTCATACAGTGTTTGATGTTATCTTAACTCGAATTAAGGATTTCCCTTATCTTAGCTACCTTTTCTACACTAAGAACTGACTTGGAGATTCTCTTTCAGCTGTTCTAAACCAGTTCTCATCTGTTTACAGTCATTTTCACTGAATTATTCATGTTTCCATGTAGTTTCCTATATTCTGCCTTCTGGCCCAAGTATAAGCTTTGCTCACTTTATCAAACAACTTCCTACACACTGTTATGAACTGAGGCAGCTCGGGAACATTGTCTCTCAACTGTGTGATAGAGTGTAGTACTACATTTCAGTGAAGTGTAAGGCTTTCCAAAGCTGCCGAACGTGTTTCTTTCTCTATTTCAATGGTATTCTGCCTTGTATAACGCACATTTACCACTCTAGTCTCCTTTAAGTAAAGAATATAGGATTCATACAGTGGTTCATGTGATCTTAACTGGAATTACGGATTTCCCTTATCTTAGCTACCTTTTCTACACTAAGAACTGACTTGGAGATTCTCTTTCATCTGTTCAAAACAAGTTCTCATGTGTTTGCAGTCATTTTCTCTGAATTATTCATGTTTTCATGTAGTTTCCTATATTCTGCCTTCTGGCCCAAGTATAAGCTTTGCCCACTTTATCAAACAACTTCCTACACACTGTTATGAACTGAGGCAGCTTGGGAACATTGTCTCTCAACTGTGTTATAGAGTGTAGTACTACATTTCAGTGAAGTGTAAGGCTTTCCAAAGCTGCCGAACGTGTTTCTTTCTCTATTTCAATGGTATTCTGCCTTGTATAACACACATTTACCACTCTAGTCTCCTTTTAAGTAATGAATATAGCATTCATACAATGTTTGATGTTATCTTAACTCGAATTAAGGATTTCCCTTATCTTAGCTACCTTTTCTACACTAAGAACTGACTTGGAGATTCTCTTTCATCTGTTCTAAACAAGTTCTCATGTGTTTGCAGTCATTTTCTCTGAATTATTCATGTTTTCATGTAGTTTCCTATATTCTGCCTTCTGGCCCAAGTATAAGCTTGGCCCACTTTATCAAACAACTTCCTACACACTGTTATGAACTGAGGCAGCTCGGGAACATTGTCTCTCAACTGTGTTATAGAGTGTAGTACTACATTTCAGTGAAGTGTAAGGCTTTCCAAAGCTGCCGAACGTGTTTCTTTCTCTATTTCAATGGTATTCTGCCTTGTATAACACACATTTACCACTCTAGTCTCCTTTAAAGTAATGAATATAGCATTCATACAGTGTTTGATGTTATCTTAACTCGAATTAAGGATTTCCCTTATCTTAGCTACCTTTTCTACACTAAGAACTGACTTGGAGATTCTCTTTCTGCTGTTCTAAACCAGTTCTCATCTGTTTACAGTCATTTTCAATGAATTATTCATGTTTCCATGTAGTTTCCTATATTCTGCCTTCTGGCCCAAGTATAAGCTTTGCCCACTTTATCAAACAACTTCCTACACACTGTTATGAACTGAGGCAGCTCGGGAACATTGTCTCTCAACTGTGTGATAGAGTGTAGTACTACATTTCAGTGAAGTGTAAGGCTTTCCAAAGCTGCCGAACGTGTTTTTTCTCTATTTCAATGGTATTCTGCCTTGTATAACACACATTTACCACTCTAGTCTCCTTTAAGTAAAGAATATAGGATTCATACAGTGTTTCATGTGATCTTAACTGGAATTACGGATTTCCCTTATCTTCGCTACCTTTTCTACACTAAGAACTGACTTGGAGATTCTCTTTCATCTGTTCTAAACAAGTTCTCATGTGTTTGCAGTCATTTTCTCTGAATTATTCATGTTTTCATGTAGTTTCCTATATTCTGCCTTCTGGCCTAAGTATAAGCTTTGCCCACTTTATCAAACAACTTCCTACACACTGTTATGAACTGAGGCAGCTCGGGAACATTGTCTCTCAACTGTGTTATAGAGTGTAGTACTACATTTCAGTGAATTGTAAGGCTTTCCAAAGCTGCCGAACGTGTTTCTTTCTCTATTTCAATGGTATTCTGCCTTGTATAACACACATTTACCACTCTAGTCTCCTTTAAGTAAAGAATATAGGATTCATACAGTGTTTCATGTGATCTTAACTGGAATTACGGATTTCCCTTATCTTAGCTACCTTTTCTACACTAAGAACTGACTTGGAGATTTTCTTTCATCTGTTCTAAACAAGTTCTCATCTGTTTGCAGTCATTTTCTCTGAATTATTCATGTTTTCATGTAGTTTCCTATATTCTGCCTTCTGGTCCAAGTATAAGCTTTGTCCACTTTATCAAACAACTTCCTACACACTGTTATGAACTGAAGCAGCTCGGGAACATTGTCTCTCAACTGTGTTATAGAGTGTAGTACTACATTTCACTGAAGTGTAAGGCTTTCCAAAGCTGCCGAACGTGTTTCTTTCTCTATTTCAATGGTATTCTGCCTTGTATAACACACATTTACCACTCTAGTCTCCTTTTAAGTAATGAAAATAGCATTCATACAGTGTTTGATGTTATCTAAACGCGAATTAAGGATTTCCCTTATCTTAGCTACCTTTTCTACACTAAGAACTGACTTGGAGATTCTCTTTCAGCTGTTCTAAACAAGTTCTCATCTGTTTACAGTCATTTTCAATGAATTATTCATGTTTTCATGTAGTTTCCTATATTCTGCCTTCTGGCCCAAGTATAAGCTTTGCCCACTTTATCAAACAACTTCCTACACACTGTTATGAACTGAGGCAGCTCGGGAACATTGTCTCTCAACTGTGTGATAGAGTGTAGTACTACATTTCAGTGAAGTGTAAGGCTTTCCAAAGCTGCCGAACGTGTTTCTTTCTCTATTTCAATGGTATTCTGCCTTGTATAACACACATTTACCACTCAAGTCTCCTTTAAGTAAAGAATATAGGATTCATACAGTGTTTCATGTGATCTTAACTGGAATTACGGATTTCCCTTATCTTAGCTACCTTTTCTACACTAAGAACTGACTTGGAGATTCTCTTTCATCTGTTCTAAACAAGTTCTCATGTGTTTGCAGTCATTTTCTCTGAATTATTCATGTTTTCATGTAGTTTCCTATATTCTGCCTTCTGGCCTAAGTATAAGCTTTGCCCACTTTATCAAACAACTTCCTACACACTGTTATGAACTGAGGCAGCTCGGGAACATTGTCTCTCAACTGTGTTATAGAGTGTAGTACTACATTTCAGTGAAGTGTAAGGCTTTCCAAAGCTGCCGAACGTGTTTCTTTCTCTATTTCAATGGTATTCTGCCTTGTATAACACACATTTACCACTCTAGTCTCCTTTTAAGTAATGAAAATAGCATTCATACAGTGTTTGATGTTATCTAAACGCGAATTAAGGATTTCCCTTATCTTAGCTACCTTTTCTACACTAAGAACTGACTTGGAGATTCTCTTTCAGCTGTTCTAAACAAGTTCTCATCTGTTTACAGTCATTTTCAATGAATTATTCATGTTTTCATGTAGTTTCCTATATTCTGCCTTCTGGCCCAAGTATAAGCTTTGCCCACTTTACCAAACAACTTCCTACACACTGTTATGAACTGAGGCAGCTCGGGAACATTGTCTCTCAACTGTGTGATAGAGTGTAGTACTACATTTCAGTGAAGTGTAAGGCTTTCCAAAGCTGCCGAACGTGTTTCTTTCTCTATTTCAATGGTATTCTGCCTTGTATAACACACATTTACCACTCTAGTCTCCTTTAAGTAAAGAATATAGGATTCATACAGTGTTTCATGTGATCTTAACTGGAATTACGGATTTCCCTTACCTTAGCTACCTTTTCTACACTAAGAACTGACTTGGAGATTCTCTTTCATCTGTTCTAAACAAGTTCTCATGTGTTTGCAGTCATTTTCTCTGAATTATTCATGTTTTCATGTAGTTTCCTATATTCTGCCTTCTGGCCTAAGTATAAGCTTTGCCCACTTTATCAAACAACTTCCTACACACTGTTATGAACTGAGGCAGCTCGGGAACATTGTCTCTCAACTGTGTTATAGAGTGTAGTACTACATTTCAGTGAAGTGTAAGGCTTTCCAAAGCTGCCGAACGTGTTTCTTTCTCTATTTCAATGGTATTCTGCCTTGTATAACACACATTTACCACTCTAGTCTCCTTTAAGTAAAGAATATAGGATTCATACAGTGTTTCATGTGATCTTAACTGGAATTACGGATTTCCCTTATCTTAGCTACCTTTTCTACACTAAGAACTGACTTGGAGATTCTCTTTCATCTGTTCTAAACAAGTTCTCATCTGTTTGCAGTCATTTTCTCTGAATCATTCATGTTTTCATGTAGTTTCCTATATTCTGCCTTCTGGTCCAAGTATAAGCTTTGTCCACTTTATCAAACAACTTCCTACACACTGTTATGAACTAAAGCAGCTCGGGAACATTGTCTCTCAACTGTGTTATAGAGTGTAGTACTACATTTCACTGAAGTGTAAGGCTTTCCAAAGCTGCCGAACGTGTTTCTTTCTCTATTTCAATGGTATTCTGCCTTGTATAACACACATTTACCACTCTAGTCTCCTTTTAAGTAATGAATATAGCATTCATACAGTGTTTGATGTTATCTAAACGCGAATTAAGGATTTCCCTTATCTTAGCTACCTTTTCTACACTAAGAACTGACTTGGAGATTCTCTTTCAGCTGTTCTAAACAAGTTCTCATCTGTTTACTGTCATTTTCAATGAATTATTCATGTTTTCATGTAGTTTCCTATATTCTGCCTTCTGGCCCAAGTATAAGCTTTGCCGAGTTTATCAAACAACTTCCTACACACTGTTATGAACTGAGGCAGCTCGGGAACATTGTCTCTCAACTGTGTGATAGAGTGTAGTACTACATTTCAGTGAAGTGTAAGGCTTTCCAAAGCTGCCGAACGTGTTTCTTTCTCTATTTCAATGGTATTCTGCCTTGTATAACACACATTTACCACTCTAGTCTCCTTTAAGTAAAGAATATAGGATTCATACAGTGTTTCATGTGATCTTAACTGGAATTACGGATTTCCCTTATCTTAGCTACCTTTTCTACACTAAGAACTGACTTGGAGATTCTCTTTCATCTGTTCTAAACAAGTTCTCATCTGTTTGCAGTCATTTTCTCTGAATTATTCATGTTTTCATGTAGTTTCCTATATTCTGCCTTCTGGCTTAAGTATAAGCTTTGCCCACTTTATCAAACAACTTCCTACACACTGTTATGAACTGAGGCAGCTCGGGAACATTGTCTCTCATCTGTGTTATAGAGTGTAGTACTACATTTCAGTGAAGTGTAAGGCTTTCCAAAGCTGCCGAACGTGTTTCTTTCTCTATTTCAATGGTATTCTGCCTTGTATAACACACATTTACCACTCTAGTCTCCTTTAAGTAAAGAATATAGGATTCATACAGTGTTTCATGTGATCTTAACTGGAATTACGGATTTCCCTTATCTTAGCTACCTTTTCTACACTAAGAACTGACTTGGAGATTCTCTTTCATCTGTTCTAAACAAGTTCTCATCTGTTTGCAGTCATTTTCTCTGAATTATTCATGTTTTCATGTAGTTTCCTATATTCTGCCTTCTGGCCCATGTATAAGCTTTGCCCACTTTATCAAACAACTTCCTACACACTGTTATGAACTGAGGCAGCTCGGGAACATTGTCTATCAACTGTGTCATAGAGTGTAGTACTACATTTCAGTGAAGTGTAAGGCTTTCCAAAGCTGCCGAACGTGTTTCTTTCTCTATTTCAATGGTATTCTGCCTTGTATAACACACATTTACCACTCTAGTCTCCTTTTAAGTAATGAAAATAGCATTCATACAGTGTTTGATGTTATCTAAACGCGAATTAAGGATTTCCCTTATCTTAGCTACCTTTTCTACACTAAGAACTGACTTGGAGATTCTCTTTCAGCTGTTCTAAACAAGTTCTCATCTGTTTACAGTCATTTTCAATGAATTATTCATGTTTTCATGTAGTTTCCTATATTCTGCCTTCTGGCCCAAGTATAAGCTTTGCCCACTTTATCAAACAACTTCCTACACACTGTTATGAACTGAGGCAGCTCGGGAACCTTGTCTCTCAACTGTGTGATAGAGTGTAGTACTACATTTCAGTGAAGTGTAAGGCTTTCCAAAGCTGCCGAACGTGTTTCTTTCTCTATTTCAATGGTATTCTGCCTTGTATAACACACATTTACCACTCTAGTCTCCTTTAAGTAAAGAATATGGGATTCATACAGTGTTTCATGTGATCTTAACTGGAATTACGGATTTCCCTTATCTTAGCTACCTTTTCTACACTAAGAACTGACTTGGAGATTCTCTTTCATCTGTTCTAAACAAGTTCTCATCTGTTTGCAGTCATTTTCTCTGAATTATTCATGTTTTCATGTAGTTTCCTATATTCTGCCTTCTGGCCCATGTATAAGCTTTGCCCACTTTATCAAACAACTTCCTACACACTGTTATGAACTGAGGCAGCTCGGGAACATTGTCTCTCAACTGTGTTATAGAGTGTAGTACTACATTTCAGTGAAGTGTAAGGCTTTCCAAAGCTGCCGAACGTGTTTCTTTCTCTATTTCAATGGTATTCTTCCTTGTATAACACACATTTACCACTCTAGTCTCCTTTAAGTAAAGAATATAGGATTCATACAGTGTTTCATGTGATCTTAACTGGAATTACGGATTTCCCTTATCTTAGCTACCTTTTCTACACTAAGAACTGACTTGGAGATTCTCTTTCATCTGTTCTAAACAAGTTCTCATGTGTTTGCAGTCATTTTCTCTGAATTATTCATGTTTTCATGTAGTTTCCTATATTCTGCCTTCTGGCCCAAGTATAAGCTTTGCCCACTTTATCAAACAACTTCCTACACACTGTTATGAACTGAGGCAGCTCGGGAACATTGTCTCTCAACTGTGTCATAGAGTGTAGTACTACATTTCAGTGAAGTGTAAGGCTTTCCAAAGCTGCCAAACGTGTTTCTTTCTCTATTTCAATGGTATTCTGCCTTGTATAACACACATTTACCACTCTAGTCTCCTTTTAAGTAATGAATATAGCATTCATACAGTGTTTGATGTTATCTTAACTCGAATTAAGGATTTCCCTTATCTTAGCTACCTTTTCTACACTAAGAACTGACTTGGAGATTCTCTTTCAGCTGTTCTAAACCAGTTCTCATCTGTTTAGAATCATTTTCACTGAATTATTCATGTTTTCATGTAGTTTCCTATATTCTGCCTTCTGGCCCAAGTATAAGTTTTGCCCACTTTATCAAACAACTTCCTACACACTGTTATGAACTGAGGCAGCTTGGGAACATTGTCTCTCAACTGTGTCATAGAGTGTAGTACTACATTTCAGTGAAGTGTAAGGCTTTCCAAATCTGCCGAACGTGTTTCTTTCTCTATTTCAATGGTATTCTGCCTTGTATAACACACATTTACCACTCTAGTCTCCTTTAAGTAAAGAATATAGGATTCATACAGTGTTTCATGTGATCTTAACAGGAATTACGGATTTCCCTTATCTTAGCTACCTTTTCTACACTAAGATCTGACTTGGAGATTCTCTTTCAGCAGTTCTAAACAAGTTCTCATCTGTTTGCAGTCATTTTCTCTGAATTATTCATGTTTTCATGTAGTTTCCTATATTCTGCCTTCTGGCCCAAGTATAAGCTTTGCCCACTTTATCAAACAACTTCCTACACACTGTTATGAACTAAGGCAGCTCGGGAACATTGTCTCTCAACTGTGTTATAGAGTGTAGTACTACATTTCATTGAAGTGTAAGGCTTTCCAAAGCTGCCGAACGTGTTTCTTTCTCTATTTCAATGGTATTCTGCCTTGTATAACACACATTTACCACTCTAGTCTCCTTTATGTAAACAATATAGGATTCATACAGTGTTTCATGTGATCTTAACTGGAATTACGGATTTCCCTTATCTTAGCTACCTTTTCTACACTAAGAACTGACTTGGAGATTCTCTTTCATCAATTCTAAAGAAGTTCTCATGTGTTTGCAGTCATTTTCTCTGAATTATTCATGTTTTCATGTAGTTTCCTATATTCTGCCTTCTGGCCCAAGTATAAGCTTTGCCCACTTTATCAAACAACTTCCTACACACTGTTATGAACTGAGGCAGCTCGGGAACATTGTCTCTCAACTGTGTTATAGAGTGTAGTACTACATTTCATTGAAGTGTAAGGCTTTCCAAAGCTGCCGAACGTGTTTCTTTCTCTATTTCAATGGTATTCTGCCTTGTATAACACACATTTACCACTCTAGTCTCCTTTAAGTAAAGAATATAGGATTCATACAGTGTTTCATGTGATCTTAACTGGAATTACGGATTTCCCTTATCTTAGCTACCTTTTCTACACTAAGAACTGACTTGGAGATTCTCTTTCATCTGTTCTAAACAAGTTCTCATGTGTTTGCAGTCATTTTCTCTGAATTATTCATGTTTTCATGTAGTTTCCTATATTCTGCCTTCTGGCCCAAGTATAAGCTTTGCCCACTTTATCAAACAACTTCCTACACACTGTTATGAACTGAGGCAGCTCGGGAACATTGTCTCTCAACTGTGTCATAGAGTGTAGTACTACATTTCAGTGAAGTGTAAGGCTTTCCAAAGCTGCCGAACGTGTTTCTTTCTCTATTTCAATGGTATTCTGCCTTGTATAACACACATTTACCACTCTAGTCTCCTTTTAAGTAATGAATATAGCATTCATACAGTGTTTGATGTTATCTTAACTCGAATTAAGGATTTCCCTTATCTTAGCTACCTTTTCTACACTAAGAACTGACTTGGAGATTCTCTTTCAGCTGTTCTAAACCAGTTCTCATCTGTTTAGAATCATTTTCACTGAATTATTCATGTTTTCATGTAGTTTCCTATATTCTGCCTTCTGGCCCAAGTATAAGTTTTGCCCACTTTATCAAACAACTTCCTACACACTGTTATGAACTGAGGCAGCTTGGGAACATTGTCTCTCAACTGTGTCATAGAGTGTAGTACTACATTTCAGTGAAGTGTAAGGCTTTCCAAAGCTGCCGAACGTGTTTCTTTCTCTATTTCAATGGTATTCTGCCTTGTATAACACACATTTACCACTCTAGTCTCCTTTAAGTAAAGAATATAGGATTCATACAGTGTTTCATGTGATCTTAACTGGAATTACGGATTTCCCTTATCTTAGCTACCTTTTCTACACTAAGATCTGACTTGGAGATTCTCTTTCAGCTGTTCTAAACAAGTTCTCATCTGTTTGCAGTCATTTTCTCTGAATTATTCATGTTTTCATGTAGTTTCCTATATTCTGCCTTCTGGCCCAAGTATAAGCTTTGCCCTCTTTATCAAACAACTTCCTACACACTGTTATGAACTAAGGCAGCTCGGGAACATTGTCTCTCAACTGTGTTATAGAGTGTAGTACTACATTTCATTGAAGTGTAAGGCTTTCCAAAGCTGCCGAACGTGTTTCTTTCTCTATTTCAATGGTATTCTTCCTTGTATAACACACATTTACCACTCTAGTCTCCTTTAAGTAAAGAATATAGGATTCATACAGTGTTTCATGTGATCTTAACTGGAATTACGGATTTCCCTTATCTTAGCTACCTTTTCTACACTAAGAACTGACTTGGAGATTCTCTTTCATCTGTTCTAAACAAGTTCTCATGTGTTTGCAGTCATTTTCTCTGAATTATTCATGTTTTCATGTAGTTTCCTATATTCTGCCTTCTGGCCCAAGTATAAGCTTTGCCCACTTTATCAAACAACTTCCTACACACTGTTATGAACTGAGGCAGCTCGGGAACATTGTCTCTCAACTGTGTCATAGAGTGTAGTACTACATTTCAGTGAAGTGTAAGGCTTTCCAAAGCTGCCAAACGTGTTTCTTTCTCTATTTCAATGGTATTCTGCCTTGTATAACACACATTTACCACTCTAGTCTCCTTTTAAGTAATGAATATAGCATTCATACAGTGTTTGATGTTATCTTAACTCGAATTAAGGATTTCCCTTATCTTAGCTACCTTTTCTACACTAAGAACTGACTTGGAGATTCTCTTTCAGCTGTTCTAAACCAGTTCTCATCTGTTTAGAATCATTTTCACTGAATTATTCATGTTTTCATGTAGTTTCCTATATTCTGCCTTCTGGCCCAAGTATAAGTTTTGCCCACTTTATCAAACAACTTCCTACACACTGTTATGAACTGAGGCAGCTTGGGAACATTGTCTCTCAACTGTGTCATAGAGTGTAGTACTACATTTCAGTGAAGTGTAAGGCTTTCCAAAGCTGCCGAACGTGTTTCTTTCTCTATTTCAATGGTATTCTGCCTTGTATAACACACATTTACCACTCTAGTCTCCTTTAAGTAAAGAATATAGGATTCATACAGTGTTTCATGTGATCTTAACAGGAATTACGGATTTCCCTTATATTAGCTACCTTTTCTACACTAAGATCTGACTTGGAGATTCTCTTTCAGCAGTTCTAAACAAGTTCTCATCTGTTTGCAGTCATTTTCTCTGAATTATTCATGTTTTCATGTAGTTTCCTATATTCTGCCTTCTGGCCCAAGTATAAGCTTTGCCCACTTTATCAAACAACTTCCTACACACTGTTATGAACTAAGGCAGCTCGGGAACATTGTCTCTCAACTGTGTTATAGAGTGTAGTACTACATTTCATTGAAGTGTAAGGCTTTCCAAAGCTGCCGAACGTGTTTCTTTCTCTATTTCAATGGTATTCTGCCTTGTATAACACACATTTACCACTCTAGTCTCCTTTATGTAAACAATATAGGATTCATACAGTGTTTCATGTGATCTTAACTGGAATTACGGATTTCCCTTATCTTAGCTACCTTTTCTACACTAAGAACTGACTTGGAGATTCTCTTTCATCAATTCTAAAGAAGTTCTCATGTGTTTGCAGTCATTTTCTCTGAATTATTCATGTTTTCATGTAGTTTCCTATATTCTGCCTTCTGGCCCAAGTATAAGCTTTGCCCACTTTATCAAACAACTTCCTACACACTGTTATGAACTGAGGCAGCTCGGGAACATTGTCTCTCAACTGTGTTATAGAGTGTAGTACTACATTTCAGTGAAGTGTAAGGCTTTCCAAAGCTGCCGAACGTGTTTCTTTCTCTATTTCAATGGTATACTGCCTTGTATAACACACATTTACCACTCTAGTCTCCTTTAAGTAAAGAATATAGGATTCATACAGTGTTTCATGTGATCTTAACTGGAATTACGGATTTCCCTTATCTTAGCTACCTTTTCTACACTAAGAACTGACTTGGAGATTCTCTTTCATCTGTTCTAAACAAGTTCTCATGTGTTTGCAGTCATTTTCTCTGAATTATTCATGTTTTCATGTAGTTTCCTATATTCTGCCTTCTGGCCCAAGTATAAGCTTTGCCCACTTTATCAAACAACTTCCTACACACTGTTATGAACTGAGGCAGCTCGGGAACATTGTCTCTCAACTGTGTCATAGAGTGTAGTACTACATTTCAGTGAAGTGTAAGGCTTTCCAAAGCTGCCGAACGTGTTTCTTTCTCTATTTCAATGGTATTCTGCCTTGTATAACACACATTTACCACTCTAGTCTCCTTTTAAGTAATGAATATAGCATTCATACAGTGTTTGATGTTATCTTAACTCGAATTAAGGATTTCCCTTATCTTAGCTACCTTTTCTACACTAAGAACTGACTTGGAGATTCTCTTTCAGCTGTTCTAAACCAGTTCTCATCTGTTTAGAATCATTTTCACTGAATTATTCATGTTTTCATGTAGTTTCCTATATTCTGCCTTCTGGCCCAAGTATAAGTTTTGCCCACTTTATCAAACAACTTCCTACACACTGTTATGAACTGAGGCAGCTTGGGAACATTGTCTCTCAACTGTGTCATAGAGTGTAGTACTACATTTCAGTGAAGTGTAAGGCTTTCCAAAGCTGCCGAACGTGTTTCTTTCTCTATTTCAATGGTATTCTGCCTTGTATAACACACATTTACCACTCTAGTCTCCTTTAAGTAAAGAATATAGGATTCATACAGTGTTTCATGTGATCTTAACTGGAATTACGGATTTCCCTTATCTTAGCTACCTTTTCTACACTAAGATCTGACTTGGAGATTCTCTTTCAGCTGTTCTAAACAAGTTCTCATCTGTTTGCAGTCATTTTCTCTGAATTATTCATGTTTTCATGTAGTTTCCTATATTCTGCCTTCTGGCCCAAGTATAAGCTTTGCCCACTTTATCAAACAACTTCCTACACACTGTTATGAACTAAGGCAGCTCGGGAACATTGTCTCTCAACTGTGTTATAGAGTGTAGTACTACATTTCATTGAAGTGTAAGGCTTTCCAAAGCTGCTGAACGTGTTTCTTTCTCTATTTCAATGGTATTCTGCCTTGTATAACACACATTTACCACTCTAGTCTCCTTTATGTAAACAATATAGGATTCATACAGTGTTTCATGTGATCTTAACTGGAATTACGGATTTCCCTTATCTTAGCTACCTTTTCTACACTAAGAACTGACTTGGAGATTCTCTTTCATCAATTCTAAAGAAGTTCTCATGTGTTTGCAGTCATTTTCTCTGAATTATTCATGTTTTCATGTAGTTTCCTATATTCTGCCTTCTGGCCCAAGTATAAGCTTTGCCCACTTTATCAAACAACTTCCTACACACTGTTATGAACTGAGGCAGCTCGGGAACATTGTCTCTCAACTGTGTTATAGAGTGTAGTACTACATTTCAGTGAAGTGTAAGGCTTTCCAAAGCTGCCGAACGTGTTTCTTTCTCTATTTCAATGGTATTCTGCCTTGTATAACACACATTTACCACTCTAGTCTCCTTTCAGTAAAGAATATAGGATTCATACAGTGTTTCATGTGATCTTAACTGGAATTACGGATTTCCCTTATCTTAGCTACCTTTTCTACACTAAGAACTGACTTGGATATTCTCTTTCATCAATTCTAAAGAAGTTCTCATGTGTTTGCAGTCATTTTCTCTGAATTATTCATGTTTTCATGTAGTTTCCTATATTCTGCCTTCTGGCCCAAGTATAAGCTTTGCCCACTTTATCAAACAACTTCCTACACACTGTTATGAACTGAGGCAGCTCGGGAACATTGTCTCTCAACTGTGTCATAGAGTGTAGTACTACATTTCAGTGAAGTGTAAGGCTTTCCAAAGCTGCCGAACGTGTTTCTTTCTCTATTTCAATGGTATTCTGCCTTGTATAACACACATTTACCACTCTAGTCTCCTTTTAAGTAATGAATATAGCATTCATACAGTGTTTGATGTTATCTTAACTCGAATTAAGGATTTCCCTTATCTTAGCTACCTTTTCTACACTAAGAACTGACTTGGAGATTCTCTTTCAGCTGTTCTAAACCAGTTCTCATCTGTTTAGAATCATTTTCACTGAATTATTCATGTTTTCATGTAGTTTCCTATATTCTGCCTTCTGGCCCAAGTATAAGTTTTGCCCACTTTATCAAACAACTTCCTACACACTGTTATGAACTGAGGCAGCTTGGGAACATTGTCTCTCAACTGTGTCATAGAGTGTAGTACTACATTTCAGTGAAGTGTAAGGCTTTCCAAAGCTGCCGAACGTGTTTCTTTCTCTATTTCAATGGTATTCTGCCTTGTATAACACACATTTACCACTCTAGTCTCCTTTAAGTAAAGAATATAGGATTCATACAGTGTTTCATGTGATCTTAACTGGAATTACGGATTTCCCTTATCTTAGCTACCTTTTCTACACTAAGATCTGACTTGGAGATTCTCTTTCAGCTGTTCTAAACAAGTTCTCATCTGTTTGCAGTCATTTTCTCTGAATTATTCATGTTTTCATGTAGTTTCCTATATTCTGCCTTCTGGCCCAAGTATAAGCTTTGCCCACTTTATCAAACAACTTCCTACACACTGTTATGAACTAAGGCAGCTCGGGAACATTGTCTCTCAACTGTGTTATAGAGTGTAGTACTACATTTCATTGAAGTGTAAGGCTTTCCAAAGCTGCCGAACGTGTTTCTTTCTCTATTTCAATGGTATTCTGCCTTGTATAACACACATTTACCACTCTAGTCTCCTTTATGTAAACAATATAGGATTCATACAGTGTTTCATGTTATCTTAACTCGAATTATGGATTTCCCTTATCTTAGCTACCTTTTCTACACTAAGAACTGACTTGGAGATTCTCTTTCATCTGTTCTAAACAAGTTCTCATGTGTTTGCAGTCATTTTCTCTGAATTATTCATGTTTTCATGTAGTTTCCTATATTCTGCCTTCTGGCCCAAGTATAAGCTTTGCCCACTTTATCAAACAACTTCCTACACACTGTTATGAACTGAGGCAGCTCGGGAACATTGTCTCTCAACTGTGTTATAGAGTGTAGTACTACATTTCAGTGAAGTGTAAGGCTTTCCAAAGCTGCTGAACGTGTTTCTTTCTCTATTTCAATGGTATTCTGCCTTGTATAACACACATTTACCACTCTAGTCTCCTTTTAAGTAATGAATATAGCATTCATACAGTGTTTGATGTTATCTTAACTCGAATTAAGGATTTCCCTTATCTTAGCTACCTTTTCTACACTAAGAACTGACTTGGAGATTCTCTTTCAGCTGTTCTAAACCAGTTCTCATCTGTTTAGAATCATTTTCACTGAATTATTCATGTTTCCATGTAGTTTCCTATACTCTGCCTTCTGGCCCAAGTATAAGCTTTGCCCTCTTTATCAAACAACTTCCTACACACTGTTATGAACTGAGGCAGCTCGGGAACATTGTCTCTCAACTGTGTTATAGAGTGTAGTACTACATTTCAGTGAAGTGTAAGGCTTTCCAAAGCTGCCGAACGTGTTTCTTTCTCTATTTCAATGGTATTCTGCCTTGTATAACACACATTTACCACTCTAGTCTCCTTTAAGTAAAGAATATAGGATTCATACAGTGTTTCATGTGATCTTAACTGGTATTACGGATTTCCCTTATCTTAGCTACCTTTTCTACACTAAGAACTGACTTGGAGATTCTCTTTCATCTGTTCTAAACAAGTTCTCATGTGTTTGCAGTCATTTTCTCTGAATTATTCATGTTTTCATGTAGTTTCCTATATTCTGCCTTCTGGCCCAAGTATAAGCTTTGCCCACTTTATCAAACAACTTCCTACACACTGTTATGAACTGAGGCAGCTCGGGAACATTGTCTCTCAACTGTGTTATAGAGTGTAGTAATACATTTCAGTGAAGTGTAAGGCTTTCCAAAGCTGCCGAACGTGTTTCTTTCTCTATTTCAATGGTATTCTGCCTTGTATAACACACATTTACCACTCTAGTCTCCTTTATGTAAACAATATAGGATTCATACAGTGTTTGATGTTATCTTAACTCGAATTAAGGATTTCCCTTATCTTAGCTACCTTTTCTACACTAAGAACTGACTTGGAGATTCTCTTTCAGCTGTTCTAAACAAGTTCTCATCTGTTTACAGTCATTTTCAATGAATTATTCATGTTTTCATGTAGTTTCCTATATTCTGCCTTCTGGCCTAAGTATAAGCTTTGCCGACTTTATCAAACAACTTCCTACACACTGTTATGAACTGAGGCAGCTCGGGAACATTGTCTCTCAACTGTGTTATAGAGTGTAGTACTACATTTCAGAGAAGTGTAAGACTTTCCAAAGCTGCCGAACGTGGTTCTTTCTCTATTTCAATGGTATTCTGCCTTGTATAACACACATTTACCACTCTAGTCTCCTTTAAGTAAAGAATATAGGATTCATACAGTTTTTCATGTGATCCTAACTGGAATTACGGATTTCCCTTATCTTAGCTACCTTTTCTACACTAAGAACTGACTTGGAGATTCTCTTTCAGCTGTTCTAAACCAGTTCTCATCTGTTTACAGTCATTTTCACTGAATTATTCATGTTTCCATGTAGTTTCCTATATTCTGCCTTCTGGCCCAAGTATAAGCTTTGCCCACTTTATCAAACAACTTCCTACACACTGTTATGAACTGAAGCAGCTCGGGAACATTGTCTCTCAACTGTGTTATAGAGTGTAGTACTACATTTCAGTGAAGTGTAAGGCTTTCCAAAGCTGCCGAACGTGCTTCTTTCTCTATTTCAATAGTATTCTGCCTTGTATAACACACATTTACCACTCTAGTCTCCTTTAAGTAAAGAATATAGGATTCATACAGTGTTTCATGTGATCTTAACTGGAATTACGGATTTCCCTTATCTTAGCTACCTTTTCTACACTAAGAACTGACTTGGAGATTCTCTTTCATCTGTTCTAAACAAGTTCTCATCTGTTTGCAGTCATTTTCTCTGAATTATTCATGTTTTCATGTAGTTTCCTATATTCTGCCTTCTGGCCCAAGTATAAGCTTTGCCCACTTTATCAAACAGCTTCCTACACACTGTTATGAACTGAGGCAGCTAGGGAACATTGTCTCTCAACTGTGTTATAGAGTGTAGTACTACATTTCAGTGAAGTGTAAGGCTTTCCAAAGCTGCCGAACGTGTTTCTTTCTCTATTTCAATGGTATTCTGCCTTGTATAACACACATTTACCACTCTAGTCTCCTTTATGTAAACAATATAGGATTCATACAGTGTTTGATGTTATCTTAACTCGAATTAAGGATTTCCCTTATTTTAGCTACCTTTTCTACACTAAGAACTGACTTGGAGATTCTCTTTCAGCTGTTCTAAACAAGTTCTCATCTGTTTACAGTCATTTTCAATGAATTATTCATGTTTTCATGTAGTTTCCTATATTCTGCCTTCTGGCCTAAGTATAAGCTTTGCCGACTTTATCAAACAACTTCCTACACACTGTTATGAACTGAGGCAGCTCGGGAACATTGTCTCTCAACTGTGTTATAGAGTGTAGTACTACATTTCAGTGAAGTGTAAGACTTTCCAAAGCTGCCGAACGTGTTTCTTTCTCTATTTCAATGGTATTCTGCCTTGTATAACACACATTTACTACTCTAGTCTCCTTTTAAGTAATGAATATAGCATTCATACAGTGTTTGATGTTTTCTAAACGCGAATTAAGGATTTCCCTTATCTTAGCTACCTTTTCTACACTAAGAACTGACTTGGAGATTCTCTTTCAGCTGTTCTAAACAAGTTCTCATCTGTTTACAGTCATTTTCAATGAATTATTCATGTTTTCATGTAGTTTGCTATATTCTGCCTTCTGGCCCAAGTGTAAGCTTTGCCCACTTTATCAAACAACTTCCTACACACTGTTATGAACTGAGGCAGCTCGGGAACCTTGTCTCTCAACTGTGTGATAGAGTGTAGTACTACATTTCAGTGAAGTGTAAGGCTTTCCAAAGCTGCCGAACGTGTTTCTTTCTCTATTTCAATGGTATTCTGCCTTGTATAACACACATTTACCACTCTAGTCTCCTTTAAGTAAAGAATATAGGATTCATACAGTGTTTCATGTGATCTTAACTGGAATTACTGATTTCCCTTATCTTAGCTACCTTTTCTACACTAAGAACTGACTTGGAGATTCTCTTTCATCTGTTCTAAACAAGTTCTCATCTGTTTGCAGTCATTTTCTCTGAATTATTCATGTTTTCATGTAGTTTCCTATATTCTGCCTTCTGGCCCATGTATAAGCTTTGCCCACTTTATCAAACAACTTCCTACACACTGTTATGAACTGAGGCAGCTCGGGAACATTGTCTCTCAACTGTGTCATAGAGTGTAGTACTACATTTCAGTGAAGTGTAAGGCTTTCCAAAGCTGCCGAACGTGTTTCTTTCTCTATTTCAATGGTATTCTGCCTTGTATAACACACATTTACCACTCTAGTCTCCTTTAAGTAAAGAATATAGGATTCATACAGTGTTTCATGTGATCTTAACTCGAATTAAGGATTTCCCTTATCTTAGCTACCTTTTCTACACTAAGAACTGACTTGGAGATTCTCTTTCAGCTGTTCTAAACCAGTTCTCATTTGTTTACAGTCATTTTCACTGAATTATTCATGTTTCCATGTAGTTTCCTATATTCTGCCCTCTGGCCCAAGTATAAGCTTTGCCTACTTTATCAAACAACTTCCTACACACTGTTATGAACTGAGGCAGCTCGGGAACATTGTCTCTCAACTGTGTGATAGAGTGTAGTACTACATTTCAGTGAAGTGTAAGGCTTTCCAAAGCTGCCGAACGTGTTTCTTTCTCTATTTCAATGGTATTCTGCCTTGTATAACACACATTTACCACTCTAGTCTCCTTTAAGTAAAGAATATAGGATTCATACAGTGTTTCATGTGATCTTAACTGGAATTACGGATTTCCCTTATCTTAGCTACCTTTTCTACACTAAGAACTGACTTGGAGATTCTCTTTCATCTGTTCTAAACAAGTTCTCATGTGTTTGCAGTCATTTTCTCTGAATTATTCATGTTTTCATGTAGTTTCCTATATTCTGCCTTCTGGCCCAAGTATAAGCTTTGCCCACATTATCAAACAACTTCCTACAGACTGTTATGAACTGAGGCAGCTCGGGAACATTGTCTCTCAACTGTGTTATAGAGTGTAGTACTACATTTCAGTGAAGTGTAAGGCTTTCCAAAGCTGCCGAACGTGTTTCTTTCTCTATTTCAATGGTATTCTGCCTTGTATAACACACATTTACCACGCTAGTCTCCTTTTAAGTAATGAATATAGCATTCATACAGTGTTTGATGTTATCTTAACTCGAATTAAGGATTTCCCTTATCTTAGCTACATTTTCTACACTAAGAACTGACTTGGAGATTCTCTTTCAGCTGTTCTAAACCAGTTCTCATCTGTTTAGAATCATTTTCACTGAATTATTCATGTTTTCATGTAGTTTCCTATATTCTGCCTTCTGGCCCAAGTATAAGCTTTGCCCACTTTATCAAACAACTTCCTACACACTGTTATGAACTGAGGCAGCTCGGGAACATTGTCTCTCAACTGTGTGATAGAGTGTAGTACTACATTTCAGTGAAGTGTAAGGCTTTCCAAAGCTGCCGAACGTGTTTCTTTCTCTATTTCAATGGTATTCTGCCTTGTGTAACACACATTTACCACTCTAGTCTCCTTTAAGTAAAGAATATAGGATTCATACAGTGTTTCATGTGATCTTAACTGGAATAACGGATTTCCCTTATCTTAGCTACCTTTTCTACACTAAGAACTGACTTGGAGATTGTCTTTCATCTGTTCTAAACAAGTTCTCATCTGTTTGCAGTCATTTTCTCTGAATTATTCATGTTTTCATGTAGTTTCCTATATTCTGCCTTGTGGTCCAAGTATAAGCTTTGTCCACTTTATCAAACAACTTCCTACACACTGTTATGAACTGAGGCAGCTCGGGAACCTTGTCTCTCAACTGTGTTATAGAGTGTAGTACTACATTTCAGTGAAGTGTAAGGCTTTCCAAAGCTGCCGAACGTGTTTCTTTCTCTATTTCAATGGTATTCTGCATTGTATAACACACATTTACCACTCTAGTCTCCTTTAAGTAAAGAATATACTATTCATACAGTGTTTCATGTGATCTTAACTGGAATTACGGATTTCCCTTATCTTAGCTACCTTTTCTACACTAAGAACTGACTTGGAGATTCTATTTCATCTGTTCTAAACAAGTTCTCATCTGTTTGCAGTCATTTTCTCTGAATTATTCATGTTTTCATGTAGTTTCCTATATTCTGCCTTCTGGCCCAAGTATAAGCTTTGCCCACTTTATCAAACAACTTCCTACACACTGTTATGAACTGAGGCATTCGGCAACATTGTCTCTCAACTGTGTTATAGAGTGTAGTACTACATTTCATTGAAGTGTAAGGCTTTCCAAAGCTGCCGAACGTGTTTCTTTCTCTATGTCAATGGTATTCTGCCTTGTATAACACACATTTACCACTCTAGTCTCCTTTAAGTAAAGAATATAGGATTCATACAGTGTTTCATGTGATCTTAACTCGAATTAAGGATTTCCCTTATCTTAGCTACCTTTTCTACACTAAGAACTGACTTGGAGATTCTCTTTCAGCTGTTCTAAACCAGTTCTCATCTGTTTACAGTCATTTTCACTGAATTATTCATGTTTCCATGTAGTTTCCTATATTCTGCCTTCTGGCCCAAGCATAAGCTTTGCCCACTTTATCAAACAACTTCCTACACACTGTTATGAACTGAGGCAGCTCGGGAACATTGTCTCTCAACTGTGTGATAGAGTGTAGTACTACATTTCAGTGAAGTGTAAGGCTTTCCAAAGCTGCCGAACGTGTTTCTTTCTCTATTTCAATGGTATTCTGCCTTGTATAACACACATTTACCACTCTAGTCTCCTTTAAGTAAAGAATATAGGATTCATACAGTGTTTCATGTGATCTTAACTGGAATTACGGATTTCCCTTATCTTAGCTACCTTTTCTACACTAAGAACTGACTTGGAGATTCTCTTTCATCTGTTCTAAACAAGTTCTCATGTGTTTGCAGTCATTTTCTCTGAATTATTCATGTTTTCATGTAGTTTCCTATATTCTGCCTTCTGGCCCAAGTATAAGCTTTGCCCACTTTATCAAACAACTTCCTACACACTGTTATGAACTGAGGCAGCTCGGGAACATTGTCTCTCAACTGTGTGATAGAGTGTAGTACTACATTTCAGTGAAGTGTAAGGCTTTCCAAAGCTGCCGAACGTGTTTCTTTCTCTATTTCAATGGTATTCTGCCTTGTGTAACACACATTTACCACTCTAGTCTCCTTTAAGTAAAGAATATAGGATTCATACAGTGTTTCATGTGATCTTAACTGGAATAACGGATTTCCCTTATCTTAGCTACCTTTTCTACACTAAGAACTGACTTGGAGATTGTCTTTCATCTGTTCTAAACAAGTTCTCATCTGTTTGCAGTCATTTTCTCTGAATTATTCATGTTTTCATGTAGTTTCCTATATTCTGCCTTGTGGTCCAAGTATAAGCTTTGTCCACTTTATCAAACAACTTCCTACACACTGTTATGAACTGAGGCAGCTCGGGAACCTTGTCTCTCAACTGTGTTATAGAGTGTAGTACTACATTTCAGTGAAGTGTAAGGCTTTCCAAAGCTGCCGAACGTGTTTCTTTCTCTATTTCAATGGTATTCTGCCTTGTATAACACACATTTACCACTCTAGTCTCCTTTAAGTAAAGAATATACTATTCATACAGTGTTTCATGTGATCTTAACTGGAATTACGGATTTCCCTTATCTTAGCTACCTTTTCTACACTAAGAACTGACTTGGAGATTCTATTTCATCTGTTCTAAACAAGTTCTCATCTGTTTGCAGTCATTTTCTCTGAATTATTCATGTTTTCATGTAGTTTCCTATATTCTGCCTTCTGGCCCAAGTATAAGCTTTGCCCACTTTATCAAACAACTTCCTACACACTGTTATGAACTGAGGCATTCGGCAACATTGTCTCTCAACTGTGTTATAGAGTGTAGTACTACATTTCATTGAAGTGTAAGGCTTTCCAAAGCTGCCGAACGTGTTTCTTTCTCTATGTCAATGGTATTCTGCCTTGTATAACACACATTTACCACTCTAGTCTCCTTTAAGTAAAGAATATAGGATTCATACAGTGTTTCATGTGATCTTAACTCGAATTAAGGATTTCCCTTATCTTAGCTACCTTTTCTACACTAAGAACTGACTTGGAGATTCTCTTTCAGCTGTTCTAAACCAGTTCTCATCTGTTTACAGTCATTTTCACTGAATTATTCATGTTTCCATGTAGTTTCCTATATTCTGCCTTCTGGCCCAAGCATAAGCTTTGCCCACTTTATCAAACAACTTCCTACACACTGTTATGAACTGAGGCAGCTCGGGAACATTGTCTCTCAACTGTGTGATAGAGTGTAGTACTACATTTCAGTGAAGTGTAAGGCTTTCCAAAGCTGCCGAACGTGTTTCTTTCTCTATTTCAATGGTATTCTGCCTTGTATAACACACATTTACCACTCTAGTCTCCTTTAAGTAAAGAATATAGGATTCATACAGTGTTTCATGTGATCTTAACTGGAATTACGGATTTCCCTTATCTTAGCTACCTTTTCTACACTAAGAACTGACTTGGAGATTCTCTTTCATCTGTTCTAAACAAGTTCTCATGTGTTTGCAGTCATTTTCTCTGAATTATTCATGTTTTCATGTAGTTTCCTATATTCTGCCTTCTGGCCCAAGTATAAGCTTTGCCCACTTTATCAAACAACTTCCTACAGACTGTTATGATCTGAGGCAGCTCGGGAACATTGTCTCTCAACTGTGTTATAGAGTGTAGTACTACATTTCAGTGAAGTGTAAGGCTTTCCAAAGCTGCCGAACGTGTTTCTTTCTCTATTTCAATGGTATTCTGCCTTGTATAACACACATTTACCACTCTATCTCCTTTAAGTAAAGAATATAGTATTCATACAGTGTTTCATGTGATCTTAACTGGAATAACGGATTTCCCTTATCTTAGCTACCTTTTCTACACTAAGAACTGACTTGGAGATTCTCTTTCAGCTGTTCTAAACAAGTTCTCATCTGTTTACAGTCATTTTCTATGAATTATTCATGTTTTCATGTAGTTTCCTATATTCTGCCTTCTGGTCCAAGTATAAGCTTTGCCCACTTTATCAAAAAACTTCCTACACACTGTTATGAACTGAGGCAGCTAGAAAACATTGTCTCTCAACTGTGTTATAGAGTGTAGTACTACATTTCAGTGAAGTGTAAGGCTTTCCAAAGCTGCCGAACGTGTTTCTTTCTCTATTTCAATGGTATTCTGCCTTGTATAACACACATTTACCACTCTAGTCTCCTTTAAGTAAAGAATATAGGATTTATACAGTGTTTCATGTGATCTTAACTCGAATTAAGGATTTCCCGGATCCTAGCTACCTTTTCTACAATAAGAACAGACTTGGAGAATCTCTTTCAGCTGTTCTAAACAAGTTCTCATCTGTTTACAGTCATTTTCACTGAATTATTCATGTTTTCATGTAGTTTCCTATATTCTGCCTTCTGGTCCAAGTATAAGCTTTGCCCACTTTATCAAAAAACTTCCTACACACTGTTATGAACTGAGGCAGCTAGGGAACATTGTCTCTCAACTGTGTTATAGAGTGTAGTACTACATTTCAGTGAAGTGTAAGGCTTTCCAAAGCTGCCGAACGTGTTTCTTTCTCTATTTCAATGGTATTCTGCCTTGTATAACACACATTTACCACTCTAGTCTCCTTTAATTAAACAATATAGGATACATACAGTGTATGATGTTATCTTAACTCGAATTAAGGATTTCCCTTATCTTAGCTACCTTTTCTACACTAAGAACTTACTTGGAGATTCTCTTTCAGCTGTTCTAAACAAGTTCTCATTTGTTTACAGTCATTTTCAATAAATTATGCCTGTTTTCATGTAGTTTCCTATATTCTGCCTTCTGGTCCAAGTATAAGCTTTGCCCACTTTATCAAACAACTTCCTACACACTGTTATGAACTGAGGCAGCTAGGGAACATTGTCTCTCAACTGTGTTATAGAGTTTAGTACTACATTTCAGTGAAGTGTAAGGCTTTCCAAAGCTGCCGAACGTGTATCTTTATCTATTTCTATGGTATTCTGCCTTATATAACACACATTTACCACTCCAGTCTACTTTAAGTAAAGAATATAGGATTCATACAGTGTTTCATGTGATCTTAACTGGCATTACGGATTTCCCTTATCTTAGCTACCTTTTCTACACTAAGAACTGACTTGGAGATTCTCTTTCAGCTGTTCTAAACAAGTTCTCATCTGTTTACAGTCATTTTCAATGAATTATTCATGTTTTCATGTAGTTTCCTATATTCTGCCTTCTGGTCCAAGTATAAGCTTTGCCCACTTTATCAAACAACCTCCTACACATTGTTATGAACTAAGGCAGCTAGGGAACATTGTCTCTCAACTGTGTTATAGAGTGTAGTACTACATTTCAGTGAAGTGTAAGGCTTTCCAAAGCTGCCGAACATGTTTCTTTCTTTTTTTCAATGGTATTCTGCCTTGTATAACACACATTTACCACTCTAGTCTCCTTTAAGTAAAGAATATAGGATTCATACAGTGTTTCATGTGATCTTAACTCGAATTAAGGATTTCCCGGATCTTAGCTACCTTTTCTACAATAAGAACAGACTTGGAGAATCTCTTTCAGCTGTTCTAAACAAGTTCTCATCTGTTTACAGTCATTTTCACTGAATTATTCATGTTTTCATGTAGTTTCCTATATTCTGCCTTCTGGTCCAAGTATAAGCTTTGCCCACTTTATCAAACAATTTCCTTCACATTGTTATGAAGTAAGGCAGCTAGGGAACATTGTCTCTCAACTGTGTTATAGAGTGCAATACTACATTTCAGTGAAGTGCAAGGCTTTCCAAAGCTGCCGAACGTGTTTCTTTCTCTATTTCAATGGTATTCTGCCTTGTATAACACACATTTACCACTCTAGTCTTCTTTTAAGTAATGAATATAGCATTCATACAGTGTTTGATGTTATCTAAACTCGAATTAAGGATTTCCCTTATCTTAGCTACCTTTTCTACACTAAGAACTGACTTGGAGATTGTCTTTCGGCTGTTCTAAACCAGTTCTCATCTGTTTACAGTCATTTTCACTGAATTATTCATGTTTTCATGTAGTTTCCTATATTCTGCCTTCTGGTCCAAGTATAAGCTTTGCCCACTTTATCAAACAACTTCCTACACATTGTTATGAACTAAGGCAGCTAGGGAACATTGTCTCTCAACTGTGTTATAGAGTGTAGTACTACATTTCAGTGAAGTGTAAGGCTTTCCAAAGCTGCCGAACGTGTTTCTTTCTCTATTTCAATGGTATTCTGCCTTATATAACACACATTTACGACTCTAGTCTCCTTTAAGTAAACAATATAGGATTCATACAGTGTTTGATGTTATCTTAACTCGAATTAAGGATTTCCCTTATCTTAGCTACCTTTTCTACACTAAGAACTGACTTGGAGATTCTCTTTCAGCTGTTCTAAACAAGTTCTCATCTGTTTACAGTCATTTTCAATGAATTATTCATGTTTTCATGTAGTTTCCTATATTCTGCCTTCTGGTCCAAGTATAAGCTTTGCCCACTTTATCAAAAAACTTCCTACACACTGTTATGAACTGAGGCAGCTAGGGAACATTGTCTCTCAACTGTGTTATAGATTGTAGTACTACATTTCAGTGAAGTGTAAGGCTTTCCAAAGCTGCCGAACGTGTTTCTTTCTTTTTTTCAATGGTATTCTGCCTTGTATAACACACATTTACCACTCTAGTCTCCTTTAAGTAAAGAATATAGGATTCATACAGTGTTAGATGTGATCTTAACTCGAATTAAGGATTTCCCGGATCTTAGCTACCTTTTCTACAATAAGAACAGACTTGGAGAATCTCTTTCAGCTGTTCTAAACAAGTTCTCATCTGTTTACAGTCATTTTCACTGAATTATTCATGTTTTCATGTAGTTTCCTATATTCTGCCTTCTGGTCCAAGTATAAGCTTTGCCCACTTTATCAAACAACTTCCTACACATTGTTATGAACTAAGGCAGCTAGGGAACATTGTCTCTCAACTGTGTTATAGAGTGTAGTACTACATTTCAGTGAAGTGTAAGGCTTTCCAAAGCTGCCGAACGTGTTTCTTTCTCTATTTCAATGGTATTCTGCCTTGTATAACACACATTTACCACTCTAGTCTCCTTTTAAGTAATGAATATAGCATTCATACAGTGTTTGATGTTATCAAAACTCGAATTAAGGATTTCCCTTATCTTAGCTACCTTTTCTACACTAAGAACTGACTTGGAGATTGTCTTTCGGCTGTTCTAAACCAGTTCTCAACTGTTTACAGTCATTTTCACTGAATTATTCATGTTTTCATGTAGTTTCCTATATTCTGCCTTCTGGCCCAAGTATAAGCTTTGCCCACTTTATCAAACAACTTCCTACACACTGTTATGAACTGAGGCAGCTCGGGAACCTTGTCTCTCAACTGTGTGATAGAGTGTAGTACTACATTTCAGTGAAGTGTAAGGCTTTCCAAAGCTGCCAAACGTGTTTCTTTCTCTATTTCAATGGTATTCTGCCTTGTATAACACACATTTACCACTCTAGTCTCCTTAAAGTAAAGAATATAGGATTCATACAGTGTTTCATGTGATCTTAACTCGAATTAAGAATTTCCCGGATTTTAGCTACCTTTTCTACATTAAGAACAGACTTGGAGAATCTCTTTCAGCTGTTCTAAACAAGTTCTCATCTGTTTACAGTCATTTTCACTGAATTATTCATGTTTTCATGTAATTTCCTATATTCTGCCTTTTGGTCCAAGTATAAGCTTTGTCCACTTTATCAAACAACTTCCTACATACTGTTATGAACTGAAGCAGCTCGGGAACATTGTCTCTCATCTGTGTTATAGAGTGTAGTACTACATTTCAGTGAAGTGTAAGGCTTTCCAAAGCTGCCGAACCTGTTTCTTTCTCTATTTCAATGGTATTCTGCCTTGTATAACACACATTTACCACTCTAGCCTACTTTTAAGTAATGAATATAGCATTCATACAGTGTTTGATGTTATCTTAACTTGAATTAAGGATTTTTCTTATCTTAGCTACCTTTTCTACACTAAGAACTGACTTGGAGATTCTCTTTCAGCTGTTCTAAACAAGTTCTCATCCGTTTACAGTCATTTTCACTGAATTATTCATGTTTTCATGTAGTTTCCAATATTCTGCCTTCTGGTCCAAGTATAAGCTTTGCCCACTTTATCAAAAAACTTCCTACACACTGTTATGAACTGAGGCAGCTAGGGAACATTGTCTCTCAACTGTGTTATAGAGTGTAGTACTACATTTCAATGAAGTGTAAGGCTTTCCAAAGCTGCCGAACGTGTTTCTTTCTCTATTTCAATGGTATTCTGCCTTGTATAACACACATTTACCACTCTAGTCTCCTTTAAGTAAAGAATATAGGATTCATACAGTGTTTCATGTGATCTTAACTCGAATTAAGGATTTCCCGGATCTTAGCTACCTTTTCTACAATAAGAACAGACTGGGAGAATCTCTTTCAGCTGTTCTAAACAAGTTCTCATCTGTTTACAGTCATTTTCACTGAATTATTCATGTTTTCATGTAGTTTCCTATATTCTGCCTTCTGGTCCAAGTATAAGCTTTGCCCACTTTATCAAACAACTTCCTACACATTGTTATGAACTAAGGCAGCTAGGGAACATTGTCTCTCAACTGTGTTATAGAGTGTAGTACTACATTTCAGTGAAGTGTAAGGCTTTCCAAAGCTGCCGAACGTGTTTCTTTCTCTATTTCAATGGTATTCTGCCTTGTATAACACACATTTACAACTCTAGTCTCCTTTTAAGTAATGAATATAGCATTCATACAGTGTTTGATGTTATCTAAACTCGAATTAAGGATTTCCCTTATCTTAGCTACCTTTTCTACACTAAGAACTGACTTGGAGATTCTCTTTCAGCTGTTCTAAACCAGTTCTCATCTTTTTACAGTCATTTTAACTGAATTATTCATGTTTTCATGTAGTTTCCTATATTCTGCCTTCTGGCCCAAGTATAAGCTTTGCCGACTTTATCAAACAACTTCCTACACACTGTTATGAACTGAGGCAGCTCGGGAACATTGTCTCTTAACTGTGTTATAGAGTGTAGTACTACATTTCAGTGAAGTGTAAGGCTTTCCAAAGCTGCGGAACGTGTTTCTTTCTCTATTTCAATGGTATTCTGCCTTGTATAACACACATTTACCACTCTAGTCTCCTTTAAGTAATGAATATAGGATTCATATAGTGTTTGATGTTATCTTAACTCGAATTAAGGATTTCCCTTATCTTAGCTAACTTTTCTACACTAAGAACTGACTTGGAGAATCTCTTTCAGCTGTTCTAAAACAAGTTCTCTTCTGTTTACAGTCATTTTCACTGAATTATTCATGTTTTCATGTAGTTTCGTATATTCTGCCTTTTGGTCGAAGTATAAGCTTTGCCCACTTTATCAAACAACTTCGTACACACTGTTATAAACTGAGGCAGCTAGGGAACATTGTCTCTCAACTGTGTTATAGAGTGTAGTACTACATTTCAGTGAAGTGTAAAGCTTTCCAAAGCTGCCGAACGTGTTTCTTTCTCTACTTCAATGGTATTCTGCCTTGTATAACACACATTTACCACTCTAGTCTCCTTTAAGTAATGAATATAGGATTCATACAGTTTTGATGTTATCTTAACTCTAATTAAGGATTTTTCTTATCTTAGCTACCTTTTCTACACTAAGACCTGACTTGGAGAATCTCTTTCAGCTGTTCTAAAACAAGTTCTCTTCTGTTTACAGTCATTTTCACTGAATTATTCATGTTTTCATGTAGTTTCCTATATTCTGCCTTCTGGTCCAAGTATAAGCTTTGCCCACTTTATCAAACAACTTCCTACACATTGTTATGAACTAAGGCAGCTAGGGAACATTGTCTCTCAACTGTGTTATAGAGTGTAGTACTACATTTCAGTGAAGTGTAAGGCTTTCCAAAGCTGCCGAACGTGTTTCTTTCTCTATTTCAATGGTATTCTGCCTTATATAACACACATTTACGACTCTAGTCTCCTTTAAGTAAACAATATAGGATTCATAAAGTGTTTGATGTTATCTTAACTCGAATTAAGGATTTCCCTTATCTTAGCTACCTTTTCTACACTAAGAACTGACTTGGAGATTCTCTTTCAGCTGTTCTAAACAAGTTCTCATCTGTTTACAGTCATTTTCTATGAATTATTCATGTTTTCATGTAGTTTCCTATATTCTGCCTTCTGGCCCAAGTATAAGCTTTGCCCACTTTATCAAACAACTTCCTACACATTGTTATGAACTAAGGCAGCTAGGGAACATTCTCTCTCAACTGTGTTATAGAGTGTAGTACTACATTTCAGTGAAGTGTGAGGCTTTCCAAAGCTGCCGAACGTGTTTCTTTCTCTATTTCAATGGTATTCTGCCTTGTATAACACACATTTACCACTCTAGTCTCCTTTAAGTAATGAATATAGCATTCATACAGTGTTTGATGTTATCTAAACTCGAATTAAGGATTTCCCTTATCTTAGCTACCTTTTCTACACTAAGAACTGACTTGGAGATTCTCTTTAAGCTGTTCTAAACCAGTTCTCATCTGTTTACAGTCATTTTCAGTGAATTATTCATGTTTTCATGTAGTTTCCTATATTCTGCCTTCTGGTCCAAGTATAAGCTTTGCCCACTTTATCAAACAACTTCCTACACACTGTTATGAACTGAGGCAGCTCGGGAACCTTGTCTCTCAACTGTGTGATAGAGTGTAGTGCTACATTTCAGTGAAGTGTAAGGCTTTTCAAAGCTGCCGAACGTGTTTCTTTCTCTATTTCAATGGTATTCTGCCTTGTATAACACACATTTACCACTCTAGCCTACTTTTAAGTAATGAATATAGCATTCATACAGTGTTTGATGTTATCTTAACTTGAATTAAGGATTTTTCTTATCTTAGCTACCTTTTCTACACTAAGAACTGACTTGGAGATTCTCTTTCAGCTGTTCTAAACAAGTTCTCATCCGTTTACAGTCATTTTCACTGAATTATTCATGTTTTCATGTAGTTTCCAATATTCTGCCTTCTGGTCCAAGTATAAGCTTTGCCCACTTTATCAAAAAACTTCCTACACACTGTTATGAACTGAGGCAGCTAGGGAACATTGTCTCTCAACTGTGTTATAGAGTGTTGTACTACATTTCAATGAAGTGTAAGGCTTTCCAAAGCTGCCGAACGTGTTTCTTTCTCTATTTCAATGGTATTCTGCCTTGTATAACACACATTTACCACTCTAGTCTCCTTTAAGTAAAGAATATAGGATTCATACAGTGTTTCATGTGATCTTAACTCGAATTAAGGATTTCCCGGATCTTAGCTACCTTTTCTACAATAAGAACAGACTTGGAGAATCTCTTTCAGCTGTTCTAAACAAGTTCTCATCTGTTTACAGTCATTTTCACTGAATTATTCATGTTTTCATGTAGTTTCCTATATTCTGCCTTCTGGTCCAAGTATAAGCTTTGCCCACTTTATCAAACAACTTCCTACACATTGTTATGAACTAAGGCAGCTAGGGAACATTGTCTCTCAAGTGTGTTATAGAGTGTAGTACTACATTTCAGTGAAGTGTAAGGCTTTCCAAAGCTGCCGAACGTGTTTCTTTCTCTATTTCAATGGTATTCTGCCTTGTATAACACACATTTACAACTCTAGTCTCCTTTTAAGTAATGAATATAGCATTCATACAGTGTTTGATGTTATCTAAACTCGAATTAAGGATTTCCCTTATCTTAGCTACCTTTTCTACACTAAGAACTGACTTGGAGATTCTCTTTCAGCTGTTCTAAACCAGTTCTCATCTTTTTACAGTCATTTTAACTGAATTATTCATGTTTTCATGTAGTTTCCTATATTCTGCCTTCTGGCCCAAGTATAAGCTTTGCCGACTTTATCAAACAACTTCCTACACACTGTTATGAACTGAGGCAGCTTGGGAACATTGTCTCTTAACTGTGTTATAGAGTGTAGTACTACATTTCAGTGAAGTGTAAGGCTTTCCAAAGCTGCGGAACGTGTTTCTTTCTCTATTTCAATGGTATTCTGCCTTGTATAACACACATTTACCACTCTAGTCTCCTTTAAGTAATGAATATAGGATTCATACAGTGTTTGATGTTATCTTAACTCGAATTAAGGATTTCCCTTATCTTAGCTAACTTTTCTACACTAAGAACTGACTTGGAGAATCTCTTTCAGCTGTTCTAAAACAAGTTCTCTTCTGTTTACAGTCATTTTCACTGAATTATTCATGTTTTCATGTAGTTTCGTATATTCTGCCTTTTGGTCGAAGTATAAGCTTTGCCCACTTTATCAAACAACTTCGTACACACTGTTATAAACTGAGGCAGCTAGGGAACATTGTCTCTCAACTGTGTTATAGAGTGTAGTACTACATTTCAGTGAAGTGTAAAGCTTTCCAAAGCTGCCGAACGTGTTTCTTTCTCTATTTCAATGGTATTCTGCCTTGTATAACACACATTTACCACTCTAGTCTCCTTTAAGTAATGAATATAGGATTCATACAGTTTTGATGTTATCTTAACTCTAATTAAGGATTTTTCTTATCTTAGCTACCTTTTCTACACTAAGACCTGACTTGGAGAATCTCTTTCAGCTGTTCTAAAACAAGTTCTCTTCTGTTTACAGTCATTTTCACTGAATTATTCATGTTTTCATGTAGTTTCCTATATTCTGCCTTCTGGTCCAAGTATAAGCTTTGCCCACTTTATCAAACAACTTCCTAAACATTGTTATGAACTAAGGCAGCTAGGGAACATTGTCTCTCAACTGTGTTATAGAGTGTAGTACTACATTTCAGTGAAGTGTAAGGCTTTCCAAAGCTGCCGAACGTGTTTCTTTCTCTATTTCAATGGTATTCTGCCTTATATAACACACATTTACGACTCTAGTCTCCTTTAAGTAAACAATATAGGATTCATACAGTGTTTGATGTTATCTTAACTCGAATTAAGGATTTCCCTTATCTTAGCTACCTTTTCTACACTAAGAACTGACTTGGAGATTCTCTTTCAGCTGTTCTAAACAAGTTCTCATCTGTTTACAGTCATTTTCTATGAATTATTCATGTTTTCATGTAGTTTCCTATATTCTGCCTTCTGGCCCAAGTATAAGCTTTGCCCACTTTATCAAACAACTTCCTACACATTGTTATGAACTAAGGCAGCTAGGGAACATTGTCTCTCAACCGTGTTATAGAGTGTAGTACTACATTTCAGTGAAGTGTAAGGCTTTCCAAAGCTGCCGAACGTGTTTCTTTCTCTATTTCAATGGTATTCTGCCTTGTATAACATACATTTACCACTCTAGTCTCCTTTAAGTAAACAATATAGGATTCATACAGTGTTTGATGTTATCTTAACTCGAATTAAGGATTTCCCTTATCTTAGCTTCCATTTCTACACTAAGAACTGACTTGGAGATTCTCTTTCAGCTGTTCTAAACAAGTTCTCATCTGTTTACAGTCATTTTCTATGAATTATTCATGTTTTCATGTAGTTTCCTATATTCTGCCTTCTGGTCCAAGTATAAGCTTTGCCCACTTTATCAAAAAACTTCCTACACACAGTTATGAACTGAGGCAGCTAGGGAACATTGTCTCTCAACTGTGTTATAGAGTGTAGTACTACATTTCAGTGAAGTGTAAGGCTTTCCAAAGCTGCCGAACGTGTTTCTTTCTCTATTTCAATGGTATTCTGCCTTGTATAACACACATTTACCACTCTAGTCTCCTTTAAGTAAACAATATAGGATTCATACAGTGTTTGATGTTATCTTAACTCGAATTCAGGATTTCCCTTATCTTAGCTACCTTTTCTACACTAAGAACTGACTTGGAGATTCTCTTTCAGCTGTTCTAAACCAGTTCTCATCTGTCTACAGTCATTTTCACTGAATTATTCATGTTTCCATGTAGTTTCCTATATTCTGACTTCTGGCCCAAGTATAAGCTTTGCCCACTTTATCAAACAACTTCCTACACACTGTTATGAACTGAGGCAGCTCGGGAACATTGTCTCTCAACTGTGTGATAGAGTGTAGTACTACATTTCAGTGAAGTGTAAGGCTTTCCAAAGCTGCCGAACATGTTTCTTTCTCTATTTCAATGGTATTCTGCCTTGTATAACACACATTTACCACTCTAGTCTCCTTTAAGTAAAGAATATAGGAATCATACAGTGTTTCATGTGATCTTAACTGGAATTACGGATTTCCCTTATCTTAGCTACCTTTTCTACACTAAGAACTGACTTGGAGATTCTCTTTCATCTGTTCTAAACAAGTTCTCATCTGTTTGCAGTCATTTTCTCTGAATTATTCATGTTTTCATGTAGTTTCCTATATTCTGCCTTCTGGCCCAAGTATAAGCTTTGCCCACTTTATCAAACAACTTCCTACACACTGTTACGAACTGAGGCAGCTCGGGAACCTTGTCTCTCAACTGTGTGATAGAGTGTAGTGCTACATTTCAGTGAAGTGTAAGGCTTTCCAAAGCTGCCGAACATGTTTCTTTCTCTATTTCAATGGTATTCTGCCTTGTATAACACACATTTACCACTCTAGTCTCCTTTAAGTAATGAATATAGGATTCATACAGTGTTTGATGTTATCTTAACTCGAATTAAGGATTTCCCTTATCTTAGCTACCTTTTCTACACTAAGAACTGACTTGGAGAATCTCTTTCAGCTGTTCTAAAACAAATTCTCTTCTGTTTACAGTCATTTTCACTGAATTATTCATGTTTTCATGTAGTTTCCTATATTCTGCCTTCTGGCCCAAGTATAAGCTTTGCCCACTTTATCAAACAACTTCCTACACACTGTTATGAACTGAGGCAGCTCGGGAACATTGTCTCTCAACTGTGTGATAGGGTGTAGTACTACATTTCAGTGAAGTGTAAGGCTTTCCAAAGCTGCCGAACGTGTTTCTTTCTCTATTTCAATGGTATTCTGCCTTGTATAACACACATTTACCACTCTAGTCTCCTTTAAGTAAACAATATAGGATTCATACAGTGTTTGATGTTATCTTAACTCGATTAAGGATTTCCCTTATCTTAGCTACCTTTTCTACACTAAGAACTGACTTGGAGATTCTCTTACAGCTGTTCTAAACAAGTTCTCATCTGTTTACAGTCATTTTCAATGAATTATTCATATTTTCATGTAGTTTCCTATATTCTGCCTTCTGGCCCAAGTATAAGCTTTGCCCACTTTATCAAACAACTTCCTACACACTGTTATGAACTGAGGCAGCTCGGGAACCTTGTCTCTCAACTGTGTGATAGAGTGTAGTGCTACATTTCAGTGAAGTGTAAGGCTTTCCAAAGCTGCCGAACATGTTTCTTTCTCTATTTCAATGGTATTCTGCCTTGTATAACACACATTTACCACTCTAGTCTCCTTTAAGTAATGAATATAGGATTCATACAGTGTTTGATGTTATCTTAACTCGAATTAAGGATTTCCCTTATCTTAGCTACCTTTTCTACACTAAGAACTGACTTGGAGATTCTCTTTCATCTGTTCTAAACAAGTTCTCATCTGTTTGGAGTCATTTTCTCTGAATTATTCATGTTTTCATGTAGTTTCCTATATTCTGCCTTCTGGCCCAAGTATAAGCTTTGCCCACTTTATCAATCAACTTCCTACACACTGGTATGAACTGAGGCAGCTCGGGAACATTGTCTCTCAACTGTGTTATAGAGTGTAGTACTACATTTCAGTGAAGTGTAAGGCTTTCCAAAGCTGCCGAACGTGTTTCTTTCTCTATTTCAATGGTATTCTGCCTTGTATAACACACATTTACCACTCTAGTCTCCCTTAAGTAATGAATATAGGATTCATACAGTGTTTGATGTTATCTTAACTCGAATTAAGGATTTCCCTTATCTTAGCTACCTTTTCTACACTAAGAACTGACTTGGAGAATCTCTTTCAGCTGTTCTAAAACAAGTTCTCTTCTGTTTACAGTCATTTTCACTGAATTATTCATGTTTTCATGTAGTTTCCTATATTCTGCCTTCTGGTCCAAGTATAAGCTTTGCCCACTTTATCAAACAACTTCCTACACATTGTTATGAACTAAGGCAGCTAGGGAACATTGTCTCTCAACCGTGTTATAGAGTGTAGTACTACATTTCAGTGAAGTGTAAGGCTTTCCAAAGCTGCCGAACGTGTATCTTTCTCTATTTCAATGGTATTCTGCCTTGCATAACATACATTTACCACTCTAGTCTCCTTTAAGTAAACAATATAGGATTCATACAGTGTTTGATGTTATCTTAACTCGAATTAAGGATTTCCCTTATCTTAGCTTCCATTTCTACACTAAGAACTGACTTGGAGATTCTCTTTCAGCTGTTCTAAACAAGTTCTCATCTGTTTACAGTCATTTTCTATGAATTATTCATGTTTTCATGTAGTTTCCTATATTCTGCCTTCTGGTCCAAGTATAAGCTTTGCCCACTTTATCAAAAAACTTCCTACACACTGTTATGAACTGAGGCAGCTAGGGAACATTGTCTCTCAACTGTGTTATAGAGTGTAGTACTACATTTCAGTGAAGTGTAAGGCTTTCCAAACCTGCCGAACGTGTTTCTTTCTCTATTTCAATGGTATTCTGCCTTGTATAACACACATTTACCACTCTAGTCTCCTTTAAGTAAACAATATAGGATTCATACAGTGTTTGATGTTATCTTAACTCGAATTAAGGATTTCCCTTATCTTAGCTACCTTTTCTACACTAAGAACTGACTTGGAGATTCTCTTTCAGCTGTTCTAAACCAGTTCTCATCTGTCTACAGTCATTTTCACTGAATTATTCATGTTTCCATGTAGTTTCCTATATTCTGACTTCTGGCCCAAGTATAAGCTTTGCCCACTTTATCAAACAACTTCCTACACACTGTTATGAACTGAGGCAGCTCGGGAACATTGTCTCTCAACTGTGTGATAGAGTGTAGTACTACATTTCAGTGAAGTGTAAGGCTTTCCAAAGCTGCCGAACATGTTTCTTTCTCTATTTCAATGGTATTCTGCCTTGTATAACACACATTTACCACTCTAGTCTCCTTTAAGTAAAGAATATAGGAATCATACAGTGTTTCATGTGATCTTAACTGGAATTACGGATTTCCCTTATCTTAGCTACCTTTTCTACACTAAGAACTGACTTGGAGATTCTCTTTCATCTGTTCTAAACAAGTTCTCATCTGTTTGCAGTCATTTTCTCTGAATTATTCATGTTTTCATGTAGTTTCCTATATTCTGCCTTCTGGCCCAAGTATAAGCTTTGCCCACTTTATCAAACAACTTCCTACACACTGTTACGAACTGAGGCAGCTCGGGAACCTTGTCTCTCAACTGTGTGATAGAGTGTAGTGCTACATTTCAGTGAAGTGTAAGGCTTTCCAAAGCTGCCGAACATGTTTCTTTCTCTATTTCAATGGTATTCTGCCTTGTATAACACACATTTACCACTCTAGTCTCCTTTAAGTAATGAATATAGGATTCATACAGTGTTTGATGTTATCTTAACTCGAATTAAGGATTTCCCTTATCTTAGCTACCTTTTCTACACTAAGAACTGACTTGGAGAATCTCTTTCAGCTGTTCTAAAACAAATTCTCTTCTGTTTACAGTCATTTTCACTGAATTATTCATGTTTTCATGTAGTTTCCTATATTCTGCCTTCTGGCCCAAGTATAAGCTTTGCCCACTTTATCAAACAACTTCCTACACATTGTTATGAACTGAGGCAGCTCGGGAACATTGTCTCTCAACTGTGTTATAGAGTGTAGTACTACATTTCAGTGAAGTGTAAGGCTTTCCAAAGCTGCCGAACGTGTTTCTTTCTCTATTTCAATGGTATTCTGCCTTGTATAACACACATTTACCACTCTAGTCTCCTTTAAGTAAAGAATATAGGATTCATACAGTGTTTCATGTGATCTTAACTGGAATTACGGATTTCCCTTATCTTAGCTACCTTTTCTACACTAAGAACTGACTTGGAGATTCTCTTTCATCTGTTCTAAACAAGTTCTCATCTGTTTGGAGTCATTTTCTCTGAATTATTCATGTTTTCATGTAGTTTCCTATATTCTGCCTTCTGGCCCAAGTATAAGCTTTGCCCACTTTATCAATCAACTTCCTACACACTGGTATGAACTGAGGCAGCTCGGGAACATTGTCTCTCAACTGTGTTATAGAGTGTAGTACTACATTTCAGTGAAGTGTAAGGCTTTCCAAAGCTGCCGAACGTGTTTCTTTCTCTATTTCAATGGTATTCTGCCTTGTATAACACACATTTACCACTCTAGTCTCCCTTAAGTAATGAATATAGGATTCATACAGTGTTTGATGTTATCTTAACTCGAATTAAGGATTTCCCTTATCTTAGCTACCTTTTCTACACTAAGAACTGACTTGGAGAATCTCTTTCAGCTGTTCTAAAACAAGTTCTCTTCTGTTTACAGTCATTTTCACTGAATTATTCATGTTTTCATGTAGTTTCCTATATTCTGCCTTCTGGTCCAAGTATAAGCTTTGCCCACTTTATCAAACAACTTCCTACACATTGTTATGAACTAAGGCAGCTAGGGAACATTGTCTCTCAACCGTGTTATAGAGTGTAGTACTACATTTCAGTGAAGTGTAAGGCTTTCCAAAGCTGCCGAACGTGTTTCTTTCTCTATTTCAATGGTATTCTGCCTTGTATAACATACATTTACCACTCTAGTCTCCTTTAAGTAAACAATATAGGATTCATACAGTGTTTGATGTTATCTTAACTCGAATTAAGGATTTCCCTTATCTTAGCTTCCATTTCTACACTAAGAACTGACTTGGAGATTCTCTTTCAGCTGTTCTACACAAGTTCTCATCTGTTTACAGTCATTTTCTATGAATTATTCATGTTTTCATGTAGTTTCCTATATTCTGCCTTCTGGTCCAAGTATAAGCTTTGCCCACTTTATCAAAAAACTTCCTACACACTGTTATGAACTGAGGCAGCTAGGGAACATTGTCTCTCAACTGTGTTATAGAGTGTAGTACTACATTTCAGTGAAGTGTAAGGCTTTCCAAAGCTGCCGAACGTGTTTCTTTCTCTATTTCAATGGTATTCTGCCTTGTATAACACACATTTACCACTCTAGTCTCCTTTAAGTAAACAATATAGGATTCATACAGTGTTTGATGTTATCTTAACTCGAATTCAGGATTTCCCTTATCTTAGCTACCTTTTCTACACTAAGAACTGACTTGGAGATTCTCTTTCAGCTGTTCTAAACCAGTTCTCATCTGTCTACAGTCATTTTCACTGAATTATTCATGTTTCCATGTAGTTTCCTATATTCTGACTTCTGGCCCAAGTATAAGCTTTGCCCACTTTATCAAACAACTTCCTACACACTGTTATGAACTGAGGCAGCTCGGGAACATTGTCTCTCAACTGTGTGATAGAGTGTAGTACTACATTTCAGTGAAGTGTAAGGCTTTCCAAAGCTGCCGAACATGTTTCTTTCTCTATTTCAATGGTATTCTGCCTTGTATAACACACATTTACCACTCTAGTCTCCTTTAAGTAAAGAATATAGGAATCATACAGTGTTTCATGTGATCTTAACTGGAATTACGGATTTCCCTTATCTTAGCTACCTTTTCTACACTAAGAACTGACTTGGAGATTCTCTTTCATCTGTTCTAAACAAGTTCTCATCTGTTTGCAGTCATTTTCTCTGAATTATTCATGTTTTCATGTAGTTTCCTATATTCTGCCTTCTGGCCCAAGTATAAGCTTTGCCCACTTTATCAAACAACTTCCTACACACTGTTACGAACTGAGGCAGCTCGGGAACCTTGTCTCTCAACTGTGTGATAGAGTGTAGTGCTACATTTCAGTGAAGTGTAAGGCTTTCCAAAGCTGCCGAACATGTTTCTTTCTCTATTTCAATGGTATTCTGCCTTGTATAACACACATTTACCACTCTAGTCTCCTTTAAGTAATGAATATAGGATTCATACAGTGTTTGATGTTATCTTAACTCGAATTAAGGATTTCCCTTATCTTAGCTACCTTTTCTACACTAAGAACTGACTTGGAGAATCTCTTTCAGCTGTTCTAAAACAAATTCTCTTCTGTTTACAGTCATTTTCACTGAATTATTCATGTTTTCATGTAGTTTCCTATATTCTGCCTTCTGGCCCAAGTATAAGCTTTGCCCACTTTATCAAACAACTTCCTACACACTGTTATGAACTGAGGCAGCTCGGGAACATTGTCTCTCAACTGTGTGATAGGGTGTAGTACTACATTTCAGTGAAGTGTAAGGCTTTCCAAAGCTGCCGAACGTGTTTCTTTCTCTATTTCAATGGTATTCTGCCTTGTATAACACACATTTACCACTCTAGTCTCCTTTAAGTAAACAATATAGGATTCATACAGTGTTTGATGTTATCTTAACTCTATTAAGGATTTCCCTTATCTTAGCTACCTTTTCTACACTAAGAACTGACTTGGAGAATCTCTTTCAGCTGTTCTAAAACAAGTTCTCTTCTGTTTACAGTCATTTTCACTGAATTATTCATGTTTTCATGTAGTTTCCTATATTCTGCCTTCTGGTCCAAGTATAAGCTTTGCCCACTTTATCAAACAACTTCCTACACATTGTTATGAACTAAGGCAGCTAGGGAACATTGTCTCTCAACCGTGTTATAGAGTGTAGTACTACATTTCAGTGAAGTGTAAGGCTTTCCAAAGCTGCCGAACGTGTTTCTTTCTCTATTTCAATGGTATTCTGCCTTGTATAACATACATTTACCACTCTAGTCTCCTTTAAGTAAACAATATAGGATTCATACAGTGTTTGATGTTATCTTAACTCGAATTAAGGATTTCCCTTATCTTAGCTTCCATTTCTACACTAAGAACTGACTTGGAGATTCTCTTTCAGCTGTTCTAAACAAGTTCTCATCTGTTTACAGTCATTTTCTATGAATTATTCATGTTTTCATGTAGTTTCCTATATTCTGCCTTCTGGTCCAAGTATAAGCTTTGCCCACTTTATCAAAAAACTTCCTACACACTGTTATGAACTGAGGCAGCTAGGGAACATTGTCTCTCAACTGTGTTATAGAGTGTAGTACTACATTTCAGTGAAGTGTAAGGCTTTCCAAAGCTGCCGAACGTGTTTCTTTCTCTATTTCAATGGTATTCTGCCTTGTATAACACACATTTACCACTCTAGTCTCCTTTAAGTAAACAATATAGGATTCATACAGTGTTTGATGTTATCTTAACTCGAATTAAGGATTTCCCTTATCTTAGCTACCTTTTCTACACTAAGAACTGACTTGGAGATTCTCTTTCAGCTGTTCTAAACCAGTTCTCATCTGTCTACAGTCATTTTCACTGAATTATTCATGTTTCCATGTAGTTTCCTATATTCTGACTTCTGGCCCAAGTATAAGCTTTGCCCACTTTATCAAACAACTTCCTACACACTGTTATGAACTGAGGCAGCTCGGGAACATTGTCTCTCAACTGTGTGATAGAGTGTAGTACTACATTTCAGTGAAGTGTAAGGCTTTCCAAAGCTGCCGAACATGTTTCTTTCTCTATTTCAATGGTATTCTGCCTTGTATAACACACATTTACCACTCTAGTCTCCTTTAAGTAAAGAATATAGGAATCATACAGTGTTTCATGTGATCTTAACTGGAATTACGGATTTCCCTTATCTTAGCTACCTTTTCTACACTAAGAACTGACTTGGAGATTCTCTTTCATCTGTTCTAAACAAGTTCTCATCTGTTTGCAGTCATTTTCTCTGAATTATTCATGTTTTCATGTAGTTTCCTATATTCTGCCTTCTGGCCCAAGTATAAGCTTTGCCCACTTTATCAAACAACTTCCTACACACTGTTACGAACTGAGGCAGCTCGGGGAACCTTGTCTCTCAACTGTGTGATAGAGTGTAGTGCTACATTTCAGTGAAGTGTAAGGCTTTCCAAAGCTGCCGAACATGTTTCTTTCTCTATTTCAATGGTATTCTGCCTTGTATAACACACATTTACCACTCTAGTCTCCTTTAAGTAATGAATATAGGATTCATACAGTGTTTGATGTTATCTTAACTCGAATTAAGGATTTCCCTTATCTTAGCTACCTTTTCTACACTAAGAACTGACTTGGAGAATCTCTTTCAGCTGTTCTAAAACAAATTCTCTTCTGTTTACAGTCATTTTCACTGAATTATTCATGTTTTCATGTAGTTTCCTATATTCTGCCTTCTGGCCCAAGTATAAGCTTTGCCCACTTTATCAAACAACTTCCTACACATTGTTATGAACTGAGGCAGCTCGGGAACATTGTCTCTCAACTGTGTTATAGAGTGTAGTACTACATTTCAGTGAAGTGTAAGGCTTTCCAAAGCTGCCGAACGTGTTTCTTTCTCTATTTCAATGGTATTCTACCTTGTATAACACACATTTACCACTCTAGTCTCCTTTAAGTAAAGAATATAGGATTCATACAGTGTTTCATGTGATCTTAACTGGAATTACGGATTTCCCTTATCTTCGCTACCTTTTCTACACTAAGAACTGACTTGGAGATTCTCTTTCATCTGTTCTAAACAAGTTCTCATCTGTTTGGAGTCATTTTCTCTGAATTATTCATGTTTTCATGTAGTTTCCTATATTCTGCCTTCTGGCCCAAGTATAAGCTTTGCCCACTTTATCAATCAACTTCCTACACACTGGTATGAACTGAGGCAGCTCGGGAACATTGTCTCTCAACTGTGTTATAGAGTGTAGTACTACATTTCAGTGAAGTGTAAGGCTTTCCAAAGCTGCCGAACGTGTTTCTTTCTCTATTTCAATGGTATTCTGCCTTGTATAACACACATTTACCACTCTAGTCTCCCTTAAGTAATGAATATAGGATTCATACAGTGTTTGATGTTATCTTAACTCGAATTAAGGATTTCCCTTATCTTAGCTACCTTTTCTACACTAAGAACTGACTTGGAGAATCTCTTTCAGCTGTTCTAAAACAAGTTCTCTTCTGTTTACAGTCATTTTCACTGAATTATTCATGTTTTCATGTAGTTTCCTATATTCTGCCTTCTGGTCCAAGTATAAGCTTTGCCCACTTTATCAAACAACTTCCTACACATTGTTATGAACTAAGGCAGCTAGGGAACATTGTCTCTCAACCGTGTTATAGAGTGTAGTACTACATTTCAGTGAAGTGTAAGGCTTTCCAAAGCTGCCGAACGTGTTTCTTTCTCTATTTCAATGGTATTCTGCCTTGTATAACATACATTTACCACTCTAGTCTCCTTTAAGTAAACAATATAGGATTCATACAGTGTTTGATGTTATCTTAACTCGAATTAAGGATTTCCCTTATCTTAGCTTCCATTTCTACACTAAGAACTGACTTGGAGATTCTCTTTCAGCTGTTCTAAACAAGTTCTCATCTGTTTACAGTCATTTTCTATGAATTATTCATGTTTTCATGTAGTTTCCTATATTCTGCCTTCTGGTCCAAGTATAAGCTTTGCCCACTTTATCAAAAAACTTCCTACACACTGTTATGAACTGAGGCAGCTAGGGAACATTGTCTCTCAACTGTGTTATAGAGTGTAGTACTACATTTCAGTGAAGTGTAAGGCTTTCCAAAGCTGCCGAACGTGTTTCTTTCTCTATTTCAATGGTATTCTGCCTTGTATAACACACATTTACCACTCTAGTCTCCTTTAAGTAAACAATATAGGATTCATACAGTGTTTGATGTTATCTTAACTCGAATTCAGGATTTCCCTTATCTTAGCTACCTTTTCTACACTAAGAACTGACTTGGAGATTCTCTTTCAGCTGTTCTAAACCAGTTCTCATCTGTCTACAGTCATTTTCACTGAATTATTCATGTTTCCATGTAGTTTCCAATATTCTGACTTCTGGCCCAAGTATAAGCTTTGCCCACTTTATCAAACAACTTCCTACACACTGTTATGAACTGAGGCAGCTCGGGAACATTGTCTCTCAACTGTGTGATAGAGTGTAGTACTACATTTCAGTGAAGTGTAAGGCTTTCCAAAGCTGCCGAACATGTTTCTTTCTCTATTTCAATGGTATTCTGCCTTGTATAACACACATTTACCACTCTAGTCTCCTTTAAGTAAAGAATATAGGAATCATACAGTGTTTCATGTGATCTTAACTGGAATTACGGATTTCCCTTATCTTAGCTACCTTTTCTACACTAAGAACTGACTTGGAGATTCTCTTTCATCTGTTCTAAACAAGTTCTCATCTGTTTGCAGTCATTTTCTCTGAATTATTCATGTTTTCATGTAGTTTCCTATATTCTGCCTTCTGGCCCAAGTATAAGCTTTGCCCACTTTATCAAACAACTTCCTACACACTGTTACGAACTGAGGCAGCTCGGGAACCTTGTCTCTCAACTGTGTGATAGAGTGTAGTGCTACATTTCAGTGAAGTGTAAGGCTTTCCAAAGCTGCCGAACATGTTTCTTTCTCTATTTCAATGGTATTCTGCCTTGTATAACACACATTTACCACTCTAGTCTCCTTTAAGTAATGAATATAGGATTCATACAGTGTTTGATGTTATCTTAACTCGAATTAAGGATTTCCCTTATCTTAGCTACCTTTTCTACACTAAGAACTGACTTGGAGAATCTCTTTCAGCTGTTCTAAAACAAATTCTCTTCTGTTTACAGTCATTTTCACTGAATTATTCATGTTTTCATGTAGTTTCCTATATTCTGCCTTCTGGCCCAAGTATAAGCTTTGCCCACTTTATCAAACAACTTCCTACACACTGTTATGAACTGAGGCAGCTCGGGAACATTGTCTCTCAACTGTGTGATAGGGTGTAGTACTACATTTCAGTGAAGTGTAAGGCTTTCCAAAGCTGCCGAACGTGTTTCTTTCTCTATTTCAATGGTATTCTGCCTTGTATAACACACATTTACCACTCTAGTCTCCTTTAAGTAAACAATATAGGATTCATACAGTGTTTGATGTTATCTTAACTCGATTAAGGATTTCCCTTATCTTAGCTACCTTTTCTACACTAAGAACTGACTTGGAGATTCTCTTACAGCTGTTCTAAACAAGTTCTCATCTGTTTACAGTCATTTTCAATGAATTATTCATATTTTCATGTAGTTTCCTATATTCTGCCTTCTGGCCCAAGTATAAGCTTTGCCCACTTTATCAAACAACTTCCTACACACTGTTATGAACTGAGGCAGCTCGGGAACCTTGTCTCTCAACTGTGTGATAGAGTGTAGTGCTACATTTCAGTGAAGTGTAAGGCTTTCCAAAGCTGCCGAACATGTTTCTTTCTCTATTTCAATGGTATTCTGCCTTGTATAACACACATTTACCACTCTAGTCTCCTTTAAGTAATGAATATAGGATTCATACAGTGTTTGATGTTATCTTAACTCGAATTAAGGATTTCCCTTATCTTAGCTACCTTTTCTACACTAAGAACTGACTTGGAGAATCTCTTTCAGCTGTTCTAAAACAAATTCTCTTCTGTTTACAGTCATTTTCACTGAATTATTCATGTTTTCATGTAGTTTCCTATATTCTGCCTTCTGGCCCAAGTATAAGCTTTGCCCACTTTATCAAACAACTTCCTACACACTGTTATGAACTGAGGCAGCTCGGGAACCTTGTCTCTCAACTGTGTGATAGAGTGTAGTGCTACATTTCAGTGAAGTGTAAGGCTTTCCAAAGCTGCCGAACGTGTTTCTTTCTCTATTTCAATGGTATTCTGCCTTGTATAACACACATTTACCACTCTAGTCTCCTTTAAGTAATGAATATAGGATTCATACAGTGTTTGATGTTATCTTAACTCGAATTAAGGATTTCCCTTATCTTAGCTACCTTTTCTACACTAAGAACTGACTTGGAGAATCTCTTTCAGCTGTTCTAAAACAAATTCTCTTCTGTTTACAGTCATTTTCACTGAATTATTCATGTTTTCATGTAGTTTCCTATATTCTGCCTTCTGGCCCAAGTATAAGCTTTGCCCACTTTATCAAACAACTTCCTACACACTGTTATGAACTGAGGCAGCTCGGGAACCTTGTCTCTCAACTGTGTGATAGTGTGTAGTGCTACATTTCAGTGAAGTGTAAGGCTTTCCAAAGCTGCCGAACGTGTTTCTTTCTCTATTTCAATGGTATTCTGCCTTGTATAACACACATTTACCACTCTAGTCTCCTTTAAGTAAAGAATATAGGATTCATACAGTGTTTCATGTGATCTTAACTGGCATTATGGATTTCCCTTATCTTCGCTACCTTTTCTACACTAAGAACTGACTTGGAGAATCTCTTTCAGCTGTTCTAAAACAAATTCTCTTCTGTTTACAGTCATTTTCACTGAATTATTCATGTTTTCATGTAGTTTCCTATATTCTGCCTTCTGGCCCAAGTATAAGCTTTGCCCACTTTATCAAACAACTTCCTACACACTGTTATGAACTGAGGCAGCTCGGGAACATTGTCTCTCAACTGTGTTATAGAGTGTAGTACTACATTTCAGTGAAGTGTAAGGCTTTCCAAAGCTGCCGAACATGTTTCTTTCTCTATTTCAATGGTATTCTGCCTTGTATAACACACATTTACCACTCTAGTCTCCTTTAAGTAATGAATATAGGATTCATACAGTGTTTGATGTTATCTTAACTCGAATTAAGGATTTCCCTTATCTTAGCTACCTTTTCTACACTAAGAACTGACTTGGAGAATCTCTTTCAGCTGTTCTAAAACAAGTTCTCTTCTGTTTACAGTCATTTTCACTGAATTATTCATGTTTTCATGTAGTTTCCTATATTCTGCCTTCTGGTCCAAGTATAAGCTTTGCCCACTTTATCAAACAACTTCCTACACATTGTTATGAACTGAGGCAGCTCGGGAACATTGTCTCTCAACTGTGTTATAGAGTGTAGTACTACATTTCAGTGAAGTGTAAGGCTTTCCAAAGCTGCCGAACGTGTTTCTTTCTCTATTTCAATGGTATTCTGCCTTGTATAACACACATTTACCATTCTAGTCTCCTTTAAGTAAAGAATATAGGATTCATACAGTGTTTCATGTGATCTTAACTGGAATTACGGATTTCCCTTATCTTAGCTACCTCTTCTACACTAAGAACTGACTTGGAGATTCTCTTTCATCTGTTCTAAACAAGTTCTCATCTGTTTGGAGTCATTTTCTCTGAATTATTCATGTTTTCATGTAGTTTCCTATATTCTGCCTTCTGGCCCAAGTATAAGCTTTGCCCACTTTATCAATCAACTTCCTACACACTGGTATGAACTGAGGCAGCTCGGGAACATTGTCTCTCAACTGTGTTATAGAGTGTAGTACTACATTTCAGTGAAGTGTAAGGCTTTCCAAAGCTGCCGAACGTGTTTCTTTCTCTATTTCAATGGTATTCTGCCTTGTATAACACACATTTACCACTCTAGTCTCCCTTAAGTAATGAATATAGGATTCATACAGTGTTTGATGTTATCTTAACTCGAATTAAGGATTTCCCTTATCTTAGCTACCTTTTCTACACTAAGAACTGACTTGGAGAATCTCTTTCAGCTGTTCTAAAACAAGTTCTCTTCTGTTTACAGTCATTTTCACTGAATTATTCATGTTTTCATGTAGTTTCCTATATTCTGCCTTCTGGTCCAAGTATAAGCTTTGCCCACTTTATCAAACAACTTCCTACACATTGTTATGAACTAAGGCAGCTAGGGAACATTGTCTCTCAACCGTGTTATAGAGTGTAGTACTACATTTCAGTGAAGTGTAAGGCTTTCCAAAGCTGCCGAACGTGTTTCTTTCTCTATTTCAATGGTATTCTGCCTTGTATAACATACATTTACCACTCTAGTCTCCTTTAAGTAAACAATATAGGATTCATACAGTGTTTGATGTTATCTTAACTCGAATTAAGGATTTCCCTTATCTTAGCTTCCATTTCTACACTAAGAACTGACTTGGAGATTCTCTTTCAGCTGTTCTAAACAAGTTCTCATCTGTTTACAGTCATTTTCTATGAATTATTCATGTTTTCATGTAGTTTCCTATATTCTGCCTTCTGGTCCAAGTATAAGCTTTGCCCACTTTATCAAAAAACTTCCTACACACTGTTATGAACTGAGGCAGCTAGGGAACATTGTCTCTCAACTGTGTTATAGAGTGTAGTACTACATTTCAGTGAAGTGTAAGGCTTTCCAAAGCTGCCGAACGTGTTTCTTTCTCTATTTCAATGGTATTCTGCCTTGTATAACACACATTTACCACTCTAGTCTCCTTTAAGTAAACAATATAGGATTCATACAGTGTTTGATGTTATCTTAACTCGAATTCAGGATTTCCCTTATCTTAGCTACCTTTTCTACACTAAGAACTGACTTGGAGATTCTCTTTCAGCTGTTCTAAACCAGTTCTCATCTGTCTACAGTCATTTTCACTGAATTATTCATGTTTCCATGTAGTTTCCAATATTCTGACTTCTGGCCCAAGTATAAGCTTTGCCCACTTTATCAAACAACTTCCTACACACTGTTATGAACTGAGGCAGCTCGGGAACATTGTCTCTCAACTGTGTGATAGAGTGTAGTACTACATTTCAGTGAAGTGTAAGGCTTTCCAAAGCTGCCGAACATGTTTCTTTCTCTATTTCAATGGTATTCTGCCTTGTATAACACACATTTACCACTCTAGTCTCCTTTAAGTAAAGAATATAGGAATCATACAGTGTTTCATGTGATCTTAACTGGAATTACGGATTTCCCTTATCTTAGCTACCTTTTCTACACTAAGAACTGACTTGGAGATTCTCTTTCATCTGTTCTAAACAAGTTCTCATCTGTTTGCAGTCATTTTCTCTGAATTATTCATGTTTTCATGTAGTTTCCTATATTCTGCCTTCTGGCCCAAGTATAAGCTTTGCCCACTTTATCAAACAACTTCCTACACACTGTTACGAACTGAGGCAGCTCGGGAACCTTGTCTCTCAACTGTGTGATAGAGTGTAGTGCTACATTTCAGTGAAGTGTAAGGCTTTCCAAAGCTGCCGAACATGTTTCTTTCTCTATTTCAATGGTATTCTGCCTTGTATAACACACATTTACCACTCTAGTCTCCTTTAAGTAATGAATATAGGATTCATACAGTGTTTGATGTTATCTTAACTCGAATTAAGGATTTCCCTTATCTTAGCTACCTTTTCTACACTAAGAACTGACTTGGAGAATCTCTTTCAGCTGTTCTAAAACAAATTCTCTTCTGTTTACAGTCATTTTCACTGAATTATTCATGTTTTCATGTAGTTTCCTATATTCTGCCTTCTGGCCCAAGTATAAGCTTTGCCCACTTTATCAAACAACTTCCTACACACTGTTATGAACTGAGGCAGCTCGGGAACATTGTCTCTCAACTGTGTGATAGGGTGTAGTACTACATTTCAGTGAAGTGTAAGGCTTTCCAAAGCTGCCGAACGTGTTTCTTTCTCTATTTCAATGGTATTCTGCCTTGTATAACACACATTTACCACTCTAGTCTCCTTTAAGTAAACAATATAGGATTCATACAGTGTTTGATGTTATCTTAACTCGATTAAGGATTTCCCTTATCTTAGCTACCTTTTCTACACTAAGAACTGACTTGGAGAATCTCTTTCAGCTGTTCTAAAACAAATTCTCTTCTGTTTACAGTCATTTTCACTGAATTATTCATGTTTTCATGTAGTTTCCTATATTCTGCCTTCTGGCCCAAGTATAAGCTTTGCCCACTTTATCAAACAACTTCCTACACACTGTTATGAACTGAGGCAGCTCGGGAACCTTGTCTCTCAACTGTGTGATAGATTGTAGTGCTACATTTCAGTGAAGTGTAAGGCTTTCCAAAGCTGCCGAACGTGTTTCTTTCTCTATTTCAATGGTATTCTGCCTTGTATAACACACATTTACCACTCTAGTCTCCTTTAAGTAATGAATATAGGATTCATACAGTGTTTGATGTTATCTTAACTCGAATTAAGGATTTCCCTTATCTTAGCTACCTTTTCTACACTAAGAACTGACTTGGAGAATCTCTTTCAGCTGTTCTAAAACAAATTCTCTTCTGTTTACAGTCATTTTCACTGAATTATTCATGTTTTCATGTAGTTTCCTATATTCTGCCTTCTGGCCCAAGTATAAGCTTTGCCCACTTTATCAAACAACTTCCTACACACTGTTATGAACTGAGGCAGCTCGGGAACCTTGTCTCTCAACTGTGTGATAGTGTGTAGTGCTACATTTCAGTGAAGTGTAAGGCTTTCCAAAGCTGCCGAACGTGTTTCTTTCTCTATTTCAATGGTATTCTGCCTTGTATAACACACATTTACCACTCTAGTCTCCTTTAAGTAAAGAATATAGGATTCATACAGTGTTTCATGTGATCTTAACTGGCATTATGGATTTCCCTTATCTTCGCTACCTTTTCTACACTAAGAACTGACTTGGAGATTCTCTTTCATCTGTTCTAAACAAGTTCTCATCTGTTTGCAGTCATTTTCTCTGAATTATTCATGTTTTCATGTAGTTTCCTATATTCTGCCTTCTGGCCCAAGTATAAGCTTTGCCCACTTTATCAAACAACTTCCTACACACTGTTACGAACTGAGGCAGCTCGGGAACCTTGTCTCTCAACTGTGTGATAGAGTGTAGTGCTACATTTCAGTGAAGTGTAAGGCTTTCCAAAGCTGCCGAACATGTTTCTTTCTCTATTTCAATGGTATTCTGCCTTGTATAACACACTTTTACCACTCTAGTCTCCTTTAAGTAATGAATATAGGATTCATACAGTGTTTGATGTTATCTTAACTCGAATTAAGGATTTCCCTTATCTTAGCTACCTTTTCTACACTAAGAACTGACTTGGAGAATCTCTTTCAGCTGTTCTAAAACAAATTCTCTTCTGTTTACAGTCATTTTCACTGAATTATTCATGTTTTCATGTAGTTTCCTATATTCTGCCTTCTGGCCCAAGTATAAGCTTTGCCCACTTTATCAAACAACTTCCTACACACTGTTATGAACTGAGGCAGCTCGGGAACATTGTCTCTCAACTGTGTGATAGGGTGTAGTACTACATTTCAGTGAAGTGTAAGGCTTTCCAAAGCTGCCGAACGTGTTTCTTTCTCTATTTCAATGGTATTCTGCCTTGTATAACACACATTTACCACTCTAGTCTCCTTTAAGTAAACAATATAGGATTCATACAGTGTTTGATGTTATCTTAACTCGATTAAGGATTTCCCTTATCTTAGCTACCTTTTCTACACTAAGAACTGACTTGGAGAATCTCTTTCAGCTGTTCTAAAACAAATTCTCTTCTGTTTACAGTCATTTTCACTGAATTATTCATGTTTTCATGTAGTTTCCTATATTCTGCCTTCTGGCCCAAGTATAAGCTTTGCCCACTTTATCAAACAACTTCCTACACACTGTTATGAACTGAGGCAGCTCGGGAACCTTGTCTCTCAACTGTGTGATAGATTGTAGTGCTACATTTCAGTGAAGTGTAAGGCTTTCCAAAGCTGCCGAACGTGTTTCTTTCTCTATTTCAATGGTATTCTGCCTTGTATAACACACATTTACCACTCTAGTCTCCTTTAAGTAATGAATATAGGATTCATACAGTGTTTGATGTTATCTTAACTCGAATTAAGGATTTCCCTTATCTTAGCTACCTTTTCTACACTAAGAACTGACTTGGAGAATCTCTTTCAGCTGTTCTAAAACAAATTATCTTCTGTTTACAGTCATTTTCACTGAATTATTCATGTTTTCATGTAGTTTCCTATATTCTGCCTTCTGGCCCAAGTATAAGCTTTGCCCACTTTATCAAACAACTTCCTACACACTGTTATGAACTGAGGCAGCTCGGGAACCTTGTCTCTCAACTGTGTGATAGTGTGTAGTGCTACATTTCAGTGAAGTGTAAGGCTTTCCAAAGCTGCCGAACGTGTTTCTTTCTCTATTTCAATGGTATTCTGCCTTGTATAACACACATTTACCACTCTAGTCTCCTTTAAGTAAAGAATATAGGATTCATACAGTGTTTCATGTGATCTTAACTGGCATTATGGATTTCCCTTATCTTCGCTACCTTTTCTACACTAAGAACTGACTTGGAGAATCTCTTTCAGCTGTTCTAAAACAAATTCTCTTCTGTTTACAGTCATTTTCACTGAATTATTCATGTTTTCATGTAGTTTCCTATATTCTGCCTTCTGGCCCAAGTATAAGCTTTGCCCACTTTATCAAACAACTTCCTACACACTGTTATGAACTGAGGCAGCTCGGGAACATTGTCTCTCAACTGTGTTATAGAGTGTAGTACTACATTTCAGTGAAGTGTAAGGCTTTCCAAAGCTGCCGAACGTGTTTCTTTCTCTATTTCAATGGTATTCTGCCTTGTATAACACACATTTACCACTCTAGTCTCCTTTAAGTAATGAATATAGGATTCATACAGTGTTTGATGTTATCTTAACTCGAATTAAGGATTTCCCTTATCTTAGCTACCTTTTCTACACTAAGAACTGACTTGGAGAATCTCTTTCAGCTGTTCTAAAACAAGTTCTCTTCTGTTTACAGTCATTTTCACTGAATTATTCATGTTTTCATGTAGTTTCCTATATTCTGCCTTCTGGTCCAAGTATAAGCTTTGCCCACTTTATCAAACAACTTCCTACACATTGTTATGAACTGAGGCAGCTCGGGAACATTGTCTCTCAACTGTGTTATAGAGTGTAGTACTACATTTCAGTGAAGTGTAAGGCTTTCCAAAGCTGCCGAACGTGTTTCTTTCTCTATTTCAATGGTATTCTGCCTTGTATAACACACATTTACCACTCTAGTCTCCTTTAAGTAAAGAATATAGGATTCATACAGTGTTTCATGTGATCTTAACTGGAATTACGGATTTCCCTTATCTTAGCTACCTTTTCTACACTAAGAACTGACTTGGAGATTCTCTTTCATCTGTTCTAAACAAGTTCTCATCTGTTTGGAGTCATTTTCTCTGAATTATTCATGTTTTCATGTAGTTTCCTATATTCTGCCTTCTGGCCCAAGTATAAGCTTTGCCCACTTTATCAATCAACTTCCTACACACTGGTATGAACTGAGGCAGCTCGGGAACATTGTCTCTCAACTGTGTTATAGAGTGTAGTTCTACATTTCAGTGAAGTGTAAGGCTTTCCAAAGCTGCCAAACGTGTTTCTTTCTCTATTTCAATGGTATTCTGCCTTGTATAACACACATTTACCACTCTAGTCTCCTTTAAGTAATGAATATAGGATTCATACAGTGTTTGATGTTATCTTAACTCGAATTAAGGATTTCCCTTATCTTAGCTACCTTTTCTACACTAAGAACTGACTTGGAGAATCTCTTTCAGCTGTTCTAAAACAAGTTCTCTTCTGTTTACAGTCATTTTCACTGAATTATTCATGTTTTCATGTAGTTTCCTATATTCTGCCTTCTGGTCCAAGTATAAGCTTTGCCCACTTTATCAAACAACTTCCTACACATTGTTATGAACTAAGGCAGCTAGGGAACATTGTCTCTCAACCGTGTTATAGAGTGTAGTACTACATTTCAGTGAAGTGTAAGGCTTTCCAAAGCTGCCGAACGTGTTTCTTTCTCTATTTCAATGGTATTCTGCCTTGTATAACATACATTTACCACTCTAGTCTCCTTTAAATAAACAATATAGGATTCATACAGTGTTTGATGTTATCTTAACTGGAATTAAGGATTTCCCTTATCTTAGCTACCTTTTCTACACTAAGAACTGACTTGGAGATTCTCTTTCAGCTGTTCTAAACAAGTTCTCATCTGTTTACAATCATTTTCAATGAATTATTCATGTTTTCATGTAGTTTCCTATATTCTGCCTTCTGGCCCAAGTATAAGCTTTGCCCACTGTATCAAACAACTTCCTACACACTGTTATGAACTGAGGCAGCTCGGGAACATTGTCTCTCAACTGTGTGATAGAGTGTAGTGCTACATTTCAGTGAAGTGTAAGGCTTTCCAAAGCTGCCGAACGTGTTTCTTTCTCTATTTCAATGGTATTCTGCCTTGTATAACACACATTTACCACTCTAGTCTCCTTTAAGTAATGAATATAGGATTCATACAGTGTTTGATGTTATCTTAACTCGAATTAAGGATTTCCCTTATCTTAGCTACCTTTTCTACACTAAGAACTGACTTGGAGAATCTCTTTCAGCTGTTCTAAAACAAGTTCTCTTCTGTTTACAGTCATTTTCACTGAATTATTCATGTTTTCATGTAGTTTCCTATATTCTGCCTTCTGGCCCAAGTATAAGCTTTGCCCACATTATCAAACAACTTCCTACACACTGTTATGAACTGAGGCAGCTCGGGAACCTTGTCTCTCAACTGTGTGATAGAGTGTAGTGCTACATTTCAGTGAAGTGTAAGGCTTTCCAAAGCTGCCGAACGTGTTTCTTTCTCTATTTCAATGGTATTCTGCCTTGTATAACACACATTTACCACTCTAGTCTCCTTTAAGTAAAGAATATAGGATTCATACAGTGTTTCATGTGATCTTAACTGGCATTATGGATTTCCCTTATCTTCGCTACCTTTTCTACACTAAGAACTGACTTGGAGATTCTCTTACAGCTGTTCTAAACAAGTTCTCATCTGTTTACAGTCATTTTCAATGAATTATTCATGTTTTCATGTAGTTTCCTATATTCTGCCTTCTGGCCCAAGTATAAGCTTTGCCCACTTTATCAAACAACTTCCTACACACTGTTATGAACTGAGGCAGCTCGGGAACCTTGTCTCTCAACTGTGTGATAGAGTGTAGTGCTACATTTCAGTGAAGTGTAAGGCTTTCCAAAGCTGCCGAACGTGTTTCTTTCTCTATTTCAATGGTATTCTGCCTTGTATAACACACATTTACCACTCTAGTCTCCTTTAAGTAAAGAATATAGGATTCATACAGTGTTTCATGTGATCTTAACTGGCATTATGGATTTCCCTTATCTTCGCTACCTTTTCTACACTAAGAACTGACTTGGAGATTCTCTTTCATCTGTTCCAAACAAGTTCTCATCTGTTTGCAGTCATTTTCTCTGAATTATTCATGTTTTCATGTAGTTTCCTATATTCTGCCTTCTGGCCCAAGTATAAGATTTGCCGACTTTATCAAACAACTTCCTACACACTGTTATGAACTGAGGCAGCTCGGAAACCTTGTCTATCAACTGTGTGATAGAGTGTAGTGCTACATTTCAGTGAAGTGTAAGGCTTTCCAAAGCTGCCGAACGTGTTTCTTTCTCTATTTCAATGGTATTCTGCCTTGTATAACACACATTTACCACTCTAGTCTCCTTTAAGTAAAGAATATAGGATTCATACAGTGTTTCATGTGATCTTAACTGGCATTATGGATTTCCCTTATCTTCGCTACCTTTTCTACACTAAGAACTGACTTGGAGATTCTCTTTCATCTGTTCCAAACAAGTTCTCATCTGTTTGCAGTCATTTTCTCTGAATTATTCATGTTTTCATGTAGTTTCCTATATTCTGCCTTCTGGCCCAAGTATAAGATTTGCCGACTTTATCAAACAACTTCCTACACACTGTTATGAACTGAGGCAGCTCGGGAACATTGTCTCTCAATTGTGATAGAGTGTAGTACTACATTTCAGTGAAGTGTAAGGCTTTCCAAAGCTGCCGAACGTGTTTCTTTCTCTATTTCAATGGTATTCTGCCTTGTATAACACACATTTACCACTCTAGTCTCCTTTAAGTAAAGAATATAGGATTCATACAGTGTTTCATGTGATCTTAACTGGAATTACGGATTTCCCTTATCTTAGCTACCTTTTCTACACTAAGAACTGACTTGGAGATTCTCTTTCATCTGTTCTAAACAAGTTCTCATCTGTTTGGAGTCATTTTCTCTGAATTATTCATGTTTTCATGTAGTTTCCTATATTCTGCCTTCTGGCCCAAGTATAAGCTTTGCCCACTTTATCAATCAACTTCCTACACACTGGTATGAACTGAGGCAGCTCGGGAACATTGTCTCTCAACTGTGTTATAGAGTGTAGTACTACATTTCAGTGAAGTGTAAGGCTTTCCAAAGCTGCCGAACGTGTTTCTTTCTCTATTTCAATGGTATTCTGCCTTGTATAACACACATTTACCACTCTAGTCTCCTTTAAGTAATGAATATAGGATTCATACAGTGTTTGATGTTATCTTAACTCGAATTAAGGATTTCCCTTATCTTAGCTACCTTTTCTACACTAAGAACTGACTTGGAGAATCTCTTTCAGCTGTTCTAAAACAAGTTCTCTTCTGTTTACAGTCATTTTCACTGAATTATTCATGTTTTCATGTAGTTTCCTATATTCTGCCTTCTGGTCCAAGTATAAGCTTTGCCCAGGTTATCAAACAACTTTCTACACATTGTTATGAACTAAGGCAGCTAGGGAACATTGTCTCTCAACCGTGTTATAGAGTGTAGTACTACATTTCAGTGAAGTGTAAGGCTTTCCAAAGCTGCCGAACGTGTTTCTTTCTCTATTTCAATGGTATTCTGCCTTGTATAACATACATTTATCACTCTAGTCTCCTTTAAGTAATGAATATAGGATTCATACAGTGTTTGATGTTATCTTAACTCGAATTAAGGATTTCCCTTATCTTAGCTACCTTTTCTACACTAAGAACTGACTTGGAGAATCTCTTTCAGCTGTTCTAAAACAAGTTCTCTTCTGTTTACAGTCATTTTCACTGAATTATTCATGTTTTCATGTAGTTTCCTATATTCTGCCTTCTGGCCCAAGTATAAGCTTTGCCCACTTTATCAAACAACTTCCTACACACTGTTATGAACTGAGGCAGCTCGGGAACCTTGTCTCTCAACTGTGTGATAGAGTGTAGTGCTACATTTCAGTGAAGTGTAAGGATTTCCAAAGCTGCCGAACGTGTTTCTTTCTCTATTTCAATGGTATTCTGCCTTGTATAACACACATTTACCACTCTAGTCTCCTTTAAGTAAAGAATATAGGATTCATACAGTGTTTCATGTGATCTTAACTGGCATTACGGATTTCCCTTATCTTCGCTACCTTTTCTACACTAAGAACTGACTTGGAGATTCTCTTTCATCTGTTCTAAACAAGTTCTCATGTGTTTGCAGTCATTTTCTCTGAATTATTCATGTTTTCATGTAGTTTCCTATATTCTGCCTTCTGGCCCAAGTATAAGCTTTGCCGACTTTATCAAACAACATCCTGCACACTGTTATGAACTGAGGCAGCTCGGGAACATTGTCTCTCAACTGTGTTATAGAGTGTAGTACTACAATTCAGTGAAGTGTAAGGCTTTCCAAAGCTGCGGAACGTGTTTCTTTCTCTATTTCAATGGTATTCTGCCTTGTATAACACACATTTACCACTCTAGTCTCCTTTAAGTAATGAATATAGGATTCATAAAGTGTTTGATGTTATCTTAACTCGAATTAAGGATTTCCCTTATCTTAGCTACCTTTTCTACACTAAGAACTGACTTGGAGAATCTCTTTCAGCTGTTCTAAAACAAGTTCTCTTCTGTTTACAGTCATTTTCACTGAATTATTCATGTTTTCATGTAGTTTCCTATATTCTGCCTTCTGGTCCAAGTATAAGCTTTGCCCACTTTATCAAACAACTTCCTACACATTGTTATGAACTGAGGCAGCTCGGGAACATTGTCTCTCAACTGTGTTATAGAGTGTAGTACTACATTTCAGTGAAGTGTAAGGCTTTCCAAAGCTGCCGAACGTGTTTCTTTCTCTATTTCAATGGTATTCTGCCTTGTATAACACACATTTACCACTCTAGTCTCCTTTAAGTAAAGAATATAGGATTCATACAGTGTTTCATGTGATCTTAACTGGAATTACGGATTTCCCTTATCTTAGCTACCTTTTCTACACTAAGAACTGACTTGGAGATTCTCTTTCATCTGTTCTAAACAAGTTCTCATCTGTTTGGAGTCATTTTCTCTGAATTATTCATGTTTTCATGTAGTTTCCTATATTCTGCCTTCTGGCCCAAGTATAAGCTTTGCCCACTTTATCAATCAACTTCCTACACACTGGTATGAACTGAGGCAGCTCGGGAACATTGTCTCTCAACTGTGTTATAGAGTGTAGTACTACATTTCAGTGAAGTGTAAGGCTTTCCAAAGCTGCCAAACGTGTTTCTTTCTCTATTTCAATGGTATTCTGCCTTGTATAACACACATTTACCACTCTAGTCTCCCTTAAGTAATGAATATAGGATTCATACAGTGTTTGATGTTATCTTAACTCGAATTAAGGATTTCCCTTATCTTAGCTACCTTTTCTACACTAAGAACTGACTTGGAGAATCTCTTTCAGCTGTTCTAAAACAAGTTCTCTTCTGTTTACAGTCATTTTCACTGAATTATTCATGTTTTCATGTAGTTTCCTATATTCTGCCTTCTGGTCCAAGTATAAGCTTTGCCCACTTTATCAAACAACTTCCTACACATTGTTATGAACTAAGGCAGCTAGGGAACATTGTCTCTCAACCGTGTTATAGAGTGTAGTACTACATTTCAGTGAAGTGTAAGGCTTTCCAAAGCTGCCGAACGTGTTTCTTTCTCTATTTCAATGGTATTCTGCCTTGTATAACATACATTTACCACTCTAGTCTCCTTTAAGTAAACAATATAGGATTCATACAGTGTTTGATGTTATCTTAACTCGAATTAAGGATTTCCCTTATCTTAGCTTCCATTTCTACACTAAGAACTGACTTGGAGATTCTCTTTCAGCTGTTCTAAACAAGTTCTCATCTGTTTACAGTCATTTTCTATGAATTATTCATGTTTTCATGTAGTTTCCTATATTCTGCCTTCTGGTCCAAGTATAAGCTTTGCCCACTTTATCAAAAAACTTCCTACACACTGTTATGAACTGAGGCAGCTAGGGAACATTGTCTCTCAACTGTGTTATAGAGTGTAGTACTACATTTCAGTGAAGTGTAAGGCTTTCCAAAGCTGCCGAACGTGTTTCTTTCTCTATTTCAATGGTATTCTGCCTTGTATAACACACATTTACCACTCTAGTCTCCTTTAAGTAAACAATATAGGATTCATACAGTGTTTGATGTTATCTTAACTCGAATTAAGGATTTCCCTTATCTTAGCTACCTTTTCTACACTAAGAACTGACTTGGAGATTCTCTTTCAGCTGTTCTAAACCAGTTCTCATCTGTCTACAGTCATTTTCACTGAATTATTCATGTTTCCATGTAGTTTCCTATATTCTGACTTCTGGCCCAAGTATAAGCTTTGCCCACTTTATCAAACAACTTCCTACACACTGTTATGAACTGAGGCAGCTCGGGAACATTGTCTCTCAACTGTGTGATAGAGTGTAGTACTACATTTCAGTGAAGTGTAAGGCTTTCCAAAGCTGCCGAACATGTTTCTTTCTCTATTTCAATGGTATTCTGCCTTGTATAACACACATTTACCACTCTAGTCTCCTTTAAGTAAAGAATATAGGAATCATACAGTGTTTCATGTGATCTTAACTGGAATTACGGATTTCCCTTATCTTAGCTACATTTTCTACACTAAGAACTGACTTGGAGATTCTCTTTCATCTGTTCTAAACAAGTTCTCATCTGTTTGCAGTCATTTTCTCTGAATTATTCATGTTTTCATGTAGTTTCCTATATTCTGCCTTCTGGCCCAAGTATAAGCTTTGCCCACTTTATCAAACAACTTCCTACACACTGTTACGAACTGAGGCAGCTCGGGAACCTTGTCTCTCAACTGTGTGATAGAGTGTAGTGCTACATTTCAGTGAAGTGTAAGGCTTTCCAAAGCTGCCGAACATGTTTCTTTCTCTATTTCAATGGTATTCTGCCTTGTATAACACACATTTACCACTCTAGTCTCCTTTAAGTAATGAATATAGGATTCATACAGTGTTTGATGTTATCTTAACTCGAATTAAGGATTTCCCTTATCTTAGCTACCTTTTCTACACTAAGAACTGACTTGGAGAATCTCTTTCAGCTGTTCTAAAACAAATTCTCTTCTGTTTACAGTCATTTTCACTGAATTATTCATGTTTTCATGTAGTTTCCTATATTCTGCCTTCTGGCCCAAGTATAAGCTTTGCCCACTTTATCAAACAACTTCCTACACACTGTTATGAACTGAGGCAGCTCGGGAACATTGTCTCTCAACTGTGTGATAGGGTGTAGTACTACATTTCAGTGAAGTGTAAGGCTTTCCAAAGCTGCCGAACGTGTTTCTTTCTCTATTTCAATGGTATTCTGCCTTGTATAACACACATTTACCACTCTAGTCTCCTTTAAGTAAACAATATAGGATTCATACAGTGTTTGATGTTATCTTAACTCGATTAAGGATTTCCCTTATCTTAGCTACCTTTTCTACACTAAGAACTGACTTGGAGAATCTCTTTCAGCTGTTCTAAAACAAATTCTCTTCTGTTTACAGTCATTTTCACTGAATTATTCATGTTTTCATGTAGTTTCCTATATTCTGCCTTCTGGCCCAAGTATAAGCTTTGCCCACTTTATCAAACAACTTCCTACACACTGTTATGAACTGAGGCAGCTCGGGAACCTTGTCTCTCAACTGTGTGATAGATTGTAGTGCTACATTTCAGTGAAGTGTAAGGCTTTCCAAAGCTGCCGAACGTGTTTCTTTCTCTATTTCAATGGTATTCTGCCTTGTATAACACACATTTACCACTCTAGTCTCCTTTAAGTAATGAATATAGGATTCATACAGTGTTTGATGTTATCTTAACTCGAATTAAGGATTTCCCTTATCTTAGCTACCTTTTCTACACTAAGAACTGACTTGGAGAATCTCTTTCAGCTGTTCTAAAACAAATTCTCTTCTGTTTACAGTCATTTTCACTGAATTATTCATGTTTTCATGTAGTTTCCTATATTCTGCCTTCTGGCCCAAGTATAAGCTTTGCCCACTTTATCAAACAACTTCCTACACACTGTTATGAACTGAGGCAGCTCGGGAACATTGTCTCTCAACTGTGTTATAGAGTGTAGTACTACATTTCAGTGAAGTGTAAGGCTTTCCAAAGCTGCCGAACGTGTTTCTTTCTCTATTTCAATGGTATTCTGCCTTGTATAACACACATTTACCACTCTAGTCTCCTTTAAGTAATGAATATAGGATTCATACAGTGTTTGATGTTATCTTAACTCGAATTAAGGATTTCCCTTATCTTAGCTACCTTTTCTACACTAAGAACTGACTTGGAGAATCTCTTTCAGCTGTTCTAAAACAAGTTCTCTTCTGTTTACAGTCATTTTCACTGAATTATTCATGTTTTCATGTAGTTTCCTATATTCTGCCTTCTGGTCCAAGTATAAGCTTTGCCCACTTTATCAAACAACTTCCTACACATTGTTATGAACTGAGGCAGCTCGGGAACATTGTCTCTCAACTGTGTTATAGAGTGTAGTACTACATTTCAGTGAAGTGTAAGGCTTTCCAAAGCTGCCGAACGTGTTTCTTTCTCTATTTCAATGGTATTCTGCCTTGTATAACACACATTTACCACTCTAGTCTCCTTTAAGTAAAGAATATAGGATTCATACAGTGTTTCATGTGATCTTAACTGGAATTACGGATTTCCCTTATCTTAGCTACCTTTTCTACACTAAGAACTGACTTGGAGATTCTCTTTCATCTGTTCTAAACAAGTTCTCATCTGTTTGGAGTCATTTTCTCTGAATTATTCATGTTTTCATGTAGTTTCCTATATTCTGCCTTCTGGCCCAAGTATAAGCTTTGCCCACTTTATCAATCAACTTCCTACACACTGGTATGAACTGAGGCAGCTCGGGAACATTGTCTCTCAACTGTGTTATAGAGTGTAGTACTACATTTCAGTGAAGTGTAAGGCTTTCCAAAGCTGCCAAACGTGTTTCTTTCTCTATTTCAATGGTATTCTGCCTTGTATAACACACATTTACCACTCTAGTCTCCTTTAAGTAATGAATATAGGATTCATACAGTGTTTGATGTTATCTTAACTCGAATTAAGGATTTCCCTTATCTTAGCTACCTTTTCTACACTAAGAACTGACTTGGAGAATCTCTTTCAGCTGTTCTAAAGCAAGTTCTCTTCTGTTTACAGTCATTTTCACTGAATTATTCATGTTTTCATGTAGTTTCCTATATTCTGCCTTCTGGTCCAAGTATAAGCTTTGCCCACTTTATCAAACAACTTCCTACACATTGTTATGAACTAAGGCAGCTAGGGAACATTGTCTCTCAACCGTGTTATAGAGTGTAGTACTACATTTCAGTGAAGTGTAAGGCTTTCCAAAGCTGCCAAACGTGTTTCTTTCTCTATTTCAATGGTATTCTGCCTTGTATAACATACATTTACCACTCTAGTCTCCTTTAAATAAACAATATAGGATTCATACAGTGTTTGATGTTATCTTAACTGGAATTAAGGATTTCCCTTATCTTAGCTACCTTTTCTACACTAAGAACTGACTTGGAGATTCTCTTTCAGCTGTTCTAAACAAGTTCTCATCTGTTTACAATCATTTTCAATGAATTATTCATGTTTTCATGTAGTTTCCTATATTCTGCCTTCTGGCCCAAGTATAAGCTTTGCCCACTGTATCAAACAACTTCCTACACACTGTTATGAACTGAGGCAGCTCGGGAACATTGTCTCTCAACTGTGTGATAGAGTGTAGTGCTACATTTCAGTGAAGTGTAAGGCTTTCCAAAGCTGCCGAACATGTTTCTTTCTCTATTTCAATGGTATTCTGCCTTGTATAACACACATTTACCACTCTAGTCTCCTTTAAGTAATGAATATAGGATTCATACAGTGTTTGATGTTATCTTAACTCGAATTAAGGATTTCCCTTATCTTAGCTACCTTTTCTACACTAAGAAATGACTTGGAGAATCTCTTTCAGCTGTTCTAAAACAAGTTCTCTTCTGTTTACAGTCATTTTCACTGAATTATTCATGTTTTCATGTAGTTTCCTATATTCTGCCTTCTGGCCCAAGTATAAGCTTTGCCCACATTATCAAACAACTTCCTACACACTGTTATGAACTGAGGCAGCTCGGGAACCTTGTCTCTCAACTGTGTGATAGAGTGTAGTGCTACATTTCAGTGAAGTGTAAGGCTTTCCAAAGCTGCCGAACGTGTTTCTTTCTCTATTTCAATGGTATTCTGCCTTGTATAACACACATTTACCACTCTAGTCTCCTTTAAGTAAAGAATATAGGATTCATACAGTGTTTCATGTGATCTTAACTGGCATTATGGATTTCCCTTATCTTCGCTACCTTTTCTACACTAAGAACTGACTTGGAGATTCTCTTTCATCTGTTCCAAACAAGTTCTCATCTGTTTGCAGTCATTTTCTCTGAATTATTCATGTTTTCATGTAGTTTCCTATATTCTGCCTTCTGGCCCAAGTATAAGATTTGCCGACTTTATCAAACAACTTCCTACACACTGTTATGAACTGAGGCAGCTCGGAAACCTTGTCTCTCAACTGTGTGATAGAGTGTAGTGCTACATTTCAGTGAAGTGTAAGGCTTTCCAAAGCTGCCGAACGTGTTTCTTTCTCTATTTCAATGGTATTCTGCCTTGTATAACACACATTTACCACTCTAGTCTCCTTTAAGTAAAGAATATAGGATTCATACAGTGTTTCATGTGATCTTAACTGGCATTATGGATTTCCCTTATCTTCGCTACCTTTTCTACACTAAGAACTGACTTGGAGATTCTCTTACAGCTGTTCTAAACAAGTTCTCATCTGTTTACAGTCATTTTCAATGAATTATTCATGTTTTCATGTAGTTTCCTATATTCTGCCTTCTGGCCCAAGTATAAGCTTTGCCCACTTTATCAAACAACTTCCTACACACTGTTATGAACTGAGGCAGCTCGGGAACCTTGTCTCTCAACTGTGTGATAGAGTGTAGTGCTACATTTCAGTGAAGTGTAAGGCTTTCCAAAGCTGCCGAACGTGTTTCTTTCTCTATTTCAATGGTATTCTGCCTTGTATAACACACATTTACCACTCTAGTCTCCTTTAAGTAAACAATATAGGATTCATACAGTGTTTGATGTTATCTTAACTCGAATTAAGGATTTCCCTTATCTTAGCTACCTTTTCTACACTAAGAACTGACTTGGAGATTCTCTTACAGGTGTTCTAAACAAGTTCTCATCTGTTTACAGTCATTTTCAATGAATTATTCATATTTTCATGTAGTTTCCTATATTCTGCCTTCTGGCCCAAGTATAAGCTTTGCCCACTTTATCAAACAACTTCCTACACACTGTTATGAACTGAGGCAGCTCGGGAACCTTGTCTCTCAATTGTGTGATAGAGTGCAGTGCTACATTTCAGTGAAGTGTAAGGCTTTCCAAAGCTGCCGAACATGTTTCTTTCTCTATTTCAATGGTATTCTGCCTTGTATAACACACATTTACCACTCTAGTCTCCTTTAAGTAATGAATATAGGATTCATACAGTGTTTGATGTTATCTTAACTCGAATTAAGGATTTCCCTTATCTTAGCTACCTTTTCTACACTAAGAACTGACTTGGAGAATCTCTTTCAGCTGTTCTAAAACAAATTCTCTTCTGTTTACAGTCATTTTCACTGAATTATTCATGTTTTCATGTAGTTTCCTATATTCTGCCTTCTGGCCCAAGTATAAGCTTTGCCCACTTTATCAAACAACTTCCTACACACTGTTATGAACTGAGGCAGCTCGGGAACCTTGTCTCTCAACTGTGTGATAGAGTGTAGTGCTACATTTCAGTGAAGTGTAAGGCTTTCCAAAGCTGCCGAACGTGTTTCTTTCTCTATTTCAATGGTATTCTGCCTTGTATAACACACATTTACCAGTCTAGTCTCCTTTAAGTAAAGAATATAGGATTCATACAGTGTTTCATGTGATCTTAACTGGCATTATGGATTTCCCTTATCTTCGCTACCTTTTCTACACTAAGAACTGACTTAGAGATTCTCTTTCATCTGTTCCAAACAAGTTCTCATCTGTTTGCAGTCATTTTCTCTGAATTATTCATGTTTTCATGTAGTTTCCTATATTCTGCCTTCTGGCCCAAGTATAAGATTTGCCGACTTTATCAAACAACTTCCTACACACTGTTATGAACTGAGGCAGCTCGGAAACCTTGTCTCTCAACTGTGTGATAGAGTGTAGTGCTACATTTCAGTGAAGTGTAAGGCTTTCCAAAGCTGCCGAACGTGTTTCTTTCTCTATTTCAATGGTATTCTGCCTTGTATAACACACATTTACCACTCTAGTCTCCTTTAAGTAAAGAATATAGGATTCATACAGTGTTTCATGTGATCTTAACTGGCATTATGGATTTCCCTTATCTTCGCTACCTTTTCTACACTAAGAACTGACTTAGAGATTCTCTTTCATCTGTTCTAAACAAGTTCTCATCTGTTTGCAGTCATTTTCTCTGAATTATTCATGTTTTCATGTAGTTTCCTATATTCTGCCTTCTGGCCCAAGTATAAGATTTGCCAACTTTATCAAACAACTTCCTACACACTGTTATGAACTGAGGCAGCTCGGGAACCTTGTCTCTCAACTGTGTGATAGAGTGTAGTGCTACATTTCAGTGAAGTGTAAGGCTTTCCAAAGCTGCCGAACATGTTTCTTTCTCTATTTCAATGGTATTCTGCCTTGTATAACACACATTTACCACTCTAGTCTCCTTTAAGTAATGAATATAGGATTCATACAGTGTTTGATGTTATCTTAACTCGAATTAAGGATTTCCCTTATCTTAGCTACCTTTTCTACACTAAGAACTGACTTGGAGAATCTCTTTCAGCTGTTCTAAAACAAATTCTCTTCTGTTTACAGTCATTTTCACTGAATTATTCATGTTTTCATGTAGTTTCCTATATTCTGCCTTCTGGCCCAAGTATAAGCTTTGCCCACTTTATCAAACAACTTCCTACACACTGTTATGAACTGAGGCAGCTCAGGAACCTTGTCTCTCAACTGTGTGATAGTGTGTAGTGCTACATTTCAGTGAAGTGTAAGGCTTTCCAAAGCTGCCGAACGTGTTTCTTTCTCTATTTCAATGGTATTCTGCCTTGTATAACACACATTTACCACTCTAGTCTCCTTTAAGTAAAGAATATAGGATTCATACAGTGTTTCATGTGATCTTAACTGGCATTATGGATTTCCCTTATCTTCGCTACCTTTTCTACACTAAGAACTGACTTGGAGATTCTCTTACAGCTGTTCTAAACAAGTTCTCATCTCTTTACAGTCATTTTCAATGAATTATTCATGTTTTCATGTAGTTTCCTATATTCTGCCTTCTGGCCCAAGTATAAGCTTTGCCCACTTTATCAAACAACTTCCTACACACTGTTATGAACTGAGGCAGCTTGGGAACCTTGTCTCTCAACTGTGTGATAGAGTGTAGTGCTACATTTCAGTGAAGTGTAAGGCTTTCCAAAGCTGCCGAACGTGTTTCTTTCTCTATTTCAATGGTATTCTGCCTTGTATAACACACATTTACCACTCTAGTCTCCTTTAAGTAATGAATATAGGATTCATACAGTGTTTGATGTTATCTTAACTCGAATTAAGGATTTCCCTTATCTTAGCTACCTTTTCTACACTAAGAACTGACTTGGAGAATCTCTTTCAGCTGTTCTAAAACAAATTCTCTTCTGTTTACAGTCATTTTCACTGAATTATTCATGTTTTCATGTAGTTTCCTATATTCTGCCTTCTGGCCCAAGTATAAGCTTTGCCCACTTTATCAAACAACTTCCTACACACTGTTATGAACTGAGGCAGCTCGGGAACCTTGTCTCTCAACTGTGTGATAGAGTGTAGTGCTACATTTCAGTGAAGTGTAAGGCTTTCCAAAGCTGCCGAACGTGTTTCTTTCTCTATTTCAATGGTATTCTGCCTTGTATAACACACATTTACCAGTCTAGTCTCCTTTAAGTAAAGAATATAGGATTCATACAGTGTTTCATGTGATCTTAACTGGCATTATGGATTTCCCTTATCTTCGCTACCTTTTCTACACTAAGAACTGACTTAGAGATTCTCTTTCATCTGTTCCAAACAAGTTCTCATCTGTTTGCAGTCATTTTCTCTGAATTATTCATGTTTTCATGTAGTTTCCTATATTCTGCCTTCTGGCCCAAGTATAAGATTTGCCGACTTTATCAAACAACTTCCTACACACTGTTATGAACTGAGGCAGCTCGGAAACCTTGTCTCTCAACTGTGTGATAGAGTGTAGTGCTACATTTCAGTGAAGTGTAAGGCTTTCCAAAGCTGCCGAACGTGTTTCTTTCTCTATTTCAATGGTATTCTGCCTTGTATAACACACATTTACCACTCTAGTCTCCTTTAAGTAATGAATATAGGATTCATACAGTGTTTGATGTTATCTTAACTTGAATTAAGGATTTCCCTTATCTTAGCTACCTTTTCTACACTAAGAACTGACTTGGAGAATCTCTTTCAGCTGTTCTAAAACAAATTCTCTTCTGTTTACAGTCATTTTCACTGAATTATTCATGTTTTCATGTAGTTTCCTATATTCTGCCTTCTGGCCCAAGTATAAGCTTTGCCCACTTTATCAAACAACTTCCTACACACTGTTATGAACTGAGGCAGCTCGGGAACCTTGTCTCTCAACTGTGTGATAGTGTGTAGTGCTACATTTCAGTGAAGTGTAAGGCTTTCCAAAGCTGCCGAACGTGTTTCTTTCTCTATTTCAATGGTATTCTGCCTTGTATAACACACATTTACCACTCTAGTCTCCTTTAAGTAAAGAATATAGGATTCATACAGTGTTTCATGTGATCTTAACTGGCATTATGGATTTCCCTTATCTTCGCTACCTTTTCTACACTAAGAACTGACTTGGAGATTCTCTTACAGCTGTTCTAAACAAGTTCTCATCTGTTTACAGTCATTTTCAATGAATTATTCATGTTTTCATGTAGTTTCCTATATTCTGCCTTCTGGCCCAAGTATAAGCTTTGCCCACTTTATCAAACAACTTCCTACACACTGTTATGAACTGAGGCAGCTCGGGAACCTTGTCTCTCAACTGTGTGATAGAGTGTAGTGCTACATTTCAGTGAAGTGTAAGGCTTTCCAAAGCTGCCGAACGTGTTTCTTTCTCTATTTCAATGGTATTCTGCCTTGTATAACACACATTTACCACTCTAGTCTCCTTTAAGTAAACAATATAGGATTCATACAGTGTTTGATGTTATCTTAACTCGAATTAAGGATTTCCCTTATCTTAGCTACCTTTTCTACACTAAGAACTGACTTGGAGATTCTCTTACAGGTGTTCTAAACAAGTTCTCATCTGTTTACAGTCATTTTCAATGAATTATTCATATTTTCATGTAGTTTCCTATATTCTGCCTTCTGGCCCAAGTATAAGCTTTGCCCACTTTATCAAACAACTTCCTACACACTGTTATGAACTGAGGCAGCTCGGGAACCTTGTCTCTCAATTGTGTGATAGAGTGTAGTGCTACATTTCAGTGAAGTGTAAGGCTTTCCAAAGCTGCCGAACATGTTTCTTTCTCTATTTCAATGGTATTCTGCCTTGTATAACACACATTTACCACTCTAGTCTCCTTTAAGTAATGAATATAGGATTCATACAGTGTTTGATGTTATCTTAACTCGAATTAAGGATTTCCCTTATCTTAGCTACCTTTTCTACACTAAGAACTGACTTGGAGAATCTCTTTCAGCTGTTCTAAAACAAATTCTCTTCTGTTTACAGTCATTTTCACTGAATTATTCATGTTTTCATGTAGTTTCCTATATTCTGCCTTCTGGCCCAAGTATAAGCTTTGCCCACTTTATCAAACAACTTCCTACACACTGTTATGAACTGAGGCAGCTCGGGAACCTTGTCTCTCAACTGTGTGATAGAGTGTAGTGCTACATTTCAGTGAAGTGTAAGGCTTTCCAAAGCTGCCGAACGTGTTTCTTTCTCTATTTCAATGGTATTCTGCCTTGTATAACACACATTTACCAGTCTAGTCTCCTTTAAGTAAAGAATATAGGATTCATACAGTGTTTCATGTGATCTTAACTGGCATTATGGATTTCCCTTATCTTTGCTACCTTTTCTACACTAAGAACTGACTTAGAGATTCTCTTTCATCTGTTCCAAACAAGTTCTCATCTGTTTGCAGTCATTTTCTCTGAATTATTCATGTTTTCATGTAGTTTCCTATATTCTGCCTTCTGGCCCAAGTATAAGATTTGCCGACTTTATCAAACAACTTCCTACACACTGTTATGAACTGAGGCAGCTCGGAAACCTTGTCTCTCAACTGTGTGATAGAGTGTAGTGCTACATTTCAGTGAAGTGTAAGGCTTTCCAAAGCTGCCGAACGTGTTTCTTTCTCTATTTCAATGGTATTCTGCCTTGTATAACACACATTTACCACTCTAGTCTCCTTTAAGTAAAGAATATAGGATTCATACAGTGTTTCATGTGATCTTAACTGGCATTATGGATTTCCCTTATCTTCGCTACCTTTTCTACACTAAGAACTGACTTAGAGATTCTCTTTCATCTGTTCTAAACAAGTTCTCATCTGTTTGCAGTCATTTTCTCTGAATTATTCATGTTTTCATGTAGTTTCCTATATTCTGCCTTCTGGCCCAAGTATAAGATTTGCCGACTTTATCAAACAACTTCCTACACACTGTTATGAACTGAGGCAGCTCGGGAACCTTGTCTCTCAACTGTGTGATAGAGTGTAGTGCTACATTTCAGTGAAGTGTAAGGCTTTCCAAAGCTGCCGAACATGTTTCTTTCTCTATTTCAATGGTATTCTGCCTTGTATAACACACATTTACCACTCTAGTCTCCTTTAAGTAATGAATATAGGATTCATACAGTGTTTGATGTTATCTTAACTCGAATTAAGGATTTCCCTTATCTTAGCTACCTTTTCTACACTAAGAACTGACTTGGAGAATCTCTTTCAGCTGTTCTAAAACAAATTCTCTTCTGTTTACAGTCATTTTCACTGAATTATTCATGTTTTCATGTAGTTTCCTATATTCTGCCTTCTGGCCCAAGTATAAGCTTTGCCCACTTTATCAAACAACTTCCTACACACTGTTATGAACTGAGGCAGCTCGGGAACCTTGTCTCTCAACTGTGTGGTAGTGTGTAGTGCTACATTTCAGTGAAGTGTAAGGCTTTCCAAAGCTGCCGAACGTGTTTCTTTCTCTATTTCAATGGTATTCTGCCTTGTATAACACACATTTACCACTCTAGTCTCCTTTAAGTAAAGAATATAGGATTCATACAGTGTTTCATGTGATCTTAACTGGCATTATGGATTTCCCTTATCTTCGCTACCTTTTCTACACTAAGAACTGACTTGGAGATTCTCTTACAGCTGTTCTAAACAAGTTCTCATCTGTTTACAGTCATTTTCAATGAATTATTCATGTTTTCATGTAGTTTCCTATATTCTGCCTTCTGGCCCAAGTATAAGCTTTGCCCACTTTATCAAACAACTTCCTACACACTGTTATGAACTGAGGCAGCTCGGGAACCTTGTCTCTCAACTGTGTGATAGAGTGTAGTGCTACATTTCAGTGAAGTGTAAGGCTTTCCAAAGCTGCCGAACGTGTTTCTTTCTCTATTTCAATGGTATTCTGCCTTGTATAACACACATTTACCACTCTAGTCTCCTTTAAGTAAACAATATAGGATTCATACAGTGTTTCATGTGATCTTAACTGGCATTATGGATTTCCCTTATCTTCGCTACCTTTTCTACACTAAGAACTGACTTGGAGATTCTCTTACAGCTGTTCTAAACAAGTTCTCATCTGTTTACAGTCATTTTCAATGAATTATTCATGTTTTCATGTAGTTTCCTATATTCTGCCTTCTGGCCCAAGTATAAGCTTTGCCCACTTTATCAAACAACTTCCTACACACTGTTATGAACTGAGGCAGCTCGGGAACCTTGTCTCTCAACTGTGTGATAGAGTGTAGTGCTACATTTCAGTGAAGTGTAAGGCTTTCCAAAGCTGCCGAACGTGTTTCTTTCTCTATTTCAATGGTATTCTGCCTTGTATAACACACATTTACCACTCTAGTCTCCTTTAAGTAAACAATATAGGATTCATACAGTGTTTGATGTTATCTTAACTCGAATTAAGGATTTCCCTTATCTTAGCTACCTTTTCTACACTAAGAACTGACTTGGAGATTCTCTTACAGGTGTTCTAAACAAGTTCTCATCTGTTTACAGTCATTTTCAATGAATTATTCATGTTTTCATGTAGTTTCCTATATTCTGCCTTCTGGCCCAAGTATAAGCTTTGCCCACTTTATCAAACAACTTCCTACACACTGTTATGAACTGAGGCAGCTCGGGAACCTTGTCTCTCAATTGTGTGATAGAGTGTAGTGCTACATTTCAGTGAAGTGTAAGGCTTTCCAAAGCTGCCGAACATGTTTCTTTCTCTATTTCAATGGTATTCTGCCTTGTATAACACACATTTACCACTCTAGTCTCCTTTAAGTAATGAATATAGGATTCATACAGTGTTTGATGTTATCTTAACTCGAATTAAGGATTTCCCTTATCTTAGCTACCTTTTCTACACTAAGAACTGACTTGGAGAATCTCTTTCAGCTGTTCTAAAACAAATTCTCTTCTGTTTACAGTCATTTTCACTGAATTATTCATGTTTTCATGTAGTTTCCTATATTCTGCCTTCTGGCCCAAGTATAAGCTTTGCCCAATTTATCAAACAACTTCCTACACACTGTTATGAACTGAGGCAGCTCGGGAACCTTGTCTCTCAACTGTGTGATAGAGTGTAGTGCTACATTTCAGTGAAGTGTAAGGCTTTCCAAAGCTGCCGAACGTGTTTCTTTCTCTATTTCAATGGTATTCTGCCTTGTATAACACACATTTACCAGTCTAGTCTCCTTTAAGTAAAGAATATAGGATTCATACAGTGTTTCATGTGATCTTAACTGGCATTATGGATTTCCCTTATCTTCGCTACCTTTTCTACACTAAGAACTGACTTAGAGATTCTCTTTCATCTGTTCCAAACAAGTTCTCATCTGTTTGCAGTCATTTTCTCTGAATTATTCATGTTTTCATGTAGTTTCCTATATTCTGCCTTCTGGCCCAAGTATAAGATTTGCCGACTTTATCAAACAACTTCCTACACACTGTTATGAACTGAGGCAGCTCGGAAACCTTGTCTCTCAACTGTGTGATAGAGTGTAGTGCTACATTTCAGTGAAGTGTAAGGCTTTCCAAAGCTGCCGAACGTGTTTCTTTCTCTATTTCAATGGTATTCTGCCTTGTATAACACACATTTACCACTCTAGTCTCCTTTAAGTAAAGAATATAGGATTCATACAGTGTTTCATGTGATCTTAACTGGCATTATGGATTTCCCTTATCTTCGCTACCTTTTCTACACTAAGAACTGACTTAGAGATTCTCTTTCATCTGTTCTAAACAAGTTCTCATCTGTTTGCAGTCATTTTCTCTGAATTATTCATGTTTTCATGTAGTTTCCTATATTCTGCCTTCTGGCCCAAGTATAAGATTTGCCGACTTTATCAAACAACTTCCTACACACTGTTATGAACTGAGGCAGCTCGGGAACCTTGTCTCTCAACTGTGTGATAGAGTGTAGTGCTACATTTCAGTGAAGTGTAAGGCTTTCCAAAGCTGCCGAACATGTTTCTTTCTCTATTTCAATGGTATTCTGCCTTGTATAACACACATTTACCACTCTAGTCTCCTTTAAGTAAAGAATATAGGATTCATACAGTGTTCCATGTGATCTTAACTGGCATTATGGATTTCCCTTATCTTCGCTACCTTTTCTACACTAAGAACTGACTTGGAGATTCTCTTACAGCTGTTCTAAACAAGTTCTCATCTGTTTACAGTCATTTTCAATGAATTATTCATGTTTTCATGTAGTTTCCTATATTCTGCCTTCTGGCCCAAGTATAAGCTTTGCCCACTTTATCAAACAACTTCCTACACACTGTTATGAACTGAGGCAGCTCGGGAACCTTGTCTCTCAACTGTGTGATAGAGTGTAGTGCTACATTTCACTGAAGTGTAAGGCTTTCCAAAGCTGCCGAACGTGTTTCTTTCTCTATTTCAATGGTATTCTGCCTTGTATAACACACATTTACCACTCTAGTCTCCTTTAAGTAAACAATATAGGATTCATACAGTGTTTGATGTTATCTTAACTCGAATTAAGGATTTCCCTTATCTTAGCTACCTTTTCTACACTAAGAACTGACTTGGAGATTCTCTTACAGGTGTTCTAAACAAGTTCTCATCTGTTTACAGTCATTTTCTCTGAATTATCCATGTTTTCATGTAGTTTCCTATATTCTGCCTTCTGGTCCAAGTATAAGCTTTGCCCACTTTATCAAACAACTTCCTACACACTGTTATGAACTGAGGCAGCTCGGGAACCTTGTCTCTCAACTGTGTGATAGAGTGTAGTGCTACATTTCAGTGAAGTGTAAGGCTTTCCAAAGCTGCCGAACGTGTTTCTTTCTCTATTTCAATGGTATTCTGCCTTGTATAACACACATTTACCAGTCTAGTCTCCTTTAAGTAAAGAATATAGGATTCATACAGTGTTTCATGTGATCTTAACTGGCATTATGGATTTCCCTTATCTTTGCTACCTTTTCTACACTAAGAACTGACTTAGAGATTCTCTTTCATCTGTTCCAAACAAGTTCTCATCTGTTTGCAGTCATTTTCTCTGAATTATTCATGTTTTCATGTAGTTTCCTATATTCTGCCTTCTGGCCCAAGTATAAGATTTGCCGACTTTATCAAACAACTTCCTACACACTGTTATGAACTGAGGCAGCTCGGAAACCTTGTCTCTCAACTGTGTGATAGAGTGTAGTGCTACATTTCAGTGAAGTGTAAGGCTTTCCAAAGCTGCCGAACGTGTTTCTTTCTCTATTTCAATGGTATTCTGCCTTGTATAACACACATTTACCACTCTAGTCTCCTTTAAGTAAAGAATATAGGATTCATACAGTGTTTGATGTTATCTTAACTCGAATTAAGGATTTCCCTTATCTTAGCTACCTTTTCTACACTAAGAACTGACTTGGAGAATCTCTTTCAGCTGTTCTAAAACAAATTCTCTTCTGTTTACAGTCATTTTCACTGAATTATTCATGTTTTCATGTAGTTTCCTATATTCTGCCTTCTGGCCCAAGTATAAGCTTTGCCCACTTTATCAAACAACTTCCTACACACTGTTATGAACTGAGGCAGCTCGGGAACCTTGTCTCTCAACTGTGTGGTAGTGTGTAGTGCTACATTTCAGTGAAGTGTAAGGCTTTCCAAAGCTGCCGAACGTGTTTCTTTCTCTATTTCAATGGTATTCTGCCTTGTATAACACACATTTACCACTCTAGTCTCCTTTAAGTAAAGAATATAGGATTCATACAGTGTTTCATGTGATCTTAACTGGCATTATGGATTTCCCTTATCTTCGCTACCTTTTCTACACTAAGAACTGACTTGGAGATTCTCTTACAGCTGTTCTAAACAAGTTCTCATCTGTTTACAGTCATTTTCAATGAATTATTCATGTTTTCATGTAGTTTCCTATATTCTGCCTTCTGGCCCAAGTATAAGCTTTGCCCACTTTATCAAACAACTTCCTACACACTGTTATGAACTGAGGCAGCTCGGGAACCTTGTCTCTCAACTGTGTGATAGAGTGTAGTGCTACATTTCAGTGAAGTGTAAGGCTTTCCAAAGCTGCCGAACGTGTTTCTTTCTCTATTTCAATGGTATTCTGCCTTGTATAACACACATTTACCACTCTAGTCTCCTTTAAGTAAACAATATAGGATTCATACAGTGTTTCATGTGATCTTAACTGGCATTATGGATTTCCCTTATCTTCGCTACCTTTTCTACACTAAGAACTGACTTGGAGATTCTCTTACAGCTGTTCTAAACAAGTTCTCATCTGTTTACAGTCATTTTCAATGAATTATTCATGTTTTCATGTAGTTTCCTATATTCTGCCTTCTGGCCCAAGTATAAGCTTTGCCCACTTTATCAAACAACTTCCTACACACTGTTATGAACTGAGGCAGCTCGGGAACCTTGTCTCTCAACTGTGTGATAGAGTGTAGTGCTACATTTCAGTGAAGTGTAAGGCTTTCCAAAGCTGCCGAACGTGTTTCTTTCTCTATTTCAATGGTATTCTGCCTTGTATAACACACATTTACCACTCTAGTCTCCTTTAAGTAAACAATATAGGATTCATACAGTGTTTGATGTTATCTTAACTCGAATTAAGGATTTCCCTTATCTTAGCTACCTTTTCTACACTAAGAACTGACTTGGAGATTCTCTTACAGGTGTTCTAAACAAGTTCTCATCTGTTTACAGTCATTTTCAATGAATTATTCATGTTTTCATGTAGTTTCCTATATTCTGCCTTCTGGCCCAAGTATAAGCTTTGCCCACTTTATCAAACAACTTCCTACACACTGTTATGAACTGAGGCAGCTCGGGAACCTTGTCTCTCAATTGTGTGATAGAGTGTAGTGCTACATTTCAGTGAAGTGTAAGGCTTTCCAAAGCTGCCGAACATGTTTCTTTCTCTATTTCAATGGTATTCTGCCTTGTATAACACACATTTACCACTCTAGTCTCCTTTAAGTAATGAATATAGGATTCATACAGTGTTTGATGTTATCTTAACTCGAATTAAGGATTTCCCTTATCTTAGCTACCTTTTCTACACTAAGAACTGACTTGGAGAATCTCTTTCAGCTGTTCTAAAACAAATTCTCTTCTGTTTACAGTCATTTTCACTGAATTATTCATGTTTTCATGTAGTTTCCTATATTCTGCCTTCTGGCCCAAGTATAAGCTTTGCCCAATTTATCAAACAACTTCCTACACACTGTTATGAACTGAGGCAGCTCGGGAACCTTGTCTCTCAACTGTGTGATAGAGTGTAGTGCTACATTTCAGTGAAGTGTAAGGCTTTCCAAAGCTGCCGAACGTGTTTCTTTCTCTATTTCAATGGTATTCTGCCTTGTATAACACACATTTACCAGTCTAGTCTCCTTTAAGTAAAGAATATAGGATTCATACAGTGTTTCATGTGATCTTAACTGGCATTATGGATTTCCCTTATCTTCGCTACCTTTTCTACACTAAGAACTGACTTAGAGATTCTCTTTCATCTGTTCCAAACAAGTTCTCATCTGTTTGCAGTCATTTTCTCTGAATTATTCATGTTTTCATGTAGTTTCCTATATTCTGCCTTCTGGCCCAAGTATAAGATTTGCCGACTTTATCAAACAACTTCCTACACACTGTTATGAACTGAGGCAGCTCGGAAACCTTGTCTCTCAACTGTGTGATAGAGTGTAGTGCTACATTTCAGTGAAGTGTAAGGCTTTCCAAAGCTGCCGAACGTGTTTCTTTCTCTATTTCAATGGTATTCTGCCTTGTATAACACACATTTACCACTCTAGTCTCCTTTAAGTAAAGAATATAGGATTCATACAGTGTTTCATGTGATCTTAACTGGCATTATGGATTTCCCTTATCTTCGCTACCTTTTCTACACTAAGAACTGACTTAGAGATTCTCTTTCATCTGTTCTAAACAAGTTCTCATCTGTTTGCAGTCATTTTCTCTGAATTATTCATGTTTTCATGTAGTTTCCTATATTCTGCCTTCTGGCCCAAGTATAAGATTTGCCGACTTTATCAAACAACTTCCTACACACTGTTATGAACTGAGGCAGCTCGGGAACCTTGTCTCTCAACTGTGTGATAGAGTGTAGTGCTACATTTCAGTGAAGTGTAAGGCTTTCCAAAGCTGCCGAACATGTTTCTTTCTCTATTTCAATGGTATTCTGCCTTGTATAACACACATTTACCACTCTAGTCTCCTTTAAGTAATGAATATAGGATTCATACAGTGTTTGATGTTATCTTAACTCGAATTAAGGATTTCCCTTATCTTAGCTACCTTTTCTACACTAAGAACTGACTTGGAGAATCTCTTTCAGCTGTTCTAAAACAAATTCTCTTCTGTTTACAGTCATTTTCACTGAATTATTCATGTTTTCATGTAGTTTCCTATATTCTGCCTTCTGGCCCAAGTATAAGCTTTGCCCACTTTATCAAACAACTTCCTACACACTGTTATGAACTGAGGCAGCTCGGGAACCTTGTCTCTCAACTGTGTGATAGAGTGTAGTGCTACATTTCAGTGAAGTGTAAGGCTTTCCAAAGCTGCCGAACGTGTTTCTTTCTCTATTTCAATGGTATTCTGCCTTGTATAACACACATTTACCAGTCTAGTCTCCTTTAAGTAAAGAATATAGGATTCATACAGTGTTTCATGTGATCTTAACTGGCATTATGGATTTCCCTTATCTTCGCTACCTTTTCTACACTAAGAACTGACTTAGAGATTCTCTTTCATCTGTTCCAAACAAGTTCTCATCTGTTTGCAGTCATTTTCTCTGAATTATTCATGTTTTCATGTAGTTTCCTATATTCTGCCTTCTGGCCCAAGTATAAGATTTGCCGACTTTATCAAACAACTTCCTACACACTGTTATGAACTGAGGCAGCTCGGAAACCTTGTCTCTCAACTGTGTGATAGAGTGTAGTGCTACATTTCAGTGAAGTGTAAGGCTTTCCAAAGCTGCCGAACGTGTTTCTTTCTCTATTTCAATGGTATTCTGCCTTGTATAACACACATTTACCACTCTAGTCTCCTTTAAGTAAAGAATATAGGATTCATACAGTGTTTCATGTGATCTTAACTGGCATTATGGATTTCCCTTATCTTAGCTACCTTTTCTACACTAAGAACTGACTTAGAGATTCTCTTTCATCTGTTCTAAACAAGTTCTCATCTGTTTGCAGTCATTTTCTCTGAATTATTCATGTTTTCATGTAGTTTCCTATATTCTGCCTTCTGGCCCAAGTATAAGATTTGCCGACTTTATCAAACAACTTCCTACACACTGTTATGAACTGAGGCAGCTCGGGAACCTTGTCTCTCAACTGTGTGATAGAGTGTAGTGCTACATTTCAGTGAAGTGTAAGGCTTTCCAAAGCTGCCGAACATGTTTCTTTCTCTATTTCAATGGTATTCTGCCTTGTATAACACACATTTACCACTCTAGTCTCCTTTAAGTAATGAATATAGGATTCATACAGTGTTTGATGTTATCTTAACTCGAATTAAGGATTTCCCTTATCTTAGCTACCTTTTCTACACTAAGAACTGACTTGGAGAATCTCTTTCAGCTGTTCTAAAACAAATTCTCTTCTGTTTACAGTCATTTTCACTGAATTATTCATGTTTTCATGTAGTTTCCTATATTCTGCCTTCTGGCCCAAGTATAAGCTTTGCCCACTTTATCAAACAACTTCCTACACACTGTTATGAACTGAGGCAGCTCGGGAACCTTGTCTCTCAACTGTGTGATAGTGTGTAGTGCTACATTTCAGTGAAGTGTAAGGCTTTCCAAAGCTGCCGAACGTGTTTCTTTCTCTATTTCAATGGTATTCTGCCTTGTATAACACACATTTACCACTCTAGTCTCCTTTAAGTAAAGAATATAGGATTCATACAGTGTTCCATGTGATCTTAACTGGCATTATGGATTTCCCTTATCTTCGCTACCTTTTCTACACTAAGAACTGACTTGGAGATTCTCTTACAGCTGTTCTAAACAAGTTCTCATCTGTTTACAGTCATTTTCAATGAATTATTCATGTTTTCATGTAGTTTCCTATATTCTGCCTTCTGGCCCAAGTATAAGCTTTGCCCACTTTATCAAACAACTTCCTACACACTGTTATGAACTGAGGCAGCTCGGGAACCTTGTCTCTCAACTGTGTGATAGAGTGTAGTGCTACATTTCACTGAAGTGTAAGGCTTTCCAAAGCTGCCGAACGTGTTTCTTTCTCTATTTCAATGGTATTCTGCCTTGTATAACACACATTTACCACTCTAGTCTCCTTTAAGTAAACAATATAGGATTCATACAGTGTTTGATGTTATCTTAACTCGAATTAAGGATTTCCCTTATCTTAGCTACCTTTTCTACACTAAGAACTGACTTGGAGATTCTCTTACAGGTGTTCTAAACAAGTTCTCATCTGTTTACAGTCATTTTCTCTGAATTATCCATGTTTTCATGTAGTTTCCTATATTCTGCCTTCTGGTCCAAGTATAAGCTTTGCCCACTTTATCAAACAACTTCCTACACACTGTTATGAACTGAGGCAGCTCGGGAACCTTGTCTCTCAACTGTGTGATAGAGTGTAGTGCTACATTTCAGTGAAGTGTAAGGCTTTCCAAAGCTGCCGAACGTGTTTCTTTCTCTATTTCAATGGTATTCTGCCTTGTATAACACACATTTACCAGTCTAGTCTCCTTTAAGTAAAGAATATAGGATTCATACAGTGTTTCATGTGATCTTAACTGGCATTATGGATTTCCCTTATCTTTGCTACCTTTTCTACACTAAGAACTGACTTAGAGATTCTCTTTCATCTGTTCCAAACAAGTTCTCATCTGTTTGCAGTCATTTTCTCTGAATTATTCATGTTTTCATGTAGTTTCCTATATTCTGCCTTCTGGCCCAAGTATAAGATTTGCCGACTTTATCAAACAACTTCCTACACACTGTTATGAACTGAGGCAGCTCGGAAACCTTGTCTCTCAACTGTGTGATAGAGTGTAGTGCTACATTTCAGTGAAGTGTAAGGCTTTCCAAAGCTGCCGAACGTGTTTCTTTCTCTATTTCAATGGTATTCTGCCTTGTATAACACACATTTACCACTCTAGTCTCCTTTAAGTAAAGAATATAGGATTCATACAGTGTTTCATGTGATCTTAACTGGCATTATGGATTTCCCTTATCTTCGCTACCTTTTCTACACTAAGAACTGACTTAGAGATTCTCTTTCATCTGTTCTAAACAAGTTCTCATCTGTTTGCAGTCATTTTCTCTGAATTATTCATGTTTTCATGTAGTTTCCTATATTCTGCCTTCTGGCCCAAGTATAAGATTTGCCGACTTTATCAAACAACTTCCTACACACTGTTATGAACTGAGGCAGCTCGGGAACCTTGTCTCTCAACTGTGTGATAGAGTGTAGTGCTACATTTCAGTGAAGTGTAAGGCTTTCCAAAGCTGCCGAACATGTTTCTTTCTCTATTTCAATGGTATTCTGCCTTGTATAACACACATTTACCACTCTAGTCTCCTTTAAGTAATGAATATAGGATTCATACAGTGTTTGATGTTATCTTAACTCGAATTAAGGATTTCCCTTATCTTAGCTACCTTTTCTACACTAAGAACTGACTTGGAGAATCTCTTTCAGCTGTTCTAAAACAAATTCTCTTCTGTTTACAGTCATTTTCACTGAATTATTCATGTTTTCATGTAGTTTCCTATATTCTGCCTTCTGGCCCAAGTATAAGCTTTGCCCACTTTATCAAACAACTTCCTACACACTGTTATGAACTGAGGCAGCTCGGGAACCTTGTCTCTCAACTGTGTGGTAGTGTGTAGTGCTACATTTCAGTGAAGTGTAAGGCTTTCCAAAGCTGCCGAACGTGTTTCTTTCTCTATTTCAATGGTATTCTGCCTTGTATAACACACATTTACCACTCTAGTCTCCTTTAAGTAAAGAATATAGGATTCATACAGTGTTTCATGTGATCTTAACTGGCATTATGGATTTCCCTTATCTTCGCTACCTTTTCTACACTAAGAACTGACTTGGAGATTCTCTTACAGCTGTTCTAAACAAGTTCTCATCTGTTTACAGTCATTTTCAATGAATTATTCATGTTTTCATGTAGTTTCCTATATTCTGCCTTCTGGCCCAAGTATAAGCTTTGCCCACTTTATCAAACAACTTCCTACACACTGTTATGAACTGAGGCAGCTCGGGAACCTTGTCTCTCAACTGTGTGATAGAGTGTAGTGCTACATTTCAGTGAAGTGTAAGGCTTTCCAAAGCTGCCGAACGTGTTTCTTTCTCTATTTCAATGGTATTCTGCCTTGTATAACACACATTTACCACTCTAGTCTCCTTTAAGTAAACAATATAGGATTCATACAGTGTTTGATGTTATCTTAACTCGAATTAAGGATTTCCCTTATCTTAGCTACCTTTTCTACACTAAGAACTGACTTGGAGAATCTCTTTCAGCTGTTCTAAAACAAATTCTCTTCTGTTTACAGTCATTTTCACTGAATTATTCATGTTTTCATGTAGTTTCCTATATTCTGCCTTCTGGCCCAAGTATAAGCTTTGCCCACTTTATCAAACAACTTCCTACACACTGTTATGAACTGAGGCAGCTCGGGAACCTTGTCTCTCAACTGTGTGATAGTGTGTAGTGCTACATTTCAGTGAAGTGTAAGGCTTTCCAAAGCTGCCGAACGTGTTTCTTTCTCTATTTCAATGGTATTCTGCCTTGTATAACACACATTTACCACTCTAGTCTCCTTTAAGTAAAGAATATAGGATTCATACAGTGTTCCATGTGATCTTAACTGGCATTATGGATTTCCCTTATCTTCGCTACCTTTTCTACACTAAGAACTGACTTGGAGATTCTCTTACAGCTGTTCTAAACAAGTTCTCATCTGTTTACAGTCATTTTCAATGAATTATTCATGTTTTCATGTAGTTTCCTATATTCTGCCTTCTGGCCCAAGTATAAGCTTTGCCCACTTTATCAAACAACTTCCTACACACTGTTATGAACTGAGGCAGCTCGGGAACCTTGTCTCTCAACTGTGTGATAGAGTGTAGTGCTACATTTCACTGAAGTGTAAGGCTTTCCAAAGCTGCCGAACGTGTTTCTTTCTCTATTTCAATGGTATTCTGCCTTGTATAACACACATTTACCACTCTAGTCTCCTTTAAGTAAACAATATAGGATTCATACAGTGTTTGATGTTATCTTAACTCGAATTAAGGATTTCCCTTATCTTAGCTACCTTTTCTACACTAAGAACTGACTTGGAGATTCTCTTACAGGTGTTCTAAACAAGTTCTCATCTGTTTACAGTCATTTTCTCTGAATTATCCATGTTTTCATGTAGTTTCCTATATTCTGCCTTCTGGTCCAAGTATAAGCTTTGCCCACTTTATCAAACAACTTCCTACACACTGTTATGAACTGAGGCAGCTCGGGAACCTTGTCTCTCAACTGTGTGATAGAGTGTAGTGCTACATTTCAGTGAAGTGTAAGGCTTTCCAAAGCTGCCGAACGTGTTTCTTTCTCTATTTCAATGGTATTCTGCCTTGTATAACACACATTTACCAGTCTAGTCTCCTTTAAGTAAAGAATATAGGATTCATACAGTGTTTCATGTGATCTTAACTGGCATTATGGATTTCCCTTATCTTTGCTACCTTTTCTACACTAAGAACTGACTTAGAGATTCTCTTTCATCTGTTCCAAACAAGTTCTCATCTGTTTGCAGTCATTTTCTCTGAATTATTCATGTTTTCATGTAGTTTCCTATATTCTGCCTTCTGGCCCAAGTATAAGATTTGCCGACTTTATCAAACAACTTCCTACACACTGTTATGAACTGAGGCAGCTCGGAAACCTTGTCTCTCAACTGTGTGATAGAGTGTAGTGCTACATTTCAGTGAAGTGTAAGGCTTTCCAAAGCTGCCGAACGTGTTTCTTTCTCTATTTCAATGGTATTCTGCCTTGTATAACACACATTTACCACTCTAGTCTCCTTTAAGTAAAGAATATAGGATTCATACAGTGTTTCATGTGATCTTAACTGGCATTATGGATTTCCCTTATCTTCGCTACCTTTTCTACACTAAGAACTGACTTAGAGATTCTCTTTCATCTGTTCTAAACAAGTTCTCATCTGTTTGCAGTCATTTTCTCTGAATTATTCATGTTTTCATGTAGTTTCCTATATTCTGCCTTCTGGCCCAAGTATAAGATTTGCCGACTTTATCAAACAACTTCCTACACACTGTTATGAACTGAGGCAGCTCGGGAACCTTGTCTCTCAACTGTGTGATAGAGTGTAGTGCTACATTTCAGTGAAGTGTAAGGCTTTCCAAAGCTGCCGAACATGTTTCTTTCTCTATTTCAATGGTATTCTGCCTTGTATAACACACATTTACCACTCTAGTCTCCTTTAAGTAATGAATATAGGATTCATACAGTGTTTGATGTTATCTTAACTCGAATTAAGGATTTCCCTTATCTTAGCTACCTTTTCTACACTAAGAACTGACTTGGAGAATCTCTTTCAGCTGTTCTAAAACAAATTCTCTTCTGTTTACAGTCATTTTCACTGAATTATTCATGTTTTCATGTAGTTTCCTATATTCTGCCTTCTGGCCCAAGTATAAGCTTTGCCCACTTTATCAAACAACTTCCTACACACTGTTATGAACTGAGGCAGCTCGGGAACCTTGTCTCTCAACTGTGTGGTAGTGTGTAGTGCTACATTTCAGTGAAGTGTAAGGCTTTCCAAAGCTGCCGAACGTGTTTCTTTCTCTATTTCAATGGTATTCTGCCTTGTATAACACACATTTACCACTCTAGTCTCCTTTAAGTAAAGAATATAGGATTCATACAGTGTTTCATGTGATCTTAACTGGCATTATGGATTTCCCTTATCTTCGCTACCTTTTCTACACTAAGAACTGACTTGGAGATTCTCTTACAGCTGTTCTAAACAAGTTCTCATCTGTTTACAGTCATTTTCAATGAATTATTCATGTTTTCATGTAGTTTCCTATATTCTGCCTTCTGGCCCAAGTATAAGCTTTGCCCACTTTATCAAACAACTTCCTACACACTGTTATGAACTGAGGCAGCTCGGGAACCTTGTCTCTCAACTGTGTGATAGAGTGTAGTGCTACATTTCAGTGAAGTGTAAGGCTTTCCAAAGCTGCCGAACGTGTTTCTTTCTCTATTTCAATGGTATTCTGCCTTGTATAACACACATTTACCACTCTAGTCTCCTTTAAGTAAACAATATAGGATTCATACAGTGTTTGATGTTATCTTAACTCGAATTAAGGATTTCCCTTATCTTAGCTACCTTTTCTACACTAAGAACTGACTTGGAGAATCTCTTTCAGCTGTTCTAAAACAAATTCTCTTCTGTTTACAGTCATTTTCACTGAATTATTCATGTTTTCATGTAGTTTCCTATATTCTGCCTTCTGGCCCAAGTATAAGCTTTGCCCACTTTATCAAACAACTTCCTACACACTGTTATGAACTGAGGCAGCTCGGGAACCTTGTCTCTCAACTGTGTGATAGTGTGTAGTGCTACATTTCAGTGAAGTGTAAGGCTTTCCAAAGCTGCCGAACGTGTTTCTTTCTCTATTTCAATGGTATTCTGCCTTGTATAACACACATTTACCACTCTAGTCTCCTTTAAGTAAAGAATATAGGATTCATACAGTGTTCCATGTGATCTTAACTGGCATTATGGATTTCCCTTATCTTCGCTACCTTTTCTACACTAAGAACTGACTTGGAGATTCTCTTACAGCTGTTCTAAACAAGTTCTCATCTGTTTACAGTCATTTTCAATGAATTATTCATGTTTTCATGTAGTTTCCTATATTCTGCCTTCTGGCCCAAGTATAAGCTTTGCCCACTTTATCAAACAACTTCCTACACACTGTTATGAACTGAGGCAGCTCGGGAACCTTGTCTCTCAACTGTGTGATAGAGTGTAGTGCTACATTTCACTGAAGTGTAAGGCTTTCCAAAGCTGCCGAACGTGTTTCTTTCTCTATTTCAATGGTATTCTGCCTTGTATAACACACATTTACCACTCTAGTCTCCTTTAAGTAAACAATATAGGATTCATACAGTGTTTGATGTTATCTTAACTCGAATTAAGGATTTCCCTTATCTTAGCTACCTTTTCTACACTAAGAACTGACTTGGAGATTCTCTTACAGGTGTTCTAAACAAGTTCTCATCTGTTTACAGTCATTTTCTCTGAATTATCCATGTTTTCATGTAGTTTCCTATATTCTGCCTTCTGGTCCAAGTATAAGCTTTGCCCACTTTATCAAACAACTTCCTACACACTGTTATGAACTGAGGCAGCTCGGGAACCTTGTCTCTCAACTGTGTGATAGAGTGTAGTGCTACATTTCAGTGAAGTGTAAGGCTTTCCAAAGCTGCCGAACGTGTTTCTTTCTCTATTTCAATGGTATTCTGCCTTGTATAACACACATTTACCAGTCTAGTCTCCTTTAAGTAAAGAATATAGGATTCATACAGTGTTTCATGTGATCTTAACTGGCATTATGGATTTCCCTTATCTTTGCTACCTTTTCTACACTAAGAACTGACTTAGAGATTCTCTTTCATCTGTTCCAAACAAGTTCTCATCTGTTTGCAGTCATTTTCTCTGAATTATTCATGTTTTCATGTAGTTTCCTATATTCTGCCTTCTGGCCCAAGTATAAGATTTGCCGACTTTATCAAACAACTTCCTACACACTGTTATGAACTGAGGCAGCTCGGAAACCTTGTCTCTCAACTGTGTGATAGAGTGTAGTGCTACATTTCAGTGAAGTGTAAGGCTTTCCAAAGCTGCCGAACGTGTTTCTTTCTCTATTTCAATGGTATTCTGCCTTGTATAACACACATTTACCACTCTAGTCTCCTTTAAGTAAAGAATATAGGATTCATACAGTGTTTCATGTGATCTTAACTGGCATTATGGATTTCCCTTATCTTCGCTACCTTTTCTACACTAAGAACTGACTTAGAGATTCTCTTTCATCTGTTCTAAACAAGTTCTCATCTGTTTGCAGTCATTTTCTCTGAATTATTCATGTTTTCATGTAGTTTCCTATATTCTGCCTTCTGGCCCAAGTATAAGATTTGCCGACTTTATCAAACAACTTCCTACACACTGTTATGAACTGAGGCAGCTCGGGAACCTTGTCTCTCAACTGTGTGATAGAGTGTAGTGCTACATTTCAGTGAAGTGTAAGGCTTTCCAAAGCTGCCGAACATGTTTCTTTCTCTATTTCAATGGTATTCTGCCTTGTATAACACACATTTACCACTCTAGTCTCCTTTAAGTAATGAATATAGGATTCATACAGTGTTTGATGTTATCTTAACTCGAATTAAGGATTTCCCTTATCTTAGCTACCTTTTCTACACTAAGAACTGACTTGGAGAATCTCTTTCAGCTGTTCTAAAACAAATTCTCTTCTGTTTACAGTCATTTTCACTGAATTATTCATGTTTTCATGTAGTTTCCTATATTCTGCCTTCTGGCCCAAGTATAAGCTTTGCCCACTTTATCAAACAACTTCCTACACACTGTTATGAACTGAGGCAGCTCGGGAACCTTGTCTCTCAACTGTGTGGTAGTGTGTAGTGCTACATTTCAGTGAAGTGTAAGGCTTTCCAAAGCTGCCGAACGTGTTTCTTTCTCTATTTCAATGGTATTCTGCCTTGTATAACACACATTTACCACTCTAGTCTCCTTTAAGTAAAGAATATAGGATTCATACAGTGTTTCATGTGATCTTAACTGGCATTATGGATTTCCCTTATCTTCGCTACCTTTTCTACACTAAGAACTGACTTGGAGATTCTCTTACAGCTGTTCTAAACAAGTTCTCATCTGTTTACAGTCATTTTCAATGAATTATTCATGTTTTCATGTAGTTTCCTATATTCTGCCTTCTGGCCCAAGTATAAGCTTTGCCCACTTTATCAAACAACTTCCTACACACTGTTATGAACTGAGGCAGCTCGGGAACCTTGTCTCTCAACTGTGTGATAGAGTGTAGTGCTACATTTCAGTGAAGTGTAAGGCTTTCCAAAGCTGCCGAACGTGTTTCTTTCTCTATTTCAATGGTATTCTGCCTTGTATAACACACATTTACCACTCTAGTCTCCTTTAAGTAAACAATATAGGATTCATACAGTGTTTCATGTGATCTTAACTGGCATTATGGATTTCCCTTATCTTCGCTACCTTTTCTACACTAAGAACTGACTTGGAGATTCTCTTACAGCTGTTCTAAACAAGTTCTCATCTGTTTACAGTCATTTTCAATGAATTATTCATGTTTTCATGTAGTTTCCTATATTCTGCCTTCTGGCCCAAGTATAAGCTTTGCCCACTTTATCAAACAACTTCCTACACACTGTTATGAACTGAGGCAGCTCGGGAACCTTGTCTCTCAACTGTGTGATAGAGTGTAGTGCTAAATTTCAGTGAAGTGTAAGGCTTTCCAAAGCTGCCGAACGTGTTTCTTTCTCTATTTCAATGGTATTCTGCCTTGTATAACACACATTTACCACTCTAGTCTCCTTTAAGTAAACAATATAGGATTCATACAGTGTTTGATGTTATCTTAACTCGAATTAAGGATTTCCCTTATCTTAGCTACCTTTTCTACACTAAGAACTGACTTGGAGATTCTCTTACAGGTGTTCTAAACAAGTTCTCATCTGTTTACAGTCATTTTCAATGAATTATTCATGTTTTCATGTAGTTTCCTATATTCTGCCTTCTGGCCCAAGTATAAGCTTTGCCCACTTTATCAAACAACTTCCTACACACTGTTATGAACTGAGGCAGCTCGGGAACCTTGTCTCTCAATTGTGTGATAGAGTGTAGTGCTACATTTCAGTGAAGTGTAAGGCTTTCCAAAGCTGCCGAACATGTTTCTTTCTCTATTTCAATGGTATTCTGCCTTGTATAACACACATTTACCACTCTAGTCTCCTTTAAGTAATGAATATAGGATTCATACAGTGTTTGATGTTATCTTAACTCGAATTAAGGATTTCCCTTATCTTAGCTACCTTTTCTACACTAAGAACTGACTTGGAGAATCTCTTTCAGCTGTTCTAAAACAAATTCTCTTCTGTTTACAGTCATTTTCACTGAATTATTCATGTTTTCATGTAGTTTCCTATATTCTGCCTTCTGGCCCAAGTATAAGCTTTGCCCAATTTATCAAACAACTTCCTACACACTGTTATGAACTGAGGCAGCTCGGGAACCTTGTCTCTCAACTGTGTGATAGAGTGTAGTGCTACATTTCAGTGAAGTGTAAGGCTTTCCAAAGCTGCCGAACGTGTTTCTTTCTCTATTTCAATGGTATTCTGCCTTGTATAACACACATTTACCAGTCTAGTCTCCTTTAAGTAAAGAATATAGGATTCATACAGTGTTTCATGTGATCTTAACTGGCATTATGGATTTCCCTTATCTTCGCTACCTTTTCTACACTAAGAACTGACTTAGAGATTCTCTTTCATCTGTTCCAAACAAGTTCTCATCTGTTTGCAGTCATTTTCTCTGAATTATTCATGTTTTCATGTAGTTTCCTATATTCTGCCTTCTGGCCCAAGTATAAGATTTGCCGACTTTATCAAACAACTTCCTACACACTGTTATGAACTGAGGCAGCTCGGAAACCTTGTCTCTCAACTGTGTGATAGAGTGTAGTGCTACATTTCAGTGAAGTGTAAGGCTTTCCAAAGCTGCCGAACGTGTTTCTTTCTCTATTTCAATGGTATTCTGCCTTGTATAACACACATTTACCACTCTAGTCTCCTTTAAGTAAAGAATATAGGATTCATACAGTGTTTCATGTGATCTTAACTGGCATTATGGATTTCCCTTATCTTCGCTACCTTTTCTACACTAAGAACTGACTTAGAGATTCTCTTTCATCTGTTCTAAACAAGTTCTCATCTGTTTGCAGTCATTTTCTCTGAATTATTCATGTTTTCATGTAGTTTCCTATATTCTGCCTTCTGGCCCAAGTATAAGATTTGCCGACTTTATCAAACAACTTCCTACACACTGTTATGAACTGAGGCAGCTCGGGAACCTTGTCTCTCAACTGTGTGATAGAGTGTAGTGCTACATTTCAGTGAAGTGTAAGGCTTTCCAAAGCTGCCGAACATGTTTCTTTCTCTATTTCAATGGTATTCTGCCTTGTATAACACACATTTACCACTCTAGTCTCCTTTAAGTAATGAATATAGGATTCATACAGTGTTTGATGTTATCTTAACTCGAATTAAGGATTTCCCTTATCTTAGCTACCTTTTCTACACTAAGAACTGACTTGGAGAATCTCTTTCAGCTGTTCTAAAACAAATTCTCTTCTGTTTACAGTCATTTTCACTGAATTATTCATGTTTTCATGTAGTTTCCTATATTCTGCCTTCTGGCCCAAGTATAAGCTTTGCCCACTTTATCAAACAACTTCCTACACACTGTTATGAACTGAGGCAGCTCGGGAACCTTGTCTCTCAACTGTGTGATAGAGTGTAGTGCTACATTTCAGTGAAGTGTAAGGCTTTCCAAAGCTGCCGAACGTGTTTCTTTCTCTATTTCAATGGTATTCTGCCTTGTATAACACACATTTACCAGTCTAGTCTCCTTTAAGTAAAGAATATAGGATTCATACAGTGTTTCATGTGATCTTAACTGGCATTATGGATTTCCCTTATCTTCGCTACCTTTTCTACACTAAGAACTGACTTAGAGATTCTCTTTCATCTGTTCCAAACAAGTTCTCATCTGTTTGCAGTCATTTTCTCTGAATTATTCATGTTTTCATGTAGTTTCCTATATTCTGCCTTCTGGCCCAAGTATAAGATTTGCCGACTTTATCAAACAACTTCCTACACACTGTTATGAACTGAGGCAGCTCGGAAACCTTGTCTCTCAACTGTGTGATAGAGTGTAGTGCTACATTTCAGTGAAGTGTAAGGCTTTCCAAAGCTGCCGAACGTGTTTCTTTCTCTATTTCAATGGTATTCTGCCTTGTATAACACACATTTACCACTCTAGTCTCCTTTAAGTAAAGAATATAGGATTCATACAGTGTTTCATGTGATCTTAACTGGCATTATGGATTTCCCTTATCTTAGCTACCTTTTCTACACTAAGAACTGACTTAGAGATTCTCTTTCATCTGTTCTAAACAAGTTCTCATCTGTTTGCAGTCATTTTCTCTGAATTTTCATGTTTTCATGTAGTTTCCTATATTCTGCCTTCTGGCCCAAGTATAAGATTTGCCGACTTTATCAAACAACTTCCTACACACTGTTATGAACTGAGGCAGCTCGGGAACCTTGTCTCTCAACTGTGTGATAGAGTGTAGTGCTACATTTCAGTGAAGTGTAAGGCTTTCCAAAGCTGCCGAACATGTTTCTTTCTCTATTTCAATGGTATTCTGCCTTGTATAACACACATTTACCACTCTAGTCTCCTTTAAGTAATGAATATAGGATTCATACAGTGTTTGATGTTATCTTAACTCGAATTAAGGATTTCCCTTATCTTAGCTACCTTTTCTACACTAAGAACTGACTTGGAGAATCTCTTTCAGCTGTTCTAAAACAAATTCTCTTCTGTTTACAGTCATTTTCACTGAATTATTCATGTTTTCATGTAGTTTCCTATATTCTGCCTTCTGGCCCAAGTATAAGCTTTGCCCACTTTATCAAACAACTTCCTACACACTGTTATGAACTGAGGCAGCTCGGGAACCTTGTCTCTCAACTGTGTGATAGTGTGTAGTGCTACATTTCAGTGAAGTGTAAGGCTTTCCAAAGCTGCCGAACGTGTTTCTTTCTCTATTTCAATGGTATTCTGCCTTGTATAACACACATTTACCACTCTAGTCTCCTTTAAGTAAAGAATATAGGATTCATACAGTGTTCCATGTGATCTTAACTGGCATTATGGATTTCCCTTATCTTCGCTACCTTTTCTACACTAAGAACTGACTTGGAGATTCTCTTACAGCTGTTCTAAACAAGTTCTCATCTGTTTACAGTCATTTTCAATGAATTATTCATGTTTTCATGTAGTTTCCTATATTCTGCCTTCTGGCCCAAGTATAAGCTTTGCCCACTTTATCAAACAACTTCCTACACACTGTTATGAACTGAGGCAGCTCGGGAACCTTGTCTCTCAACTGTGTGATAGAGTGTAGTGCTACATTTCACTGAAGTGTAAGGCTTTCCAAAGCTGCCGAACGTGTTTCTTTCTCTATTTCAATGGTATTCTGCCTTGTATAACACACATTTACCACTCTAGTCTCCTTTAAGTAAACAATATAGGATTCATACAGTGTTTGATGTTATCTTAACTCGAATTAAGGATTTCCCTTATCTTAGCTACCTTTTCTACACTAAGAACTGACTTGGAGATTCTCTTACAGGTGTTCTAAACAAGTTCTCATCTGTTTACAGTCATTTTCAATGAATTATTCATGTTTTCATGTAGTTTCCTATATTCTGCCTTCTGGCCCAAGTATAAGCTTTGCCCACTTTATCAAACAACTTCCTACACACTGTTATGAACTGAGGCAGCTCGGGAACCTTGTCTCTCAATTGTGTGATAGAGTGTAGTGCTACATTTCAGTGAAGTGTAAGGCTTTCCAAAGCTGCCGAACATGTTTCTTTCTCTATTTCAATGGTATTCTGCCTTGTATAACACACATTTACCACTCTAGTCTCCTTTAAGTAATGAATATAGGATTCATACAGTGTTTGATGTTATCTTAACTCGAATTAAGGATTTCCCTTATCTTAGCTACCTTTTCTACACTAAGAACTGACTTGGAGAATCTCTTTCAGCTGTTCTAAAACAAATTCTCTTCTGTTTACAGTCATTTTCACTGAATTATTCATGTTTTCATGTAGTTTCCTATATTCTGCCTTCTGGCCCAAGTATAAGCTTTGCCCACTTTATCAAACAACTTCCTACACACTGTTATGAACTGAGGCAGCTCGGGAACCTTGTCTCTCAACTGTGTGATAGAGTGTAGTGCTACATTTCAGTGAAGTGTAAGGCTTTCCAAAGCTGCCGAACGTGTTTCTTTCTCTATTTCAATGGTATTCTGCCTTGTATAACACACATTTACCAGTCTAGTCTCCTTTAAGTAAAGAATATAGGATTCATACAGTGTTTCATGTGATCTTAACTGGCATTATGGATTTCCCTTATCTTCGCTACCTTTTCTACACTAAGAACTGACTTAGAGATTCTCTTTCATCTGTTCCAAACAAGTTCTCATCTGTTTGCAGTCATTTTCTCTGAATTATTCATGTTTTCATGTAGTTTCCTATATTCTGCCTTCTGGCCCAAGTATAAGATTTGCCGACTTTATCAAACAACTTCCTACACACTGTTATGAACTGAGGCAGCTCGGAAACCTTGTCTCTCAACTGTGTGATAGAGTGTAGTGCTACATTTCAGTGAAGTGTAAGGCTTTCCAAAGCTGCCGAACGTGTTTCTTTCTCTATTTCAATGGTATTCTGCCTTGTATAACACACATTTACCACTCTAGTCTCCTTTAAGTAAAGAATATAGGATTCATACAGTGTTCCATGTGATCTTAACTGGCATTATGGATTTCCCTTATCTTCGCTACCTTTTCTACACTAAGAACTGACTTGGAGATTCTCTTACAGCTGTTCTAAACAAGTTCTCATCTGTTTACAGTCATTTTCAATGAATTATTCATGTTTTCATGTAGTTTCCTATATTCTGCCTTCTGGCCCAAGTATAAGCTTTGCCCACTTTATCAAACAACTTCCTACACACTGTTATGAACTGAGGCAGCTCGGGAACCTTGTCTCTCAACTGTGTGATAGAGTGTAGTGCTACATTTCAGTGAAGTGTAAGGCTTTCCAAAGCTGCCGAACGTGTTTCTTTCTCTATTTCAATGGTATTCTGCCTTGTATAACACACATTTACCACTCTAGTCTCCTTTAAGTAAACAATATAGGATTCATACAGTGTTTGATGTTATCTTAACTCGAATTAAGGATTTCCCTTATCTTAGCTACCTTTTCTACACTAAGAACTGACTTGGAGATTCTCTTACAGGTGTTCTAAACAAGTTCTCATCTGTTTACAGTCATTTTCAATGAATTATTCATGTTTTCATGTAGTTTCCTATATTCTGCCTTCTGGCCCAAGTATAAGCTTTGCCCACTTTATCAAACAACTTCCTACACACTGTTATGAACTGAGGCAGCTCGGGAACCTTGTCTCTCAATTGTGTGATAGAGTGTAGTGCTACATTTCAGTGAAGTGTAAGGCTTTCCAAAGCTGCCGAACATGTTTCTTTCTCTATTTCAATGGTATTCTGCCTTGTATAACACACATTTACCACTCTAGTCTCCTTTAAGTAATGAATATAGGATTCATACAGTGTTTGATGTTATCTTAACTCGAATTAAGGATTTCCCTTATCTTAGCTACCTTTTCTACACTAAGAACTGACTTGGAGAATCTCTTTCAGCTGTTCAAAAACAAATTCTCTTCTGTTTACAGTCATTTTCACTGAATTATTCATGTTTTCATGTAGTTTCCTATATTCTGCCTTCTGGCCCAAGTATAAGCTTTGCCCACTTTATCAAACAACTTCCTACACACTGTTATGAACTGAGGCAGCTCGGGAACCTTGTCTCTCAACTGTGTGATAGAGTGTAGTGCTACATTTCAGTGAAGTGTAAGGCTTTCCAAAGCTGCCGAACGTGTTTCTTTCTCTATTTCAATGGTATTCTGCCTTGTATAACACACATTTACCAGTCTAGTCTCCTTTAAGTAAAGAATATAGGATTCATACAGTGTTTCATGTGATCTTAACTGGCATTATGGATTTCCCTTATCTTCGCTACCTTTTCTACACTAAGAACTGACTTAGAGATTCTCTTTCATCTGTTCCAAACAAGTTCTCATCTGTTTGCAGTCATTTTCTCTGAATTATTCATGTTTTCATGTAGTTTCCTATATTCTGCCTTCTGGCCCAAGTATAAGATTTGCCGACTTTATCAAACAACTTCCTACACACTGTTATGAACTGAGGCAGCTCGGAAACCTTGTCTCTCAACTGTGTGATAGAGTGTAGTGCTACATTTCAGTGAAGTGTAAGGCTTTCCAAAGCTGCCGAACGTGTTTCTTTCTCTATTTCAATGGTATTCTGCCTTGTATAACACACATTTACCACTCTAGTCTCCTTTAAGTAAAGAATATAGGATTCATACAGTGTTTCATGTGATCTTAACTGGCATTATGGATTTCCCTTATCTTCGCTACCTTTTCTACACTAAGAACTGACTTAGAGATTCTCTTTCATCTGTTCCAAACAAGTTCTCATCTGTTTGCAGTCATTTTCTCTGAATTATTCATGTTTTCATGTAGTTTCCTATATTCTGCCTTCTGGCCCAAGTATAAGATTTGCCGACTTTATCAAACAACTTCCTACACACTGTTATGAACTGAGGCAGCTCGGAAACCTTGTCTCTCAACTGTGTGATAGAGTGTAGTGCTACATTTCAGTGAAGTGTAAGGCTTTCCAAAGCTGCCGAACGTGTTTCTTTCTCTATTTCAATGGTATTCTGCCTTGTATAACACACATTTACCACTCTAGTCTCCTTTAAGTAAAGAATATAGGATTCATACAGTGTTTCATGTGATCTTAACTGGCATTATGGATTTCCCTTATCTTCGCTACCTTTTCTACACTAAGAACTGACTTAGAGATTCTCTTTCATCTGTTCTAAACAAGTTCTCATCTGTTTGCAGTCATTTTCTCTGAATTATTCATGTTTTCATGTAGTTTCCTATATTCTGCCTTCTGGCCCAAGTATAAGATTTGCCGACTTTATCAAACAACTTCCTACACACTGTTATGAACTGAGGCAGCTCGGGAACCTTGTCTCTCAACTGTGTGATAGAGTGTAGTGCTACATTTCAGTGAAGTGTAAGGCTTTCCAAAGCTGCCGAACATGTTTCTTTCTCTATTTCAATGGTATTCTGCCTTGTATAACACACATTTACCACTCTAGTCTCCTTTAAGTAATGAATATAGGATTCATACAGTGTTTGATGTTATCTTAACTCGAATTAAGGATTTCCCTTATCTTAGCTACCTTTTCTACACTAAGAACTGACTTGGAGAATCTCTTTCAGCTGTTCTAAAACAAATTCTCTTCTGTTTACAGTCATTTTCACTGAATTATTCATGTTTTCATGTAGTTTCCTATATTCTGCCTTCTGGCCCAAGTATAAGCTTTGCCCACTTTATCAAACAACTTCCTACACACTGTTATGAACTGAGGCAGCTCGGGAACCTTGTCTCTCAACTGTGTGATAGTGTGTAGTGCTACATTTCAGTGAAGTGTAAGGCTTTCCAAAGCTGCCGAACGTGTTTCTTTCTCTATTTCAATGGTATTCTGCCTTGTATAACACACATTTACCACTCTAGTCTCCTTTAAGTAAAGAATATAGGATTCATACAGTGTTCCATGTGATCTTAACTGGCATTATGGATTTCCCTTATCTTCGCTACCTTTTCTACACTAAGAACTGACTTGGAGATTCTCTTACAGCTGTTCTAAACAAGTTCTCATCTGTTTACAGTCATTTTCAATGAATTATTCATGTTTTCATGTAGTTTCCTATATTCTGCCTTCTGGCCCAAGTATAAGCTTTGCCCACTTTATCAAACAACTTCCTACACACTGTTATGAACTGAGGCAGCTCGGGAACCTTGTCTCTCAACTGTGTGATAGAGTGTAGTGCTACATTTCACTGAAGTGTAAGGCTTTCCAAAGCTGCCGAACGTGTTTCTTTCTCTATTTCAATGGTATTCTGCCTTGTATAACACACATTTACCACTCTAGTCTCCTTTAAGTAAACAATATAGGATTCATACAGTGTTTGATGTTATCTTAACTCGAATTAAGGATTTCCCTTATCTTAGCTACCTTTTCTACACTAAGAACTGACTTGGAGATTCTCTTACAGGTGTTCTAAACAAGTTCTCATCTGTTTACAGTCATTTTCAATGAATTATTCATGTTTTCATGTAGTTTCCTATATTCTGCCTTCTGGCCCAAGTATAAGCTTTGCCCACTTTATCAAACAACTTCCTACACACTGTTATGAACTGAGGCAGCTCGGGAACCTTGTCTCTCAATTGTGTGATAGAGTGTAGTGCTACATTTCAGTGAAGTGTAAGGCTTTCCAAAGCTGCCGAACATGTTTCTTTCTCTATTTCAATGGTATTCTGCCTTGTATAACACACATTTACCACTCTAGTCTCCTTTAAGTAATGAATATAGGATTCATACAGTGTTTGATGTTATCTTAACTCGAATTAAGGATTTCCCTTATCTTAGCTACCTTTTCTACACTAAGAACTGACTTGGAGAATCTCTTTCAGCTGTTCTAAAACAAATTCTCTTCTGTTTACAGTCATTTTCACTGAATTATTCATGTTTTCATGTAGTTTCCTATATTCTGCCTTCTGGCCCAAGTATAAGATTTGCCGACTTTATCAAACAACTTCCTACACACTGTTATGAACTGAGGCAGCTCGGAAACCTTGTCTCTCAACTGTGTGATAGAGTGTAGTGCTACATTTCAGTGAAGTGTAAGGCTTTCCAAAGCTGCCGAACGTGTTTCTTTCTCTATTTCAATGGTATTCTGCCTTGTATAACACACATTTACCACTCTAGTCTCCTTTAAGTAAAGAATATAGGATTCATACAGTGTTTCATGTGATCTTAACTGGCATTATGGATTTCCCTTATCTTCGCTACCTTTTCTACACTAAGAACTGACTTAGAGATTCTCTTTCATCTGTTCCAAACAAGTTCTCATCTGTTTGCAGTCATTTTCTCTGAATTATTCATGTTTTCATGTAGTTTCCTATATTCTGCCTTCTGGCCCAAGTATAAGATTTGCCGACTTTATCAAACAACTTCCTACACACTGTTATGAACTGAGGCAGCTCGGAAACCTTGTCTCTCAACTGTGTGATAGAGTGTAGTGCTACATTTCAGTGAAGTGTAAGGCTTTCCAAAGCTGCCGAACGTGTTTCTTTCTCTATTTCAATGGTATTCTGCCTTGTATAACACACATTTACCAGTCTAGTCTCCTTTAAGTAAAGAATATAGGATTCATACAGTGTTTCATGTGATCTTAACTGGCATTATGGATTTCCCTTATCTTCGCTACCTTTTCTACACTAAGAACTGACTTAGAGATTCTCTTTCATCTGTTCCAAACAAGTTCTCATCTGTTTGCAGTCATTTTCTCTGAATTATTCATGTTTTCATGTAGTTTCCTATATTCTGCCTTCTGGCCCAAGTATAAGATTTGCCGACTTTATCAAACAACTTCCTACACACTGTTATGAACTGAGGCAGCTCGGAAACCTTGTCTCTCAACTGTGTGATAGAGTGTAGTGCTACATTTCAGTGAAGTGTAAGGCTTTCCAAAGCTGCCGAACGTGTTTCTTTCTCTATTTCAATGGTATTCTGCCTTGTATAACACACATTTACCACTCTAGTCTCCTTTAAGTAAAGAATATAGGATTCATACAGTGTTCCATGTGATCTTAACTGGCATTATGGATTTCCCTTATCTTCGCTACCTTTTCTACACTAAGAACTGACTTGGAGATTCTCTTACAGCTGTTCTAAACAAGTTCTCATCTGTTTACAGTCATTTTCAATGAATTATTCATGTTTTCATGTAGTTTCCTATATTCTGCCTTCTGGCCCAAGTATAAGCTTTGCCCACTTTATCAAACAACTTCCTACACACTGTTATGAACTGAGGCAGCTCGGGAACCTTGTCTCTCAACTGTGTGATAGAGTGTAGTGCTACATTTCAGTGAAGTGTAAGGCTTTCCAAAGCTGCCGAACGTGTTTCTTTCTCTATTTCAATGGTATTCTGCCTTGTATAACACACATTTACCACTCTAGTCTCCTTTAAGTAAACAATATAGGATTCATACAGTGTTTGATGTTATCTTAACTCGAATTAAGGATTTCCCTTATCTTAGCTACCTTTTCTACACTAAGAACTGACTTGGAGATTCTCTTACAGGTGTTCTAAACAAGTTCTCATCTGTTTACAGTCATTTTCAATGAATTATTCATGTTTTCATGTAGTTTCCTATATTCTGCCTTCTGGCCCAAGTATAAGCTTTGCCCACTTTATCAAACAACTTCCTACACACTGTTATGAACTGAGGCAGCTCGGGAACCTTGTCTCTCAACTGTGTGATAGAGTGTAGTGCTACATTTCAGTGAAGTGTAAGGCTTTCCAAAGCTGCCGAACGTGTTTCTTTCTCTATTTCAATGGTATTCTGCCTTGTATAACACACATTTACCACTCTAGTCTCCTTTAAGTAAAGAATATAGGATTCATACAGTGTTTCATGTGATCTTAACTGGCATTATGGATTTCCCTTATCTTCGCTACCTTTTTTACACTAAGAACTGACTTGGAGATTCTCTTACAGCTGTTCTAAACAAGTTCTCATCTGTTTACAGTCATTTTCAATGAATTATTCATGTTTTCATGTAGTTTCCTATATTCTGCCTTCTGGCCCAAGTATAAGCTTTGCCCACTTTATCAAACAACTTCCTACACACTGTTATGAACTGAGGCAGCTCGGGAACCTTGTCTCTCAACTGTGTGATAGAGTGTAGTGCTACATTTCAGTGAAGTGTAAGGCTTTCCAAAGCTGCCGAACGTGTTTCTTTCTCTATTTCAATGGTATTCTGCCTTGTATAACACACATTTACCAGTCTAGTCTCCTTTAAGTAAAGAATATAGGATTCATACAGTGTTTCATGTGATCTTAACTGGCATTATGGATTTCCCTTATCTTCGCTACCTTTTCTACACTAAGAACTGACTTAGAGATTCTCTTTCATCTGTTCCAAACAAGTTCTCATCTGTTTGCAGTCATTTTCTCTGAATTATTCATGTTTTCATGTAGTTTCCTATATTCTGCCTTCTGGCCCAAGTATAAGATTTGCCGACTTTATCAAACAACTTCCTACACACTGTTATGAACTGAGGCAGCTCGGAAACCTTGTCTCTCAACTGTGTGATAGAGTGTAGTGCTACATTTCAGTGAAGTGTAAGGCTTTCCAAAGCTGCCGAACGTGTTTCTTTCTCTATTTCAATGGTATTCTGCCTTGTATAACACACATTTACCACTCTAGTCTCCTTTAAGTAAAGAATATAGGATTCATACAGTGTTTCATGTGATCTTAACTGGCATTATGGATTTCCCTTATCTTCGCTACCTTTTCTACACTAAGAACTGACTTAGAGATTCTCTTTCATCTGTTCTAAACAAGTTCTCATCTGTTTGCAGTCATTTTCTCTGAATTATTCATGTTTTCATGTAGTTTCCTATATTCTGCCTTCTGGCCCAAGTATAAGATTTGCCGACTTTATCAAACAACTTCCTACACACTGTTATGAACTGAGGCAGCTCGGGAACCTTGTCTCTCAACTGTGTGATAGAGTGTAGTGCTACATTTCAGTGAAGTGTAAGGCTTTCCAAAGCTGCCGAACATGTTTCTTTCTCTATTTCAATGGTATTCTGCCTTGTATAACACACATTTACCACTCTAGTCTCCTTTAAGTAATGAATATAGGATTCATACAGTGTTTGATGTTATCTTAACTCGAATTAAGGATTTCCCTTATCTTAGCTACCTTTTCTACACTAAGAACTGACTTGGAGAATCTCTTTCAGCTGTTCTAAAACAAATTCTCTTCTGTTTACAGTCATTTTCACTGAATTATTCATGTTTTCATGTAGTTTCCTATATTCTGCCTTCTGGCCCAAGTATAAGCTTTGCCCACTTTATCAAACAACTTCCTACACACTGTTATGAACTGAGGCAGCTCGGGAACCTTGTCTCTCAACTGTGTGATAGTGTGTAGTGCTACATTTCAGTGAAGTGTAAGGCTTTCCAAAGCTGCCGAACGTGTTTCTTTCTCTATTTCAATGGTATTCTGCCTTGTATAACACACATTTACCACTCTAGTCTCCTTTAAGTAAAGAATATAGGATTCATACAGTGTTTCATGTGATCTTAACTGGCATTATGGATTTCCCTTATCTTCGCTACCTTTTCTACACTAAGAACTGACTTGGAGATTCTCTTACAGCTGTTCTAAACAAGTTCTCATCTGTTTACAGTCATTTTCAATGAATTATTCATGTTTTCATGTAGTTTCCTATATTCTGCCTTCTAGCCCAAGTATAAGCTTTGCCCACTTTATCAAACAACTTCCTACACACTGTTATGAACTGAGGCAGCTCGGGAACCTTGTCTCTCAACTGTGTGATAGAGTGTAGTGCTACATTTCAGTGAAGTGTAAGGCTTTCCAAAGCTGCCGAACATGTTTCTTTCTCTATTTCAATGGTATTCTGCCTTGTATAACACACATTTACCACTCTAGTCTCCTTTAAGTAATGAATATAGGATTCATACAGTGTTTGATGTTATCTTAACTCGAATTAAGGATTTCCCTTATCTTAGCTACCTTTTCTACACTAAGAACTGACTTGGAGAATCTCTTTCAGCTGTTCTAAAACAAATTCTCTTCTGTTTACAGTCATTTTCACTGAATTATTCATGTTTTCATGTAGTTTCCTATATTCTGCCTTCTGGCCCAAGTATAAGCTTTGCCCACTTTATCAAACAACTTCCTACACACTGTTATGAACTGAGGCAGCTCGGGAACCTTGTCTCTCAACTGTGTGATAGTGTGTAGTGCTACATTTCAGTGAAGTGTAAGGCTTTCCAAAGCTGCCGAACGTGTTTCTTTCTCTATTTCAATGGTATTCTGCCTTGTATAACACACATTTACCACTCTAGTCTCCTTTAAGTAAAGAATATAGGATTCATACAGTGTTTCATGTGATCTTAACTGGCATTATGGATTTCCCTTATCTTCGCTACCTTTTCTACACTAAGAACTGACTTGGAGATTCTCTTACAGCTGTTCTAAACAAGTTCTCATCTGTTTACAGTCATTTTCAATGAATTATTCATGTTTTCATGTAGTTTCCTATATTCTGCCTTCTGGCCCAAGTATAAGCTTTGCCCACTTTATCAAACAACTTCCTACACACTGTTATGAACTGAGGCAGCTCGGGAACCTTGTCTCTCAACTGTGTGATAGAGTGTAGTGCTACATTTCAGTGAAGTGTAAGGCTTTCCAAAGCTGCCGAACGTGTTTCTTTCTCTATTTCAATGGTATTCTGCCTTGTATAACACACATTTACCAGTCTAGTCTCCTTTAAGTAAAGAATATAGGATTCATACAGTGTTTCATGTGATCTTAACTGGCATTATGGATTTCCCTTATCTTCGCTACCTTTTCTACACTAAGAACTGACTTAGAGATTCTCTTTCATCTGTTCCAAACAAGTTCTCATCTGTTTGCAGTCATTTTCTCTGAATTATTCATGTTTTCATGTAGTTTCCTATATTCTGCCTTCTGGCCCAAGTATAAGATTTGCCGACTTTATCAAACAACTTCCTACACACTGTTATGAACTGAGGCAGCTCGGAAACCTTGTCTCTCAACTGTGTGATAGAGTGTAGTGCTACATTTCAGTGAAGTGTAAGGCTTTCCAAAGCTGCCGAACGTGTTTCTTTCTCTATTTCAATGGTATTCTGCCTTGTATAACACACATTTACCACTCTAGTCTCCTTTAAGTAAAGAATATAGGATTCATACAGTGTTTCATGTGATCTTAACTGGCATTATGGATTTCCCTTATCTTCGCTACCTTTTCTACACTAAGAACTGACTTAGAGATTCTCTTTCATCTGTTCTAAACAAGTTCTCATCTGTTTGCAGTCATTTTCTCTGAATTATTCATGTTTTCATGTAGTTTCCTATATTCTGCCTTCTGGCCCAAGTATAAGATTTGCCCACTTTATCAAACAACTTCCTACACACTGTTATGAACTGAGGCAGCTCGGGAACCTTGTCTCTCAACTGTGTGATAGAGTGTAGTGCTACATTTCAGTGAAGTGTAAGGCTTTCCAAAGCTGCCGAACGTGTTTCTTTCTCTATTTCAATGGTATTCTGCCTTGTATAACACACATTTACCACTCTAGTCTCCTTTAAGTAAAGAATATAGGATTCATACAGTGTTTCATGTGATCTTAACTGGCATTATGGATTTCCCTTATCTTCGCTACCTTTTCTACACTAAGAACTGACTTAGAGATTCTCTTTCATCTGTTCTAAACAAGTTCTCATCTGTTTGCAGTCATTTTCTCTGAATTATTCATGTTTTCATGTAGTTTCCTATATTCTGCCTTCTGGCCCAAGTATAAGATTTGCCCACTTTATCAAACAACTTCCTACACACTGTTATGAACTGAGGCAGCTCGGGAACCTTGTCTCTCAACTGTGTGATAGAGTGTAGTGCTACATTTCAGTGAAGTGTAAGGCTTTCCAAAGCTGCCGAACATGTTTCTTTCTCTATTACAATGGTATTCTGCCTTGTATAACACACATTTACCACTCTAGTCTCCTTTAAGTAATGAATATAGGATTCATACAGTGTTTGATGTTATCTTAACTCGAATTAAGGATTTCCCTTATCTTAGCTACCTTTTCTACACTAAGAACTGACTTGGAGAATCTCTTTCAGCTGTTCTAAAACAAATTCTCTTCTGTTTACAGTCATTTTCACTGAATTATTCATGTTTTCATGTAGTTTCCTATATTCTGCCTTCTGGCCCAAGTATAAGCTTTGCCCACTTTATCAAACAACTTCCTACACACTGTTATGAACTGAGGCAGCTCGGGAACCTTGTCTCTCAACTGTGTGATAGTGTGTAGTGCTACATTTCAGTGAAGTGTAAGGCTTTCCAAAGCTGCCGAACGTGTTTCTTTCTCTATTTCAATGGTATTCTGCCTTGTATAACACACATTTACCACTCTAGTCTCCTTTAAGTAAAGAATATAGGATTCATACAGTGTTTCATGTGATCTTAACTGGCATTATGGATTTCCCTTATCTTCGCTACCTTTTCTACACTAAGAACTGACTTGGAGATTCTCTTACAGCTGTTCTAAACAAGTTCTCATCTGTTTACAGTCATTTTCAATGAATTATTCATGTTTTCATGTAGTTTCCTATATTCTGCCTTCTGGCCCAAGTATAAGCTTTGCCCACTTTCTCAAACAACTTCCTACACACTGTTATGAACTGAGGCAGCTCGGGAACCTTGTCTCTCAACTGTGTGATAGAGTGTAGTGCTACATTTCAGTGAAGTGTAAGGCTTTCCAAAGCTGCCGAACGTGTTTCTTTCTCTATTTCAATGGTATTCTGCCTTGTATAACACACATTTACCACTCTAGTCTCCTTTAAGTAAACAATATAGGATTCATACAGTGTTTGATGTTATCTTAACTCGAATTAAGGATTTCCCTTATCTTAGCTACCTTTTCTACACTAAGAACTGACTTGGAGATTCTCTTACAGGTGTTCTAAACAAGTTCTCATCTGTTTACAGTCATTTTCAATGAATTATTCATGTTTTCATGTAGTTTCCTATATTCTGCCTTCTGGCCCAAGTATAAGCTTTGCCCACTTTATCAAACAACTTCCTACACACTGTTATGAACTGAGGCAGCTCGGGAACCTTGTCTCTCAATTGTGTGATAGAGTGTAGTGCTACATTTCAGTGAAGTGTAAGGCTTTCCAAAGCTGCCGAACATGTTTCTTTCTCTATTTCAATGGTATTCTGCCTTGTATAACACACATTTACCACTCTAGTCTCCTTTAAGTAATGAATATAGGATTCATACAGTGTTTGATGTTATCTTAACTCGAATTAAGGATTTCCCTTATCTTAGCTACCTTTTCTACACTAAGAACTGACTTGGAGAATCTCTTTCAGCTGTTCTAAAACAAATTCTCTTCTGTTTACAGTCATTTTCACTGAATTATTCATGTTTTCATGTAGTTTCCTATATTCTGCCTTCTGGCCCAAGTATAAGCTTTGCCCACTTTATCAAACAACTTCCTACACACTGTTATGAACTGAGGCAGCTCGGGAACCTTGTCTCTCAACTGTGTGATAGAGTGTAGTGCTACATTTCAGTGAAGTGTAAGGCTTTCCAAAGCTGCCGAACGTGTTTCTTTCTCTATTTCAATGGTATTCTGCCTTGTATAACACACATTTACCAGTGTAGTCTCCTTTAAGTAAAAAATATAGGATTCATACAGTGTTTCATGTGATCTTAACTGGCATTATGGATTTCCCTTATCTTCGCTACCTTTTCTACACTAAGAACTGACTTAGAGATTCTCTTTCATCTGTTCCAAACAAGTTCTCATCTGTTTGCAGTCATTTTCTCTGAATTATTCATGTTTTCATGTAGTTTCCTATATTCTGCCTTCTGGCCCAAGTATAAGATTTGCCGACTTTATCAAACAACTTCCTACACACTGTTATGAACTGAGGCAGCTCGGAAACCTTGTCTCTCAACTGTGTGATAGAGTGTAGTGCTACATTTCAGTGAAGTGTAAGGCTTTCCAAAGCTGCCGAACGTGTTTCTTTCTCTATTTCAATGGTATTCTGCCTTGTATAACACACATTTACCACTCTAGTCTCCTTTAAGTAAAGAATATAGGATTCATACAGTGTTTCATGTGATCTTAACTGGCATTATGGATTTCCCTTATCTTCGCTACCTTTTCTACACTAAGAACTGACTTAGAGATTCTCTTTCATCTGTTCTAAACAAGTTCTCATCTGTTTGCAGTCATTTTCTCTGAATTATTCATGTTTTCATGTAGTTTCCTATATTCTGCCTTCTGGCCCAAGTATAAGATTTGCCGACTTTATCAAACAACTTCCTACACACTGTTATGAACTGAGGCAGCTCGGGAACCTTGTCTCTCAACTGTGTGATAGAGTGTAGTGCTACATTTCAGTGAAGTGTAAGGCTTTCCAAAGCTGCCGAACATGTTTCTTTCTCTATTTCAATGGTATTCTGCCTTGTATAACACACATTTACCACTCTAGTCTCCTTTAAGTAATGAATATAGGATTCATACAGTGTTTGATGTTATCTTAACTCGAATTAAGGATTTCCCTTATCTTAGCTACCTTTTCTACACTAAGAACTGACTTGGAGAATCTCTTTCAGCTGTTCTAAAACAAATTCTCTTCTGTTTACAGTCATTTTCACTGAATTATTCATGTTTTCATGTAGTTTCCTATATTCTGCCTTCTGGCCCAAGTATAAGCTTTGCCCACTTTATCAAACAACTTCCTACACACTGTTATGAACTGAGGCAGCTCGGGAACCTTGTCTCTCAACTGTGTGATAGTGTGTAGTGCTACATTTCAGGGAAGTGTAAGGCTTTCCAAAGATGCCGAACGTGTTTCTTTCTCTATTTCAATGGTATTCTGCCTTGTATAACACACATTTACCACTCTAGTCTCCTTTAAGTAAAGAATATAGGATTCATACAGTGTTTCATGTGATCTTAACTGGCATTATGGATTTCCCTTATTTTCGCTACCTTTTCTACACTAAGAACTGACTTGGAGATTCTCTTACAGCTGTTCTAAACAAGTTCTCATCTGTTTACAGTCATTTTCAATGAATTATTCATGTTTTCATGTAGTTTCCTATATTCTGCCTTCTGGCCCAAGTATAAGCTTTGCCCACTTTCTCAAACAACTTCCTACACACTGTTATGAACTGAGGCAGCTCGGGAACCTTGTCTCTCAACTGTGTGATAGAGTGTAGTGCTACATTTCAGTGAAGTGTAAGGCTTTCCAAAGCTGCCGAACGTGTTTCTTTCTCTATTTCAATGGTATTCTGCCTTGTATAACACACATTTACCACTCTAGTCTCCTTTAAGTAAACAATATAGGATTCATACAGTGTTTGATGTTATCTTAACTCGAATTAAGGATTTCCCTTATCTTAGCTACCTTTTCTACACTAAGAACTGACTTGGAGATTCTCTTACAGGTGTTCTAAACAAGTTCTCATCTGTTTACAGTCATTTTCAATGAATTATTCATGTTTTCATGTAGTTTCCTATATTCTGCCTTCTGGCCCAAGTATAAGCTTTGCCCACTTTATCAAACAACTTCATACACACTGTTATGAACTGAGGCAGCTCGGGAACCTTGTCTCTCAATTGTGTGATAGAGTGTAGTGCTACATTTCAGTGAAGTGTAAGGCTTTCCAAAGCTGCCGAACATGTTTCTTTCTCTATTTCAATGGTATTCTGCCTTGTATAACACACATTTACCACTCTAGTCTCCTTTAAGTAATGAATATAGGATTCATACAGTGTTTGATGTTATCTTAACTCGAATTAAGGATTTCCCTTATCTTAGCTACCTTTTCTACACTAAGAACTGACTTGGAGAATCTCTTTCAGCTGTTCTAAAACAAATTCTCTTCTGTTTACAGTCATTTTCACTGAATTATTCATGTTTTCATGTAGTTTCCTATATTCTGCCTTCTGGCCCAAGTATAAGCTTTGCCCACTTTATCAAACAACTTCCTACACACTGTTATGAACTGAGGCAGCTCGGGAACCTTGTCTCTCAACTGTGTGATAGAGTGTAGTGCTACATTTCAGTGAAGTGTAAGGCTTTCCAAAGCTGCCGAACGTGTTTCTTTCTCTATTTCAATGGTATTCTGCCTTGTATAACACACATTTACCAGTGTAGTCTCCTTTAAGTAAAAAATATAGGATTCATACAGTGTTTCATGTGATCTTAACTGGCATTATGGATTTCCCTTATCTTCGCTACCTTTTCTACACTAAGAACTGACTTAGAGATTCTCTTTCATCTGTTCCAAACAAGTTCTCATCTGTTTGCAGTCATTTTCTCTGAATTATTCATGTTTTCATGTAGTTTCCTATATTCTGCCTTCTGGCCCAAGTATAAGATTTGCCGACTTTATCAAACAACTTCCTACACACTGTTATGAACTGAGGCAGCTCGGAAACCTTGTCTCTCAACTGTGTGATAGAGTGTAGTGCTACATTTCAGTGAAGTGTAAGGCTTTCCAAAGCTGCCGAACGTGTTTCTTTCTCTATTTCAATGGTATTCTGCCTTGTATAACACACATTTACCACTCTAGTCTCCTTTAAGTAAAGAATATAGGATTCATACAGTGTTTCATGTGATCTTAACTGGCATTATGGATTTCCCTTATCTTCGCTACCTTTTCTACACTAAGAACTGACTTAGAGATTCTCTTTCATCTGTTCTAAACAAGTTCTCATCTGTTTGCAGTCATTTTCTCTGAATTATTCATGTTTTCATGTAGTTTCCTATATTCTGCCTTCTGGCCCAAGTATAAGATTTGCCGACTTTATCAAACAACTTCCTACACACTGTTATGAACTGAGGCAGCTCGGGAACCTTGTCTCTCAACTGTGTGATAGAGTGTAGTGCTACATTTCAGTGAAGTGTAAGGCTTTCCAAAGCTGCCGAACATGTTTCTTTCTCTATTTCAATGGTATTCTGCCTTGTATAACACACATTTACCACTCTAGTCTCCTTTAAGTAATGAATATAGGATTCATACAGTGTTTGATGTTATCTTAACTCGAATTAAGGATTTCCCTTATCTTAGCTACCTTTTCTACACTAAGAACTGACTTGGAGAATCTCTTTCAGCTGTTCTAAAACAAATTCTCTTCTGTTTACAGTCATTTTCACTGAATTATTCATGTTTTCATGTAGTTTCCTATATTCTGCCTTCTGGCCCAAGTATAAGCTTTGCCCACTTTATCAAACAACTTCCTACACACTGTTATGAACTGAGGCAGCTCGGGAACCTTGTCTCTCAACTGTGTGATAGTGTGTAGTGCTACATTTCAGTGAAGTGTAAGGCTTTCCAAAGCTGCCGAACGTGTTTCTTTCTCTATTTCAATGGTATTCTGCCTTGTATAACACACATTTAACACTCTAGTCTCCTTTAAGTAAAGAATATAGGATTCATACAGTGTTTCATGTGATCTTAACTGGCATTATGGATTTCCATTATCTTCGCTACCTTTTCTACACTAAGAACTGACTTGGAGATTCTCTTACAGCTGTTCTAAACAAGTTCTCATCTGTTTACAGTCATTTTCAATGAATTATTCATGTTTTCATGTAGTTTCCTATATTCTGCCTTCTGGCCCAAGTATAAGCTTTGCCCACTTTATCAAACAACTTCCTACACACTGTTATGAACTGAGGCAGCTCGGGAACCTTGTCTCTCAACTGTGTGATAGAGTGTAGTGCTACATTTCAGTGAAGTGTAAGGCTTTCCAAAGCTGCCGAACGTGTTTCTTTCTCTATTTCAATGGTATTCTGCCTTGTATAACACACATTTACCAGTCTAGTCTCCTTTAAGTAAAGAATATAGGATTCATACAGTGTTTCATGTGATCTTAACTGGCATTATAGATTTCCCTTATCTTCGCTACCTTTTCTACACTAAGAACTGACTTAGAGATTCTCTTTCATCTGTTCCAAACAAGTTCTCATCTGTTTGCAGTCATTTTCTCTGAATTATTCATGTTTTCATGTAGTTTCCTATATTCTGCCTTCTGGCCCAAGTATAAGATTTGCCGACTTTATCAAACAACTTCCTACACACTGTTATGAACTGAGGCAGCTCGGAAACCTTGTCTCTCAACTGTGTGATAGAGTGTAGTGCTACATTTCAGTGAAGTGTAAGGCTTTCCAAAGCTGCCGAACGTGTTTCTTTCTCTATTTCAATGGTATTCTGCCTTGTATAACACACATTTACCACTCTAGTCTCCTTTAAGTAAAGAATATAGGATTCACACAGTGTTTCATGTGATCTTAACTGGCATTATGGATTTCCCTTATCTTCGCTACCTTTTCTACACTAAGAACTGACTTAGAGATTCTCTTTCATCTGTTCTAAACAAGTTCTCATCTGTTTGCAGTCATTTTCTCTGAATTATTCATGTTTTCATGTAGTTTCCTATATTCTGCCTTCTTATCCAAGTATAAGATTTGCCGACTTTATCAAACAACTTCCTACACACTGTTATGAACTGAGGCAGCTCGGGAACCTTGTCTCTCAACTGTGTGATAGAGTGTAGTGCTACATTTCAGTGAAGTGTAAGGCTTTCCAAAGCTGCCGAACATGTTTCTTTCTCTATTTCAATGGTATTCTGCCTTGTATAACACACATTTACCACTCTAGTCTCCTTTAAGTAATGAATATAGGATTCATACAGTGTTTGATGTTATCTTAACTCGAATTAAGGATTTCCCTTATCTTAGCTACCTTTTCTACACTAAGAACTGACTTGGAGAATCTCTTTCAGCTGTTCTAAAACAAATTCTCTTCTGTTTACAGTCATTTTCACTGAATTATTCATGTTTTCATGTAGTTTCCTATATTCTGCCTTCTGGCCCAAGTATAAGCTTTGCCCACTTTATCAAACAACTTCCTACACACTGTTATGAACTGAGGCAGCTCGGGAACCTTGTCTCTCAACTGTGTGATAGTGTGTAGTGCTACATTTCAGTGAAGTGTAAGGCTTTCCAAAGCTGCCGAACGTGTTTCTTTCTCTATTTCAATGGTATTCTGCCTTGTATAACACACATTTACCACTCTAGTCTCCTTTAAGTAAAGAATATAGGATTCATACAGTGTTTCATGTGATCTTAACTGGCATTATGGATTTCCCTTATCTTCGCTACCTTTTCTACACTAAGAACTGACTTGGAGATTCACTTACAGCTGTTCTAAACAAGTTCTCATCTGTTTACAGTCATTTTCAATGAATTATTCATGTTTTCATGTAGTTTCCTATATTCTGCCTTCTGGCCCAAGTATAAGCTTTGCCCACTTTATCAAACAACTTCCTACACACTGTTATGAACTGAGGCAGCTCGGGAACCTTGTCTCTCAACTGTGTGATAGAGTGTAGTGCTACATTTCAGTGAAGTGTAAGGCTTTCCAAAGCTGCCGAACGTGTTTCTTTCTCTATTTCAATGGTATTCTGCCTTGTATAACACACATTTACCACTCTAGTCTCCTTTAAGTAAACAATATAGGATTCATACAGTGTTTGATGTTATCTTAACTCGAATTAAGGATTTCCCTTATCTTAGCTACCTTTTCTACACTAAGAACTGACTTGGAGATTCTCTTACAGGTGTTCTAAACAAGTTCTCATCTGTTTACAGTCATTTTCAATGAATTATTCATGTTTTCATGTAGTTTCCTATATTCTGCCTTCTGGCCCAAGTATAAGCTTTGCCCACTTTATCAAACAACTTCCTACACACTGTTATGAACTGAGGCAGCTCGGGAACCTTGTCTCTCAATTGTGTGATAGAGTGTAGTGCTACATTTCAGTGAAGTGTAAGGCTTTCCAAAGCTGCCGAACATGTTTCTTTCTCTATTTCAATGGTATTCTGCCTTGTATAACACACATTTACCACTCTAGTCTCCTTTAAGTAATGAATATAGGATTCATACAGTGTTTGATGTTATCTTAACTCGAATTAAGGATTTCCCTTATCTTAGCTACCTTTTCTACACTAAGAACTGACTTGGAGAATCTCTTTCAGCTGTTCTAAAACAAATTCTCTTCTGTTTACAGTCATTTTCACTGAATTATTCATGTTTTCATGTAGTTTCCTATATTCTGCCTTCTGGCCCAAGTATAAGCTTTGCCCACTTTATCAAACAACTTCCTACACACTGTTATGAACTGAGGCAGCTCGGGAACCTTGTCTCTCAACTGTGTGATAGAGTGTAGTGCTACATTTCAGTGAAGTGTAAGGCTTTCCAAAGCTGCTGAACATGTTTCTTTCTCTATTTCAATGGTATTCTGCCTTGTATAACACACATTTACCAGTCTAGTCTCCTTTAAGTAAAGAATATAGGATTCATACAGTGTTTCATGTGATCTTAACTGGCATTATGGATTTCCCTTATCTTCGCTACCTTTTCTACACTAAGAACTGACTTGGAGATTCTCTTACAGCTGTTCTAAACAAGTTCTCATCTGTTTACAGTCATTTTCAATGAATTATTCATGTTTTCATGTAGTTTCCTATATTCTGCCTTCTGGCCCAAGTATAAGCTTTGCCCACTTTCTCAAACAACTTCCTACACACTGTTATGAACTGAGGCAGCTCGGGAACCTTGTCTCTCAACTGTGTGATAGAGTGTAGTGCTACATTTCAGTGAAGTGTAAGGCTTTCCAAAGCTGCCGAACGTGTTTCTTTCTCTATTTCAATGGTATTCTGCCTTGTATAACACACATTTACCACTCTAGTCTCCTTTAAGTAAACAATATAGGATTCATACAGTGTTTGATGTTATCTTAACTCGAATTAAGGATTTCCCTTATCTTAGCTACCTTTTCTACACTAAGAACTGACTTGGAGATTCTCTTACAGGTGTTCTAAACAAGTTCTCATCTGTTTGCAGTCATTTTCTCTGAATTATTCATGTTTTCATGTAGTTTCCTATATTCTGCCTTCTGGCCCAAGTATAAGCTTTGCCCACTTTATCAAACAACTTCCTACACACTGTTATGAACTGAGGCAGCTCGGGAACCTTGTCTCTCAATTGTGTGATAGAGTGTAGTGCTACATTTCAGTGAAGTGTAAGGCTTTCCAAAGCTGCGGAACATGTTTCTTTCTCTATTTCAATGGTATTCTGCCTTGTATAACACACATTTACCACTCTAGTCTCCTTTAAGTAATGAATATAGGATTCATACAGTGTTTGATGTTATCTTAACTCGAATTAAGGATTTCCCTTATCTTAGCTACCTTTTCTACACTAAGAACTGACTTGGAGAATCTCTTTCAGCTGTTCTAAAACAAATTCTCTTCTGTTTACAGTCATTTTCACTGAATTATTCATGTTTTCATGTAGTTTCCTATATTCTGCCTTCTGGCCCAAGTATAAGCTTTGCCCACTTTATCAAACAACTTCCTAAACACTGTTATGAACTGAGGCAGCTCGGGAACCTTGTCTCTCAACTGTGTGATAGAGTGTAGTGCTACATTTCAGTGAAGTGTAAGGCTTTCCAAAGCTGCCGAACGTGTTTCTTTCTCTATTTCAATGGTATTCTGCCTTGTATAACACACATTTACCAGTCTAGTCTCCTTTAAGTAAAGAATATAGGATTCATACAGTGTTTCATGTGATCTTAACTGGCATTATGGATTTCCCTTATCTTCGCTACCTTTTCTACACTAAGAACTGACTTAGAGATTCTCTTTCATCTGTTCCAAACAAGTTCTCATCTGTTTGCAGTCATTTTCTCTGAATTATTCATGTTTTCATGTAGTTTCCTATATTCTGCCTTCTGGCCCAAGTATAAGATTTGCCGACTTTATCAAACAACTTCCTACACACTGTTATGAACTGAGGCAGCTCGGAAACCTTGTCTCTCAACTGTGTGATAGAGTGTAGTGCTACATTTCAGTGAAGTGTAAGGCTTTCCAAAGCTGCCGAACGTGTTTCTTTCTCTATTTCAATGGTATTCTGCCTTGTATAACACACATTTACCACTCTAGTCTCCTTTAAGTAAAGAATATAGGATTCATACAGTGTTTCATGTGATCTTAACTGGCATTATGGATTTCCCTTATCTTCGCTACCTTTTCTACACTAAGAACTGACTTAGAGATTCTCTTTCATCTGTTCTAAACAAGTTCTCATCTGTTTGCAGTCATTTTCTCTGAATTATTCATGTTTTCATGTAGTTTCCTATATTCTGCCTTCTGGCCCAAGTATAAGATTTGCCGACTTTATCAAACAACTTCCTACACACTGTTATGAACTGAGGCAGCTCGGGAACCTTGTCTCTCAACTGTGTGATAGAGTGTAGTGCTACATTTCAGTGAAGTGTAAGGCTTTCCAAAGCTGCCGAACATGTTTCTTTCTCTATTTCAATGGTATTCTGCCTTGTATAACACACATTTACCACTCTAGTCTCCTTTAAGTAATGAATATAGGATTCATACAGTGTTTGATGTTATCTTAACTCGAATTAAGGATTTCCCTTATCTTAGCTACCTTTTCTACACTAAGAACTGACTTGGAGAATCTCTTTCAGCTGTTCTAAAACAAATTCTCTTCTGTTTACAGTCATTTTCACTGAATTATTCATGTTTTCATGTAGTTTCCTATATTTTGCCTTCTGGCCCAAGTATAAGCTTTGCCCACTTTATCAAACAACTTCCTACACACTGTTATGAACTGAGGCAGCTCGGGAACCTTGTCTCTCAACTGTGTGATAGAGTGTAGTGCTACATTTCAGTGAAGTGTAAGGCTTTCCAAAGCTGCCGAACGTGTTTCTTTCTCTATTTCAATGGTATTCTGCCTTGTATAACACACATTTACCAGTCTAGTCTCCTTTAAGTAAAGAATATAGGATTCATACAGTGTTTCATGTGATCTTAACTGGCATTATGGATTTCCCTTATCTTCGCTACCTTTTCTACACTAAGAACTGACTTGGAGATTCTCTTACAGCTGTTCTAAACAAGTTCTCATCTGTTTACAGTCATTTTCAATGAATTATTCATGTTTTCATGTAGTTTCCTATATTCTGCCTTCTGGCCCAAGTATAAGCTTTGCCCACTTTCTCAAACAACTTCCTACACACTGTTATGAACTGAGGCAGCTCGGGAACCTTGTCTCTCAACTGTGTGATAGAGTGTAGTGCTACATTTCAGTGAAGTGTAAGGCTTTCCAAAGCTGCCGAACGTGTTTCTTTCTCTATTTCAATGGTATTCTGCCTTGTATAACACACATTTACCACTCTAGTCTCCTTTAAGTAAAGAATATAGGATTCATACAGTGTTTCATGTGATCTTAACTCGAATTAAGGATTTCCCTTATCTTAGCTACCTTTTCTACACTAAGAACTGACTTGGAGATTCTCTTACAGGTGTTCCAAACAAGTTCTCATCTGTTTGCAGTCATTTTCTCTGAATTATTCATGTTTTCATGTAGTTTCCTATATTCTGCCTTCTGGCCCAAGTATAAGATTTGCCGACTTTATCAAACAACTTCCTACACACTGTTATGAACTGAGGCAGCTCGGAAACCTTGTCTCTCAACTGTGTGATAGAGTGTAGTGCTACATTTCAGTGAAGTGTAAGGCTTTCCAAAGCTGCCGAACGTGTTTCTTTCTCTATTTCAATGGTATTCTGCCTTGTATAACACACATTTACCACTCTAGTCTCCTTTAAGTAAACAATATAGGATTCATACAGTGTTTGATGTTATCTTAACTCGAATTAAGGATTTCCCTTATCTTAGCTACCTTTTCTACACTAAGAACTGACTTGGAGATTCTCTTACAGGTGTTCTAAACAAGTTCTCATCTGTTTACAGTCATTTTCAATGAATTATTCATGTTTTCATGTAGTTTCCTATATTCTGCCTTCTGGCCCAAGTATAAGCTTTGCCCACTTTATCAAACAACTTCCTACACACTGTTATGAACTGAGGCAGCTCGGGAACCTTGTCTCTCAATTGTGTGATAGAGTGTAGTGCTACATTTCAGTGAAGTGTAAGGCTTTCCAAAGCTGCCGAACATGTTTCTTTCTCTATTTCAATGGTATTCTGCCTTGTATAACACACATTTACCACTCTAGTCTCCTTTAAGTAATGAATATAGGATTCATACAGTGTTTGATGTTATCTTAACTCGAATTAAGGATTTCCCTTATCTTAGCTACCTTTTCTACACTAAGAACTGACTTGGAGAATCTCTTTCAGCTGTTCTAAAACAAATTCTCTTCTGTTTACAGTCATTTTCACTGAATTATTCATGTTTTCATGTAGTTTCCTATATTCTGCCTTCTGGCCCAAGTATAAGCTTTGCCCACTTTATCAAACAACTTCCTACACACTGTTATGAACTGAGGCAGCTCGGGAACCTTGTCTCTCAACTGTGTGATAGAGTGTAGTGCTACATTTCAGTGAAGTGTAAGGCTTTCCAAAGCTGCCGAACGTGTTTCTTTCTCTATTTCAATGGTATTCTGCCTTGTATAACACACATTTACCAGTCTAGTCTCCTTTAAGTAAAGAATATAGGATTCATACAGTGTTTCATGTGATCTTAACTGGCATTATGGATTTCCCTTATCTTCGCTACCTTTTCTACACTAAGAACTGACTTAGAGATTCTCTTTCATCTGTTCCAAACAAGTTCTCATCTGTTTGCAGTCATTTTCTCTGAATTATTCATGTTTTCATGTAGTTTCCTATATTCTGCCTTCTGGCCCAAGTATAAGATTTGCCGACTTTATCAAACAACTTCCTACACACTGTTATGAACTGAGGCAGCTCGGAAACCTTGTCTCTCAACTGTGTGATAGAGTGTAGTGCTACATTTCAGTGAAGTGTAAGGCTTTCCAAAGCTGCCGAACGTGTTTCTTTCTCTATTTCAATGGTATTCTGCCTTGTATAACACACATTTACCACTCTAGTCTCCTTTAAGTAAAGAATATAGGATTCATACAGTGTTTCATGTGATCTTAACTGGCATTATGGATTTCCCTTATCTTCGCTACCTTTTCTACACTAAGAACTGACTTAGAGATTCTCTTTCATCTGTTCTAAACAAGTTCTCATCTGTTTGCAGTCATTTTCTCTGAATTATTCATGTTTTCATGTAGTTTCCTATATTCTGCCTTCTGGCCCAAGTATAAGATTTGCCGACTTTATCAAACAACTTCCTACACACTGTTATGAACTGAGGCAGCTCGGGAACCTTGTCTCTCAACTGTGTGATAGAGTGTAGTGCTACATTTCAGTGAAGTGTAAGGCTTTCCAAAGCTGCCGAACATGTTTCTTTCTCTATTTCAATGGTATTCTGCCTTGTATAACACACATTTACCACTCTAGTCTCCTTTAAGTAATGAATATAGGATTCATACAGTGTTTGATGTTATCTTAACTCGAATTAAGGATTTCCCTTATCTTAGCTACCTTTTCTACACTAAGAACTGACTTGGAGAATCTCTTTCAGCTGTTCTAAAACAAATTCTCTTCTGTTTACAGTCATTTTCACTGAATTATTCATGTTTTCATGTAGTTTCCTATATTCTGCCTTCTGGCCCAAGTATAAGCTTTGCCCACTTTATCAAACAACTTCCTACACACTGTTATGAACTGAGGCAGCTCGGGAACCTTGTCTCTCAACTGTGTGATAGAGTGTAGTGCTACATTTCAGTGAAGTGTAAGGCTTTCCAAAGCTGCCGAACGTGTTTCTTTCTCTATTTCAATGGTATTCTGCCTTGTATAACACACATTTACCAGTCTAGTCTCCTTTAAGTAAAGAATATAGGATTCATACAGTGTTTCATGTGATCTTAACTGGCATTATGGATTTCCCTTATCTTCGCTACCTTTTCTACGCTAAGAACTGACTTGGAGATTCTCTTACAGCTGTTCTAAACAAGTTCTCATCTGTTTACAGTCATTTTCAATGAATTATTCATGTTTTCATGTAGTTTCCTATATTCTGCCTTCTGGCCCAAGTATAAGCTTTGCCCACTTTCTCAAACAACTTCCTACACACTGTTATGAACTGAGGCAGCTCGGGAACCTTGTCTCTCAACTGTGTGATAGAGTGTAGTGCTACATTTCAGTGAAGTGTAAGGCTTTCCAAAGCTGCCGAACGTGTTTCTTTCTCTATTTCAATGGTATTCTGCCTTGTATAACACACATTTACCACTCTAGTCTCCTTTAAGTAAACAATATAGGATTCATACAGTGTTTGATGTTATCTTAACTCGAATTAAGGATTTCCCTTATCTTAGCTACCTTTTCTACACTAAGAACTGACTTGGAGATTCTCTTACAGGTGTTCTAAACAAGTTCTCATCTGTTTACAGTCATTTTCAATGAATTATTCATGTTTTCATGTAGTTTCCTATATTCTGCCTTCTGGCCCAAGTATAAGCTTTGCCCACTTTATCAAACAACTTCCTACACACTGTTATGAACTGAGGCAGCTCGGGAACCTTGTCTCTCAACTGTGTGATAGAGTGTAGTGCTACATTTCAGTGAAGTGTAAGGCTTTCCAAAGCTGCCGAACGTGTTTCTTTCTCTATTTCAATGGTATTCTGCCTTGTATAACACACATTTACCAGTCTAGTCTCCTTTAAGTAAAGAATATAGGATTCATACAGTGTTTCATGTGATCTTAACTGGCATTATGGATTTCCCTTATCTTCGCTACCTTTTCTACACTAAGAACTGACTTAGAGATTCTCTTTCATCTGTTCCAAACAAGTTCTCATCTGTTTGCAGTCATTTTCTCTGAATTATTCATGTTTTCATGTAGTTTCCTATATTCTGCCTTCTGGCCCAAGTATAAGATTTGCCGACTTTATCAAACAACTTCCTACACACTGTTATGAACTGAGGCAGCTCGGAAACCTTGTCTCTCAACTGTGTGATAGAGTGTAGTGCTACATTTCAGTGAAGTGTAAGGCTTTCCAAAGCTGCCGAACGTGTTTCTTTCTCTATTTCAATGGTATTCTGCCTTGTATAACACACATTTACCACTCTAGTCTCCTTTAAGTAAAGAATATAGGATTCATACAGTGTTTCATGTGATCTTAACTGGCATTATGGATTTCCCTTATCTTCGCTACCTTTTCTACACTAAGAACTGACTTAGAGATTCTCTTTCATCTGTTCTAAACAAGTTCTCATCTGTTTGCAGTCATTTTCTCTGAATTATTCATGTTTTCATGTAGTTTCCTATATTCTGCCTTCTGGCCCAAGTATAAGATTTGCCGACTTTATCAAACAACTTCCTACACACTGTTATGAACTGAGGCAGCTCGGGAACCTTGTCTCTCAACTGTGTGATAGAGTGTAGTGCTACATTTCAGTGAAGTGTAAAGCTTTCCAAAGCTGCCGAACATGTTTCTTTCTCTATTTCAATGGTATTCTGCCTTGTATAACACACATTTACCACTCTAGTCTCCTTTAAGTAATGAATATAGGATTCATACAGTGTTTGATGTTATCTTAACTCGAATTAAGGATTTCCCTTATCTTAGCTACCTTTTCTACACTAAGAACTGACTTGGAGAATCTCTTTCAGCTGTTCTAAAACAAATTCTCTTCTGTTTACAGTCATTTTCACTGAATTATTCATGTTTTCATGTAGTTTCCTATATTCTGCCTTCTGGCCCAAGTATAAGCTTTGCCCACTTTATCAAACAACTTCCTACACACTGTTATGAACTGAGGCAGCTCGGGAACCTTGTCTCTCAACTGTGTGATAGTGTGTAGTGCTACATTTCAGTGAAGTGTAAGGCTTTCCAAAGCTGCCGAACGTGTTTCTTTCTCTATTTCAATGGTATTCTGCCTTGTATAACACACATTTACCACTCTAGTCTCCTTTAAGTAAAGAATATAGGATTCATACAGTGTTTCATGTGATCTTAACTGGCATTATGGATTTCCCTTATCTTCGCTACCTTTTCTACACTAAGAACTGACTTGGAGATTCTCTTACAGCTGTTCTAAACAAGTTCTCATCTGTTTACAGTCATTTTCAATAAATTATTCATGTTTTCATGTAGTTTCCTATATTCTGCCTTCTGGCCCAAGTATAAGCTTTGCCCACTTTATCAAACAACTTCCTACACACTGTTATGAACTGAGGCAGCTCGGGAACCTTGTCTCTCAACTGTGTGATAGAGTGTAGTGCTACATTTCAGTGAAGTGTAAGGCTTTCCAAAGCTGCCGAACGTGTTTCTTTCTCTATTTCAATGGTATTCTGCCTTGTATAACACACATTTACCACTCTAGTCTCCTTTAAGTAAACAATATAGGATTCATACAGTGTTTGATGTTATCTTAACTCGAATTAAGGATTTCCCTTATCTTAGCTACCTTTTCTACACTAAGAACTGACTTGGAGATTCTCTTACAGGTGTTCTAAACAAGTTCTCATCTGTTTACAGTCATTTTCAATGAATTATTCATGTTTTCATGTAGTTTCCTATATTCTGCCTTCTGGCCCAAGTATAAGCTTTGCCCACTTTATCAAACAACTTCCTACACACTGTTATGAACTGAGGCAGCTCGGGAACCTTGTCTCTCAATTGTGTGATAGAGTGTAGTGCTACATTTCAGTGAAGTGTAAGGCTTTCCAAAGCTGCCGAACATGTTTCTTTCTCTATTTCAATGGTATTCTGCCTTGTATAACACACATTTACCACTCTAGTCTCCTTTAAGTAATGAATATAGGATTCATACAGTGTTTGATGTTATCTTAACTCGAATTAAGGATTTCCCTTATCTTAGCTACCTTTTCTACACTAAGAACTGACTTGGAGAATCTCTTTCAGCTGTTCTAAAACAAATTCTCTTCTGTTTACAGTCATTTTCACTGAATTATTCATGTTTTCATGTAGTTTCCTATATTCTGCCTTCTGGCCCAAGTATAAGCTTTGCCCACTTTATCAAACAACTTCCTACACACTGTTATGAACTGAGGCAGCTCGGGAACCTTGTCTCTCAACTGTGTGATAGAGTGTAGTGCTACATTTCAGTGAAGTGTAAGGCTTTCCAAAGCTGCCGAACGTGTTTCTTTCTCTATTTCAATGGTATTCTGCCTTGTATAACACACATTTACCAGTCTAGTCTCCTTTAAGTAAAGAATATAGGATTCATACAGTGTTTCATGTGATCTTAACTGGCATTATGGATTTCCCTTATCTTCGCTACCTTTTCTACACTAAGAACTGACTTAGAGATTCTCTTTCATCTGTTCCAAACAAGTTCTCATCTGTTTGCAGTCATTTTCTCTGAATTATTCATGTTTTCATGTAGTTTCCTATATTCTGCCTTCTGGCCCAAGTATAAGATTTGCCGACTTTATCAAACAACTTCCTACACACTGTTATGAACTGAGGCAGCTCGGAAACCTTGTCTCTCAACTGTGTGATAGAGTGTAGTGCTACATTTCAGTGAAGTGTAAGGCTTTCCAAAGCTGCCGAACGTGTTTCTTTCTCTATTTCAATGGTATTCTGCCTTGTATAACACACATTTACCACTCTAGTCTCCTTTAAGTAAAGAATATAGGATTCATACAGTGTTTCATGTGATCTTAACTGGCATTATGGATTTCCCTTATCTTCGCTACCTTTTCTACACTAAGAACTGACTTAGAGATTCTCTTTCATCTGTTCTAAACAAGTTCTCATCTGTTTGCAGTCATTTTCTCTGAATTATTCATGTTTTCATGTAGTTTCCTATATTCTGCCTTCTGGCCCAAGTATAAGATTTGCCGACTTTATCAAACAACTTCCTACACACTGTTATGAACTGAGGCAGCTCGGGAACCTTGTCTCTCAACTGTGTGATAGAGTGTAGTGCTACATTTCAGTGAAGTGTAAGGCTTTCCAAAGCTGCCGAACATGTTTCTTTCTCTATTTCAATGGTATTCTGCCTTGTATAACACACATTTACCACTCTAGTCTCCTTTAAGTAATGAATATAGGATTCATACAGTGTTTGATGTTATCTTAACTCGAATTAAGGATTTCCCTTATCTTAGCTACCTTTTCTACACTAAGAACTGACTTGGAGAATCTCTTTCAGCTGTTCTAAAACAAATTCTCTTCTGTTTACAGTCATTTTCACTGAATTATTCATGTTTTCATGTAGTTTCCTATATTCTGCCTTCTGGCCCAAGTATAAGCTTTGCCCACTTTATCAAACAACTTCCTACACACTGTTATGAACTGAGGCAGCTCGGGAACCTTGTCTCTCAACTGTGTGATAGAGTGTAGTGCTACATTTCAGTGAAGTGTAAGGCTTTCCAAAGCTGCCGAACGTGTTTCTTTCTCTATTTCAATGGTATTCTGCCTTGTATAACACACATTTACCAGTCTAGTCTCCTTTAAGTAAAGAATATAGGATTCATACAGTGTTTCATGTGATCTTAACTGGCATTATGGATTTCCCTTATCTTCGCTACCTTTTCTACGCTAAGAACTGACTTGGAGATTCTCTTACAGCTGTTCTAAACAAGTTCTCATCTGTTTACAGTCATTTTCAATGAATTATTCATGTTTTCATGTAGTTTCCTATATTCTGCCTTCTGGCCCAAGTATAAGCTTTGCCCACTTTCTCAAACAACTTCCTACACACTGTTATGAACTGAGGCAGCTCGGGAACCTTGTCTCTCAACTGTGTGATAGAGTGTAGTGCTACATTTCAGTGAAGTGTAAGGCTTTCCAAAGCTGCCGAACGTGTTTCTTTCTCTATTTCAATGGTATTCTGCCTTGTATAACACACATTTACCACTCTAGTCTCCTTTAAGTAAACAATATAGGATTCATACAGTGTTTGATGTTATCTTAACTCGAATTAAGGATTTCCCTTATCTTAGCTACCTTTTCTACACTAAGAACTGACTTGGAGATTCTCTTACAGGTGTTCTAAACAAGTTCTCATCTGTTTACAGTCATTTTCAATGAATTATTCATGTTTTCATGTAGTTTCCTATATTCTGCCTTCTGGCCCAAGTATAAGCTTTGCCCACTTTATCAAACAACTTCCTACACACTGTTATGAACTGAGGCAGCTCGGGAACCTTGTCTCTCAACTGTGTGATAGAGTGTAGTGCTACATTTCAGTGAAGTGTAAGGCTTTCCAAAGCTGCCGAACGTGTTTCTTTCTCTATTTCAATGGTATTCTGCCTTGTATAACACACATTTACCAGTCTAGTCTCCTTTAAGTAAAGAATATAGGATTCATACAGTGTTTCATGTGATCTTAACTGGCATTATGGATTTCCCTTATCTTCGCTACCTTTTCTACACTAAGAACTGACTTAGAGATTCTCTTTCATCTGTTCCAAACAAGTTCTCATCTGTTTGCAGTCATTTTCTCTGAATTATTCATGTTTTCATGTAGTTTCCTATATTCTGCCTTCTGGCCCAAGTATAAGATTTGCCGACTTTATCAAACAACTTCCTACACACTGTTATGAACTGAGGCAGCTCGGAAACCTTGTCTCTCAACTGTGTGATAGAGTGTAGTGCTACATTTCAGTGAAGTGTAAGGCTTTCCAAAGCTGCCGAACGTGTTTCTTTCTCTATTTCAATGGTATTCTGCCTTGTATAACACACATTTACCACTCTAGTCTCCTTTAAGTAAAGAATATAGGATTCATACAGTGTTTCATGTGATCTTAACTGGCATTATGGATTTCCCTTATCTTCGCTACCTTTTCTACACTAAGAACTGACTTAGAGATTCTCTTTCATCTGTTCTAAACAAGTTCTCATCTGTTTGCAGTCATTTTCTCTGAATTATTCATGTTTTCATGTAGTTTCCTATATTCTGCCTTCTGGCCCAAGTATAAGATTTGCCGACTTTATCAAACAACTTCCTACACACTGTTATGAACTGAGGCAGCTCGGGAACCTTGTCTCTCAACTGTGTGATAGAGTGTAGTGCTACATTTCAGTGAAGTGTAAAGCTTTCCAAAGCTGCCGAACATGTTTCTTTCTCTATTTCAATGGTATTCTGCCTTGTATAACACACATTTACCACTCTAGTCTCCTTTAAGTAATGAATATAGGATTCATACAGTGTTTGATGTTATCTTAACTCGAATTAAGGATTTCCCTTATCTTAGCTACCTTTTCTACACTAAGAACTGACTTGGAGAATCTCTTTCAGCTGTTCTAAAACAAATTCTCTTCTGTTTACAGTCATTTTCACTGAATTATTCATGTTTTCATGTAGTTTCCTATATTCTGCCTTCTGGCCCAAGTATAAGCTTTGCCCACTTTATCAAACAACTTCCTACACACTGTTATGAACTGAGGCAGCTCGGGAACCTTGTCTCTCAACTGTGTGATAGTGTGTAGTGCTACATTTCAGTGAAGTGTAAGGCTTTCCAAAGCTGCCGAACGTGTTTCTTTCTCTATTTCAATGGTATTCTGCCTTGTATAACACACATTTACCACTCTAGTCTCCTTTAAGTAAAGAATATAGGATTCATACAGTGTTTCATGTGATCTTAACTGGCATTATGGATTTCCCTTATCTTCGCTACCTTTTCTACACTAAGAACTGACTTGGAGATTCTCTTACAGCTGTTCTAAACAAGTTCTCATCTGTTTACAGTCATTTTCAATAAATTATTCATGTTTTCATGTAGTTTCCTATATTCTGCCTTCTGGCCCAAGTATAAGCTTTGCCCACTTTATCAAACAACTTCCTACACACTGTTATGAACTGAGGCAGCTCGGGAACCTTGTCTCTCAACTGTGTGATAGAGTGTAGTGCTACATTTCAGTGAAGTGTAAGGCTTTCCAAAGCTGCCGAACGTGTTTCTTTCTCTATTTCAATGGTATTCTGCCTTGTATAACACACATTTACCACTCTAGTCTCCTTTAAGTAAACAATATAGGATTCATACAGTGTTTGATGTTATCTTAACTCGAATTAAGGATTTCCCTTATCTTAGCTACCTTTTCTACACTAAGAACTGACTTGGAGATTCTCTTACAGGTGTTCTAAACAAGTTCTCATCTGTTTACAGTCATTTTCAATGAATTATTCATGTTTTCATGTAGTTTCCTATATTCTGCCTTCTGGCCCAAGTATAAGCTTTGCCCACTTTATCAAACAACTTCCTACACACTGTTATGAACTGAGGCAGCTCGGGAACCTTGTCTCTCAATTGTGTGATAGAGTGTAGTGCTACATTTCAGTGAAGTGTAAGGCTTTCCAAAGCTGCCGAACATGTTTCTTTCTCTATTTCAATGGTATTCTGCCTTGTATAACACACATTTACCACTCTAGTCTCCTTTAAGTAATGAATATAGGATTCATACAGTGTTTGATGTTATCGTAACTCGAATTAAGGATTTCCCTTATCTTAGCTACCTTTTCTACACTAAGAACTGACTTGGAGAATCTCTTTCATCTGTTCTAAAACAAATTCTCTTCTGTTTACAGTCATTTTCACTGAATTATTCATGTTTTCATGTAGTTTCCTATATTCTGCCTTCTGGCCCAAGTATAAGCTTTGCCCACTTTATCAAACAACTTCCTACACACTGTTATGAACTGAGGCAGCTCGGGAACCTTGTCTCTCAACTGTGTGATAGAGTGTAGTGCTACATTTCAGTGAAGTGTAAGGCTTTCCAAAGCTGCCGAACGTGTTTCTTTCTCTATTTCAATGGTATTCTGCCTTGTATAACACACATTTACCAGTCTAGTCTCCTTTAAGTAAAGAATATAGGATTCATACAGTGTTTCATGTGATCTTAACTGGCATTATGGATTTCCCTTATCTTCGCTACCATTTCTACACTAAGAACTGACTTAGAGATTCTCTTTCATCTGTTCGAAACAAGTTCTCATCTGTTTGCAGTCATTTTCTCTGAATTATTCATGTTTTCATGTAGTTTCCTATATTCTGCCTTCTGGCCCAAGTATAAGATTTGCCGACTTTATCAAACAACTTCCTACACACTGTTATGAACTGGGGCAGCTCGGAAACCTTGTCTCTCAACTGTGTGATAGAGTGTAGTGCTACATTTCAGTGAAGTGTAAGGCTTTCCAAAGCTGCCAAACATGTTTCTTTCTCTATTTCAATGGTATTCTGCCTTGTATAACACACATTTACCACTCTAGTCTCCTTTAAGTAATGAATATAGGATTCATACAGTGTTTGATGTTATCTTAACTCGAATTAAGGATTTCCCTTATCTTAGCTACCTTTTCTACACTAAGAACTGACTTGGAGAATCTCTTTCAGCTGTTCTAAAACAAATTCTCTTCTGTTTACAGTCATTTTCACTGAATTATTCATGTTTTCATGTAGTTTCCTATATTCTGCCTTCTGGCCCAAGTATAAGCTTTGCCCACTTTATCAAACAACTTCCTACACACTGTTATGAACTGAGGCAGCTCGGGAACCTTGTCTCTCAACTGTGTGATAGTGTGTAGTGCTACATTTCAGTGAAGTGTAAGGCTTTCCAAAGCTGCCGAACGTGTTTCTTTCTCTATTTCAATGGTATTCTGCCTTGTATAACACACATTTACCACTCTAGTCTCCTTTAAGTAAAGAATATAGGATTCATACAGTGTTTCATGTGATCTTAACTGGCATTATGGATTTCCCTTATCTTCGCTACCTTTTCTACACTAAGAACTGACTTGGAGATTCTCTTACAGCTGTTCTAAACAAGTTCTCATCTGTTTACAGTCATTTTCACTGAATTATTCATGTTTTCATGTAGTTTCCTATATTCTGCCTTCTGGCCCAAGTATAAGCTTTGCCCACTTTATCAAACAACTTCCGACACACTGTTATGAACTGAGGCAGCTCGGGAACCTTGTCTCTCAACTGTGTGATAGAGTGTAGTGCTACATTTCAGTGAAGTGTAAGGCTTTCCAAAGCTGCCAAACGTGTTTCTTTCTCTATTTCAATGGTATTCTTCCTTGTATAACACACATTTACCACTCTAGTCTCCTTTAAGTAATGAATATAGGATTCATACAGTGTTTGATGTGATCTTAACTGGCATTAAGGATTTCCCTTATCTTCGCTACCTTTTCTACACTAAGAACTGACTTGGAGATTCTCTTACAGCTGTTCTAAAACAAATTCTCTTCTGTTTACAGTCATTTTCACTGAATTATTCATGTTTTCATGTAGTTTCCTATATTCTGCCTTCTGGCCCAAGTATAAGCTTTGCCCACTTTATCAAACAACTTCCTACACACTGTTATGAACTGAGGCAGCTCGGGAACCTTGTCTCTCAACTGTGTGATAGAGTGTAGTGCTACATTTCAGTGAAGTGTAAGGCTTTCCAAAGCTGCCGAACGTGTTTCTTTCTCTATTTCAATGGTATTCTGCCTTGTATAACACACATTTACCACTCTAGTCTCCTTTAAGTAAACAATATAGGATTCATACAGTGTTTGATGTTATCTTAACTCGAATTAAGGATTTCCCTTATCTTCGCTACCTTTTCTACACTAAGAACTGACTTGGAGATTCTCTTACAGCTGTTCTAAACAAGTTCTCATCTGTTTACAGTCATTTTCAATGAATTATTCATGTTTTCATGTAGTTTCCTATATTCTGCCTTCTGGCCCAAGTATAAGCTTTGCCCACTTTATCAAACAACTTCCTACACACTGTTATGAACTGAGGCAGCTCGGGAACCTTGTCTCTCAACTGTGTGATAGAGTGTAGTGCTACATTTCAGTGAAGTGTAAGGCTTTCCAAAGCTGCCGAACGTGTTTCTTTCTCTATTTCAATGGTATTCTGCCTTGTATAACACACATTTACCACTCTAGTCTCCTTTAAGTAAACAATATAGGATTCATACAGTGTTTGATGTTATCTTAACTCGAATTAAGGATTTCCCTTATCTTAGCTACCTTTTCTACACTAAGAACTGACTTGGAGAATCTCTTTCAGCTGTTCTAAAACAAATTCTCTTCTGTTTACAGTCATTTTCACTGAATTATTCATGTTTTCATGTAGTTTCCTATATTCTGCCTTCTGGCCCAAGTATAAGCTTTGCCCACTTTATCAAACAACTTCCTACACACTGTTATGAACTGAGGCAGCTCGGGAACCTTGTCTCTCAACTGTGTGATAGAGTGTAGTGCTACATTTCAGTGAAGTGTAAGGCTTTCCAAAGCTGCCGAACGTGTTTCTTTCTCTATTTCAATGGTATTCTGCCTTGTATAACACACATTTACCACTCTAGTCTCCTTTAAGTAAACAATATAGGATTCATACAGTGTTTGATGTTATCTTAACTCGAATTAAGGATTTCCCTTATCTTAGCTACCTTTTCTACACTAAGAACTGACTTGGAGAATCTCTTTCAGCTGTTCTAAAACAAATTCTCTTCTGTTTACAGTCATTTTCACTGAATTATTCATGTTTTCATGTAGTTTCCTATATTCTGCCTTCTGGCCCAAGTATAAGCTTTGCCCACTTTATCAAACAACTTCCTACACACTGTTATGAACTGAGGCAGCTCGGGAACCTTGTCTCTCAACTGTGTGATAGAGTGTAGTGCTACATTTCAGTGAAGTGTAAGGCTTTCCAAAGCTGCCGAACGTGTTTCTTTCTCTATTTCAATGGTATTCTGCCTTGTATAACACACATTTACCAGTCTAGTCTCCTTTAAGTAAAGAATATAGGATTCATACAGTGTTTCATGTGATCTTAACTGGCATTATGGATTTCCCTTATCTTCGCTACCTTTTCTACACTAAGAACTGACTTAGAGATTCTCTTACAGCTGTTCCAAACAAGTTCTCATCTGTTTGCAGTCATTTTCTCTGAATTATTCATGTTTTCATGTAGTTTCCTATATTCTGCCTTCTGGCCCAAGTATAAGCTTTGGCCACTTTATCAAACAACTTCCTACACACTGTTATGAACTGAGGCAGCTCGGGAACCTTGTCTCTCAACTGTGTGATAGAGTGTAGTGCTACATTTCAGTGAAGTGTAAGGCTTTCCAAAGCTGCCGAACGTGTTTCTTTCTCTATTTCAATGGTATTCTGCCTTGTATAACACACATTTACCACTCTAGTCTCCTTTAAGTAATGAATATAGGATTCATACAGTGTTTGATGTTATCTTAACTCGAATTAAGGATTTCCCTTATCTTAGCTACCTTTTCTACACTAAGAACTGACTTAGAGAATCTCTTTCAGCTGTTGTAAAACAAATTCTCTTCTGTTTACAGTCATTTTCACTGAATTATTCATGTTTTCATGTAGTTTCCTATATTCTGCCTTCTGGCCCAAGTATAAGCTTTGCCCACTTTATCAAACAACTTCCTACACACTGTTATGAACTGAGGCAGCTCGGGAACCTTGTCTCTCAATTGTGTGATAGAGTGTAGTGCTACATTTCAGTGAAGTGTAAGGCTTTCCAAAGCTGCCGAACATGTTTCTTTCTCTATTTCAATGGTATTCTGCCTTGTATAACACACATTTACCACTCTAGTCTCCTTTAAGTAATGAATATAGGATTCATACAGTGTTTGATGTTATCTTAACTCGAATTAAGGATTTCCCTTATCTTAGCTACCTTTTCTACACTAAGAACTGACTTGGAGAATCTCTTTCAGCTGTTCTAAAACAAATTCTCTTCTGTTTACAGTCATTTTCACTGAATTATTCATGTTTTCATGTAGTTTCCTATATTCTGCCTTCTGGCCCAAGTATAAGCTTTGCCCACTTTATCAAACAACTTCCTACACACTGTTATGAACTGAGGCAGCTCGGGAACCTTGTCTCTCAACTGTGTGATAGTGTGTAGTGCTACATTTCAGTGAAGTGTAAGGCTTTCCAAAGCTGCCGAACGTGTTTCTTTCTCTATTTCAATGGTATTCTGCCTTGTATAACACACATTTACCACTCTAGTCTCCTTTAAGTAAAGAATATAGGATTCATACAGTGTTTCATGTGATCTTAACTGGCATTATGGATTTCCCTTATCTTCGCTACCTTTTCTACACTAAGAACTGACTTGGAGATTCTCTTACAGCTGTTCTAAACAAGTTCTCATCTGTTTACATTCATTTTCACTGAATTATTCATGTTTTCATGTAGTTTCCTATATTCTGCCTTCTGGCCCAAGTATAAGCTTTGCCCACTTTATCAAACAACTTCCTACACACTGTTATGAACTGAGGCAGCTCGGGAACCTTGTCTCTCAACTGTGTGATAGAGTGTAGTGCTACATTTCAGTGAAGTGTAAGGCTTTCCAAAGCTGCCAAACGTGTTTCTTTCTCTATTTCAATGGTATTCTTCCTTGTATAACACACATTTACCACTCTAGTCTCCTTTAAGTAATGAATATAGGATTCATACAGTGTTTGATGTGATCTTAACTGGCATTAAGGATTTCCCTTATCTTCGCTACCTTTTCTACACTAAGAACTGACTTGGAGATTCTCTTACAGCTGTTCTAAAACAAATTCTCTTCTGTTTACAGTCATTTTCACTGAATTATTCATGTTTTCATGTAGTTTCCTATATTCTGCCTTCTGGCCCAAGTATAAGCTTTGCCCACTTTATCAAACAACTTCCTACACACTGTTATGAACTGAGGCAGCTCGGGAACCTTGTCTCTCAACTGTGTGATAGAGTGTAGTGCTACATTTCAGTGAAGTGTAAGGCTTTCCAAAGCTGCCGAACGTGTTTCTTTCTCTATTTCAATGGTATTCTGCCTTGTATAACACACATTTACCACTCTAGTCTCCTTTAAGTAAACAATATAGGATTCATACAGTGTTTGATGTTATCTTAACTCGAATTAAGGATTTCCCTTATCTTCGCTACCTTTTCTACACTAAGAACTGACTTGGAGATTCTCTTACAGCTGTTCTAAACAAGTTCTCATCTGTTTACAGTCATTTTCAATGAATTATTCATGTTTTCATGTAGTTTCCTATATTCTGCCTTCTGGCCCAAGTATAAGCTTTGCCCACTTTATCAAACAACTTCCTACACACTGTTATGAACTGAGGCAGCTCGGGAACCTTGTCTCTCAACTGTGTGATAGAGTGTAGTGCTACATTTCAGTGAAGTGTAAGGCTTTCCAAAGCTGCCGAACATGTTTCTTTCTCTATTTCAATGGTATTCTGCCTTGTATAACACACATTTACCACTCTAGTCTCCTTTAAGTAAACAATATAGGATTCATACAGTGTTTGATGTTATCTTAACTCGAATTAAGGATTTCCCTTATCTTAGCTACCTTTTCTACACTAAGAACTGACTTGGAGAATCTCTTTCAGCTGTTCTAAAACAAATTCTCTTCTGTTTACAGTCATTTTCACTGAATTATTCATGTTTTCATGTAGTTTCCTATATTCTGCCTTCTGGCCCAAGTATAAGCTTTGCCCACTTTATCAAACAACTTCCTACACACTGTTATGAACTGAGGCAGCTCGGGAACCTTGTCTCTCAACTGTGTGATAGAGTGTAGTGCTACATTTCAGTGAAGTGTAAGGCTTTCCAAAGCTGCCGAACATGTTTCTTTCTCTATTTCAATGGTATTCTGCCTTGTATAACACACATTTACCACTCTAGTCTCCTTTAAGTAAACAATATAGGATTCATACAGTGTTTGATGTTATCTTAACTCGAATTAAGGATTTCCCTTATCTTAGCTACCTTTTCTACACTAAGAACTGACTTGGAGAATCTCTTTCAGCTGTTCTAAAACAAATTCTCTTCTGTTTACAGTCATTTTCACTGAATTATTCATGTTTTCATGTAGTTTCCTATATTCTGCCTTCTGGCCCAAGTATAAGCTTTGCCCACTTTATCAAACAACTTCCTACACACTGTTATGAACTGAGGCAGCTCGGGAACCTTGTCTCTCAACTGTGTGATAGAGTGTAGTGCTACATTTCAGTGAAGTGTAAGGCTTTCCAAAGCTGCCGAACGTGTTTCTTTCTCTATTTCAATGGTATTCTGCCTTGTATAACACACATTTACCAGTCTAGTCTCCTTTAAGTAAAGAATATAGGATTCATACAGTGTTTCATGTGATCTTAACTGGCATTATGGATTTCCCTTATCTTCGCTACCTTTTCTACACTAAGAACTGACTTAGAGATTCTCTTACAGCTGTTCCAAACAAGTTCTCATCTGTTTGCAGTCATTTTCTCTGAATTATTCATGTTTTCATGTAGTTTCCTATATTCTGCCTTCTGGCCCAAGTATAAGCTTTGCCCACTTTATCAAACAACTTCCTACACACTGTTATGAACTGAGGCAGCTCGGGAACCTTGTCTCTCAACTGTGTGATAGAGTGTAGTGCTACATTTCAGTGAAGTGTAAGGCTTTCCAAAGCTGCCGAACGTGTTTCTTTCTCTATTTCAATGGTATTCTGCCTTGTATAACACACATTTACCACTCTAGTCTCCTTTAAGTAATGAATATAGGATTCATACAGTGTTTGATGTTATCTTAACTCGAATTAAGGATTTCCCTTATCTTAGCTACCTTTTCTACACTAAGAACTGACTTAGAGAATCTCTTTCAGCTGTTGTAAAACAAATTCTCTTCTGTTTACAGTCATTTTCACTGAATTATTCATGTTTTCATGTAGTTTCCTATATTCTGCCTTCTGGCCCAAGTATAAGCTTTGCCCACTTTATCAAACAACTTCCTACACACTGTTATGAACTGAGGCAGCTCGGGAACCTTGTCTCTCAATTGTGTGATAGAGTGTAGTGCTACATTTCAGTGAAGTGTAAGGCTTTCCAAAGCTGCCGAACATGTTTCTTTCTCTATTTCAATGGTATTCTGCCTTGTATAACACACATTTACCACTCTAGTCTCCTTTAAGTAATGAATATAGGATTCATACAGTGTTTGATGTTATCTTAACTCGAATTAAGGATTTCCCTTATCTTAGCTACCTTTTCTACACTAAGAACTGACTTGGAGAATCTCTTTCAGCTGTTCTAAAACAAATTCTCTTCTGTTTACAGTCATTTTCACTGAATTATTCATGTTTTCATGTAGTTTCCTATATTCTGCCTTCTGGCCCAAGTATAAGCTTTGCCCACTTTATCAAACAACTTCCTACACACTGTTATGAACTGAGGCAGCTCGGGAACCTTGTCTCTCAACTGTGTGATAGTGTGTAGTGCTACATTTCAGTGAAGTGTAAGGCTTTCCAAAGCTGCCGAACGTGTTTCTTTCTCTATTTCAATGGTATTCTGCCTTGTATAACACACATTTACCACTCTAGTCTCCTTTAAGTAAAGAATATAGGATTCATACAGTGTTTCATGTGATCTTAACTGGCATTATGGATTTCCCTTATCTTCGCTACCTTTTCTACACTAAGAACTGACTTGGAGATTCTCTTACAGCTGTTCTAAACAAGTTCTCATCTGTTTACATTCATTTTCACTGAATTATTCATGTTTTCATGTAGTTTCCTATATTCTGCCTTCTGGCCCAAGTATAAGCTTTGCCCACTTTATCAAACAACTTCCTACACACTGTTATGAACTGAGGCAGCTCGGGAACCTTGTCTCTCAACTGTGTGATAGAGTGTAGTGCTACATTTCAGTGAAGTGTAAGGCTTTCCAAAGCTGCCAAACGTGTTTCTTTCTCTATTTCAATGGTATTCTTCCTTGTATAACACACATTTACCACTCTAGTCTCCTTTAAGTAATGAATATAGGATTCATACAGTGTTTGATGTGATCTTAACTGGCATTAAGGATTTCCCTTATCTTCGCTACCTTTTCTACACTAAGAACTGACTTGGAGATTCTCTTACAGCTGTTCTAAAACAAATTCTCTTCTGTTTACAGTCATTTTCACTGAATTATTCATGTTTTCATGTAGTTTCCTATATTCTGCCTTCTGGCCCAAGTATAAGCTTTGCCCACTTTATCAAACAACTTCCTACACACTGTTATGAACTGAGGCAGCTCGGGAACCTTGTCTCTCAACTGTGTGATAGAGTGTAGTGCTACATTTCAGTGAAGTGTAAGGCTTTCCAAAGCTGCCGAACGTGTTTCTTTCTCTATTTCAATGGTATTCTGCCTTGTATAACACACATTTACCACTCTAGTCTCCTTTAAGTAAACAATATAGGATTCATACAGTGTTTGATGTTATCTTAACTCGAATTAAGGATTTCCCTTATCTTCGCTACCTTTTCTACACTAAGAACTGACTTGGAGATTCTCTTACAGCTGTTCTAAACAAGTTCTCATCTGTTTACAGTCATTTTCAATGAATTATTCATGTTTTCATGTAGTTTCCTATATTCTGCCTTCTGGCCCAAGTATAAGCTTTGCCCACTTTATCAAACAACTTCCTACACACTGTTATGAACTGAGGCAGCTCGGGAACCTTGTCTCTCAACTGTGTGATAGAGTGTAGTGCTACATTTCAGTGAAGTGTAAGGCTTTCCAAAGCTGCCGAACATGTTTCTTTCTCTATTTCAATGGTATTCTGCCTTGTATAACACACATTTACCACTCTAGTCTCCTTTAAGTAAACAATATAGGATTCATACAGTGTTTGATGTTATCTTAACTCGAATTAAGGATTTCCCTTATCTTAGCTACCTTTTCTACACTAAGAACTGACTTGGAGAATCTCTTTCAGCTGTTCTAAAACAAATTCTCTTCTGTTTACAGTCATTTTCACTGAATTATTCATGTTTTCATGTAGTTTCCTATATTCTGCCTTCTGGCCCAAGAATAAGCTTTGCCCACTTTATCAAACAACTTCCTACACACTGTTATGAACTGAGGCAGCTCGGGAACCTTGTCTCTCAACTGTGTGATAGAGTGTAGTGCTACATTTCAGTGAAGTGTAAGGCTTTCCAAAGCTGCCGAACGTGTTTCTTTCTCTATTTCAATGGTATTCTGCCTTGTATAACACACATTTACCAGTCTAGTCTCCTTTAAGTAAAGAATATAGGATTCATACAGTGTTTCATGTGATCTTAACTGGCATTATGGATTTCCCTTATCTTCGCTACCTTTTCTACACTAAGAACTGACTTAGAGATTCTCTTACAGCTGTTCCAAACAAGTTCTCATCTGTTTGCAGTCATTTTCTCTGAATTATTCATGTTTTCATGTAGTTTCCTATATTCTGCCTTCTGGCCCAAGTATAAGCTTTGCCCACTTTATCAAACAACTTCCTACACACTGTTATGAACTGAGGCAGCTCGGGAACCTTGTCTCTCAACTGTGTGATAGAGTGTAGTGCTACATTTCAGTGAAGTGTAAGGCTTTCCAAAGCTGCCGAACGTGTTTCTTTCTCTATTTCAATGGTATTCTGCCTTGTATAACACACATTTACCACTCTAGTCTCCTTTAAGTAATGAATATAGGATTCATACAGTGTTTGATGTTATCTTAACTCGAATTAAGGATTTCCCTTATCTTAGCTACCTTTTCTACACTAAGAACTGACTTAGAGAATCTCTTTCAGCTGTTGTAAAACAAATTCTCTTCTGTTTACAGTCATTTTCACTGAATTATTCATGTTTTCATGTAGTTTCCTATATTCTGCCTTCTGGCCCAAGTATAAGCTTTGCCCACTTTATCAAACAACTTCCTACACACTGTTATGAACTGAGGCAGCTCGGGAACCTTGTCTCTCAATTGTGTGATAGAGTGTAGTGCTACATTTCAGTGAAGTGTAAGGCTTTCCAAAGCTGCCGAACATGTTTCTTTCTCTATTTCAATGGTATTCTGCCTTGTATAACACACATTTACCACTCTAGTCTCCTTTAAGTAATGAATATAGGATTCATACAGTGTTTGATGTTATCTTAACTCGAATTAAGGATTTCCCTTATCTTAGCTACCTTTTCTACACTAAGAACTGACTTGGAGAATCTCTTTCAGCTGTTCTAAAACAAATTCTCTTCTGTTTACAGTCATTTTCACTGAATTATTCATGTTTTCATGTAGTTTCCTATATTCTGCCTTCTGGCCCAAGTATAAGCTTTGCCCACTTTATCAAACAACTTCCTACACACTGTTATGAACTGAGGCAGCTCGGGAACCTTGTCTCTCAACTGTGTGATAGAGTGTAGTGCTACATTTCAGTGAAGTGTAAGGCTTTCCAAAGCTGCCGAACATGTTTCTTTCTCTATTTCAATGGTATTCTGCCTTGTATAACACACATTTACCAGTCTAGTCTCCTTTAAGTAAAGAATATAGGATTCATACAGTGTTTCATGTGATCTTAACTGGCATTATGGATTTCCCTTATCTTTGCTACCTTTTCTACACTAAGAACTGACTTAGAGATTCTCTTTCATCTGTTCCAAACAAGTTCTCATCTGTTTGCAGTCATTTTCTCTGAATTATTCATGTTTTCATGTAGTTTCCTATATTCTGCCTTCTGGCCCAAGTATAAGATTTGCCGACTTTATCAAACAACTTCCTACACACTGTTATGAACTGAGGCAGCTCGGAAACCTTGTCTCTCAACTGTGTGATAGAGTGTAGTGCTACATTTCAGTGAAGTGTAAGGCTTTCCAAAGCTGCCGAACGTGTTTCTTTCTCTATTTCAATGGTATTCTGCCTTGTATAACACACATTTACCACTCTAGTCTCCTTTAAGTAAAGAATATAGGATTCATACAGTGTTTCATGTGATCTTAACTGGCATTATGGATTTCCCTTATCTTCGCTACCTTTTCTACACTAAGAACTGACTTAGAGATTCTCTTTCATCTGTTCTAAACAAGTTCTCATCTGTTTGCAGTCATTTTCTCTGAATTATTCATGTTTTCATGTAGTTTCCTATATTCTGCCTTCTGGCCCTAGTATAAGATTTGCCGACTTTATCAAACAACTTCCTACACACTGTTATGAACTGAGGCAGCTCGGGAACCTTGTCTCTCAACTGTGTGATAGAGTGTAGTGCTACATTTCAGTGAAGTGTAAGGCTTTCCAAAGCTGCCAAACATGTTTCTTTCTCTATTTCAATGGTATTCTGCCTTGTATAACACACATTTACCACTCTAGTCTCCTTTAAGTAATGAATATAGGATTCATACAGTGTTTGATGTTATCTTAACTCGAATTAAGGATTTCCCTTATCTTAGCTACCTTTTCTACACTAAGAACTGACTTGGAGAATCTCTTTCAGCTGTTCTAAAACAAATTCTCTTCTGTTTACAGTCATTTTCACTGAATTATTCATGTTTTCATGTAGTTTCCTATATTCTGCCTTCTGGCCCAAGTATAAGCTTTGCCCACTTTATCAAACAACTTCCTACACACTGTTATGAACTGAGGCAGCTCGGGAACCTTGTCTCTCAACTGTGTGATAGTGTGTAGTGCTACATTTCAGTGAAGTGTAAGGCTTTCCAAAGCTGCCGAACGTGTTTCTTTCTCTATTTCAATGGTATTCTGCCTTGTATAACACACATTTACCACTCTAGTCTCCTTTAAGTAAAGAATATAGGATTCATACAGTGTTTCATGTGATCTTAACTGGCATTATGGATTTCCCTTATCTTCGCTACCTTTTCTACACTAAGAACTGACTTGGAGATTCTCTTACAGCTGTTCTAAACAAGTTCTCATCTGTTTACAGTCATTTTCAATGAATTATTCATGTTTTCATGTAGTTTCCTATATTCTGCCTTCTGGCCCAAGTATAAGCTTTGCCCACTTTATCAAACAACATCCTACACACTGTTATGAACTGAGGCAGCTCGGGAACCTTGTCTCTCAACTGTGTGATAGAGTGTAGTGCTACATTTCAGTGAAGTGTAAGGCTTTCCAAAGCTGCCGAACGTGTTTCTTTCTCTATTTCAATGGTATTCTGCCTTGTATAACACACATTTACCACTCTAGTCTCCTTTAAGTAAACAATATAGGATTCATACAGTGTTTGATGTTATCTTAACTCGAATTAAGGATTTCCCTTATCTTAGCTACCTTTTCTACACTAAGAACTGACTTGGAGATTCTCTTACAGGTGTTCTAAACAAGTTCTCATCTGTTTACAGTCATTTTCAATGAATTATTCATGTTTTCATGTAGTTTCCTATATTCTGCCTTCTGGCCCAAGTATAAGCTTTGCCCACTTTATCAAACAACTTCCTACACACTGTTATGAACTGAGGCAGCTTGGGAACCTTGTCTCTCAATTGTGTGATAGAGTGTAGTGCTACATTTCAGTGAAGTGTAAGGCTTTCCAAAGCTGCCGAACATGTTTCTTTCTCTATTTCAATGGTATTCTGCCTTGTATAACACACATTTACCACTCTAGTTTCCTTTAAGTAATGAATATAGGATTCATACAGTGTTTGATGTTATCTTAACTCGAATTAAGGATTTCCCTTATCTTAGCTACCTTTTCTACACTAAGAACTGACTTGGAGAATCTCTTTCAGCTGTTCTAAAACAAATTCTCTTCTGTTTACAGTCATTTTCACTGAATTATTCATGTTTTCATGTAGTTTCCTATATTCTGCCTTCTGGCCCAAGTATAAGCTTTGCCCACTTTATCAAACAACTTCCTACACACTGTTATGAACTGAGGCAGCTCGGGAACCTTGTCTCTCAACTGTGTGATAGAGTGTAGTGCTACATTTCAGTGAAGTGTAAGGCTTTCCAAAGCTGCCGAACGTGTTTCTTTCTCTATTTCAATGGTATTCTGCCTTGTATAACACACATTTACCAGTCTAGTCTCCTTTAAGTAAAGAATATAGGATTCATACAGTGTTTCATGTGATCTTAACTGGCATTATGGATTTCCCTTATCTTCGCTACCTTTTCTACACTAAGAACTGACTTAGAGATTCTCTTTCATCTGTTCCAAACAAGTTCTCATCTGTTTGCAGTCATTTTCTCTGAATTATTCATGTTTTCATGTAGTTTCCTATATTCTGCCTTCTGGCCCAAGTATAAGATTTGCCGACTTTATCAAACAACTTCCTACACACTGTTATGAACTGAGGCAGCTCGGAAACCTTGTCTCTCAACTGTGTGATAGAGTGTAGTGCTACATTTCAGTGAAGTGTAAGGCTTTCCAAAGCTGCCGAACGTGTTTCTTTCTCTATTTCAATGGTATTCTGCCTTGTATAACACACATTTACCACTCTAGTCTCCTTTAAGTAAAGAATATAGGATTCATACAGTGTTTCATGTGATCTTAACTGGCATTATGGATTTCCCTTATCTTCGCTACCTTTTCTACACTAAGAACTGACTTAGAGATTCTCTTTCATCTGTTCTAAACAAGTTCTCATCTGTTTGCAGTCATTTTCTCTGAATTATTCATGTTTTCATGTAGTTTCCTATATTCTGCCTTCTGGCCCAAGTATAAGATTTGCCGACTTTATCAAACAACTTCCTACACACTGTTATGAACTGAGGCAGCTCGGGAACCTTGTCTCTCAACTGTGTGATAGAGTGTAGTGCTACATTTCAGTGAAGTGTAAGGCTTTCCAAAGCTGCCGAACATGTTTCTTTCTCTATTTCAATGGTATTCTGCCTTGTATAACACACATTTACCACTCTAGTCTCCTTTAAGTAATGAATATAGGATTCATACAGTGTTTGATGTTATCTTAACTCGAATTAAGGATTTCCCTTATCTTAGCTACCTTTTCTACACTAAGAACTGACTTGGAGAATCTCTTTCAGCTGTTCTAAAACAAATTCTCTTCTGTTTACAGTCATTTTCACTGAATTATTCATGTTTTCATGTAGTTTCCTATATTCTGCCTTCTGGCCCAAGTATAAGCTTTGCCCACTTTATCAAACAACTTCCTACACACTGTTATGAACTGAGGCAGCTCGGGAACCTTGTCTCTCAACTGTGTGATAGTGTGTAGTGCTACATTTCAGTGAAGTGTAAGGCTTTCCAAAGCTGCCGAACGTGTTTCTTTCTCTATTTCAATGGTATTCTGCCTTGTATAACACACATTTACCACTCTAGTCTCCTTTAAGTAAAGAATATAGGATTCATACAGTGTTTCATGTGATCTTAACTGGCATTATGGATTTCCCTTATCTTCGCTACCTTTTCTACACTAAGAACTGACTTGGAGATTCTCTTACAGCTGTTCTAAACAAGTTCTCATCTGTTTACAGTCATTTTCAATGAATTATTCATGTTTTCATGTAGTTTCCTATATTCTGCCTTCTGGCCCAAGTATAAGCTTTGCCCACTTTATCAAACAACTTCCTACACACTGTTATGAACTGAGGCAGCTCGGGAACCTTGTCTCTCAACTGTGTGATAGAGTGTAGTGCTACATTTCAGTGAAGTGTAAGGCATTCCAAAGCTGCCGAACGTGTTTCTTTCTCTATTTCAATGGTATTCTGCCTTGTATAACACACATTTACCAGTCTAGTCTCCTTTAAGTAAAGAATATAGGATTCATACAGTGTTTCATGTGATCTTAACTGGCATTATGGATTTCCCTTATCTTCGCTACCTTTTCTACACTAAGAACTGACTTAGAGATTCTCTTTCATCTGTTCCAAACAAGTTCTCATCTGTTTGCAGTCATTTTCTCTGAATTATTCATGTTTTCATGTAGTTTCCTATATTCTGCCTTCTGGCCCAAGTATAAGATTTGCCGACTTTATCAAACAACTTCCTACACACTGTTATGAACTGAGGCAGCTCGGAAACCTTGTCTCTCAACTGTGTGATAGAGTGTAGTGCTACATTTCAGTGAAGTGTAAGGCTTTCCAAAGCTGCCGAACGTGTTTCTTTCTCTATTTCAATGGTATTCTGCCTTGTATAACACACATTTACCACTCTAGTCTCCTTTAAGTAAAGAATATAGGATTCATACAGTGTTTCATGTGATCTTAACTGGCATTATGGATTTCCCTTATCTTCGCTACCTTTTCTACACTAAGAACTGACTTGGAGATTCTCTTACAGCTGTTCTAAACAAGTTCTCATCTGTTTACAGTCATTTTCAATGAATTATTCATGTTTTCATGTAGTTTCCTATATTCTGCCTTCTGGCCCAAGTATAAGCTTTGCCCACTTTCTCAAACAACTTCCTACACACTGTTATGAACTGAGGCAGCTCGGGAACCTTGTCTCTCAACTGTGTGATAGAGTGTAGTGCTACATTTCAGTGAAGTGTAAGGCTTTCCAAAGCTGCCGAACGTGTTTCTTTCTCTATTTCAATGGTATTCTGCCTTGTATAACACACATTTACCACTCTAGTCTCCTTTAAGTAAACAATATAGGATTCATACAGTGTTTGATGTTATCTTAACTCGAATTAAGGATTTCCCTTATCTTAGCTACCTTTTCTACACTAAGAACTGACTTGGAGATTCTCTTACAGGTGTTCTAAACAAGTTCTCATCTGTTTACAGTCATTTTCAATGAATTATTCATGTTTTCATGTAGTTTCCTATATTCTGCCTTCTGGCCCAAGTATAAGCTTTGCCCACTTTATCAAACAACTTCCTACACACTGTTATGAACTGAGGCAGCTCGGGAACCTTGTCTCTCAATTGTGTGATAGAGTGTAGTGCTACATTTCAGTGAAGTGTAAGGCTTTCCAAAGCTGCCGAACATGTTTCTTTCTCTATTTCAATGGTATTCTGCCTTGTATAACACACATTTACCACTCTAGTCTCCTTTAAGTAATGAATATAGGATTCATACAGTGTTTGATGTTATCTTAACTCGAATTAAGGATTTCCCTTATCTTAGCTACCTTTTCTACACTAAGAACTGACTTGGAGAATCTCTTTCAGCTGTTCTAAAACAAATTCTCTTCTGTTTACAGTCATTTTCACTGAATTATTCATGTTTTCATGTAGTTTCCTATATTCTGCCTTCTGGCCCAAGTATAAGCTTTGCCCACTTTATCAAACAACTTCCTACACACTGTTATGAACTGAGGCAGCTCGGGAACCTTGTCTCTCAACTGTGTGATAGAGTGTAGTGCTACATTTCAGTGAAGTGTAAGGCTTTCCAAAGCTGCCGAACGTGTTTCTTTCTCTATTTCAATGGTATTCTGCCTTGTATAACACACATTTACCAGTCTAGTCTCCTTTAAGTAAAGAATATAGGATTCATACAGTGCTTCATGTGATCTTAACTGGCATTATGGATTTCCCTTATCTTCGCTACCTTTTCTACACTAAGAACTGACTTAGAGATTCTCTTTCATCTGTTCCAAACAAGTTCTCATCTGTTTGCAGTCATTTTCTCTGAATTATTCATGTTTTCATGTAGTTTCCTATATTCTGCCTTCTGGCCCAAGTATAAGATTTGCCGACTTTATCAAACAACTTCCTACACACTGTTATGAACTGAGGCAGCTCGGAAACCTTGTCTCTCAACTGTGTGATAGAGTGTAGTGCTACATTTCAGTGAAGTGTAAGGCTTTCCAAAGCTGCCGAACGTGTTTCTTTCTCTATTTCAATGGTATTCTGCCTTGTATAACACACATTTACCACTCTAGTCTCCTTTAAGTAAAGAATATAGGATTCATACAGTGTTTCATGTGATCTTAACTGGCATTATGGATTTCCCTTATCTTCGCTACCTTTTCTACACTAAGAACTGACTTAGAGATTCTCTTTCATCTGTTCTAAACAAGTTCTCATCTGTTTGCAGTCATTTTCTCTGAATTATTCATGTTTTCATGTAGTTTCCTATATTCTGCCTTCTGGCCCAAGTATAAGATTTGCCGACTTTATCAAACAACTTCCTACACACTGTTATGAACTGAGGCAGCTCGGGAACCTTGTCTCTCAACTGTGTGATAGAGTGTAGTGCTACATTTCAGTGAAGTGTAAGGCTTTCCAAAGCTGCCGAACATGTTTCTTTCTCTATTTCAATGGTATTCTGCCTTGTATAACACACATTTACCACTCTAGTCTCCTTTAAGTAATGAATATAGGATTCATACAGTGTTTGATGTTATCTTAACTCGAATTAAGGATTTCCCTTATCTTAGCTACCTTTTCTACACTAAGAACTGACTTGGAGAATCTCTTTCAGCTGTTCTAAAACAAATTCTCTTCTGTTTACAGTCATTTTCACTGAATTATTCATGTTTTCATGTAGTTTCCTATATTCTGCCTTCTGGCCCAAGTATAAGCTTTGCCCACTTTATCAAACAACTTCCTACACACTGTTATGAACTGAGGCAGCTCGGGAACCTTGTCTCTCAACTGTGTGATAGTGTGTAGTGCTACATTTCAGTGAAGTGTAAGGCTTTCCAAAGCTGCCGAACGTGTTTCTTTCTCTATTTCAATGGTATTCTGCCTTGTATAACACACATTTACCACTCTAGTCTCCTTTAAGTAAAGAATATAGGATTCATACAGTGTTTCATGTGATCTTAACTGGCATTATGGATTTCCCTTATCTTCGCTACCTTTTCTACACTAAGAACTGACTTGGAGATTCTCTTACAGCTGTTCTAAACAAGTTCTCATCTGTTTACAGTCATTTTCAATGAATTATTCATGTTTTCATGTAGTTTCCTATATTCTGCCTTCTGGCCCAAGTATAAGCTTTGCCCACTTTATCAAACAACTTCCTACACACTGTTATGAACTGAGGCAGCTCGGGAACCTTGTCTCTCAACTGTGTGATAGAGTGTATTGCTACATTTCAGTGAAGTGTAAGGCTTTCCAAAGCTGCCGAACGTGTTTCTTTCTCTATTTCAATGGTATTCTGCCTTGTATAACACACATTTACCAGTCTAGTCTCCTTTAAGTAAAGAATATAGGATTCATACAGTGTTTCATGTGATTTTAACTGGCATTATGGATTTCCCTTATCTTCGCTACCTTTTCTACACTAAGAACTGACTTAGAGATTCTCTTTCATCTGTTCCAAACAAGTTCTCATCTCTTTGCAGTCATTTTCTCTGAATTATTCATGTTTTCATGTAGTTTCCTATATTCTGCCTTCTGGCCCAAGTATAAGATTTGCCGACTTTATCAAACAACTTCCTACACACTGTTATGAACTGAGGCAGCTCGGAAACCTTGTCTCTCAACTGTGTGATAGAGTGTAGTGCTACATTTCAGTGAAGTGTAAGGCTTTCCAAAGCTGCCGAACGTGTTTCTTTCTCTATTTCAATGGTATTCTGCCTTGTATAACACACATTTACCACTCTAGTCTCCTTTAAGTAAAGAATATAGGATTCATACAGTGTTTCATGTGATCTTAACTGGCATTATGGATTTCCCTTATCTTCGCTACCTTTTCTACACTAAGAACTGACTTAGAGATTCTCTTTCATCTGTTCTAAACAAGTTCTCATCTGTTTGCAGTCATTTTCTCTGAATTATTCATGTTTTCATGTAGTTTCCTATATTCTGCCTTCTGGCCCAAGTATAAGATTTGCCGACTTTATCAAACAACTTCCTACACACTGTTATGAACTGAGGCAGCTCGGGAACCTTGTCTCTCAACTGTGTGATAGAGTGTAGTGCTACATTTCAGTGAAGTGTAAGGCTTTCCAAAGCTGCCGAACATGTTTCTTTCTCTATTTCAATGGTATTCTGCCTTGTATAACACACATTTACCACTCTAGTCTCCTTTAAGTAATGAATATAGGATTCATACAGTGTTTGATGTTATCTTAACTCGAATTAAGGATTTCCCTTATCTTAGCTACCTTTTCTACACTAAGAACTGACTTGGAGAATCTCTTTCAGCTGTTCTAAAACAAATTCTCTTCTGTTTACAGTCATTTTCACTGAATTATTCATGTTTTCATGTAGTTTCCTATATTCTGCCTTCTGGCCCAAGTATAAGCTTTGCCCACTTTATCAAACAACTTCCTACACACTGTTATGAACTGAGGCAGCTCGGGAACCTTGTCTCTCAACTGTGTGATAGTGTGTAGTGCTACATTTCAGTGAAGTGTAAGGCTTTCCAAAGCTGCCGAACGTGTTTCTTTCTCTATTTCAATGGTATTCTGCCTTGTATAACACACATTTACCACTCTAGTCTCCTTTAAGTAAAGAATATAGGATTCATACAGTGTTTCATGTGATCTTAACTGGCATTATGGATTTCCCTTATCTTCCCTACCTTTTCTACACTAAGAACTGACTTGGAGATTCTCTTACAGCTGTTCTAATCAAGTTCTCATCTGTTTACAGTCATTTTCAATGAATTATTCATGTTTTCATGTAGTTTCCTATATTCTGCCTTCTGGCCCAAGTATAAGCTTTGCCCACTTTCTCAAACAACTTCCTACACACTGTTATGAACTGAGGCAGCTCGGGAACCTTGTCTCTCAACTGTGTGATAGAGTGTAGTGCTACATTTCAGTGAAGTGTAAGGCTTTCCAAAGCTGCTGAACGTGTTTCTTTCTCTATTTCAATGGTATTCTGCCTTGTATAACACACATTTACCACTCTAGTCTCCATTAAGTAAACAATATAGGATTCATACAGTGTTTGATGTTATCTTAACTCGAATTAAGGATTTCCCTTATCTTCGCTACCTTTTCTACACTAAGAACTGACTTGGAGATTCTCTTACAGCTGTTCTAAACAAGTTCTCATCTGTTTACAGTCATTTTCAATGAATTATTCATGTTTTCATGTAGTTTCCTATATTCTGCCTTCTGGCCCAAGTATAAGCTTTGCCCACTTTCTCAAACAACTTCCTACACACTGTTATGAACTGAGGCAGCTCGGGAACCTTGTCTCTCAACTGTGTGATAGAGTGTAGTGCTACATTTCAGTGAAGTGTAAGGCTTTCCAAAGCTGCCGAACGTGTTTCTTTCTCTATTTCAATGGTATTCTGCCTTGTATAACACACATTTACCACTCTAGTCTCCTTTAAGTAAACAATATAGGATTCATACAGTGTTTGATGTTATCTTAACTCGAATTAAGGATTTCCCTTATCTTAGCTACCTTTTCTACACTAAGAACTGACTTGGAGATTCTCTTACAGGTGTTCTAAACAAGTTCTCATCTGTTTACAGTCATTTTCAATGAATTATTCATGTTTTCATGTAGTTTCCTATATTCTGCCTTCTGGCCCAAGTATAAGCTTTGCCCACTTTATCAAACAACTTCCTACACACTGTTATGAACTGAGGCAGCTCGGGAACCTTGTCTCTCAATTGTGTGATAGAGTGTAGTGCTACATTTCAGTGAAGTGTAAGGCTTTCCAAAGCTGCCGAACATGTTTCTTTCTCTATTTCAATGGTATTCTGCCTTGTATAACACACATTTACCACTCTAGTCTCCTTTAAGTAATGAATATAGGATTCATACAGTGTTTGATGTTATCTTAACTCGAATTAAGGATTTCCCTTATCTTAGCTACCTTTTCTACACTAAGAACTGACTTGGAGAATCTCTTTCAGCTGTTCTAAAACAAATTCTCTTCTGTTTACAGTCATTTTCACTGAATTATTCATGTTTTCATGTAGTTTCCTATATTCTGCCTTCTGGCCCAAGTATAAGCTTTGCCCACTTTATCAAACAACTTCCTACACACTGTTATGAACTGAGGCAGCTCGGGAACCTTGTCTCTCAACTGTGTGATAGAGTGTAGTGCTACATTTCAGTGAAGTGTAAGGCTTTCCAAAGCTGCCGAACGTGTTTCTTTCTCTATTTCAATGGTATTCTGCCTTGTATAACACACATTTACCAGTCTAGTCTCCTTTAAGTAAAGAATATAGGATTCATACAGTGTTTCATGTGATCTTAACTGGCATTATGGATTTCCCTTATCTTCGCTACCTTTTCTACACTAAGAACTGACTTAGAGATTCTCTTTCATCTGTTCCAAACAAGTTCTCATCTGTTTGCAGTCATTTTCTCTGAATTATTCATGTTTTCATGTAGTTTCCTATATTCTGCCTTCTGGCCCAAGTATAAGATTTGCCGACTTTATCAAACAACTTCCTACACACTGTTATGAACTGAGGCAGCTCGGAAACCTTGTCTCTCAACTGTGTGATAGAGTGTAGTGCTACATTTCAGTGAAGTGTAAGGCTTTCCAAAGCTGCCGAACGTGTTTCTTTCTCTATTTCAATGGTATTCTGCCTTGTATAACACACATTTACCACTCTAGTCTCCTTTAAGTAAAGAATATAGGATTCATACAGTGTTTCATGTGATCTTAACTGGCATTATGGATTTCCCTTATCTTCGCTACCTTTTCTACACTAAGAACTGACTTGGAGATTCTCTTACAGCTGTTCTAAACAAGTTCTCATCTGTTTACAGTCATTTTCAATGAATTATTCATGTTTTCATGTAGTTTCCTATATTCTGCCTTCTGGCCCAAGTATAAGCTTTGCCCACTTTCTCAAACAACTTCCTACACACTGTTATGAACTGAGGCAGCTCGGGAACCTTGTCTCTCAACTGTGTGATAGAGTGTAGTGCTACATTTCAGTGAAGTGTAAGGCTTTCCAAAGCTGCCGAACGTGTTTCTTTCTCTATTTCAATGGTATTCTGCCTTGTATAACACACATTTACCACTCTAGTCTCCTTTAAGTAAACAATATAGGATTCATACAGTGTTTGATGTTATCTTAACTCGAATTAAGGATTTCCCTTATCTTAGCTACCTTTTCTACACTAAGAACTGACTTGGAGATTCTCTTACAGGTGTTCTAAACAAGTTCTCATCTGTTTACAGTCATTTTCAATGAATTATTCATGTTTTCATGTAGTTTCCTATATTCTGCCTTCTGGCCCAAGTATAAGCTTTGCCCACTTTATCAAACAACTTCCTACACACTGTTATGAACTGAGGCAGCTCGGGAACCTTGTCTCTCAATTGTGTGATAGAGTGTAGTGCTACATTTCAGTGAAGTGTAAGGCTTTCCAAAGCTGCCGAACATGTTTCTTTCTCTATTTCAATGGTATTCTGCCTTGTATAACACACATTTACCACTCTAGTCTCCTTTAAGTAATGAATATAGGATTCATACAGTGTTTGATGTTATCTTAACTCGAATTAAGGATTTCCCTTATCTTAGCTACCTTTTCTACACTAAGAACTGACTTCGAGAATCTCTTTCAGCTGTTCTAAAACAAATTCTCTTCTGTTTACAGTCATTTTCACTGAATTATTCATGTTTTCATGTAGTTTCCTATATTCTGCCTTCTGGCCCAAGTATAAGCTTTGCCCACTTTATCAAACAACTTCCTACACACTGTTATGAACTGAGGCAGCTCGGGAACCTTGTCTCTCAACTGTGTGATAGAGTGTAGTGCTACATTTCAGTGAAGTGTAAGGCTTTCCAAAGCTGCCGAACGTGTTTCTTTCTCTATTTCAATGGTATTCTGCCTTGTATAACACACATTTACCAGTCTAGTCTCCTTTAAGTAAAGAATATAGGATTCATACAGTGTTTCATGTGATCTTAACTGGCATTATGGATTTCCCTTATCTTCGCTACCTTTTCTACACTAAGAACTGACTTAGAGATTCTCTTTCATCTGTTCCAAACAAGTTCTCATCTGTTTGCAGTCATTTTCTCTGAATTATTCATGTTTTCATGTAGTTTCCTATATTCTGCCTTCTGGCCCAAGTATAAGATTTGCCGACTTTATCAAACAACATCCTACACACTGTTATGAACTGAGGCAGCTCGGAAACCTTGTCTCTCAACTGTGTGATAGAGTGTAGTGCTACATTTCAGTGAAGTGTAAGGCTTTCCAAAGCTGCCGAACGTGTTTCTTTCTCTATTTCAATGGTATTCTGCCTTGTATAACACACATTTACCACTCTAGTCTCCTTTAAGTAAAGAATATAGGATTCATACAGTGTTTCATGTGATCTTAACTGGCATTATGGATTTCCCTTATCTTCGCTACCTTTTCTACACTAAGAACTGACTTAGAGATTCTCTTTCATCTGTTCTAAACAAGTTCTCATCTGTTTGCAGTCATTTTCTCTGAATTATTCATGTTTTCATGTAGTTTCCTATATTCTGCCTTCTGGCCCAAGTATAAGATTTGCCGACTTTATCAAACAACTTCCTACACACTGTTATGAACTGAGGCAGCTCGGGAACCTTGTCTCTCAACTGTGTGATAGAGTGTAGTGCTACATTTCAGTGAAGTGTAAGGCTTTCCAAAGCTGCCGAACATGTTTCTTTCTCTATTTCAATGGTATTCTGCCTTGTATAACACACATTTACCACTCTAGTCTCCTTTAAGTAATGAATATAGGATTCATACAGTGTTTGATGTTATCTTAACTCGAATTAAGGATTTCCCTTATCTTAGCTACCTTTTCTACACTAAGAACTGACTTGGAGAATCTCTTTCAGCTGTTCTAAAACAAATTCTCTTCTGTTTACAGTCATTTTCACTGAATTATTCATGTTTTCATGTAGTTTCCTATATTCTGCCTTCTGGCCCAAGTATAAGCTTTGCCCACTTTATCAAACAACTTCCTACACACTGTTATGAACTGAGGCAGCTCGGGAACCTTGTCTCTCAACTGTGTGATAGTGTGTAGTGCTACATTTCAGTGAAGTGTAAGGCTTTCCAAAGCTGCCGAACGTGTTTCTTTCTCTATTTCAATGGTATTCTGCCTTGTATAACACACATTTACCACTCTAGTCTCCTTTAAGTAAAGAATATAGGATTCATACAGTGTTTCATGTGATCTTAACTGGCATTATGGATTTCCCTTATCTTCGCTACCTTTTCTACACTAAGAACTGACTTGGAGATTCTCTTACAGCTGTTCTAAACAAGTTCTCATCTGTTTACAGTCATTTTCAATGAATTATTCATGTTTTCATGTAGTTTCCTATATTCTGCCTTCTGGCCCAAGTATAAGCTTTGCCCACTTTATCAAACAACTTCCTACACACTGTTATGAACTGAGGCAGCTCGGGAACCTTGTCTCTCAACTGTGTGATAGAGTGTAGTGCTACATTTCAGTGAAGTGTAAGGCTTTCCAAAGCTGCCGAACGTGTTTCTTTCTCTATTTCAATGGTATTCTGCCTTGTATAACACACATTTACCAGTCTAGTCTCCTTTAAGTAAAGAATATAGGATTCATACAGTGTTTCATGTGATCTTAACTGGCATTATGGATTTCCCTTATCTTCGCTACCTTTTCTACACTAAGAACTGACTTAGAGATTCTCTTTCATCTGTTCCAAACAAGTTCTCATCTCTTTGCAGTCATTTTCTCTGAATTATTCATGTTTTCATGTAGTTTCCTATATTCTGCCTTCTGGCCCAAGTATAAGATTTGCCGACTTTATCAAACAACTTCCTACACACTGTTATGAACTGAGGCAGCTCGGAAACCTTGTCTCTCAACTGTGTGATAGAGTGTAGTGCTACATTTCAGTGAAGTGTAAGGCTTTCCAAAGCTGCCGAACGTGTTTCTTTCTCTATTTCAATGGTATTCTGCCTTGTATAACACACATTTACCACTCTAGTCTCCTTTAAGTAAAGAATATAGGATTCATACAGTGTTTCATGTGATCTTAACTGGCATTATGGATTTCCCTTATCTTCGCTACCTTTTCTACACTAAGAACTGACTTAGAGATTCTCTTTCATCTGTTCTAAACAAGTTCTCATCTGTTTGCAGTCATTTTCTCTGAATTATTCATGTTTTCATGTAGTTTCCTATATTCTGCCTTCTGGCCCAAGTATAAGATTTGCCGACTTTATCAAACAACTTCCTACACACTGTTATGAACTGAGGCAGCTCGGGAACCTTGTCTCTCAACTGTGTGATAGAGTGTAGTGCTACATTTCAGTGAAGTGTAAGGCTTTCCAAAGCTGCCGAACATGTTTCTTTCTCTATTTCAATGGTATTCTGCCTTGTATAACACACATTTACCACTCTAGTCTCCTTTAAGTAATGAATATAGGATTCATACAGTGTTTGATGTTATCTTAACTCGAATTAAGGATTTCCCTTATCTTAGCTACCTTTTCTACACTAAGAACTGACTTGGAGAATCTCTTTCAGCTGTTCTAAAACAAATTCTCTTCTGTTTACAGTCATTTTCACTGAATTATTCATGTTTTCATGTAGTTTCCTATATTCTGCCTTCTGGCCCAAGTATAAGCTTTGCCCACTTTATCAAACAACTTCCTACACACTGTTATGAACTGAGGCAGCTCGGGAACCTTGTCTCTCAACTGTGTGATAGTGTGTAGTGCTACATTTCAGTGAAGTGTAAGGCTTTCCAAAGCTGCCGAACGTGTTTCTTTCTCTATTTCAATGGTATTCTGCCTTGTATAACACACATTTACCACTCTAGTCTCCTTTAAGTAAAGAATATAGGATTCATACAGTGTTTCATGTGATCTTAACTGGCATTATGGATTTCCCTTATCTTCGCTACCTTTTCTACACTAAGAACTGACTTGGAGATTCTCTTACAGCTGTTCTAAACAAGTTCTCATCTGTTTACAGTCATTTTCAATGAATTATTCATGTTTTCATGTAGTTTCCTATATTCTGCCTTCTGGCCCAAGTATAAGCTTTGCCCACTTTCTCAAACAACTTCCTACACACTGTTATGAACTGAGGCAGCTCGGGAACCTTGTCTCTCAACTGTGTGATAGAGTGTAGTGCTACATTTCAGTGAAGTGTAAGGCTTTCCAAAGCTGCTGAACGTGTTTCTTTCTCTATTTCAATGGTATTCTGCCTTGTATAACACACATTTACCACTCTAGTCTCCTTTAAGTAAACAATATAGGATTCATACAGTGTTTGATGTTATCTTAACTCGAATTAAGGATTTCCCTTATCTTCGCTACCTTTTCTACACTAAGAACTGACTTGGAGATTCTCTTACAGCTGTTCTAAACAAGTTCTCATCTGTTTACAGTCATTTTCAATGAATTATTCATGTTTTCATGTAGTTTCCTATATTCTGCCTTCTGGCCCAAGTATAAGCTTTGCCCACTTTCTCAAACAACTTCCTACACACTGTTATGAACTGAGGCAGCTCGGGAACCTTGTCTCTCAACTGTGTGATAGAGTGTAGTGCTACATTTCAGTGAAGTGTAAGGCTTTCCAAAGCTGCCGAACGTGTTTCTTTCTCTATTTCAATGGTATTCTGCCTTGTATAACACACATTTACCACTCTAGTCTCCTTTAAGTAAACAATATAGGATTCATACAGTGTTTGATGTTATCTTAACTCGAATTAAGGATTTCCCTTATCTTAGCTACCTTTTCTACACTAAGAACTGACTTGGAGATTCTCTTACAGGTGTTCTAAACAAGTTCTCATCTGTTTACAGTCATTTTCAATGAATTATTCATGTTTTCATGTAGTTTCCTATATTCTGCCTTCTGGCCCAAGTATAAGCTTTGCCCACTTTATCAAACAACTTCCTACACACTGTTATGAACTGAGGCAGCTCGGGAACCTTGTCTCTCAATTGTGTGATAGAGTGTAGTGCTACATTTCAGTGAAGTGTAAGGCTTTCCAAAGCTGCCGAACATGTTTCTTTCTCTATTTCAATGGTATTCTGCCTTGTATAACACACATTTACCACTCTAGTCTCCTTTAAGTAATGAATATAGGATTCATACAGTGTTTGATGTTATCTTAACTCGAATTAAGGATTTCCCTTATCTTAGCTACCTTTTCTACACTAAGAACTGACTTGGAGAATCTCTTTCAGCTGTTCTAAAACAAATTCTCTTCTGTTTACAGTCATTTTCACTGAATTATTCATGTTTTCATGTAGTTTCCTATATTCTGCCTTCTGGCCCAAGTATAAGCTTTGCCCACTTTATCAAACAACTTCCTACACACTGTTATGAACTGAGGCAGCTCGGGAACCTTGTCTCTCAACTGTGTGATAGAGTGTAGTGCTACATTTCAGTGAAGTGTAAGGCTTTCCAAAGCTGCCGAACGTGTTTCTTTCTCTATTTCAATGGTATTCTGCCTTGTATAACACACATTTACCAGTCTAGTCTCCTTTAAGTAAAGAATATAGGATTCATACAGTGTTTCATGTGATCTTAACTGGCATTATGGATTTCCCTTATCTTCGCTACCTTTTCTACACTAAGAACTGACTTAGAGATTCTCTTTCATCTGTTCCAAACAAGTTCTCATCTGTTTGCAGTCATTTTCTCTGAATTATTCATGTTTTCATGTAGTTTCCTATATTCTGCCTTCTGGCCCAAGTATAAGATTTGCCGACTTTATCAAACAACTTCCTACACACTGTTATGAACTGAGGCGGCTCGGAAACCTTGTCTCTCAACTGTGTGATAGAGTGTAGTGCTACATTTCAGTGAAGTGTAAGGCTTTCCAAAGCTGCCGAACGTGTTTCTTTCTCTATTTCAATGGTATTCTGCCTTGTATAACACACATTTACCACTCTAGTCTCCTTTAAGTAAAGAATATAGGATTCATACAGTGTTTCATGTGATCTTAACTGGCATTATGGATTTCCCTTATCTTCGCTACCTTTTCTACACTAAGAACTGACTTAGAGATTCTCTTTCATCTGTTCTAAACAAGTTCTCATCTGTTTGCAGTAATTTTCTCTGAATTATTCATGTTTTCATGTAGTTTCCTATATTCTGCCTTCTGGCCCAAGTATAAGATTTGCCGACTTTATCAAACAACTTCCTACACACTGTTATGAACTGAGGCAGCTCGGGAACCTTGTCTCTCAACTGTGTGATAGAGTGTAGTGCTACATTTCAGTGAAGTGTAAGGCTTTCCAAAGCTGCCGAACATGTTTCTTTCTCTATTTCAATGGTATTCTGCCTTGTATAACACACATTTACCACTCTAGTCTCCTTTAAGTAATGAATATAGGATTCATACAGTGTTTGATGTTATCTTAACTCGAATTAAGGATTTCCCTTATCTTAGCTACCTTTTCTACACTAAGAACTGACTTGGAGAATCTCTTTCAGCTGTTCTAAAACAAATTCTCTTCTGTTTACAGTCATTTTCACTGAATTATTCATGTTTTCATGTAGTTTCCTATATTCTGCCTTCTGGCCCAAGTATAAGCTTTGCCCACTTTATCAAACAACTTCCTACACACTGTTATGAACTGAGGCAGCTCGGGAACCTTGTCTCTCAACTGTGTGATAGTGTGTAGTGCTACATTTCAGTGAAGTGTAAGGCTTTCCAAAGCTGCCGAACGTGTTTCTTTCTCTATTTCAATGGTATTCTGCCTTGTATAACACACATTTACCACTCTAGTCTCCTTTAAGTAAAGAATATAGGATTCATACAGTGTTTCATGTGATCTTAACTGGCATTATGGATTTCCCTTATCTTCGCTACCTTTTCTACACTAAGAACTGACTTGGAGATTCTCTTACAGCTGTTCTAAACAAGTTCTCATCTGTTTACAGTCATTTTCAATGAATTATTCATGTTTTCATGTAGTTTCCTATATTCTGCCTTCTGGCCCAAGTATAAGCTTTGCCCACTTTATCAAACAACTTCCTACACACTGTTATGAACTGAGGCAGCTCGGGAACCTTGTCTCTCAACTGTGTGATAGAGTGTAGTGCTACATTTCAGTGAAGTGTAAGGCTTTCCAAAGCTGCCGAACGTGTTTCTTTCTCTATTTCAATGGTATTCTGCCTTGTATAACACACATTTACCAGTCTAGTCTCCTTTAAGTAAAGAATATAGGATTCATACAGTGTTTCATGTGATCTTAACTGGCATTATGGATTTCCCTTATCTTCGCTACCTTTTCTACACTAAGAACTGACTTAGAGATTCTCTTTCATCTGTTCCAAACAAGTTCTCATCTCTTTGCAGTCATTTTCTCTGAATTATTCATGTTTTCATGTAGTTTCCTATATTCTGCCTTCTGGCCCAAGTATAAGATTTGCCGACTTTATCAAACAACTTCCTACACACTGTTATGAACTGAGGCAGCTCGGGAACCTTGTCTCTCAACTGTGTGATAGAGTGTAGTGCTACATTTCAGTGAAGTGTAAGGCTTTCCAAAGCTGCCGAACATGTTTCTTTCTCTATTTCAATGGTATTCTGCCTTGTATAACACACATTTACCACTCTAGTCTCCTTTAAGTAATGAATATAGGATTCATACAGTGTTTGATGTTATCTTAACTCGAATTAAGGATTTCCCTTATCTTAGCTACCTTTTCTACACTAAGAACTGACTTGGAGAATCTCTTTCAGCTGTTCTAAAACAAATTCTCTTCTGTTTACAGTCATTTTCACTGAATTATTCATGTTTTCATGTAGTTTCCTATATTCTGCCTTCTGGCCCAAGTATAAGCTTTGCCCACTTTATCAAACAACTTCCTACACACTGTTATGAACTGAGGCAGCTCGGGAACCTTGTCTCTCAACTGTGTGATAGTGTGTAGTGCTACATTTCAGTGAAGTGTAAGGCTTTCCAAAGCTGCCGAACGTGTTTCTTTCTCTATTTCAATGGTATTCTGCCTTGTATAACACACATTTACCACTCTAGTCTCCTTTAAGTAAAGAATATAGGATTCATACAGTGTTTCATGTGATCTTAACTGGCATTATGGATTTCCCTTATCTTCGCTACCTTTTCTACACTAAGAACTGACTTGGAGATTCTCTTACAGCTGTTCTAAACAAGTTCTCATCTGTTTACAGTCATTTTCAATGAATTATTCATGTTTTCATGTAGTTTCCTATATTCTGCCTTCTGGCCCAAGTATAAGCTTTGCCCACTTTCTCAAACAACTTCCTACACACTGTTATGAACTGAGGCAGCTCGGGAACCTTGTCTCTCAACTGTGTGATAGAGTGTAGTGCTACATTTCAGTGAAGTGTAAGGCTTTCCAAAGCTGCTGAACGTGTTTCTTTCTCTATTTCAATGGTATTCTGCCTTGTATAACACACATTTACCACTCTAGTCTCCTTTAAGTAAACAATATAGGATTCATACAGTGTTTGATGTTATCTTAACTCGAATTAAGGATTTCCCTTATCTTAGCTACCTTTTCTACACTAAGAACTGACTTGGAGATTCTCTTACAGGTGTTCTATACAAGTTCTCATCTGTTTACAGTCATTTTCAATGAATTATTCATGTTTTCATGTAGTTTCCTATATTCTGCCTTCTGGCCCAAGTATAAGCTTTGCCCACTTTATCAAACAACTTCCTACACACTGTTATGAACTGAGGCAGCTCGGGAACCTTGTCTCTCAATTGTGTGATAGAGTGTAGTGCTACATTTCAGTGAAGTGTAAGGCTTTCCAAAGCTGCCGAACATGTTTCTTTCTCTATTTCAATGGTATTCTGCCTTGTATAACACACATTTACCACTCTAGTCTCCTTTAAGTAATGAATATAGGATTCATACAGTGTTTGATGTTATCTTAACTCGAATTAAGGATTTCCCTTATCTTAGCTACCTTTTCTACACTAAGAACTGACTTGGAGAATCTCTTTCAGCTGTTCTAAAACAAATTCTCTTCTGTTTACAGTCATTTTCACTGAATTATTCATGTTTTCATGTAGTTTCCTATATTCTGCCTTCTGGCCCAAGTATAAGCTTTGCCCACTTTATCAAACAACTTCCTACACACTGTTATGAACTGAGGCAGCTCGGGAACCTTGTCTCTCAACTGTGTGATAGAGTGTAGTGCTACATTTCAGTGAAGTGTAAGGCTTTCCAAAGCTGCCGAACGTGTTTCTTTCTCTATTTCAATGGTATTCTGCCTTGTATAACACACATTTACCAGTCTAGTCTCCTTTAAGTAAAGAATATAGGATTCATACAGTGTTTCATGTGATCTTAACTGGCATTATGGATTTCCCTTATCTTCCCTACCATTTCTACACTAAGAACTGACTTAGAGATTCTCTTTCATCTGTTCCAAACAAGTTCTCATCTGTTTGCAGTCATTTTCTCTGAATTATTCATGTTTTCATGTAGTTTCCTATATTCTGCCTTCTGGCCCAAGTATAAGATTTGCCGAGTTTATCGAACAACTTCCTACACACTGTTATGAACTGAGGCAGCTCGGAAACCTTGTCTCTCAACTGTGTGATAGAGTGTAGTGCTACATTTCAGTGAAGTGTAAGGCTTTCCATAGCTGCCGAACATGTTTCTTTCTCTATTTCAATGGTATTCTGCCTTGTATAACACACATTTACCACTCTAGTCTCCTTTAAGTAATGAATATAGGATTCATACAGTGTTTGATGTTATCTTAACTCGAATTAAGGATTTCCCTTATCTTAGCTACCTTTTCTACACTAAGAACTGACTTGGAGAATCTCTTTCAGCTGTTCTAAAACAAATTCTCTTCTGTTTACAGTCATTTTCACTGAATTATTCATGTTTTCATGTAGTTTCCTATATTCTGCCTTCTGGCCCAAGTATAAGCTTTGCCCACTTTATCAAACAACTTCCTACACACTGTTATGAACTGAGGCAGCTCGGGAACCTTGTCTCTCAACTGTGTGATAGTGTGTAGTGCTACATTTCAGTGAAGTGTAAGGCTTTCCAAAGCTGCCGAACGTGTTTCTTTCTCTATTTCAATGGTATTCTGCCTTGTATAACACACATTTACCACTCTAGTCTCCTTTAAGTAAAGAATATAGGATTCATACAGTGTTTCATGTGATCTTAACTGGCATTATGGATTTCCCTTATCTTCGCTACCTTTTCTACACTAAGAACTGACTTGGAGAATCTCTTTCAGCTGTTCTAAAACAAATTCTCTTCTGTTTACAGTCATTTTCACTGAATTATTCATGTTTTCATGTAGTTTCCTATATTCTGCCTTCTGGCCCAAGTATAAGCTTTGCCGACTTTATCAAACAACTTCCTACACACTGTTATGAACTGAGGCAGCTCGGAAACCTTGTCTCTCAACTGTGTGATAGAGTGTAGTGCTACATTTCAGTGAAGTGTAAGGCTTTCCAAAGCTGCCGAACATGTTTCTTTCTCTATTTCAATGGTATTCTGCCTTGTATAACACACATTTACCACTCTAGTCTCCTTTAAGTAATGAATATAGGATTCATACAGTGTTTGATGTTATCTTAACTCGAATTAAGGATTTCCCTTATCTTAGCTACCTTTTCTACACTAAGAACTGACTTGGAGAATCTCTTTCAGCTGTTCTAAAACAAATTCTCTTCTGTTTACAGTCATTTTCACTGAATTATTCATGTTTTCATGTAGTTTCCTATATTCTGCCTTCTGGCCCAAGTATAAGCTTTGCCCACTTTATCAAACAACTTCCTACACACTGTTATGAACTGAGGCAGCTCGGGAACCTTGTCTCTCAACTGTGTGATAGTGTGTAGTGCTACATTTCAGTGAAGTGTAAGGCTTTCCAAAGCTGCCGAACGTGTTTCTTTCTCTATTTCAATGGTATTCTGCCTTGTATAACACACATTTACCACTCTAGTCTCCTTTAAGTAAAGAATATAGGATTCATACAGTGTTTCATGTGATCTTAACTGGCATTATGGATTTCCCTTATCTTCGCTACCTTTTCTACACTAAGAACTGACTTGGAGATTCTCTTACAGCTGTTCTAAACAAGTTCTCATCTGTTTACAGTCATTTTCAATGAATTATTCATGTTTTCATGTAGTTTCCTATATTCTGCCTTCTGGCCCAAGTATAAGCTTTGCCCACTTTATCAAACAACTTCCTACACACTGTTATGAACTGAGGCAGCTCGGGAACCTTGTCTCTCAACTGTGTGATAGAGTGTAGTGCTACATTTCAGTGAAGTGTAAGGCTTTCCAAAGCTGCCGAACGTGTTTCTTTCTCTATTTCAATGGTATTCTGCCTTGTATAACACACATTTACCACTCTAGTCTCCTTTAAGTAATGAATATAGGATTCATACAGTGTTTGATGTTATCTTAACTCGAATTAAGGATTTCCCTTATCTTAGCTACCTTTTCTACACTAAGAACTGACTTGGAGAATCTCTTTCAGCTGTTCTAAAACAAATTCTCTTCTGTTTACAGTCATTTTCACTGAATTATTCATGTTTTCATGTAGTTTCCTATATTCTGCCTTCTGGCCCAAGTATAAGCTTTGCCCACTTTATCAAACAACTTCCTACACACTGTTATGAACTGAGGCAGCTCGGGAACCTTGTCTCTCAACTGTGTGATAGTGTGTAGTGCTACATTTCAGTGAAGTGTAAGGCTTTCCAAAGCTGCCGAACGTGTTTCTTTCTCTATTTCAATGGTATTCTGCCTTGTATAACACACATTTACCACTCTAGTCTCCTTTAAGTAAACAATATAGGATTCATACATTGTTTGATGTTATCTTAACTCGAATTAAGGATTTCCCTTATCTTAGCTACCTTTTCTACACTAAGAACTGACTTGGAGAATCTCTTTCAGCTGTTCTAAAACAAATTCTCTTCTGTTTACAGTCATTTTCACTGAATTATTCATGTTTTCATGTAGTTTCCTATATTCTGCCTTCTGGCCCAAGTATAAGCTTTGCCCACTTTATCAAACAACTTCCTACACACTGTTATGAACTGAGGCAGCTCGGGAACCTTGTCTCTCAACTGTGTGATAGAGTGTAGTGCTACATTTCAGTGAAGTGTAAGGCTTTCCAAAGCTGCCGAACGTGTTTCTTTCTCTATTTCAATGGTATTCTGCCTTGTATAACACACATTTACCACTCTAGTCTCCTTTAAGTAAAGAATATAGGATTCATACAGTGTTTCATGTGATCTTAACTCGCATTATGGATTTCCCTTATCTTCGCTACCTTTTCTACACTAAGAACTGACTTAGAGATTCTCTTTCATCTGTTCTAAACAAGTTCTCATCTGTTTGCAGTCATTTTCTCTGAATTATTCATGTTTTCATGTAGTTTCCTATATTCTGCCTTCTGGCCCAAGTATAAGCTTTGCCGACTTTATCAAACAACTTCCCACACACTGTTATGAACTGAGGCAGCTCGGGAACATTGTCTCTCAACTGTGTTATAGAGTGTAGTACTACATTTCAGTGAAGTGTAAGGCTTTCCAAAGCTGCCGAACGTGTTTCTTTCTCTATTTCAATGGTATTCTGCCTTGTATAACATACATTTACCACTCTAGTCTCCTTTAAGTAAACAATATAGGATTCATACAGTGTTTGATGTTATCTTAACTCGAATTAAGGATTTCCCTTATCTTAGCTACCTTTTCTACACTAAGAACTGACTTGGAGATTCTCTTTCAGGTGTTCTAAACCAGTTCTCATCTGTTTACAGTCATTTTCACTGAATTATTCATGTTTTAATGTAGTTTCCTATATTCTGCCTTCTGGCCCAAGTATAAGCTTTGCCCACTTTATCAAACAACTTCCTACACACTGTTATGAAGTGAGGCAGTTCGGGAACATTGTCTCTCAACTGTGCGATAGAGTGTAGTACTACATTTCAGTGAAGTGTAAGGCTTTCCAAAGCTGCCGAACGTGTTTCTTTCTCTATTTCAATGGTATTCTGCCTTATATAACATACATTTACCACTCTAGTCCCCTTTAAGTAAAGAATATAGGATTCATACAGTGTTTCATGTGATCTTAACTGGCATTATGGATTTCCCTTATCTTCGCTACCTTTTCTACACTAAGAACTGACTTAGAGATTCTCTTTCATCTGTTCTAAACAAGTTCTCATCTGTTTGCAGTCATTTTCTCTGAATTATTCATGTTTTCATGTAGTTTCCTATATTCTGCCTTCTGGCCCAAGTATAAGCTTTGCCGACTTTATCAAACAACTTCCCACACACTGTTATGAACTGAGGCAGCTCGGGAACATTGTCTCTCAACTGTGTTATAGAGTGTAGTACTACATTTCAGTGAAGTGTAAGGCTTTCCAAAGCTGCCGAACGTGTTTCTTTCTCTATTTCAATGGTATTCTGCCTTGTATAACATACATTTACCACTCTAGTCTCCTTTAAGTAAACAATATAGGATTCATACAGTGTTTGATGTTATCTTAACTCGAATTAAGGATTTCCCTTATCTTAGCTACCTTTTCTACACTAAGAACTGACTTGGAGATTCTCTTTCAGCTGTTCTAAACCAGTTCTCATCTGTTTACAGTCATTTTCACTGAATTATTCATGTTTTCATGTAGTTTCCTATATTCTGCCTTCTGGCCCAAGTATAAGCTTTGCCCACTTTATCAAACAACTTCCTACACACTGTTATGAAGTGAGGCAGCTCGGGAACATTGTCTCTCAACTGTGCGATAGAGTGTAGTACTACATTTCAGTGAAGTGTAAGGCTTTCCAAAGCTGCCGAACGTGTTTCTTTCTCTATTTCAATGGAATTCTGCCTTGTATAACACACATTTACCACTATAGTCTCCTTTAAGTAAAGAATATAGGATTCATACAGTGTTTCATGTGATCTTAACTGGCATTATGGATTTCCCTTATCTTCGCTACCTTTTCTACACTAAGAACTGACTTAGAGATTCTCTTTCATCTGTTCTAAACAAGTTCTCATCTGTTTGCAGTCATTTTCTCTGAATTATTCATGTTTTCATGTAGTTTCCTATATTCTGCCTTCTGGCCCAAGTATAAGCTTTGCCGACTTTATCAAACAACTTCCCACACACTGTTATGAACTGAGGCAGCTCGGGAACATTGTCTCTCAACTGTGTTATAGAGTGTAGTACTACATTTCAGTGAAGTGTAAGGCTTTCCAAAGCTGCCGAACGTGTTTCTTTCTCTATTTCAATGGTATTCTGCCTTGTATAACATACATTTACCACTCTAATCTCCTTTAAGTAAACAATATAGGATTCATACAGTGTTTGATGTTATCTTAACTCGAATTAAGGATTTCCCTTATCTTAGCTACCTTTTCTACACTAAGAACTGACTTGGAGATTCTCTTTCAGCTGTTCTAAACCAGTTCTCATCTGTTTACAGTCATTTTCACTGAATTATTCATGTTTTCATGTAGTTTCCTATATTCTGCCTTCTGGCCCAAGTATAAGCTTTGCCCACTTTATCAAACAACTTCCTACACACTGTTATGAAGTGAGGCAGCTCGGAAACCTTGTCTCTCAACTGTGTGATAGAGTGTAGTGCTACATTTCAGTGAAGTGTAAGGCTTTCCAAAGCTGCCGAACGTGTTTCTTTCTCTATTTCAATGGTATTCTGCCTTGTATAACACACATTTACCACTCTAGTCTCCTTTAAGTAAAGAATATAGGATTCATACAGTGTTTCATGTGATCTTAACTGGCATTATGGATTTCCCTTATCTTCGCTACCTTTTCTACACTAAGAACTGACTTAGAGATTCTCTTTCATCTGTTCTAAACAAGTTCTCATCTGTTTGCAGTCATTTTCTCTGAATTATTCATGTTTTCATGTAGTTTCCTATATTCTGCCTTCTGGCCCAAGTATAAGATTTGCCGACTTTATCAAACAACTTCCTACACACTGTTATGAACTGAGGCAGCTCAGGAACCTTGTCTCTCAACTGTGTGATAGAGTGTAGTGCTACATTTCAGTGAAGTGTAAGGCTTTCCAAAGCTGCCGAACATGTTTCTTTCTCTATTTCAATGGTATTCTGCCTTGTATAACACACATTTACCACTCTAGTCTCCTTTAAGTAATGAATATAGGATTCATACAGTGTATGATGTTATCTTAACTCGAATTAAGGATTTCCCTTATCTTAGCTACCTTTTCTACACTAAGAACTGACTTAGAGAATCTCTTTCAGCTGTTGTAAAACAAATTCTCTTCTGTTTACAGTCATTTTCACTGAATTATTCATGTTTTCATGTAGTTTCCTATATTCTGCCTTCTGGCCCAAGTATAAGCTTTGCCCACTTTATCAAACAACTTCCTACACACTGTTATGAACTGAGGCAGCTCGGGAACCTTGTCTCTCAACTGTGTGATAGAGTGTAGTGCTACATTTCAGTGAAGTGTAAGGCTTTCCAAAGCTGCCGAACGTGTTTCTTTCTCTATTTCAATGGTATTCTGCCTTGTATAACACACATTTACCACTCTAGTCTCCTTTAAGTAAAGAATATAGGATTCATACAGTGTTTCATGTGATCTTAACTGGCATTACGGATTTCCCTTATCTTCGCTACCTTTTCTACACTAAGAACTGACTTGGAGATTCTCTTTCATCTGTTCTAAACAAGTTCTCATCTGTTTGCAGTCATTTTCTCTGAATTATTCATGTTTTCATGTAGTTTCCTATATTCTGCCTTCTGGTCCAAGTATAAGCTTTGCCCACTTTATCAAACAACTTCCTACACATTGTTATAAACTAAGGCAGCTAGGGAACATTGTCTCTCAACTGTGTTTTAGAGTGTAGTGCTACATTTCAGTGAAGTGTAAGGCTTTCCAAAGCTGCCGAACGTGTTTCTTTCTCTATTTCAATGGTATTCTGCCTTGTATGACATACATTTACCACTCTAGTCTCCTTTAAGTAAACAATATAGGATTCATACAGTGTTTGATGTTATCTTAATTCGAATTAAGGATTTCCCTTATCTTAGCTACCTTTTCTACACTAAGAACTGACTTGGAGATTCTCTTTCAGCTGTTCTAAACCAGTTCTCATCTGTTTACAGTCATTTTCACTGAATTATTCATGTTTTCATGTAGTTTCCTATATTCTGCCTTCTGGCCCAAGTATAAGCTTTGCCCACTTTATCAAACAACTTCCTACACACTGTTATGAACTGAGGCAGCTCGGGAACCTTGTCTCTCAACTGTGTGATAGAGTGTAGTGCTACATTTCAGTGAAGTGTAAGGCTTTCCAAAGCTGCCGAACGTGTTTCTTTCTCTATTTCAATGGTATTCTGCCTTGTATAACACACATTTACCACTCTAGTCTCCTTTAAGTAAAGAATATAGGATTCATACAGTGTTTCATGTGATCTTAACTGGCATTATGGATTTCCCTTATCTTCGCTACCTTTTCTACACTAAGAACTGACTTAGAGATTCTCTTTCATCTGTTCTAAACAAGTTCTCATCTGTTTGCAGTCATTTTCTCTGAATTATTCATGTTTTCATGTAGTTTCCTATATTCTGCCTTCTGGCCCAAGTATAAGCTTTGCCGACTTTATCAAACAACTTCCTACACACTATTATGAACTGAGGCAGCTCGGGAACATTGTCTCTCAACTGTGTTATAGAGTTTAGTACTACATTTCAGTGAAGTGTAAGGCTTTCCAAAGCTGCCGAACGTGTTTCTTTCTCTATTTCAATGGTATTCTGCCTTGTATAACACACATTTACCACTCTAGTCTCCTTTAAGTAAAGAATATAGGATTCATACAGTGTTTGATGTTATCTTAACTCGAATTAAGGATTTCCCTTATCTTAGCTACCTTTTCTACACTAAGAACTGACTTGGAGAATCTCTTTCAGCTGTTCTAAAACAAGTTCTCTTCTGTTTACAGTCATTTTCACTGAATTATTCATATTTTCATGTAGTTTCCTATATTCTGCCTTCTGGCCCAAGTATAAGCTTTGCCCACTTTATCAAACAACTTCCTACACAGTGTTATGAAGTGAGGCAGCTCGGGAACATTGTCTCTCAACTGTGCGATAGAGTGTAGTACTACATTTCAGTGAAGTGTAAGGCTTTCCAAAGCTGCCGAACGTGTTTCTTTCTCTATTTCAATGGTATTCTGCCTTATATAACATACATTTACCACTGTAGTCCCCTTTAAGTAAACAATATAGGATTCATACAGTGTTTGATGTTATCTTAACTCGAATTAAGGATTTCCCTTATCTTAGCTACCTTTTCTACACTAAGAACTGACTTGGAGATTCTCTTTCAGCTGTTCTAAACAAGTTCTCATCTGTTTACTGTCATTTTCTATGAATTATTCATGTTTTCATGTAGTTTCCTATATTCTGCCTTCTGGTCCAAGTATAAGCTTTGCCCACTTTATCAAACAACTTCCTACACACTGTTATGAACTGAGGCAGCTCGGGAACCTTGTCTCTCAACTGTGTGATAGAGTGTAGTGCTACATTTCAGTGAAGTGTAAGGCTTTCCAAAGCTGCCGAACGTGTTTCTTTCTCTATTTCAATGGTATTCTGCCTTGTATAACACACATTTACCACTCTAGTCTCCTTTAAGTAAAGAATATAGGATTCATACAGTGTTTCATGTGATCTTAACTGGCATTACGGATTTCCCTTATCTTCGCTACCTTTTCTACACTAAGAACTGACTTGGAGATTCTCTTTCATCTGTTCTAAACAAGTTCTCATCTGTTTGCAGTCATTTTCTCTGAATTATTCATGTTTTCATGTAGTTTCCTATATTCTGCCTTCTGGTCCAAGTATAAGCTTTGCCCACTTTATCAAACAACTTCCTACACATTGTTATAAACTAAGGCAGCTAGGGAACATTGTCTCTCAACTGTGTTATAGAGTGTAGTACTACATTTCAGTGAAGTGTAAGGCTTTCCAAAGCTGCCGAACGTGTTTCTTTCTCTATTTCAATGGTATTCTGCCTTGTATGACATACATTTACCACTCTAGTCTCCTTTAAGTAAACAATATAGGATTCATACAGTGTTTGATGTTATCTTAACTCGAATTAAGGATTTCCCTTATCTTAGCTACCTTTTCTACACTAAGAACTGACTTGGAGATTCTCTTTCAGCTGTTCTAAACCAGTTCTCATCTGTTTACAGTCATTTTCACTGAATTATTCATGTTTTCATGTAGTTTCCTATATTCTGCCTTCTGGCCCAAGTATAAGCTTTGCCCACTTTATCAAACAACTTCCTACACACTGTTATGAACTGAGGCAGCTCGGGAACCTTGTCTCTCAACTGTGTGATAGAGTGTAGTGCTACATTTCAGTGAAGTGTAAGGCTTTCCAAAGCTGCCGAACGTGTTTCTTTCTCTATTTCAATGGTATTCTGCCTTGTATAACACACATTTACCACTCTAGTCTCCTTTAAGTAAAGAATATAGGATTCATACAGTGTTTCTCTTAACTGGCATTATGGATTTCCCTTATCTTCGCTACCTTTTCTACACTAAGAACTGACTTAGAGATTCTCTTTCATCTGTTCTAAACAAGTTCTCATCTGTTTGCAGTCATTTTCTCTGAATTATTCATGTTTTCATGTAGTTTCCTATATTCTGCCTTCTGGCCCAAGTATAAGCTTTGCCGACTTTATCAAACAACTTCCTACACACTGTTATGAACTGAGGCAGCTCGGGAACATTGTCTCTCAACTGTGTGATAGAGTGTAGTACTACATTTCAGTGAAGTGTAAGGCTTTCCAAAGCTGCCGAACGTGTTTCTTTCTCTATTTCAATGGTATTCTGCCTTGTATAACACACATTTACCACTCTAGTCTCCTTTAAGTAAACAATATAGGATTCATACAGTGTTTGATGTTATCTTAACTCGAATTAAGGATTTCCCTTATCTTAGCTACCTTTTCTACACTAAGAACTGACTTGGAGATTCTCTTACAGCTGTTCTAAACAAGTTCTCATCTGTTTACAGTCATTTTCAATGAATTATTCATGTTTTCATGTAGTTTCCTATATTCTGCCTTCTGGCCCAAGTATAAGCTTTGCCCACTTTATCAAACAACTTCCTACACACGGTTATGAACTGAGGCAGCTCGGGAACCTTGTCTCTCAACTGTGTGATAGAGTGTAGTGCTACATTTCAGTGAAGTGTAAGGCTTTCCAAAGCTGCCGAACATGTTTCTTTCTCTATTTCAATGGTATTCTGCCTTGTATAACACACATTTACCACTCTAGTCTCCTTTAAGTAATGAATATAGGATTCATACAGTGTTTGATGTTATCTTAACTCGAATTAAGGATTTCCCTTATCTTAGCTACCTTTCCTACACTAAGAACTGACTTGGAGAATCTCTTTCAGCTGTTCTAAAACAAATTCTCTTCTGTTTACAGTCATTTTCACTGAATTATTCATGTTTTCATGTAGTTTCCTATATTCTGCCTTCTGGCCCAAGTATAAGCTTTGCCCACTTTATCAAACAACTTCCTACACACTGTTATAAACTGAGGCAGCTCGGGAACCTTGTCTCTCAACTGTGTGATAGAGTGTAGTGCTACATTTCAGTGAAGTGTAAGGCTTTCCAAAGCTGCCGAACGTGTTTCTTTCTCTATTTCAATGGTATTCTGCCTTGTATAACACACATTTACCACTCTAGTCTCCTTTAAGTAAAGAATATAGGATTCATACAGTGTTTCATGTGATCTTAACTGGCATTATGGATTTCCCTTATCTTCGCTACCTTTTCTACACTAAGAACTGACTTAGAGATTCTCTTTCATGTGTTCTAAACAAGTTCTCATCTGTTTGCAGTCATTTTCTCTGAATTATTCATGTTTTCATGTAGTTTCCTATATTCTGCCTTCTGGCCCAAGTATAAGCTTTGCCGACTTTATCAAACAACTTCCTACACACTGTTATGAACTGAGGCAGCTCGGGAACCTTGTCTCTCAACTGTGTGATAGAGTGTAGTGCTACATTTCAGTGAAGTGTAAGGCTTTCCAAAGCTGCTGAACATGTTTCTTTCTCTATTTCAATGGTATTCTGCCTTGTATAACACACATTTACCACTCTAGTCTCCTTTAAGTAATGAATATAGGATTCATACAGTGTTTGATGTTATCTTAACTCGAATTAAGGATTTCCCTTATCTTAGCTACCTTTTCTACACTAAGAACTGACTTGGAGAATCTCTTTCAGCTGTTCTAAAACAAATTCTCTTCTGTTTACAGTCATTTTCACGGAATTATTCATGTTTTCATGTAGTTTCCTATATTCTGCCTTCTGGCCCAAGTATAAGCTTTGCCCACTTTATCAAACAACTTCCTACACACTGTTATGAACTGAGGCAGCTCGGGAACCTTGTCTCTCAACTGTGTGATAGAGTGTAGTGCTACATTTCAGTGAAGTGTAAGGCTTTCCAAAGCTGCCGAACGTGTTTCTTTCTCTATTTCAATGGTATTCTGCCTTGTATAACACACATTTACCACTCTAGTCTCCTTTAAGTAAAGAATATAGTATTCATACAGTGTTTCTCTTAACTGGCATTATGGATTTCCCTTATCTTCGCTACCTTTTCTACACTAAGAACTGACTTAGAGATTCTCTTTCATCTGTTCTAAACAAGTTCTCATCTGTTTGCAGTCATTTTCTCTGAATTATTCATGTTTTCATGTAGTTTCCTATATTCTGCCTTCTGGCCCAAGTATAAGCTTTGCCGACTTTATCAAACAACTTCCTACACACTGTTATGAACTGAGGCAGCTCGGGAACATTGTCTCTCAACTGTGTTATAGAGTTTAGTACTACATTTCAGTGAAGTGTAAGGCTTTCCAAAGCTGCCGAACCTGTTTCTTTCTCTATTTCAATGGTATTCTGCCTTGTATAACACACATTTACCACTCTAGTCTCCTTTAAGTAAAGAATATAGGATTCATACAGTGTTTGATGTTATCTTAACTCGAATTAAGGATTTCCCTTATCTTAGCTACCTTTTCTACACTAAGAACTGACTTGGAGAATCTCTTTCAGCTGTTCTAAAACAAGTTCTCTTCTGTTTACAGTCATTTTCACTGAATTATTCATGTTTTCATGTAGTTTCCTATATTCTGCCTTCTGGCCCAAGTATAAGCTTTGCCCACTTTATCAAACAACTTCCTACACACTGTTATGAAGTGAGGCAGCTCGGGAACATTGTCTCTCAACTGTGCGATAGAGTGTAGTACTACATTTCAGTGAAGTGTAAGGCTTTCCAAAGCTGCCGAACGTGTTTCTTTCTCTATTTCAATGGTATTCTGCCTTATATAACATACATTTACCACTCTAGTCCCCTTTAAGTAAACAATATAGGATTCATACAGTGTTTGATGTTATCTTAACTCGAATTAAGGATTTCCCTTATCTTAGCTACCTTTTCTACACTAAGAACTGACTTGGAGATTCTCTTTCAGCTGTTCTAAACAAGTTCTCATCTGTTTACTGTCATTTTCTATGAATTATTCATGTTTTCATGTAGTTTCCTATATTCTGCCTTCTGGTCCAAGTATAAGCTTTGCCCACTTTATCAAACAACTTCCTACACACTGTTATGAACTGAGGCAGCTCGGGAACCTTGTCTCTCAACTGTGTGATAGAGTGTAGTGCTACATTTCAGTGAAGTGTAAGGCTTTCCAAAGCTGCCGAACGTGTTTCTTTCTCTATTTCAATGGTATTCTGCCTTGTATAACACACATTTACCACTCTAGTCTCCTTTAAGTAAAGAATATAGGATTCATACAGTGTTTCATGTGATCTTAACTGGCATTATGGATTTCCCTTATCTTCGCTACCTTTTCTACACTAAGAACTGACTTAGAGATTCTCTTTCATGTGTTCTAAACAAGTTCTCATCTGTTTGCAGTCATTTTCTCTGAATTATTCATGTTTTCATGTAGTTTCCTATATTCTGCCTTCTGGCCCAAGTATAAGCTTTGCCGACTTTATCAAACAACTTCCTACACACTGTTATGAACTGAGGCAGCTCGGGAACCTTGTCTCTCAACTGTGTGATAGAGTGTAGTGCTACATTTCAGTGAAGTGTAAGGCTTTCCAAAGCTGCTGAACATGTTTCTTTCTCTATTTCAATGGTATTCTGCCTTGTATAACACACATTTACCACTCTAGTCTCCTTTAAGTAATGAATATAGGATTCATACAGTGTTTGATGTTATCTTAACTCGAATTAAGGATTTCCCTTATCTTAGCTACCTTTTCTACACTAAGAACTGACTTGGAGAATCTCTTTCAGCTGTTCTAAAACAAATTCTCTTCTGTTTACAGTCATTTTCACTGAATTATTCATGTTTTCATGTAGTTTCCTATATTCTGCCTTCTGGCCCAAGTATAAGCTTTGCCCACTTTATCAAACAACTTCCTACACACTGTTATGAACTGAGGCAGCTCGGGAACCTTGTCTCTCAACTGTGTGATAGAGTGTAGTGCTACATTTCAGTGAAGTGTAAGGCTTTCCAAAGCTGCCGAACGTGTTTCTTTCTCTATTTCAATGGTATTCTGCCTTGTATAACACACATTTACCACTCTAGTCTCCTTTAAGTAAAGAATATAGTATTCATACAGTGTTTCTCTTAACTGGCATTATGGATTTCCCTTATCTTCGCTACCTTTTCTACACTAAGAACTGACTTAGAGATTCTCTTTCATCTGTTCTAAACAAGTTCTCATCTGTTTGCAGTCATTTTCTCTGAATTATTCATGTTTTCATGTAGTTTCCTATATTCTGCCTTCTGGCCCAAGTATAAGCTTTGCCGACTTTATCAAACAACTTCCTACACACTGTTATGAACTGAGGCAGCTCGGGAACATTGTCTCTCAACTGTGTTATAGAGTTTAGTACTACATTTCAGTGAAGTGTAAGGCTTTCCAAAGCTGCCGAACGTGTTTCTTTCTCTATTTCAATGGTATTCTGCCTTGTATAACACACATTTACCACTCTAGTCTCCTTTAAGTAAAGAATATAGGATTCATACAGTGTTTGATGTTATCTTAACTCGAATTAAGGATTTCCCTTATCTTAGCTACCTTTTCTACACTAAGAACTGACTTGGAGAATCTCTTTCAGCTGTTCTAAAACAAGTTCTCTTCTGTTTACAGTCATTTTCACTGAATTATTCATGTTTTCATGTAGTTTCCTATATTCTGCCTTCTGGCCCAAGTATAAGCTTTGCCCACTTTATCAAACAACTTCCTACACACTGTTATGAACTGAGGCAGCTCGGGAACCTTGTCTCTCAACTGTGTGATAGAGTGTAGTGCTACATTTCAGTGAAGTGTAAGGCTTTCCAAAGCTGCCGAACGTGTTTCTTTCTCTATTTCAATGGTATTCTGCCTTGTATAACACACATTTACCACTCTAGTCTCCTTTAAGTAAAGAATATAGGATTCATACAGTGTTTCTCTTAACTGGCATTATGGATTTCCCTTATCTTCGCTACCTTTTCTACACTAAGAACTGACTTAGAGATTCTCTTTCATCTGTTCTAAACAAGTTCTCATCTGTTTGCAGTCATTTTCTCTGAATTATTCATGTTTTCATGTAGTTTCCTATATTCTGCCTTCTGGCCCAAGTATAAGCTTTGCCGACTTTATCAAACAACTTCCTACACACTGTTATGAACTGAGGCAGCTCGGGAACATTGTCTCTCAACTGTGTGATAGAGTGTAGTACTACATTTCAGTGAAGTGTAAGGCTTTCCAAAGCTGCCGAACGTGTTTCTTTCTCTATTTCAATGGTATTCTGCCTTGTATAACACACATTTACCACTCTAGTCTCCTTTAAGTAAACAATATAGGATTCATACAGTGTTTGATGTTATCTTAACTCGAATTAAGGATTTCCCTTATCTTAGCTACCTTTTCTACACTAAGAACTGACTTGGAGATTCTCTTACAGCTGTTCTAAACAAGTTCTCATCTGTTTACAGTCATTTTCAATGAATTATTCATGTTTTCATGTAGTTTCCTATATTCTGCCTTCTGGCCCAAGTATAAGCTTTGCCCACTTTATCAAACAACTTCCTACACACGGTTATGAACTGAGGCAGCTCGGGAACCTTGTCTCTCAACTGTGTGATAGAGTGTAGTGCTACATTTCAGTGAAGTGTAAGGCTTTCCAAAGCTGCCGAACATGTTTCTTTCTCTATTTCAATGGTATTCTGCCTTGTATAACACACATTTACCACTCTAGTCTCCTTTAAGTAATGAATATAGGATTCATACAGTGTTTGATGTTATCTTAACTCGAATTAAGGATTTCCCTTATCTTAGCTACCTTTCCTACACTAAGAACTGACTTGGAGAATCTCTTTCAGCTGTTCTAAAACAAATTCTCTTCTGTTTACAGTCATTTTCACTGAATTATTCATGTTTTCATGTAGTTTCCTATATTCTGCCTTCTGGCCCAAGTATAAGCTTTGCCCACTTTATCAAACAACTTCCTACACACTGTTATAAACTGAGGCAGCTCGGGAACCTTGTCTCTCAACTGTGTGATAGAGTGTAGTGCTACATTTCAGTGAAGTGTAAGGCTTTCCAAAGCTGCCGAACGTGTTTCTTTCTCTATTTCAATGGTATTCTGCCTTGTATAACACACATTTACCACTCTAGTCTCCTTTAAGTAAAGAATATAGGATTCATACAGTGTTTCATGTGATCTTAACTGGCATTATGGATTTCCCTTATCTTCGCTACCTTTTCTACACTAAGAACTGACTTAGAGATTCTCTTTCATGTGTTCTAAACAAGTTCTCATCTGTTTGCAGTCATTTTCTCTGAATTATTCATGTTTTCATGTAGTTTCCTATATTCTGCCTTCTGGCCCAAGTATAAGCTTTGCCGACTTTATCAAACAACTTCCTACACACTGTTATGAACTGAGGCAGCTCGGGAACCTTGTCTCTCAACTGTGTGATAGAGTGTAGTGCTACATTTCAGTGAAGTGTAAGGCTTTCCAAAGCTGCTGAACATGTTTCTTTCTCTATTTCAATGGTATTCTGCCTTGTATAACACACATTTACCACTCTAGTCTCCTTTAAGTAATGAATATAGGATTCATACAGTGTTTGATGTTATCTTAACTCGAATTAAGGATTTCCCTTATCTTAGCTACCTTTTCTACACTAAGAACTGACTTGGAGAATCTCTTTCAGCTGTTCTAAAACAAATTCTCTTCTGTTTACAGTCATTTTCACGGAATTATTCATGTTTTCATGTAGTTTCCTATATTCTGCCTTCTGGCCCAAGTATAAGCTTTGCCCACTTTATCAAACAACTTCCTACACACTGTTATGAACTGAGGCAGCTCGGGAACCTTGTCTCTCAACTGTGTGATAGAGTGTAGTGCTACATTTCAGTGAAGTGTAAGGCTTTCCAAAGCTGCCGAACGTGTTTCTTTCTCTATTTCAATGGTATTCTGCCTTGTATAACACACATTTACCACTCTAGTCTCCTTTAAGTAAAGAATATAGTATTCATACAGTGTTTCTCTTAACTGGCATTATGGATTTCCCTTATCTTCGCTACCTTTTCTACACTAAGAACTGACTTAGAGATTCTCTTTCATCTGTTCTAAACAAGTTCTCATCTGTTTGCAGTCATTTTCTCTGAATTATTCATGTTTTCATGTAGTTTCCTATATTCTGCCTTCTGGCCCAAGTATAAGCTTTGCCGACTTTATCAAACAACTTCCTACACACTGTTATGAACTGAGGCAGCTCGGGAACATTGTCTCTCAACTGTGTTATAGAGTTTAGTACTACATTTCAGTGAAGTGTAAGGCTTTCCAAAGCTGCCGAACCTGTTTCTTTCTCTATTTCAATGGTATTCTGCCTTGTATAACACACATTTACCACTCTAGTCTCCTTTAAGTAAAGAATATAGGATTCATACAGTGTTTGATGTTATCTTAACTCGAATTAAGGATTTCCCTTATCTTAGCTACCTTTTCTACACTAAGAACTGACTTGGAGAATCTCTTTCAGCTGTTCTAAAACAAGTTCTCTTCTGTTTACAGTCATTTTCACTGAATTATTCATGTTTTCATGTAGTTTCCTATATTCTGCCTTCTGGCCCAAGTATAAGCTTTGCCCACTTTATCAAACAACTTCCTACACACTGTTATGAAGTGAGGCAGCTCGGGAACATTGTCTCTCAACTGTGCGATAGAGTGTAGTACTACATTTCAGTGAAGTGTAAGGCTTTCCAAAGCTGCCGAACGTGTTTCTTTCTCTATTTCAATGGTATTCTGCCTTATATAACATACATTTACCACTCTAGTCCCCTTTAAGTAAACAATATAGGATTCATACAGTGTTTGATGTTATCTTAACTCGAATTAAGGATTTCCCTTATCTTAGCTACCTTTTCTACACTAAGAACTGACTTGGAGATTCTCTTTCAGCTGTTCTAAACAAGTTCTCATCTGTTTACTGTCATTTTCTATGAATTATTCATGTTTTCATGTAGTTTCCTATATTCTGCCTTCTGGTCCAAGTATAAGCTTTGCCCACTTTATCAAACAACTTCCTACACACTGTTATGAACTGAGGCAGCTCGGGAACCTTGTCTCTCAACTGTGTGATAGAGTGTAGTGCTACATTTCAGTGAAGTGTAAGGCTTTCCAAAGCTGCCGAACGTGTTTCTTTCTCTATTTCAATGGTATTCTGCCTTGTATAACACACATTTACCACTCTAGTCTCCTTTAAGTAAAGAATATAGGATTCATACAGTGTTTCATGTGATCTTAACTGGCATTATGGATTTCCCTTATCTTCGCTACCTTTTCTACACTAAGAACTGACTTAGAGATTCTCTTTCATGTGTTCTAAACAAGTTCTCATCTGTTTGCAGTCATTTTCTCTGAATTATTCATGTTTTCATGTAGTTTCCTATATTCTGCCTTCTGGCCCAAGTATAAGCTTTGCCGACTTTATCAAACAACTTCCTACACACTGTTATGAACTGAGGCAGCTCGGGAACCTTGTCTCTCAACTGTGTGATAGAGTGTAGTGCTACATTTCAGTGAAGTGTAAGGCTTTCCAAAGCTGCTGAACATGTTTCTTTCTCTATTTCAATGGTATTCTGCCTTGTATAACACACATTTACCACTCTAGTCTCCTTTAAGTAATGAATATAGGATTCATACAGTGTTTGATGTTATCTTAACTCGAATTAAGGATTTCCCTTATCTTAGCTACCTTTTCTACACTAAGAACTGACTTGGAGAATCTCTTTCAGCTGTTCTAAAACAAATTCTCTTCTGTTTACAGTCATTTTCACTGAATTATTCATGTTTTCATGTAGTTTCCTATATTCTGCCTTCTGGCCCAAGTATAAGCTTTGCCCACTTTATCAAACAACTTCCTACACACTGTTATGAACTGAGGCAGCTCGGGAACCTTGTCTCTCAACTGTGTGATAGAGTGTAGTGCTACATTTCAGTGAAGTGTAAGGCTTTCCAAAGCTGCCGAACGTGTTTCTTTCTCTATTTCAATGGTATTCTGCCTTGTATAACACACATTTACCACTCTAGTCTCCTTTAAGTAAAGAATATAGTATTCATACAGTGTTTCTCTTAACTGGCATTATGGATTTCCCTTATCTTCGCTACCTTTTCTACACTAAGAACTGACTTAGAGATTCTCTTTCATCTGTTCTAAACAAGTTCTCATCTGTTTGCAGTCATTTTCTCTGAATTATTCATGTTTTCATGTAGTTTCCTATATTCTGCCTTCTGGCCCAAGTATAAGCTTTGCCGACTTTATCAAACAACTTCCTACACACTGTTATGAACTGAGGCAGCTCGGGAACATTGTCTCTCAACTGTGTTATAGAGTTTAGTACTACATTTCAGTGAAGTGTAAGGCTTTCCAAAGCTGCCGAACGTGTTTCTTTCTCTATTTCAATGGTATTCTGCCTTGTATAACACACATTTACCACTCTAGTCTCCTTTAAGTAAAGAATATAGGATTCATACAGTGTTTGATGTTATCTTAACTCGAATTAAGGATTTCCCTTATCTTAGCTACCTTTTCTACACTAAGAACTGACTTGGAGAATCTCTTTCAGCTGTTCTAAAACAAGTTCTCTTCTGTTTACAGTCATTTTCACTGAATTATTCATGTTTTCATGTAGTTTCCTATATTCTGCCTTCTGGCCCAAGTATAAGCTTTGCCCACTTTATCAAACAACTTCCTACACACTGTTATGAAGTGAGGCAGCTCGGGAACATTGTCTCTCAACTGTGCGATAGAGTGTAGTACTACATTTCAGTGAAGTGTAAGGCTTTCCAAAGCTGCCGAACGTGTTTCTTTCTCTATTTCAATGGTATTCTGCCTTATATAACATACATTTACCACTCTAGTCCCCTTTAAGTAAACAATATAGGATTCATACAGTGTTTGATGTTATCTTAACTCGAATTAAGGATTTCCCTTATCTTAGCTACCTTTTCTACACTAAGAACTGACTTGGAGATTCTCTTTCAGCTGTTCTAAACAAGTTCTCATCTGTTTACTGTCATTTTCTATGAATTATTCATGTTTTCATGTAGTTTCCTATATTCTGCCTTCTGGTCCAAGTATAAGCTTTGCCCACTTTATCAAACAACTTCCTACACACTGTTATGAACTGAGGCAGCTCGGGAACCTTGTCTCTCAACTGTGTGATAGAGTGTAGTGCTACATTTCAGTGAAGTGTAAGGCTTTCCAAAGCTGCCGAACGTGTTTCTTTCTCTATTTCAATGGTATTCTGCCTTGTATAACACACATTTACCACTCTAGTCTCCTTTAAGTAAAGAATATAGGATTCATACAGTGTTTCATGTGATCTTAACTGGCATTACGGATTTCCCTTATCTTCGCTACCTTTTCTACACTAAGAACTGACTTGGAGATTCTCTTTCATCTGTTCTAAACAAGTTCTCATCTGTTTGCAGTCATTTTCTCTGAATTATTCATGTTTTCATGTAGTTTCCTATATTCTGCCTTCTGGTCCAAGTATAAGCTTTGCCCACTTTATCAAACAACTTCCTACACATTGTTATAAACTAAGGCAGCTAGGGAACATTGTCTCTCAACTGTGTTATAGAGTGTAGTACTACATTTCAGTGAAGTGTAAGGCTTTCCAAAGCTGCCGAACGTGTTTCTTTCTCTATTTCAATGGTATTCTGCCTTGTATGACATACATTTACCACTCTAGTCTCCTTTAAGTAAACAATATAGGATTCATACAGTGTTTGATGTTATCTTAACTCGAATTAAGGATTTCCCTTATCTTAGCTACCTTTTCTACACTAAGAACTGACTTGGAGATTCTCTTTCAGCTGTTCTAAACCAGTTCTCATCTGTTTACAGTCATTTTCACTGAATTATTCATGTTTTCATGTAGTTTCCTATATTCTGCCTTCTGGCCCAAGTATAAGCTTTGCCCACTTTATCAAACAACTTCCTACACACTGTTATGAACTGAGGCAGCTCGGGAACCTTGTCTCTCAACTGTGTGATAGAGTGTAGTGCTACATTTCAGTGAAGTGTAAGGCTTTCCAAAGCTGCCGAACGTGTTTCTTTCTCTATTTCAATGGTATTCTGCCTTGTATAACACACATTTACCACTCTAGTCTCCTTTAAGTAAAGAATATAGGATTCATACAGTGTTTCATGTGATCTTAACTGGCATTATGGATTTCCCTTATCTTCGCTACCTTTTCTACACTAAGAACTGACTTAGAGATTCTCTTTCATGTGTTCTAAACAAGTTCTCATCTGTTTGCAGTCATTTTCTCTGAATTATTCATGTTTTCATGTAGTTTCCTATATTCTGCCTTCTGGCCCAAGTATAAGCTTTGCCGACTTTATCAAACAACTTCCTACACACTGTTATGAACTGAGGCAGCTCGGGAACCTTGTCTCTCAACTGTGTGATAGAGTGTAGTGCTACATTTCAGTGAAGTGTAAGGCTTTCCAAAGCTGCTGAACATGTTTCTTTCTCTATTTCAATGGTATTCTGCCTTGTATAACACACATTTACCACTCTAGTCTCCTTTAAGTAATGAATATAGGATTCATACAGTGTTTGATGTTATCTTAACTCGAATTAAGGATTTCCCTTATCTTAGCTACCTTTTCTACACTAAGAACTGACTTGGAGAATCTCTTTCAGCTGTTCTAAAACAAATTCTCTTCTGTTTACAGTCATTTTCACTGAATTATTCATGTTTTCATGTAGTTTCCTATATTCTGCCTTCTGGCCCAAGTATAAGCTTTGCCCACTTTATCAAACAACTTCCTACACACTGTTATGAACTGAGGCAGCTCGGGAACCTTGTCTCTCAACTGTGTGATAGAGTGTAGTGCTACATTTCAGTGAAGTGTAAGGCTTTCCAAAGCTGCCGAACGTGTTTCTTTCTCTATTTCAATGGTATTCTGCCTTGTATAACACACATTTACCACTCTAGTCTCCTTTAAGTAAAGAATATAGTATTCATACAGTGTTTCTCTTAACTGGCATTATGGATTTCCCTTATCTTCGCTACCTTTTCTACACTAAGAACTGACTTAGAGATTCTCTTTCATCTGTTCTAAACAAGTTCTCATCTGTTTGCAGTCATTTTCTCTGAATTATTCATGTTTTCATGTAGTTTCCTATATTCTGCCTTCTGGCCCAAGTATAAGCTTTGCCGACTTTATCAAACAACTTCCTACACACTGTTATGAACTGAGGCAGCTCGGGAACATTGTCTCTCAACTGTGTTATAGAGTGTAGTACTACATTTCAGTGAAGTGTAAGGCTTTCCAAAGTTGCCGAACGTGTTTCTTTCTCTATTTCAATGGTATTCTGCCTTGTATAACACACATTTACCACTCTAGTCTCCTTTAAGTAAAGAATATAGGATTCATACAGTGTTTCATGTGATCTTAACTGGCATTATGGATTTCCCTTATCTTCGCTACCTTTTCTACACTAAGAACTGACTTAGAGATTCTCTTTCATGTGTTCTAAACAAGTTCTCATCTGTTTGCAGTCATTTTCTCTGAATTATTCATGTTTTCATGTAGTTTCCTATATTCTGCCTTCTGGCCCAAGTATAAGCTTTGCCGACTTTATCAAACAACTTCCTACACACTGTTATGAACTGAGGCAGCTCGGGAACCTTGTCTCTCAACTGTGTGATAGAGTGTAGTGCTACATTTCAGTGAAGTGTAAGGCTTTCCAAAGCTGCTGAACATGTTTCTTTCTCTATTTCAATGGTATTCTGCCTTGTATAACACACATTTACCACTCTAGTCTCCTTTAAGTAATGAATATAGGATTCATACAGTGTTTGATGTTATCTTAACTCGAATTAAGGATTTCCCTTATCTTAGCTACCTTTTCTACACTAAGAACTGACTTGGAGAATCTCTTTCAGCTGTTCTAAAACAAATTCTCTTCTGTTTACAGTCATTTTCACTGATTTATTCATGTTTTCATGTAGTTTCCTATATTCTGCCTTCTGGCCCAAGTATAAGCTTTGCCCACTTTATCAAACAACTTCCTACACACTGTTATGAACTGAGGCAGCTCGGGAACCTTGTCTCTCAACTGTGTGATAGAGTGTAGTGCTACATTTCAGTGAAGTGTAAGGCTTTCCAAAGCTGCCGAACGTGTTTCTTTCTCTATTTCAATGGTATTCTGCCTTGTATAACACACATTTACCACTCTAGTCTCCTTTAAGTAAAGAATATAGTATTCATACAGTGTTTCTCTTAACTGGCATTATGGATTTCCCTTATCTTCGCTACCTTTTCTACACTAAGAACTGACTTAGAGATTCTCTTTCATCTGTTCTAAACAAGTTCTCATCTGTTTGCAGTCATTTTCTCGGAATTATTCATGTTTTCATGTAGTTTCCTATATTCTGCCTTCTGGTCCAAGTATAAGCTTTGCCGACTTTATCAAACAACTTCCTACACACTGTTATGAACTGAGGCAGCTCGGGAACATTGTCTCTCAACTGTGTTATAGAGTGTAGTACTACATTTCAGTGAAGTGTAAGGCTTTCCAAAGCTGCCGAACGTGTTTCTTTCTCTATTTCAATGGTATTCTGCCTTGTATAACACACATTTACCACTCTAGTCTCCTTTAAGTAAAGAATAAAGGATTCATACAGTGTTTCATGTGATCTTAACTGGCATTATGGATTTCCCTTATCTTCGCTACCTTTTCTACACTAAGAACTGACTTGGAGATTCTCTTACAGCTGTTCTAAACAAGTTCTCATCTGTTTACAGTCATTTTCAATGAATTATTCATGTTTTCATGTAGTTTCCTATATTCTGCCTTCTGGCCCAAGTATAAGCTTTGCCCACTTTATCAAACAACTTCCTACACACTGTTATGAACTGAGGCAGCTCGGGAACCTTGTCTCTCAACTGTGTGATAGAGTGTAGTGCTACATTTCAGTGAAGTGTAAGGCTTTCCAAAGCTGCCGAACGTGTTTCTTTCTCTATTTCAATGGTATTCTGCCTTGTATAACACACATTTACCACTCTAGTCTCCTTTAAGTAAAGAATATAGGATTCATACAGTGTTTCTCTTAACTGGCATTATGGATTTCCCTTATCTTCGCTACCTTTTCTACACTAAGAACTGACTTAGAGATTCTCTTTCATCTGTTCTAAACAAGTTCTCATCTGTTTGCAGTCATTTTCTCTGAATTATTCATGTTTTCATGTAGTTTCCTATATTCTGCCTTCTGGCCCAAGTATAAGCTTTGCCGACTTTATCAAAGAACTTCCTACACACTGTTATGAACTGAGGCAGCTCGGGAACCTTGTCTCTCAACTGTGTGATAGAGTGTAGTGCTACATTTCAGTGAAGTGTAAGGCTTTCCAAAGCTGCTGAACATGTTTCTTTCTCTATTTCAATGGTATTCTGCCTTGTATAACACACATTTACCACTCTAGTCTCCTTTAAGTAAACAATATAGGATTCATACAGTGTTTGATGTTATCTTAACTCGAATTAAGGATTTCCCTTATCTTAGCTACCTTTTCTACACTAAGAACTGACTTGGAGATTCTCTTACAGCTGTTCTAAACAAGTTCTCATCTGTTTACAGTCATTTTCAATGAATTATTCATGTTTTCCTGTAGTTTCCTATATTCTGCCTTCTGGCCCAAGTATAAGCTTTGCCCACTTTATCAAACAACTTCCTACACACGGTTATGAACTGAGGCAGCTCGGGAACCTTGTCTCTCAACTGTGTGATAGAGTGTAGTGCTACATTTCAGTGAAGTGTAAGGCTTTCCAAAGCTGCCGAACATGTTTCTTTCTCTATTTCAATGGTATTCTGCCTTGTATAACACACATTTACCACTCTAGTCTCCTTTAAGTAATGAATATAGGATTCATACAGTGTTTGATGTTATCTTAACTCGAATTAAGGATTTCCCTTATCTTAGCTACCTTTTCTACACTAAGAACTGACTTGGAGAATCTCTTTCAGCTGTTCTAAAACAAATTCTCTTCTGTTTACAGTCATTTTCACTGAATTATTCATGTTTTCATGTAGTTTCCTATATTCTGCCTTCTGGCCCAAGTATAAGCTTTGCCCACTTTATCAAACAACTTCCAACACACTGTTATAAACTGAGGCAGCTCGGGAACCTTGTCTCTCAACTGTGTGATAGAGTGTAGTGCTACATTTCAGTGAAGTGTAAGGCTTTCCAAAGCTGCCGAACGTGTTTCTTTCTCTATTTCAATGGTATTCTGCCTTGTATAACACACATTTACCACTCTAGTCTCCTTTAAGTAAAGAATATAGGATTCATACAGTGTTTCATGTGATCTTAACTGGCATTATGGATTTCCCTTATCTTCGCTACCTTTTCTACACTAAGAACTGACTTAGAGATTCTCTTTCATCTGTTCTAAACAAGTTCTCATCTGTTTGCAGTCATTTTCTCGGAATTATTCATGTTTTCATGTAGTTTCCTATATTCTGCCTTCTGGTCCAAGTATAAGCTTTGCCGACTTTATCAAACAACTTCCTACACACTGTTATGAACTGAGGCAGCTCGGGAACATTGTCTCTCAACTGTGTTATAGAGTGTAGTACTACATTTCAGTGAAGTGTAAGGCTTTCCAAAGCTGCCGAACGTGTTTCTTTCTCTATTTCAATGGTATTCTGCCTTGTATAACACACATTTACCACTCTAGTCTCCTTTAAGTAATGAATATAGGATTCATACAGTGTTTGATGTTATCTTAACTCGAATTAAGGATTTCCCTTATCTTCGCTACCTTTTCTACACTAAGAACTGACTTAGAGATTCTCTTTCATGTGTTCTAAACAAGTTCTCATCTGTTTGCAGTCATTTTCTCTGAATTATTCATGTTTTCATGTAGTTTCCTATATTCTGCCTTCTGGCCCAAGTATAAGCTTTGCCGACTTTATCAAACAACTTCCTACACACTGTTATGAACTGAGGCAGCTCGGGAACCTTGTCTCTCAACTGTGTGATAGAGTGTAGTGCTACATTTCAGTGAAGTGTAAGGCTTTCCAAAGCTGCTGAACATGTTTCTTTCTCTATTTCAATGGTATTCTGCCTTGTATAACACACATTTACCACTCTAGTCTCCTTTAAGTAATGAATATAGGATTCATACAGTGTTTGATGTTATCTTAACTCGAATTAAGGATTTCCCTTATCTTAGCTACCTTTTCTACACTAAGAACTGACTTGGAGAATCTCTTTCAGCTGTTCTAAAACAAATTCTCTTCTGTTTACAGTCATTTTCACTGAATTATTCATGTTTTCATGTAGTTTCCTATATTCTGCCTTCTGGCCCAAGTATAAGCTTTGCCCACTTTATCAAACAACTTCCTACACACTGTTATGAACTGAGGCAGCTCGGTAACCTTCTCTCTCAACTGTGTGATAGAGTGTAGTGCTACATTTCAGTGAAGTGTAAGGCTTTCCAAAGCTGCCGAACGTGTTTCTTTCTCTATTTCAATGGTATTCTGCCTTGTATAACACACATTTACCACTCTAGTCTCCTTTAAGTAAAGAATATAGTATTCATACAGTGTTTCTCTTAACTGGCATTATGGATTTCCCTTATCTTCGCTACCTTTTCTACACTAAGAACTGACTTAGAGATTCTCTTTCATCTGTTCTAAACAAGTTCTCATCTGTTTGCAGTCATTTTCTCTGAATTATTCATGTTTTCATGTAGTTTCCTATATTCTGCCTTCTGGCCCAAGTATAAGCTTTGCCGACTTTATCAAACAACTTCCTACACACTGTTATGAACTGAGGCAGCTCGGGAACATTGTCTCTCAACTGTGTTATAGAGTGTAGTACTACATTTCAGTGAAGTGTAAGGCTTTCCAAAGTTGCCGAACGTGTTTCTTTCTCTATTTCAATGGTATTCTGCCTTGTATAACACACATTTACCACTCTAGTCTCCTTTAAGTAAAGAATATAGGATTCATACAGTGTTTCATGTGATCTTAACTGGCATTATGGATTTCCCTTATCTTCGCTACCTTTTCTACACTAAGAACTGACTTAGAGATTCTCTTTCATGTGTTCTAAACAAGTTCTCATCTGTTTGCAGTCATTTTCTCTGAATTATTCATGTTTTCATGTAGTTTCCTATATTCTGCCTTCTGGCCCAAGTATAAGCTTTGCCGACTTTATCAAACAACTTCCTACACACTGTTATGAACTGAGGCAGCTCGGGAACCTTGTCTCTCAACTGTGTGATAGAGTGTAGTGCTACATTTCAGTGAACTGTAAGGCTTTCCAAAGCTGCTGAACATGTTTCTTTCTCTATTTCAATGGTATTCTGCCTTGTATAACACACATTTACCACTCTAGTCTCCTTTAAGTAATGAATATAGGATTCATACAGTGTTTGATGTTATCTTAACTCGAATTAAGGATTTCCCTTATCTTAGCTACCTTTTCTACACTAAGAACTGACTTGGAGAATCTCTTTCAGCTGTTCTAAAACAAATTCTCTTCTGTTTACAGTCATTTTCACTGATTTATTCATGTTTTCATGTAGTTTCCTATATTCTGCCTTCTGGCCCAAGTATAAGCTTTGCCCACTTTATCAAACAACTTCCTACACACTGTTATGAACTGAGGCAGCTCGGGAACCTTGTCTCTCAACTGTGTGATAGAGTGTAGTGCTACATTTCAGTGAAGTGTAAGGCTTTCCAAAGCTGCCGAACGTGTTTCTTTCTCTATTTCAATGGTATTCTGCCTTGTATAACACACATTTACCACTCTAGTCTCCTTTAAGTAAAGAATATAGTATTCATACAGTGTTTCTCTTAACTGGCATTATGGATTTCCCTTATCTTCGCTACCTTTTCTACACTAAGAACTGACTTAGAGATTCTCTTTCATCTGTTCTAAACAAGTTCTCATCTGTTTGCAGTCATTTTCTCGGAATTATTCATGTTTTCATGTAGTTTCCTATATTCTGCCTTCTGGTCCAAGTATAAGCTTTGCCGACTTTATCAAACAACTTCCTACACACTGTTATGAACTGAGGCAGCTCGGGAACATTGTCTCTCAACTGTGTTATAGAGTGTAGTACTACATTTCAGTGAAGTGTAAGGCTTTCCAAAGCTGCCGAACGTGTTTCTTTCTCTATTTCAATGGTATTCTGCCTTGTATAACACACATTTACCACTCTAGTCTCCTTTAAGTAAAGAATAAAGGATTCATACAGTGTTTCATGTGATCTTAACTGGCATTATGGATTTCCCTTATCTTCGCTACCTTTTCTACACTAAGAACTGACTTAGAGATTCTCTTTCATGTGTTCTAAACAAGTTCTCATCTGTTTGCAGTCATTTTCTCTGAATTATTCATGTTTTCATGTAGTTTCCTATATTCTGCCTTCTGGCCCAAGTATAAGCTTTGCCGACTTTATCAAACAACTTCCTACACACTGTTATGAACTGAGGCAGCTCGGGAACCTTGTCTCTCAACTGTGTGATAGAGTGTAGTGCTACATTTCAGTGAAGTGTAAGGCTTTCCAAAGCTGCTGAACATGTTTCTTTCTCTATTTCAATGGTATTCTGCCTTGTATAACACACATTTACCACTCTAGTCTCCTTTAAGTAATGAATATAGGATTCATACAGTGTTTGATGTTATCTTAACTCGAATTAAGGATTTCCCTTATCTTAGCTACCTTTTCTACACTAAGAACTGACTTGGAGAATCTCTTTCAGCTGTTCTAAAACAAATTCTCTTCTGTTTACAGTCATTTTCACTGAATTATTCATGTTTTCATGTAGTTTCCTATATTCTGCCTTCTGGCCCAAGTATAAGCTTTGCCCACTTTATCAAACAACTTCCTACACACTGTTATGAACTGAGGCAGCTCGGGAACCTTGTCTCTCAACTGTGTGATAGAGTGTAGTGCTACATTTCAGTGAAGTGTAAGGCTTTCCAAAGCTGCCGAACGTGTTTCTTTCTCTATTTCAATGGTATTCTGCCTTGTATAACACACATTTACCACTCTAGTCTCCTTTAAGTAAAGAATATAGTATTCATACAGTGTTTCTCTTAACTGGCATTATGGATTTCCCTTATCTTCGCTACCTTTTCTACACTAAGAACTGACTTAGAGATTCTCTTTCATCTGTTCTAAACAAGTTCTCATCTGTTTGCAGTCATTTTCTCTGAATTATTCATGTTTTCATGTAGTTTCCTATATTCTGCCTTCTGGCCCAAGTATAAGCTTTGCCGACTTTATCAAACAACTTCCTACACACTGTTATGAACTGAGGCAGCTCGGGAACATTGTCTCTCAACTGTGTTATAGAGTGTAGTACTACATTTCAGTGAAGTGTAAGGCTTTCCAAAGCTGCCGAACGTGTTTCTTTCTCTATTTCAATGGTATTCTGCCTTGTATAACACACATTTACCACTCTAGTCTCCTTTAAGTAAACAATATAGGATTCATACAGTGTTTGATGTTATCTTAACTCGAATTAAGGATTTCCCTTATCTTAGCTACCTTTTCTACACTAAGAACTGACTTGGAGATTCTCTTACAGCTGTTCTAAACAAGTTCTCATCTGTTTACAGTCATTTTCAATGAATTATTCATGTTTTCATGTAGTTTCCTATATTCTGCCTTCTGGCCCAAGTATAAGCTTTGCCCACTTTATCAAACAACTTCCTACACACGGTTATGAACTGAGGCAGCTCGGGAACCTTGTCTCTCAACTGTGTGATAGAGTGTAGTGCTACATTTCAGTGAAGTGTAAGGCTTTCCAAAGCTGCCGAACATGTTTCTTTCTCTATTTCAATGGTATTCTGCCTTGTATAACACACATTTACCACTCTAGTCTCCTTTAAGTAATGAATATAGGATTCATACAGTGTTTGATGTTATCTTAACTCGAATTAAGGATTTCCCTTATCTTAGCTACCTTTTCTACACTAAGAACTGACTTGGAGAATCTCTTTCAGCTGTTCTAAAACAAATTCTCTTCTGTTTACAGTCATTTTCACTGAATTATTCATGTTTTCATGTAGTTTCCTATATTCTGCCTTCTGGCCCAAGTATAAGCTTTGCCCACTTTATCAAACAACTTCCTACACACTGTTATGAACTGAGGCAGCTCGGGAACCTTGTCTCTCAACTGTGTGATAGAGTGTAGTGCTACATTTCACTGAAGTGTAAGGCTTTCCAAAGCTGCCGAACGTGTTTCTTTCTCTATTTCAATGGTATTCTGCCTTGTATAACACACATTTACCACTCTAGTCTCCTTTAAGTAAAGAATATAGGATTCATACAGTGTTTCATGTGATCTTAACTGGCATTATGGATTTCCCTTATCTTCGCTACCTTTTCTACACTAAGAACTGACTTAGAGATTCTCTTTCATGTGTTCTAAACAAGTTCTCATCTGTTTGCAGTCATTTTCTCTGAATTATTCATGTTTTCATGTAGTTTCCTATATTCTGCCTTCTGGCCCAAGTATAAGCTTTGCCGACTTTATCAAACAACTTCCTACACACTGTTATGAACTGAGGCAGCTCGGGAACATTGTCTCTCAACTGTGTTATAGAGTTTAGTACTACATTTCAGTGAAGTGTAAGGCTTTCCAAAGCTGCCGAACGTGTTTCTTTCTCTATTTCAATGGTATTCTGCCTTGTATAACACACATTTACCACTCTAGTCTCCTTTAAGTAATGAATATAGGATTCATACAGTGTTTGATGTTATCTTAACTCGAATTAAGGATTTCCCTTATCTTAGCTACCTTTTCTACACTAAGAACTGACTTGGAGAATCTCTTTCAGCTGTTCTAAAACAAATTCTCTTCTGTTTACAGTCATTTTCACTGAATTATTCATGTTTTCATGTAGTTTCCTATATTCTGCCTTCTGGCCCAAGTATAAGCTTTGCCCACTTTATCAAACAACTTCCTACACACTGTTATGAACTGAGGCAGCTCGGGAACCTTGTCTCTCAACTGTGTGATAGAGTGTAGTGCTACATTTCAGTGAAGTGTAAGGCTTTCCAAAGCTGCCGAACGTGTTTCTTTCTCTATTTCAATGGTATTCTGCCTTGTATAACACACATTTACCACTCTAGTCTCCTTTAAGTAAAGAATATAGGATTCATACAGTGTTTCTCTTAACTGGCATTATGGATTTCCCTTATCTTCGCTACCTTTTCTACACTAAGAACTGACTTAGAGATTCTCTTTCATCTGTTCTAAACAAGTTCTCATCTGTTTGCAGTCATTTTCTCTGAATTATTCATGTTTTCATGTAGTTTCCTATATTCTGCCTTCTGGCCCAAGTATAAGCTTTGCCGACTTTATCAAAGAACTTCCTACACACTGTTATGAACTGAGGCAGCTCGGGAACCTTGTCTCTCAACTGTGTGATAGAGTGTAGTGCTACATTTCAGTGAAGTGTAAGGCTTTCCAAAGCTGCTGAACATGTTTCTTTCTCTATTTCAATGGTATTCTGCCTTGTATAACACACATTTACCACTCTAGTCTCCTTTAAGTAATGAATATAGGATTCATACAGTGTTTGATGTTATCTTAACTCGAATTAAGGATTTCCCTTATCTTAGCTACCTTTTCTACACTAAGAACTGACTTGGAGAATCTCTTTCAGCTGTTCTAAAACAAATTCTCTTCTGTTTACAGTCATTTTCACTGAATTATTCATGTTTTCATGTAGTTTCCTATATTCTGCCTTCTGGCCCAAGTATAAGCTTTGCCCACTTTATCAAACAACTTCCTACACACTGTTATAAACTGAGGCAGCTCGGGAACCTTGTCTCTCAACTGTGTGATAGAGTGTAGTGCTACATTTCAGTGAAGTGTAAGGCTTTCCAAAGCTGCCGAACGTGTTTCTTTCTCTATTTCAATGGTATTCTGCCTTGTATAACACACATTTACCAGTCTAGTCTCCTTTAAGTAAAGAATATAGGATTCATACAGTGTTTCATGTGATCTTAACTGGCATTATGGATTTCCCTTATCTTCGCTACCTTTTCTACACTAAGAACTGACTTAGAGATTCTCTTTCATGTGTTCTAAACAAGTTCTCATCTGTTTGCAGTCATTTTCTCTGAATTATTCATGTTTTCATGTAGTTTCCTATATTCTGCCTTCTGGCCCAAGTATAAGCTTTGCCGACTTTATCAAACAACTTCCTACACACTGTTATGAACTGAGGCAGCTCGGGAACCTTGTCTCTCAACTGTGTGATAGAGTGTAGTGCTACATTTCAGTGAAGTGTAAGGCTTTCCAAAGCTGCTGAACATGTTTCTTTCTCTATTTCAATGGTATTCTGCCTTGTATAACACACATTTACCACTCTAGTCTACTTTAAGTAATGAATATAGGATTCATACAGTGTTTGATGTTATCTTAACTCGAATTAAGGATTTCCCTTATCTTAGCTACCTTTTCTACACTAAGAACTGACTTGGAGAATCTTTTCAGCTGTTCTAAAACAAATTCTCTTCTGTTTACAGTCATTTTCACTGAATTATTCATGTTTTCATGTAGTTTCCTATATTCTGCCTTCTGGCCCAAGTATAAGCTTTGCCCACTTTATCAAACAACTTCCTACACACTGTTATGAACTGAGGCAGCTCGGGAACCTTGTCTCTCAACTGTGTGATAGAGTGTAGTGCTACATTTCAGTGAAGTTTAAGGCTTTCCAAAGCTGCCGAACGTGTTTCTTTCTCTATTTCAATGGTATTCTGCCTTGTATAACACACATTTACCACTCTAGTCTCCTTTAAGTAAAGAATATAGGATTCATACAGTGTTTCATGTGATCTTAACTGGCATTATGGATTTCCCTTATCTTCGCTACCTTTTCTACACTAAGAACTGACTTAGAGATTCTCTTTCATCTGTTCTAAACAAGTTCTCATCTGTTTGCAGTCATTTTCTCTGAATTATTCATGTTTTCATGTAGTTTCCTATATTCTGCCTTCTGGCCCAAGTATAAGCTTTGCCGACTTTATCAAACAACTTCCTACACACTGTTATGAACTGAGGCAGCTCGGGAACATTGTCTCTCAACTGTGTTATAGAGTTTAGTACTACATTTCAGTGAAGTGTAAGGCTTTCCAAAGCTGCCGAACGTGTTTCTTTCTCTATTTCAATGGTATTCTGCCTTGTATAACACACATTTACCACTCTAGTCTCCTTTAAGTAATGAATATAGGATTCATACAGTGTTTGATGTTATCTTAACTCGAATTAAGGATTTCCCTTATCTTAGCTACCTTTTCTACACTAAGAACTGACTTGGAGAATCTCTTTCAGCTGTTCTAAAACAAGTTCTCTTCTGTTTACAGTCATTTTCACTGAATTATTCATGTTTACATGTAGTTTCCTATATTCTGCCTTCTGGTCCAAGTATAAGCTTTGCCCACTTTATCAAACAAGTTCCTACACATTGTTATGAACTAAGGCAGCTAGGGAACATTGTCTCTCAACTGTGTTATAGAGTGTAGTACTACATTTCAGTGAAGTGTAAGGCTTTCCAAAGCTGCCGAACGTGTTTCTTTCTCTATTTCAATGGTATTCTGCCTTATATAACATACATTTACCACTCTAGTCTCCTTTAAGTAAACAATATAGGATTCATACAGTGTTTGATGTTATCTTAACTCGAATTAAGGATTTCCCTTATCTTAGCTACCTTTTCTACACTAAGAACTGACTTGGAGATTCTCTTTCAGCTGTTCTAAACAAGTTCTCATCTGTTTACTGTCATTTTCTATGAATTATTCATGTTTTCATGTAGTTTCCTATATTCTGCCTTCTGGACAAGTATAAGCTTTGCCCACTTTATCAAAAAACTTCCTACACACTGTTATGAACTGAGGCAGCTAGGGAACATTGTCTCTCAACTGTATTATAGAGTGTAGTACTACATTTCAGTGAAGTGTAAGGCTTTCCAAAGCTGCCGAACATGTTTCTTTCTCTATTTCAATGGTATTCTGCCTTGTATAACACACATTTACCACTCTAGTCTCCTTTTAAGTAATGAATATAGCATTCATACAGTGTTTGATGTTATCTTAACTCGAAATAAGGATTTCCCTTATCTTAGCTACCTTTTCTACACTAAGAACAGACTTGGAGATTCTCTTTCAGCTGTTCTAAACCAGTTCTCATCTGTTTACAGTCATTTTCACTGAATTATTTATGTTTTCATGTAGTTTCCTATATTCTGCCTTCTGGCCCAAGTATAAGCTTTGCCCACTTTATCAAACAACTTCCTACACACTGTTATGAACTGAGGCAGCTCGGGAACCTTGTCTCTCAACTGTGTGATAGAGTGTAGTGCTACATTTCAGTGAAGTGTAAGGCTTTCCAAAGCTGCCGAACGTGTTTCTTTCTCTATTTCAATGGTATTCTGCCTTGTATAACACACATTTACCACTCTAGTCTCCTTTAAGTAAAGAATATAGGATTCATACAGTGTTTCATGTGATCTTAACTGGCATTACGGATTTCCCTTATCTTCGCTACCTTTTCTACACTAAGAACTGACTTGGAGATTCTCTTTCATCTGTTCTAAACAAGTTCTCATCTGTTTGCAGTCATTTTCTCTGAATTATTCATGTTTTCATGTAGTTTCCTATATTCTGCCTTCTGGCCCAAGTATAAGCTTTGCCGACTTTATCAAAAAACTTCCTACACACTGTTATGAACTGAGGCAGCTCGGGAACATTGTCTCTCAACTGTGTTATAGAGTGTAGTACTACATTTCAGTGAAGTGTAAGGCTTTCCAAAGCTGCCGAACGTGTTTCTTTCTCTATTTCAATGGTATTCTGCCTTGTATAACATACATTTACCACTCTACTCTCCTTTAAGTAAACAATATAGGATTCATACAGTGTTTGATGTTATCTTAACTCGAATTAAGGATTTCCCTTATCTTAGCTACCTTTTCTACACTAAGAACTGACTTGGAGATTCTCTTTCAGCTGTTCTAAACCAGTTCTCATCTGTTTACAGTCATTTTCACTGAATTATTCATGTTTTCATGTAGTTTCCTATATTCTGCCTTCTGGCCCTAGTATAAGCTTTGCCCACTTTATCAAACAACTTCCTACACACTGTTATGAACTGAGGCAGCTCGGGAACATTGTCTCTCAACTGTGTGATAGAGTGTAGTACTACATTTCAGTGAAGTGTAAGGCTTTCCAAAGCTGCCGAACGTGTTTCTTTCTCTATTTCAATGGTATTCTGCCTTATATAACATACATATACCACTCTAGTCCCCTTTAAGTAAACAATATAGGATTCATACAGTGTTTGATGTTATCTTAACTCGAATTAAGGATTTCCCTTATCTTAGCTACCTTTTCTACACTAAGAACTGACTTGGAGATTCTCTTTCAGCTGTTCTAAACAAGTTCTCATCTGTTTACTGTCATTTTCTATGAATTATTCATGTTTTCATGTAGTTTCCTATATTCTGCCTTCTGGTCCAAGTATAAGCTTTGCCCACTTTATCAAAAAACTTCCTACACACTGTTATGAACTGAGGCAGCTAGGGAACATTGTCTCTCAACTGTGTTATAGAGTGTAGTACTACATTTCAGTGAAGTGTAAGGCTTTCCAAAGCTGCCGAACATGTTTCTTTCTCTATTTCAATGGTATTCTGCCTTGTATAACACACATTTACCACTCTAGTCTCCTTTTAAGTAATGAATATAGCATTCATACAGTGTTTGATGTTATCTTAACTCGAATTAAGGATTTCCCTTATCTTAGCTATCTTTTCTACACTAAGAACAGACTTGGAGATTCTCTTTCAGCTGTTCTAAACAAGTTCTCATCTGTTTACAGTCATATTCACTGAATTATTCATGTTTTCATGTAGTTTCCTATATTCTGCCTTCTGGCCCAAGTATAAGCTTTGCCCACTTTATCAAACAACTTCCTACACATTGTTATGAACTAAGGCAGCTAGGGAACATTGTCTCTCAACTGTGTTATAGAGTGTAGTACTACATTTCAGTGAAGTGTAAGGCTTTCCAAAGCTGCTGAACGTGTTTCTTTCTCTATTTCAATGGTATTCTGCCTTGTATAACATACATTTACCACTCTAGTCTCCTTTAAGTAAACAATATAGGATTCATACAGTGTTTGATGTTATCTTAACTCGAATTAAGGATTTCCCTTATCTTAGCTACCTTTTCTACACTAAGAACTGACTTGGAGATTCTCTTTCAGCTGTTCTAAACCAGTTCTCATCTGTTTACAGTCATTTTCACTGAATTATTCATGTTTTCATGTAGTTTCCTATATTCTGCCTTCTGGCCTAAGTATAAGCTTTGCGCACTTTATCAAACAACTTCCTACACACTGTTATGAACTGAGGCAGCTCGGTAACATTGTCTCTCAACTGTGTGATAGAGTGTAGTACTACATTTCAGTGAAGTGTAAGGCTTTCCAAAGCTGCCGAACGTGTTTCTTTCTCTATTTCAATGGTATTCTGCCTTGTATAACACACATTTACCACTCTAGTCTCCTTTAAGTAAAGAATATAGGATTCATACAGTGTTTCATGTGATCTTAACTGGAATTACGGATTTCCCTTATCTTAGCTACCTTTTCTACACTAAGAACTGACTTGGAGATTCTCTTTCAGCTGTTCTAAACAAGTTCTCATGTGTTTGCAGTGATTTTCTCTGAATTATTCATGTTTTCATGTAGTTTCCTATATTCTGCCTTCTGGCCCAAGTATAAGCTTTGCCCACTTTATCAAAAAACTTCCTACACACTGTTATGAACTGAGGCAGCTAGGGAACATTGTCTCTCAACTGTGTTATAGAGTGTAGTACTACATTTCAGTGAAGTGTAAGGCTTTCCAAAGCTGCCGAACGTGTTTCTTTCTCTATTTCAATGGTATTCTGCCTTGTATAACACACATTTACCACTCTAGTCTCCTTTAAGTAAACAATATAGGATTCATACAGTGTTTGATGTTATCTTAACTCGAATTAAGGATTTCCCTTATCTTAGCTACCTTTTCTAAACTAAGAACTGACTTGGAGAATCTCTTTCAGCTGTTCTAAAACAAGTTCTCTTCTGTTTACAGTCATTTTCACTGAATTATTCATGTTTTCATGTAGTTTCCTATATTCTGCCTTCTGGCCCAAGTATAAGCTTTGCCCACTTTATCAAACAACTTCCTACACACTGTTATGAACTGAGGCAGCTCGGTAACCTTCTCTCTCAACTGTGTGATAGAGTGTAGTGCTACATTTCAGTGAAGTGTAAGGCTTTCCAAAGCTGCCGAACGTGTTTCTTTCTCTATTTCTATGGTATTCTGCCTTGTATAACACACATTTACCACTCTAGTCTCTTTTAAGTAAAGAATATAGGATTCATACAGTGTTTCATGTGATATTAACTGGCATTACGGATTTCCCTTATCTTCACTACCTTTTCTACACTAAGAACTGACTTAGAGATTCTCTTTCATCTGTTCTAAACAAGTTCTCATCTGTTTGCAGTCATTTTCTCTGAATTATTCATGTTTTCATGTAGTTTCCTATATTCTGCCTTCTGGCCCATGTATTAGCTTTGCCCACTTTATCAAAAAACTTCCTACACACTGTTATGAACTGAGGCAGCTCGGGAACATTGTCTCTCAACTGTGTGATAGAGTGTAGTACTACATTTCAGTGAAGTGTAAGGCTTTCCAAAGCTGCCGAACGTGTTTCTTTCTCTATTTCAATGGTATTCTGCCTTATATAACATACATATACCACTCTAGTCCCCTTTAAGTAAACAATATAGGATTCATACAGTGTTTGATGTTATCTTAACTCGAATTAAGGATTTCCCTTATCTTAGCTACCTTTTCTACACTAAGAACTGACTTGGAGATTCTCTTTCAGCTGTTCTAAACAAGTTCTCATCTGTTTACTGTCATTTTCTATGAATTATTCATGTTTTCATGTAGTTTCCTATATTCTGCCTTCTGGTCCAAGTATAAGCTTTGCCCACTTTATCAAAAAACTTCCTACACACTGTTATGAACTGAGGCAGCTAGGGAACATTGTCTCTCAACTGTGTTATAGAGTGTAGTACTACATTTCAGTGAAGTGTAAGGCTTTCCAAAGCTGCCGAACGTGTTTCTTTCTCTATTTCAATGGTATTCTGCCTTGTATAACACACATTTACCACTCTAGTCTCCTTTAAGTAAAGAATATAGGATTCATACAGTGTTTCATGTGATCTTAACTGGCATTACGGATTTCCCTTATCTTCGCTACCTTTTCTACACTAAGAACTGACTTGGAGATTCTCTTTCATCTGTTCTAAACAAGTTCTCATCTGTTTGCAGTCATTTTCTCTGAATTATTCATGTTTTCATGTAGTTTCCTATATTCTGCCTTCTGGTCCAAGTATAAGCTTTGCCCACTTTATCAAACAACTTCCTACACACTGTTATGAACTGAGGCAGCCCGGGAACATTGTCTCTCAACTGTGTGATAGAGTGTAGTGCTACATTTCAGTGAAGTGTAAGGCTTTCCAAAGCTGCCGATCGTGTTTCTTTCTCTATTTCAATGGTATTCTGCCTTGTATAACACACATTTACCACTCTAGTCTCTTTTAAGTAAAGAATATAGGATTCATACAGTGTTTCATGTGATCTTAACTGGCATTACGGATTTCCCTTATCTTCGCTACCTTTTCTACACTAAGAACTGACTTGGAGATTCTCTTTCATCTGTTCTAAACAAGTTCTCATCTGTTTGCAGTCATTTTCTCTGAATTATTCATGTTTTCATGTAGTTTCCTATATTCTGCCTTCTGGTCCAAGTATAAGCTTTGCCGACTTTATCAAACAACTTCCTACACACTGTTATGAACTGAGGCAGCTCGGGAACATTGTCTCTCAACTGTGTGATAGAGTGTAGTACTACATTTCAGTGAAGTGTAAGGCTTTCCAAAGCTGCCGAACGTGTTTCTTTCTCTATTTCAATGGTATTCTGCCTTGTATAACACACATTTACCACTCTAGTCTCCTTTAAGTAAAGAATATAGGATTCATACAGTGTTTCATGTGATCTTAACTGGAATTACGGATTTCCCTTATCTTAGCTACCTTTTCTACACTAAGAACTGACTTGGAGATTCTCTTTCATCTGTTCTAAACAAGTTCTCATCTGGTTGGAGTAATTTTCTCTGAATTATTCATGTTTTCATGTAGTTTCTTATATTCTGCCTTCTGGCCCAAGTATAAGCTGTGCCCACTTTATCAAACAACTTCCTACACACTGGTATGAACTGAGGCAGCTCGGGAACATTGTCTCTCAACTGTGTTATAGAGTGTAGTACTACATTTCAGTGAAGTGTAAGGCTTTCCAAAGCTGCCGAACGTGTTTCTTTCTCTATTTCAATGGTATTCTGCCTTGTATAACACACATTTACCACTCTAGTCTCCTTTAAGTAATGAATATAGGATTCATACAGTGTTTGATGTTATCTTAACTCGAATTAAGGATTTCCCTTATCTTAGCTACCTTTTCTACACTAAGAACTGACTTGGAGATTCTCTTTCAGCTGTTCTAAACAAGTTCTCATCTCTTCACAGTCATTTTCAATGAATTATTCATGTTTTCATGTCGTTTCCTATATTCTGCCTTCTGGCCCAAGTATAAGCTTTGCCCACTTTATCAAACAACTTCCTACACACTGTTATGAACTGAGGCAGCTCGGTAACCTTCTCTCTCAACTGTGTGATAGAGTGTAGTGCTACATTTCAGTGAAGTGTAAGGCTTTCCAAAGCTGCCGAACGTGTTTCTTTCTCTATTTCAATGGTATTCTGCCTTGTATAACACACATTTACCACTCTAGTCTCCTTTAAGTAAAGAATATAGGATTCATACAGTGTTTCATGTGATCTTAACTGGAATTACGGATTTCCCTTATCTTAGCTACCTTTTCTACACTAAGAACTGACTTGGAGATTCTCTTTCAACTTTTCTAAACAAGTTCTCATCTGTTTGCAGTCATTTTCTCTGAATTATTCATGTTTTCATGTAGTTTCCTATATTCTGCCTTCTGGCCCATGTATTAGCTTTGCCCACTTTATCAAAAAACTTCCTACACACTGTTATGAACTGAGGCAGCTAGGGAACATTGTCTCTCAACTGTGTTATAGAGTGTAGTACTACATTTCAGTGAAGTGTAAGGCTTTCCAAAGCTGCCGAACGTGTTTCTTTCTCTATTTCAATGGTATTCTGCCTTGTATAACACACATTTACCACTCTAGTCTCCTTTAAGTAAAGAATATAGGATTCATACAGTGTTTCATGTGATCTTAACTGGCATTACGGATTTCCCTTATCTTCGCTACCTTTTCTACACTAAGAACTGACTTGGAGATTCTCTTTCATCTGTTCTAAACAAGTTCTCATCTGTTTGCAGTCATTTTCTCTGAATTATTCATGTTTTCATGTAGTTTCCTATATTCTGCCTTCTGGTCCAAGTATAAGCTTTGCCCACTTTATCAAACAACTTCCTACACACTGTTATGAACTGAGGCAGCCCGGGAACATTGTCTCTCAACTGTGTGATAGAGTGTAGTGCTACATTTCAGTGAAGTGTAAGGCTTTCCAAAGCTGCCGAACGTGTTTCTTTCTCTATTTCAATGGTATTCTGCCTTGTATAACACACATTTACCACTCTAGTCTCTTTTAAGTAAAGAATATAGGATTCATACAGTGTTTCATGTGATCTTAACTGGCATTACGGATTTCCCTTATCTTCGCTACCTTTTCTACACTAAGAACTGACTTGGAGATTCTCTTTCATCTGTTCTAAACAAGTTCTCATCTGTTTGCAGTCATTTTCTCTGAATTATTCATGTTTTCATGTAGTTTCCTATATTCTGCCTTCTGGTCCAAGTATAAGCTTTGCCCACTTTATCAAACAACTTCCTACACACTGTTATGAACTGAGGCAGCTCGGGAACATTGTCTCTCAACTGTGTGATAGAGTGTAGTACTACATTTCAGTGAAGTGTAAGGCTTTCCAAAGCTGCCGAACGTGTTTCTTTCTCTATTTCAATGGTATTCTGCCTTGTATAACACACATTTACCACTCTAGTCTCCTTTAAGTAAAGAATATAGGATTCATACAGTGTTTCATGTGATCTTAACTGGAATTACGGATTTCCCTTATCTTAGCTACCTTTTCTACACTAAGAACTGACTTGGAGATTCTCTTTCATCTGTTCTAAACAAGTTCTCATCTGTTTGGAGTCATTTTCTCTGAATTATTCATGTTTTCATGTAGTTTCTTATATTCTGCCTTCTGGCCCAAGTATAAGCTGTGCCCACTTTATCAAACAACTTCCTACACACTGGTATGAACTGAGGCAGCTCGGGAACATTGTCTCTCAACTGTGTTATAGAGTGTAGTACTACATTTCAGTGAAGTGTAAGGCTTTCCAAAGCTGCCGAACGTGTTTCTTTCTCTATTTCAATGGTATTCTGCCTTGTATAACACACATTTACCACTCTAGTCTCCTTTAAGTAATGAATATAGGATTCATACAGTGTTTGATGTTATCTTAACTCGAATTAAGGATTTCCCTTATCTTAGCTACCTTTTCTACACTAAGAACTGACTTGGAGATTCTCTTTCAGCTGTTCTAAACAAGTTCTCATCTCTTCACAGTCATTTTCAATGAATTATTCATGTTTTCATGTCGTTTCCTATATTCTGCCTTCTGGCCCAAGTATAAGCTTTGCCCACTTTATCAAACAACTTCCTACACACTGTTATGAACTGAGGCAGCTCGGTAACCTTCTCTCTCAACTGTGTGATAGAGTGTAGTGCTACATTTCAGTGAAGTGTAAGGCTTTCCAAAGCTGCCGAACGTGTTTCTTTCTCTATTTCTATGGTATTCTGCCTTGTATAACACACATTTACCACTCTAGTCTCTTTTAAGTAAAGAATATAGGATTCATACAGTGTTTCATGTGATATTAACTGGCATTACGGATTTCCCTTATCTTCACTACCTTTTCTACACTAAGAACTGACTTAGAGATTCTCTTTCATATGTTCTAAACAAGTTCTCATCTGTTTGCAGTCATTTTCTCTGAATTATTCATGTTTTCATGTAGTTTCCTATATTCTGCCTTCTGGCCCAAGTATAAGCTTTGCCGACTTTATCAAACAACTTCCTACACACAGTTATGAACTGAGGCAGCTCGGGAACATTGTCTCTCAACTGTGTTATAGAGTGTAGTACTACATTTCAGTGAAGTGTAAGGCTTTCCAAAGCTGCCGAACGTGTTTCTTTCTCTATTTCAATGGTATTCTGCCTTGTATAACACACATTTACCACTCTAGTCTCCTTTAAGTAATGAATATAGGATTCATACAGTGTTTGATGTTATCTTAACTCGAATTAAGGATTTCCCTTATCTTAGCTACCTTTTCTACACTAAGAACTGACTTGGAGAATCTCTTTCAGCTGTTCTAAAACAAGTTCTCATCTGTTTACAGTCATTTTCACTGAATTAATCATGTTTTCATGTAGTTTCCTATATTCTGCCTTCTGGCCCAAGTATAAGCTTTGCCCACTTTATCAAACAACTTCCTACACACTGTTATGAACTGAGGCAGCTCGGGAACCTTGTCTCTCAACTGTGTGATAGAGTGTAGTACTACATTTCAGTGAAGTGTAAGGCTTTCCAAAGCTGCCGAACGTGTTTCTTTCTCTATTTCAATGGTATTCTGCCTTGTATAACACACATTTACCACTCTAGTCTCCTTTAAGTAAAGAATATAGGATTCATACAGTGTTTCATGTGATCTTAACTGGAATTACGGATTTCCCTTATCTTAGCTACCTTTTCTACACTAAGAACTGACTTGGAGATTCTCTTTCATCTGTTCTAAACAAGTTCTTATCTGTTTGGAGTCATTTTCTCTGAATTATTCATGTTTTCATGTAGTTTCTTATATTCTGCCTTCTGGCCCAAGTATAAGCTGTGCCCACTTTATCAAACAACTTCCTACACACTGGTATGAACTGAGGCAGCTCGGGAACATTGTCTCTCAACTGTGTTATAGAGTGTAGTACTACATTTCAGTGAAGTGTAAGGCTTTCCAAAGCTGCCGAACGTGTTTCTTTCTCTATTTCAATGGTATTCTGCCTTGTATAACACACATTTACCACTCTAGTCTCCTTTAAGTAATGAATATAGGATTCATACAGTGTTTGATGTTATCTTAACTCGAATTAAGGATTTCCCTTATCTTAGCTACCTTTTCTACACTAAGAACTGACTTGGAGATTCTCTTTCAGCTGTTCTAAACAAGTTCTCATCTCTTCACAGTCATTTTCAATGAATTATTCATGTTTTCATGTCGTTTCCTATATTCTGCCTTCTGGCCCAAGTATAAGCTTTGCCCACTTTATCAAACAACTTCCTACACACTGTTATGAACTGAGGCAGCTCGGTAACCTTCTCTCTCAACTGTGTGATAGAGTGTAGTGCTACATTTCAGTGAAGTGTAAGGCTTTCCAAAGCTGCCGAACGTGTTTCTTTCTCTATTTCAATGGTATTCTGCCTTGTATAACACACATTTACCACTCTAGTCTCCTTTAAGTAAAGAATATAGGATTCATACAGTGTTTCATGTGATCTTAACTGGAATTACGGATTTCCCTTATCTTAGCTACCTTTTCTACACTAAGAACTGACTTGGAGATTCTCTTTCAACTTTTCTAAACAAGTTCTCATCTGTTTGCAGTCATTTTCTCTGAATTATTCATGTTTTCATGTAGTTTCCTATATTCTGCCTTCTGGCCCATGTATTAGCTTTGCCCACTTTATCAAAAAACTTCCTACACACTGTTATGAACTGAGGCAGCTAGGGAACATTGTCTCTCAACTGTGTTATAGAGTGTAGTACTACATTTCAGTGAAGTGTAAGGCTTTCCAAAGCTGCCGAACGTGTTTCTTTCTCTATTTCAATGGTATTCTGCCTTGTATAACACACATTTACCACTCTAGTCTCTTTTAAGTAAAGAATATAGGATTCATACAGTGTTTCATGTGATCTTAACTGGCATTACGGATTTCCCTTATCTTCGCTACCTTTTCTACACTAAGAACTGACTTGGAGATTCTCTTTCATCTGTTCTAAACAAGTTCTCATCTGTTTGCAGTCATTTTCTCTGAATTATTCATGTTTTCATGTAGTTTCCTATATTCTGCCTTCTGGTCCAAGTATAAGCTTTGCCCACTTTATCAAACAACTTCCTACACACTGTTATGAACTGAGGCAGCCCGGGAACATTGTCTCTCAACTGTGTGATAGAGTGTAGTGCTACATTTCAGTGAAGTGTAAGGCTTTCCAAAGCTGCCGAACGTGTTTCTTTCTCTATTTCAATGGTATTCTGCCTTGTATAACACACATTTACTACTCTAGTCTCTTTTAAGTAAAGAATATAGGATTCATACAGTGTTTCATGTGATCTTAACTGGCATTACGGATTTCCCTTATCTTCGCTACCTTTTCTACACTAAGAACTGACTTGGAGATTCTCTTTCATCTGTTCTAAACAAGTTCTCATCTGTTTGCAGTCATTTTCTCTGAATTATTCATGTTTTCATGTAGTTTCCTATATTCTGCCTTCTGGTCCAAGTATAAGCTTTGCCCACTTTATCAAACAACTTCCTACACACTGTTATGAACTGAGGCAGCTCGGGAACATTGTCTCTCAACTGTGTGATAGAGTGTAGTACTACATTTCAGTGAAGTGTAAGGCTTTCCAAAGCTGCCGAACGTGTTTCTTTCTCTATTTCAATGGTATTCTGCCTTGTATAACACACATTTACCACTCTAGTCTCCTTTAAGTAAAGAATATAGGATTCATACAGTGTTTCATGTGATCTTAACTGGAATTACGGATTTCCCTTATCTTAGCTACCTTTTCTACACTAAGAACTGACTTGGAGATTCTCTTTCATCTGTTCTAAACAAGTTCTCATCTGTTTGGAGTCATTTTCTCTGAATTATTCATGTTTTCATGTAGTTTCTTATATTCTGCCTTCTGGCCCAAGTATAAGCTGTGCCCACTTTATCAAACAACTTCCTACACACTGGTATGAACTGAGGCAGCTCGGGAACATTGTCTCTCAACTGTGTTATAGAGTGTAGTACTACATTTCAGTGAAGTGTAAGGCTTTCCAAAGCTGCCGAACGTGTTTCTTTCTCTATTTCAATGGTATTCTGCCTTGTATAACACACATTTACCACTCTAGTCTCCTTTAAGTAATGAATATAGGATTCATACAGTGTTTGATGTTATCTTAACTCGAATTAAGGATTTCCCTTATCTTAGCTACCTTTTCTACACTAAGAACTGACTTGGAGATTCTCTTTCAGCTGTTCTAAACAAGTTCTCATCTCTTCACAGTCATTTTCAATGAATTATTCATGTTTTCATGTAGTTTCCTATATTCTGCCTTCTGGCCCAAGTATAAGCTTTGCCCACTTTATCAAACAACTTCCTACACACTGTTATGAACTGAGGCAGCTCGGTAACCTTCTCTCTCAACTGTGTGATAGAGTGTAGTGCTACATTTCAGTGAAGTGTAAGGCTTTCCAAAGCTGCCGAACGTGTTTCTTTCTCTATTTCTATGGTATTCTGCCTTGTATAACACACATTTACCACTCTAGTCTCTTTTAAGTAAAGAATATAGGATTCATACAGTGTTTCATGTGATATTAACTGGCATTACGGATTTCCCTTATCTTCACTACCTTTTCTACACTAAGAACTGACTTAGAGATTCTCTTTCATATGTTCTAAACAAGTTCTCATCTGTTTGCAGTCATTTTCTCTGAATTATTCATGTTTTCATGTAGTTTCCTATATTCTGCCTTCTGGCCCAAGTGTAAGCTTTGCCGACTTTATCAAACAACTTCCTACACACTGTTATGAACTGAGGCAGCTCGGGAACATTGTCTCTCAACTGTGTTATAGAGTGTAGTACTACATTTCAGTGAAGTGTAAGGCTTTCCAAAGCTGCCGAACGTGTTTCTTTCTCTATTTCAATGGTATTCTGCCTTGTATAACACACATTTACCACTCTAGTCTCCTTTAAGTAATGAATATAGGATTCATACAGTGTTTGATGTTATCTTAACTCGAATTAAGGATTTCCCTTATCTTAGCTACCTTTTCTACACTAAGAACTGACTTGGAGAATCTCTTTCAGCTGTTCTAAAACAAGTTCTCATCTGTTTACAGTCATTTTCACTGAATTAATCATGTTTTCATGTAGTTTCCTATATTCTGCCTTCTGGCCCAAGTATAAGCTTTGCCCACTTTATCAAACAACTTCCTACACACTGTTATGAACTGAGGCAGCTCGGGAACCTTGTCTCTCAACTGTGTGATAGAGTGTAGTACAACATTTCAGTGAAGTGTAAGGCTTTCCAAAGCTGCCGAACGTGTTTCTTTCTCTATTTCAATGGTATTCTGCCTTGTATAACACACATTTACCACTCTAGTCTCCTTTAAGTAAAGAATATAGGATTCATACAGTGTTTCATGTGATCTTAACTGGCATTACGGATTTCCCTTATCTTCGCTACCTTTTCTACACTAAGAACTGACTTGGAGATTCTCTTTCATCTGTTCTAAACAAGTTCTCATCTGTTTGCAGTCATTTTCTCTGAATTATTCATGTTTTCATGTAGTTTCCTATATTCTGCCTTCTGGTCCAAGTATAAGCTTTGCCCACTTTATCAAACAACTTCCTACACACTGTTATGAACTGAGGCAGCCCGGGAACATTGTCTCTCAACTGTGTGATAGAGTGTAGTGCTACATTTCAGTGAAGTGTAAGGCTTTCCAAAGCTGCCGAACGTGTTTCTTTCTCTATTTCAATGGTATTCTGCCTTGTATAACACACATTTACCACTCTAGTCTCCTTTAAGTAAAGAATATAGGATTCATACAGTGTTTCATGTGATCTTAACTGGAATTACGGATTTCCCTTATCTTAGCTACCTTTTCTACACTAAGAACTGACTTGGAGATTCTCTTTCATCTGTTCTAAACAAGTTCTCATCTGTTTGGAGTCATTTTCTCTGAATTATTCATGTTTTCATGTAGTTTCTTATATTCTGCCTTCTGGCCCAAGTATAAGCTGTGCCCACTTTATCAAACAACTTCCTACACACTGGTATGAACTGAGGCAGCTCGGGAACATTGTCTCTCATCTGTGTTATAGAGTGTAGTACTACATTTCAGTGAAGTGTAAGGCTTTCCAAAGCTGCCGAACGTGTTTCTTTCTCTATTTCAATGGTATTCTGCCTTGTATAACACACATTTACCACTCTAGTCTCCTTTAAGTAATGAATATAGGATTCATACAGTGTTTGATGTTATCTTAACTCGAATTAAGGATTTCCCTTATCTTAGCTACCTTTTCTACACTAAGAACTGACTTGGAGATTCTCTTTCAGCTGTTCTAAACAAGTTCTCATCTCTTCACAGTCATTTTCAATGAATTATTCATGTTTTCATGTCGTTTCCTATATTCTGCCTTCTGGCCCAAGTATAAGCTTTGCCCACTTTATCAAACAACTTCCTACACACTGTTATGAACTGAGGCAGCTCGGGAACCTTGTCTCACAACTGTGTGATAGAGTGTAGTGCTACATTTCAGTGAAGTGTAAGGCTTTCCAAAGCTGCCGAACGTGTTTCTTTCTCTATTTCAATGGTATTCTGCCTTGTATAACACACATTTACCACTCTAGTCTCCTTTAAGTAAACAATATAGGATTCATACAGTGTTTGATGTTATCTTAACTCGAATTAAGGATTTCCCTTATCTTAGCTACCTTTTCTGCACTAAGAACTGACTTGGAGATTCTCTTTCAGCTGTTCTAAACCAGTTCTCATCTGTTTACAGTCATTTTCTCTGAATTATTCATGTTTTCATGTAGTTTCCTATATTCTGCCTTCTGGCCCAAGTATAAGCTTTGCCCACTTTATCAAACAACTTCCTACACACTGTTATGAACTGAGGCAGCTCGGGAACATTGTCTCTCAACTGTGTGATAGAGTGTAGTACTACATTTCAGTGAAGTGTAAGGCTTTCCAAAGCTGCCGAACGTGTTTCTTTCTCTATTTCAATGGTATTCTGCCTTGTATAACACACATTTACCACTCTAGTCTCCTTTAAGTAAAGAATATAGGATTCATACAGTGTTTCATGTGATCTTAACTGGAATTACGGATTTCCCTTATCTTAGCTACCTTTTCTACACTAAGAACAGACTTGGAGAATCTCTTTCAGCTGTTCTAAAACAAGTTCTCTTCTGTTTACAGTCATTTTCACTGAATTATTCATGTTTTCATGTAGTTTCCTATATTCTGCCTTCTGGTCCAAGTATAAGCTTTGCCCACTTTATCAAACAACTTCCTACACATTGTTATGAACTAAGGCAGCTAGGGAACATTGTCTCTCAACTGTGTTATAGAGTGTAGTACTACATTTCAGTGAAGTGTAAGGCTTTCCAAAGCTGCCGAACGTGTTTCTTTCTCTATTTCAATGGTATTCTGCCTTGTATAACATACATTTACCACTCTAGTCTCCTTTAAGTAAACAATATAGGATTCATACAGTGTTTGATGTTATCTTAACTCGAATTAAGGATTTCCCTTATCTTAGCTACCTTTTCTACACTAAGAACTGACTTGGAGATTCTCTTTCAGCTGTTCTAAACCAGTTCTCATCTGTTTAGAATCATTTTCACTGAATTATTAATGTTTTCATGTAGTTTCCTATATTCTGCCTTCTGGCCCAAGTATAAGCTTTGCCCACTTTATCAAACAACTTCCTACACACTGTTATGAACTGAGGCAGCTCGGTAACCTTCTCTCTCAACTGTGTGATAGAGTGTAGTGCTACATTTCAGTGAAGTGTAAGGCTTTCCAAAGCTGCCGAACGTGTTTCTTTCTCTATTTCAATGGTATTCTGCCTTGTATAACACACATTTACCACTCTAGTCTCCTTTAAGTAAAGAATATAGGATTCATACAGTGTTTCATGTGATCTTAACTGGAATTACGGATTTCCCTTATCTTAGCTACCTTTTCTACACTAAGAACTGACTTGGAGATTCTCTTTCAACTTTTCTAAACAAGTTCTCATCTGTTTGCAGTCATTTTCTCTGAATTATTCATGTTTTCATGTAGTTTCCTATATTCTGCCTTCTGGCCCATGTATTAGCTTTGCCCACTTTATCAAAAAACTTCCTACACACTGTTATGAACTGAGGCAGCTAGGGAACATTGTCTCTCAACTGTGTTATAGAGTGTAGTACTACATTTCAGTGAAGTGTAAGGCTTTCCAAAGCTGCCGAACGTGTTTCTTTCTCTATTTCAATGGTATTCTGCCTTGTATAACACACATTTACCACTCTAGTCTCCTTTAAGTAAAGAATATAGGATTCATACAGTGTTTCATGTGATCTTAACTGGCATTACGGATTTCCCTTATCTTCGCTACCTTTTCTACACTAAGAACTGACTTGGAGATTCTCTTTCATCTGTTCTAAACAAGTTCTCATCTGTTTGCAGTCATTTTCTCTGAATTATTCATGTTTTCATGTAGTTTCCTATATTCTGCCTTCTGGTCCAAGTATAAGCTTTGCCCACTTTATCAAACAACTTCCTACACACTGTTATGAACTGAGGCAGCCCGGGAACATTGTCTCTCAACTGTGTGATAGAGTGTAGTGCTACATTTCAGTGAAGTGTAAGGCTTTCCAAAGCTGCCGAACGTGTTTCTTTCTCTATTTCAATGGTATTCTGCCTTGTATAACACACATTTACTACTCTAGTCTCTTTTAAGTAAAGAATATAGGATTCATACAGTGTTTCATGTGATCTTAACTGGCATTACGGATTTCCCTTATCTTCGCTACCTTTTCTACACTAAGAACTGACTTGGAGATTCTCTTTCATCTGTTCTAAACAAGTTCTCATCTGTTTGCAGTCATTTTCTCTGAATTATTCATGTTTTCATGTAGTTTCCTATATTCTGCCTTCTGGTCCAAGTATAAGCTTTGCCCACTTTATCAAACAACTTCCTACACACTGTTATGAACTGAGGCAGCTCGGGAACATTGTCTCTCAACTGTGTGATAGAGTGTAGTACTACATTTCAGTGAAGTGTAAGGCTTTCCAAAGCTGCCGAACGTGTTTCTTTCTCTATTTCAATGGTATTCTGCCTTGTATAACACACATTTACCACTCTAGTCTCCTTTAAGTAAAGAATATAGGATTCATACAGTGTTTCATGTGATCTTAACTGGAATTACGGATTTCCCTTATCTTAGCTACCTTTTCTACACTAAGAACTGACTTGGAGATTCTCTTTCATCTGTTCTAAACAAGTTCTCATCTGTTTGGAGTCATTTTCTCTGAATTATTCATGTTTTCATGTAGTTTCTTATATTCTGCCTTCTGGCCCAAGTATAAGCTGTGCCCACTTTATCAAACAACTTCCTACACACTGGTATGAACTGAGGCAGCTCGGGAACATTGTCTCTCAACTGTGTTATAGAGTGTAGTACTACATTTCAGTGAAGTGTAAGGCTTTCCAAAGCTGCCGAACGTGTTTCTTTCTCTATTTCAATGGTATTCTGCCTTGTATAACACACATTTACCACTCTAGTCTCCTTTAAGTAATGAATATAGGATTCATACAGTGTTTGATGTTATCTTAACTCGAATTAAGGATTTCCCTTATCTTAGCTACCTTTTCTACACTAAGAACTGACTTGGAGATTCTCTTTCAGCTGTTCTAAACAAGTTCTCATCTCTTCACAGTCATTTTCAATGAATTATTCATGTTTTCATGTAGTTTCCTATATTCTGCCTTCTGGCCCAAGTATAAGCTTTGCCCACTTTATCAAACAACTTCCTACACACTGTTATGAACTGAGGCAGCTCGGTAACCTTCTCTCTCAACTGTGTGATAGAGTGTAGTGCTACATTTCAGTGAAGTGTAAGGCTTTCCAAAGCTGCCGAACGTGTTTCTTTCTCTATTTCTATGGTATTCTGCCTTGTATAACACACATTTACCACTCTAGTCTCCTTTAAGTAAAGAATATAGGATTCATACAGTGTTTCATGTGATCTTAACTGGCATTACGGATTTCCCTTATCTTCGCTACCTTTTCTACACTAAGAACTGACTTGGAGATTCTCTTTCATCTGTTCTAAACAAGTTCTCATCTGTTTGCAGTCATTTTCTCTGAATTATTCATGTTTTCATGTAGTTTCCTATATTCTGCCTTCTGGTCCAAGTATAAGCTTTGCCCACTTTATCAAACAACTTCCTACACACTGTTATGAACTGAGGCAGCCCGGGAACATTGTCTCTCAACTGTGTGATAGAGTGTAGTGCTACATTTCAGTGAAGTGTAAGGCTTTCCAAAGCTGCCGAACGTGTTTCTTTCTCTATTTCAATGGTATTCTGCCTTGTATAACACACATTTACCACTCTAGTCTCTTTTAAGTAAAGAATATAGGATTCATACAGTGTTTCATGTGATCTTAACTGGCATTACGGATTTCCCTTATCTTCGCTACCTTTTCTACACTAAGAACTGACTTGGAGATTCTCTTTCATCTGTTCTAAACAAGTTCTCATCTGTTTGCGGTCATTTTCTCTGAATTATTCATGTTTTCATGTAGTTTCCTATATTCTGCCTTCTGGTCCAAGTATAAGCTTTGCCCACTTTATCAAACAACTTCCTACACACTGTTATGAACTGAGGCAGCTCGGGAACATTGTCTCTCAACTGTGTGATAGAGTGTAGTACTACATTTCAGTGAAGTGTAAGGCTTTCCAAAGCTGCCGAACGTGTTTCTTTCTCTATTTCAATGGTATTCTGCCTTGTATAACACACATTTACCACTCTAGTCTCCTTTAAGTAAAGAATATAGGATTCATACAGTGTTTCATGTGATCTTAACTGGAATTACGGATTTCCCTTATCTTAGCTACCTTTTCTACACTAAGAACTGACTTGGAGATTCTCTTTCATCTGTTCTAAACAAGTTCTCATCTGTTTGGAGTCATTTTCTCTGAATTATTCATGTTTTCATGTAGTTTCTTATATTCTGCCTTCTGGCCCAAGTATAAGCTGTGCCCACTTTATCAAACAACTTCCTACACACTGGTATGAACTGAGGCAGCTCGGGAACATTGTCTCTCATCTGTGTTATAGAGTGTAGTACTACATTTCAGTGAAGTGTAAGGCTTTCCAAAGCTGCCGAACGTGTTTCTTTCTCTATTTCAATGGTATTCTGCCTTGTATAACACACATTTACCACTCTAGTCTCCTTTAAGTAATGAATATAGGATTCATACAGTGTTTGATGTTATCTTAACTCGAATTAAGGATTTCCCTTATCTTAGCTACCTTTTCTACACTAAGAACTGACTTGGAGATTCTCTTTCAGCTGTTCTAAACAAGTTCTCATCTCTTCACAGTCATTTTCAATGAATTATTCATGTTTTCATGTCGTTTCCTATATTCTGCCTTCTGGCCCAAGTATAAGCTTTGCCCACTTTATCAAACAACTTCCTACACACTGTTATGAACTGAGGCAGCTCGGGAACCTTGTCTCACAACTGTGTGATAGAGTGTAGTGCTACATTTCAGTGAAGTGTAAGGCTTTCCAAAGCTGCCGAACGTGTTTCTTTCTCTATTTCAATGGTATTCTGCCTTGTATAACACACATTTACCAATCTAGTCTCCTTTAAGTAAACAATATAGGATTCATACAGTGTTTGATGTTATCTTAACTCGAATTAAGGATTTCCCTTATCTTAGCTACCTTTTCTGCACTAAGAACTGACTTGGAGATTCTCTTTCAGCTGTTCTAAACCAGTTCTCATCTGTTTACAGTCATTTTCTCTGAATTATTCATGTTTTCATGTAGTTTCCTATATTCTGCCTTCTGGCCCAAGTATAAGCTTTGCCCACTTTATCAAACAACTTCCTACACACTGTTATGAACTGAGGCAGCTCGGGAACATTGTCTCTCAACTGTGTGATAGAGTGTAGTACTACATTTCAGTGAAGTGTAAGGCTTTCCAAAGCTGCCGAACGTGTTTCTTTCTCTATTTCAATGGTATTCTGCCTTGTATAACACACATTTACCACTCTAGTCTCCTTTTAAGTAATGAATATAGCATTCATACAGTGTTTGATGTTATCTTAACTCGAATTAAGGATTTCCCTTATCTTAGCTACCTTTTCTACACTAAGAACTGAATTGGAGATTCTCTTTCAGCTGTTCTAAACCAGTTCTCATCTGTTTACAGTCATTTTCACGGAATTAATCATGTTTCCATGTAGTTTCCTATATTTTGCCTTCTGGCCCAAGTATAAGCTTTGCCCACTTTATCAAACAACTTCCTACACACTGTTATGAACTGAGGCAGCTCGGGAACATTGTCTCTCAACTGTGTGATAGAGTGTAGTACTACATTTCAGTGAAGTGTAAGGCTTTCCAAAGCTGCCGAACGTGTTTCTTTCTCTATTTCAATGGTATTGTGCCTTGTATAACACACATTTACCACTCTAGTCTCCTTTATGTAATCAATATAGGATTCATACAGTGTTTGATGTTATCTTAACTCGAATTAAGGATTTCCCTTATCTTAGCTACCTTTTCTACACTAAGAACTGACTTGGAGATTCTCTTTCAGCTGTTCTAAACCAGTTCTCATCTGTTTAGAATCATTTTCACTGAATTATTCATGTTTTCATGTAGTTTCCTATATTCTGCCTTCTGGTCCAAGTATAAGCTTTGCCCACTTTATCAAAAAACTTCCTACACACTGTTATGAACTGAGGCAGCTCGGGAACATTGTCTCTCAACTGTGTGATAGAGTGTAGTACTACATTTCAGTGAAGTGTAATGCTTTCCAAAGCTGCCGAACGTGTTTCTTTCTCTATTTCAATGGTATTCTGCCTTGTATAACACACATTTACCACTCTAGTCTCCTTTAAGTAAAGAATATAGGATTCATACAGTGTTTCATGTGATCTTAACTGGAATTACGGATTTCCCTTATCTTAGCTACCTTTTCTACACTAAGAACTGACTTGGAGATTCTCTTTCATCTGTTCTAAACAAGTTCTCATCTGTTTGCAGTCATTTTCTCTGAATTATTCATGTTTTCATGTAGTTTCCTATATTCTGCCTTCTGTCCCAAGTATAAGCTTTGCCCACTTTATCAAACAACTTCCTACACACTGTTATGAACTGAGGCAGCTTGGGAACATTGTCTCTCAACTGTGTTATAGAGTGTAGTACTACATTTCATTGAAGTGTAAGGCTTTCCAAAGCTGCCGAACGTGTTTCTTTCTCTATTTCAATGGTATTCTGCCTTGTATAACACACATTTACCACTCTAGTCTCCTTTATGTAAACAATATAGGATTCATACAGTGTTTGATGTTATCTTAACTCGAATTAAGGATTTCCCTTATCTTAGCTAACTTTTCTACAGTAAGAACTGACTTGGAGATTCTCTTTCAGCTGTTCTAAACAAGTTCTCATCTTTTTAAAGTCATTTTCAATGAATTATTCATGTTTTCATGTAGTTTCCTATATTCTGCCTTCTGGCCCAAGTATAAGCTTTGCCGACTTTATCAAACAACTTCCTACACACTGTTATGAACTGAGGCAGCTCGGGAACATTGTCTCTCAACTGTGTTATAGAGTGTAGTACTACATTTCAGTGAAGTGTAAGGCTTTCCAAAGCTGCCGAACGTGTTTCTTTCTCTATTTCAATGGTATTCTGCCTTGTATAACACACATTTACCACTCTAGTCTCCTTTAAGTAAAGAATATAGGAATCATACAGTGTTTCATGTGATCTTAACTGGAATTACGGATTTCCCTTATCTTAGCTACCTTTTCTACACTAAGAACTGACTTGGAGATTCTCTTTCATCTGTTCTAAACAAGTTCTCATCTGTTTGCAGTCATTTTCTCTGAATTATTCATGTTTTCATGTAGTTTCCTATATTCTGCCTTCTGGCCCATGTATAAGCTTTGTCCACTTTATCAAACAACTTCCTACACACTGTTATGAACTGAGGCAGCTCGGGAACATTGTCTCTCAACTGTGTCATAGAGTGTAGTACTACATTTCAGTGAAGTGTAAGGCTTTCCAAAGCTGCGGAACGTGTTTCTTTCTCTATTTCAATGGTATTCTGCCTTGTATAACACACATTTACCACTCTAGTCTCCTTTTAAGTAATGAATATAGCATTCATACAGTGTTTGATGTTATCTTAACTCGAATTAAGGATTTCCCTTATCTTAGCTACCTTTTCTACACTAAGAACTGAATTGGAGATTCTCTTTCAGCTGTTCTAAACCAGTTCTCATCTGTTTACAGTCATTTTCACGGAATTAATCATGTTTCCATGTAGTTTCCTATATTTTGCCTTCTGGCCCAAGTATAAGCTTTGCCCACTTTATCAAACAACTTCCTACACACTGTTATGAACTGAGGCAGCTCGGGAACATTGTCTCTCAACTGTGTGATAGAGTGTAGTACTACATTTCAGTGAAGTGTAAGGCTTTCCAAAGCTGCCGAACGTGTTTCTTTCTCTATTTCAATGGTATTGTGCCTTGTATAACACACATTTACCACTCTAGTCTCCTTTATGTAATCAATATAGGATTCATACAGTGTTTGATGTTATCTTAACTCGAATTAAGGATTTCCCTTATCTTAGCTACCTTTTCTACACTAAGAACTGACTTGGAGATTCTCTTTCAGCTGTTCTAAACAAGTTCTCATCTTTTTACAGTCATTTTCAATGAATTATTCATGTTTTCATGTAGTTTCCTATATTCTGCCTTCTGGCCCAAGTATAAGCTTTGCCGACTTTATCAAACAACTTCCTACACACTGTTATGAACTGAGGCAGCTCGGGAACATTGTCTCTCAACTGTGTCAGAGTGTAGTACTACATTTCAGTGAAGTGTAAGGCTTTCCAAAGCTGCCGAACGTGTTTCTTTCTCTATTTCAATGGTATTCTGCCTTGTATAACACACATTTACCACTCTAGTCTCCTTTTAAGTAATGAATATAGCATTCATACAGTGTTTGATGTTATCTAAACGCGAATTAAGGATTTCCCTTATCTTAGCTACCTTTTCTACACTAAGAACTGACTTGGAGATTCTCTTTCAGCTGTTCTAAACCAGTTCTCATCTGTTTACAGTCATTTTCACTGAATTATTCATGTTTTCATGTAGTTTCCTATATTCTGCCTTCTGGCCCAAGTATAAGCTTTGCCCACTTTATCAAACAACTTCCTACACACTGTTATGAACTGAGGCAGCTCGGGAACCTTGTCTCTCAACTGTGTGATAGAGTGTAGTACTACATTTCAGTGAAGTGTAAGGCTTTCCAAAGCTGCCGAACGTGTTTCTTTCTCTATTTCAATGGTATTCTGCCTTGTATAACACACATTTACCACTCTAGTCTCCTTTAAGTAAAGAATATAGGATTCATACAGTGTTTCATGTGATCTTAACTGGAATTACGGATTTCCCTTATCTTAGCTACCTTTTCTACACTAAGAACTGACTTGGAGATTCTCTTTCATCTGTTCTAAACAAGTTCTCATCTGTTGGCAGTCATTTTCTCTGAATTGTTCATGTTTTCATGTAGTTTCCTATATTCTGCCTTCTGGCCCATGTATAAGCTTTGCCCACTTTATCAAACAACTTCCTACACACTGTTATGAACTGAGGCAGCTCGGGAACATTGTCTCTCAACTGTGTCATAGAATGTAGTCCTACATTTCAGTGAAGTGTAAGGCTTTCCAAAGCTGCCGAACGTGTTTCTTTCTCTATTTCAATGGTATTCTGCCTTGTATAACACACATTTACCACTTTAGTCTCCTTTAAGTAAAGAATATAGGATTCATACAGTGTTTCATGTGATCTTAACTGGAATTACGGATTTCGCTTATCTTCGTTACCTTTTCTACACTAAGAACTGACTTGGAGATTCTCTTTCATCTGTTCTAAACAAGTTCTCATGTGTTTGCAGTCATTTTCTCTGAATTATTCATGTTTTCATGTAGTTTCCTATATTCTGCCTTCTGTCCCAAGTATAAGCTTTGCCCACTTTATCAAACAACTTCCTACACACTGTTATGAACTGAGGCAGCTCGGGAACATTGTCTCTCAACTGTGTTATAGAGTGTAGTACTACATTTCATTGAAGTGTAAGGCTTTCCAAAGCTGCCGAACGTGTTTCTTTCTCTATTTCAATGGTATTCTGCCTTGTATAACACACATTTACCACTCTAGTCTCCTTTATGTAAACAATATAGGATTCATACAGTGTTTGATGTTATCTTAACTCGAATTAAGGATTTCCCTTATCTTAGCTACCTTTTCTACACTAAGAACTGACTTGGAGATTCTCTTTCAGCTGTTCTAAACAAGTTCTGATCTTTTTACAGTCATTTTCAATGAATTATTCATGTTTTCATGTAGTTTCCTATATTCTGCCTTCTGGCCCAAGTATAAGCTTTGCCGACTTTATCAAACAACTTCCTACACACTGTTATGAACTGAGGCAGCTCGGGAACATTGTCTCTCAACTGTGTGATAGAGTGTAGTACTACATTTCAGTGAAGTGTAAGGCTTTCCAAAGCTGCCGAACGTGTTTCTTTCTCTATTTCAATGGTATTGTGCCTTGTATAACACACATTTACCACTCTAGTCTCCTTTATGTAATCAATATAGGATTCATACAGTGTTTGATGTTATCTTAACTCGAATTAAGGATTTCCCTTATCTTAGCTACCTTTTCTACACTAAGAACTGACTTGGAGATTCTCTTTCAGCTGTTCTAAACAAGTTCTCATCTTTTTACAGTCATTTTCAATGAATTATTCATGTTTTCATGTAGTTTCCTATATTCTGCCTTCTGGCCCAAGTATAAGCTTTGCCGACTTTATCAAACAACTTCCTACACACTGTTATGAACTGAGGCAGCTCGGGAACATTGTCTCTCAACTGTGTCAGAGTGTAGTACTACATTTCAGTGAAGTGTAAGGCTTTCCAAAGCTGCCGAACGTGTTTCTTTCTCTATTTCAATGGTATTCTGCCTTGTATAACACACATTTACCACTCTAGTCTCCTTTTAAGTAATGAATATAGCATTCATACAGTGTTTGATGTTATCTTAACTCGAATTAAGGATTTCCCTTATCTTAGCTACCTTTTCTACACTAAGAACTGACTTGGAGATTCTCTTTCAGCTGTTCTAAACCAGTTCTCATCTGTCTACAGTCATTTTCACTGAATTATTCATGTTTCCATGTAGTTTCCTATATTCTGCCTTCTGGCCCAAGTATAAGCTTTGCCCACTTTATCAAACAACTTCCTACACACTGTTATGAACTGAGGCAGCTCGGGAACATTGTCTCTCAACTGTGTTATAGAGTGTAGTACTACATTTCAGTGAAGTGTAAGGATTTCCAAAGCTGCCGAACGTGTTTCTTTCTCTATTTCAATGGTATTCTGCCTTGTATAACACACATTTACCACTCTAGTCTCCTTTAAGTAAAGAATATAGGAATCATACAGTGTTTCATGTGATCTTAACTGGAATTACGGATTTCCCTTATCTTAGCTACCTTTTCTACACTAAGAACTGACTTGGAGATTCTCTTTCATCTGTTCTAAACAAGTTCTCATGTGTTTGCAGTCATTTTCTCTGAATTATTCATGTTTTCATGTAGTTTCCTATATTCTGCCTTCTGGTCCAAGTATAAGCTTTGCCCACTTTATCAAACAACTTCCTACACACTGTTATGAACTGAGGCAGCTCGGGAACATTGTCTCTCAACTGTGTTATAGAGTGTAGTACTACATTTCATTGAAGTGTAAGGCTTTCCAAAGCTGCCGAACGTGTTTCTTTCTCTATTTCAATGGTATTCTGCCTTGTATAACACACATTTACCACTCTAGTCTCCTTTATGTAAACAATATAGGATTCATACAGTGTTTGATGTTATCTTATCTCGAATTAAGGATTTCCCTTATCTTAGCTACCTTTTCTACACTAAGAACTGACTTGGAGATTCTCTTTCAGCTGTTCTAAACCAGTTCTCATCTGTTTAGAATCATTTTCACTGAATTATTCATGTTTTCATGTAGTTTCCTATATTCTGCCTTCTGGCCCAAGTATAAGCTTTGCCCACTTTATCAAACAACTTCCTACACACTGTTATGAACTGAGACAGCTCGGGAACATTGTCTCTCAACTGTGTGATAGAGTGTAGTACTACATTTCAGTGAAGTGTAAGGCTTTCCAAAGCTGCCGAACGTGTTTCTTTCTCTATTTCAATGGTATTCTGCCTTGTATAACACACATTTACCACTCTAGTCTCCTTTAAGTAAAGAATATAGGATTCATACAGTGTTTCATGTGATCTTAACTGGAATTACGGATTTCCCTTATCTTAGCTACCTTTTCTACACTAACAACTGACTTGGAGATTCTCTTTCATCTGTTCTAAACAAGTTCTCATCTGTTTGCAGTCATTTTCTCTGAATTATTCATGTTTTCATGTAGTTTCCTATATTCTGCCTTCGGGCCAAGTATAAGCTTTGCCCACTTTATCAAACAACTTCCTACACACTGTTATGAACTGAGGCAGCTCGGGAACATTGTCTCTCAACTGTGTTATAGAGTGTAGTACTACATTTCATTGAAGTGTAAGGCTTTCCAAAGCTGCCGAACGTGTTTCTTTCTCTATTTCAATGGTATTCTGCCTTGTATAACACACATTTACCACTCTAGTCTCCTTTATGTAAACAATATAGGATTCATACAGTGTTTGATGTTATCTTAACTCGAATTAAGGATTTCCCTTATCTTAGCTACCTTTTCTACACTAAGAACTGACTTGGAGATTCTCTTTCAGCTGTTCTAAACAAGTTCTCATCTGTTTACAGTCATTTTCTCTGAATTATTCATGTTTTCATGTAGTTTCCTATATTCTGCCTTCTGGTCCAAGTATAAGCTTTGTCCACTTTATCAAACAACTTCCTACACACTGTTATGAACTGAAGCAGCTCGGGAACATTGTCTCTCAACTGTGTTATAGAGTGTAGTACTACATTTCACTGAAGTGTAAGGCTTTCCAAAGCTGCCGAACGTGTTTCTTTCTCTATTTCAATGGTATTCTGCCTTGTATAACACACATTTACCACTCTAGTCTCCTTTTAAGTAATGAATATAGCATTCATACAGTGTTTGATGTTATCTAAACGCGAATTAAGGATTTCCCTTATCTTAGCTACCTTTTCTACACTAAGAACTGACTTGGAGATTCTCTTTCAGCTGTTCTAAACCAGTTCTCATCTGTTTACAGTCATTTTCACTGAATTATTCATGTTTTCATGTAGTTTCCTATATTCTGCCTTCTGGCCCAAGTATAAGCTTTGCCCACTTTATCAAACAACTTCCTACACACTGTTATGAACTGAGGCAGCTCGGGAACCTTGTCTCTCAACTGTGTGATAGAGTGTAGTACTACATTTCAGTGAAGTGTAAGGCTTTCCAAAGCTGCCGAACGTGTTTCTTTCTCTATTTCAATGGTATTCTGCCTTGTATAACACACATTTACCACTCTAGTCTCCTTTAAGTAAAGAATATAGGATTCATACAGTGTTTCATGTGATCTTAACTGGAATTACGGATTTCCCTTATCTTAGCTACCTTTTCTACACTAAGAACTGACTTGGAGATTCTCTTTCATCTGTTCTAAACAAGTTCTCATCTGTTGGCAGTCATTTTCTCTGAATTGTTCATGTTTTCATGTAGTTTCCTATATTCTGCCTTCTGGCCCATGTATAAGCTTTGCCCACTTTATCAAACAACTTCCTACACACTGTTATGAACTGAGGCAGCTCGGGAACATTGTCTCTCAACTGTGTCATAGAATGTAGTCCTACATTTCAGTGAAGTGTAAGGCTTTCCAAAGCTGCCGAACGTGTTTCTTTCTCTATTTCAATGGTATTCTGCCTTGTATAACACACATTTACCACTTTAGTCTCCTTTAAGTAAAGAATATAGGATTCATACAGTGTTTCATGTGATCTTAACTGGAATTACGGATTTCGCTTATCTTCGTTACCTTTTCTACACTAAGAACTGACTTGGAGATTCTCTTTCATCTGTTCTAAACAAGTTCTCATGTGTTTGCAGTCATTTTCTCTGAATTATTCATGTTTTCATGTAGTTTCCTATATTCTGCCTTCTGGCCCAAGTATAAGCTTTGCCCACTTTATCAAACAACTTCCTACACACTGTTATGAACTGAGGCAGCTCGGGAACATTGTCTCTCAACTGTGTTATAGAGTGTAGTACAACATTTCAGTGAAGTGTAAGGCTTTCCAAAGCTGCCGAACGTGTTTCTTTCTCTATTTCAATGGTATTCTGCCTTGTATAACACACATTTACCACTCTAGTCTCCTTTTAAGTAATGAATATAGCATTCATACAGCGTTTGATGTTATCTTAACTCGAATTAAGGATTTCCCTTATCTTAGCTACCTTTTCTACACTAAGAACTGACTTGGAGATTCTCTTTCAGCTGTTCTAAACAAGTTCTCATCTGTTTACAGTCATTTTCAATGAATTATTCATGTTTTCATGTAGTTTCCTATATTCTGCCTTCTGGCCCAAGTATAAGCTTTGCCCACTTTATCAAACAACTTCCTACACACTGTTATGAACTGAGGCAGCTCGGGAACATTGTCTCTCAACTGTGTTATAGAGTGTAGTACTACATTTCAGTGAAGTGTAAGGCTTTCCAAAGCTGCCGAACGTGTTTCTTTCTCTATTTCAATGGTATTCTGCCTTGTATAACACACATTTACCACTCTAGTATCCTTTGAGTAAAGAATATAGGATTCATACAGTGTTTCATGTGGTCTTAACTGGAATTACGGATTTCCCTTATCTTAGCTACCTTTTCTGCACTAAGAACTGACTTGGAGATTTTCTTTCATCTGTTCTAAACAAGTTCTCATCTGTTTGCAGTCATTTTCTCTGAATTATTCATGTTTTCATGTAGTTTCCTATATTCTGCCTTCTGGTCCAAGTATAAGCTTTGTCCACTTTATCAAACAACTTCCTACACACTGTTATGAACTGAAGCAGCTCGGGAACATTGTCTCTCAACTGTGTTATAGAGTGTAGTACTACATTTCACTGAAGTGTAAGGCTTTCCAAAGCTGCCGAACGTGTTTCTTTCTCTATTTCAATGGTATTCTGCCTTGTATAACACACATTTACCACTCTAGTCTCCTTTTAAGTAATGAATATAGCATTCATACAGTGTTTGATGTTATCTTAACTCGAATTAAGGATTTCCCTTATCTTAGCTACCTTTTCTATACTAAGAACTGACTTGGAGATTCTCTTTCAGCTGTTCTAAACCAGTTCTCATCTGTTTAGAATCATTTTCACTGAATTATTCATGTTTTCATGTAGTTTCCTATATTCTGCCTTCTGGTCCAAGTATAAGCTTTGCCCACTTTATCAAACAACTTCCTACACACTGTTATGAACTGAGGCAGCTCGGGAACATTGTCTCTCAACTGTGTGATAGAGTGTAGTACTACATTTCAGTGAAGTGTAAGGCTTTCCAAAGCTGCCGAACGTGTTTCTTTCTCTATTTCAATGGTATTCTGCCTTGTATAACACACATTTACCACTCTAGTCTCCTTTAAGTAAAGAATATAGGATTCATACAGTGTTTCATGTGATCTTAACTGGATTACGGATTTCCCTTATCTTAGCTACCTTTTCTACACTAAGAACTGACTTGGAGATTCTCTTTCATCTGTTCTTAACAATTTCTCATCTGTTTGCAGTCATTTTCTCTGAAATATTCATGTTTTCATGTAGTTTCCTATATTCTGCCTTCTGTCCCAAGTATAAGCTTTGCCCACTTTATCAAACAACTTCCTACACACTGTTATGAACTGAGGCAGCTCGGGAACATTGTCTCTCAACTGTGTTATAGAGTGTAGTACTACATTTCATTGAAGTGTAAGGCTTTCCAAAGCTGCCGAACGTGTTTCTTTCTCTATTTCAATGGTATTCTGCCTTGTATAACACACATTTACCACTCTAGTCTCCTTTATGTAAACAATATAGGATTCATACAGTGTTTGATGTTATCTTAACTCGAATTAAGGATTTCCCTTATCTTAGCTACCTTTTCTACACTAAGAACTGACTTGGAGATTCTCTTTCAGCTGTTCTAAACAAGTTCTGATCTTTTTACAGTCATTTTCAATGAATTATTCATGTTTTCATGTAGTTTCCTATATTCTGCCTTCTGGCCCAAGTATAAGCTTTGCCGACTTTATCAAACAACTTCCTACACACTGTTATGAACTGAGGCAGCTCGGGAACATTGTCTCTCAACTGTGTGATAGAGTGTAGTACTACATTTCACTGAAGTGTAAGGCTTTCCAAAGCTGCCGAACGTGTTTCTTTCTCTATTTCAATGGTATTCTGCCTTGTATAACACACATTTACCACTCTAGTCTCCTTTTAAGTAATGAATATAGCATTCATACAGTGTTTGATGTTATCTTAACTCAAATTAAGGATTTCCCTTATCTTAGCTACCTTTTCTACACTAAGAACTGACTTGGAGATTCTCTTTCAGCTGTTCTAAACCAGTTCTCATCTGTTTAGAATCATTTTCACTGAATTATTCATGTTTTCATGTAGTTTCCTATATTCTGCCTTCTGGTCCAAGTATAAGCTTTGCCCACTTTATCAAACAACTTCCTACACACTGTTATGAACTGAGGCAGCTCGGGAACATTGTCTCTCAACTGTGTGATAGAGTGTAGTACTACATTTCAGTGAAGTGTAAGGCTTTCCAAAGCTGCCGAACGTGTTTCTTTCTCTATTTCAATGGTATTCTGCCTTGTATAACACACATTTACCACTCTAGTCTCCTTTAAGTAAAGAATATAGGATTCATACAGTGTTTCATGTGATCTTAACTGGATTACGGATTTCCCTTATCTTAGCTACCTTTTCTACACTAAGAACTGACTTGGAGATTCTCTTTCATCTGTTCTTAACAATTTCTCATCTGTTTGCAGTCATTTTCTCTGAAATATTCATGTTTTCATGTAGTTTCCTATATTCTGCCTTCTGTCCCAAGTATAAGCTTTGCCCACTTTATCAAACAACTTCCTACACACTGTTATGAACTGAGGCAGCTCGGGAACATTGTCTCTCAACTGTGTTATAGAGTGTAGTACTACATTTCATTGAAGTGTAAGGCTTTCCAAAGCTGCCGAACGTGTTTCTTTCTCTATTTCAATGGTATTCTGCCTTGTATAACACACATTTACCACTCTAGTCTCCTTTATGTAAACAATATAGGATTCATACAGTGTTTGATGTTATCTTAACTCGAATTAAGGATTTCCCTTATCTTAGCTACCTTTTCTACACTAAGAACTGACTTGGAGATTCTCTTTCAGCTGTTCTAAACAAGTTCTGATCTTTTTACAGTCATTTTCAATGAATTATTCATGTTTTCATGTAGTTTCCTATATTCTGCCTTCTGGCCCAAGTATAAGCTTTGCCGACTTTATCAAACAACTTCCTACACACTGTTATGAACTGAGGCAGCTCGGGAACATTGTCTCTCAACTGTGTGATAGAGTGTAGTACTACATTTCACTGAAGTGTAAGGCTTTCCAAAGCTGCCGAACGTGTTTCTTTCTCTATTTCAATGGTATTCTGCCTTGTATAACACACATTTACCACTCTAGTCTCCTTTTAAGTAATGAATATAGCATTCATACAGTGTTTGATGTTATCTTAACTCAAATTAAGGATTTCCCTTATCTTAGCTACCTTTTCTACACTAAGAACTGACTTGGAGATTCTCTTTCAGCTGTTCTAAACCAGTTCTCATCTGTTTAGAATCATTTTCACTGAATTATTCATGTTTTCATGTAGTTTCCTATATTCTGCCTTCTGGTCCAAGTATAAGCTTTGCCCACTTTATCAAACAACTTCCTACACACTGTTATGAACTGAGGCAGCTCGGGAACATTGTCTCTCAACTGTGTGATAGAGTGTAGTACTACATTTCAGTGAAGTGTAAGGCTTTCCAAAGCTGCCGAACATGTTTCTTTCTCTATTTCAATGGTATTCTGCCTTGTATAACACACATTTACCACTCTAGTCTCCTTTTAAGTAATGAATATAGCATTCATACAGTGTTTGATGTTATCTTAACTCGAATTAAGGATTTCCCTTATCTTAGCTACCTTTTCTACACTAAGAACTGACTTGGAGATTCTCTTTCAGCTGTTCTAAACCAGTTCTCATCTGTTTAGAATCATTTTCACTGAATTATTCATGTTTTCATGTAGTTTCCTATATTCTGCCTTCTGGCCCAAGTATAAGCTTTGCCCACTTTATCAAACAACTTCCTACACACTGTTATGAACTGAGGCAGCTCGGGAACATTGTCTCTCAACTGTGTGATAGAGTGTAGTACTACATTTCAGTGAAGTGTAAGGCTTTCCAAAGCTGCCGAACGTGTTTCTTTCTCTATTTCAATGGTATTCTGCCTTGTATAACACACATTTACCACTCTAGTCTCCTTTAAGTAAAGAATATAGGATTCATACAGTGTTTCATGTGATCTTAACTGGATTACGGATTTCCCTTATCTTAGCTACCTTTTCTACACTAAGAACTGACTTGGAGATTCTCTTTCATCTGTTCTTAACAATTTCTCATCTGTTTGCAGTCATTTTCTCTGAAATATTCATGTTTTCATGTAGTTTCCTATATTCTGCCTTCTGTCCCAAGTATAAGCTTTGCCCACTTTATCAAACAACTTCCTACACACTGTTATGAACTGAGGCAGCTCGGGAACATTGTCTCTCAACTGTGTTATAGAGTGTAGTACTACATTTCATTGAAGTGTAAGGCTTTCCAAAGCTGCCGAACGTGTTTCTTTCTCTATTTCAATGGTATTCTGCCTTGTATAACACACATTTACCACTCTAGTCTCCTTTATGTAAACAATATAGGATTCATACAGTGTTTGATGTTATCTTAACTCGAATTAAGGATTTCCCTTATCTTAGCTACCTTTTCTACACTAAGAACTGACTTGGAGATTCTCTTTCAGCTGTTCTAAACAAGTTCTGATCTTTTTACAGTCATTTTCAATGAATTATTCATGTTTTCATGTAGTTTCCTATATTCTGCCTTCTGGCCCAAGTATAAGCTTTGCCGACTTTATCAAACAACTTCCTACACACTGTTATGAACTGAGGCAGCTCGGGAACATTGTCTCTCAACTGTGTGATAGAGTGTAGTACTACATTTCACTGAAGTGTAAGGCTTTCCAAAGCTGCCGAACGTGTTTCTTTCTCTATTTCAATGGTATTCTGCCTTGTATAACACACATTTACCACTCTAGTCTCCTTTTAAGTAATGAATATAGCATTCATACAGTGTTTGATGTTATCTTAACTCAAATTAAGGATTTCCCTTATCTTAGCTACCTTTTCTACACTAAGAACTGACTTGGAGATTCTCTTTCAGCTGTTCTAAACCAGTTCTCATCTGTTTAGAATCATTTTCACTGAATTATTCATGTTTTCATGTAGTTTCCTATATTCTGCCTTCTGGTCCAAGTATAAGCTTTGCCCACTTTATCAAACAACTTCCTACACACTGTTATGAACTGAGGCAGCTCGGGAACATTGTCTCTCAACTGTGTGATAGAGTGTAGTACTACATTTCAGTGAAGTGTAAGGCTTTCCAAAGCTGCCGAACATGTTTCTTTCTCTATTTCAATGGTATTCTGCCTTGTATAACACACATTTACCACTCTAGTCTCCTTTTAAGTAATGAATATAGCATTCATACAGTGTTTGATGTTATCTTAACTCGAATTAAGGATTTCCCTTATCTTAGCTACCTTTTCTACACTAAGAACTGACTTGGAGATTCTCTTTCAGCTGTTCTAAACCAGTTCTCATCTGTTTAGAATCATTTTCACTGAATTATTCATGTTTTCATGTAGTTTCCTATATTCTGCCTTCTGGCCCAAGTATAAGCTTTGCCCACTTTATCAAACAACTTCCTACACACTGTTATGAACTGAGGCAGCTCGGGAACATTGTCTCTCAACTGTGTGATAGAGTGTAGTACTACATTTCAGTGAAGTGTAAGGCTTTCCAAAGCTGCCGAACGTGTTTCTTTCTCTATTTCAATGGTATTCTGCCTTGTATAACACACATTTACCACTCTAGTCTCCTTTAAGTAAAGAATATAGGATTCATACAGTGTTTCATGTGATCTTAACTGGAATTACGGATTTCCCTTATCTTAGCTACCTTTTCTACACTAACAACTGACTTGGAGATTCTCTTTCATCTGTTCTAAACAAGTTCTCATCTGTTTGCAGTCATTTTCTCTGAATTATTCATGTTTTCATGTAGTTTCCTATATTCTGCCTTCTGGCCCAAGTATAAGCTTTGCCCACTTTATCAAACAACTTCCTACACACTGTTATGAACTGAGGCAGCTCGGGAACATTGTCTCTCAACTGTGTTATAGAGTGTAGTACTACATTTCATTGAAGTGTAAGGCTTTCCAAAGCTGCCGAACGTGTTTCTTTCTCTATTTCAATGGTATTCTGCCTTGTATAACACACATTTACCACTCTAGTCTCCTTTATGTAAACAATATAGGATTCATACAGTGTTTGATGTTATCTTAACTCGAATTAAGTATTTCCCTTATCTTAGCTACCTTTTCTACACTAAGAACTGACTTGAAGATTCTCTTTCAGCTGTTCTAAACAAGTTCTCATCTGTTTACAGTTATTTTCAATGAATTATTCATGTTTTCATGTAGTTTCCTATATTCTTCCTTCTGGCCCAAGTATAAGCTTTGCCGACTTTATCAAACAACTTCCTACACACTGTTATGAACTGAGGCAGCTCGGGAACATTGTCTCTCAACTGTTTTATAGAGTGTAGTACTACATTTCAGTGAAGTGTAAGGCTTTCCAAAGCTGCCGAACGTGTTTCTTTCTCTATTTCAATGGTATTCTGCCTTGTATAACACACACTTACCACTCTAGTCTCCTTTAAGTAAAGAATATAGGATTCATACAGTGTTTCATGTGATCTTAACTGGAATTACGGATTTCCCTTATCTTAGCTACCTTTTCTACACTAAGAACTGACTTGGAGATTCTCTTTCATCTGTTCTAAACAAGTTCTCATCTGTTGGCAGTCATTTTCTCTGAATTATTCATGTTTTCATGTAGTTTCCTATATTCTGCCTTCTGGCCCAAGTATAAGCTTTGCCCACTTTATCAAACAACTTCCTACACACTGTTATGAACTGAGGCAGCTCGGGAACATTGTCTCTCAACTGTGTTATAGAGTGTAGTACTACATTTCAGTGAAGTGTAAGGCTTTCCAAAGCTGCCGAACGTGTTTCTTTCTCTATTTCAATGGTATTCTGCCTTGTATAACACACATTTACCACTCTAGTCTCCTTTAAGTAAAGAATATAGGAATCGTACAGTGTTTCATGTGATCTTAACTGGAATTACGGATTTCCCTTATCTTAGCTACCTTTTCTACACTAAGAACTGACTTGGAGATTCTCTTTCATCTGTTCTAAACAAGTTCTCATGTGTTTGCAGTCATTTTCTCTGAATTATTCATGTTTTCATGTAGTTTCCTATGTTCTGCCTTCTGGCCCAAGTATAAGCTTTGCCCACTTTATCAAACAACTTCCTACACACTGTTATGAACTGAGGCAGCTCGGGAACATTGTCTCTCAACTGTGTTATAGAGTGTAGTACTACATTTCAGTGAAGTGTAAGGCTTTCCAAAGCTGCCAAACGTGTTTCTTTCTCTATTTCAATGGTATTCTGCCTTGTATAACACACATTTACCACTCTAGTCTCCTTTTAAGTAATGAATATAGCATTCATACAGTGTTTGATGTTATCTTAACTCGAATTAAGGATTTCCCTTATCTTAGCTACCTTTTCTACACTAAGAACTGACTTGGAGATTCTCTTTCAGCTGTTCTAAACCAGTTCTCATCTGTTTAGAATCATTTTCACTGAATTATTCATGTTTTCATGTAGTTTCCTATATTCTGCCTTCTGGCCCAAGTATAAGCTTTGCCCACTTTATCAAACAACTTCCTACACACTGTTATGAACTGAGGCAGCTCGGGAACATTGTCTCTCAACTGTGTGATAGAGTGTAGTACTACATTTCAGTGAAGTGTAAGGCTTTCCAAAGCTGCCGAACGTGTTTCTTTCTCTATTTCAATGGTATTCTGCCTTGTATAACACACATTTACCACTCTAGTCTCCTTTAAGTAAAGAATATAGGATTCATACAGTGTTTCATGTGATCTTAACTGGAATTACGGATTTCCCTTATCTTAGCTACCTTTTCTACACTAACAACTGACTTGGAGATTCTCTTTCATCTGTTCTAAACAAGTTCTCATCTGTTTGCAGTCATTTTCTCTGAATTATTCATGTTTTCATGTAGTTTCCTATATTCTGCCTTCTGGCCCAAGTATAAGCTTTGCCCACTTTATCAAACAACTTCCTACACACTGTTATGAACTGAGGCAGCTCGGGAACATTGTCTCTCAACTGTGTTATAGAGTGTAGTCCTACATTTCATTGAAGTGTAAGGCTTTCCAAAGCGGCCGAACGTGTTTCTTTCTCTATTTCAATGGTATTCTGCCTTGTATAACACACATTTACCACTCTAGTCTCCTTTATGTAAACAATATAGGATTCATACAGTGTTTGATGTTATCTTAACTCGAATTAAGGATTTCCCTTATCTTAGCTACCTTTTCTACACTAAGAACTGACTTGGAGATTCTCTTTCAGCTGTTCTAAACAAGTTCTCATCTGTTTACAGTTATTTTCAATGAATTATTCATGTTTTCATGTAGTTTCCTATATTCTTCCTTCTGGCCCAAGTATAAGCTTTGCCGACTTTATCAAACAACTTCCTACACACTGTTATGAACTGAGGCAGCTCGGGAACATTGTCTCTCAACTGTTTTATAGAGTGTAGTACTACATTTCAGTGAAGTGTAAGGCTTTCCAAAGCTGCCGAACGTGTTTCTTTCTCTATTTCAATGGTATTCTGCCTTGTATAACACACATTTACCACTCTAGTCTCCTTTAAGTAAAGAATATAGGATTCATACAGTGTTTCATGTGATCTTAACTGGAATTACGGATTTCCCTTATCTTAGCTACCTTTTCTACACTAAGAACTGACTTGGAGATTCTCTTTCATCTGTTCTAAACAAGTTCTCATCTGTTGGCAGTCATTTTCTCTGAATTATTCATGTTTTCATGTAGTTTCCTATATTCTGCCTTCTGGCCCAAGTATAAGCTTTGCCCACTTTATCAAACAACTTCCTACACACTGTTATGAACTGAGGCAGCTCGGGAACATTGTCTCTCAACTGTGTCATAGAGTGTAGTACTACATTTCAGTGAAGTGTAAGGCTTTCCAAAGCTGCCGAACGTGTTTCTTTCTCTATTTCAATGGTATTCTGCCTTGTATAACACACATTTACCACTCTAGTCTCCTTTAAGTAAAGAATATAGGATTCATACAGTGTTTCATGTGATCTTAACTGGAATTACGGATTTCGCTTATCTTAGTTACCTTTTCTACACTAAGAACTGACTTGGAGATTCTCTTTCATCTGTTCTAAACAAGTTCTCATGTGTTTGCAGTCATTTTCTCTGAATTATTCATGTTTTCATGTAGTTTCCTATATTCTGCCTTCTGGCCCAAGTATAAGCTTTGCCCACTTTATCAAACAACTTCCTACACACTGTTATGAACTGAGGCAGCTCGGGAACATTGTCTCTCAACTGTGTGATAGAGTGTAGTACTACATTTCAGTGAAGTGTAAGGCTTTCCAAAGCTGCCGAACGTGTTTCTTTCTCTATTTCAATGGTATTCTGCCTTGTATAACACACATTTACCACTCTAGTCTCCTTTTAAGTAATGAATATAGCATTCATACAGTGTTTGATGTTATCTTAACTCGAATTAAGGATTTCCCTTATCTTAGCTACCTTTTCTACACTAAGAACTGACTTGGAGATTCTCTTTCAGCTGTTCTAAACCAGTTCTCATCTGTTTAGAATCATTTTCACTGAATTATTCATGTTTTCATGTAGTTTCCTATATTCTGCCTTCTGGTCCAAGTATAAGCTTTGCCCACTTTATCAAACAACTTCCTACACACTGTTATGAACTGAGGCAGCTCGGGAACATTGTCTCTCAACTGTGTGATAGAGTGTAGTACTACATTTCAGTGAAGTGTAAGGCTTTCCAAAGCTGCCGAACATGTTTCTTTCTCTATTTCAATGGTATTCTGCCTTGTATAACACACATTTACCACTCTAGTCTCCTTTTAAGTAATGAATATAGCATTCATACAGTGTTTGATGTTATCTTAACTCGAATTAAGGATTTCCCTTATCTTAGCTACTTTTTCTACACTAAGAACTGACTTGGAGATTCTCTTTCAGCTGTTCTAAACCAGTTCTCATCTGTTTAGAATCATTTTCACTGAATTATTCATGTTTTCATGTAGTTTCCTATATTCTGCCTTCTGGCCCAAGTATAAGCTTTCCCCACTTTATCAAACAACTTCCTACACACTGTTATGAACTGAGGCAGCTCGGGAACATTGTCTCTCAACTGTGTGATAGAGTGTAGTACTACATTTCAGTGAAGTGTAAGGCTTTCCAAAGCTGCCGAACGTGTTTCTTTCTCTATTTCAATGGTATTCTGCCTTGTATAACACACATTTACCACTCTAGTCTCCTTTAAGTAAAGAATATAGGATTCATACAGTGTTTCATGTGATCTTAACTGGAATTACGGATTTCCCTTATCTTAGCTACCTTTTCTACACTAACAACTGACTTGGAGATTCTCTTTCATCTGTTCTAAACAAGTTCTCATCTGTTTGCAGTCATTTTCTCTGAATTATTCATGTTTTCATGTAGTTTCCTATATTCTGCCTTCTGGCCCAAGTATAAGCTTTGCCCACTTTATCAAACAACTTCCTACACACTGTTATGAACTGAGGCAGCTCGGGAACATTGTCTCTCAACTGTGTTATAGAGTGTAGTACTACATTTCATTGAAGTGTAAGGCTTTCCAAAGCTGCCGAACGTGTTTCTTTCTCTATTTCAATGGTATTCTGCCTTGTATAACACACATTTACCACTCTAGTCTCCTTTATGTAAACAATATAGGATTCATACAGTGTTTGATGTTATCTTAACTCGAATTAAGTATTTCCCTTATCTTAGCTACCTTTTCTACACTAAGAACTGACTTGGAGATTCTCTTTCAGCTGTTCTAAACAAGTTCTCATCTGTTTACAGTTATTTTCAATGAATTATTCATGTTTTCATGTAGTTTCCTATATTCTTCCTTCTGGCCCAAGTATAAGCTTTGCCGACTTTATCAAACAACTTCCTACACACTGTTATGAACTGAGGCAGCTCGGGAACATTGTCTCTCAACTGTTTTATAGAGTGTAGTACTACATTTCAGTGAAGTGTAAGGCTTTCCAAAGCTGCCGAACGTGTTTCTTTCTCTATTTCAATGGTATTCTGCCTTGTATAACACACACTTACCACTCTAGTCTCCTTTAAGTAAAGAATATAGGATTCATACAGTGTTTCATGTGATCTTAACTGGAATTACGGATTTCCCTTATCTTAGCTACCTTTTCTACACTAAGAACTGACTTGGAGATTCTCTTTCATCTGTTCTAAACAAGTTCTCATCTGTTGGCAGTCATTTTCTCTGAATTATTCATGTTTTCATGTAGTTTCCTATATTCTGCCTTCTGGCCCAAGTATAAGCTTTGCCCACTTTATCAAACAACTTCCTACACACTGTTATGAACTGAGGCAGCTCGGGAACATTGTCTCTCAACTGTGTTATAGAGTGTAGTACTACATTTCAGTGAAGTGTAAGGCTTTCCAAAGCTGCCGAACGTGTTTCTTTCTCTATTTCAATGGTATTCTGCCTTGTATAACACACATTTACCACTCTAGTCTCCTTTAAGTAAAGAATATAGGAATCGTACAGTGTTTCATGTGATCTTAACTGGAATTACGGATTTCCCTTATCTTAGCTACCTTTTCTACACTAAGAACTGACTTGGAGATTCTCTTTCATCTGTTCTAAACAAGTTCTCATGTGTTTGCAGTCATTTTCTCTGAATTATTCATGTTTTCATGTAGTTTCCTATATTCTGCCTTCTGGCCCAAGTATAAGCTTTGCCCACTTTATCAAACAACTTCCTACACACTGTTATGAACTGAGGCAGCTCGGGAACATTGTCTCTCAACTGTGTTATAGAGTGTAGTACTACATTTCAGTGAAGTGTAAGGCTTTCCAAAGCTGCCAAACGTGTTTCTTTCTCTATTTCAATGGTATTCTGCCTTGTATAACACACATTTACCACTCTAGTCTCCTTTTAAGTAATGAATATAGCATTCATACAGTGTTTGATGTTATCTTAACTCGAATTAAGGATTTCCCTTATCTTAGCTACCTTTTCTACACTAAGAACTGACTTGGAGATTCTCTTTCAGCTGTTCTAAACCAGTTCTCATCTGTTTAGAATCATTTTCACTGAATTATTCATGTTTTCATGTAGTTTCCTATATTCTGCCTTCTGGCCCAAGTATAAGCTTTGCCCACTTTATCAAACAACTTCCTACACACTGTTATGAACTGAGGCAGCTCGGGAACATTGTCTCTCAACTGTGTGATAGAGTGTAGTACTACATTTCAGTGAAGTGTAAGGCTTTCCAAAGCTGCCGAACGTGTTTCTTTCTCTATTTCAATGGTATTCTGCCTTGTATAACACACATTTACCACTCTAGTCTCCTTTAAGTAAAGAATATAGGATTCATACAGTGTTTCATGTGATCTTAACTGGAATTACGGATTTCCCTTATCTTAGCTACCTTTTCTACACTAACAACTGACTTGGAGATTCTCTTTCATCTGTTCTAAACAAGTTCTCATCTGTTTGCAGTCATTTTCTCTGAATTATTCATGTTTTCATGTAGTTTCCTATATTCTGCCTTCTGGCCCAAGTATAAGCTTTGCCCACTTTATCAAACAACTTCCTACACACTGTTATGAACTGAGGCAGCTCGGGAACATTGTCTCTCAACTGTGTTATAGAGTGTAGTACTACATTTCATTGAAGTGTAAGGCTTTCCAAAGCGGCCGAACGTGTTTCTTTCTCTATTTCAATGGTATTTTGCCTTGTATAACACACATTTACCACTCTAGTCTCCTTTATGTAAACAATATAGGATTCATACAGTGTTTGATGTTATCTTAACTCGAATTAAGGATTTCCGTTATCTTAGCTACCTTTTCTACACTAAGAACTGACTTGGAGATTCTCTTTCAGCTGTTCTAAACAAGTTCTCATCTGTTTACAGTTATTTTCAATGAATTATTCATGTTTTCATGTAGTTTCCTATATTCTTCCTTCTGGCCCAAGTATAAGCTTTGCCGACTTTATCAAACAACTTCCTACACACTGTTATGAACTGAGGCAGCTCGGGAACATTGTCTCTCAACTGTTTTATAGAGTGTAGTACTACATTTCAGTGAAGTGTAAGGCTTTCCAAAGCTGCCGAACGTGTTTCTTTCTCTATTTCAATGGTATTCTGCCTTGTATAACACACATTTACCACTCTAGTCTCCTTTAAGTAAAGAATATAGGATTCATACAGTGTTTCATGTGATCTTAACTGGAATTACGGATTTCCCTTATCTTAGCTACCTTTTCTACACTAAGAACTGACTTGGAGATTCTCTTTCATCTGTTCTAAACAAGTTCTCATGTGTTTGCAGTCATTTTCTCTGAATTATTCATGTTTTCATGTAGTTTCCTATGTTCTGCCTTCTGGCCCAAGTATAAGCTTTGCCCACTTTATCAAACAACTTCCTACACACTGTTATGAACTGAGGCAGCTCGGGAACATTGTCTCTCAACTGTGTTATAGAGTGTAGTACTACATTTCAGTGAAGTGTAAGGCTTTCCAAAGCTGCCAAACGTGTTTCTTTCTCTATTTCAATGGTATTCTGCCTTGTATAACACACATTTACCACTCTAGTCTCCTTTTAAGTAATGAATATAGCATTCATACAGTGTTTGATGTTATCTTAACTCGAATTAAGGATTTCCCTTATCTTAGCTACCTTTTCTACACTAAGAACTGACTTGGAGATTCTCTTTCAGCTGTTCTAAACCAGTTCTCATCTGTTTAGAATCATTTTCACTGAATTATTCATGTTTTCATGTAGTTTCCTATATTCTGCCTTCTGGCCCAAGTATAAGCTTTGCCCACTTTATCAAACAACTTCCTACACACTGTTATGAACTGAGGCAGCTCGGGAACATTGTCTCTCAACTGTGTGATAGAGTGTAGTACTACATTTCAGTGAAGTGTAAGGCTTTCCAAAGCTGCCGAACGTGTTTCTTTCTCTATTTCAATGGTATTCTGCCTTGTATAACACACATTTACCACTCTAGTCTCCTTTAAGTAAAGAATATAGGATTCATACAGTGTTTCATGTGATCTTAACTGGAATTACGGATTTCCCTTATCTTAGCTACCTTTTCTACACTAACAACTGACTTGGAGATTCTCTTTCATCTGTTCTAAACAAGTTCTCATCTGTTTGCAGTCATTTTCTCTGAATTATTCATGTTTTCATGTAGTTTCCTATATTCTGCCTTCTGGCCCAAGTATAAGCTTTGCCCACTTTATCAAACAACTTCCTACACACTGTTATGAACTGAGGCAGCTCGGGAACATTGTCTCTCAACTGTGTTATAGAGTGTAGTACTACATTTCATTGAAGTGTAAGGCTTTCCAAAGCGGCCGAACGTGTTTCTTTCTCTATTTCAATGGTATTCTGCCTTGTATAACACACATTTACCACTCTAGTCTCCTTTATGTAAACAATATAGGATTCATACAGTGTTTGATGTTATCTTAACTCGAATTAAGGATTTCCCTTATCTTAGCTACCTTTTCTACACTAAGAACTGACTTGGAGATTCTCTTTCAGCTGTTCTAAACAAGTTCTCATCTGTTTACAGTTATTTTCAATGAATTATTCATGTTTTCATGTAGTTTCCTATATTCTTCCTTCTGGCCCAAGTATAAGCTTTGCCGACTTTATCAAACAACTTCCTACACACTGTTATGAACTGAGGCAGCTCGGGAACATTGTCTCTCAACTGTTTTATAGAGTGTAGTACTACATTTCAGTGAAGTGTAAGGCTTTCCAAAGCTGCCGAACGTGTTTCTTTCTCTATTTCAATGGTATTCTGCCTTGTATAACACACATTTACCACTCTAGTCTCCTTTAAGTAAAGAATATAGGATTCATACAGTGTTTCATGTGATCTTAACTGGAATTACGGATTTCCCTTATCTTAGCTACCTTTTCTACACTAAGAACTGACTTGGAGATTCTCTTTCATCTGTTCTAAACAAGTTCTCATCTGTTGGCAGTCATTTTCTCTGAATTATTCATGTTTTCATGTAGTTTCCTATATTCTGCCTTCTGGCCCAAGTATAAGCTTTGCCCACTTTATCAAACAACTTCCTACACACTGTTATGAACTGAGGCAGCTCGGGAACATTGTCTCTCAACTGTGTCATAGAGTGTAGTACTACATTTCAGTGAAGTGTAAGGCTTTCCAAAGCTGCCGAACGTGTTTCTTTCTCTATTTCAATGGTATTCTGCCTTGTATAACACACATTTACCACTCTAGTCTCCTTTAAGTAAAGAATATAGGATTCATACAGTGTTTCATGTGATCTTAACTGGAATTACGGATTTCGCTTATCTTAGTTACCTTTTCTACACTAAGAACTGACTTGGAGATTCTCTTTCATCTGTTCTAAACAAGTTCTCATGTGTTTGCAGTCATTTTCTCTGAATTATTCATGTTTTCATGTAGTTTCCTATATTCTGCCTTCTGGCCCAAGTATAAGCTTTGCCCACTTTATCAAACAACTTCCTACACACTGTTATGAACTGAGGCAGCTCGGGAACATTGTCTCTCAACTGTGTGATAGAGTGTAGTACTACATTTCAGTGAAGTGTAAGGCTTTCCAAAGCTGCCGAACGTGTTTCTTTCTCTATTTCAATGGTATTCTGCCTTGTATAACACACATTTACCACTCTAGTCTCCTTTTAAGTAATGAATATAGCATTCATACAGTGTTTGATGTTATCTTAACTCGAATTAAGGATTTCCCTTATCTTAGCTACCTTTTCTACACTAAGAACTGACTTGGAGATTCTCTTTCAGCTGTTCTAAACCAGTTCTCATCTGTTTAGAATCATTTTCACTGAATTATTCATGTTTTCATGTAGTTTCCTATATTCTGCCTTCTGGTCCAAGTATAAGCTTTGCCCACTTTATCAAACAACTTCCTACACACTGTTATGAACTGAGGCAGCTCGGGAACATTGTCTCTCAACTGTGTGATAGAGTGTAGTACTACATTTCAGTGAAGTGTAAGGCTTTCCAAAGCTGCCGAACATGTTTCTTTCTCTATTTCAATGGTATTCTGCCTTGTATAACACACATTTACCACTCTAGTCTCCTTTTAAGTAATGAATATAGCATTCATACAGTGTTTGATGTTATCTTAACTCGAATTAAGGATTTCCCTTATCTTAGCTACTTTTTCTACACTAAGAACTGACTTGGAGATTCTCTTTCAGCTGTTCTAAACCAGTTCTCATCTGTTTAGAATCATTTTCACTGAATTATTCATGTTTTCATGTAGTTTCCTATATTCTGCCTTCTGGCCCAAGTATAAGCTTTGCCCACTTTATCAAACAACTTCCTACACACTGTTATGAACTGAGGCAGCTCGGGAACATTGTCTCTCAACTGTGTGATAGAGTGTAGTACTACATTTCAGTGAAGTGTAAGGCTTTCCAAAGCTGCCGAACGTGTTTCTTTCTCTATTTCAATGGTATTCTGCCTTGTATAACACACATTTACCACTCTAGTCTCCTTTAAGTAAAGAATATAGGATTCATACAGTGTTTCATGTGATCTTAACTGGAATTACGGATTTCCCTTATCTTAGCTACCTTTTCTACACTAACAACTGACTTGGAGATTCTCTTTCATCTGTTCTAAACAAGTTCTCATCTGTTTGCAGTCATTTTCTCTGAATTATTCATGTTTTCATGTAGTTTCCTATATTCTGCCTTCTGGCCCAAGTATAAGCTTTGCCCACTTTATCAAACAACTTCCTACACACTGTTATGAACTGAGGCAGCTCGGGAACATTGTCTCTCAACTGTGTTATAGAGTGTAGTACTACATTTCATTGAAGTGTAAGGCTTTCCAAAGCTGCCGAACGTGTTTCTTTCTCTATTTCAATGGTATTCTGCCTTGTATAACACACATTTACCACTCTAGTCTCCTTTATGTAAACAATATAGGATTCATACAGTGTTTGATGTTATCTTAACTCGAATTAAGTATTTCCCTTATCTTAGCTACCTTTTCTACACTAAGAACTGACTTGGAGATTCTCTTTCAGCTGTTCTAAACAAGTTCTCATCTGTTTACAGTTATTTTCAATGAATTATTCATGTTTTCATGTAGTTTCCTATATTCTTCCTTCTGGCCCAAGTATAAGCTTTGCCGACTTTATCAAACAACTTCCTACACACTGTTATGAACTGAGGCAGCTAGGGAACATTGTCTCTCAACTGTTTTATAGAGTGTAGTACTACATTTCAGTGAAGTGTAAGGCTTTCCAAAGCTGCCGAACGTGTTTCTTTCTCTATTTCAATGGTATTCTGCCTTGTATAACACACACTTACCACTCTAGTCTCCTTTAAGTAAAGAATATAGGATTCATACAGTGTTTCATGTGATCTTAACTGGAATTACGGATTTCCCTTATCTTAGCTACCTTTTCTACACTAAGAACTGACTTGGAGATTCTCTTTCATCTGTTCTAAACAAGTTCTCATCTGTTGGCAGTCATTTTCTCTGAATTATTCATGTTTTCATGTAGTTTCCTATATTCTGCCTTCTGGCCCAAGTATAAGCTTTGCCCACTTTATCAAACAACTTCCTACACACTGTTATGAACTGAGGCAGCTCGGGAACATTGTCTCTCAACTGTGTTATAGAGTGTAGTACTACATTTCAGTGAAGTGTAAGGCTTTCCAAAGCTGCCGAACGTGTTTCTTTCTCTATTTCAATGGTATTCTGCCTTGTATAACACACATTTACCACTCTAGTCTCCTTTAAGTAAAGAATATAGGAATCGTACAGTGTTTCATGTGATCTTAACTGGAATTACGGATTTCCCTTATCTTAGCTACCTTTTCTACACTAAGAACTGACTTGGAGATTCTCTTTCATCTGTTCTAAACAAGTTCTCATGTGTTTGCAGTCATTTTCTCTGAATTATTCATGTTTTCATGTAGTTTCCTATATTCTGCCTTCTGGCCCAAGTATAAGCTTTGCCCACTTTATCAAACAACTTCCTACACACTGTTATGAACTGAGGCAGCTCGGGAACATTGTCTCTCAACTGTGTTATAGAGTGTAGTACTACATTTCAGTGAAGTGTAAGGCTTTCCAAAGCTGCCAAACGTGTTTCTTTCTCTATTTCAATGGTATTCTGCCTTGTATAACACACATTTACCACTCTAGTCTCCTTTTAAGTAATGAATATAGCATTCATACAGTGTTTGATGTTATCTTAACTCGAATTAAGGATTTCCCTTATCTTAGCTACCTTTTCTACACTAAGAACTGACTTGGAGATTCTCTTTCAGCTGTTCTAAACCAGTTCTCATCTGTTTAGAATCATTTTCACTGAATTATTCATGTTTTCATGTAGTTTCCTATATTCTGCCTTCTGGCCCAAGTATAAGCTTTGCCCACTTTATCAAACAACTTCCTACACACTGTTATGAACTGAGGCAGCTCGGGAACATTGTCTCTCAACTGTGTGATAGAGTGTAGTACTACATTTCAGTGAAGTGTAAGGCTTTCCAAAGCTGCCGAACGTGTTTCTTTCTCTATTTCAATGGTATTCTGCCTTGTATAACACACATTTACCACTCTAGTCTCCTTTAAGTAAAGAATATAGGATTCATACAGTGTTTCATGTGATCTTAACTGGAATTACGGATTTCCCTTATCTTAGCTACCTTTTCTACACTAACAACTGACTTGGAGATTCTCTTTCATCTGTTCTAAACAAGTTCTCATCTGTTTGCAGTCATTTTCTCTGAATTATTCATGTTTTCATGTAGTTTCCTATATTCTGCCTTCTGGCCCAAGTATAAGCTTTGCCCACTTTATCAAACAACTTCCTACACACTGTTATGAACTGAGGCAGCTCGGGAACATTGTCTCTCAACTGTGTTATAGAGTGTAGTACTACATTTCATTGAAGTGTAAGGCTTTCCAAAGCGGCCGAACGTGTTTCTTTCTCTATTTCAATGGTATTTTGCCTTGTATAACACACATTTACCACTCTAGTCTCCTTTATGTAAACAATATAGGATTCATACAGTGTTTGATGTTATCTTAACTCGAATTAAGGATTTCCGTTATCTTAGCTACCTTTTCTACACTAAGAACTGACTTGGAGATTCTCTTTCAGCTGTTCTAAACAAGTTCTCATCTGTTTACAGTTATTTTCAATGAATTATTCATGTTTTCATGTAGTTTCCTATATTCTTCCTTCTGGCCCAAGTATAAGCTTTGCCGACTTTATCAAACAACTTCCTACACACTGTTATGAACTGAGGCAGCTCGGGAACATTGTCTCTCAACTGTTTTATAGAGTGTAGTACTACATTTCAGTGAAGTGTAAGGCTTTCCAAAGCTGCCGAACGTGTTTCTTTCTCTATTTCAATGGTATTCTGCCTTGTATAACACACATTTACCACTCTAGTCTCCTTTAAGTAAAGAATATAGGATTCATACAGTGTTTCATGTGATCTTAACTGGAATTACGGATTTCCCTTATCTTAGCTACCTTTTCTACACTAAGAACTGACTTGGAGATTCTCTTTCATCTGTTCTAAACAAGTTCTCATCTGTTGGCAGTCATTTTCTCTGAATTATTCATGTTTTCATGTAGTTTCCTATATTCTGCCTTCTGGCCCAAGTATAAGCTTTGCCCACTTTATCAAACAACTTCCTACACACTGTTATGAACTGAGGCAGCTCGGGAACATTGTCTCTCAACTGTGTCATAGAGTGTAGTACTACATTTCAGTGAAGTGTAAGGCTTTCCAAAGCTGCCGAACGTGTTTCTTTCTCTATTTCAATGGTATTCTGCCTTGTATAACACACATTTACCACTCTAGTCTCCTTTAAGTAAAGAATATAGGATTCATACAGTGTTTCATGTGATCTTAACTGGAATTACGGATTTCGCTTATCTTAGTTACCTTTTCTACACTAAGAACTGACTTGGAGATTCTCTTTCATCTGTTCTAAACAAGTTCTCATGTGTTTGCAGTCATTTTCTCTGAATTATTCATGTTTTCATGTAGTTTCCTATATTCTGCCTTCTGGCCCAAGTATAAGCTTTGCCCACTTTATCAAACAACTTCCTACACACTGTTATGAACTGAGGCAGCTCGGGAACATTGTCTCTCAACTGTGTGATAGAGTGTAGTACTACATTTCAGTGAAGTGTAAGGCTTTCCAAAGCTGCCGAACGTGTTTCTTTCTCTATTTCAATGGTATTCTGCCTTGTATAACACACATTTACCACTCTAGTCTCCTTTAAGTAAAGAATATAGGATTCATACAGTGTTTCATGTGATCTTAACTGGAATTACGGATTTCCCTTATCTTAGCTACCTTTTCTACACTAAGAACTGACTTGGAGATTCTCTTTCATCTGTTCTAAACAAGTTCTCATCTTTTTACAGTCATTTTCAATGAATTATTCATGTTTTCATGTAGTTTCCTATATTCTGCCTTCTGGCCCAAGTATAAGCTTTGCCGACTTTATCAAACAACTTCCTACACACTGTTATGAACTGAGGCAGCTCGGGAACATTGTCTCTCAACTGTGTTATAGAGTGTAGTACTACATTTCAGTGAAGTGTAAGGCTTTCCAAAGCTGCCGAACGTGTTTCTTTCTCTATTTCAATGGTATTCTGCCTTGTATAACACACATTTACCACTCTAGTCTCCTTTAAGTAAAGAATATAGGAATCATACAGTGTTTCATGTGATCTTAACTGGAATTACGGATTTCCCTTATCTTAGCTACCTTTTCTACACTAACAACTGACTTGGAGATTCTCTTTCATCTGTTCTAAACAAGTTCTCATGTGTTTGCAGTCATTTTCTCTGAATTATTCATGTTTTCATGTAGTTTCCTATATTCTGCCTTCTGGCCCATGTATAAGCTTTGCCCACTTTATCAAACAACTTCCTACACACTGTTATGAACTGAGGCAGCTCGGGAACATTGTCTCTCAACTGTGTCATAGAGTGTAGTACTACATTTCAGTGAAGTGTAAGGCTTTCCAAAGCTGCCGAACGTGTTTCTTTCTCTATTTCAATGGTATTCTGCCTTGTATAACACACATTTACCACTCTAGTCTCCTTTTAAGTAATGAATATAGCATTCATACAGTGTTTGATGTTATCTTAACTCGAATTAAGGATTTCCCTTATCTTAGCTACCTTTTCTACACTAAGAACTGACTTGGAGATTCTCTTTCAGCTGTTCTAAACCAGTTCTCATCTGTTTACAGTCATTTTCACTGAATTAATCATGTTTCCATGTAGTTTCCTATATTCTGCCTTCTGGCCCAAGTATAAGCTTTGCCCACTTTATCAAACAACTTCCTACACACTGTTATGAACTGAGGCAGCTCGGGAACATTGTCTCTCAACTGTGTGATAGAGTGTAGTACTACATTTCAGTGAAGTGTAAGGCTTTCCAAAGCTGCCGAACGTGTTTCTTTCTCTATTTCAATGGTATTCTGCCTTGTATAACACACATTTACCACTCTAGTCTCCTTTAAGTAAAGAATATAGGATTCATACAGTGTTTCATGTGATCTTAACTGGAATTACGGATTTCCCTTATCTTAGCTACCTTTTCTACACTAAGAACTGACTTGGAGATTCTCTTTCATCTGTTCTAAACAAGTTCTCATCTGTTTGCAGTCATTTTCTCTGAATTATTCATGTTTTCATGTAGTTTCCTATATTCTGCCTTCTGTCCCAAGTATAAGCTTTGCCCACTTTATCAAACAACTTCCTACACACTGTTATGAACTGAGGCAGCTCGGGAACATTGTCTCTCAACTGTGTTATAGAGTGTAGTACTGCATTTCATTGAAGTGTAAGGCTTTCCAAAGCTGCCGAACGTGTTTCTTTCTCTATTTCAATGGTATTCTGCCTTGTATAACACACATTTACCACTCTAGTCTCCTTTATGTAAACAAAATAGGATTCATACAGTGTTTGATGTTATCTTAACTCGAATTAATGATTTCCCTTATCTTAGCTACCTTTTCTACACTAAGAACTGACTTGGAGATTCTCTTTCAGCTGTTCTAAACCAGTTCTCATCTGTCTACAGTCATTTTCACTGAATTATTCATGTTTCCATGTAGTTTCCTATATTCTGCCTTCTGGCCCAAGTATAAGCTTTGCCCACTTTATCAAACAACTTCCTACACACTGTTATGAACTGAGGCAGCTCGGGAACATTGTCTCTCAACTGTGTTATAGAGTGTAGTACTACATTTCAGTGAAGTGTAAGGCTTTCCAAAGCTGCCGAACGTGTTTCTTTCTCTATTTCAATGGTATTCTGCCTTGTATAACACACATTTACCACTCTAGTCTCCTTTAAGTAAAGAATATAGGAATCATACAGTGTTTCATGTGATCTTAACTGGAATTACGGATTTCCCTTATCTTAGCTACCTTTTCTACACTAAGAACTGACTTGGAGATTCTCTTTCATCTGTTCTAAACAAGTTCTCATGTGTTTGCAGTCATTTTCTCTGAATTATTCATGTTTTCATGTAGTTTCCTATATTCTGCCTTCTGGCCCAAGTATAAGCTTTGCCCACTTTATCAAACAACTTCCTACACACTGTTATGAACTGAGGCAGCTCGGGAACATTGTCTCTCAACTGTGTTATAGAGTGTAGTACTACATTTCAGTGAAGTGTAAGGCTTTCCAAAGCTGCCGAACGTGTTTCTTTCTCTATTTCAATGGTATTCTGCCTTGTATAACACACATTTACCACTCTAGTCTCCTTTATGTAAACAATATAGGATTCATACAGTGTTTGATGTTATCTTAACTCGAATTAAGGATTTCCCTTATCTTAGCTACCTTTTCTACACTAACAACTGACTTGGAGATTCTCTTTCAGCTGTTCTAAACCAGTTCTCATCTGTTTAGAATCATTTTCACTGAATTATTCATGTTTTCATGTAGTTTCCTATATTCTGCCTTCTGGCCCAAGTATAAGCTTTGCCCACTTTATCAAACAACTTCCTACACACTGTTATGAACTGAGACAGCTCGGGAACATTGTCTCTCAACTGTGTGATAGAGTGTAGTACTACATTTCAGTGAAGTGTAAGGCTTTCCAAAGCTGCCGAACGTGTTTCTTTCTCTATTTCAATGGTATTCTGCCTTGTATAACACACATTTACCACTCTAGTCTCCTTTTAAGTAAAGAATATAGGATTCATACAGTGTTTCATGTGATCTTAACTGGAATTACGGATTTCCCTTATCTTAGCTACCTTTTCTACACTAACAACTGACTTGGAGATTCTCTTTCATCTGTTCTAAACAAGTTCTCATCTGTTTGCAGTCATTTTCTCTGAATTATTCATGTTTTCATGTAGTTTCCTATATTCTGCCTTCTGGCCCAAGTATAAGCTTTGCCCACTTTATCAAACAACTTCCTACACACTGTTATGAACTGAGGCAGCTCGGGAACATTGTCTCTCAACTGTGTTATAGAGTGTAGTACTACATTTCATTGAAGTGTAAGGCTTTCCAAAGCTGCCGAACGTGTTTCTTTCTCTATTTCAATGGTATTCTGCCTTGTATAACACACATTTACCACTCTAGTCTCCTTTATGTAAACAATATAGGATTCATACAGTGTTTGATGTTATCTTAACTCGAATTAAGGATTTCCCTTATCTTAGCTACCTTTTCTACACTAAGAACTGACTTGGAGATTCTCTTTCAGCTGTTCTAAACAAGTTCTCATCTGTTTACAATCATTTTCTCTGAATTATTCATGTTTTCATGTAGTTTCCTATATTCTGCCTTCTGGTCCAAGTATAAGCTTTGTCCACTTTATCAAACATCTTCCTACACACTGTTATGAACTGAAGCAGCTCGGGAACATTGTCTCTCAACTGTGTTATAGAGTGTAGTACTACATTTCACTGAAGTGTAAGGCTTTCCAAAGCTGCCGAACGTGTTTCTTTCTCTATTTCAATGGTATTCTGCCTTGTATAACACACATTTACCACTCTAGTCTCCTTTTAAGTAATGAATATAGCATTCATACAGTGTTTGATGTTATCTAAACGCGAATTAAGGATTTCCCTTATCTTAGCTACCTTTTCTACACTAAGAACTGACTTGGAGATTCTCTTTCATCTGTTCTAAACCAGTTCTCATCTGTTTACAGTCATTTTCACTGAATTATTCATGTTTTCATGTAGTTTCCTATATTCTGCCTTCTGGCCCACGTATAAGCTTTGCCCACTTTATCAAACAACTTCCTACACACTGTTATGAACTGAGGCAGCTCGGGAACCTTGTCTCTCAACTGTGTGATAGAGTGTAGTACTACATTTCAGTGAAGTGTAAGGCTTTCCAAAGCTGCCGAACGTGTTTCTTTCTCTATTTCAATGGTATTCTGCCTTGTATAACACACATTTACCACTCTAGTCTCCTTTAAGTAAAGAATATAGGATTCATACAGTGTTTCATGTGATCTTAACTGGAATTACGGATTTCCCTTATCTTAGCTACCTTTTCTACACTAAGAACTGACTTGGAGATTCTCTTTCATCTGTTCTAAACAAGTTCTCATCTGTTGGCAGTCATTTTCTCTGAATTGTTCATGTTTTCATGTAGTTTCCTATATTCTGCCTTCTGGCCCATGTATAAGCTTTGCCCACTTTATCAAACAACTTCCTACACACTGTTATGAACTGAGGCAGCTCGGGAACATTGTCTCTCAACTGTGTCATAGAATGTAGTCCTACATTTCAGTGAAGTGTAAGGCTTTCCAAAGCTGCCGAACGTGTTTCTTTCTCTATTTCAATGGTATTCTGCCTTGTATAACACACATTTACCACTCTAGTCTCCTTTAAGTAAAGAATATAGGATTCATACAGTGTTTCATGTGATCTTAACTGGAATTACGGATTTCGCTTATCTTCGTTACCTTTTCTACACTAAGAACTGACTTGGAGATTCTCTTTCATCTGTTCTAAACAAGTTCTCATGTGTTTGCAGTCATTTTCTCTGAATTATTCATGTTTTCATGTAGTTTCCTATATTCTGCCTTCTGGCCCAAGTATAAGCTTTGCCAACTTTATCAAACAACTTCCTACACACTGTTATGAACTGAGGCAGCTCGGGAACATTGTCTCTCAACTGTGTTATAGAGTGTAGTACTACATTTCAGTGAAGTGTAAGGCTTTCCAAAGCTGCCGAACGTGTTTCTTTCTCTATTTCAATGGTATTCTGCCTTGTATAACACACATTTACCACTCTAGTCTCCTTTGAGTAAAGAATATAGGATTCATACAGTGTTTCATGTGATCTTAACTGGAATTACGGATTTCCCTTATCTTAGCTACCTTTTCTGCACTAAGAACTGACTTGGAGATTTTCTTTCATCTGTTCTAAACAAGTTCTCATCTGTTTGCAGTCATTTTCTCTGAATTATTCATGTTTTCATGTAGTTTCCTATATTCTGCCTTCTGGTCCAAGTATAAGCTTTGTCCACTTTATCAAACAACTTCCTACACACTGTTATGAACTGAAGCAGCTCGGGAACATTGTCTCTCAACTGTGTGATAGAGTGTAGTACTACATTTCAGTGAAGTGTAAGGCTTTCCAAAGCTGCCGAACGTGTTTCTTTCTCTATTTCAATGGTATTCTGCCTTGTATAACACACATTTACCACTCTAGTCTCCTTTAAGTAAAGAATATAGCATTCATACAGTGTTTCATGTGATCTTAACTGGATTACGGATTTCCCTTATCTTAGCTACCTTTTCTACACTAAGAACTGACTTGGAGATTCTCTTTCATCTGTTCTAAACAATTTCTCATCTGTTTGCAGTCATTTTCTCTGAATTATTCATGTTTTCATGTTGTTTCCTATATTCTGCCTTCTGTCCCAAGTATAAGCTTTGCCCACTTTATCAAACAACTTCCTACACACTGTTATGAACTGAGGCAGCTCGGGAACATTGTCTCTCAACTGTGTTATAGAGTGTAGTACTACATTTCATTGAAGTGTAAGGCTTTCGAAAGCTGCCGAACGTGTTTCTTTCTCTATTTCAATGGTATTCTGCCTTGTATAACACACATTTACCACTCTAGTCTCCTTTATGTAAACAATATAGGATTCATACAGTGTTTGATGTTATCTTAACTCGAATTAAGGATTTCCCTTATCTTAGCTACCTTTTCTACACTAAGAACTGACTTGGAGATTCTCTTTCAGCTGTTCTAAACAAGTTCTGATCTTTTTACAGTCATTTTCAATGAATTATTCATGTTTTCATGTAGTTTCCTATATTCTGCCTTCTGGCCCAAGTATAAGCTTTGCCGACTTTATCAAACAACTTCCTACACACTGTTATGAACTGAGGCAGCTCGGGAACATTGTCTCTCAACTGTGTTATAGAGTGTAGTACTACATTTCAGTGAAGTGTAAGGCTTTCCAAAGCTGCCGAACGTGTTTCTTTCTCTATTTCAATGGTATTCTGCCTTGTATAACACACATTTACCACTCTAGTCTCCTTTAAGTAAAGAATATAGGAATCATACAGTGTTTCATGTGATCTTAACTGGAATTACGGATTTCCCTTATCTTAGCTACCTTTTCTACACTAAGAACTGACTTGGAGATTCTCTTTCATCTGTTCTAAACAAGTTCTCATCTGTTGGCAGTCATTTTCTCTGAATTGTTCATGTTTTCATGTAGTTTCCTATATTCTGCCTTCTGGCCCATGTATAAGCTTTGCCCACTTTATCAAACAACTTCCTACACACTGTTATGAACTGAGGCAGCTCGGGAACATTGTCTCTCAACTGTGTCATAGAATGTAGTCCTACATTTCAGTGAAGTGTAAGGCTTTCCAAAGCTGCCGAACGTGTTTCTTTCTCTATTTCAATGGTATTCTGCCTTGTATAACACACATTTACCACTCTAGTCTCCTTTAAGTAAAGAATATAGGATTCATACAGTGTTTCATGTGATCTTAACTGGAATTACGGATTTCGCTTATCTTCGTTACCTTTTCTACACTAAGAACTGACTTGGAGATTCTCTTTCATCTGTTCTAAACAAGTTCTCATGTGTTTGCAGTCATTTTCTCTGAATTATTCATGTTTTCATGTAGTTTCCTATATTCTGCCTTCTGGCCCAAGTATAAGCTTTGCCAACTTTATCAAACAACTTCCTACACACTGTTATGAACTGAGGCAGCTCGGGAACATTGTCTCTCAACTGTGTTATAGAGTGTAGTACTACATTTCAGTGAAGTGTAAGGCTTTCCAAAGCTGCCGAACGTGTTTCTTTCTCTATTTCAATGGTATTCTGCCTTGTATAACACACATTTACCACTCTAGTCTCCTTTGAGTAAAGAATATAGGATTCATACAGTGTTTCATGTGATCTTAACTGGAATTACGGATTTCCCTTATCTTAGCTACCTTTTCTGCACTAAGAACTGACTTGGAGATTTTCTTTCATCTGTTCTAAACAAGTTCTCATCTGTTTGCAGTCATTTTCTCTGAATTATTCATGTTTTCATGTAGTTTCCTATATTCTGCCTTCTGGTCCAAGTATAAGCTTTGTCCACTTTATCAAACAACTTCCTACACACTGTTATGAACTGAAGCAGCTCGGGAACATTGTCTCTCAACTGTGTGATAGAGTGTAGTACTACATTTCAGTGAAGTGTAAGGCTTTCCAAAGCTGCCGAACGTGTTTCTTTCTCTATTTCAATGGTATTCTGCCTTGTATAACACACATTTACCACTCTAGTCTCCTTTAAGTAAAGAATATAGCATTCATACAGTGTTTCATGTGATCTTAACTGGATTACGGATTTCCCTTATCTTAGCTACCTTTTCTACACTAAGAACTGACTTGGAGATTCTCTTTCATCTGTTCTAAACAATTTCTCATCTGTTTGCAGTCATTTTCTCTGAATTATTCATGTTTTCATGTAGTTTCCTATATTCTGCCTTCTGTCCCAAGTATAAGCTTTGCCCACTTTATCAAACAACTTCCTACACACTGTTATGAACTGAGGCAGCTCGGGAACATTGTCTCTCAACTGTGTTATAGAGTGTAGTACTACATTTCATTGAAGTGTAAGGCTTTCGAAAGCTGCCGAACGTGTTTCTTTCTCTATTTCAATGGTATTCTGCCTTGTATAACACACATTTACCACTCTAGTCTCCTTTATGTAAACAATATAGGATTCATACAGTGTTTGATGTTATCTTAACTCGAATTAAGGATTTCCCTTATCTTAGCTACCTTTTCTACACTAAGAACTGACTTGGAGATTCTCTTTCAGCTGTTCTAAACAAGTTCTGATCTTTTTACAGTCATTTTCAATGAATTATTCATGTTTTCATGTAGTTTCCTATATTCTGCCTTCTGGCCCAAGTATAAGCTTTGCCGACTTTATCAAACAACTTCCTACACACTGTTATGAACTGAGGCAGCTCGGGAACATTGTCTCTCAACTGTGTTATAGAGTGTAGTACTACATTTCAGTGAAGTGTAAGGCTTTCCAAAGCTGCCGAACGTGTTTCTTTCTCTATTTCAATGGTATTCTGCCTTGTATAACACACATTTACCACTCTAGTCTCCTTTAAGTAAAGAATATAGGAATCATACAGTGTTTCATGTGATCTTAACTGGAATTACGGATTTCCCTTATCTTAGCTACCTTTTCTACACTAAGAACTGACTTGGAGATTCTCTTTCATCTGTTCTAAACAAGTTCTCATCTGTTTGCAGTCATTTTCTCTGAATTATTCATGTTTTCATGTAGTTTCCTATATTCTGCCTTCTGGCCCAAGTATAAGCTTTGCCCACTTTATCAAACAACTTCCTACACACTGTTATGAACTGAGGCAGCTCGGGAACATTGTCTCTCAACTGTGTTATAGAGTGTAGTACTACATTTCAGTGAAGTGTAAGGCTTTCCAAAGCTGCCGAACGTGTTTCTTTCTCTATTTCAATGGTATTCTGCCTTGTATAACACACATTTACCACTCTAGTCTCCTTTTAAGTAATGAATATAGCATTCATACAGTGTTTGATGTTATCTTAACTCGAATTAAGGATTTCCCTTATCTTAGCTACCTTTTCTACACTAAGAACTGACTTGGAGATTCTCTTTCAGCTGTTCTAAACAAGTTCTCATCTGTTTACAGTTATTTTCAATGAATTATTCATGTTTTCATGTAGTTTCCTATATTCTTCCTTCTGGCCCAAGTATAAGCTTTGCCGACTTTATCAAACAACTTCCTACACACTGTTATGAACTGAGGCAGCTCGGGAACATTGTCTCTCAACTGTTTTATAGAGTGTAGTACTACATTTCAGTGAAGTGTAAGGCTTTCCAAAGCTGCCGAACGTGTTTCTTTCTCTATTTCAATGGTATTCTGCCTTGTATAACACACATTTACCACTCTAGTCTCCTTTAAGTAAAGAATATAGGATTCATACAGTGTTTCATGTGATCTTAACTGGAATTACGGATTTCCCTTATCTTAGCTACCTTTTCTACACTAAGAACTGACTTGGAGATTCTCTTTCATCTGTTCTAAACAAGTTCTCATCTGTTGGCAGTCATTTTCTCTGAATTATTCATGTTTTCATGTAGTTTCCTATATTCTGCCTTCTGGCCCAAGTATAAGCTTTGCCAACTTTATCAAACAACTTCCTACACACTGTTATGAACTGAGGCAGCTCGGGAACATTGTCTCTCAACTGTGTTATAGAGTGTAGTACTACATTTCAGTGAAGTGTAAGGCTTTCCAAAGCTGCCGAACGTGTTTCTTTCTCTATTTCAATGGTATTCTGCCTTGTATAACACACATTTACCACTCTAGTCTCCTTTGAGTAAAGAATATAGGATTCATACAGTGTTTCATGTGATCTTAACTGGAATTACGGATTTCCCTTATCTTAGCTACCTTTTCTGCACTAAGAACTGACTTGGAGATTTTCTTTCATCTGTTCTAAACAAGTTCTCATCTGTTTGCAGTCATTTTCTCTGAATTATTCATGTTTTCATGTAGTTTCCTATATTCTGCCTTCTGGTCCAAGTATAAGCTTTGTCCACTTTATCAAACAACTTCCTACACACTGTTATGAACTGAAGCAGCTCGGGAACATTGTCTCTCAACTGTGTGATAGAGTGTAGTACTACATTTCAGTGAAGTGTAAGGCTTTCCAAAGCTGCCGAACGTGTTTCTTTCTCTATTTCAATGGTATTCTGCCTTGTATAACACACATTTACCACTCTAGTCTCCTTTAAGTAAAGAATATAGCATTCATACAGTGTTTCATGTGATCTTAACTGGATTACGGATTTCCCTTATCTTAGCTACCTTTTCTACACTAAGAACTGACTTGGAGATTCTCTTTCATCTGTTCTAAACAATTTCTCATCTGTTTGCAGTCATTTTCTCTGAATTATTCATGTTTTCATGTAGTTTCCTATATTCTGCCTTCTGTCCCAAGTATAAGCTTTGCCCACTTTATCAAACAACTTCCTACACACTGTTATGAACTGAGGCAGCTCGGGAACATTGTCTCTCAACTGTGTTATAGAGTGTAGTACTACATTTCATTGAAGTGTAAGGCTTTCGAAAGCTGCCGAACGTGTTTCTTTCTCTATTTCAATGGTATTCTGCCTTGTATAACACACATTTACCACTCTAGTCTCCTTTATGTAAACAATATAGGATTCATACAGTGTTTGATGTTATCTTAACTCGAATTAAGGATTTCCCTTATCTTAGCTACCTTTTCTACACTAAGAACTGACTTGGAGATTCTCTTTCAGCTGTTCTAAACAAGTTCTGATCTTTTTACAGTCATTTTCAATGAATTATTCATGTTTTCATGTAGTTTCCTATATTCTGCCTTCTGGCCCAAGTATAAGCTTTGCCGACTTTATCAAACAACTTCCTACACACTGTTATGAACTGAGGCAGCTCGGGAACATTGTCTCTCAACTGTGTTATAGAGTGTAGTACTACATTTCAGTGAAGTGTAAGGCTTTCCAAAGCTGCCGAACGTGTTTCTTTCTCTATTTCAATGGTATTCTGCCTTGTATAACACACATTTACCACTCTAGTCTCCTTTAAGTAAAGAATATAGGAATCATACAGTGTTTCATGTGATCTTAACTGGAATTACGGATTTCCCTTATCTTAGCTACCTTTTCTACACTAAGAACTGACTTGGAGATTCTCTTTCATCTGTTCTAAACAAGTTCTCATGTGTTTGCAGTCATTTTCTCTGAATTATTCATGTTTTCATGTAGTTTCCTATATTCTGCCTTCTGGCCCAAGTATAAGCTTTGCCCACTTTATCAAACAACTTCCTACACACTGTTATGAACTGAGGCAGCTCGGGAACATTGTCTCTCAACTGTGTTATAGAGTGTAGTACTACATTTCAGTGAAGTGTAAGGCTTTCCAAAGCTGCCGAACGTGTTTCTTTCTCTATTTCAATGGTATTCTGCCTTGTATAACACACATTTACCACTCTAGTCTCCTTTTAAGTAATGAATATAGCATTCATACAGTGTTTGATGTTATCTTAACTCGAATTAAGGATTTCCCTTATCTTAGCTACCTTTTCTACACTAAGAACTGACTTGGAGATTCTCTTTCAGCTGTTCTAAACAAGTTCTCATCTGTTTACAGTTATTTTCAATGAATTATTCATGTTTTCATGTAGTTTCCTATATTCTTCCTTCTGGCCCAAGTATAAGCTTTGCCGACTTTATCAAACAACTTCCTACACACTGTTATGAACTGAGGCAGCTCGGGAACATTGTCTCTCAACTGTTTTATAGAGTGTAGTACTACATTTCAGTGAAGTGTAAGGCTTTCCAAAGCTGCCGAACGTGTTTCTTTCTCTATTTCAATGGTATTCTGCCTTGTATAACACACATTTACCACTCTAGTCTCCTTTAAGTAAAGAATATAGGATTCATACAGTGTTTCATGTGATCTTAACTGGAATTACGGATTTCCCTTATCTTAGCTACCTTTTCTACACTAAGAACTGACTTGGAGATTCTCTTTCATCTGTTCTAAACAAGTTCTCATCTGTTGGCAGTCATTTTCTCTGAATTATTCATGTTTTCATGTAGTTTCCTATATTCTGCCTTCTGGCCCAAGTATAAGCTTTGCCCACTTTATCAAACAACTTCCTACACACTGTTATGAACTGAGGCAGCTCGGGAACATTGTCTCTCAACTGTGTTATAGAGTGTAGTACTACATTTCAGTGAAGTGTAAGGCTTTCCAAAGCTGCCGAACGTGTTTCTTTCTCTATTTCAATGGTATTCTGCCTTGTATAACACACATTTACCACTCTAGTCTCCTTTAAGTAAAGAATATAGGAATCATACAGTGTTTCATGTGATCTTAACTGGAATTACGGATTTCCCTTATCTTAGCTACCTTTTCTACACTAAGAACTGACTTGGAGATTCTCTTTCATCTGTTCTAAACAAGTTCTCATGTGTTTGCAGTCATTTTCTCTGAATTATTCATGTTTTCATGTAGTTTCCTATATTCTGCCTTCTGGCCCAAGTATAAGCTTTGCCCACTTTATCAAACAACTTCCTACACACTGTTATGAACTGAGGCAGCTCGGGAACATTGTCTCTCAACTGTGTTATAGAGTGTAGTACTACATTTCAGTGAAGTGTAAGGCTTTCCAAAGCTGCCAAACGTGTTTCTTTCTCTATTTCAATGGTATTCTGCCTTGTAGAACACACATTTACCACTCTAGTCTCCTTTTAAGTAATGAATATAGCATTCATACAGTTTTTGATGTTATCTTAACTCGAATTAAGGATTTCCCTTATCTTAGCTACCTTTTCTACACTAAGAACTGACTTGGAGATTCTCTTTCAGCTGTTCTAAACCAGTTCTCATCTGTTTAGAATCATTTTCACTGAATTATTCATGTTTCATGTAGTTTCCTATATTCTGCCTTCTGGCCCAAGTATAAGCTTTGCCCACTTTATCAAACAACTTCCTACACACTGTTATGAACTGAGGCAGCTCGGGAACATTGTCTCTCAACTGTGTTATAGAGTGTAGTACTACATTTCATTGAAGTGTAAGGCTTTCCAAAGCGGCCGAACGTGTTTCTTTCTCTATTTCAATGGTATTCTGCCTTGTATAACACACATTTACCACTCTAGTCTCCTTTATGTAAACAATATAGGATTCATACAGTGTTTGATGTTATCTTAACTCGAATTAAGGATTTCCCTTATCTTAGCTACCTTTTCTACACTAAGAACTGACTTGGAGATTCTCTTTCAGCTGTTCTAAACAAGTTCTCATCTGTTTACAGTCATTTTCTCTGAATTATTCATGTTTTCATGTAGTTTCCTATATTCTGCCTTCTGGCCCAAGTATAAGCTTTGCCAACTTTATCAAACAACTTCCTACACACTGTTATGAACTGAAGCAGCTCGGGAACATTGTCTCTCAACTGTGTGATAGAGTGTAGTACTACATTTCAGTGAAGTGTAAGGCTTTCCAAAGCTGCCGAACGTGTTTCTTTCTCTATTTCAATGGTATTCTGCCTTGTATAACACACATTTACCACTCTAGTCTCCTTTAAGTAAAGAATATAGCATTCATACAGTGTTTCATGTGATCTTAACTGGATTACGGATTTCCCTTATCTTAGCTACCTTTTCTACACTAAGAACTGACTTGGAGATTCTCTTTCATCTGTTCTAAACAATTTCTCATCTGTTTGCAGTCATTTTCTCTGAATTATTCATGTTTTCATGTAGTTTCCTATATTCTGCCTTCTGTCCCAAGTATAAGCTTTGCCCACTTTATCAAACAACTTCCTACACACTGTTATGAACTGAGGCAGCTCGGGAACATTGTCTCTCAACTGTGTTATAGAGTGTAGTACTACATTTCATTGAAGTGTAAGGCTTTCGAAAGCTGCCGAACGTGTTTCTTTCTCTATTTCAATGGTATTCTGCCTTGTATAACACACATTTACCACTCTAGTCTCCTTTATGTAAACAATATAGGATTCATACAGTGTTTGATGTTATCTTAACTCGAATTAAGGATTTCCCTTCTCTTAGCTACCTTTTCTACACTAAGAACTGACTTGGAGATTCTCTTTCATCTGTTCTAAACAAGTTCTCATCTGTTGGCAGTCATTTTCTCTGAATTATTCATGTTTTCATGTAGTTTCCTATATTCTGCCTTCTGGCCCAAGTATAAGCTTTGCCCACTTTATCAAACAACTTCCTACACACTGTTATGAACTGAGGCAGCTCGGGAACATTGTCTCTCAACTGTGTTATAGAGTGTAGTACTACATTTCAGTGAAGTGTAAGGCTTTCCAAAGCTGCCGAACGTGTTTCTTTCTCTATTTCAATGGTATTCTGCCTTGTATAACACACATTTACCACTCTAGTCTCCTTTAAGTAAAGAATATAGGAATCATACAGTGTTTCATGTGATCTTAACTGGAATTACGGATTTCCCTTATCTTAGCTACCTTTTCTACACTAAGAACTGACTTGGAGATTCTCTTTCATCTGTTCTAAACAAGTTCTCATGTGTTTGCAGTCATTTTCTCTGAATTATTCATGTTTTCATGTAGTTTCCTATATTCTGCCTTCTGGCCCAAGTATAAGCTTTGCCCACTTTATCAAACAACTTCCTACACACTGTTATGAACTGAGGCAGCTCGGGAACATTGTCTCTCAACTGTGTTATAGAGTGTAGTACTACATTTCAGTGAAGTGTAAGGCTTTCCAAAGCTGCCAAACGTGTTTCTTTCTCTATTTCAATGGTATTCTGCCTTGTATAACACACATTTACCACTCTAGTCTCCTTTTAAGTAATGAATATAGCATTCATACAGTTTTTGATGTTATCTTAACTCGAATTAAGGATTTCCCTTATCTTAGCTACCTTTTCTACACTAAGAACTGACTTGGAGATTCTCTTTCAGCTGTTCTAAACCAGTTCTCATCTGTTTAGAATCATTTTCACTGAATTATTCATGTTTCATGTAGTTTCCTATATTCTGCCTTCTGGCCCAAGTATAAGCTTTGCCCACTTTATCAAACAACTTCCTACACACTGTTATGAACTGAGGCAGCTCGGGAACATTGTCTCTCAACTGTGTGATAGAGTGTAGTACTACATTTCAGTGAAGTGTAAGGCTTTCCAAAGCTGCCGAACGTGTTTCTTTCTCTATTTCAATGGTATTCTGCCTTGTATAACACACATTTACCACTCTAGTCTCCTTTAAGTAAAGAATATAGGATTCATACAGTGTTTCATGTGATCTTAACTGGAATTACGGATTTCCCTTATCTTAGCTACCTTTTCTACACTAACAACTGACTTGGAGATTCTCTTTCATCTGTTCTAAACAAGTTCTCATCTGTTTGCAGTCATTTTCTCTGAATTATTCATGTTTTCATGTAGTTTCCTATATTCTGCCTTCTGGCCCAAGTATAAGCTTTGCCCACTTTATCAAACAACTTCCTACACACTGTTATGAACTGAGGCAGCTCGGGAACATTGTCTCTCAACTGTGTTATAGAGTGTAGTACTACATTTCATTGAAGTGTAAGGCTTTCCAAAGCGGCCGAACGTGTTTCTTTCTCTATTTCAATGGTATTCTGCCTTGTATAACACACATTTACCACTCTAGTCTCCTTTATGTAAACAATATAGGATTCATACAGTGTTTGATGTTATCTTAACTCGAATTAAGGATTTCCCTTATCTTAGCTACCTTTTCTACACTAAGAACTGACTTGGAGATTCTCTTTCAGCTGTTCTAAACAAGTTCTCATCTGTTTACAGTCATTTTCTCTGAATTATTCATGTTTTCATGTAGTTTCCTATATTCTGCCTTCTGGCCCAAGTATAAGCTTTGCCAACTTTATCAAACAACTTCCTACACACTGTTATGAACTGAGGCAGCTCGGGAACATTGTCTCTCAACTGTGTTATAGAGTGTAGTACTACATTTCAGTGAAGTGTAAGGCTTTCCAAAGCTGCCGAACGTGTTTCTTTCTCTATTTCAATGGTATTCTGCCTTGTATAACACACATTTACCACTCTAGTCTCCTTTGAGTAAAGAATATAGGATTCATACAGTGTTTCATGTGATCTTAACTGGAATTACGGATTTCCCTTATCTTAGCTACCTTTTCTGCACTAAGAACTGACTTGGAGATTTTCTTTCATCTGTTCTAAACAAGTTCTCATCTGTTTGCAGTCATTTTCTCTGAATTATTCATGTTTTCATGTAGTTTCCTATATTCTGCCTTCTGGTCCAAGTATAAGCTTTGTCCACTTTATCAAACAACTTCCTACACACTGTTATGAACTGAAGCAGCTCGGGAACATTGTCTCTCAACTGTGTGATAGAGTGTAGTACTACATTTCAGTGAAGTGTAAGGCTTTCCAAAGCTGCCGAACGTGTTTCTTTCTCTATTTCAATGGTATTCTGCCTTGTATAACACACATTTACCACTCTAGTCTCCTTTAAGTAAAGAATATAGCATTCATACAGTGTTTCATGTGATCTTAACTGGATTACGGATTTCCCTTATCTTAGCTACCTTTTCTACACTAAGAACTGACTTGGAGATTCTCTTTCATCTGTTCTAAACAATTTCTCATCTGTTTGCAGTCATTTTCTCTGAATTATTCATGTTTTCATGTAGTTTCCTATATTCTGCCTTCTGTCCCAAGTATAAGCTTTGCCCACTTTATCAAACAACTTCCTACACACTGTTATGAACTGAGGCAGCTCGGGAACATTGTCTCTCAACTGTGTTATAGAGTGTAGTACTACATTTCATTGAAGTGTAAGGCTTTCGAAAGCTGCCGAACGTGTTTCTTTCTCTATTTCAATGGTATTCTGCCTTGTATAACACACATTTACCACTCTAGTCTCCTTTATGTAAACAATATAGGATTCATACAGTGTTTGATGTTATCTTAACTCGAATTAAGGATTTCCCTTATCTTAGCTACCTTTTCTACACTAAGAACTGACTTGGAGATTCTCTTTCAGCTGTTCTAAACAAGTTCTGATCTTTTTACAGTCATTTTCAATGAATTATTCATGTTTTCATGTAGTTTCCTATATTCTGCCTTCTGGCCCAAGTATAAGCTTTGCCGACTTTATCAAACAACTTCCTACACACTGTTATGAACTGAGGCAGCTCGGGAACATTGTCTCTCAACTGTGTTATAGAGTGTAGTACTACATTTCAGTGAAGTGTAAGGCTTTCCAAAGCTGCCGAACGTGTTTCTTTCTCTATTTCAATGGTATTCTGCCTTGTATAACACACATTTACCACTCTAGTCTCCTTTAAGTAAAGAATATAGGAATCATACAGTGTTTCATGTGATCTTAACTGGAATTACGGATTTCCCTTATCTTAGCTACCTTTTCTACACTAAGAACTGACTTGGAGATTCTCTTTCATCTGTTCTAAACAAGTTCTCATCTGTTTGCAGTCATTTTCTCTGAATTATTCATGTTTTCATGTAGTTTCCTATATTCTGCCTTCTGGCCCAAGTATAAGCTTTGCCCACTTTATCAAACAACTTCCTACACACTGTTATGAACTGAGGCAGCTCGGGAACATTGTCTCTCAACTGTGTTATAGAGTGTAGTACTACATTTCATTGAAGTGTAAGGCTTTCCAAAGCGGCCGAACGTGTTTCTTTCTCTATTTCAATGGTATTCTGCCTTGTATAACACACATTTACCACTCTAGTCTCCTTTATGTAAACAATATAGGATTCATACAGTGTTTGATGTTATCTTAACTCGAATTAAGGATTTCCCTTATCTTAGCTACCTTTTCTACACTAAGAACTGACTTGGAGATTCTCTTTCAGCTGTTCTAAACAAGTTCTCATCTGTTTACAGTTATTTTCAATGAATTACTCATGTTTTCATGTAGTTTCCTATATTCTTTCTTCTGGCCCAAGTATAAGCTTTGCCGACTTTATCAAACAACTTCCTACACACTGTTATGAACTGAGGCAGCTCGGGAACATTGTCTCTCAACTGTTTTATAGAGTGTAGTACTACATTTCAGTGAAGTGTAAGGCTTTCCAAAGCTGCCGAACGTGTTTCTTTCTCTATTTCAATGGTATTCTGCCTTGTATAACACACATTTACCACTCTAGTCTCCTTTAAGTAAAGAATATAGGATTCATACAGTGTTTCATGTGATCTTAACTGGAATTACGGATTTCCCTTATCTTAGCTACCTTTTCTACACTAAGAACTGACTTGGAGATTCTCTTTCATCTGTTCTAAACAAGTTCTCATCTGTTTGCAGTCATTTTCTCTGAATTATTCATGTTTTCATGTAGTTTCCTATATTCTGCCTTCTGTCCCAAGTATAAGCTTTGCCCTCTTTATCAAACAACTTCCTACACACTGTTATGAACTGAGGCAGCTCGGGAACATTGTCTCTCAACTGTGTTATAGAGTGTAGTACTGCATTTCATTGAAGTGTAAGGCTTTCCAAAGCTGCCGAACGTGTTTCTTTCTCTATTTCAATGGTATTCTGCCTTGTATAACACACATTTACCACTCTAGTCTCCTTTATGTAAACAATATAGGATTCATACAGTGTTTGATGTTATCTTAACTCGAATTAAGGATTTCCCTTATCTTAGCTACCTTTTCTACACTAAGAACTGACTTGGAGATTCTCTTTCAGCTGTTCTAAACAAGTTCTCATCTTTTTACAGTCATTTTCAATGAATTATTCATGTTTTCATGTAGTTTCCTATATTCTGCCTTCTGGCCCATGTATAAGCTTTGCCCACTTTATCAAACAACTTCCTACACACTGTTATGAACTGAGGCAGCTCGGGAACATTGTCTCTCAACTGTGTCATAGAGTGTAGTACTACATTTCAGTGAAGTGTAAGGCTTTCCAAAGCTGACGAACGTGTTTCTTTCTCTATTTCAATGGTATTCTGCCTTGTATAACACACATTTACCACTCTAGTCTCCTTTTAAGTAATGAATATAGCATTCATACAGTGTTTGATGTTATCTTAACTCGAATTAAGGATTTCCGTTATCTTAGCTACCTTTTCTACACTAAGAACTGACTTGGAGATTCTCTTTCAGCTGTTCTAAACCAGTTCTCATCTGTTTACAGTCATTTTCACTGAATTAATCATGTTTCCATGTAGTTTCCTATATTCTGCCTTCTGGCCCAAGTATAAGCTTTGCCCACTTTATCAAACAACTTCCTACACACTGTTATGAACTGAGGCAGCTCGGGAACATTGTCTCTCAACTGTGTTATAGAGTGTAGTACTACATTTCAGTGAAGTGTAAGGCTTTCCAAAGCTGCCGAACGTGTTTCTTTCTCTATTTCAATGGTATTCTGCCTTGTATAACACACATTTACCACTCTAGTCTCCTTTTAAGTAATGAATATAGCATTCATACAGTGTTTGATGTTATCTTAACTCGAATTAAGGATTTCCCTTATCTTAGCTACCTTTTCTACACTAAGAACTGACTTGGAGATTCTCTTTCAGCTGTTCTAAACCAGTTCTCATCTGTTTAGAATCATTTTCACTGAATTATTCATGTTTTCATGTAGTTTCCTATATTCTGCCTTCTGGCCCAAGTATAAGCTTTGCCCACTTTATCAAACAACTTCCTACACACTGTTATGAACTGAGGCAGCTCGGGAACATTGTCTCTCAACTGTGTTATAGAGTGTAGTACTACATTTCATTGAAGTGTAAGGCTTTCCAAAGCTGCCGAACGTGTTTCTTTCTCTATTTCAATGGTATTCTGCCTTGTATAACACACATTTACCACTCTAGTCTCCTTTATGTAAACAATATAGGATTCATACAGTGTTTGATGTTATCTTAACTCGAATTAAGGATTTCCCTTATCTTAGCTACCTTTTCTACACTAAGAACTGACTTGGAGATTCTCTTTCAGCTGTTCTAAACAAGTTCTCATCTGTTTACAGTTATTTTCAATGAATTATTCATGTTTTCATGTAGTTTCCTATATTCTTCCTTCTGGCCCAAGTATAAGCTTTGCCGACTTTATCAAACAACTTCCTACACACTGTTATGAACTGAGGCAGCTCGGGAACATTGTCTCTCAACTGTTTTATAGAGTGTAGTACTACATTTCAGTGAAGTGTAAGGCTTTCCAAAGCTGCCGAACGTGTTTCTTTCTCTATTTCAATGGTATTCTGCCTTGTATAACACACATTTACCACTCTAGTCTCCTTTAAGTAAAGAATATAGGATTCATACAGTGTTTCATGTGATCTTAACTGGAATTACGGATTTCCTTTATCTTAGCTACCTTTTCTACACTAAGAACTGACTTGGAGATTCTCTTTCATCTGTTCTAAACAAGTTCTCATCTGTTGGCAGTCATTTTCTCTGAATTATTCATGTTTTCATGTAGTTTCCTATATTCTGCCTTCTGGCCCAAGTATAAGCTTTGCCGACTTTATCAAACAACTTCCTACACACTGTTATGAACTGAGGCAGCTCGGGAACATTGTCTCTCAACTGTTTTATAGAGTGTAGTACTACATTTCAGTGAAGTGTAAGGCTTTCCAAAGCTGCCGAACGTGTTTCTTTCTCTATTTCAATGGTATTCTGCCTTGTATAACACACATTTACCACTCTAGTCTCCTTTAAGTAAAGAATATAGGATTCATACAGTGTTTCATGTGATCTTAACTGGAATTACGGATTTCCTTTATCTTAGCTACCTTTTCTACACTAAGAACTGACTTGGAGATTCTCTTTCATCTGTTCTAAACAAGTTCTCATCTGTTGGCAGTCATTTTCTCTGAATTATTCATGTTTTCATGTAGTTTCCTATATTCTGCCTTCTGGCCCTAGTATAAGCTTTGCCGACTTTATCAAACAACTTCCTACACACTGTTATGAACTGAGGCAGCTCGGGAACATTGTCTCTCAACTGTGTTATAGAGTGTAGTACTACATTTCAGTGAAGTGTAAGGCTTTCCAAAGCTGCCGAACGTGTTTCTTTCTCTATTTCAATGGTATTCTGCCTTGTATAACACACATTTACCACTCTAGTCTCCTTTAAGTAAAGAATATAGGAATCATACAGTGTTTCATGTGATCTTAACTGGAATTACGGATTTCCCTTATCTTAGCTACCTTTTCTACACTAAGAACTGACTTGGAGATTCTCTTTCATCTGTTCTAAACAAGTTCTCATGTGTTTGCAGTCATTTTCTCTGAATTATTCATGTTTTCATGTAGTTTCCTATATTCTGCCTTCTGGCCCATGTATAAGCTTTGCCCACTTTATCAAACAACTTCCTACACACTGTTATGAACTGAGGCAGCTCGGGAACATTGTCTCTCAACTGTGTCATAGAGTGTAGTACTACATTTCAGTGAAGTGTAAGGCTTTCCAAAGCTGCCGAACGTGTTTCTTTCTCTATTTCAATGGTATTCTGCCTTGTATAACACACATTTACCACTCTAGTCTCCTTTTAAGTAATGAATATAGCATTCATACAGTGTTTGATGTTATCTTAACTCGAATTAAGGATTTCCCTTATCTTAGCTACCTTTTCTACACTAAGAACTGACTTGGAGATTCTCTTTCAGCTGTTCTAAACCAGTTCTCATCTGTTTACAGTCATTTTCACTGAATTAATCATGTTTCCATGTAGTTTCCTATATTCTGCCTTCTGGCCCAAGTATAAGCTTTGCCCACTTTATCAAACAACTTCCTACACACTGTTATGAACTGAGGCAGCTCGGAAACATTGTCTCTCAACTGTGTGATAGAGTGTAGTACTACATTTCAGTGAAGTGTAAGGCTTTCCAAAGCTGCCGAACGTGTTTCTTTCTCTATTTCAATGGTATTCTGCCTTGTATAACACACATTTACCACTCTAGTCTCCTTTAAGTAAAGAATATAGGATTCATACAGTGTTTCATGTGATCTTAACTGGAATTACGGATTTCCCTTATCTTAGCTACCTTTTCTACACTAAGAACTGACTTGGAGATTCTCTTTCATCTGTTCTAAACAAGTTCTCATCTGTTTGCAGTCATTTTCTCTGAATTATTCATGTTTTCATGTAGTTTCCTATATTCTGCCTTCTGTCCCAAGTATAAGCTTTGCCCACTTTATCAAACAACTTCCTACACACTGTTATGAACTGAGGCAGCTCGGGAACATTGTCTCTCAACTGTGTTATAGAGTGTAGTACTGCATTTCATTGAAGTGTAAGGCTTTCCAAAGCTGCCGAACGTGTTTCTTTCTCTATTTCAATGGTATTCTGCCTTGTATAACACACATTTACCACTCTAGTCTCCTTTATGTAAACAAAATAGGATTCATACAGTGTTTGATGTTATCTTAACTCGAATTAAGGATTTCCCTTATCTTAGCTACCTTTTCTACACTAAGAACTGACTTGGAGATTCTCTTTCAGCTGTTCTAAACAAGTTCTCATCTTTTTACAGTCATTTTCAATGAATTATTCATGTTTTCATGTAGTTTCCTATATTCTGCCTTCTGGCCCAAGTATAAGCTTTGCCGACTTTATCAAACAACTTCCTACACACTGTTATGAACTGAGGCAGCTCGGGAACATTGTCTCTCAACTGTGTTATAGAGTGTAGTACTACATTTCAGTGAAGTGTAAGGCTTTCCAAAGCTGCCGAACGTGTTTCTTTCTCTATTTCAATGGTATTCTGCCTTGTATAACACACATTTACCACTCTAGTCTCCTTTAAGTAAAGAATATAGGAATCATACAGTGTTTCATGTGTTCTTAACTGGAATTACGGATTTCCCTTATCTTAGCTACCTTTTCTACACTAAGAACTGACTTGGAGATTCTCTTTCATCTGTTCTAAACAAGTTCTCATGTGTTTGCAGTCATTTTCTCTGAATTATTCATGTTTTCATGTAGTTTCCTATATTCTGCCTTCTGGCCCATGTATAAGCTTTGCCCACTTTATCAAACAACTTCCTACACACTGTTATGAACTGAGGCAGCTCGGGAACATTGTCTCTCAACTGTGTCATAGAGTGTAGTACTACATTTCAGTGAAGTGTAAGGCTTTCCAAAGCTGCCGAACGTGTTTCTTTCTCTATTTCAATGGTATTCTGCCTTGTATAACACACATTTACCACTCTAGTCTCCTTTTAAGTAATGAATATAGCATTCATACAGTGTTTGATGTTATCTTAACTCGAATTAAGGATTTCCCTTATCTTAGCTACCTTTTCTACACTAAGAACTGACTTGGAGATTCTCTTTCAGCTGTTCTAAACCAGTTCTCATCTGTTTACAGTCATTTTCACTGAATTAATCATGTTTCCATGTAGTTTCCTATATTCTGCCTTCTGGCCCAAGTATAAGCTTTTCCCACTTTATCAAACAACTTCCTACACACTGTTATGAACTGAGGCAGCTCGGGAACATTGTCTCTCAACTGTGTGATAGAGTGTAGTACTACATTTCAGTGAAGTGTAAGGCTTTCCAAAGCTGCCGAACGTGTTTCTTTCTCTATTTCAATGGTATTCTGCCTTGTATAACACACATTTACCACTCTAGTCTCCTTTAAGTAAAGAATATAGGATTCATACAGTGTTTCATGTGATCTTAACTGGAATTACGGATTTCCCTTATCTTAGCTACCTTTTCTACACTAAGAACTGACTTGGAGATTCTCTATCTGTTCTAAACAAGTTCTCATCTGTTTGCAGTCATTTTCTCTGAATTATTCATGTTTTCATGTAGTTTCCTATATTCTGCCTTCTGTCCCAAGTATAAGCTTTGCCCACTTTATCAAACAACTTCCTACACACTGTTATGAACTGAGGCAGCTCGGGAACATTGTCTCTCAACTGTGTTATAGAGTGTAGTACTACATTTCATTGAAGTGTAAGGCTTTCCAAAGCTGCCGAACGTGTTTCTTTCTCTATTTCAATGGTATTCTGCCTTGTATAACACACATTTACCACTCTAGTCTCCTTTATGTAAACAATATAGGATTCATACAGTGTTTGATGTTATCTTAACTCGAATTAAGGATTTCCCTTATCTTAGCTACCTTTTCTACACTAAGAACTGACTTGGAGATTCTCTTTCAGCTGTTCTAAACAAGTTCTCATCTTTTTACAGTCATTTTCAATGAATTATTCATGTTTTCATGTAGTTTCCTATATTCTGCCTTCTGGCCCAAGTATAAGCTTTGCCGACTTTATCAAACAACTTCCTACACACTGTTATGAACTGAGGCAGCTCGGGAACATTGTCTCTCAACTGTGTTATAGAGTGTAGTATTACATTTCAGTGAAGTGTAAGGCTTTCCAAAGCTGCCGAACGTGTTTCTTTCTCTATTTCAATGGTATTCTGCCTTGTATAACACACATTTACCACTCTAGTCTCCTTTAAGTAAAGAATATAGGAATCATACAGTGTTTCATGTGATCTTAACTGGAATTACGGATTTCCCTTATCTTAGCTACCTTTTCTACACTAAGAACTGACTTGGAGATTCTCTTTCATCTGTTCTAAACAAGTTCTCATGTGTTTGCAGTCATTTTCTCTGAATTATTCATGTTTTCATGTAGTTTCCTATATTCTGCCTTCTGGCCCATGTATAAGCTTTGCCCACTTTATCAAACAACTTCCTACACACTGTTATGAACTGAGGCAGCTCGGGAACATTGTCTCTCAACTGTGTCATAGAGTGTAGTACTACATTTCAGTGAAGTGTAAGGCTTTCCAAAGCTGCCGAACGTGTTTCTTTCTCTATTTCAATGGTATTCTGCCTTGTATAACACACATTTACCACTCTAGTCTCCTTTTAAGTAATGAATATAGCATTCATACAGTGTTTGATGTTATCTTAACTCGAATTAAGGATTTCCCTTATCTTAGCTACCTTTTCTACACTAAGAACTGACTTGGAGATTCTCTTTCAGCTGTTCTAAACCAGTTCTCATCTGTTTACAGTCATTTTCACTGAATTAATCATGTTTCCATGTAGTTTCCTATATTCTGCCTTCTGGCCCAAGTATAAGCTTTGCCCACTTTATCAAACAACTTCCTACACACTGTTATGAACTGAGGCAGCTCGGGAACATTGTCTCTCAACTGTGTGATAGAGTGTAGTACTACATTTCAGTGAAGTGTAAGGCTTTCCAAAGCTGCCGAACGTGTTTCTTTCTCTATTTCAATGGTATTCTGCCTTGTATAACACACATTTACCACTCTAGTCTCCTTTAAGTAAAGAATATAGGATTCATACAGTGTTTCATGTGATCTTAACTGGAATTACGGATTTCCCTTATCTTAGCTACCTTTTCTACACTAAGAACTGACTTGGAGATTCTCTTTCATCTGTTCTAAACAAGTTCTCATCTGTTTGCAGTCAATTTCTCTGAATTATTCATGTTTTCATGTAGTTTCCTATATTCTGCCTTCTGGCCCATGTATAAGCTTTGCCCACTTTATCAAACAACTTCCTACACACTGTTATGAACTGAGGCAGCTCGGGAACATTGTCTCTCAACTGTGTCATAGAGTGTAGTACTACATTTCAGTGAAGTGTAAGGCTTTCCAAAGCTGCCGAACGTGTTTCTTTCTCTATTTCAATGGTATTCTGCCTTGTATAACACACATTTACCACTCTAGTCTCCTTTTAAGTAATGAATATAGCATTCATACAGTGTTTGATGTTATCTTAACTCGAATTAAGGATTTCCCTTATCTTAGCTACCTTTTCTACACTAAGAACTGACTTGGAGATTCTCTTTCAGCTGTTCTAAACCAGTTCTCATCTGTTTACAGTCATTTTCACTGAATTAATCATGTTTCCATGTAGTTTCCTATCTTCTGCCTTCTGGCCCAAGTATAAGCTTTGCCCACTTTATCAAACAACTTCCTACACACTGTTATGAACTGAGGCAGCTCGGGAACATTGTCTCTCAACTGTGTGATAGAGTGTAGTACTACATTTCAGTGAAGTGTAAGGCTTTCCAAAGCTGCCGAACGTGTTTCTTTCTCTATTTCAATGGTATTCTGCCTTGTATAACACACATTTACCACTCTAGTCTCCTTTAAGTAAAGAATATAGGATTCATACAGTGTTTCATGTGATCTTAACTGGAATTACGGATTTCCCTTATCTTAGCTACCTTTTCTACACTAAGAACTGACTTGGAGATTCTCTTTCATCTGTTCTAAACAAGTTCTCATCTGTTTGCAGTCATTTTCTCTGAATTATTCATGTTTTCATGTAGTTTCCTATATTCTGCCTTCTGTCCCAAGTATAAGCTTTGCCCACTTTATCAAACAACTTCCTACACACTGTTATGAACTGAGGCAGCTCGGGAACATTGTCTCTCAACTGTGTTATAGAGTGTAGTACTACATTTCATTGAAGTGTAAGGCTTTCCAAAGCTGCCGAACGTGTTTCTTTCTCTATTTCAATGGTATTCTGCCTTGTATAACACACATTTACCACTCTAGTCTCCTTTATGTAAACAATATAGGATTCATACAGTGTTTGATGTTATCTTAACTCGAATTAAGGATTTCCCTTATCTTAGCTACCTTTTCTACACTAAGAACTGACTTGGAGATTCTCTTTCAGCTGTTCTAAACAAGTTCTCATCTTTTTACAGTCATTTTCAATGAATTATTCATGTTTTCATGTAGTTTCCTATATTCTGCCTTCTGGCCCAAGTATAAGCTTTGCCGACTTTATCAAACAACTTCCTACACACTGTTATGAACTGAGGCAGCTCGGGAACATTGTCTCTCAACTGTGTTATAGAGTGTAGTATTACATTTCAGTGAAGTGTAAGGCTTTCCAAAGCTGCCGAACGTGTTTCTTTCTCTATTTCAATGGTATTCTGCCTTGTATAACACACATTTACCACTCTAGTCTCCTTTAAGTAAAGAATATAGGAATCATACAGTGTTTCATGTGATCTTAACTGGAATTACGGATTTCCCTTATCTTAGCTACCTTTTCTACACTAAGAACTGACTTGGAGATTCTCTTTCATCTGTTCTAAACAAGTTCTCATGTGTTTGCAGTCATTTTCTCTGAATTATTCATGTTTTCATGTAGTTTCCTATATTCTGCCTTCTGGCCCATGTATAAGCTTTGCCCACTTTATCAAACAACTTCCTACACACTGTTATGAACTGAGGCAGCTCGGGAACATTGTCTCTCAACTGTGTCATAGAGTGTAGTACTACATTTCAGTGAAGTGTAAGGCTTTCCAAAGCTGCCGAACGTGTTTCTTTCTCTATTTCAATGGTATTCTGCCTTGTATAACACACATTTACCACTCTAGTCTCCTTTTAAGTAATGAATATAGCATTCATACAGTGTTTGATGTTATCTTAACTCGAATTAAGGATTTCCCTTATCTTAGCTACCTTTTCTACACTAAGAACTGACTTGGAGATTCTCTTTCAGCTGTTCTAAACCAGTTCTCATCTGTTTACAGTCATTTTCACTGAATTAATCATGTTTCCATGTAGTTTCCTATATTCTGCCTTCTGGCCCAAGTATAAGCTTTGCCCACTTTATCAAACAACTTCCTACACACTGTTATGAACTGAGGCAGCTCGGGAACATTGTCTCTCAACTGTGTGATAGAGTGTAGTACTACATTTCAGTGAAGTGTAAGGCTTTCCAAAGCTGCCGAACGTGTTTCTTTCTCTATTTCAATGGTATTCTGCCTTGTATAACACACATTTACCACTCTAGTCTCCTTTAAGTAAAGAATATAGGATTCATACAGTGTTTCATGTGATCTTAACTGGAATTACGGATTTCCCTTATCTTAGCTACCTTTTCTACACTAAGAACTGACTTGGAGATTCTCTTTCATCTGTTCTAAACAAGTTCTCATCTGTTTGCAGTCATTTTCTCTGAATTATTCATGTTTTCATGTAGTTTCCTATATTCTGCCTTCTGGCCCATGTATAAGCTTTGCCCACTTTATCAAACAACTTCCTACACACTGTTATGAACTGAGGCAGCTCGGGAACATTGTCTCTCAACTGTGTCATAGAGTGTAGTACTACATTTCAGTGAAGTGTAAGGCTTTCCAAAGCTGCCGAACGTGTTTCTTTCTCTATTTCAATGGTATTCTGCCTTGTATAACACACATTTACCACTCTAGTCTCCTTTTAAGTAATGAATATAGCATTCATACAGTGTTTGATGTTATCTTAACTCGAATTAAGGATTTCCCTTATCTTAGCTACCTTTTCTACACTAAGAACTGACTTGGAGATTCTCTTTCAGCTGTTCTAAACCAGTTCTCATCTGTTTACAGTCATTTTCACTGAATTAATCATGTTTCCATGTAGTTTCCTATATTCTGCCTTCTGGCCCAAGTATAAGCTTTGCCCACTTTATCAAACAACTTCCTACACACTGTTATGAACTGAGGCAGCTCGGGAACATTGTCTCTCAACTGTGTGATAGAGTGTAGTACTACATTTCAGTGAAGTGTAAGGCTTTCCAAAGCTGCCGAACGTGTTTCTTTCTCTATTTCAATGGTATTCTGCCTTGTATAACACACATTTACCACTCTAGTCTCCTTTAAGTAAAGAATATAGGATTCATACAGTGTTTCATGTGATCTTAACTGGAATTACGGATTTCCCTTATCTTAGCTACCTTTTCTACACTAAGAACTGACTTGGAGATTCTCTTTCATCTGTTCTAAACAAGTTCTCATCTGTTTGCAGTCATTTTCTCTGAATTATTCATGTTTTCATGTAGTTTCCTATATTCTGCCTTCTGTCCCAAGTATAAGCTTTGCCCACTTTATCAAACAACTTCCTACACACTGTTATGAACTGAGGCAGCTCGGGAACATTGTCTCTCAACTGTGTCATAGAGTGTAGTACTACATTTCAGTGAAGTGTAAGGCTTTCCAAAGCTGCCGAACGTGTTTCTTTCTCTATTTCAATGGTATTCTGCCTTGTATAACACACATTTACCACTCTAGTCTCCTTTATGTAAACAATATAGGATTCATACAGTGTTTGATGTTATCTTAACTCGAATTAAGGATTTCCCTTATCTTAGCTACCTTTTCTACACTAAGAACTGACTTGGAGATTCTCTTTCAGCTGTTCTAAACAAGTTCTCATCTTTTTACAGTCATTTTCAATGAATTATTCATGTTTTCATGTAGTTTCCTATATTCTGCCTTCTGGCCCAAGTATAAGCTTTGCCGACTTTATCAAACAACTTCCTACACACTGTTATGAACTGAGGCAGCTCGGGAACATTGTCTCTCAACTGTGTTATAGAGTGTAGTATTACATTTCAGTGAAGTGTAAGGCTTTCCAAAGCTGCCGAACGTGTTTCTTTCTCTATTTCAATGGTATTCTGCCTTGTATAACACACATTTACCACTCTAGTCTCCTTTAAGTAAAGAATATAGGAATCATACAGTGTTTCATGTGATCTTAACTGGAATTACGGATTTCCCTTATCTTAGCTACCTTTTCTACACTAAGAACTGACTTGGAGATTCTCTTTCATCTGTTCTAAACAAGTTCTCATGTGTTTGCAGTCATTTTCTCTGAATTATTCATGTTTTCATGTAGTTTCCTATATTCTGCCTTCTGGCCCATGTATAAGCTTTGCCCACTTTATCAAACAACTTCCTACACACTGTTATGAACTGAGGCAGCTCGGGAACATTGTCTCTCAACTGTGTCATAGAGTGTAGTACTACATTTCAGTGAAGTGTAAGGCTTTCCAAAGCTGCCGAACGTGTTTCTTTCTCTATTTCAATGGTATTCTGCCTTGTATAACACACATTTACCACTCTAGTCTCCTTTTAAGTAATGAATATAGCATTCATACAGTGTTTGATGTTATCTTAACTCGAATTAAGGATTTCCCTTATCTTAGCTACCTTTTCTACACTAAGAACTGACTTGGAGATTCTCTTTCAGCTGTTCTAAACCAGTTCTCATCTGTTTACAGTCATTTTCACTGAATTAATCATGTTTCCATGTAGTTTCCTATATTCTGCCTTCTGGCCCAAGTATAAGCTTTGCCCACTTTATCAAACAACTTCCTACACACTGTTATGAACTGAGGCAGCTCGGGAACATTGTCTCTCAACTGTGTGATAGAGTGTAGTACTACATTTCAGTGAAGTGTAAGGCTTTCCAAAGCTGCCGAACGTGTTTCTTTCTCTATTTCAATGGTATTCTGCCTTGTATAACACACATTTACCACTCTAGTCTCCTTTAAGTAAAGAATATAGGATTCATACAGTGTTTCATGTGATCTTAACTGGAATTACGGATTTCCCTTATCTTAGCTACCTTTTCTACACTAAGAACTGACTTGGAGATTCTCTTTCATCTGTTCTAAACAAGTTCTCATCTGTTTGCAGTCATTTTCTCTGAATTATTCATGTTTTCATGTAGTTTCCTATATTCTGCCTTCTGTCCCAAGTATAAGCTTTGCCCACTTTATCAAACAACTTCCTACACACTGTTATGAACTGAGGCAGCTCGGGAACATTGTCTCTCAACTGTGTTATAGAGTGTAGAACTACATTTCATTGAAGTGTAAGGCTTTCCAAAGCTGCCGAACGTGTTTCTTTCTCTATTTCAATGGTATTCTGCCTTGTATAACACACATTTACCACTCTAGTCTCCTTTATGTAAACAATATAGGATTCATACAGTGTTTGATGTTATCTTAACTCGAATTAAGGATTTCCCTTATCTTAGCTACCTTTTCTACACTAAGAACTGACTTGGAGATTCTCTTTCAGCTGTTCTAAACAAGTTCTCATCTTTTTACAGTCATTTTCAATGAATAATTCATGTTTTCATGTAGTTTCCTATATTCTGCCTTCTGGCCCAAGTATAAGCTTTGCCGACTTTATCAAACAACTTCCTACACACTGTTATGAACTGAGGCAGCTCGGGAACATTGTCTCTCAACTGTGTTATAGAGTGTAGTACTACATTTCAGTGAAGTGTAAGGCTTTCCAAAGCTGCCGAACGTGTTTCTTTCTCTATTTCAATGGTATTCTGCCTTGTATAACACACATTTACCACTCTAGTCTCCTTTAAGTAAAGAATATAGGAATCATACAGTGTTTCATGTGATCTTAACTGGAATTACGGATTTCCCTTATCTTAGCTACCTTTTCTACACTAAGAACTGACTTGGAGATTCTCTTTCATCTGTTCTAAGCAAGTTCTCATGTGTTTGCAGTCATTTTCTCTGAATTATTCATGTTTTCATGTAGTTTCCTATATTCTGCCTTCTGGCCCAAGTATAAGCTTTGCCCACTTTATCAAACAACTTCCTACACACTGTTATGAACTGAGGCAGCTCGGGAACATTGTCTCTCAACTGTGTTATAGAGTGTAGTACTACATTTCAGTGAAGTGTAAGGCTTTCCAAAGCTGCCGAACGTGTTTCTTTCTCTATTTCAATGGTATTCTGCCTTGTATAACACACATTTACCACTCTAGTCTCCTTTTAAGTAATGAATATAGCATTCATACAGTGTTTGATGTTATCTTAACTCGAATTAAGGATTTCCCTTATCTTAGCTACCTTTTCTACACTAAGAACTGACTTGGAGATTCTCTTTCAGCTGTTCTAAACCAGTTCTCATCTGTTTAGAATCATTTTCTCTGAATTATTCATGTTTTCATGTAGTTTCCTATATTCTGCCTTCTGGCCCATGTATAAGCTTTGCCCACTTTATCAAACAACTTCCTACACACTGTTATGAACTGAGGCAGCTCGGGAACATTGTCTCTCAACTGTGTGATAGAGTGTAGTACTACATTTCAGTGAAGTGTAAGGCTTTCCAAAGCTGCCGAACGTGTTTCTTTCTCTATTTCAATGGTATTCTGCCTTGTATAACACACATTTACCACTCTAGTCTCCTTTAAGTAAAGAATATAGGATTCATACAGTGTTTCATGTGATCTTAACTGGAATTACGGATTTCCCTTATCTTAGCTACCTTTTCTACACTAAGAACTGACTTGGAGATTCTCTTTCATCTGTTCTAAACAAGTTCTCATCTGTTTGCAGTCATTTTCTCTGAATTATTCATGTTTTCATGTAGTTTCCTATATTCTGCCTTCTGTCCCAAGTATAAGCTTTGCCCACTTTATCAAACAACTTCCTACACACTGTTATGAACTGAGGCAGCTCGGGAACATTGTCTCTCAACTGTGTTATAGAGTGTAGTACTACATTTCATTGAAGTGTAAGGCTTTCCAAAGCTGCCGAACGTGTTTCTTTCTCTATTTCAATGGTATTCTGCCTTGTATAACACACATTTACCACTCTAGTCTCCTTTATGTAAACAATATAGGATTCATACAGTGTTTGATGTTATCTTAACTCGAATTAAGGATTTCCCTTATCTTAGCTACCTTTTCTACACTAAGAACTGACTTGGAGATTCTCTTTCAGCTGTTCTAAACAAGTTCTCATCTTTTTACAGTCATTTTCAAAGAATTATTCATGTTTTCATGTAGTTTCCTATATTCTGCCTTCTGGCCCAAGTATAAGCTTTGCCCACTTTATCAAACAACTTCCTACACACTGTTATGAACTGAGGCAGCTCGGGAACATTGTCTCTCAACTGTGTGATAGAGTGTAGTACTACATTTCAGTGAAGTGTAAGGCTTTCCAAAGCTGCCGAACGTGTTTCTTTCTCTATTTCAATGGTATTCTGCCTTGTATAACACACATTTACCACTCTAGTCTCCTTTAAGTAAAGAATATAGGATTCATACAGTGTTTCATGTGATCTTAACTGGAATTACGGATTTCCCTTATCTTAGCTACCTTTTCTACACTAAGAACTGACTTGGAGATTCTCTTTCATCTGTTCTAAACAAGTTCTCATCTGTTTGCAGTCATTTTCTCTGAATTATTCATGTTTTCATGTAGTTTCCTATATTCTGCCTTCTGTCCCAAGTATAAGCTTTGCCCACTTTATCAAACAACTTCCTACACACTGTTATGAACTGAGGCAGCTCGGGAACATTGTCTCTCAACTGTGTTATAGAGTGTAGTACTACATTTCATTGAAGTGTAAGGCTTTCCAAAGCTGCCGAACGTGTTTCTTTCTCTATTTCAATGGTATTCTGCCTTGTATAACACACATTTACCTCTCTAGTCTCCTTTATGTAAACAATATAGGATTCATACAGTGTTTGATGTTATCTTAACTCGAATTAAGGATTTCCCTTATCTTAGCTACCTTTTCTACACTAAGAACTGACTTGGAGATTCTCTTTCAGCTGTTCTAAACAAGTTCTCATCTTTTTACAGTCATTTTCAATGAATAATTCATGTTTTCATGTAGTTTCCTATATTCTGCCTTCTGGCCCAAGTATAAGCTTTGCCGACTTTATCAAACAACTTCCTACACACTGTTATGAACTGAGGCAGCTCGGGAACATTGTCTCTCAACTGTGTTATAGAGTGTAGTACTACATTTCAGTGAAGTGTAAGGCTTTCCAAAGCTGCCGAACGTGTTTCTTTCTCTATTTCAATGGTATTCTGCCTTGTATAACACACATTTACCACTCTAGTCTCCTTTAAGTAAAGAATATAGGAATCATACAGTGTTTCATGTGATCTTAACTGGAATTACGGATTTCCCTTATCTTAGCTACCTTTTCTACACTAAGAACTGACTTGGAGATTCTCTTTCATCTGTTCTAAGCAAGTTCTCATGTGTTTGCAGTCATTTTCTCTGAATTATTCATGTTTTCATGTAGTTTCCTATATTCTGCCTTCTGGCCCAAGTATAAGCTTTGCCCACTTTATCAAACAACTTCCTACACACTGTTATGAACTGAGGCAGCTCGGGAACATTGTCTCTCAACTGTGTTATAGAGTGTAGTACTACATTTCAGTGAAGTGTAAGGCTTTCCAAAGCTGCCGAACGTGTTTCTTTCTCTATTTCAATGGTATTCTGCCTTGTATAACACACATTTACCACTCTAGTCTCCTTTTAAGTAATGAATATAGCATTCATACAGTGTTTGATGTTATCTTAACTCGAATTAAGGATTTCCCTTATCTTAGCTACCTTTTCTACACTAAGAACTGACTTGGAGATTCTCTTTCAGCTGTTCTAAACCAGTTCTCATCTGTTTAGAATCATTTTCTCTGAATTATTCATGTTTTCATGTAGTTTCCTATATTCTGCCTTCTGGCCCATGTATAAGCTTTGCCCACTTTATCAAACAACTTCCTACACACTGTTATGAACTGAGGCAGCTCGGGAACATTGTCTCTCAACTGTGTCATAGAGTGTAGTACTACATTTCAGTGAAGTGTAAGGCTTTCCAAAGCTGCCGAACGTGTTTCTTTCTCTATTTCAATGGTATTCTGCCTTGTATAACACACATTTACCACTCTAGTCTCCTTTTAAGTAATGAATATAGCATTCATACAGTGTTTGATGTTATCTTAACTCGAATTAAGGATTTCCCTTATCTTAGCTACCTTTTCTACACTAAGAACTGACTTGGAGATTCTCTTTCAGCTGTTCTAAACCAGTTCTCATCTGTTTACAGTCATTTTCACTGAATTAATCATGTTTCCATGTAGTTTCCTATATTCTGCCTTCTTGCCCAAGTATAAGCTTTGCCCACTTTATCAAACAACTTCCTACACACTGTTATGAACTGAGGCAGCTCGGGAACATTGTCTCTCAACTGTGTGATAGAGTGTAGTACTACATTTCAGTGAAGTGTAAGGCTTTCCAAAGCTGCCGAACGTGTTTCTTTCTCTATTTCAATGCTATTCTGCCTTGTATAACACACATTTACCACTCTAGTCTCCTTTATGTAAACAATATAGGATTCATACAGTGTTTGATGTTATCTTAACTCGAATTAAGGATTTCCCTTATCTTAGCTACCTTTTCTACACTAAGAACTGACTTGGAGATTCTCTTTCAGCTGTTCTAAACAAGTTCTCATCTTTTTACAGTCATTTTCAATGAATTATTCATGTTTTCATGTAGTTTCCTATATTCTGCCTTCTGGCCCAAGTATAAGCTTTGCCGACTTTATCAAACAACTTCCTACACACTGTTATGAACTGAGGCAGCTCGGGAACATTGTCTCTCAACTGTGTTATAGAGTGTAGTACTACATTTCAGTGAAGTGTAAGGCTTTCCAAAGCTGCCGAACGTGTTTCTTTTTCTATTTCAATGGTATTCTGCCTTGTATAACACACATTTACCACTCTAGTCTCCTTTAAGTAAAGAATATAGGAATCATAAAGTGTTTCATGTGATCTTAACTGGAATTACGGATTTCCCTTATCTTAGCTACCTTTTCTACACTAAGAACTGACTTGGAGATTCTCTTTCATCTGTTCTAAACAAGTTCTCATGTGTTTGCAGTCATTTTCTCTGAATTATTCATGTTTTCATGTAGTTTCCTATATTCTGCCTTCTGGCCCAAGTATAAGCTTTGCCCACTTTATCAAACAACTTCCTACACACTGTTATGAACTGAGGCAGCTCGGGAACATTGTCTCTCAACTGTGTTATAGAGTGTAGTACTACATTTCAGTGAAGTGTAAGGCTTTCCAAAGCTGCCGAACGTGTTTCTTTCTCTATTTCAATGGTATTCTGCCTTGTATAACACACATTTACCACTCTAGTCTCCTTTTAAGTAATGAATATAGCATTCATACAGTGTTTGATGTTATCTTAACTCGAATTAAGGATTTCCCTTATCTTAGCTACCTTTTCTACACTAAGAACTGACTTGGAGATTCTCTTTCAGCTGTTCTAAACCAGTTCTCATCTGTTTAGAATCATTTTCACTGAATTATTCATGTTTTCATGTAGTTTCCTATATTCTGCCTTCTGGCCCAAGTATAAGCTTTGCCCACTTTATCAAACAACTTCCTACACACTGTTATGAACTGAGGCAGCTCGGGAACATTGTCTCTCAACTGTGTGATAGAGTGTAGTACTACATTTCAGTGAAGTGTAAGGCTTTCCAAAGCTGCCGAACGTGTTTCTTTCTCTATTTCAATGGTATTCTGCCTTGTATAACACACATTTACCACTCTAGTCTCCTTTAAGTAAAGAATATAGGATTCATACAGTGTTTCATGTGATCTTAACTGGAATTACGGATTTCCCTTATCTTAGCTACCTTTTCTACACTAAGAACTGACTTGGAGATTCTCTTTCATCTGTTCTAAACAAGTTCTCATCTGTTGGCAGTCATTTTCTCTGAATTATTCATGTTTTCATGTAGTTTCCTATATTCTGCCTTCTGTCCCAAGTATAAGCTTTGCCCACTTTATCAAACAACTTCCTACACACTGTTATGAACTGAGGCAGCTCGGGAACATTGTCTCTCAACTGTGTTATAGAGTGTAGTACTACATTTCATTGAAGTGTAAGGCTTTCCAAAGCTGCCGAACGTGTTTCTTTCTCTATTTCAATGGTATTCTGCCTTGTATAACACACATTTACCACTCTAGTCTCCTTTATGTAAACAATATAGGATTCATACAGTGTTTGATGTTATCTTAACTCGAATTAAGGATTTCCCTTATCTTAGCTACCTTTTCTACACTAAGAACTGACTTGGAGATTCTCTTTCAGCTGTTCTAAACAAGTTCTCATCTTTTTACAGTCATTTTCAATGAATTATTCATGTTTTCATGTAGTTTCCTATATTCTGCCTTCTATCCCAAGTATAAGCTTAGCCGACTTTATCAAACAACTTCCTACACACTGTTATGAACTGAGGCAGCTCGGGAACATTGTCTCTCAACTGTGTTATAGAGTGTAGTACTACATTTCAGTGAAGTGTAAGGCTTTCCAAAGCTGCCGAACGTGTTTCTTTCTCTATTTCAATGGTATTCTGCCTTGTATAACACACATTTACCACTCTAGTCTCCTTTAAGTAAAGAATATAGGAATCATACAGTGTTTCATGTGATCTTAACTGGAATTACGGATTTCCCTTATCTTAGCTACCTTTTCTACACTAAGAACTGACTTGGAGATTCTCTTTCATCTGTTCTAAACAAGTTCTCATGTGTTTGCAGTCATTTTCTCTGAATTATTCATGTTTTCATGTAGTTTCCTATATTCTGCCTTCTGGCCCAAGTATAAGCTTTGCCCACTTTATCAAACAACTTCCTACACACTGTTATGAACTGAGGCAGCTCGGGAACATTGTCTCTCAACTGTGTTATAGAGTGTAGTACTACATTTCAGTGAAGTGTAAGGCTTTCCAAAGCTGCCGAACGTGTTTCTTTCTCTATTTCAATGGTATTCTGCCTTGTATAACACACATTTACCACTCTAGTCTCCTTTTAAGTAATGAATATAGCATTCATACAGTGTTTGATGTTATCTTAACTCGAATTAAGGATTTCCCTTATCTTAGCTACCTTTTCTACACTAAGAACTGACTTGGAGATTCTCTTTCAGCTGTTCTAAACCAGTTCTCATCTGTTTAGAATCATTTTCACTGAATTATTCATGTTTTCATGTAGTTTCCTATATTCTGCCTTCTGGCCCAAGTATAAGCTTTGCCCACTTTATCAAACAACTTCCTACACACTGTTATGAACTGAGGCAGCTCGGGAACATTGTCTCTCAACTGTGTTATAGAGTGTAGTACTACATTTCAGTGAAGTGTAAGGCTTTCCAAAGCTGCCGAACGTGTTTCTTTCTCTATTTCAATGGTATTCTGCCTTGTATAACACACATTTACCACTCTAGTCTCCTTTAAGTAAAGAATATAGGATTCATACAGTGTTTCATGTGATCTTAACTGGAATTACGGATTTCCCTTATCTTAGCTACCTTTTCTACACTAAGAACTGACTTGGAGATTCTCTTTTATCTGTTCTAAACAAGTTCTCATCTGTTTGCAGTCATTTTCTCTGAATTATTCATGTTTTCATGTAGTTTCATATATTCTGCCTTCTGGCCCAAGTATAAGCTTTGCCCACTTTATCAAACAACTTCCTACAAACTGTTATGAACTGAGGCAGCTCGGGAACATTGTCTCTCAACTGTTTTGTAGAGTGTAGTACTACATTTCATTGAAGTGTAAGGCTTTCCAAAGCTGCCGAACGTGTTTCTTTCTCTATTTCAATGGTATTCTGCCTTGTATAACACACATTTACCACTCTAGTCTCCTTTATGTAAACAATATAGGATTCATACAGTGTTTGATGTTATCTTAACTCGAATTAAGGATTTCCCTTATCTTAGCTACCTTTTCTACACTAAGAACTGACTTGGAGATTCTCTTTCAGCTGTTCTAAACAAGTTCTCATCTGTTTACAGTTATTTTCAATGAATTATTCATGTTTTCATGTAGTTTCCTATATTCTGCCTTCTGGCCCAAGTATAAGCTTTGCCGACTTTATCAAACAACTTCCTACACACTGTTATGAACTGAGGCAGCTCGGGAACATTGTCTCTCAACTGTGTTATAGAGTGTAGTACTACATTTCAGTGAAGTGTAAGGCTTTCCAAAGCTGCCGAACGTGTTTCTTTCTCTATTTCAATGGTATTCTGCCTTGTATAACACACATTTACCACTCTAGTCTCCTTTAAGTAAAGAATATAGGATTCATACAGTGTTTCATGTGATCTTAACTGGAATTACGGATTTCCCTTATCTTAGCTACCTTTTCTACACTAAGAACTGACTTGGAGATTCTCTTTCATCTGTTCTAAACAAGTTCTCATCTGTTGGCAGTCATTTTCTCTGAATTATTCATGTTTTCATGTAGTTTCCTATATTCTGCCTTCTGGCCCATGTATAAGCTTTGCCCACTTTATCAAACAACTTCCTACACACTGTTATGAACTGAGGCAGCTCGGGAACATTGTCTCTCAACTGTGTCATAGAGTGTAGTACTACATTTCAGTGAAGTGTAAGGCTTTCCAAAGCTGCCGAACGTGTTTCTTTCTCTATTTCAATGGTATTCTGCCTTGTATAACACACATTTACCACTCTAGTCTCCTTTAAGTAAAGAATATAGGATTCATACAGTGTTTCATGTGATCTTAACTGGAATTACGGATTTCGCTTATCTTAGTTACCTTTTCTACACTAAGAACTGACTTGGAGATTCTCTTTCATCTGTTCTAAACAAGTTCTCATGTGTTTGCAGTCATTTTCTCTGAATTATTCATGTTTTCATGTAGTTTCCTATATTCTGCCTTCTGGCCCAAGTATAAGCTTTGCCCACTTTATCAAACAACTTCCTACACACTGTTATGAACTGAGGCAGCTCGGGAACATTGTCTCTCAACTGTGTTATAGAGTGTAGTACTACATTTCAGTGAAGTGTAAGGCTTTCCAAAGCTGCCGAACGTGTTTCTTTCTCTATTTCAATGGTATTCTGCCTTGTATAACACACATTTACCACTCTAGTCTCCTTTTAAGTAATGAATATAGCATTCATACAGCGTTTGATGTTATCTTAACTCGAATTAAGGATTTCCCTTATCTTAGCTACCTTTTCTACACTAAGAACTGACTTGGAGATTCTCTTTCAGCTGTTCTAAACAAGTTCTCATCTGTTTACAGTTATTTTCAATGAATTATTCATGTTTTCATGTAGTTTCCTATATTCTGCCTTCTGGCCCAAGTATAAGCTTTGCCGACTTTATCAAACAACTTCCTACACACTGTTATGAACTGAGGCAGCTCGGGAACATTGTCTCTCAACCGTGTTATAGAGTGTAGTACTACATTTCAGTGAAGTGTAAGGCTTTCCAAAGCTCCCGAACGTGTTTCTTTCTCTATTTCAATGGTATTCTGCCTTGTATAACACACATTTACCAATCTAGTCTCCTTTGAGTAATGAACATAGGATTCATACAGTGTTTCATGTGATCTTAACTGGAATTACGGATTTCCCTTATCTTAGCTACCTTTTCTACACTAAGAACTGACTTGGAGATTTTCTTTCATCTGTTCTAAACAAGTTCTCATCTGTTTGCAGTCATTTTCTCTGAATTATTCATGTTTTCATGTAGTTTCCTATATTCTGCCTTCTGGTCCAAGTATAAGCTTTGTCCACTTTATCAAACAACTTCCTACACACTGTTATGAACTGAAGCAGCTCGGGAACATTGTCTCTCAACTGTGTTATAGAGTGTAGTACTACATTTCAGTGAAGTGTAAGGCTTTCCAAAGCTGCCGAACGTGTTTCTTTCTCTATTTCAATGGTATTCTGCCTTGTATAACACACCTTTACCACTCTAGTCTCCTTTTAAGTAATGAATATAGCATTCATACAGTGTTTGATGTTATCTAAACGCGAATTAAGGATTTCCCTTATCTTAGCTACCTTTTCTACACTAAGAACTGACTTGGAGATTCTCTTTCAGCTGTTCTGAACAAGTTCTCATCTGTTTACAGTCATTTTCAATGAATTATTCATGTTTTCATGTAGTTTCCTATATTCTGCCTTCTGGCCCAAGTATAAGCTTTGCCCACTTTATCAAACAACTTCCTACACACTGTTATGAACTGAGGCAGCTCGGGAACCTTGTCTCTCAACTGTGTGATAGAGTGTAGTACTACATTTCAGTGAAGTGTAAGGCTTTCCAAAGCTGCCGAACGTGTTTCTTTCTCTATTTCAATGGTATTCTGCCTTGTATAACACACATTTACCACTCTAGTCTCCTTTAAGTAAAGAATATAGGATTCATACAGTGTTTCATGTGATCTTAACTGGAATTACGGATTTCCCTTATCTTAGCTACCTTTTCTACACTAAGAACTGACTTGGAGATTCTCTTTCATCTGTTCTAAACAAGTTCTCATCTGTTGGCAGTCATTTTCTCTGAATTATTCATGTTTTCATGTAGTTTCCTATATTCTGCCTTCTGGCCCATGTATAAGCTTTGCCCACTTTATCAAACAACTTCCTACACACTGTTATGAACTGAGGCAGCTCGGGAACATTGTCTCTCAACTGTGTCATAGAGTGTAGTACTACATTTCAGTGAAGTGTAAGGATTTCCAAAGCTGCCGAACGTGTTTCTTTCTCTATTTCAATGGTATTCTGCCTTGTATAACACACATTTACCACTCTAGTCTCCTTTAAGTAAAGAATATAGGATTCATACAGTGTTTCATGTGATCTTAACTGGAATTACGGATTTCGCTTATCTTAGTTAGCTTTTCTACACTAAGAACTGACTTGGAGATTCTCTTTTATCTGTTCTAAACAAGTTCTCATCTGTTTGCAGTCATTTTCTCTGAATTATTCATGTTTTCATGTAGTTTCCTATATTCTGCCTTCTGGCCCAAGTATAAGCTTTGCCCACTTTATCAAACAACTTCCTACAAACTGTTATGAACTGAGGCAGCTCGGGAACATTGTCTCTCAACTGTTTTGTAGAGTGTAGTACTACATTTCATTGAAGTGTAAGGCTTTCCAAAGCTGCCGAACGTGTTTCTTTCTCTATTTCAATGGTATTCTGCCTTGTATAACACACATTTACCACTCTAGTCTCCTTTATGTAAACAATATAGGATTCATACAGTGTTTGATGTTATCTTAACTCGAATTAAGGATTTCCCTTATCTTAGCTACCTTTTCTACACTAAGAACTGACTTGGAGATTCTCTTTCAGCTGTTCTAAACAAGTTCTCATCTGTTTACAGTTATTTTCAATGAATTATTCATGTTTTCATGTAGTTTCCTATATTCTACCTTCTGGCCCATGTATAAGCTTTGCCGACTTTATCAAACAACTTCCTACACACTGTTATGAACTGAGGCAGCTCGGGAACATTGTCTCTCAACTGTGTTATAGAGTGTAGTACTACATTTCAGTGAAGTGTAAGGCTTTCCAAAGCTCCCGAACGTGTTTCTTTCTCTATTTCAATGGTATTCTGCCTTGTATAACACACATTTACCACTCTAGTCTCCTTTAAGTAAAGAATATAGGATTCATACAGTGTTTCATGTGATCTTAACTGGAATTACGGATTTCCCTTATCTTAGCTTCCTTTTCTACACTAAGAACTGACTTGGAGATTCTCTTTCATCTGTTCTAAACAAGTTCTCATCTGTTGGCAGTCATTTTCTCTGAATTATTCATGTTTTCATGTAGTTTCCTATATTCTGCCTTCTGGCCCATGTATAAGCTTTGCCCACTTTATCAAACAACTTCCTACACACTGTTATGAACTGAGGCAGCTCGGGAACATTGTCTCTCAACTGTGTCATAGAGTGTAGTACTACATTTCAGTGAAGTGTAAGGCTTTCCAAAGCTGCCGAACGTGTTTCTTTCTCTATTTCAATGGTATTCTGCCTTGTATAACACACATTTACCAATCTAGTCTCCTTTGAGTAATGAACATAGGATTCATACAGTGTTTCATGTGATCTTAACTGGAATTACGGATTTCCCTTATCTTAGCTACCTTTTCTACACTAAGAACTGACTTGGAGATTTTCTTTCATCTGTTCTAAACAAGTTCTCATCTGTTTGCAGTCATTTTCTCTGAATTATTCATGTTTTCATGTAGTTTCCTATATTCTGCCTTCTGGTCCAAGTATAAGCTTTGTCCACTTTATCAAACAACTTCCTACACACTGTTATGAACTGAAGCAGCTCGGGAACATTGTCTCTCAACTGTGTTATATAGTGTAATACTACATTTCAGTGAAGTGTAAGGCTTTCCAAAGCTGCCGAACGTGTTTCTTTCTCTATTTCAATGGTATTCTGCCTTGTATAACACACATTTACCACTCTAGTCTCCTTTTAAGTAATGAATATAGCATTCATACAGTGTTTGATGTTATCTAAACGCGAATTAAGGATTTCCCTTATCTTAGCTACCTTTTCTACACTAAGAACTGACTTGGAGATTCTCTTTCAGCTGTTCTGAACAAGTTCTCATCTGTTTACAGTCATTTTCAATGAATTATTCATGTTTTCATGTAGTTTCCTATATTCTGCCTTCTGGCCCAAGTATAAGCTTTGCCCACTTTATCAAACAACTTCCTACACACTGTTATGAACTGAGGCACCTCGGGAACCTTGTCTCTCAACTGTGTGATAGAGTGTAGTACTACATTTCAGTGAAGTGTAAGGCTTTCCAAAGCTGCCGAACGTGTTTCTTTCTCTATTTCAATGGTATTCTGCCTTGTATAACACACATTTACCAATCTAGTCTCCTTTGAGTAATGAACATAGGATTCATACAGTGTTTCATGTGATCTTAACTGGAATTACGGATTTCCCTTATCTTAGCTACCTTTTCTACACTAAGAACTGACTTGGAGATTCTCTTTCATCTGTTCTAAACAAGTTCTCATCTGTTTGCAGTCATTTTCTCTGAATTATTCATGTTTTCATGTAGTTTCCTATATTCTGCCTTCTGGCCCAAGTATAAGCTTTGCCCACTTTATCAAACAACTTCCTACAAACTGTTATGAACTGAGGCAGCTCGGGAACATTGTCTCTCAACTGTTTTGTAGAGTGTAGTACTACATTTCATTGAAGTGTAAGGCTTTCCAAAGCTGCCGAACGTGTTTCTTTCTCTATTTCAATGGTATTCTGCCTTGTATAACACACATTTACCACTCTAGTCTCCTTTATGTAAACAATATAGGATTCATACAGTGTTTGATGTTATCTTAACTCGAATTAAGGATTTCCCTTATCTTAGCTACCTTTTCTACACTAAGAACTGACTTGGAGATTCTCTTTCAGCTGTTCTAAACAAGTTCTCATCTGTTTACAGTTATTTTCAATGAATTATTCATGTTTTCATGTAGTTTCCTATATTCTGCCTTCTGGCCCAAGTATAAGCTTTGCCGACTTTATCAAACAACTTCCTACACACTGTTATGAACTGAGGCAGCTCGGGAACATTGTCTCTCAACCGTGTTATAGAGTGTAGTACTACATTTCAGTGAAGTGTAAGGCTTTCCAAAGCTCCCGAACGTGTTTCTTTCTCTATTTCAATGGTATTCTGCCTTGTATAACACACATTTACCAATCTAGTCTCCTTTGAGTAATGAACATAGGATTCATACAGTGTTTCATGTGATCTTAACTGGAATTACGGATTTCCCTTATCTTAGCTACCTTTTCTACACTAAGAACTGACTTGGAGATTTTCTTTCATCTGTTCTAAACAAGTTCTCATCTGTTTGCAGTCATTTTCTCTGAATTATTCATGTTTTCATGTAGTTTCCTATATTCTGCCTTCTGGTCCAAGTATAAGCTTTGTCCACTTTATCAAACAACTTCCTACACACTGTTATGAACTGAAGCAGCTCGGGAACATTGTCTCTCAACTGTGTTATAGAGTGTAGTACTACATTTCAGTGAAGTGTAAGGCTTTCCAAAGCTGCCGAACGTGTTTCTTTCTCTATTTCAATGGTATTCTGCCTTGTATAACACACCTTTACCACTCTAGTCTCCTTTTAAGTAATGAATATAGCATTCATACAGTGTTTGATGTTATCTAAACGCGAATTAAGGATTTCCCTTATCTTAGCTACCTTTTCTACACTAAGAACTGACTTGGAGATTCTCTTTCAGCTGTTCTGAACAAGTTCTCATCTGTTTACAGTCATTTTCAATGAATTATTCATGTTTTCATGTAGTTTCCTATATTCTGCCTTCTGGCCCAAGTATAAGCTTTGCCCACTTTATCAAACAACTTCCTACACACTGTTATGAACTGAGGCAGCTCGGGAACCTTGTCTCTCAACTGTGTGATAGAGTGTAGTACTACATTTCAGTGAAGTGTAAGGCTTTCCAAAGCTGCCGAACGTGTTTCTTTCTCTATTTCAATGGTATTCTGCCTTGTATAACACACATTTACCACTCTAGTCTCCTTTAAGTAAAGAATATAGGATTCATACAGTGTTTCATGTGATCTTAACTGGAATTACGGATTTCCCTTATCTTAGCTACCTTTTCTACACTAAGAACTGACTTGGAGATTCTCTTTCATCTGTTCTAAACAAGTTCTCATCTGTTGGCAGTCATTTTCTCTGAATTATTCATGTTTTCATGTAGTTTCCTATATTCTGCCTTCTGGCCCATGTATAAGCTTTGCCCACTTTATCAAACAACTTCCTACACACTGTTATGAACTGAGGCAGCTCGGGAACATTGTCTCTCAACTGTGTCATAGAGTGTAGTACTACATTTCAGTGAAGTGTAAGGATTTCCAAAGCTGCCGAACGTGTTTCTTTCTCTATTTCAATGGTATTCTGCCTTGTATAACACACATTTACCACTCTAGTCTCCTTTAAGTAAAGAATATAGGATTCATACAGTGTTTCATGTGATCTTAACTGGAATTACGGATTTCGCTTATCTTAGTTAGCTTTTCTACACTAAGAACTGACTTGGAGATTCTCTTTTATCTGTTCTAAACAAGTTCTCATCTGTTTGCAGTCATTTTCTCTGAATTATTCATGTTTTCATGTAGTTTCCTATATTCTGCCTTCTGGCCCAAGTATAAGCTTTGCCCACTTTATCAAACAACTTCCTACAAACTGTTATGAACTGAGGCAGCTCGGGAACATTGTCTCTCAACTGTTTTGTAGAGTGTAGTACTACATTTCATTGAAGTGTAAGGCTTTCCAAAGCTGCCGAACGTGTTTCTTTCTCTATTTCAATGGTATTCTGCCTTGTATAACACACATTTACCACTCTAGTCTCCTTTATGTAAACAATATAGGATTCATACAGTGTTTGATGTTATCTTAACTCGAATTAAGGATTTCCCTTATCTTAGCTACCTTTTCTACACTAAGAACTGACTTGGAGATTCTCTTTCAGCTGTTCTAAACAAGTTCTCATCTGTTTACAGTTATTTTCAATGAATTATTCATGTTTTCATGTAGTTTCCTATATTCTACCTTCTGGCCCATGTATAAGCTTTGCCGACTTTATCAAACAACTTCCTACACACTGTTATGAACTGAGGCAGCTCGGGAACATTGTCTCTCAACTGTGTTATAGAGTGTAGTACTACATTTCAGTGAAGTGTAAGGCTTTCCAAAGCTCCCGAACGTGTTTCTTTCTCTATTTCAATGGTATTCTGCCTTGTATAACACACATTTACCACTCTAGTCTCCTTTAAGTAAAGAATATAGGATTCATACAGTGTTTCATGTGATCTTAACTGGAATTACGGATTTCCCTTATCTTAGCTTCCTTTTCTACACTAAGAACTGACTTGGAGATTCTCTTTCATCTGTTCTAAACAAGTTCTCATCTGTTGGCAGTCATTTTCTCTGAATTATTCATGTTTTCATGTAGTTTCCTATATTCTGCCTTCTGGCCCATGTATAAGCTTTGCCCACTTTATCAAACAACTTCCTACACACTGTTATGAACTGAGGCAGCTCGGGAACATTGTCTCTCAACTGTGTCATAGAGTGTAGTACTACATTTCAGTGAAGTGTAAGGCTTTCCAAAGCTGCCGAACGTGTTTCTTTCTCTATTTCAATGGTATTCTGCCTTGTATAACACACATTTACCAATCTAGTCTCCTTTGAGTAATGAACATAGGATTCATACAGTGTTTCATGTGATCTTAACTGGAATTACGGATTTCCCTTATCTTAGCTACCTTTTCTACACTAAGAACTGACTTGGAGATTTTCTTTCATCTGTTCTAAACAAGTTCTCATCTGTTTGCAGTCATTTTCTCTGAATTATTCATGTTTTCATGTAGTTTCCTATATTCTGCCTTCTGGTCCAAGTATAAGCTTTGTCCACTTTATCAAACAACTTCCTACACACTGTTATGAACTGAAGCAGCTCGGGAACATTGTCTCTCAACTGTGTTATATAGTGTAATACTACATTTCAGTGAAGTGTAAGGCTTTCCAAAGCTGCCGAACGTGTTTCTTTCTCTATTTCAATGGTATTCTGCCTTGTATAACACACATTTACCACTCTAGTCTCCTTTTAAGTAATGAATATAGCATTCATACAGTGTTTGATGTTATCTAAACGCGAATTAAGGATTTCCCTTATCTTAGCTACCTTTTCTACACTAAGAACTGACTTGGAGATTCTCTTTCAGCTGTTCTGAACAAGTTCTCATCTGTTTACAGTCATTTTCAATGAATTATTCATGTTTTCATGTAGTTTCCTATATTCTGCCTTCTGGCCCAAGTATAAGCTTTGCCCACTTTATCAAACAACTTCCTACACACTGTTATGAACTGAGGCACCTCGGGAACCTTGTCTCTCAACTGTGTGATAGAGTGTAGTACTACATTTCAGTGAAGTGTAAGGCTTTCCAAAGCTGCCGAACGTGTTTCTTTCTCTATTTCAATGGTATTCTGCCTTGTATAACACACATTTACCAATCTAGTCTCCTTTGAGTAATGAACATAGGATTCATACAGTGTTTCATGTGATCTTAACTGGAATTACGGATTTCCCTTATCTTAGCTACCTTTTCTACACTAAGAACTGACTTGGAGATTCTCTTTCATCTGTTCTAAACAAGTTCTCATCTGTTTGCAGTCATTTTCTCTGAATTATTCATGTTTTCATGTAGTTTCCTATATTCTGCCTTCTGGCCCAAGTATAAGCTTTGCCCACTTTATCAAACAACTTCCTACAAACTGTTATGAACTGAGGCAGCTCGGGAACATTGTCTCTCAACTGTTTTGTAGAGTGTAGTACTACATTTCATTGAAGTGTAAGGCTTTCCAAAGCTGCCGAACGTGTTTCTTTCTCTATTTCAATGGTATTCTGCCTTGTATAACACACATTTACCACTCTAGTCTCCTTTATGTAAACAATATAGGATTCATACAGTGTTTGATGTTATCTTAACTCGAATTAAGGATTTCCCTTATCTTAGCTACCTTTTCTACACTAAGAACTGACTTGGAGATTCTCTTTCAGCTGTTCTAAACAAGTTCTCATCTGTTTACAGTTATTTTCAATGAATTATTCATGTTTTCATGTAGTTTCCTATATTCTGCCTTCTGGCCCAAGTATAAGCTTTGCCGACTTTATCAAACAACTTCCTACACACTGTTATGAACTGAGGCAGCTCGGGAACATTGTCTCTCAACTGTGTTATAGAGTGTAGTACTACATTTCAGTGAAGTGTAAGGCTTTCCAAAGCTCCCGAACGTGTTTCTTTCTCTATTTCAATGGTATTCTGCCTTGTATAACACACATTTACCACTCTAGTCTCCTTTAAGTAAAGAATATAGGATTCATACAGTGTTTCATGTGATCTTAACTGGAATTACGGATTTCCCTTATCTTAGCTACCTTTTCTACACTAAGAACTGACTTGGAGATTCTCTTTCATCTGTTCTAAACAAGTTCTCATCTGTTGGCAGTCATTTTCTCTGAATTATTCATGTTTTCATGTAGTTTCCTATATTCTGCCTTCTGGCCCATGTATAAGCTTTGCCCACTTTATCAAACAACTTCCTACACACTGTTATGAACTGAGGCAGCTCGGGAACATTGTCTCTCAACTGTGTCATAGAGTGTAGTACTACATTTCAGTGAAGTGTAAGGCTTTCCAAAGCTGCCGAACGTGTTTCTTTCTCTATTTCAATGGTATTCTGCCTTGTATAACACACATTTACCAATCTAGTCTCCTTTGAGTAATGAACATAGGATTCATACAGTGTTTCATGTGATCTTAACTGGAATTACGGATTTCCCTTATCTTAGCTACCTTTTCTACACTAAGAACTGACTTGGAGATTTTCTTTCATCTGTTCTAAACAAGTTCTCATCTGTTTGCAGTCATTTTCTCTGAATTATTCATGTTTTCATGTAGTTTCCTATATTCTGCCTTCTGGTCCAAGTATAAGCTTTGTCCACTTTATCAAACAACTTCCTACACACTGTTATGAACTGAAGCAGCTCGGGAACATTGTCTCTCAACTGTGTTATAGAGTGTAGTACTACATTTCAGTGAAGTGTAAGGCTTTCCAAAGCTGCCGAACGTGTTTCTTTCTCTATTTCAATGGTATTCTGCCTTGTATAACACACATTTACCACTCTAGTCTCCTTTTAAGTAATGAATATAGCATTCATACAGTGTTTGATGTTATCTAAACGCGAATTAAGGATTTCCCTTATCTTAGCTACCTTTTCTACACTAAGAACTGACTTGGAGATTCTCTTTCAGCTGTTCTGAACAAGTTCTCATCTGTTTACAGTCATTTTCAATGAATTATTCATGTTTTCATGTAGTTTCCTATATTCTGCCTTCTGGCCCAAGTATAAGCTTTGCCCACTTTATCAAACAACTTCCTACACACTGTTATGAACTGAGGCACCTCGGGAACCTTGTCTCTCAACTGTGTGATAGAGTGTAGTACTACATTTCAGTGAAGTGTAAGGCTTTCCAAAGCTGCCGAACGTGTTTCTTTCTCTATTTCAATGGTATTCTGCCTTGTATAACACACATTTACCACTCTAGTCTCCTTTAAGTAAAGAATATAGGATTCATACAGTGTTTCATGTGATCTTAACTGGAATTACGGATTTCCCTTATCTTAGTTACCTTTTCTACACTAAGAACTGACTTGGAGATTCTCTTTCATCTGTTCTAAACAAGTTCTCATCTGTTGGCAGTCATTTTCTCTGAATTATTCATGTTTTCATGTAGTTTCCTATATTCTGCCTTCTGGCCCATGTATAAGCTTTGCCCACTTTATCAAACAACTTCCTACACACTGTTATGAACTGAGGCAGCTCGGGAACATTGTCTCTCAACTGTGTCATAGAGTGTAGTACTACATTTCAGTGAAGTGTAAGGCTTTCCAAAGCTGCCGAACGTGTTTCTTTCTCTATTTCAATGGTATTCTGCCTTGTATAACACACATTTACCACTCTAGTCTCCTTTAAGTAAAGAATATAGGATTCATACAGTGTTTCATGTGATCTTAACTGGAATTACGGATTTCGCTTATCTTAGTTACCTTTTCTACACTAAGAACTGACTTGGAGATTCTCTTTCATCTGTTCTAAACAAGTTCTCATCTGTTTGCAGTCATTTTCTCTGAATTATTCATGTTTTCATGTAGTTTCCTATATTCTGCCTTCTGGCCCAAGTATAAGCTTTGCCCACTTTATCAAACAACTTCCTACAAACTGTTATGAACTGAGGCAGCTCGGGAACATTGTCTCTCAACTGTTTTGTAGAGTGTAGTACTACATTTCATTGAAGTGTAAGGCTTTCCAAAGCTGCCGAACGTGTTTCTTTCTCTATTTCAATGGTATTCTGCCTTGTATAACACACATTTACCACTCTAGTCTCCTTTATGTAAACAATATAGGATTCATACAGTGTTTGATGTTATCTTAACTCGAATTAAGGATTTCCCTTATCTTAGCTACCTTTTCTACACTAAGAACTGACTTGGAGATTCTCTTTCAGCTGTTCTAAACAAGTTCTCATCTGTTGGCAGTCATTTTCTCTGAATTATTCATGTTTTCATGTAGTTTCCTATATTCTGCCTTCTGGCCCATGTATAAGCTTTGCCCACTTTATCAAACAACTTCCTACACACTGTTATGAACTGAGGCAGCTCGGGAACATTGTCTCTCAACTGTGTCATAGAGTGTAGTACTACATTTCAGTGAAGTGTAAGGCTTTCCAAAGCTCCCGAACGTGTTTCTTTCTCTATTTCAATGGTATTCTGCCTTGTATAACACACATTTACCACTCTAGTCTCCTTTAAGTAAAGAATATAGGATTCATACAGTGTTTCATGTGATCTTAACTGGAATTACGGATTTCGCTTATCTTAGTTACCTTTTCTACACTAAGAACTGACTTGGAGATTCTCTTTCATCTGTTCTAAACAAGTTCTCATGTGTTGGCAGTCATTTTCTCTGAATTATTCATGTTTTCATGTAGTTTCCTATATTCTGCCTTCTGGCCCAAGTATAAGCTTTGCCCACTTTATCAAACAACTTCCTACACACTGTTATGAACTGAGGCAGCTCGGGAACATTGTCTCTCAACTGTGTTATAGAGTGTAGTACTACATTTCATTGAAGTGTAAGGCTTTCCAAAGCTGCCGAACGTGTTTCTTTCTCTATTTCAATGGTATTCTGCCTTGTATAACACACATTTACCACTCTAGTCTCCTTTATGTAAACAATATAGGATTCATACAGTGTTTGATGTTATCTTAACTCGAATTAAGGATTTCCCTTATCTTAGCTACCTTTTCTACACTAAGAACTGACTTGGAGATTCTCTTTCAGCTGTTCTAAACAAGTTCTCATCTTTTTACAGTCATTTTCAATGAATTATTCATGTTTTCATGTAGTTTCCTATATTCTGCCTTCTATCCCAAGTATAAGCTTAGCCGACTTTATCAAACAACTTCCTACACACTGTTATGAACTGAGGCAGCTCGGGAACATTGTCTCTCAACTGTGTTATAGAGTGTAGTACTACATTTCAGTGAAGTGTAAGGCTTTCCAAAGCTGCCGAACGTGTTTCTTTCTCTATTTCAATGGTATTCTGCCTTGTATAACACACATTTACCACTCTAGTCTCCTTTAAGTAAAGAATATAGGAATCATACAGTGTTTCATGTGATCTTAACTGGAATTACGGATTTCCCTTATCTTAGCTACCTTTTCTACACTAAGAACTGACTTGGAGATTCTCTTTCATCTGTTCTAAACAAGTTCTCATGTGTTTGCAGTCATTTTCTCTGAATTATTCATGTTTTCATGTAGTTTCCTATATTCTGCCTTCTGGCCCAAGTATAAGCTTTGCCCACTTTATCAAACAACTTCCTACACACTGTTATGAACTGAGGCAGCTCGGGAACATTGTCTCTCAACTGTGTTATAGAGTGTAGTACTACATTTCAGTGAAGTGTAAGGCTTTCCAAAGCTGCCGAACGTGTTTCTTTCTCTATTTCAATGGTATTCTGCCTTGTATAACACACATTTACCACTCTAGTCTCCTTTTAAGTAATGAATATAGCATTCATACAGTGTTTGATGTTATCTTAACTCGAATTAAGGATTTCCCTTATCTTAGCTACCTTTTCTACACTAAGAACTGACTTGGAGATTCTCTTTCAGCTGTTCTAAACCAGTTCTCATCTGTTTAGAATCATTTTCACTGAATTATTCATGTTTTCATGTAGTTTCCTATATTCTGCCTTCTGGCCCAAGTATAAGCTTTGCCCACTTTATCAAACAACTTCCTACACACTGTTATGAACTGAGGCAGCTCGGGAACATTGTCTCTCAACTGTGTTATAGAGTGTAGTACTACATTTCAGTGAAGTGTAAGGCTTTCCAAAGCTGCCGAACGTGTTTCTTTCTCTATTTCAATGGTATTCTGCCTTGTATAACACACATTTACCACTCTAGTCTCCTTTAAGTAAAGAATATAGGATTCATACAGTGTTTCATGTGATCTTAACTGGAATTACGGATTTCCCTTATCTTAGCTACCTTTTCTACACTAAGAACTGACTTGGAGATTCTCTTTTATCTGTTCTAAACAAGTTCTCATCTGTTTGCAGTCATTTTCTCTGAATTATTCATGTTTTCATGTAGTTTCCTATATTCTGCCTTCTGGCCCAAGTATAAGCTTTGCCCACTTTATCAAACAACTTCCTACAAACTGTTATGAACTGAGGCAGCTCGGGAACATTGTCTCTCAACTGTTTTGTAGAGTGTAGTACTACATTTCATTGAAGTGTAAGGCTTTCCAAAGCTGCCGAACGTGTTTCTTTCTCTATTTCAATGGTATTCTGCCTTGTATAACACACATTTACCACTCTAGTCTCCTTTATGTAAACAATATAGGATTCATACAGTGTTTGATGTTATCTTAACTCGAATTAAGGATTTCCCTTATCTTAGCTACCTTTTCTACACTAAGAACTGACTTGGAGATTCTCTTTCAGCTGTTCTAAACAAGTTCTCATCTGTTTACAGTTATTTTCAATGAATTATTCATGTTTTCATGTAGTTTCCTATATTCTGCCTTCTGGCCCAAGTATAAGCTTTGCCGACTTTATCAAACAACTTCCTACACACTGTTATGAACTGAGGCAGCTCGGGAACATTGTCTCTCAACTGTGTTATAGAGTGTAGTACTACATTTCAGTGAAGTGTAAGGCTTTCCAAAGCTCCCGAACGTGTTTCTTTCTCTATTTCAATGGTATTCTGCCTTGTATAACACACATTTACCACTCTAGTCTCCTTTAAGTAAAGAATATAGGATTCATACAGTGTTTCATGTGATCTTAACTGGAATTACGGATTTCCCTTATCTTAGCTACCTTTTCTACACTAAGAACTGACTTGGAGATTCTCTTTCATCTGTTCTAAACAAGTTCTCATCTGTTGGCAGTCATTTTCTCTGAATTATTCATGTTTTCATGTAGTTTCCTATATTCTGCCTTCTGGCCCATGTATAAGCTTTGCCCACTTTATCAAACAACTTCCTACACACTGTTATGAACTGAGGCAGCTCGGGAACATTGTCTCTCAACTGTGTCATAGAGTGTAGTACTACATTTCAGTGAAGTGTAAGGCTTTCCAAAGCTGCCGAACGTGTTTCTTTCTCTATTTCAATGGTATTCTGCCTTGTATAACACACATTTACCACTCTAGTCTCCTTTAAGTAAAGAATATAGGATTCATACAGTGTTTCATGTGATCTTAACTGGAATTACGGATTTCGCTTATCTTAGTTACCTTTTCTACACTAAGAACTGACTTGGAGATTCTCTTTCATCTGTTCTAAACAAGTTCTCATGTGTTTGCAGTCATTTTCTCTGAATTATTCATGTTTTCATGTAGTTTCCTATATTCTGCCTTCTGGCCCAAGTATAAGCTTTGCCCACTTTATCAAACAACTTCCTACACACTGTTATGAACTGAGGCAGCTCGGGAACATTGTCTCTCAACTGTGTTATAGAGTGTAGTACTACATTTCAGTGAAGTGTAAGGCTTTCCAAAGCTGCCGAACGTGTTTCTTTCTCTATTTCAATGGTATTCTGCCTTGTATAACACACATTTACCACTCTAGTCTCCTTTTAAGTAATGAATATAGCATTCATACAGCGTTTGATGTTATCTTAACTCGAATTAAGGATTTCCCTTATCTTAGCTACCTTTTCTACACTAAGAACTGACTTGGAGATTCTCTTTCAGCTGTTCTAAACAAGTTCTCATCTGTTTACAGTTATTTTCAATGAATTATTCATGTTTTCATGTAGTTTCCTATATTCTGCCTTCTGGCCCAAGTATAAGCTTTGCCGACTTTATCAAACAACTTCCTACACACTGTTATGAACTGAGGCAGCTCGGGAACATTGTCTCTCAACTGTGTTATAGAGTGTAGTACTACATTTCAGTGAAGTGTAAGGCTTTCCAAAGCTCCCGAACGTGTTTCTTTCTCTATTTCAATGGTATTCTGCCTTGTATAACACACATTTACCAATCTAGTCTCCTTTGAGTAATGAACATAGGATTCATACAGTGTTTCATGTGATCTTAACTGGAATTACGGATTTCCCTTATCTTAGCTACCTTTTCTACACTAAGAACTGACTTGGAGATTTTCTTTCATGTGTTCTAAACAAGTTCTCATGTGTTTGCAGTCATTTTCTCTGAATTATTCATGTTTTCATGTAGTTTCCTATATTCTGCCTTCTGGTCCAAGTATAAGCTTTGTCCACTTTATCAAACAACTTCCTACACACTGTTATGAACTGAAGCAGCTCGGGAACATTGTCTCTCAACTGTGTTATAGAGTGTAGTACTACATTTCAGTGAAGTGTAAGGCTTTCCAAAGCTGCCGAACGTGTTTCTTTCTCTATTTCAATGGTATTCTGCCTTGTATAACACACCTTTACCACTCTAGTCTCCTTTTAAGTAATGAATATAGCATTCATACAGTGTTTGATGTTATCTAAACGCGAATTAAGGATTTCCCTTATCTTAGCTACCTTTTCTACACTAAGAACTGACTTGGAGATTCTCTTTCAGCTGTTCTGAACAAGTTCTCATCTGTTTACAGTCATTTTCAATGAATTATTCATGTTTTCATGTAGTTTCCTATATTCTGCCTTCTGGCCCAAGTATAAGCTTTGCCCACTTTATCAAACAACTTCCTACACACTGTTATGAACTGAGGCAGCTCGGGAACCTTGTCTCTCAACTGTGTGATAGAGTGTAGTACTACATTTCAGTGAAGTGTAAGGCTTTCCAAAGCTGCCGAACGTGTTTCTTTCTCTATTTCAATGGTATTCTGCCTTGTATAACACACATTTACCACTCTAGTCTCCTTTAAGTAAAGAATATAGGATTCATACAGTGTTTCATGTGATCTTAACTGGAATTACGGATTTCCCTTATCTTAGCTACCTTTTCTACACTAAGAACTGACTTGGAGATTCTCTTTCATCTGTTCTAAACAAGTTCTCATCTGTTGGCAGTCATTTTCTCTGAATTATTCATGTTTTCATGTAGTTTCCTATATTCTGCCTTCTGGCCCATGTATAAGCTTTGCCCACTTTATCAAACAACTTCCTACACACTGTTATGAACTGAGGCAGCTCGGGAACATTGTCTCTCAACTGTGTCATAGAGTGTAGTACTACATTTCAGTGAAGTGTAAGGCTTTCCAAAGCTGCCGAACGTGTTTCTTTCTCTATTTCAATGGTATTCTGCCTTGTATAACACACATTTACCACTCTAGTCTCCTTTAAGTAAAGAATATAGGATTCATACAGTGTTTCATGTGATCTTAACTGGAATTACGGATTTCGCTTATCTTAGTTAGCTTTTCTACACTAAGAACTGACTTGGAGATTCTCTTTCATCTGTTCTAAACAAGTTCTCATGTGTTTGCAGTCATTTTCTCTGAATTATTCATGTTTTCATGTAGTTTCCTATATTCTGCCTTCTGGCCCAAGTATAAGCTTTGCCCACTTTATCAAACAACTTCCTACACACTGTTATGAACTGAGGCAGCTCGGGAACATTGTCTCTCAACTGTGTTATAGAGTGTAGTACTACATTTCAGTGAAGTGTAAGGCTTTCCAAAGCTGCCGAACGTGTTTCTTTCTCTATTTCAATGGTATTCTGCCTTGTATAACACACATTTACCACTCTAGTCTCCTTTAAGTAAAGAATATAGGATTCATACAGTGTTTCATGTGATCTTAACTGGAATTACGGATTTCCCTTATCTTAGCTACCTTTTCTACACTAAGAACTGACTTGGAGATTCTCTTTTATCTGTTCTAAACAAGTTCTCATCTGTTTGCAGTCATTTTCTCTGAATTATTCATGTTTTCATGTAGTTTCCTATATTCTGCCTTCTGGCCCAAGTATAAGCTTTGCCCACTTTATCAAACAACTTCCTACAAACTGTTATGAACTGAGGCAGCTCGGGAACATTGTCTCTCAACTGTTTTGTAGAGTGTAGTACTACATTTCATTGAAGTGTAAGGCTTTCCAAAGCTGCCGAACGTGTTTCTTTCTCTATTTCAATGGTATTCTGCCTTGTATAACACACATTTACCACTCTAGTCTCCTTTATGTAAACAATATAGGATTCATACAGTGTTTGATGTTATCTTAACTCGAATTAAGGATTTCCCTTATCTTAGCTACCTTTTCTACACTAAGAACTGACTTGGAGATTCTCTTTCAGCTGTTCTAAACAAGTTCTCATCTGTTTACAGTTATTTTCAATGAATTATTCATGTTTTCATGTAGTTTCCTATATTCTACCTTCTGGCCCATGTATAAGCTTTGCCGACTTTATCAAACAACTTCCTACACACTGTTATGAACTGAGGCAGCTCGGGAACATTGTCTCTCAACTGTGTTATAGAGTGTAGTACTACATTTCAGTGAAGTGTAAGGCTTTCCAAAGCTCCCGAACGTGTTTCTTTCTCTATTTCAATGGTATTCTGCCTTGTATAACACACATTTACCACTCTAGTCTCCTTTAAGTAAAGAATATAGGATTCATACAGTGTTTCATGTGATCTTAACTGGAATTACGGATTTCCCTTATCTTAGCTTCCTTTTCTACACTAAGAACTGACTTGGAGATTCTCTTTCATCTGTTCTAAACAAGTTCTCATCTGTTGGCAGTCATTTTCTCTGAATTATTCATGTTTTCATGTAGTTTCCTATATTCTGCCTTCTGGCCCATGTATAAGCTTTGCCCACTTTATCAAACAACTTCCTACACACTGTTATGAACTGAGGCAGCTCGGGAACATTGTCTCTCAACTGTGTCATAGAGTGTAGTACTACATTTCAGTGAAGTGTAAGGCTTTCCAAAGCTGCCGAACGTGTTTCTTTCTCTATTTCAATGGTATTCTGCCTTGTATAACACACATTTACCAATCTAGTCTCCTTTGAGTAATGAACATAGGATTCATACAGTGTTTCATGTGATCTTAACTGGAATTACGGATTTCCCTTATCTTAGCTACCTTTTCTACACTAAGAACTGACTTGGAGATTTTCTTTCATCTGTTCTAAACAAGTTCTCATCTGTTTGCAGTCATTTTCTCTGAATTATTCATGTTTTCATGTAGTTTCCTATATTCTGCCTTCTGGTCCAAGTATAAGCTTTGTCCACTTTATCAAACAACTTCCTACACACTGTTATGAACTGAAGCAGCTCGGGAACATTGTCTCTCAACTGTGTTATAGAGTGTAGTACTACATTTCAGTGAAGTGTAAGGCTTTCCAAAGCTGCCGAACGTGTTTCTTTCTCTATTTCAATGGTATTCTGCCTTGTATAACACACATTTACCACTCTAGTCTCCTTTTAAGTAATGAATATAGCATTCATACAGTGTTTGATGTTATCTAAACGCGAATTAAGGATTTCCCTTATCTTAGCTACCTTTTCTACACTAAGAACTGACTTGGAGATTCTCTTTCAGCTGTTCTGAACAAGTTCTCATCTGTTTACAGTCATTTTCAATGAATTATTCATGTTTTCATGTAGTTTCCTATATTCTGCCTTCTGGCCCAAGTATAAGCTTTGCCCACTTTATCAAACAACTTCCTACACACTGTTATGAACTGAGGCACCTCGGGAACCTTGTCTCTCAACTGTGTGATAGAGTGTAGTACTACATTTCAGTGAAGTGTAAGGCTTTCCAAAGCTGCCGAACGTGTTTCTTTCTCTATTTCAATGGTATTCTGCCTTGTATAACACACATTTACCACTCTAGTCTCCTTTAAGTAAAGAATATAGGATTCATACAGTGTTTCATGTGATCTTAACTGGAATTACGGATTTCGCTTATCTTAGTTAGCTTTTCTACACTAAGAACTGACTTGGAGATTCTCTTTCATCTGTTCTAAACAAGTTCTCATGTGTTTGCAGTCATTTTCTCTGAATTATTCATGTTTTCATGTAGTTTCCTATATTCTGCCTTCTGGCCCATGTATAAGCTTTGCCCACTTTATCAAACAACTTCCTACACACTGTTATGAACTGAGGCAGCTCGGGAACATTGTCTCTCAACTGTGTCATAGAGTGTAGTACTACATTTCAGTGAAGTGTAAGGCTTTCCAAAGCTGCCGAACGTGTTTCTTTCTCTATTTCAATGGTATTCTGCCTTGTATAACACACATTTACCACTCTAGTCTCCTTTAAGTAAAGAATATAGGATTCATACAGTGTTTCATGTGATCTTAACTGGAATTACGGATTTCGCTTATCTTAGTTACCTTTTCTACACTAAGAACTGACTTGGAGATTCTCTTTCATCTGTTCTAAACAAGTTCTCATCTGTTTGCAGTCATTTTCTCTGAATTATTCATGTTTTCATGTAGTTTCCTATATTCTGCCTTCTGGCCCAAGTATAAGCTTTGCCCACTTTATCAAACAACTTCCTACAAACTGTTATGAACTGAGGCAGCTCGGGAACATTGTCTCTCAACTGTTTTGTAGAGTGTAGTACTACATTTCATTGAAGTGTAAGGCTTTCCAAAGCTGCCGAACGTGTTTCTTTCTCTATTTCAATGGTATTCTGCCTTGTATAACACACATTTACCACTCTAGTCTCCTTTATGTAAACAATATAGGATTCATACAGTGTTTGATGTTATCTTAACTCGAATTAAGGATTTCCCTTATCTTAGCTACCTTTTCTACACTAAGAACTGACTTGGAGATTCTCTTTCAGCTGTTCTAAACAAGTTCTCATCTGTTTACAGTTATTTTCAATGAATTATTCATGTTTTCATGTAGTTTCCTATATTCTACCTTCTGGCCCATGTATAAGCTTTGCCGACTTTATCAAACAACTTCCTACACACTGTTATGAACTGAGGCAGCTCGGGAACATTGTCTCTCAACTGTGTTATAGAGTGTAGTACTACATTTCAGTGAAGTGTAAGGCTTTCCAAAGCTCCCGAACGTGTTTCTTTCTCTATTTCAATGGTATTCTGCCTTGTATAACACACATTTACCACTCTAGTCTCCTTTAAGTAAAGAATATAGGATTCATACAGTGTTTCATGTGATCTTAACTGGAATTACGGATTTCCCTTATCTTAGCTTCCTTTTCTACACTAAGAACTGACTTGGAGATTCTCTTTCATCTGTTCTAAACAAGTTCTCATCTGTTGGCAGTCATTTTCTCTGAATTATTCATGTTTTCATGTAGTTTCCTATATTCTGCCTTCTGGCCCATGTATAAGCTTTGCCCACTTTATCAAACAACTTCCTACACACTGTTATGAACTGAGGCAGCTCGGGAACATTGTCTCTCAACTGTGTCATAGAGTGTAGTACTACATTTCAGTGAAGTGTAAGGCTTTCCAAAGCTGCCGAACGTGTTTCTTTCTCTATTTCAATGGTATTCTGCCTTGTATAACACACATTTACCAATCTAGTCTCCTTTGAGTAATGAACATAGGATTCATACAGTGTTTCATGTGATCTTAACTGGAATTACGGATTTCCCTTATCTTAGCTACCTTTTCTACACTAAGAACTGACTTGGAGATTTTCTTTCATCTGTTCTAAACAAGTTCTCATCTGTTTGCAGTCATTTTCTCTGAATTATTCATGTTTTCATGTAGTTTCCTATATTCTGCCTTCTGGTCCAAGTATAAGCTTTGTCCACTTTATCAAACAACTTCCTACACACTGTTATGAACTGAAGCAGCTCGGGAACATTGTCTCTCAACTGTGTTATAGAGTGTAGTACTACATTTCAGTGAAGTGTAAGGCTTTCCAAAGCTGCCGAACGTGTTTCTTTCTCTATTTCAATGGTATTCTGCCTTGTATAACACACATTTACCACTCTAGTCTCCTTTTAAGTAATGAATATAGCATTCATACAGTGTTTGATGTTATCTAAACGCGAATTAAGGATTTCCCTTATCTTAGCTACCTTTTCTACACTAAGAACTGACTTGGAGATTCTCTTTCAGCTGTTCTGAACAAGTTCTCATCTGTTTACAGTCATTTTCAATGAATTATTCATGTTTTCATGTAGTTTCCTATATTCTGCCTTCTGGCCCAAGTATAAGCTTTGCCCACTTTATCAAACAACTTCCTACACACTGTTATGAACTGAGGCACCTCGGGAACCTTGTCTCTCAACTGTGTGATAGAGTGTAGTACTACATTTCAGTGAAGTGTAAGGCTTTCCAAAGCTGCCGAACGTGTTTCTTTCTCTATTTCAATGGTATTCTGCCTTGTATAACACACATTTACCACTCTAGTCTCCTTTAAGTAAAGAATATAGGATTCATACAGTGTTTCATGTGATCTTAACTGGAATTACGGATTTCCCTTATCTTAGTTACCTTTTCTACACTAAGAACTGACTTGGAGATTCTCTTTCATCTGTTCTAAACAAGTTCTCATCTGTTGGCAGTCATTTTCTCTGAATTATTCATGTTTTCATGTAGTTTCCTATATTCTGCCTTCTGGCCCATGTATAAGCTTTGCCCACTTTATCAAACAACTTCCTACACACTGTTATGAACTGAGGCAGCTCGGGAACATTGTCTCTCAACTGTGTCATAGAGTGTAGTACTACATTTCAGTGAAGTGTAAGGCTTTCCAAAGCTGCCGAACGTGTTTCTTTCTCTATTTCAATGGTATTCTGCCTTGTATAACACACATTTACCACTCTAGTCTCCTTTAAGTAAAGAATATAGGATTCATACAGTGTTTCATGTGATCTTAACTGGAATTACGGATTTCGCTTATCTTAGTTACCTTTTCTACACTAAGAACTGACTTGGAGATTCTCTTTCATCTGTTCTAAACAAGTTCTCATCTGTTTGCAGTCATTTTCTCTGAATTATTCATGTTTTCATGTAGTTTCCTATATTCTGCCTTCTGGCCCAAGTATAAGCTTTGCCCACTTTATCAAACAACTTCCTACAAACTGTTATGAACTGAGGCAGCTCGGGAACATTGTCTCTCAACTGTTTTGTAGAGTGTAGTACTACATTTCATTGAAGTGTAAGGCTTTCCAAAGCTGCCGAACGTGTTTCTTTCTCTATTTCAATGGTATTCTGCCTTGTATAACACACATTTACCACTCTAGTCTCCTTTATGTAAACAATATAGGATTCATACAGTGTTTGATGTTATCTTAACTCGAATTAAGGATTTCCCTTATCTTAGCTACCTTTTCTACACTAAGAACTGACTTGGAGATTCTCTTTCAGCTGTTCTAAACAAGTTCTCATCTGTTTACAGTTATTTTCAATGAATTATTCATGTTTTCATGTAGTTTCCTATATTCTGCCTTCTGGCCCAAGTATAAGCTTTGCCGACTTTATCAAACAACTTCCTACACACTGTTATGAACTGAGGCAGCTCGGGAACATTGTCTCTCAACTGTGTTATAGAGTGTAGTACTACATTTCAGTGAAGTGTAAGGCTTTCCAAAGCTCCCGAACGTGTTTCTTTCTCTATTTCAATGGTATTCTGCCTTGTATAACACACATTTACCACTCTAGTCTCCTTTAAGTAAAGAATATAGGATTCATACAGTGTTTCATGTGATCTTAACTGGAATTACGGATTTCCCTTATCTTAGCTACCTTTTCTACACTAAGAACTGACTTGGAGATTCTCTTTCATCTGTTCTAAACAAGTTCTCATCTGTTGGCAGTCATTTTCTCTGAATTATTCATGTTTTCATGTAGTTTCCTATATTCTGCCTTCTGGCCCATGTATAAGCTTTGCCCACTTTATCAAACAACTTCCTACACACTGTTATGAACTGAGGCAGCTCGGGAACATTGTCTCTCAACTGTGTCATAGAGTGTAGTACTACATTTCAGTGAAGTGTAAGGCTTTCCAAAGCTGCCGAACGTGTTTCTTTCTCTATTTCAATGGTATTCTGCCTTGTATAACACACATTTACCAATCTAGTCTCCTTTGAGTAATGAACATAGGATTCATACAGTGTTTCATGTGATCTTAACTGGAATTACGGATTTCCCTTATCTTAGCTACCTTTTCTACACTAAGAACTGACTTGGAGATTTTCTTTCATCTGTTCTAAACAAGTTCTCATCTGTTTGCAGTCATTTTCTCTGAATTATTCATGTTTTCATGTAGTTTCCTATATTCTGCCTTCTGGTCCAAGTATAAGCTTTGTCCACTTTATCAAACAACTTCCTACACACTGTTATGAACTGAAGCAGCTCGGGAACATTGTCTCTCAACTGTGTTATAGAGTGTAGTACTACATTTCAGTGAAGTGTAAGGCTTTCCAAAGCTGCCGAACGTGTTTCTTTCTCTATTTCAATGGTATTCTGCCTTGTATAACACACATTTACCACTCTAGTCTCCTTTTAAGTAATGAATATAGCATTCATACAGTGTTTGATGTTATCTAAACGCGAATTAAGGATTTCCCTTATCTTAGCTACCTTTTCTACACTAAGAACTGACTTGGAGATTCTCTTTCAGCTGTTCTGAACAAGTTCTCATCTGTTTACAGTCATTTTCAATGAATTATTCATGTTTTCATGTAGTTTCCTATATTCTGCCTTCTGGCCCAAGTATAAGCTTTGCCCACTTTATCAAACAACTTCCTACACACTGTTATGAACTGAGGCACCTCGGGAACCTTGTCTCTCAACTGTGTGATAGAGTGTAGTACTACATTTCAGTGAAGTGTAAGGCTTTCCAAAGCTGCCGAACGTGTTTCTTTCTCTATTTCAATGGTATTCTGCCTTGTATAACACACATTTACCACTCTAGTCTCCTTTAAGTAAAGAATATAGGATTCATACAGTGTTTCATGTGATCTTAACTGGAATTACGGATTTCCCTTATCTTAGTTACCTTTTCTACACTAAGAACTGACTTGGAGATTCTCTTTCATCTGTTCTAAACAAGTTCTCATCTGTTGGCAGTCATTTTCTCTGAATTATTCATGTTTTCATGTAGTTTCCTATATTCTGCCTTCTGGCCCATGTATAAGCTTTGCCCACTTTATCAAACAACTTCCTACACACTGTTATGAACTGAGGCAGCTCGGGAACATTGTCTCTCAACTGTGTCATAGAGTGTAGTACTACATTTCAGTGAAGTGTAAGGCTTTCCAAAGCTGCCGAACGTGTTTCTTTCTCTATTTCAATGGTATTCTGCCTTGTATAACACACATTTACCACTCTAGTCTCCTTTAAGTAAAGAATATAGGATTCATACAGTGTTTCATGTGATCTTAACTGGAATTACGGATTTCGCTTATCTTAGTTACCTTTTCTACACTAAGAACTGACTTGGAGATTCTCTTTCATCTGTTCTAAACAAGTTCTCATCTGTTTGCAGTCATTTTCTCTGAATTATTCATGTTTTCATGTAGTTTCCTATATTCTGCCTTCTGGCCCAAGTATAAGCTTTGCCCACTTTATCAAACAACTTCCTACAAACTGTTATGAACTGAGGCAGCTCGGGAACATTGTCTCTCAACTGTTTTGTAGAGTGTAGTACTACATTTCATTGAAGTGTAAGGCTTTCCAAAGCTGCCGAACGTGTTTCTTTCTCTATTTCAATGGTATTCTGCCTTGTATAACACACATTTACCACTCTAGTCTCCTTTATGTAAACAATATAGGATTCATACAGTGTTTGATGTTATCTTAACTCGAATTAAGGATTTCCCTTATCTTAGCTACCTTTTCTACACTAAGAACTGACTTGGAGATTCTCTTTCAGCTGTTCTAAACAAGTTCTCATCTGTTGGCAGTCATTTTCTCTGAATTATTCATGTTTTCATGTAGTTTCCTATATTCTGCCTTCTGGCCCATGTATAAGCTTTGCCCACTTTATCAAACAACTTCCTACACACTGTTATGAACTGAGGCAGCTCGGGAACATTGTCTCTCAACTGTGTCATAGAGTGTAGTACTACATTTCAGTGAAGTGTAAGGCTTTCCAAAGCTCCCGAACGTGTTTCTTTCTCTATTTCAATGGTATTCTGCCTTGTATAACACACATTTACCACTCTAGTCTCCTTTAAGTAAAGAATATAGGATTCATACAGTGTTTCATGTGATCTTAACTGGAATTACGGATTTCGCTTATCTTAGTTACCTTTTCTACACTAAGAACTGACTTGGAGATTCTCTTTCATCTGTTCTAAACAAGTTCTCATGTGTTTGCAGTCATTTTCTCTGAATTATTCATGTTTTCATGTAGTTTCCTATATTCTGCCTTCTGGCCCAAGTATAAGCTTTGCCCACTTTATCAAACAACTTCCTACACACTGTTATGAACTGAGGCAGCTCGGGAACATTGTCTCTCAACTGTGTTATAGAGTGTAGTACTACATTTCAGTGAAGTGTAAGGCTTTCCAAAGCTGCCGAACGTGTTTCTTTCTCTATTTCAATGGTATTCTGCCTTGTATAACACACATTTACCACTCTAGTCTCCTTTTAAGTAATGAATATAGCATTCATACAGCGTTTGATGTTATCTTAACTCGAATTAAGGATTTCCCTTATCTTAGCTACCTTTTCTACACTAAGAACTGACTTGGAGATTCTCTTTCAGCTGTTCTAAACAAGTTCTCATCTGTTTACAGTCATTTTCAATGAATTATTCATGTTTTCATGTAGTTTCCTATATTCTGCCTTCTGGCCCAAGTATAAGCTTTGCCAACTTAATCAAACAACTTCCTACACACTGTTATGAACTGAGGCAGCTCGGGAACATTGTCTCTCAACTGTGTTATAGAGTGTAGTACTACATTTCAGTGAAGTGTAAGGCTTTCCAAAGCTCCCAAACGTGTTTCTTTCTCTATTTCAATGGTATTCTGCCTTGTATAACACACATTTACCAATCTAGTCTCCTTTGAGTAATGAACATAGGATTCATACAGTGTTTCATGTGATCTTAACTGGAATTACGGATTTCCCTTATCTTAGCTACCTTTTCTACACTAAGAACTGACTTGGAGATTTTCTTTCATCTGTTCTAAACAAGTTCTCATCTGTTTGCAGTCATTTTCTCTGAATTATTCATGTTTTCATGTAGTTTCCTATATTCTGCCTTCTGGTCCAAGTATAAGCTTTGTCCACTTTATCAAACAACTTCCTACACACTGTTATGAACTGAAGCAGCTCGGGAACATTGTCTCTCAACTGTGTTATAGAGTGTAGTACTACATTTCAGTGAAGTGTAAGGCTTTCCAAAGCTGCCGAACGTGTTTCTTTCTCTATTTCAATGGTATTCTGCCTTTTATAACACACATTTACCACTCTAGTCTCCTTTTAAGTAATGAATATAGCATTCATACAGTGTTTGATGTTATCTAAACGCGAATTAAGGATTTCCCTTATCTTAGCTACCTTTTCTACACTAAGAACTGACTTGGAGATTCTCTTTCAGCTGTTCTGAACAAGTTCTCATCTGTTTACAGTCATTTTCAATGAATTATTCATGTTTTCATGTAGTTTCCTATATTCTGCCTTCTGGCCCAAGTATAAGCTTTGCCCACTTTATCAAACAACTTCCTACACACTGTTATGAACTGAGGCACCTCGGGAACCTTGTCTCTCAACTGTGTGATAGAGTGTAGTACTACATTTCAGTGAAGTGTAAGGCTTTCCAAAGCTGCCGAACGTGTTTCTTTCTCTATTTCAATGGTATTCTGCCTTGTATAACACACATTTACCACTCTAGTCTCCTTTAAGTAAAGAATATAGGATTCATACAGTGTTTCATGTGATCTTAACTGGAATTACGGATTTCCCTTATCTTAGCTACCTTTTCTACACTAAGAACTGACTTGGAGATTCTCTTTCATCTGTTCTAAACAAGTTCTCATCTGTTGGCAGTCATTTTCTCTGAATTATTCATGTTTTCATGTAGTTTCCTATATTCTGCCTTCTGGCCCATGTATAAGCTTTGCCCACTTTATCAAACAACTTCCTACACACTGTTATGAACTGAGGCAGCTCGGGAACATTGTCTCTCAACTGTGTCATAGAGTGTAGTACTACATTTCAGTGAAGTGTAAGGCTTTCCAAAGCTGCCGAACGTGTTTCTTTCTCTATTTCAATGGTATTCTGCCTTGTATAACACACATTTACCACTCTAGTCTCCTTTAAGTAAAGAATATAGGATTCATACAGTGTTTCATGTGATCTTAACTGGAATTACGGATTTCGCTTATCTTAGTTACCTTTTCTACACTAAGAACTGACTTGGAGATTCTCTTTCATCTGTTCTAAACAAGTTCTCATGTGTTTGCAGTCATTTTCTCTGAATTATTCATGTTTTCATGTAGTTTCCTATATTCTGCCTTCTGGCCCAAGTATAAGCTTTGCCCACTTTATCAAACAACTTCCTACACACTGTTATGAACTGAGGCAGCTCGGGAACATTGTCTCTCAACTGTGTTATAGAGTGTAGTACTACATTTCAGTGAAGTGTAAGGCTTTCCAAAGCTGCCGAACGTGTTTCTTTCTCTATTTCAATGGTATTCTGCCTTGTATAACACACATTTACCACTCTAGTCTCCTTTTAAGTAATGAATATAGCATTCATACAGCGTTTGATGTTATCTTAACTCGAATTAAGGATTTCCCTTATCTTAGCTACTTTTTCTACACTAAGAACTGACTTGGAGATTCTCTTTCAGCTGTTCTAAACAAGTTCTCATCTGTTTACAGTCATTTTCAATGAATTATTCATGTTTTCATGTAGTTTCCTATATTCTGCCTTCTGGCCCAAGTATAAGCTTTGCCAACTTTATCAAACAACTTCCTACACACTGTTATGAACTGAGGCAGCTCGGGAACATTGTCTCTCAACTGTGTTATAGAGTGTAGTACTACATTTCAGTGAAGTGTAAGGCTTTCCAAAGCTCCCGAACGTGTTTCTTTCTCTATTTCAATGGTATTCTGCCTTGTATAACACACATTTACCAATCTAGTCTCCTTTGAGTAATGAACATAGGATTCATACAGTGTTTCATGTGATCTTAACTGGAATTACGGATTTCCCTTATCTTAGCTACCTTTTCTACACTAAGAACTGACTTGGAGATTTTCTTTCATCTGTTCTAAACAAGTTCTCATCTGTTTGCAGTCATTTTCTCTGAATTATTCATGTTTTCATGTAGTTTCCTATATTCTGCCTTCTGGTCCAAGTATAAGCTTTGTCCACTTTATCAAACAACTTCCTACACACTGTTATGAACTGAAGCAGCTCGGGAACATTGTCTCTCAACTGTGTTATAGAGTGTAGTACTACATTTCAGTGAAGTGTAAGGCTTTCCAAAGCTGCCGAACGTGTTTCTTTCTCTATTTCAATGGTATTCTGCCTTGTATAACACACATTTACCACTCTAGTCTCCTTTTAAGTAATGAATATAGCATTCATACAGTGTTTGATGTTATCTAAACGCGAATTAAGGATTTCCCTTATCTTAGCTACCTTTTCTACACTAAGAACTGACTTGGAGATTCTCTTTCAGCTGTTCTGAACAAGTTCTCATCTGTTTACAGTCATTTTCAATGAATTATTCATGTTTTCATGTAGTTTCCTATATTCTGCCTTCTGGCCCAAGTATAAGCTTTGCCCACTTTATCAAACAACTTCCTACACACTGTTATGAACTGAGGCACCTCGGGAACCTTGTCTCTCAACTGTGTGATAGAGTGTAGTACTACATTTCAGTGAAGTGTAAGGCTTTCCAAAGCTGCCGAACGTGTTTCTTTCTCTATTTCAATGGTATTCTGCCTTGTATAACACACATTTACCACTCTAGTCTCCTTTAAGTAAAGAATATAGGATTCATACAGTGTTTCATGTGATCTTAACTGGAATTACGGATTTCCCTTATCTTAGCTACCTTTTCTACACTAAGAACTGACTTGGAGATTCTCTTTCATCTGTTCTAAACAAGTTCTCATCTGTTGGCAGTCATTTTCTCTGAATTATTCATGTTTTCATGTAGTTTCCTATATTCTGCCTTCTGGCCCATGTATAAGCTTTGCCCACTTTATCAAACAACTTCCTACACACTGTTATGAACTGAGGCAGCTCGGGAACATTGTCTCTCAACTGTGTCATAGAGTGTAGTACTACATTTCAGTGAAGTGTAAGGCTTTCCAAAGCTGCCGAACGTGTTTCTTTCTCTATTTCAATGGTATTCTGCCTTGTATAACACACATTTACCACTCTAGTCTCCTTTAAGTAAAGAATATAGGATTCATACAGTGTTTCATGTGATCTTAACTGGAATTACGGATTTCGCTTATCTTAGTTACCTTTTCTACACTAAGAACTGACTTGGAGATTCTCTTTCATCTGTTCTAAACAAGTTCTCATGTGTTTGCAGTCATTTTCTCTGAATTATTCATGTTTTCATGTAGTTTCCTATATTCTGCCTTCTGGCCCAAGTATAAGCTTTGCCCACTTTATCAAACAACTTCCTACACACTGTTATGAACTGAGGCAGCTCGGGAACATTGTCTCTCAACTGTGTTATAGAGTGTAGTACTACATTTCAGTGAAGTGTAAGGCTTTCCAAAGCTGCCGAACGTGTTTCTTTCTCTATTTCAATGGTATTCTGCCTTGTATAACACACATTTACCACTCTAGTCTCCTTTAAGTAAAGAATATAGGATTCATACAGTGTTTCATGTGATCTTAACTGGAATTACGGATTTCCCTTATCTTAGCTACCTTTTCTACACTAAGAACTGACTTGGAGATTCTCTTTTATCTGTTCTAAACAAGTTCTCATCTGTTTGCAGTCATTTTCTCTGAATTATTCGTGTTTTCATGTAGTTTCCTATATTCTGCCTTCTGGCCCAAGTATAAGCTTTGCCCACTTTATCAAACAACTTCCTACAAACTGTTATGAACTGAGGCAGCTCGGGAACATTGTCTCTCAACTGTTTTGTAGAGTGTAGTACTACATTTCATTGAAGTGTAAGGCTTTCCAAAGCTGCCGAACGTGTTTCTTTCTCTATTTCAATGGTATTCTGCCTTGTATAACACACATTTACCACTCTAGTCCCCTTTATGTAAACAATATAGGATTCATACAGTGTTTGATGTTATCTTAACTCGAATTAAGGATTTCCCTTATCTTAGCTAGCTTTTCTACACTAAGAACTGACTTGGAGATTCTCTTTCAGCTGTTCTAAACAAGTTCTCATCTGTTTACAGTTATTTTCAATGAATTATTCATGTTTTCATGTAGTTTCCTATATTCTGCCTTCTGTCCCAAGTATAAGCTTTGCCGACTTTATCAAACAACTTCCTACACACTGTTATGAACTGAGGCAGCTCGGGAACATTGTCTCTCAACTGTGTTATAGAGTGTAGTACTACATTTCAGTGAAGTGTAAGGCTTTCCAAAGCTCCCGAACGTGTTTCTTTCTCTATTTCAATGGTATTCTGCCTTGTATAACACACATTTACCACTCTAGTCTCCTTTAAGTAAAGAATATAGGATTCATACAGTGTTTCATGTGATCTTAACTGGAATTACGGATTTCCCTTATCTTAGCTACCTTTTCTACACTAAGAACTGACTTGGAGATTCTCTTTCATCTGTTCTAAACAAGTTCTCATGTGTTTGCAGTCATTTTCTCTGAATTATTCATGTTTTCATGTAGTTTCCTATATTCTGCCTTCTGGCCCAAGTATAAGCTTTGCCCACTTTATCAAACAACTTCCTACACACTGTTATGAACTGAGGCAGCTCGGGAACATTGTCTCTCAACTGTGTTATAGAGTGTAGTACTACATTTCAGTGAAGTGTAAGGCTTTCCAAAGCTGCCGAACGTGTTTCTTTCTCTATTTCAATGGTATTCTGCCTTGTATAACACACATTTACCACTCTAGTCTCCTTTTAAGTAATGAATATAGCATTCATACAGCGTTTGATGTTATCTTAACTCGAATTAATGATTTCCCTTATCTTAGCTACCTTTTCTACACTAAGAACTGACTTGGAGATTCTCTTTCAGCTGTTCTAAACAAGTTCTCATCTGTTTACAGTTATTTTCAATGAATTATTCATGTTTTCATGTAGTTTCCTATATTCTGCCTTCTGGCCCAAGTATAAGCTTTGCCGACTTTATCAAACAACTTCCTACACACTGTTATGAACTGAGGCAGCTCGGGAACATTGTCTCTCAACTGTGTTATAGAGTGTAGTACTACATTTCAGTGAAGTGTAAGGCTTTCCAAAGCTCCCGAACGTGTTTCTTTCTCTATTTCAATGGTATTCTGCCTTGTATAACACACATTTACCAATCTAGTCTCCTTTGAGTAATGAACATAGGATTCATACAGTGTTTCATGTGATCTTAACTGGAATTACGGATTTCCCTTATCTTAGCTACCTTTTCTACACTAAGAACTGACTTGGAGATTTTCTTTCATCTGTTCTAAACAAGTTCTCATGTGTTTGCAGTCATTTTCTCTGAATTATTCATGTTTTCATGTAGTTTCCTATATTCTGCCTTCTGGTCCAAGTATAAGCTTTGTCCACTTTATCAAACAACTTCCTACACACTGTTATGAACTGAAGCAGCTCGGGAACATTGTCTCTCAACTGTGTTATAGAGTGTAGTACTACATTTCAGTGAAGTGTAAGGCTTTCCAAAGCTGCCGAACGTGTTTCTTTCTCAATTTCAATGGTATTCTGCCTTGTATAACACACATTTACCACTCTAGTCTCCTTTTAAGTAATGAATATAGCATTCATACAGTGTTTGATGTTATCTAAACGCGAATTAAGGATTTCCCTTATCTTAGCTACCTTTTCTACACTAAGAACTGACTTGGAGATTCTCTTTCAGCTGTTCTGAACAAGTTCTCATCTGTTTACAGTCATTTTCAATGAATTATTCATGTTTTCATGTAGTTTCCTATATTCTGCCTTCTGGCCCAAGTATAAGCTTTGCCCACTTTATCAAACAACTTCCTACACACTGTTATGAACTGAGGCACCTCGGGAACCTTGTCTCTCAACTGTGTGATAGAGTGTAGTACTACATTTCAGTGAAGTGTAAGGCTTTCCAAAGCTGCCGAACGGGTTTCTTTCTCTATTTCAATGGTATTCTGCCTTGTATAACACACATTTACCACTCTAGTCTCCTTTAAGTAAAGAATATAGGATTCATACAGTGTTTCATGTGATCTTAACTGGAATTACGGATTTCCCTTATCTTAGCTACCTTTTCTACACTAAGAACTGACTTGGAGATTCTCTTTCATCTGTTCTAAACAAGTTCTCATCTGTTGGCAGTCATTTTCTCTGAATTATTCATGTTTTCATGTAGTTTCCTATATTCTGCCTTCTGGCCCATGTATAAGCTTTGCCCACTTTATCAAACAACTTCCTACACACTGTTATGAACTGAGGCAGCTCGGGAACATTGTCTCTCAACTGTGTCATAGAGTGTAGTACTACATTTCAGTGAAGTGTAAGGCTTTCCAAAGCTGCCGAACGTGTTTCTTTCTCTATTTCAATGGTATTCTGCCTTGTATAACACACATTTACCACTCTAGTCTCCTTTAAGTAAAGAATATAGGATTCATACAGTGTTTCATGTGATCTTAACTGGAATTACGGATTTCGCTTATCTTAGTTACCTTTTCTACACTAAGAACTGACTTGGAGATTCTCTTTCATCTGTTCTAAACAAGTTCTCATGTGTTTGCAGTCACTTTCTCTGAATTATTCATGTTTTCATGTAGTTTCCTATATTCTGCCTTCTGGCCCAAGTATAAGCTTTGCCCACTTTATCAAACAACTTCCTACACACTGTTATGAACTGAGGCAGCTCGGGAACATTGTCTCTCAACTGTGTTATAGAGTGTAGTACTACATTTCAGTGAAGTGTAAGGCTTTCCAAAGCTGCCGAACGTGTTTCTTTCTGTATTTCAATGGTATTCTGCCTTGTATAACACACATTTACCACTCTAGTCTCCTTTAAGTAAAGAATATAGGATTCATACAGTGTTTCATGTGATCTTAACTGGAATTACGGATTTCCCTTATCTTAGCTACCTTTTCTACACTAAGAACTGACTTGGAGATTCTCTTTTATCTGTTCTAAACAAGTTCTCATCTGTTTGCAGTCATTTTCTCTGAATTATTCGTGTTTTCATGTAGTTTCCTATATTCTGCCTTCTGGCCCAAGTATAAGCTTTGCCCACTTTATCAAACAACTTCCTACAAACTGTTATGAACTGAGGCAGCTCGGGAACATTGTCTCTCAACTGTTTTGTAGAGTGTAGTACTACATTTCATTGAAGTGTAAGGCTTTCCAAAGCTGCCGAACGTGTTTCTTTCTCTATTTCAATGGTATTCTGCCTTGTATAACACACATTTACCACTCTAGTCCCCTTTATGTAAACAATATAGGATTCATACAGTGTTTGATGTTATCTTAACTCGAATTAAGGATTTCCCTTATCTTAGCTAGCTTTTCTACACTAAGAACTGACTTGGAGATTCTCTTTCAGCTGTTCTAAACAAGTTCTCATCTGTTTACAGTTATTTTCAATGAATTATTCATGTTTTCATGTAGTTTCCTATATTCTGCCTTCTGTCCCAAGTATAAGCTTTGCCGACTTTATCAAACAACTTCCTACACACTGTTATGAACTGAGGCAGCTCGGGAACATTGTCTCTCAACTGTGTTATAGAGTGTAGTACTACATTTCAGTGAAGTGTAAGGCTTTCCAAAGCTCCCGAACGTGTTTCTTTCTCTATTTCAATGGTATTCTGCCTTGTATAACACACATTTACCACTCTAGTCTCCTTTAAGTAAAGAATATAGGATTCATACAGTGTTTCATGTGATCTTAACTGGAATTACGGATTTCCCTTATCTTAGCTACCTTTTCTACACTAAGAACTGACTTGGAGATTCTCTTTCATCTGTTCTAAACAAGTTCTCATGTGTTTGCAGTCATTTTCTCTGAATTATTCATGTTTTCATGTAGTTTCCTATATTCTGCCTTCTGGCCCAAGTATAAGCTTTGCCCACTTTATCAAACAACTTCCTACACACTGTTATGAACTGAGGCAGCTCGGGAACATTGTCTCTCAACTGTGTTATAGAGTGTAGTACTACATTTCAGTGAAGTGTAAGGCTTTCCAAAGCTGCCGAACGTGTTTCTTTCTCTATTTCAATGGTATTCTGCCTTGTATAACACACATTTACCACTCTAGTCTCCTTTTAAGTAATGAATATAGCATTCATACAGCGTTTGATGTTATCTTAACTCGAATTAAGGATTTCCCTTATCTTAGCTACCTTTTCTACACTAAGAACTGACTTGGAGATTCTCTTTCAGCTGTTCTAAACAAGTTCTCATCTGTTTACAGTTATTTTCAATGAATTATTCATGTTTTCATGTAGTTTCCTATATTCTGCCTTCTGGCCCAAGTATAAGCTTTGCCGACTTTATCAAACAACTTCCTACACACTGTTATGAACTGAGGCAGCTCGGGAACATTGTCTCTCAACTGTGTTATAGAGTGTAGTACTACATTTCAGTGAAGTGTAAGGCTTTCCAAAGCTCCCGAACGTGTTTCTTTCTCTATTTCAATGGTATTCTGCCTTGTATAACACACATTTACCAATCTAGTCTCCTTTGAGTAATGAACATAGGATTCATACAGTGTTTCATGTGATCTTAACTGGAATTACGGATTTCCCTTATCTTAGCTACCTTTTCTACACTAAGAACTGACTTGGAGATTTTCTTTCATCTGTTCTAAACAAGTTCTCATGTGTTTGCAGTCATTTTCTCTGAATTATTCATGTTTTCATGTAGTTTCCTATATTCTGCCTTCTGGTCCAAGTATAAGCTTTGTCCACTTTATCAAACAACTTCCTACACACTGTTATGAACTGAAGCAGCTCGGGAACATTGTCTCTCAACTGTGTTATAGAGTGTAGTACTACATTTCAGTGAAGTGTAAGGCTTTCCAAAGCTGCCGAACGTGTTTCTTTCTCTATTTCAATGGTATTCTGCCTTGTATAACACACATTTACCACTCTAGTCTCCTTTTAAGTAATGAATATAGCATTCATACAGTGTTTGATGTTATGTAAACGCGAATTAAGGATTTCCCTTATCTTAGCTACCTTTTCTACACTAAGAACTGACTTGGAGATTCTCTTTCAGCTGTTCTGAACAAGTTCTCATCTGTTTACAGTCATTTTCAATGAATTATTCATGTTTTCATGTAGTTTCCTATATTCTGCCTTCTGGCCCAAGTATAAGCTTTGCCCACTTTATCAAACAACTTCCTACACACTGTTATGAACTGAGGCACCTCGGGAACCTTGTCTCTCAACTGTGTGATAGAGTGTAGTACTACATTTCAGTGAAGTGTAAGGCTTTCCAAAGCTGCCGAACGTGTTTCTTTCTCTATTTCAATGGTATTCTGCCTTGTATAACACACATTTACCACTCTAGTCTCCTTTAAGTAAAGAATATAGGATTCATACAGTGTTTCATGTGATCTTAACTGGAATTACGGATTTCCCTTATCTTAGCTACCTTTTCTACACTAAGAACTGACTTGGAGATTCTCTTTCATCTGTTCTAAACAAGTTCTCATCTGTTGGCAGTCATTTTCTCTGAATTATTCATGTTTTCATGTAGTTTCCTATATTCTGCCTTCTGGCCCATGTATAAGCTTTGCCCACTTTATCAAACAACTTCCTACACACTGTTATGAACTGAGGCAGCTCGGGAACATTGTCTCTCAACTGTGTCATAGAGTGTAGTACTACATTTCAGTGAAGTGTAAGGCTTTCCAAAGCTGCCGAACGTGTTTCTTTCTCTATTTCAATGGTATTCTGCCTTGTATAACACACATTTACCACTCTAGTCTCCTTTAAGTAAAGAATATAGGATTCATACAGTGTTTCATGTGATCTTAACTGGAATTACGGATTTCGCTTATCTTAGTTACCTTTTCTACACTAAGAACTGACTTGGAGATTCTCTTTCATCTGTTCTAAACAAGTTCTCATGTGTTTGCAGTCATTTTCTCTGAATTATTCATGTTTTCATGTAGTTTCCTATATTCTGCCTTCTGGCCCAAGTATAAGCTTTGCCCACTTTATCAAACAACTTCCTACACACTGTTATGAACTGAGGCAGCTCGGGAACATTGTCTCTCAACTGTGTTATAGAGTGTAGTACTACATTTCAGTGAAGTGTAAGGCTTTCCAAAGCTGCCGAACGTGTTTCTTTCTCTATTTCAATGGTATTCTGCCTTGTATAACACACATTTACCACTCTAGTCTCCTTTAAGTAAAGAATATAGGATTCATACAGTGTTTCATGTGATCTTAACTGGAATTACGGATTTCCCTTATCTTAGCTACCTTTTCTACACTAAGAACTGACTTGGAGATTCTCTTTTATCTGTTCTAAACAAGTTCTCATCTGTTTGCAGTCATTTTCTCTGAATTATTCGTGTTTTCATGTAGTTTCCTATATTCTGCCTTCTGGCCCAAGTATAAGCTTTGCCCACTTTATCAAACAACTTCCTACAAACTGTTATGAACTGAGGCAGCTCGGGAACATTGTCTCTCAACTGTTTTGTAGAGTGTAGTACTACATTTCATTGAAGTGTAAGGCTTTCCAAAGCTGCCGAACGTGTTTCTTTCTCTATTTCAATGGTATTCTGCCTTGTATAACACACATTTACCACTCTAGTCCCCTTTATGTAAACAATATAGGATTCATACAGTGTTTGATGTTATCTTAACTCGAATTAAGGATTTCCCTTATCTTAGCTACCTTTTCTACACTAAGAACTGACTTGGAGATTCTCTTTCAGCTGTTCTAAACAAGTTCTCATCTGTTTACAGTTATTTTCAATGAATTATTCATGTTTTCATGTAGTTTCCTATATTCTGCCTTCTGTCCCAAGTATAAGCTTTGCCGACTTTATCAAACAACTTCCTACACACTGTTATGAACTGAGGCAGCTCGGGAACATTGTCTCTCAACTGTGTTATAGAGTGTAGTACTACATTTCAGTGAAGTGTAAGGCTTTCCAAAGCTCCCGAACGTGTTTCTTTCTCTATTTCAATGGTATTCTGCCTTGTATAACACACATTTACCACTCTAGTCTCCTTTAAGTAAAGAATATAGGATTCATACAGTGTTTCATGTGATCTTAACTGGAATTACGGATTTCCCTTATCTTAGCTACGTTTTCTACACTAAGAACTGACTTGGAGATTCTCTTTTATCTGTTCTAAACAAGTTCTCATCTGTTTGCAGTCATTTTCTCTGAATTATTCGTGTTTTCATGTAGTTTCCTATATTCTGCCTTCTGGCCCAAGTATAAGCTTTGCCCACTTTATCAAACAACTTCCTACAAACTGTTATGAACTGAGGCAGCTCGGGAACATTGTCTCTCAACTGTTTTGTAGAGTGTAGTACTACATTTCATTGAAGTGTAAGGCTTTCCAAAGCTGCCGAACGTGTTTCTTTCTCTATTTCAATGGTATTCTGCCTTGTATAACACACATTTACCACTCTAGTCTCCTTTATGTAAACAATATAGGATTCATACAGTGTTTGATGTTATCTTAACTCGAATTAAGGATTTCCCTTATCTTAGCTAGCTTTTCTACACTAAGAACTGACTTGGAGATTCTCTTTCAGCTGTTCTAAACAAGTTCTCATCTGTTTACAGTTATTTTCAATGAATTATTCATGTTTTCATGTAGTTTCCTATATTCTGCCTTCTGGCCCAAGTATAAGCTTTGCCGACTTTATCAAACAACTTCCTACACACTGTTATGAACTGAGGCAGCTCGGGAACATTGTCTCTCAACTGTGTTATAGAGTGTAGTACTACATTTCAGTGAAGTGTAAGGCTTTCCAAAGCTCCCGAACGTGTTTCTTTCTCTATTTCAATGGTATTCTGCCTTGTATAACACACATTTACCACTCTAGTCTCCTTTAAGTAAAGAATATAGGATTCATACAGTGTTTCATGTGATCTTAACTGGAATTACGGATTTCCCTTATCTTAGCTACCTTTTCTACACTAAGAACTGACTTGGAGATTCTCTTTCATCTGTTCTAAACAAGTTCTCATGTGTTTGCAGTCATTTTCTCTGAATTATTCATGTTTTCATGTAGTTTCCTATATTCTGCCTTCTGGCCCAAGTATAAGCTTTGCCCACTTTATCAAACAACTTCCTAAACACTGTTATGAACTGAGGCAGCTCGGGAACATTGTCTCTCAACTGTGTTATAGAGTGTAGTACTACATTTCAGTGAAGTGTAAGGCTTTCCAAAGCTGCCGAACGTGTTTCTTTCTCTATTTCAATGGTATTCTGCCTTGTATAACACACATTTACCACTCTAGTCTCCTTTTAAGTAATGAATATAGCATTCATACAGCGTTTGATGTTATCTTAACTCGAATTAAGGATTTCCCTTATCTTAGCTACCTTTTCTACACTAAGAACTGACTTGGAGATTCTCTTTCAGCTGTTCTAAACAAGTTCTCATCTGTTTACAGTTATTTTCAATGAATTATTCATGTTTTCATGTAGTTTCCTATATTCTGCCTTCTGGCCCAAGTATAAGCTTTGCCGACTTTATCAAACAACTTCCTACACACTGTTATGAACTGAGGCAGCTCGGGAACATTGTCTCTCAACTGTGTTATAGAGTGTAGTACTACATTTCAGTGAAGTGTAAGGCTTTCCAAAGCTCCCGAACGTGTTTCTTTCTCTATTTCAATGGTATTCTGCCTTGTATAACACACATTTACCAATCTAGTCTCCTTTGAGTAATGAACATAGGATTCATACAGTGTTTCATGTGATCTTAACTGGAATTACGGATTTCCCTTATCTTAGCTACCTTTTCTACACTAAGAACTGACTTGGAGATTTTCTTTCATCTGTTCTAAACAAGTTCTCATCTGTTTGCAGTCATTTTCTCTGAATTATTCATGTTTTCATGTAGTTTCCTATATTCTGCCTTCTGGTCCAAGTATAAGCTTTGTCCACTTTATCAAACAACTTCCTACACACTGTTATGAACTGAAGCAGCTCGGGAACATTGTCTCTCAACTGTGTTATAGAGTGTAGTACTACATTTCAGTGAAGTGTAAGGCTTTCCAAAGCTGCCGAACGTGTTTCTTTCTCTATTTCAATGGTATTCTGCCTTGTATAACACACATTTACCACTCTAGTCTCCTTTTAAGTAATGAATATAGCATTCATACAGTGTTTGATGTTATCTAAACGCGAATTAAGGATTTCCTTTATCTTAGCTACCTTTTCTACACTAAGAACTGACTTGGAGATTCTCTTTCAGCTGTTCTGAACAAGTTCTCATCTGTTTACAGTCATTTTCAATGAATTATTCATGTTTTCATGTAGTTTCCTATATTCTGCCTTCTGGCCCAAGTATAAGCTTTGCCCACTTTATCAAACAACTTCCTACACACTGTTATGAACTGAGGCACCTCGGGAACCTTGTCTCTCAACTGTGTGATAGAGTGTAGTACTACATTTCAGTGAAGTGTAAGGCTTTCCAAAGCTGCCGAACGTGTTTCTTTCTCTATTTCAATGGTATTCTGCCTTGTATAACACACATTTACCACTCTAGTCTCCTTTAAGTAAAGAATATAGGATTCATACAGTGTTTCATGTGATCTTAACTGGAATTACGGATTTCCCTTATCTTAGCTACCTTTTCTACACTAAGAACTGACTTGGAGATTCTCTTTCATCTGTTCTAAACAAGTTCTCATCTGTTGGCAGTCATTTTCTCTGAATTATTCATGTTTTCATGTAGTTTCCTATATTCTGCCTTCTGGCCCATGTATAAGCTTTGCCCACTTTATCAAACAACTTCCTACACACTGTTATGAACTGAGGCAGCTCGGGAACATTGTCTCTCAACTGTGTCATAGAGTGTAGTACTACATTTCAGTGAAGTGTAAGGCTTTCCAAAGCTGCCGAACGTGTTTCTTTCTCTATTTCAATGGTATTCTGCCTTGTATAACACACATTTACCACTCTAGTCTCCTTTAAGTAAAGAATATAGGATTCATACAGTGTTTCATGTGATCTTAACTGGAATTACGGATTTCGCTTATCTTAGTTACCTTTTCTACACTAAGAACTGACTTGGAGATTCTCTTTCATCTGTTCTAAACAAGTTCTCATGAGTTTGCAGTCATTTTCTCTGAATTATTCATGTTTTCATGTAGTTTCATATATTCTTCCTTCTGGCCCAAGTATAAGCTTTGCCCACTTTATCAAACAACTTCCTACACACTGTTATGAACTGAGGCAGCTCGGGAACATTGTCTCTCGACTGTGTTATAGAGTGTAGTACTACATTTCAGTGAAGTGTAAGGCTTTCCAAAGCTGCCGAACGTGTTTCTTTCTCTATTTCAATGGTATTCTGCCTTGTATAACACACATTTACCACTCTAATCTCCTTTTAAGTAATGAATATAGCATTCATACAGCGTTTGATGTTATCTTAACTCGAATTAAGGATTTCCCTTATCTTAGCTACCTTTTCTACACTAAGAACTGACTTGGAGATTCTCTTTCAGCTGTTCTAAACAAGTTCTCATCTGTTTACAGTTATTTTCAATGAATTATTCATGTTTTCATGTAGTTTCCTATATTCTGCCTTCTGGCCCAAGTATAAGCTTTGCCGACTTTATCAAACAACTTCCTACACACTGTTATGAACTGAGGCAGCTCGGGAACATTGTCTCTCAACTGTGTTATAGAGTGTAGTACTACATTTCAGTGAAGTGTAAGGCTTTCCAAAGCTCCCGAACGTGTTTCTTTCTCTATTTCAATGGTATTCTGCCTTGTATAACACACATTTACCAATCTAGTCTCCTTTGAGTAATGAACATAGGATTCATACAGTGTTTCATGTGATCTTAACTGGAATTACGGATTTCCCTTATCTTAGCTACCTTTTCTACACTAAGAACTGACTTGGAGATTTTCTTTCATCTGTTCTAAACAAGTTCTCATCTGTTTGCAGTCATTTTCTCTGAATTATTCATGTTTTCATGTAGTTTCCTATATTCTGCCTTCTGGTCCAAGTATAAGCTTTGTCCACTTTATCAAACAACTTCCTACACACTGTTATGAACTGAAGCAGCTCGGGAACATTGTCTCTCAACTGTGTTATAGAGTGTAGTACTACATTTCAGTGAAGTGTAAGGCTTTCCAAAGCTGCCGAACGTGTTTCTTTCTCTATTTCAATGGTATTCTGCCTTGTATAACACACATTTACCACTCTAGTCTCCTTTTAAGTAATGAATATAGCATTCATACAGTGTTTGATGTTATCTAAACGCGAATTAAGGATTTCCCTTATCTTAGCTACCTTTTCTACACTAAGAACTGACTTGGAGATTCTCTTTCAGCTGTTCTGAACAATTTCTCATCTGTTTACAGTCATTTTCAATGAATTATTCATGTTTTCATGTAGTTTCCTATATTCTGCCTTCTGGCCCAAGTATAAGCTTTGCCCACTTTATCAAACAACTTCCTACACACTGTTATGAACTGAGGCACCTCGGGAACCTTGTCTCTCAACTGTGTGATAGAGTGTAGTACTACATTTCAGTGAAGTGTAAGGCTTTCCAAAGCTGCCGAACGTGTTTCTTTCTCTATTTCAATGGTATTCTGCCTTGTATAACACACATTTACCACTCTAGTCTCCTTTAAGTAAAGAATATAGGATTCATACAGTGTTTCATGTGATCTTAACTGGAATTACGGATTTCCCTTATCTTAGCTACCTTTTCTACACTAAGAACTGACTTGGAGATTCTCTTTCATCTGTTCTAAACAAGTTCTCATCTGTTGGCAGTCATTTTCTCTGAATTATTCATGTTTTCATGTAGTTTCCTATATTCTGCCTTCTGGCCCATGTATAAGCTTTGCCCACTTTATCAAACAACTTCCTACACACTGTTATGAACTGAGGCAGCTCGGGAACATTGTCTCTCAACTGTGTCATAGAGTGTAGTACTACATTTCAGTGAAGTGTAAGGCTTTCCAAAGCTGCCGAACGTGTTTCTTTCTCTATTTCAATGGTATTCTGCCTTGTATAACACACATTTACCACTCTAGTCTCCTTTAAGTAAAGAATATAGGATTCATACAGTGTTTCATGTGATCTTAACTGGAATTACGGATTTCGCTTATCTTAGTTACCTTTTCTACACTAAGAACTGACTTGGAGATTCTCTTTCATCTGTTCTAAACAAGTTCTCATGTGTTTGCAGTCATTTTCTCTGAATTATTCATGTTTTCATGTAGTTTCCTATATTCTGCCTTCTGGCCCAAGTATAAGCTTTGCCCACTTTATCAAACAACTTCCTACAAACTGTTATGAACTGAGGCAGCTCGGGAACATTGTCTCTCAACTGTTTTGTAGAGTGTAGTACTACATTTCATTGAAGTGTAAGGCTTTCCAAAGCTGCCGAACGTGTTTCTTTCTCTATTTCAATGGTATTCTGCCTTGTATAACACACATTTACCACTCTAGTCTCCTTTATGTAAACAATATAGGATTCATACAGTGTTTGATGTTATCTTAACTCGAATTAAGGATTTCCCTTATCTTAGCTAGCTTTTCTACACTAAGAACTGACTTGGAGATTCTCTTTCAGCTGTTCTAAACAAGTTCTCATCTGTTTACAGTTATTTTCAATGAATTATTCATGTTTTCATGTAGTTTCCTATATTCTGCCTTCTGGCCCAAGTATAAGCTTTGCCGACTTTATCAAACAACTTCCTACACACTGTTATGAACTGAGGCAGCTCGGGAACATTGTCTCTCAACTGTGTTATAGAGTGTAGTACTACATTTCAGTGAAGTGTAAGGCTTTCCAAAGCTCCCGAACGTGTTTCTTTCTCTATTTCAATGGTATTCTGCCTTGTATAACACACATTTACCACTCTAGTCTCCTTTAAGTAAAGAATATAGGATTCATACAGTGTTTCATGTGATCTTAACTGGAATTACGGATTTCCCTTATCTTAGCTACCTTTTCTACACTAAGAACTGACTTGGAGATTCTCTTTCATCTGTTCTAAACAAGTTCTCATGTGTTTGCAGTCATTTTCTCTGAATTATTCATGTTTTCATGTAGTTTCCTATATTCTGCCTTCTGGCCCAAGTACAAGCTTTGCCCACTTTATCAAACAACTTCCTACACACTGTTATGAACTGAGGCAGCTCGGGAACATTGTCTCTCAACTGTGTTATAGAGTGTAGTACTACATTTCAGTGAAGTGTAAGGCTTTCCAAAGCTGCCGAACGTGTTTCTTTCTCTATTTCAATGGTATTCTGCCTTGTATAACACACATTTACCACTCTAGTCTCCTTTTAAGTAATGAATATAGCATTCATACAGCGTTTGATGTTATCTTAACTCGAATTAAGGATTTCCCTTATCTTAGCTACCTTTTCTACACTAAGAACTGACTTGGAGATTCTCTTTCAGCTGTTCTAAACAAGTTCTCATCTGTTTACAGTTATTTTCAATGAATTATTCATGTTTTCATGTAGTTTCCTATATTCTGCCTTCTGGCCCAAGTATAAGCTTTGCCGACTTTATCAAACAACTTCCTACACACTGTTATGAACTGAGGCAGCTCGGGAACATTGTCTCTCAACTGTGTTATAGAGTGTAGTACTACATTTCAGTGAAGTGTAAGGCTTTCCAAAGCTCCCGAACGTGTTTCTTTCTCTATTTCAATGGTATTCTGCCTTGTATAACACACATTTACCAATCTAGTCTCCTTTGAGTAATGAACATAGGATTCATACAGTGTTTCATGTGATCTTAACTGGAATTACGGATTTCCCTTATCTTAGCTACCTTTTCTACACTAAGAACTGACTTGGAGATTTTCTTTCATCTGTTCTAAACAAGTTCTCATCTGTTTGCAGTCATTTTCTCTGAATTATTCATGTTTTCATGTAGTTTCCTATATTCTGCCTTCTGGTCCAAGTATAAGCTTTGTCCACTTTATCAAACAACTTCCTACACACTGTTATGAACTGAAGCAGCTCGGGAACATTGTCTCTCAACTGTGTTATAGAGTGTAGTACTACATTTCAGTGAAGTGTAAGGCTTTCCAAAGCTGCCGAACGTGTTTCTTTCTCTATTTCAATGGTATTCTGCCTTGTATAACACACATTTACCACTCTAGTCTCCTTTTAAGTAATGAATATAGCATTCATACAGTGTTTGATGTTATCTAAACGCGAATTAAGGATTTCCCTTATCTTAGCTACCTTTTCTACACTAAGAACTGACTTGGAGATTCTCTTTCAGCTGTTCTGAACAAGTTCTCATCTGTTTACAGTCATTTTCAATGAATTATTCATGTTTTCATGTAGTTTCCTATATTCTGCCTTCTGGCCCAAGTATAAGCTTTGCCCACTTTATCAAACAACTTCCTACACACTGTTATGAACTGAGGCACCTCGGGAACCTTGTCTCTCAACTGTGTGATAGAGTGTAGTACTACATTTCAGTGAAGTGTAAGGCTTTCCAAAGCTGCCGAACGTGTTTCTTTCTCTATTTCAATGGTATTCTGCCTTGTATAACACACATTTACCACTCTAGTCTCCTTTAAGTAAAGAATATAGGATTCATACAGTGTTTCATGTGATCGTAACTGGAATTACGGATTTCCCTTATCTTAGCTACCTTTTCTACACTAAGAACTGACTTGGAGATTCTCTTTCATCTGTTCTAAACAAGTTCTCATCTGTTGGCAGTCATTTTCTCTGAATTATTCATGTTTTCATGTAGTTTCCTATATTCTGCCTTCTGGCCCATGTATAAGCTTTGCCCACTTTATCAAACAACTTCCTACACACTGTTATGAACTGAGGCAGCTCGGGAACATTGTCTCTCAACTGTGTCATAGAGTGTAGTACTACATTTCAGTGAAGTGTAAGGCTTTCCAAAGCTGCCGAACGTGTTTCTTTCTCTATTTCAATGGTATTCTGCCTTGTATAACACACATTTACCACTCTAGTCTCCTTTAAGTAAAGAATATAGGATTCATACAGTGTTTCATGTGATCTTAACTGGAATTACGGATTTCGCTTATCTTAGTTACCTTTTCTACACTAAGAACTGACTTGGAGATTCTCTTTCATCTGTTCTAAACAAGTTCTCATGTGTTTGCAGTCATTTTCTCTGAATTATTCATGTTTTCATGTAGTTTCCTATATTCTGCCTTCTGGCCCAAGTATAAGCTTTGCCCACTTTATCAAACAACTTCCTACACACTGTTATGAACTGAGGCAGCTCGGGAACATTGTCTCTCAACTGTGTTATAGAGTGTAGTACTACATTTCAGTGAAGTGTAAGGCTTTCCAAAGCTGCCGAACGTGTTTCTTTCTCTATTTCAATGGTATTCTGCCTTGTATAACACACATTTACCACTCTAGTCTCCTTTAAGTAAAGAATATAGGATTCATACAGTGTTTCATGTGATCTTAACTGGAATTACGGATTTCCCTTATCTTAGCTACCTTTTCTACACTAAGAACTGACTTGGAGATTCTCTTTTATCTGTTCTAAACAAGTTCTCATCTGTTTGCAGTCATTTTCTCTGAATTATTCGTGTTTTCATGTAGTTTCCTATATTCTGCCTTCTGGCCCAAGTATAAGCTTTGCCCACTTTATCAAACAACTTCCTACAAACTGTTATGAACTGAGGCAGCTCGGGAACATTGTCTCTCAACTGTTTTGTAGAGTGTAGTACTGCATTTCATTGAAGTGTAAGGCTTTCCAAAGCTGCCGAACGTGTTTCTTTCTCTATTTCAATGGTATTCTGCCTTGTATAACACACATTTACCACTCTAGTCTCCTTTATGTAAACAATATAGGATTCATACAGTGTTTGATGTTATCTTAACTCGAATTAAGGATTTCCCTTATCTTAGCTAGCTTTTCTACACTAAGAACTGACTTGGAGATTCTCTTTCAGCTGTTCTAAACAAGTTCTCATCTGTTTACAGTTATTTTCAATGAATTATTCATGTTTTCATGTAGTTTCCTATATTCTGCCTTCTGGCCCAAGTATAAGCTTTGCCGACTTTATCAAACAACTTCCTACACACTGTTATGAACTGAGGCAGCTCGGGAACATTGTCTCTCAACTGTGTTATAGAGTGTAGTACTACATTTCAGTGAAGTGTAAGGCTTTCCAAAGCTCCCGAACGTGTTTCTTTCTCTATTTCAATGGTATTCTGCCTTGTATAACACACATTTACCACTCTAGTCTCCTTTAAGTAAAGAATATAGGATTCATACAGTGTTTCATGTGATCTTAACTGGAATTACGGATTTCCCTTATCTTAGCTACCTTTTCTACACTAAGAACTGACTTGGAGATTCTCTTTCATCTGTTCTAAACAAGTTCTCATGTGTTTGCAGTCATTTTCTCTGAATTATTCATGTTTTCATGTAGTTTCCTATATTCTGCCTTCTGGCCCAAGTACAAGCTTTGCCCACTTTATCAAACAACTTCCTACACACTGTTATGAACTGAGGCAGCTCGGGAACATTGTCTCTCAACTGTGTTATAGAGTGTAGTACTACATTTCAGTGAAGTGTAAGGCTTTCCAAAGCTGCCGAACGTGTTTCTTTCTCTATTTCAATGGTATTCTGCCTTGTATAACACACATTTACCACTCTAGTCTCCTTTTAAGTAATGAATATAGCATTCATACAGCGTTTGATGTTATCTTAACTCGAATTAAGGATTTCCCTTATCTTAGCTACCTTTTCTACACTAAGAACTGACTTGGAGATTCTCTTTCAGCTGTTCTAAACAAGTTCTCATCTGTTTACAGTTATTTTCAATGAATTATTCATGTTTTCATGTAGTTTCCTATATTCTGCCTTCTGGCCCAAGTATAAGCTTTGCCGACTTTATCAAACAACTTCCTACACACTGTTATGAACTGAGGCAGCTCGGGAACATTGTCTCTCAACTGTGTTATAGAGTGTAGTACTACATTTCAGTGAAGTGTAAGGCTTTCCAAAGCTCCCGAACGTGTTTCTTTCTCTATTTCAATGGTATTCTGCCTTGTATAACACACATTTACCAATCTAGTCTCCTTTGAGTAATGAACATAGGATTCATACAGTGTTTCATGTGATCTTAACTGGAATTACGGATTTCCCTTATCTTAGCTACCTTTTCTACACTAAGAACTGACTTGGAGATTTTCTTTCATCTGTTCTAAACAAGTTCTCATCTGTTTGCAGTCATTTTCTCTGAATTATTCATGTTTTCATGTAGTTTCCTATATTCTGCCTTCTGGTCCAAGTATAAGCTTTGTCCACTTTATCAAACAACTTCCTACACACTGTTATGAACTGAAGCAGCTCGGGAACATTGTCTCTCAACTGTGTTATAGAGTGTAGTACTACATTTCAGTGAAGTGTAAGGCTTTCCAAAGCTGCCGAACGTGTTTCTTTCTCTATTTCAATGGTATTCTGCCTTGTATAACACACATTTACCACTCTAGTCTCCTTTTAAGTAATGAATATAGCATTCATACAGTGTTTGATGTTATCTAAACGCGAATTAAGGATTTCCCTTATCTTAGCTACCTTTTCTACACTAAGAACTGACTTGGAGATTCTCTTTCAGCTGTTCTGAACAAGTTCTCATCTGTTTACAGTCATTTTCAATGAATTATTCATGTTTTCATGTAGTTTCCTATATTCTGCCTTCTGGCCCAAGTATAAGCTTTGCCCACTTTATCAAACAACTTCCTACACACTGTTATGAACTGAGGCAGCTCGGGAACCTTGTCTCTCAACTGTGTGATAGAGTGTAGTACTACATTTCAGTGAAGTGTAAGGCTTTCCAAAGCTGCCGAACGTGTTTCTTTCTCTATTTCAATGGTATTCTGCCTTGTATAACACACATTTACCACTCTAGTCTCCTTTAAGTAAAGAATATAGGATTCATACAGTGTTTCATGTGATCTTAACTGGAATTACGGATTTCCCTTATCTTAGCTACCTTTTCTACACTAACAACTGACTTGGAGATTCTCTTTCATCTGTTCTAAACAAGTTCTCATGTGTTTGCAGTCATTTTCTCTGAATTATTCATGTTTTCATGTAGTTTCCTATATTCTGCCTTCTGGCCCAAGTATAAGCTTTGCCCACTTTATCAAACAACTTCCTACACACTGTTATGAACTGAGGCAGCTCGGGAACATTGTCTCTCAACTGTGTTATAGAGTGTAGTACTACATTTCAGTGAAGTGTAAGGCTTTCCAAAGCTGCCGAACGTGTTTCTTTCTCTATTTCAATGGTATTCTGCCTTGTATAACACACATTTACCACTCTAGTCTCCTTTAAGTAAAGAATATAGGATTCATACAGTGTTTCATGTGATCTTAACTGGAATTACGGATTTCCCTTATCTTAGCTACCTTTTCTACACTAAGAACTGACTTGGAGATTCTCTTTCATCTGTTCTAAACAAGTTCTCATCTGTTGGCAGTCATTTTCTCTGAATTATTCATGTTTTCATGTAGTTTCCTATATTCTGCCTTCTGGCCCATGTATAAGCTTTGCCCACTTTATCAAACAACTTCCTACACACTGTTATGAACTGAGGCAGCTCGGGAACATTGTCTCTCAACTGTGTCATAGAGTGTAGTACTACATTTCAGTGAAGTGTAAGGCTTTCCAAAGCTGCCAAACGTCTTTCTTTCTCTATTTCAATGGTATTCTGCCTTGTATAACACACATTTACCACTCTAGTCTCCTTTTAAGTAATGAATATAGCATTCATATAGCGTTTGATGTTATCTTAACTCGAATTAAGGATTTCCCTTATCTTAGCTACCTTTTCTACACTAAGAACTGACTTGGAGATTCTCTTTCAGCTGTTCTAAACAAGTTCTCATCTGTTTACAGTTATTTTCAATGAATTATTCATGTTTTCATGTAGTTTCCTATATTCTGCCTTCTGGCCCAAGTATAAGCTTTGCCCACTTTATCAAACAACTTCCTACACACTGTTATGAACTGAGGCAGCTCGGGAACATTGTCTCTCAACTGTGTTATAGAGTGTAGTACTACATTTCAGTGAAGTGTAAGGCTTTCCAAAGCTCCCGAACGTGTTTCTTTCTCTATTTCAATGGTATTCTGCCTTGTATAACACACATTTACCAATCTAGTCTCCTTTGAGTAATGAACATAGGATTCATACAGTGTTTCATGTGATCTTAACTGGAATTACGGATTTCCCTTATCTTAGCTACCTTTTCTACACTAAGAACTGACTTGGAGATTTTCTTTCATCTGTTCTAAACAAGTTCTCATCTGTTTGCAGTCATTTTCTCTGAATTATTCATGTTTTCATGTAGTTTCCTATATTCTGCCTTCTGGTCCAAGTATAAGCTTTGTCCACTTTATCAAACAACTTCCTACACACTGTTATGAACTGAAGCAGCTCGGGAACATTGTCTCTCAACTGTGTTATAGAGTTTAGTACTACATTTCAGTGAAGTGTAAGGCTTTCCAAAGCTGCCGAACGTGTTTCTTTCTCTATTTCAATGGTATTCTGCCTTGTATAACACACATTTACCACTCTAGTCTCCTTTAAGTAAAGAATATAGGATTCATACAGTGTTTCATGTGATCTTAACTGGAATTACGGATTTCGCTTATCTTAGTTACCTTTTCTACACTAAGAACTGACTTGGAGATTCTCTTTCATCTGTTCTAAACAAGTTCTCATGTGTTTGCAGTCATTTTCTCTGAATTATTCATGTTTTCATGTAGTTTCCTATATTCTGCCTTCTGGCCCAAGTATAAGCTTTGCCCACTTTATCAAACAACTTCCTACACACTGTTATGAACTGAGGCAGCTCGGGAACATTGTCTCTCAACTGTGTTATAGAGTGTAGTACTACATTTCAGTGAAGTGTAAGGCTTTCCAAAGCTGCCGAACGTGTTTCTTTCTCTATTTCAATGGTATTCTGCCTTGTATAACACACATTTACCACTCTAGTCTCCTTTAAGTAAAGAATATAGGATTCATACAGTGTTTCATGTGATCTTAACTGGAATTACGGATTTCCCTTATCTTAGCTACATTTTCTACACTAAGAACTCACTTGGAGATTCTCTTTTATCTGTTCTAAACAAGTTCTCATCTGTTTGCAGTCATTTTCTCTGAATTATTCGTGTTTTCATGTAGTTTCCTATATTCTGCCTTCTGGCCCAAGTATAAGCTTTGCCCACTTTATCAAACAACTTCCTACAAACTGTTATGAACTGAGGCAGCTCGGGAACATTGTCTCTCAACTGTTTTGTAGAGTGTAGTACTACATTTCATTGAAGTGTAAGGCTTTCCAAAGCTGCCGAACGTGTTTCTTTCTCTATTTCAATGGTATTCTGCCTTGTATAACACACATTTACCACTCTAGTCTCCTTTATGTAAACAATATAGGATTCATACAGTGTTTGATGTTATCTTAACTCGAATTAAGGATTTCCCTTATCTTAGCTAGCTTTTCTACACTAAGAACTGACTTGGAGATTCTCTTTCAGCTGTTCTAAACAAGTTCTCATCTGTTTACAGTTATTTTCAATGAATTATTCATGTTTTCATGTAGTTTCCTATATTCTGCCTTCTGGCCCAAGTATAAGCTTTGCCGACTTTATCAAACAACTTCCTACACACTGTTATGAACTGAGGCAGCTCGGGAACATTGTCTCTCAACTGTGTTATAGAGTGTAGTACTACATTTCAGTGAAGTGTAAGGCTTTCCAAAGCTCCCGAACGTGTTTCTTTCTCTATTTCAATGGTATTCTGCCTTGTATAACACACATTTACCACTCTAGTCTCCTTTAAGTAAAGAATATAGGATTCATACAGTGTTTCATGTGATCTTAACTGGAATTACGGATTTCCCTTATCTTAGCTACCTTTTCTACACTAAGAACTGACTTGGAGATTCTCTTTCATCTGTTCTAAACAAGTTCTCATGTGTTTGCAGTCATTTTCTCTGAATTATTCATGTTTTCATGTAGTTTCCTATATTCTGCCTTCTGGCCCAAGTACAAGCTTTGCCCACTTTATCAAACAACTTCCTACACACTGTTATGAACTGAGGCAGCTCGGGAACATTGTCTCTCAACTGTGTTATAGAGTGTAGTACTACATTTCAGTGAAGTGTAAGGCTTTCCAAAGCTGCCGAACGTGTTTCTTTCTCTATTTCAATGGTATTCTGCCTTGTATAACACACATTTACCACTCTAGTCTCCTTTTAAGTAATGAATATAGCATTCATACAGCGTTTGATGTTATCTTAACTCGAATTAAGGATTTCCCTTATCTTAGCTACCTTTTCTACACTAAGAACTGACTTGGAGATTCTCTTTCAGCTGTTCTAAACAAGTTCTCATCTGTTTACAGTTATTTTCAATGAATTATTCATGTTTTCATGTAGTTTCCTATATTCTGCCTTCTGGCCCAAGTATAAGCTTTGCCGACTTTATCAAACAACTTCCTACACACTGTTATGAACTGAGGCAGCTCGGGAACATTGTCTCTCAACTGTGTTATAGAGTGTAGTACTACATTTCAGTGAAGTGTAAGGCTTTCCAAAGCTCCCGAACGTGTTTCTTTCTCTATTTCAATGGTATTCTGCCTTGTATAACACACATTTACCAATCTAGTCTCCTTTGAGTAATGAACATAGGATTCATACAGTGTTTCATGTGATCTTAACTGGAATTACGGATTTCCCTTATCTTAGCTACCTTTTCTACACTAAGAACTGACTTGGAGATTTTCTTTCATCTGTTCTAAACAAGTTCTCATCTGTTTGCAGTCATTTTCTCTGAATTATTCATGTTTTCATGTAGTTTCCTATATTCTGCCTTCTGGTCCAAGTATAAGCTTTGTCCACTTTATCAAACAACTTCCTACACACTGTTATGAACTGAAGCAGCTCGGGAACATTGTCTCTCAACTGTGTTATAGAGTGTAGTACTACATTTCAGTGAAGTGTAAGGCTTTCCAAAGCTGCCGAACGTGTTTCTTTCTCTATTTCAATGGTATTCTGCCTTGTATAACACACATTTACCACTCTAGTCTCCTTTAAGTAAAGAATATAGGATTCATACAGTGTTTCATGTGATCTTAACTGGAATTACGGATTTCCCTTATCTTAGCTACCTTTTCTACACTAAGAACTGACTTGGAGATTCTCTTTTATCTGTTCTAAACAAGTTCTCATCTGTTTGCAGTCATTTTCTCTGAATTATTCATGTTTTCATGTAGTTTCCTATATTCTGCCTTCTGGCCCAAGTATAAGCTTTGCCCACTTTATCAAACAACTTCCTACACACTGTTATGAACTGAGGCAGCTCGGGAACATTGTCTCTCAACTGTGTTATAGAGTGTAGTACTACATTTCAGTGAAGTGTAAGGCTTTCCAAAGCTCCCGAACGTGTTTCTTTCTCTATTTCAATGGTATTCTGCCTTGTATAACACACATTTACCACTCTAGTCTCCTTTAAGTAAAGAATATAGGATTCATACAGTGTTTCATGTGATCTTAACTGGAATTACGGATTTCCCTTATCTTAGCTACCTTTTCTACACTAAGAACTGACTTGGAGATTCTCTTTCATCTGTTCTAAACAAGTTCTCATCTGTTGGCAGTCATTTTCTCTGAATTATTCATGTTTTCATGTAGTTTCCTATATTCTGCCTTCTGGCCCATGTATAAGCTTTGCCCACTTTATCAAACAACTTCCTACACACTGTTATGAACTGAGGCAGCTCGGGAACATTGTCTCTCAACTGTGTCATAGAGTGTAGTACTACATTTCAGTGAAGTGTAAGGCTTTCCAAAGCTGCCAAACGTCTTTCTTTCTCTATTTCAATGGTATTCTGCCTTGTATAACACACATTTACCACTCTAGTCTCCTTTAAGTAAAGAATATAGGATTCATACAGTGTTTCATGTGATCTTAACTGGAATTACGGATTTCGCTTATCTTAGTTACCTTTTCTACACTAAGAACTGACTTGGAGATTCTCTTTCATCTGTTCTAAACAAGTTCTCATGTGTTTGCAGTCATTTTCTCTGAATTATTCATGTTTTCATGTAGTTTCCTATATTCTGCCTTCTGGCCCAAGTATAAGCTTTGCCCACTTTATCAAACAACTTCCTACACACTGTTATGAACTGAGGCAGCTCGGGAACATTGTCTCTCAACTGTGTTATAGAGTGTAGTACTACATTTCAGTGAAGTGTAAGGCTTTCCAAAGCTGCCGAACGTGTTTCTTTCTCTATTTCAATGGTATTCTGCCTTGTATAACACACATTTACCACTCTAGTCTCCTTTTAAGTAATGAATATAGCATTCATACAGCGTTTGATGTTATCTTAACTCGAATTAAGGATTTCCCTTATCTTAGCTACCTTTTCTACACTAAGAACTGACTTGGAGATTCTCTTTCAGCTGTTCTAAACAAGTTCTCATCTGTTTACAGTTATTTTCAATGAATTATTCATGTTTTCATGTAGTTTCCTATATTCTGCCTTCTGGCCCAAGTATAAGCTTTGCCGACTTTATCAAACAACTTCCTACACACTGTTATGAACTGAGGCAGCTCGGGAACATTGTCTCTCAACTGTGTTATAGAGTGTAGTACTACATTTCAGTGAAGTGTAAGGCTTTCCAAAGCTCCCGAACGTGTTTCTTTCTCTATTTCAATGGTATTCTGCCTTGTATAACACACATTTACCAATCTAGTCTCCTTTGAGTAATGAACTTAGGATTCATACAGTGTTTCATGTGATCTTAACTGGAATTACGGATTTCCCTTATCTTAGCTACCTTTTCTACACTAAGAACTGACTTGGAGATTTTCTTTCATGTGTTCTAAACAAGTTCTCATGTGTTTGCAGTCATTTTCTCTGAATTATTCATGTTTTCATGTAGTTTCCTATATTCTGCCTTCTGGCCCAAGTATAAGCTTTGCCCACTTTATCAAACAACTTCCTACACACTGTTATGAACTGAAGCAGCTCGGGAACATTGTCTCTCAACTGTGTTATAGAGTGTAGTACTACATTTCAGTGAAGTGTAAGGCTTTCCAAAGCTGCCGAACGTGTTTCTTTCTCTATTTCAATGGTATTCTGCCTTGTATAACACACATTTACCACTCTAGTCTCCTTTTAAGTAATGAATATAGCATTCATACAGTGTTTGATGTTATCTAAACGCGAATTAAGGATTTCCCTTATCTTAGCTACCTTTTCTACACTAAGAACTGACTTGGAGATTCTCTTTCAGCTGTTCTGAACAAGTTCTCATCTGTTTACAGTCATTTTCAATGAATTATTCATGTTTTCATGTAGTTTCCTATATTCTGCCTTCTGGCCCAAGTATAAGCTTTGCCCACTTTATCAAACAACTTCCTACACACTGTTATGAACTGAGGCACCTCGGGAACCTTGTCTCTCAACTGTTTGATAGAGTGTAGTACTACATTTCAGTGAAGTGTAAGGCTTTCCAAAGCTGCCGAACGTGTTTCTTTCTCTATTTCAATGGTATTCTGCCTTGTATAACACACATTTACCACTCTAGTCTCCTTTAAGTAAAGAATATAGGATTCATACAGTGTTTCATGTGATCTTAACTGGAATTACGGATTTCCCTTATCTTAGCTACCTTTTCTACACTAAGAACTGACTTGGAGATTCTCTTTCATCTGTTCTAAACAAGTTCTCATCTGTTGGCAGTCATTTTCTCTGAATTATTCATGTTTTCATGTAGTTTCCTATATTCTGCCTTCTGGCCCATGTATAAGCTTTGCCCACTTTATCAAACAACTTCCTACACACTGTTATGAACTGAGGCAGCTCGGGAACATTGTCTCTCAACTGTGTCATAGAGTGTAGTACTACATTTCAGTGAAGTGTAAGGCTTTCCAAAGCTGCCGAACGTGTTTCTTTCTCTATTTCAATGGTATTCTGCCTTGTATAACACACATTTACCACTCTAGTCTCCTTTAAGTAAAGAATATAGGATTCATACAGTGTTTCATGTGATCTTAACTGGAATTACGGATTTCCCTTATCTTAGCTAGCTTTTCTACACTAAGAACTGACTTGGAGATTCTCTTTCAGCTGTTCTAAACAAGTTCTCATCTGTTTACAGTTATTTTCAATGAATTATTCATGTTTTCATGTAGTTTCCTATATTCTGCCTTCTGGCCCAAGTATAAGCTTTGCCGACTTTATCAAACAACTTCCTACACACTGTTATGAACTGAGGCAGCTCGGGAACATTGTCTCTCAACTGTGTTATAGAGTGTAGTACTACATTTCAGTGAAGTGTAAGGCTTTCCAAAGCTGCCGAACGAGTTTCTTTCTCTATTTCAATGGTATTCTGCCTTGTATAACACACATTTACCACTCTAGTCTCCTTTTAAGTAATGAATATAGCATTCATACAGCGTTTGATGTTATCTTAACTCGAATTAAGGATTTCCCTTATCTTAGCTACCTTTTCTACACTAAGAACTGACTTGGAGATTCTCTTTCAGCTGTTCTAAACAAGTTCTCATCTGTTTACAGTTATTTTCAATGAATTATTCATGTTTTCATGTAGTTTCCTATATTCTGCCTTCTGGCCCAAGTATAAGCTTTGCCGACTTTATCAAACAACTTCCTACACACTGTTATGAACTGAGGCAGCTCGGGAACATTGTCTCTCAACTGTGTTATAGAGTGTAGTACTACATTTCAGTGAAGTGTAAGGCTTTCCAAAGCTCCCGAACGTGTTTCTTTCTCTATTTCAATGGTATTCTGCCTTGTATAACACACATTTACCAATCTAGTCTCCTTTGAGTAATGAACATAGGATTCTTACAGTGTTTCATGTGATCTTAACTGGAATTACGGATTTCCCTTATCTTAGCTACCTTTTCTACACTAAGAACTGACTTGTAGATTTTCTTTCATCTGTTCTAAACAAGTTCTCATCTGTTTGCAGTCATTTTCTCTGAATTATTCATGTTTTCATGTAGTTTCCTATATTCTGCCTTCTGGTCCAAGTATAAGCTTTGTCCACTTTATCAAACAACTTCCTACACACTGTTATGAACTGAAGCAGCTCGGGAACATTGTCTCTCAACTGTGTTATAGAGTGTAGTACTACATTTCAGTGAAGTGTAAGGCTTTCCAAAGCTGCCGAACGTGTTTCTTTCTCTATTTCAATGGTATTCTGCCTTGTATAACACACATTTACCACTCTAGTCTCCTTTTAAGTAATGAATATAGCATTCATACAGTGTTTGATGTTATCTAAACGCGAATTAAGGATTTCCCTTATCTTAGCTACCTTTTCTACACTAAGAACTGACTTGGAGATTCTCTTTCAGCTGTTCTGAACAAGTTCTCATCTGTTTACAGTCATTTTCAATGAATTATTCATGTTTTCATGTAGTTTCCTATATTCTGCCTTCTGGCCCAAGTATAAGCTTTGCCCATTTTATCAAACAACTTCCTACACACTGTTATGAACTGAGGCAGCTCGGGAACCTTGTCTCTCAACTGTGTGATAGAGTGTAGTACTACATTTCAGTGAAGTGTAAGGCTTTCCAAAGCTGCCGAACGTGTTTCTTTCTCTATTTCAATGGTATTCTGCCTTGTATAACACACATTTACCACTCTAGTCTCCTTTAAGTAAAGAATATAGGATTCATACAGTGTTTCATGTGATCTTAACTGGAATTACGGATTTCCCTTATCTTCCTACCTTTTCTACACTAAGAACTGACTTGGAGATTCTCTTTTATCTGTTCTAAACAAGTTCTCATCTGTTTGCAGTCATTTTCTCTGAATTATTCATGTTTTCATGTAGTTTCCTATATTCTGCCTTCTGGCCCAAGTATAAGCTTTGCCCACTTTATCAAACAACTTCCTACAAACTGTTATGAACTGAGGCAGCTCGGGAACATTGTCTCTCAACTGTTTTGTAGAGTGTAGTACTACATTTCATTGAAGTGTAAGGCTTTCCAAAGCTGCCGAACGTGTTTCTTTCTCTATTTCAATGGTATTCTGCCTTGTATAACACACATTTACCACTCTAGTCTCCTTTATGTAAACAATATAGGATTCATACAGTGTTTGATGTTATCTTAACTCGAATTAAGGATTTCCCTTATCTTAGCTACCTTTTCTACACTAAGAACTGACTTGGAGATTCTCTTTCAGCTGTTCTAAACAAGTTCTCATCTGTTTACAGTTATTTTCAATGAATTATTCATGTTTTCATGTAGTTTCCTATATTCTGCCTTCTGGCCCAAGTATAAGCTTTGCCGACTTTATCAAACAACTTCCTACACACTGTTATGAACTGAGGCAGCTCGGGAACATTGTCTCTCAACTGTGTTATAGAGTGTAGTACTACATTTCAGTGAAGTGTAAGGCTTTCCAAAGCTCCCGAACGTGTTTCTTTCTCTATTTCAATGGTATTCTGCCTTGTATAACACACATTTACCACTCTAGTCTCCTTTAAGTAAAGAATATAGGATTCATACAGTGTTTCATGTGATCTTAACTGGAATTACGGATTTCCCTTATCTTAGCTACCTTTTCTACACTAAGAACTGACTTGGAGATTCTCTTTCATCTGTTCTAAACAAGTTCTCATCTGTTGGCAGTCATTTTCTCTGAATTATTCATGTTTTCATGTAGTTTCCTATATTCTGCCTTCTGGCCCAAGTATAAGCTTTGCCCACTTTATCAAACAACTTCCTACACACTGTTATGAACTGAGGCAGCTCGGGAACATTGTCTCTCAACTGTGTCATAGAGTGTAGTACTACATTTCAGTGAAGTGTAAGGCTTTCCAAAGCTGCCAAACGTCTTTCTTTCTCTATTTCAATGGTATTCTGCCTTGTATAACACACATTTACCACTCTAGTCTCCTTTAAGTAAAGAATATAGGATTCATACAGTGTTTCATGTGATCTTAACTGGAATTACGGATTTCGCTTATCTTAGTTACCTTTTCTACACTAAGAACTGACTTGGAGATTCTCTTTCATCTGTTCTAAACAAGTTCTCATGTGTTTGCAGTCATTTTCTCTGAATTATTCATGTTTTCATGTAGTTTCCTATATTCTGCCTTCTGGCCCAAGTATAAGCTTTGCCCACTTTATCAAACAACTTCCTACACACTGTTATGAACTGAGGCAGCTCGGGAACATTGTCTCTCAACTGTGTTATAGAGTGTAGTACTACATTTCAGTGAAGTGTAAGGCTTTCCAAAGCTGCCGAACGTGTTTCTTTCTCTATTTCAATGGTATTCTGCCTTGTATAACACACATTTACCACTCTAGTCTCCTTTTAAGTAATGAATATAGCATTCATACAGCGTTTGATGTTATCTTAACTCGAATTAAGGATTTCCCTTATCTTAGCTACCTTTTCTACACTAAGAACTGACTTGGAGATTCTCTTTCAGCTGTTCTAAACAAGTTCTCATCTGTTTACAGTTTTTTTCAATGAATTATTCATGTTTTCATGTAGTTTCCTATATTCTGCCTTCTGGCCCAAGTATAAGCTTTGCCGACTTTATCAAACAACTTCCTACACACTGTTATGAACTGAGGCAGCTCGGGAACATTGTCTCTCAACTGTGTTATAGAGTGTAGTACTACATTTCAGTGAAGTGTAAGTCTTTCCAAAGCTCCCGAACGTGTTTCTTTCTCTATTTCAATGGTATTCTGCCTTGTATAACACACATTTACCAATCTAGTCTCCTTTGAGTAATGAACTTAGGATTCATACAGTGTTTCATGTGATCTTAACTGGAATTATGGATTTCCCTTATCTTAGCTACCTTTTCTACACTAAGAACTGACTTGGAGATTTTCTTTCATGTGTTCTAAACAAGTTCTCATGTGTTTGCAGTCATTTTCTCTGAATTATTCATGTTTTCATGTAGTTTCCTATATTCTGCCTTCTGGCCCAAGTATAAGCTTTGCCCACTTTATCAAACAACTTCCTACACACTGTTATGAACTGAAGCAGCTCGGGAACATTGTCTCTCAACTGTGTTATAGAGTGTAGTACTACATTTCAGTGAAGTGTAAGGCTTTCCAAAGCTGCCGAACGTGTTTCTTTCTCTATTTCAATGGTATTCTGCCTTGTATAACACACATTTACCACTCTAGTCTCCTTTTAAGTAATGAATATAGCATTCATACAGTGTTTGATGTTATCTAAACGCGAATTAAGGATTTCCCTTATCTTAGCTACCTTTTCTACACTAAGAACTGACTTGGAGATTCTCTTTCAGCTGTTCTGAACAAGTTCTCATCTGTTTACAGTCATTTTCAATGAATTATTCATGTTTTCATGTAGTTTCCTATATTCTGCCTTCTGGCCCAAGTATAAGCTTTGCCCACTTTATCAAACAACTTCCTACACACTGTTATGAACTGAGGCACCTCGGGAACCTTGTCTCTCAACTGTTTGATAGAGTGTAGTACTACATTTCAGTGAAGTGTAAGGCTTTCCAAAGCTGCCGAACGTGTTTCTTTCTCTATTTCAATGGTATTCTGCCTTGTATAACACACATTTACCACTCTAGTCTCCTTTAAGTAAAGAATATAGGATTCATACAGTGTTTCATGTGATCTTAACTGGAATTACGGATTTCCCTTATCTTAGCTACCTTTTCTACACTAAGAACTGACTTGGAGATTCTCTTTCATCTGTTCTAAACAAGTTCTCATCTGTTGGCAGTCATTTTCTCTGAATTATTCATGTTTTCATGTAGTTTCCTATATTCTGCCTTCTGGCCCATGTATAAGCTTTGCCCACTTTATCAAACAACTTCCTACACACTGTTATGAACTGAGGCAGCTCGGGAACATTGTCTCTCAACTGTGTCATAGAGTGTAGTACTACATTTCAGTGAAGTGTAAGGCTTTCCAAAGCTGCCGAACGTGTTTCTTTCTCTATTTCAATGGTATTCTGCCTTGTATAACACACATTTACCACTCTAGTCTCCTTTAAGTAAAGAATATAGGATTCATACAGTGTTTCATGTGATCTTAACTGGAATTACGGATTTCGCTTATCTTAGTTACCTTTTCTACACTAAGAACTGACTTGGAGATTCTCTTTCATCTGTTCTAAACAAGTTCTCATGTGTTTGCAGTCATTTTCTCTGAATTATTCATGTTTTCATGTAGTTTCCTATATTCTGCCTTCTGGCCCAAGTATAAGCTTTGCCCACTTTATCAAACAACTTCCTACACACTGTTATGAACTGAGGCAGCTCGGGAACATTGTCTCTCAACTGTGTTATAGAGTGTAGTACTACATTTCAGTGAAGTGTAAGGCTTTCCAAAGCTGCCGAACGTGTTTCTTTCTCTATTTCAATGGTATTCTGCCTTGTATAACACACATTTACCACTCTAGTCTCCTTTAAGTAAAGAATATAGGATTCATACAGTGTTTCATGTGATCTTAACTGGAATTACGGATTTCCCTTATCTTAGCCAGCTTTTCTACACTAAGAACTGACTTGGAGATTCTCTTTCAGCTGTTCTAAACAAGTTCTCATCTGTTTACAGTTATTTTCAATGAATTATTCATGTTTTCATGTAGTTTCCTATATTCTGCCTTCTGGCCCAAGTATAAGCTTTGCCGACTTTATCAAACAACTTCCTACACACTGTTATGAACTGAGGCAGCTCGGGAACATTGTCTCTCAACTGTGTTATAGAGTGTAGTACTACATTTCAGTGAAGTGTAAGGCTTTCCAAAGCTCCCGAACGTGTTTCTTTCTCTATTTCAATGGTATTCTGCCTTGTATAACACACATTTACCACTCTAGTCTCCTTTAAGTAAAGAATATAGGATTCATACAGTGTTTCATGTGATCTTAACTGGAATTACGGATTTCCCTTATCTTAGCTACATTTTCTACACTAAGAACTGACTTGGAGATTCTCTTTCATCTGTTCTAAACAAGTTCTCATGTGTTTGCAGTCATTTTCTCTGAATTATTCATGTTTTCATGTAGTTTCCTATATTCTGCCTTCTGGCCCAAGTATAAGCTTTGCCCACTTTATCAAACAACTTCCTACACACTGTTATGAACTGAGGCAGCTCGGGAACATTGTCTCTCAACTGTGTTATAGAGTGTAGTACTACATTTCAGTGAAGTGTAAGGCTTTCCAAAGCTGCCGAACGAGTTTCTTTCTCTATTTCAATGGTATTCTGCCTTGTATAACACACATTTACCACTCTAGTCTCCTTTTAAGTAATGAATATAGCATTCATACAGCGTTTGATGTTATCTTAACTCGAATTAAGGATTTCCCTTATCTTAGCTACCTTTTCTACACTAAGAACTGACTTGGAGATTCTCTTTCAGCTGTTCTAAACAAGTTCTCATCTGTTTACAGTTATTTTCAATGAATTATTCATGTTTTCATGTAGTTTCCTATATTCTGCCTTCTGGCCCAAGTATAAGCTTTGCCGACTTTATCAAACAACTTCCTACACACTGTTATGAACTGAGGCAGCTCGGGAACATTGTCTCTCAACTGTGTTATAGAGTGTAGTACTACATTTCAGTGAAGTGTAAGGCTTTCCAAAGCTCCCGAACGTGTTTCTTTCTCTATTTCAATGGTATTCTGCCTTGTATAACACACATTTACCAATCTAGTCTCCTTTGAGTAATGAACTTAGGATTCATACAGTGTTTCATGTGATCTTAACTGGAATTACGGATTTCCCTTATCTTAGCTACCTTTTCTACACTAAGAACTGACTTGGAGATTTTCTTTCATCTGTTCTAAACAAGTTCTCATCTGTTTGCAGTCATTTTCTCTGAATTATTCATGTTTTCATGTAGTTTCCTATATTCTGCCTTCTGTTCCAAGTATAAGCTTTGTCCACTTTATCAAACAACTTCCTACACACTGTTATGAACTGAAGCAGCTCGGGAACATTGTCTCTCAACTGTGTTATAGAGTGTAGTACTACATTTCAGTGAAGTGTAAGGCTTTCCAAAGCTGCCGAACGTGTTTCTTTCTCTATTTCAATGGTATTCTGCCTTGTATAACACACATTTACCACTCTAGTCTCCTTTTAAGTAATGAATATAGCATTCATACAGTGTTTGATGTTATCTAAACGCGAATTAAGGATTTCCCTTATCTTAGCTACCTTTTCTACACTAAGAACTGACTTGGAGATTCTCTTTCAGCTGTTCTGAACAAGTTCTCATCTGTTTACAGTCATTTTCAATGAATTATTCATGTTTTCATGTAGTTTCCTATATTCTGCCTTCTGGCCCAAGTATAAGCTTTGCCCACTTTATCAAACAACTTCCTACACACTGTTATGAACTGAGGCAGCTCGGGAACCTTGTCTCTCAACTGTGTGATAGAGTGTAGTACTACATTTCAGTGAAGTGTAAGGCTTTCCAAAGCTGCCGAACGTGTTTCTTTCTCTATTTCAATGGTATTCTGCCTTGTATAACACACATTTACCACTCTAGTCTCCTTTAAGTAAAGAATATAGGATTCATACAGTGTTTCATGTGATCTTAACTGGAATTACGGATTTCCCTTATCTTAGCTACCTTTTCTACACTAAGAACTGACTTGGAGATTCTCTTTCATCTGTTCTAAACAAGTTCTCATCTGTTGGCAGTCATTTTCTCTGAATTATTCATGTTTTCATGTAGTTTCCTATATTCTGCCTTCTGGCCCATGTATAAGCTTTGCCCACTTTATCAAACAACTTCCTACACACTGTTATGAACTGAGGCAGCTCGGGAACATTGTCTCTCAACTGTGTCATAGAGTGTAGTACTACATTTCAGTGAAGTGTAAGGCTTTCCAAAGCTGCCGAACGTGTTTCTTTCTCTATTTCAATGGTATTCTGCCTTGTATAACACACATTTACCACTCTAGTCTCCTTTAAGTAAAGAATATAGGATTCATACAGTGTTTCATGTGATCTTAACTGGAATTACGGATTTCGCTTATCTTAGTTACCTTTTCTACACTAAGAACTGACTTGGAGATTCTCTTTCATCTGTTCTAAACAAGTTCTCATGTGTTTGCAGTCATTTTCTCTGAATTATTCATGTTTTCATGTAGTTTCCTATATTCTGCCTTCTGGCCCAAGTATAAGCTTTGCCCACTTTATCAAACAACTTCCTACACACTGTTATGAACTGAGGCAGCTCGGGAACATTGTCTCTCAACTGTGTTATAGAGTGTAGTACTACATTTCAGTGAAGTGTAAGGCTTTCCAAAGCTGCCGAACGTGTTTCTTTCTCTATTTCAATGGTATTCTGCCTTGTATAACACACATTTACCACTCTAGTCTCCTTTAAGTAAAGAATATAGGATTCATACAGTGTTTCATGTGATCTTAACTGGAATTACGGATTTCCCTTATCTTAGCTAGCTTTTCTACACTAAGAACTGACTTGGAGATTCTCTTTCAGCTGTTCTAAACAAGTTCTCATCTGTTTACAGTTATTTTCAATGAATTATTCATGTTTTCATGTAGTTTCCTATATTCTGCCTTCTGGCCCAAGTATAAGCTTTGCCGACTTTATCAAACAACTTCCTACACACTGTTATGAACTGAGGCAGCTCGGGAACATTGTCTCTCAACTGTGTTATAGAGTGTAGTACTACATTTCAGTGAAGTGTAAGGCTTTCCAAAGCTCCCGAACGTGTTTCTTTCTCTATTTCAATGGTATTCTGCCTTGTATAACACACATTTACCACTCTAGTCTCCTTTAAGTAAAGAATATAGGATTCATACAGTGTTTCATGTGATCTTAACTGGAATTACGGATTTCCCTTATCTTAGCTACCTTTTCTACACTAAGAACTGACTTGGAGATTCTCTTTCATCTGTTCTAAACAAGTTCTCATCTGTTGGCAGTCATTTTCTCTGAATTATTCATGTTTTCATGTAGTTTCCTATATTCTGCCTTCTGGCCCATGTATAAGCTTTGCCCACTTTATCAAACAACTTCCTACACACTGTTATGAACTGAGGCAGCTCGGGAACATTGTCTCTCAACTGTGTCATAGAGTGTAGTACTACATTTCAGTGAAGTGTAAGGCTTTCCAAAGCTGCCAAACGTCTTTCTTTCTCTATTTCAATGGTATTCTGCCTTGTATAACACACATTTACCACTCTAGTCTCCTTTAAGTAAAGAATATAGGATTCATACAGTGTTTCATGTGATCTTAACTGGAATTACGGATTTCGCTTATCTTAGTTACCTTTTCTACACTAAGAACTGACTTGGAGATTCTCTTTCATCTGTTCTAAACAAGTTCTCATGTGTTTGCAGTCATTTTCTCTGAATTATTCATGTTTTCATGTAGTTTCCTATATTCTGCCTTCTGGCCCAAGTATAAGCTTTGCCCACTTTATCAAACAACTTCCTACACACTGTTATGAACTGAGGCAGCTCGGGAACATTGTCTCTCAACTGTGTTATAGAGTGTAGTACTACATTTCAGTGAAGTGTAAGGCTTTCCAAAGCTGCCGAACGTGTTTCTTTCTCTATTTCAATGGTATTCTGCCTTGTATAACACACATTTACCACTCTAGTCTCCTTTTAAGTAATGAATATAGCATTCATACAGCGTTTGATGTTATCTTAACTCGAATTAAGGATTTCCCTTATCTTAGCTACCTTTTCTACACTAAGAACTGACTTGGAGATTCTCTTTCAGCTGTTCTAAACAAGTTCTCATCTGTTTACAGTTATTTTCAATGAATTATTCATGTTTTCATGTAGTTTCCTATATTCTGCCTTCTGGCCCAAGTATAAGCTTTGCCGACTTTATCAAACAACTTCCTACACACTGTTATGAACTGAGGCAGCTCGGGAACATTGTCTCTCAACTGTGTTATAGAGTGTAGTACTACATTTCAGTGAAGTGTAAGTCTTTCCAAAGCTCCCGAACGTGTTTCTTTCTCTATTTCAATGGTATTCTGCCTTGTATAACACACATTTACCAATCTAGTCTCCTTTGAGTAATGAACTTAGGATTCATACAGTGTTTCATGTGATCTTAACTGGAATTATGGATTTCCCTTATCTTAGCTACCTTTTCTACACTAAGAACTGACTTGGAGATTTTCTTTCATGTGTTCTAAACAAGTTCTCATGTGTTTGCAGTCATTTTCTCTGAATTATTCATGTTTTCATGTAGTTTCCTATATTCTGCCTTCTGGCCCAAGTATAAGCTTTGCCCACTTTATCAAACAACTTCCTACACACTGTTATGAACTGAAGCAGCTCGGGAACATTGTCTCTCAACTGTGTTATAGAGTGTAGTACTACATTTCAGTGAAGTGTAAGGCTTTCCAAAGCTGCCGAACGTGTTTCTTTCTCTATTTCAATGGTATTCTGCCTTGTATAACACACATTTACCACTCTAGTCTCCTTTTAAGTAATGAATATAGCATTCATACAGTGTTTGATGTTATCTAAACGCGAATTAAGGATTTCCCTTATCTTAGCTACCTTTTCTACACTAAGAACTGACTTGGAGATTCTCTTTCAGCTGTTCTGAACAAGTTCTCATCTGTTTACAGTCATTTTCAATGAATTATTCATGTTTTCATGTAGTTTCCTATATTCTGCCTTCTGGCCCAAGTATAAGCTTTGCCCACTTTATCAAACAACTTCCTACACACTGTTATGAACTGAGGCACCTCGGGAACCTTGTCTCTCAACTGTTTGATAGAGTGTAGTACTACATTTCAGTGAAGTGTAAGGCTTTCCAAAGCTGCCGAACGTGTTTCTTTCTCTATTTCAATGGTATTCTGCCTTGTATAACACACATTTACCACTCTAGTCTCCTTTAAGTAAAGAATATAGGATTCATACAGTGTTTCATGTGATCTTAACTGGAATTACGGATTTCCCTTATCTTAGCTACCTTTTCTACACTAAGAACTGACTTGGAGATTCTCTTTCATCTGTTCTAAACAAGTTCTCATCTGTTGGCAGTCATTTTCTCTGAATTATTCATGTTTTCATGTAGTTTCCTATATTCTGCCTTCTGGCCCATGTATAAGCTTTGCCCACTTTATCAAACAACTTCCTACACACTGTTATGAACTGAGGCAGCTCGGGAACATTGTCTCTCAACTGTGTCATAGAGTGTAGTACTACATTTCAGTGAAGTGTAAGGCTTTCCAAAGCTGCCGAACGTGTTTCTTTCTCTATTTCAATGGTATTCTGCCTTGTATAACACACATTTACCACTCTAGTCTCCTTTAAGTAAAGAATATAGGATTCATACAGTGTTTGATGTTATCTAAACGCGAATTAAGGATTTCCCTTATCTTAGCTACCTTTTCTACACTAAGAACTGACTTGGAGATTCTCTTTCAGCTGTTCTGAACAAGTTCTCATCTGTTTACAGTCATTTTCAATGAATTATTCATGTTTTCATGTAGTTTCCTATATTCTGCCTTCTGGCCCAAGTATAAGCTTTGCCCACTTTATCAAACAACTTCCTACACACTGTTATGAACTGAGGCACCTCGGGAACCTTGTCTCTCAACTGTTTGATAGAGTGTAGTACTACATTTCAGTGAAGTGTAAGGCTTTCCAAAGCTGCCGAACGTGTTTCTTTCTCTATTTCAATGGTATTCTGCCTTGTATAACACACATTTACCACTCTAGTCTCCTTTAAGTAAAGAATATAGGATTCATACAGTGTTTCATGTGATCTTAACTGGAATTACGGATTTCCCTTATCTTAGCTACCTTTTCTACACTAAGAACTGACTTGGAGATTCTCTTTCATCTGTTCTAAACAAGTTCTCATCTGTTGGCAGTCATTTTCTCTGAATTATTCATGTTTTCATGTAGTTTCCTATATTCTGCCTTCTGGCCCATGTATAAGCTTTGCCCACTTTATCAAACAACTTCCTACACACTGTTATGAACTGAGGCAGCTCGGGAACATTGTCTCTCAACTGTGTCATAGAGTGTAGTACTACATTTCAGTGAAGTGTAAGGCTTTCCAAAGCTGCCGAACGTGTTTCTTTCTCTATTTCAATGGTATTCTGCCTTGTATAACACACATTTACCACTCTAGTCTCCTTTAAGTAAAGAATATAGGATTCATACAGTGTTTCATGTGATCTTAACTGGAATTACGGATTTCGCTTATCTTAGTTACCTTTTCTACACTAAGAACTGACTTGGAGATTCTCTTTCATCTGTTCTAAACAAGTTCTCATGTGTTTGCAGTCATTTTCTCTGAATTATTCATGTTTTCATGTAGTTTCCTATATTCTGCCTTCTGGCCCAAGTATAAGCTTTGCCCACTTTATCAAACAACTTCCTACACACTGTTATGAACTGAGGCAGCTCGGGAACATTGTCTCTCAACTGTGTTATAGAGTGTAGTACTACATTTCAGTGAAGTGTAAGGCTTTCCAAAGCTGCCGAACGTGTTTCTTTCTCTATTTCAATGGTATTCTGCCTTGTATAACACACATTTACCACTCTAGTCTCCTTTAAGTAAAGAATATAGGATTCATACAGTGTTTCATGTGATCTTAACTGGAATTACGGATTTCCCTTATCTTAGCCAGCTTTTCTACACTAAGAACTGACTTGGAGATTCTCTTTCAGCTGTTCTAAACAAGTTCTCATCTGTTTACAGTTATTTTCAATGAATTATTCATGTTTTCATGTAGTTTCCTATATTCTGCCTTCTGGCCCAAGTATAAGCTTTGCCGACTTTATCAAACAACTTCCTACACACTGTTATGAACTGAGGCAGCTCGGGAACATTGTCTCTCAACTGTGTTATAGAGTGTAGTACTACATTTCAGTGAAGTGTAAGGCTTTCCAAAGCTCCCGAACGTGTTTCTTTCTCTATTTCAATGGTATTCTGCCTTGTATAACACACATTTACCACTCTAGTCTCCTTTAAGTAAAGAATATAGGATTCATACAGTGTTTCATGTGATCTTAACTGGAATTACGGATTTCCCTTATCTTAGCTACATTTTCTACACTAAGAACTGACTTGGAGATTCTCTTTCATCTGTTCTAAACAAGTTCTCATGTGTTTGCAGTCATTTTCTCTGAATTATTCATGTTTTCATGTAGTTTCCTATATTCTGCCTTCTGGCCCAAGTATAAGCTTTGCCCACTTTATCAAACAACTTCCTACACACTGTTATGAACTGAGGCAGCTCGGGAACATTGTCTCTCAACTGTGTTATAGAGTGTAGTACTACATTTCAGTGAAGTGTAAGGCTTTCCAAAGCTGCCGAACGAGTTTCTTTCTCTATTTCAATGGTATTCTGCCTTGTATAACACACATTTACCACTCTAGTCTCCTTTTAAGTAATGAATATAGCATTCATACAGCGTTTGATGTTATCTTAACTCGAATTAAGGATTTCCCTTATCTTAGCTACCTTTTCTACACTAAGAACTGACTTGGAGATTCTCTTTCAGCTGTTCTAAACAAGTTCTCATCTGTTTACAGTTATTTTCAATGAATTATTCATGTTTTCATGTAGTTTCCTATATTCTGCCTTCTGGCCCAAGTATAAGCTTTGCCGACTTTATCAAACAACTTCCTACACACTGTTATGAACTGAGGCAGCTCGGGAACATTGTCTCTCAACTGTGTTATAGAGTGTAGTACTACATTTCAGTGAAGTGTAAGGCTTTCCAAAGCTCCCGAACGTGTTTCTTTCTCTATTTCAATGGTATTCTGCCTTGTATAACACACATTTACCAATCTAGTCTCCTTTGAGTAATGAACTTAGGATTCATACAGTGTTTCATGTGATCTTAACTGGAATTACGGATTTCCCTTATCTTAGCTACCTTTTCTACACTAAGAACTGACTTGGAGATTTTCTTTCATCTGTTCTAAACAAGTTCTCATCTGTTTGCAGTCATTTTCTCTGAATTATTCATGTTTTCATGTAGTTTCCTATATTCTGCCTTCTGTTCCAAGTATAAGCTTTGTCCACTTTATCAAACAACTTCCTACACACTGTTATGAACTGAAGCAGCTCGGGAACATTGTCTCTCAACTGTGTTATAGAGTGTAGTACTACATTTCAGTGAAGTGTAAGGCTTTCCAAAGCTGCCGAACGTGTTTCTTTCTCTATTTCAATGGTATTCTGCCTTGTATAACACACATTTACCACTCTAGTCTCCTTTTAAGTAATGAATATAGCATTCATACAGTGTTTGATGTTATCTAAACGCGAATTAAGGATTTCCCTTATCTTAGCTACCTTTTCTACACTAAGAACTGACTTGGAGATTCTCTTTCAGCTGTTCTGAACAAGTTCTCATCTGTTTACAGTCATTTTCAATGAATTATTCATGTTTTCATGTAGTTTCCTATATTCTGCCTTCTGGCCCAAGTATAAGCTTTGCCCACTTTATCAAACAACTTCCTACACACTGTTATGAACTGAGGCAGCTCGGGAACCTTGTCTCTCAACTGTGTGATAGAGTGTAGTACTACATTTCAGTGAAGTGTAAGGCTTTCCAAAGCTGCCGAACGTGTTTCTTTCTCTATTTCAATGGTATTCTGCCTTGTATAACACACATTTACCACTCTAGTCTCCTTTAAGTAAAGAATATAGGATTCATACAGTGTTTCATGTGATCTTAACTGGAATTACGGATTTCCCTTATCTTAGCTACCTTTTCTACACTAAGAACTGACTTGGAGATTCTCTTTCATCTGTTCTAAACAAGTTCTCATCTGTTGGCAGTCATTTTCTCTGAATTATTCATGTTTTCATGTAGTTTCCTATATTCTGCCTTCTGGCCCATGTATAAGCTTTGCCCACTTTATCAAACAACTTCCTACACACTGTTATGAACTGAGGCAGCTCGGGAACATTGTCTCTCAACTGTGTCATAGAGTGTAGTACTACATTTCAGTGAAGTGTAAGGCTTTCCAAAGCTGCCGAACGTGTTTCTTTCTCTATTTCAATGGTATTCTGCCTTGTATAACACACATTTACCACTCTAGTCTCCTTTAAGTAAAGAATATAGGATTCATACAGTGTTTCATGTGATCTTAACTGGAATTACGGATTTCGCTTATCTTAGTTACCTTTTCTACACTAAGAACTGACTTGGAGATTCTCTTTCATCTGTTCTAAACAAGTTCTCATGTGTTTGCAGTCATTTTCTCTGAATTATTCATGTTTTCATGTAGTTTCCTATATTCTGCCTTCTGGCCCAAGTATAAGCTTTGCCCACTTTATCAAACAACTTCCTACACACTGTTATGAACTGAGGCAGCTCGGGAACATTGTCTCTCAACTGTGTTATAGAGTGTAGTACTACATTTCAGTGAAGTGTAAGGCTTTCCAAAGCTGCCGAACGTGTTTCTTTCTCTATTTCAATGGTATTCTGCCTTGTATAACACACATTTACCACTCTAGTCTCCTTTAAGTAAAGAATATAGGATTCATACAGTGTTTCATGTGATCTTAACTGGAATTACGGATTTCCCTTATCTTAGCTAGCTTTTCTACACTAAGAACTGACTTGGAGATTCTCTTTCAGCTGTTCTAAACAAGTTCTCATCTGTTTACAGTTATTTTCAATGAATTATTCATGTTTTCATGTAGTTTCCTATATTCTGCCTTCTGGCCCAAGTATAAGCTTTGCCGACTTTATCAAACAACTTCCTACACACTGTTATGAACTGAGGCAGCTCGGGAACATTGTCTCTCAACTGTGTTATAGAGTGTAGTACTACATTTCAGTGAAGTGTAAGGCTTTCCAAAGCTCCCGAACGTGTTTCTTTCTCTATTTCAATGGTATTCTGCCTTGTATAACACACATTTACCACTCTAGTCTCCTTTAAGTAAAGAATATAGGATTCATACAGTGTTTCATGTGATCTTAACTGGAATTACGGATTTCCCTTATCTTAGCTACCTTTTCTACACTAAGAACTGACTTGGAGATTCTCTTTCATCTGTTCTAAACAAGTTCTCATGTGTTTGCAGTCATTTTCTCTGAATTATTCATGTTTTCATGTAGTTTCCTATATTCTGCCTTCTGGCCCAAGTATAAGCTTTGCCCACTTTATCAAACAACTTCCTACACACTGTTATGAACTGAGGCAGCTCGGGAACATTGTCTCTCAACTGTGTTATAGAGTGTAGTACTACATTTCAGTGAAGTGTAAGGCTTTCCAAAGCTGCCGAACGTGTTTCTTTCTCTATTTCAATGGTATTCTGCCTTGTATAACACACATTTACCACTCTAGTCTCCTTTAAGTAAAGAATATAGGATTCATACAGTGTTTCATGTGATCTTAACTGGAATTACGGATTTCCCTTATCTTAGCTACCTTTTCTACACTAAGAACTGACTTGGAGATTCTCTTTTATCTGTTCTAAACAAGTTCTCATCTGTTTGCAGTCATTTTCTCTGAATTATTCATGTTTTCATGTAGTTTCCTATATTCTGCCTTCTGGCCCAAGTATAAGCTTTGCCCACTTTATCAAACAACTTCCTACAAACTGTTATGAACTGAGGCAGCTCGGGAACATTGTCTCTCAACTGTTTTGTAGAGTGTAGTACTACATTTCATTGAAGTGTAAGGCTTTCCAAAGCTGCCGAACGTGTTTCTTTCTCTATTTCAATGGTATTCTGCCTTGTATAACACACATTTACCACTCTAGTCTCCTTTATGTAAACAATATAGGATTCATACAGTGTTTGATGTTATCTTAACTCGAATTAAGGATTTCCCTTATCTTAGCTACCTTTTCTACACTAAGAACTGACTTGGAGATTCTCTTTCAGCTGTTCTAAACAAGTTCTCATCTGTTTACAGTTATTTTCAATGAATTATTCATGTTTTCATGTAGTTTCCTATATTCTGCCTTCTGGCCCAAGTATAAGCTTTGCCGACTTTATCAAACAACTTCCTACACACTGTTATGAACTGAGGCAGCTCGGGAACATTGTCTCTCAACTGTGTTATAGAGTGTAGTACTACATTTCAGTGAAGTGTAAGGCTTTCCAAAGCTCCCGAACGTGTTTCTTTCTCTATTTCAATGGTATTCTGCCTTGTATAACACACATTTACCACTCTAGTCTCCTTTAAGTAAAGAATATAGGATTCATACAGTGTTTCATGTGATCTTAACTGGAATTACGGATTTCCCTTATCTTAGCTACCTTTTCTACACTAAGAACTGACTTGGAGATTCTCTTTCATCTGTTCTAAACAAGTTCTCATCTGTTGGCAGTCATTTTCTCTGAATTATTCATGTTTTCATGTAGTTTCCTATATTCTGCCTTCTGGCCCATGTATAAGCTTTGCCCACTTTATCAAACAACTTCCTACACACTGTTATGAACTGAGGCAGCTCGGGAACATTGTCTCTCAACTGTGTCATAGAGTGTAGTACTACATTTCAGTGAAGTGTAAGGCTTTCCAAAGCTGCCAAACGTCTTTCTTTCTCTATTTCAATGGTATTCTGCCTTGTATAACACACATTTACCACTCTAGTCTCCTTTAAGTAAAGAATATAGGATTCATACAGTGTTTCATGTGATCTTAACTGGAATTACGGATTTCGCATATCTTAGTTACCTTTTCTACACTAAGAACTGACTTGGAGATTCTCTTTCATCTGTTCTAAACAAGTTCTCATGTGTTTGCAGTCATTTTCTCTGAATTATTCATGTTTTCATGTAGTTTCCTATATTCTGCCTTCTGGCCCAAGTATAAGCTTTGCCCACTTTATCAAACAACTTCCTACACACTGTTATGAACTGAGGCAGCTCGGGAACATTGTCTCTCAACTGTGTTATAGAGTGTAGTACTACATTTCAGTGAAGTGTAAGGCTTTCCAAAGCTGCCGAACGTGTTTCTTTCTCTATTTCAATGGTATTCTGCCTTGTATAACACACATTTACCACTCTAGTCTCCTTTTAAGTAATGAATATAGCATTCATACAGCGTTTGATGTTATCTTAACTCGAATTAAGGATTTCCCTTATCTTAGCTACCTTTTCTACACTAAGAACTGACTTGGAGATTCTCTTTCAGCTGTTCTAAACAAGTTCTCATCTGTTTACAGTTATTTTCAATGAATTATTCATGTTTTCATGTAGTTTCCTATATTCTGCCTTCTGGCCCAAGTATAAGCTTTGCCGACTTTATCAAACAACTTCCTACACACTGTTATGAACTGAGGCAGCTCGGGAACATTGTCTCTCAACTGTGTTATAGAGTGTAGTACTACATTTCAGTGAAGTATAAGGCTTTCCAAAGCTCCCGAACGTGTTTCTTTCTCTATTTCAATGGTATTCTGCCTTGTATAACACACATTTACCAATCTAGTCTCCTTTGAGTAATGAACTTAGGATTCATACAGTGTTTCATGTGATCTTAACTGGAATTACGGATTTCCCTTATCTTAGCTACCTTTTCTACACTAAGAACTGACTTGGAGATTTTCTTTCATGTGTTCTAAACAAGTTCTCATGTGTTTGCAGTCATTTTCTCTGAATTATTCATGTTTTCATGTAGTTTCCTATATTCTGCCTTCTGGCCCAAGTATAAGCTTTGCCCACTTTATCAAACAACTTCCTACACACTGTTATGAACTGAAGCAGCTCGGGAACATTGTCTCTCAACTGTGTTATAGAGTGTAGTACTACATTTCAGTGAAGTGTAAGGCTTTCCAAAGCTGCCGAACGTGTTTCTTTCTCTATTTCAATGGTATTCTGCCTTGTATAACACACATTTACCACTCTAGTCTCCTTTTAAGTAATGAATATAGCATTCATACAGTGTTTGATGTTATCTAAACGCGAATTAAGGATTTCCCTTATCTTAGCTACCTTTTCTACACTAAGAACTGACTTGGAGATTCTCTTTCAGCTGTTCTGAACAAGTTCTCATCTGTTTACAGTCATTTTCAATGAATTATTCATGTTTTCATGTAGTTTCCTATATTCTGCCTTCTGGCCCAAGTATAAGCTTTGCCCACTTTATCAAACAACTTCCTACACACTGTTATGAACTGAGGCACCTCGGGAACCTTGTCTCTCAACTGTTTGATAGAGTGTAGTACTACATTTCAGTGAAGTGTAAGGCTTTCCAAAGTTGCCGAACGTGTTTCTTTCTCTATTTCAATGGTATTCTGCCTTGTATAATACACATTTACCACTCTAGTCTCCTTTAAGTAAAGAATATAGGATTCATACAGTGTTTCATGTGATCTTAACTGGAATTACGGATTTCCCTTATCTTAGCTACCTTTTCTACACTAAGAACTGACTTGGAGATTCTCTTTCATCTGTTCTAAACAAGTTCTCATCTGTTGGCAGTCATTTTCTCTGAATTATTCATGTTTTCATGTAGTTTCCTATATTCTGCCTTCTGGCCCATGTATAAGCTTTGCCCACTTTATCAAACAACTTCCTACACACTGTTATGAACTGAGGCAGCTCGGGAACATTGTCTCTCAACTGTGTCATAGAGTGTAGTACTACATTTCAGTGAAGTGTAAGGCTTTCCAAAGCTGCCGAACGTGTTTCTTTCTCTATTTCAATGGTATTCTGCCTTGTATAACACACATTTACCACTCTAGTCTCCTTTAAGTAAAGAATATAGGATTCATACAGTGTTTCATGTGATCTTAACTGGAATTACGGATTTCGCTTATCTTAGTTACCTTTTCTACACTAAGAACTGACTTGGAGATTCTCTTTCATCTGTTCTAAACAAGTTCTCATGTGTTTGCAGTCATTTTCTCTGAATTATTCATGTTTTCATGTAGTTTCCTATATTCTGCCTTCTGGCCCAAGTATAAGCTTTGCCCACTTTATCAAACAACTTCCTACACACTGTTATGAACTGAGGCAGCTCGGGAACATTGTCTCTCAACTGTGTTATAGAGTGTAGTACTACATTTCAGTGAAGTGTAAGGCTTTCCAAAGCTGCCGAACGTGTTTCTTTCTCTATTTCAATGGTATTCTGCCTTGTATAACACACATTTACCACTCTAGTCTCCTTTTAAGTAATGAATATAGCATTCATACAGTGTTTGATGTTATCTAAACGCGAATTAAGGATTTCCCTTATCTTAGCTACCTTTTCTACACTAAGAACTGACTTGGAGATTCTCTTTCAGCTGTTCTGAACAAGTTCTCATCTGTTTACAGTCATTTTCAATGAATTATTCATGTTTTCATGTAGTTTCCTATATTCTGCCTTCTGGCCCAAGTATAAGCTTTGCCCACTTTATCAAACAACTTCCTACACACTGTTATGAACTGAGGCACCTCGGGAACCTTGTCTCTCAACTGTTTGATAGAGTGTAGTACTACATTTCAGTGAAGTGTAAGGCTTTCCAAAGCTGCCGAACGTGTTTCTTTCTCTATTTCAATGGTATTCTGCCTTGTATAACACACATTTACCACTCTAGTCTCCTTTAAGTAAAGAATATAGGATTCATACAGTGTTTCATGTGATCTTAACTGGAATTACGGATTTCCCTTATCTTAGCTACCTTTTCTACACTAAGAACTGACTTGGAGATTCTCTTTCATCTGTTCTAAACAAGTTCTCATCTGTTGGCAGTCATTTTCTCTGAATTATTCATGTTTTCATGTAGTTTCCTATATTCTGCCTTCTGGCCCATGTATAAGCTTTGCCCACTTTATCAAACAACTTCCTACACACTGTTATGAACTGAGGCAGCTCGGGAACATTGTCTCTCAACTGTGTCATAGAGTGTAGTACTACATTTCAGTGAAGTGTAAGGCTTTCCAAAGCTGCCGAACGTGTTTCTTTCTCTATTTCAATGGTATTCTGCCTTGTATAACACACATTTACCACTCTAGTCTCCTTTAAGTAAAGAATATAGGATTCATACAGTGTTTCATGTGATCTTAACTGGAATTACGGATTTCGCTTATCTTAGTTACCTTTTCTACACTAAGAACTGACTTGGAGATTCTCTTTCATCTGTTCTAAACAAGTTCTCATGTGTTTGCAGTCATTTTCTCTGAATTATTCATGTTTTCATGTAGTTTCCTATATTCTGCCTTCTGGCCCAAGTATAAGCTTTGCCCACTTTATCAAACAACTTCCTACACACTGTTATGAACTGAGGCAGCTCGGGAACATTGTCTCTCAACTGTGTTATAGAGTGTAGTACTACATTTCAGTGAAGTGTAAGGCTTTCCAAAGCTGCCGAACGTGTTTCTTTCTCTATTTCAATGGTATTCTGCCTTGTATAACACACATTTACCACTCTAGTCTCCTTTAAGTAAAGAATATAGGATTCATACAGTGTTTCATGTGATCTTAACTGGAATTACGGATTTCCCTTATCTTAGCTAGCTTTTCTACACTAAGAACTGACTTGGAGATTCTCTTTCAGCTGTTCTAAACAAGTTCTCATCTGTTTACAGTTATTTTCAATGAATTATTCATGTTTTCATGTAGTTTCCTATATTCTGCCTTCTGGCCCAAGTATAAGCTTTGCCGACTTTATCAAACAACTTCCTACACACTGTTATGAACTGAGGCAGCTCGGGAACATTGTCTCTCAACTGTGTTATAGAGTGTAGTACTACATTTCAGTGAAGTGTAAGGCTTTCCAAAGCTCCCGAACGTGTTTCTTTCTCTATTTCAATGGTATTCTGCCTTGTATAACACACATTTACCACTCTAGTCTCCTTTAAGTAAAGAATATAGGATTCATACAGTGTTTCATGTGATCTTAACTGGAATTACGGATTTCCCTTATCTTAGCTACCTTTTCTACACTAAGAACTGACTTGGAGATTCTCTTTCATCTGTTCTAAACAAGTTCTCATGTGTTTGCAGTCATTTTCTCTGAATTATTCATGTTTTCATGTAGTTTCCTATATTCTGCCTTCTGGCCCAAGTATAAGCTTTGCCCACTTTATCAAACAACTTCCTACACACTGTTATGAACTGAGGCAGCTCGGGAACATTGTCTCTCAACTGTGTTATAGAGTGTAGTACTACATTTCAGTGAAGTGTAAGGCTTTCCAAAGCTGCCGAACGAGTTTCTTTCTCTATTTCAATGGTATTCTGCCTTGTATAACACACATTTACCACTCTAGTCTCCTTTTAAGTAATGAATATAGCATTCATACAGCGTTTGATGTTATCTTAACTCGAATTAAGGATTTCCCTTATCTTAGCTACCTTTTCTACACTAAGAACTGACTTGGAGATTCTCTTTCAGCTGTTGTAAACAAGTTCTCATCTGTTTACAGTTATTTTCAATGAATTATTCATGTTTTCATGTAGTTTCCTATATTCTGCCTTCTGGCCCAAGTATAAGCTTTGCCGACTTTATCAAACAACTTCCTACACACTGTTATGAACTGAGGCAGCTCGGGAACATTGTCTCTCAACTGTGTTATAGAGTGTAGTACTACATTTCAGTGAAGTGTAAGGCTTTCCAAAGCTCCCGAACGTGTTTCTTTCTCTATTTCAATGGTATTCTGCCTTGTATAACACACATTTACCAATCTAGTCTCCTTTGAGTAATGAACATAGGATTCTTACAGTGTTTCATGTGATCTTAACTGGAATTACGGATTTCCCTTATCTTAGCTACCTTTTCTACACTAAGAACTGACTTGGAGATTTTCTTTCATCTGTTCTAAACAAGTTCTCATCTGTTTGCAGTCATTTTCTCTGAATTATTCATGTTTTCATGTAGTTTCCTATATTCTGCCTTCTGGCCCAAGTATAAGCTTTGCCCACTTTATCAAACAACTTCCTACACACTGTTATGAACTGAAGCAGCTCGGGAACATTGTCTCTCAACTGTGTTATAGAGTGTAGTACTACATTTCAGTGAAGTGTAAGGCTTTCCAAAGCTGCCGAACGTGTTTCTTTCTCTATTTCAATGGTATTCTGCCTTGTATAACACACATTTACCACTCTAGTCTCCTTTTAAGTAATGAATATAGCATTCATACAGTGTTTGATGTTATCTAAACGCGAATTAAGGATTTCCCTTATCTTAGCTACCTTTTCTACACTAAGAACTGACTTGGAGATTCTCTTTCAGCTGTTCTGTACAAGTTCTCATCTGTTTACAGTCATTTTCAATGAATTATTCATGTTTTCATGTAGTTTCCTATATTCTGCCTTCTGGCCCAAGTATAAGCTTTGCCCACTTTATCAAACAACTTCCTACACACTGTTATGAACTGAGGCACCTCGGGAACCTTGTCTCTCAACTGTTTGATAGAGTGTAGTACTACATTTCAGTGAAGTGTAAGGCTTTCCAAAGCTGCCGAACGTGTTTCTTTCTCTATTTCAATGGTATTCTGCCTTGTATAACACACATTTACCACTCTAGTCTCCTTTAAGTAAAGAATATAGGATTCATACAGTGTTTCATGTGATCTTAACTGGAATTACGGATTTCCCTTATCTTAGCTACCTTTTCTACACTAAGAACTGACTTGGAGATTCTCTTTCATCTGTTCTAAACAAGTTCTCATCTGTTGGCAGTCATTTTCTCTGAATTATTCATGTTTTCATGTAGTTTCCTATATTCTGCCTTCTGGCCCATGTATAAGCTTTGCCCACTTTATCAAACAACTTCCTACACACTGTTATGAACTGAGGCAGCTCGGGAACATTGTCTCTCAACTGTGTCATAGAGTGTAGTACTACATTTCAGTGAAGTGTAAGGCTTTCCAAAGCTGCCGAACGTGTTTCTTTCTCTATTTCAATGGTATTCTGCCTTGTATAACACACATTTACCACTCTGGTCTCCTTTAAGTAAAGAATATAGGATTCATACAGTGTTTCATGTGATCTTAACTGGAATTACGGATTTCGCTTATCTTAGTTACCTTTTCTACACTAAGAACTGACTTGGAGATTCTCTTTCATCTGTTCTAAACAAGTTCTCATGTGTTTGCAGTCATTTTCTCTGAATTATTCATGTTTTCATGTAGTTTCCTATATTCTGCCTTCTGGCCCAAGTATAAGCTTTGCCCACTTTATCAAACAACTTCCTACACACTGTTATGAACTGAGGCAGCTCGGGAACATTGTCTCTCAACTGTGTTATAGAGTGTAGTACTACATTTCAGTGAAGTGTAAGGCTTTCCAAAGCTGCCGAACGTGTTTCTTTCTCTATTTCAATGGTATTCTGCCTTGTATAACACACATTTACCACTCTAGTCTCCTTTAAGTAAAGAATATAGGATTCATACAGTGTTTCATGTGATCTTAACTGGAATTACGGATTTCCCTTATCTTAGCTAGCTTTTCTACACTAAGAACTGACTTGGAGATTCTCTTTCAGCTGTTCTAAACAAGTTCTCATCTGTTTACAGTTATTTTCAATGAATTATTCATGTTTTCATGTAGTTTCCTATATTCTGCCTTCTGGCCCAAGTATAAGCTTTGCCGACTTTATCAAACAACTTCCTACACACTGTTATGAACTGAGGCAGCTCGGGAACATTGTCTCTCAACTGTGTTATAGAGTGTAGTACTACATTTCAGTGAAGTGTAAGGCTTTCCAAAGCTCCCGAACGTGTTTCTTTCTCTATTTCAATGGTATTCTGCCTTGTATAACACACATTTACCACTCTAGTCTCCTTTAAGTAAAGAATATAGGATTCATACAGTGTTTCATGTGATCTTAACTGGAATTACGGATTTCCCTTATCTTAGCTACCTTTTCTACACTAAGAACTGACTTGGAGATTCTCTTTCATCTGTTCTAAACAAGTTCTCATGTGTTTGCAGTCATTTTCTCTGAATTATTCATGTTTTCATGTAGTTTCCTATATTCTGCCTTCTGGCCCAAGTATAAGCTTTGCCCACTTTATCAAACAACTTCCTACACACTGTTATGAACTGAGGCAGCTCGGGAACATTGTCTCTCAACTGTGTTATAGAGTGTAGTACTACATTTCAGTGAAGTGTAAGGCTTTCCAAAGCTGCCGAACGAGTTTCTTTCTCTATTTCAATGGTATTCTGCCTTGTATAACACACATTTACCACTCTAGTCTCCTTTTAAGTAATGAATATAGCATTCATACAGCGTTTGATGTTATCTTAACTCGAATTAAGGATTTCCCTTATCTTAGCTACCTTTTCTACACTAAGAACTGACTTGGAGATTCTCTTTCAGCTGTTCTAAACAAGTTCTCATCTGTTTACAGTTATTTTCAATGAATTATTCATGTTTTCATGTAGTTTCCTATATTCTGCCTTCTGGCCCAAGTATAAGCTTTGCCGACTTTATCAAACAACTTCCTACACACTGTTATGAACTGAGGCAGCTCGGGAACATTGTCTCTCAACTGTGTTATAGAGTGTAGTACTACATTTCAGTGAAGTGTAAGGCTTTCCAAAGCTCCCGAACGTGTTTCTTTCTCTATTTCAATGGTATTCTGCCTTGTATAACACACATTTACCAATCTAGTCTCCTTTGAGTAATGAACATAGGATTCTTACAGTGTTTCATGTGATCTTAACTGGAATTACGGATTTCCCTTATCTTAGCTACCTTTTCTACACTAAGAACTGACTTGGAGATTTTCTTTCATCTGTTCTAAACAAGTTCTCATCTGTTTGCAGTCATTTTCTCTGAATTATTCATGTTTTCATGTAGTTTCCTATATTCTGCCTTCTGGTCCAAGTATAAGCTTTGTCCACTTTATCAAACAACTTCCTACACACTGTTATGAACTGAAGCAGCTCGGGAACATTGTCTCTCAACTGTGTTATAGAGTGTAGTACTACATTTCAGTGAAGTGTAAGGCTTTCCAAAGCTGCCGAACGTGTTTCTTTCTCTATTTCAATGGTATTCTGCCTTGTATAACACACATTTACCACTCTAGTCTCCTTTTAAGTAATGAATATAGCATTCATACAGTGTTTGATGTTATCTAAACGCGAATTAAGGATTTCCCTTATCTTAGCTACCTTTTCTACACTAAGAACTGACTTGGAGATTCTCTTTCAGCTGTTCTGAACAAGTTCTCATCTGTTTACAGTCATTTTCAATGAATTATTCATGTTTTCATGTAGTTTCCTATATTCTGCCTTCTGGCCCAAGTATAAGCTTTGCCCATTTTATCAAACAACTTCCTACACACTGTTATGAACTGAGGCAGCTCGGGAACCTTGTCTCTCAACTGTGTGATAGAGTGTAGTACTACATTTCAGTGAAGTGTAAGGCTTTCCAAAGCTGCCGAACGTGTTTCTTTCTCTATTTCAATGGTATTCTGCCTTGTATAACACACATTTACCACTCTAGTCTCCTTTAAGTAAAGAATATAGGATTCATACAGTGTTTCATGTGATCTTAACTGGAATTACGGATTTCCCTTATCTTAGCTACCTTTTCTACACTAAGAACTGACTTGGAGATTCTCTTTCATCTGTTCTAAACAAGTTCTCATCTGTTGGCAGTCATTTTCTCTGAATTATTCATGTTTTCATGTAGTTTCCTATATTCTGCCTTCTGGCCCATGTATAAGCTTTGCCCACTTTATCAAACAACTTCCTACACACTGTTATGAACTGAGGCAGCTCGGGAACATTGTCTCTCAACTGTGTCATAGAGTGTAGTACTACATTTCAGTGAAGTGTAAGGCTTTCCAAAGCTGCCGAACGTGTTTCTTTCTCTATTTCAATGGTATTCTGCCTTGTATAACACACATTTACCAATCTAGTCTCCTTTAAGTAAAGAATATAGGATTCATACAGTGTTTCATGTGATCTTAACTGGAATTACGGATTTCCCTTATCTTAGCTACCTTTTCTACACTAACAACTGACTTGGAGATTCTCTTTCATCTGTTCTAAACAAGTTCTCATGTGTTTGCAGTCATTTTCTCTGAATTATTCATGTTTTCATGTAGTTTCCTATATTCTGCCTTCTGGCCCAAGTATAAGCTTTGCCCACTTTATCAAACAACTTCCTACACACTGTTATGAACTGAGGCAGCTCGGGAACATTGTCTCTCAACTGTGTTATAGAGTGTAGTACTACATTTCAGTGAAGTGTAAGGCTTTCCAAAGCTGCCGAACGTGTTTCTTTCTCTATTTCAATGGTATTCTGCCTTGTATAACACACATTTACCACTCTAGTCTCCTTTAAGTAAAGAATATAGGATTCATACAGTGTTTCATGTGATCTTAACTGGAATTACGGATTTCCCTTATCTTAGCTACCTTTTCTACACTAAGAACTGACTTGGAGATTCTCTTTTATCTGTTCTAAACAAGTTCTCATCTGTTTGCAGTCATTTTCTCTGAATTATTCATGTTTTCATGTAGTTTCCTATATTCTGCCTTCTGGCCCAAGTATAAGCTTTGCCCACTTTATCAAACAACTTCCTACAAACTGTTATGAACTGAGGCAGCTCGGGAACATTGTCTCTCAACTGTTTTGTAGAGTGTAGTACTACATTTCATTGAAGTGTAAGGCTTTCCAAAGCTGCCGAACGTGTTTCTTTCTCTATTTCAATGGTATTCTGCCTTGTATAACACACATTTACCACTCTAGTCTCCTTTATGTAAACAATATAGGATTCATACAGTGTTTGATGTTATCTTAACTCGAATTAAGGATTTCCCTTATCTTAGCTACCTTTTCTACACTAAGAACTGACTTGGAGATTCTCTTTCAGCTGTTCTAAACAAGTTCTCATCTGTTTACAGTTATTTTCAATGAATTATTCATGTTTTCATGTAGTTTCCTATATTCTGCCTTCTGGCCCAAGTATAAGCTTTGCCGACTTTATCAAACAACTTCCTACACACTGTTATGAACTGAGGCAGCTCGGGAACATTGTCTCTCAACTGTGTTATAGAGTGTAGTACTACATTTCAGTGAAGTGTAAGGCTTTCCAAAGCTCCCGAACGTGTTTCTTTCTCTATTTCAATGGTATTCTGCCTTGTATAACACACATTTACCAATCTAGTCTCCTTTGAGTAATGAACTTAGGATTCATACAGTGTTTCATGTGATCTTAACTGGAATTACGGATTTCCCTTATCTTAGCTACCTTTTCTACACTAAGAACTGACTTGGAGATTTTCTTTCATCTGTTCTAAACAAGTTCTCATCTGTTTGCAGTCATTTTCTCTGAATTATTCATGTTTTCATGTAGTTTCCTATATTCTGCCTTCTGTTCCAAGTATAAGCTTTGTCCACTTTATCAAACAACTTCCTACACACTGTTATGAACTGAAGCAGCTCGGGAACATTGTCTCTCAACTGTGTTATAGAGTGTAGTACTACATTTCAGTGAAGTGTAAGGCTTTCCAAAGCTGCCGAACGTGTTTCTTTCTCTATTTCAATGGTATTCTGCCTTGTATAACACACATTTACCACTCTAGTCTCCTTTTAAGTAATGAATATAGCATTCATACAGTGTTTGATGTTATCTAAACGCGAATTAAGGATTTCCCTTATCTTAGCTACCTTTTCTACACTAAGAACTGACTTGGAGATTCTCTTTCAGCTGTTCTGAACAAGTTCTCATCTGTTTACAGTCATTTTCAATGAATTATTCATGTTTTCATGTAGTTTCCTATATTCTGCCTTCTGGCCCAAGTATAAGCTTTGCCCACTTTATCAAACAACTTCCTACACACTGTTATGAACTGAGGCAGCTCGGGAACCTTGTCTCTCAACTGTGTGATAGAGTGTAGTACTACATTTCAGTGAAGTGTAAGGCTTTCCAAAGCTGCCGAACGTGTTTCTTTCTCTATTTCAATGGTATTCTGCCTTGTATAACACACATTTACCACTCTAGTCTCCTTTAAGTAAAGAATATAGGATTCATACAGTGTTTCATGTGATCTTAACTGGAATTACGGATTTCCCTTATCTTAGCTACCTTTTCTACACTAAGAACTGACTTGGAGATTCTCTTTCATCTGTTCTAAACAAGTTCTCATCTGTTGGCAGTCATTTTCTCTGAATTATTCATGTTTTCATGTAGTTTCCTATATTCTGCCTTCTGGCCCATGTATAAGCTTTGCCCACTTTATCAAACAACTTCCTACACACTGTTATGAACTGAGGCAGCTCGGGAACATTGTCTCTCAACTGTGTCATAGAGTGTAGTACTACATTTCAGTGAAGTGTAAGGCTTTCCAAAGCTGCCGAACGTGTTTCTTTCTCTATTTCAATGGTATTCTGCCTTGTATAACACACATTTACCACTCTAGTCTCCTTTAAGTAAAGAATATAGGATTCATACAGTGTTTCATGTGATCTTAACTGGAATTACGGATTTCGCTTATCTTAGTTACCTTTTCTACACTAAGAACTGACTTGGAGATTCTCTTTCATCTGTTCTAAACAAGTTCTCATGTGTTTGCAGTCATTTTCTCTGAATTATTCATGTTTTCATGTAGTTTCCTATATTCTGCCTTCTGGCCCAAGTATAAGCTTTGCCCACTTTATCAAACAACTTCCTACACACTGTTATGAACTGAGGCAGCTCGGGAACATTGTCTCTCAACTGTGTTATAGAGTGTAGTACTACATTTCAGTGAAGTGTAAGGCTTTCCAAAGCTGCCGAACGTGTTTCTTTCTCTATTTCAATGGTATTCTGCCTTGTATAACACACATTTACCACTCTAGTCTCCTTTAAGTAAAGAATATAGGATTCATACAGTGTTTCATGTGATCTTAACTGGAATTACGGATTTCCCTTATCTTAGCTAGCTTTTCTACACTAAGAACTGACTTGGAGATTCTCTTTCAGCTGTTCTAAACAAGTTCTCATCTGTTTACAGTTATTTTCAATGAATTATTCATGTTTTCATGTAGTTTCCTATATTCTGCCTTCTGGCCCAAGTATAAGCTTTGCCGACTTTATCAAACAACTTCCTACACACTGTTATGAACTGAGGCAGCTCGGGAACATTGTCTCTCAACTGTGTTATAGAGTGTAGTACTACATTTCAGTGAAGTGTAAGGCTTTCCAAAGCTCCCGAACGTGTTTCTTTCTCTATTTCAATGGTATTCTGCCTTGTATAACACACATTTACCACTCTAGTCTCCTTTAAGTAAAGAATATAGGATTCATACAGTGTTTCATGTGATCTTAACTGGAATTACGGATTTCCCTTATCTTAGCTACCTTTTCTACACTAAGAACTGACTTGGAGATTCTCTTTCATCTGTTCTAAACAAGTTCTCATGTGTTTGCAGTCATTTTCTCTGAATTATTCATGTTTTCATGTAGTTTCCTATATTCTGCCTTCTGGCCCAAGTATAAGCTTTGCCCACTTTATCAAACAACTTCCTACACACTGTTATGAACTGAGGCAGCTCGGGAACATTGTCTCTCAACTGTGTTATAGAGTGTAGTACTACATTTCAGTGAAGTGTAAGGCTTTCCAAAGCTGCCGAACGAGTTTCTTTCTCTATTTCAATGGTATTCTGCCTTGTATAACACACATTTACCACTCTAGTCTCCTTTTAAGTAATGAATATAGCATTCATACAGCGTTTGATGTTATCTTAACTCGAATTAAGGATTTCCCTTATCTTAGCTACCTTTTCTACACTAAGAACTGACTTGGAGATTCTCTTTCAGCTGTTCTAAACAAGTTCTCATCTGTTTACAGTTATTTTCAATGAATTATTCATGTTTTCATGTAGTTTCCTATATTCTGCCTTCTGGCCCAAGTATAAGCTTTGCCGACTTTATCAAACAACTTCCTACACACTGTTATGAACTGAGGCAGCTCGGGAACATTGTCTCTCAACTGTGTTATAGAGTGTAGTACTACATTTCAGTGAAGTGTAAGGCTTTCCAAAGCTCCCGAACGTGTTTCTTTCTCTATTTCAATGGTATTCTGCCTTGTATAACACACATTTACCAATCTAGTCTCCTTTGAGTAATGAACATAGGATTCTTACAGTGTTTCATGTGATCTTAACTGGAATTACGGATTTCCCTTATCTTAGCTACCTTTTCTACACTAAGAACTGACTTGGAGATTTTCTTTCATCTGTTCTAAACAAGTTCTCATCTGTTTGCAGTCATTTTCTCTGAATTATTCATGTTTTCATGTAGTTTCCTATATTCTGCCTTCTGGTCCAAGTATAAGCTTTGTCCACTTTATCAAACAACTTCCTACACACTGTTATGAACTGAAGCAGCTCGGGAACATTGTCTCTCAACTGTGTTATAGAGTGTAGTACTACATTTCAGTGAAGTGTAAGGCTTTCCAAAGCTGCCGAACGTGTTTCTTTCTCTATTTCAATGGTATTCTGCCTTGTATAACACACATTTACCACTCTAGTCTCCTTTTAAGTAATGAATATAGCATTCATACAGTGTTTGATGTTATCTAAACGCGAATTAAGGATTTCCCTTATCTTAGCTACCTTTTCTACACTAAGAACTGACTTGGAGATTCTCTTTCAGCTGTTCTGAACAAGTTCTCATCTGTTTACAGTCATTTTCAATGAATTATTCATGTTTTCATGTAGTTTCCTATATTCTGCCTTCTGGCCCAAGTATAAGCTTTGCCCATTTTATCAAACAACTTCCTACACACTGTTATGAACTGAGGCAGCTCGGGAACCTTGTCTCTCAACTGTGTGATAGAGTGTAGTACTACATTTCAGTGAAGTGTAAGGCTTTCCAAAGCTGCCGAACGTGTTTCTTTCTCTATTTCAATGGTATTCTGCCTTGTATAACACACATTTACCACTCTAGTCTCCTTTAAGTAAAGAATATAGGATTCATACAGTGTTTCATGTGATCTTAACTGGAATTACGGATTTCCCTTATCTTAGCTACCTTTTCTACACTAAGAACTGACTTGGAGATTCTCTTTCATCTGTTCTAAACAAGTTCTCATCTGTTGGCAGTCATTTTCTCTGAATTATTCATGTTTTCATGTAGTTTCCTATATTCTGCCTTCTGGCCCATGTATAAGCTTTGCCCACTTTATCAAACAACTTCCTACACACTGTTATGAACTGAGGCAGCTCGGGAACATTGTCTCTCAACTGTGTCATAGAGTGTAGTACTACATTTCAGTGAAGTGTAAGGCTTTCCAAAGCTGCCGAACGTGTTTCTTTCTCTATTTCAATGGTATTCTGCCTTGTATAACACACATTTACCAATCTAGTCTCCTTTAAGTAAAGAATATAGGATTCATACAGTGTTTCATGTGATCTTAACTGGAATTACGGATTTCCCTTATCTTAGCTACCTTTTCTACACTAACAACTGACTTGGAGATTCTCTTTCATCTGTTCTAAACAAGTTCTCATGTGTTTGCAGTCATTTTCTCTGAATTATTCATGTTTTCATGTAGTTTCCTATATTCTGCCTTCTGGCCCAAGTATAAGCTTTGCCCACTTTATCAAACAACTTCCTACACACTGTTATGAACTGAGGCAGCTCGGGAACATTGTCTCTCAACTGTGTTATAGAGTGTAGTACTACATTTCAGTGAAGTGTAAGGCTTTCCAAAGCTGCCGAACGTGTTTCTTTCTCTATTTCAATGGTATTCTGCCTTGTATAACACACATTTACCACTCTAGTCTCCTTTAAGTAAAGAATATAGGATTCATACAGTGTTTCATGTGATCTTAACTGGAATTACGGATTTCCCTTATCTTAGCTACCTTTTCTACACTAAGAACTGACTTGGAGATTCTCTTTTATCTGTTCTAAACAAGTTCTCATCTGTTTGCAGTCATTTTCTCTGAATTATTCATGTTTTCATGTAGTTTCCTATATTCTGCCTTCTGGCCCAAGTATAAGCTTTGCCCACTTTATCAAACAACTTCCTACAAACTGTTATGAACTGAGGCAGCTCGGGAACATTGTCTCTCAACTGTTTTGTAGAGTGTAGTACTACATTTCATTGAAGTGTAAGGCTTTCCAAAGCTGCCGAACGTGTTTCTTTCTCTATTTCAATGGTATTCTGCCTTGTATAACACACATTTACCACTCTAGTCTCCTTTATGTAAACAATATAGGATTCATACAGTGTTTGATGTTATCTTAACTCGAATTAAGGATTTCCCTTATCTTAGCTACCTTTTCTACACTAAGAACTGACTTGGAGATTCTCTTTCAGCTGTTCTAAACAAGTTCTCATCTGTTTACAGTTATTTTCAATGAATTATTCATGTTTTCATGTAGTTTCCTATATTCTGCCTTCTGGCCCAAGTATAAGCTTTGCCGACTTTATCAAACAACTTCCTACACACTGTTATGAACTGAGGCAGCTCGGGAACATTGTCTCTCAACTGTGTTATAGAGTGTAGTACTACATTTCAGTGAAGTGTAAGGCTTTCCAAAGCTCCCGAACGTGTTTCTTTCTCTATTTCAATGGTATTCTGCCTTGTATAACACACATTTACCAATCTAGTCTCCTTTGAGTAATGAACTTAGGATTCATACAGTGTTTCATGTGATCTTAACTGGAATTACGGATTTCCCTTATCTTAGCTACCTTTTCTACACTAAGAACTGACTTGGAGATTTTCTTTCATCTGTTCTAAACAAGTTCTCATCTGTTTGCAGTCATTTTCTCTGAATTATTCATGTTTTCATGTAGTTTCCTATATTCTGCCTTCTGTTCCAAGTATAAGCTTTGTCCACTTTATCAAACAACTTCCTACACACTGTTATGAACTGAAGCAGCTCGGGAACATTGTCTCTCAACTGTGTTATAGAGTGTAGTACTACATTTCAGTGAAGTGTAAGGCTTTCCAAAGCTGCCGAACGTGTTTCTTTCTCTATTTCAATGGTATTCTGCCTTGTATAACACACATTTACCACTCTAGTCTCCTTTTAAGTAATGAATATAGCATTCATACAGTGTTTGATGTTATCTAAACGCGAATTAAGGATTTCCCTTATCTTAGCTACCTTTTCTACACTAAGAACTGACTTGGAGATTCTCTTTCAGCTGTTCTGAACAAGTTCTCATCTGTTTACAGTCATTTTCAATGAATTATTCATGTTTTCATGTAGTTTCCTATATTCTGCCTTCTGGCCCAAGTATAAGCTTTGCCCACTTTATCAAACAACTTCCTACACACTGTTATGAACTGAGGCAGCTCGGGAACCTTGTCTCTCAACTGTGTGATAGAGTGTAGTACTACATTTCAGTGAAGTGTAAGGCTTTCCAAAGCTGCCGAACGTGTTTCTTTCTCTATTTCAATGGTATTCTGCCTTGTATAACACACATTTACCACTCTAGTCTCCTTTAAGTAAAGAATATAGGATTCATACAGTGTTTCATGTGATCTTAACTGGAATTACGGATTTCCCTTATCTTAGCTACCTTTTCTACACTAAGAACTGACTTGGAGATTCTCTTTCATCTGTTCTAAACAAGTTCTCATCTGTTGGCAGTCATTTTCTCTGAATTATTCATGTTTTCATGTAGTTTCCTATATTCTGCCTTCTGGCCCATGTATAAGCTTTGCCCACTTTATCAAACAACTTCCTACACACTGTTATGAACTGAGGCAGCTCGGGAACATTGTCTCTCAACTGTGTCATAGAGTGTAGTACTACATTTCAGTGAAGTGTAAGGCTTTCCAAAGCTGCCGAACGTGTTTCTTTCTCTATTTCAATGGTATTCTGCCTTGTATAACACACATTTACCACTCTAGTCTCCTTTAAGTAAAGAATATAGGATTCATACAGTGTTTCATGTGATCTTAACTGGAATTACGGATTTCGCTTATCTTAGTTACCTTTTCTACACTAAGAACTGACTTGGAGATTCTCTTTCATCTGTTCTAAACAAGTTCTCATGTGTTTGCAGTCATTTTCTCTGAATTATTCATGTTTTCATGTAGTTTCCTATATTCTGCCTTCTGGCCCAAGTATAAGCTTTGCCCACTTTATCAAACAACTTCCTACACACTGTTATGAACTGAGGCAGCTCGGGAACATTGTCTCTCAACTGTGTTATAGAGTGTAGTACTACATTTCAGTGAAGTGTAAGGCTTTCCAAAGCTGCCGAACGTGTTTCTTTCTCTATTTCAATGGTATTCTGCCTTGTATAACACACATTTACCACTCTAGTCTCCTTTAAGTAAAGAATATAGGATTCATACAGTGTTTCATGTGATCTTAACTGGAATTACGGATTTCCCTTATCTTAGCTAGCTTTTCTACACTAAGAACTGACTTGGAGATTCTCTTTCAGCTGTTCTAAACAAGTTCTCATCTGTTTACAGTTATTTTCAATGAATTATTCATGTTTTCATGTAGTTTCCTATATTCTGCCTTCTGGCCCAAGTATAAGCTTTGCCGACTTTATCAAACAACTTCCTACACACTGTTATGAACTGAGGCAGCTCGGGAACATTGTCTCTCAACTGTGTTATAGAGTGTAGTACTACATTTCAGTGAAGTGTAAGGCTTTCCAAAGCTCCCGAACGTGTTTCTTTCTCTATTTCAATGGTATTCTGCCTTGTATAACACACATTTACCACTCTAGTCTCCTTTAAGTAAAGAATATAGGATTCATACAGTGTTTCATGTGATCTTAACTGGAATTACGGATTTCCCTTATCTTAGCTACCTTTTCTACACTAAGAACTGACTTGGAGATTCTCTTTCATCTGTTCTAAACAAGTTCTCATGTGTTTGCAGTCATTTTCTCTGAATTATTCATGTTTTCATGTAGTTTCCTATATTCTGCCTTCTGGCCCAAGTATAAGCTTTGCCCACTTTATCAAACAACTTCCTACACACTGTTATGAACTGAGGCAGCTCGGGAACATTGTCTCTCAACTGTGTTATAGAGTGTAGTACTACATTTCAGTGAAGTGTAAGGCTTTCCAAAGCTGCCGAACGTGTTTCTTTCTCTATTTCAATGGTATTCTGCCTTGTATAACACACATTTACCACTCTAGTCTCCTTTTAAGTAATGAATATAGCATTCATACAGCGTTTGATGTTATCTTAACTCGAATTAAGGATTTCCCTTATCTTAGCTACCTTTTCTACACTAAGAACTGACTTGGAGATTCTCTTTCAGCTGTTCTAAACAAGTTCTCATCTGTTTACAGTTATTTTCAATGAATTATTCATGTTTTCATGTAGTTTCCTATATTCTGCCTTCTGGCCCAAGTATAAGCTTTGCCGACTTTATCAAACAACTTCCTACACACTGTTATGAACTGAGGCAGCTCGGGAACATTGTCTCTCAACTGTGTTATAGAGTGTAGTACTACATTTCAGTGAAGTGTAAGGCTTTCCAAAGCTCCCGAACGTGTTTCTTTCTCTATTTCAATGGTATTCTGCCTTGTATAACACACATTTACCACTCTAGTCTCCTTTAAGTAAAGAATATAGGATTCATACAGTGTTTCATGTGATCTTAACTGGAATTACGGATTTCCCTTATCTTAGCTACCTTTTCTACACTAAGAACTGACTTGGAGATTCTCTTTCATCTGTTCTAAACAAGTTCTCATCTGTTGGCAGTCATTTTCTCTGAATTATTCATGTTTTCATGTAGTTTCCTATATTCTGCCTTCTGGCCCATGTATAAGCTTTGCCCACTTTATCAAACAACTTCCTACACACTGTTATGAACTGAGGCAGCTCGGGAACATTGTCTCTCAACTGTGTCATAGAGTGTAGTACTACATTTCAGTGAAGTGTAAGGCTTTCCAAAGCTGCCGAACGTGTTTCTTTCTCTATTTCAATGGTATTCTGCCTTGTATAACACACATTTACCAATCTAGTCTCCTTTAAGTAAAGAATATAGGATTCATACAGTGTTTCATGTGATCTTAACTGGAATTACGGATTTCCCTTATCTTAGCTACCTTTTCTACACTAACAACTGACTTGGAGATTCTCTTTCATCTGTTCTAAACAAGTTCTCATGTGTTTGCAGTCATTTTCTCTGAATTATTCATGTTTTCATGTAGTTTCCTATATTCTGCCTTCTGGCCCAAGTATAAGCTTTGCCCACTTTATCAAACAACTTCCTACACACTGTTATGAACTGAGGCAGCTCGGGAACATTGTCTCTCAACTGTGTTATAGAGTGTAGTACTACATTTCAGTGAAGTGTAAGGCTTTCCAAAGCTGCCGAACGTGTTTCTTTCTCTATTTCAATGGTATTCTGCCTTGTATAACACACATTTACCACTCTAGTCTCCTTTAAGTAAAGAATATAGGATTCATACAGTGTTTCATGTGATCTTAACTGGAATTACGGATTTCCCTTATCTTAGCTACCTTTTCTACACTAAGAACTGACTTGGAGATTCTCTTTTATCTGTTCTAAACAAGTTCTCATCTGTTTGCAGTCATTTTCTCTGAATTATTCATGTTTTCATGTAGTTTCCTATATTCTGCCTTCTGGCCCAAGTATAAGCTTTGCCCACTTTATCAAACAACTTCCTACAAACTGTTATGAACTGAGGCAGCTCGGGAACATTGTCTCTCAACTGTTTTGTAGAGTGTAGTACTACATTTCATTGAAGTGTAAGGCTTTCCAAAGCTGCCGAACGTGTTTCTTTCTCTATTTCAATGGTATTCTGCCTTGTATAACACACATTTACCACTCTAGTCTCCTTTATGTAAACAATATAGGATTCATACAGTGTTTGATGTTATCTTAACTCGAATTAAGGATTTCCCTTATCTTAGCTACCTTTTCTACACTAAGAACTGACTTGGAGATTCTCTTTCAGCTGTTCTAAACAAGTTCTCATCTGTTTACAGTTATTTTCAATGAATTATTCATGTTTTCATGTAGTTTCCTATATTCTGCCTTCTGGCCCAAGTATAAGCTTTGCCGACTTTATCAAACAACTTCCTACACACTGTTATGAACTGAGGCAGCTCGGGAACATTGTCTCTCAACTGTGTTATAGAGTGTAGTACTACATTTCAGTGAAGTGTAAGGCTTTCCAAAGCTCCCGAACGTGTTTCTTTCTCTATTTCAATGGTATTCTGCCTTGTATAACACACATTTACCAATCTAGTCTCCTTTGAGTAATGAACTTAGGATTCATACAGTGTTTCATGTGATCTTAACTGGAATTACGGATTTCCCTTATCTTAGCTACCTTTTCTACACTAAGAACTGACTTGGAGATTTTCTTTCATCTGTTCTAAACAAGTTCTCATCTGTTTGCAGTCATTTTCTCTGAATTATTCATGTTTTCATGTAGTTTCCTATATTCTGCCTTCTGTTCCAAGTATAAGCTTTGTCCACTTTATCAAACAACTTCCTACACACTGTTATGAACTGAAGCAGCTCGGGAACATTGTCTCTCAACTGTGTTATAGAGTGTAGTACTACATTTCAGTGAAGTGTAAGGCTTTCCAAAGCTGCCGAACGTGTTTCTTTCTCTATTTCAATGGTATTCTGCCTTGTATAACACACATTTACCACTCTAGTCTCCTTTTAAGTAATGAATATAGCATTCATACAGTGTTTGATGTTATCTAAACGCGAATTAAGGATTTCCCTTATCTTAGCTACCTTTTCTACACTAAGAACTGACTTGGAGATTCTCTTTCAGCTGTTCTGAACAAGTTCTCATCTGTTTACAGTCATTTTCAATGAATTATTCATGTTTTCATGTAGTTTCCTATATTCTGCCTTCTGGCCCAAGTATAAGCTTTGCCCACTTTATCAAACAACTTCCTACACACTGTTATGAACTGAGGCAGCTCGGGAACCTTGTCTCTCAACTGTGTGATAGAGTGTAGTACTACATTTCAGTGAAGTGTAAGGCTTTCCAAAGCTGCCGAACGTGTTTCTTTCTCTATTTCAATGGTATTCTGCCTTGTATAACACACATTTACCACTCTAGTCTCCTTTAAGTAAAGAATATAGGATTCATACAGTGTTTCATGTGATCTTAACTGGAATTACGGATTTCCCTTATCTTAGCTACCTTTTCTACACTAAGAACTGACTTGGAGATTCTCTTTCATCTGTTCTAAACAAGTTCTCATCTGTTGGCAGTCATTTTCTCTGAATTATTCATGTTTTCATGTAGTTTCCTATATTCTGCCTTCTGGCCCATGTATAAGCTTTGCCCACTTTATCAAACAACTTCCTACACACTGTTATGAACTGAGGCAGCTCGGGAACATTGTCTCTCAACTGTGTCATAGAGTGTAGTACTACATTTCAGTGAAGTGTAAGGCTTTCCAAAGCTGCCGAACGTGTTTCTTTCTCTATTTCAATGGTATTCTGCCTTGTATAACACACATTTACCACTCTAGTCTCCTTTAAGTAAAGAATATAGGATTCATACAGTGTTTCATGTGATCTTAACTGGAATTACGGATTTCGCTTATCTTAGTTACCTTTTCTACACTAAGAACTGACTTGGAGATTCTCTTTCATCTGTTCTAAACAAGTTCTCATGTGTTTGCAGTCATTTTCTCTGAATTATTCATGTTTTCATGTAGTTTCCTATATTCTGCCTTCTGGCCCAAGTATAAGCTTTGCCCACTTTATCAAACAACTTCCTACACACTGTTATGAACTGAGGCAGCTCGGGAACATTGTCTCTCAACTGTGTTATAGAGTGTAGTACTACATTTCAGTGAAGTGTAAGGCTTTCCAAAGCTGCCGAACGTGTTTCTTTCTCTATTTCAATGGTATTCTGCCTTGTATAACACACATTTACCACTCTAGTCTCCTTTAAGTAAAGAATATAGGATTCATACAGTGTTTCATGTGATCTTAACTGGAATTACGGATTTCCCTTATCTTAGCTAGCTTTTCTACACTAAGAACTGACTTGGAGATTCTCTTTCAGCTGTTCTAAACAAGTTCTCATCTGTTTACAGTTATTTTCAATGAATTATTCATGTTTTCATGTAGTTTCCTATATTCTGCCTTCTGGCCCAAGTATAAGCTTTGCCGACTTTATCAAACAACTTCCTACACACTGTTATGAACTGAGGCAGCTCGGGAACATTGTCTCTCAACTGTGTTATAGAGTGTAGTACTACATTTCAGTGAAGTGTAAGGCTTTCCAAAGCTCCCGAACGTGTTTCTTTCTCTATTTCAATGGTATTCTGCCTTGTATAACACACATTTACCACTCTAGTCTCCTTTAAGTAAAGAATATAGGATTCATACAGTGTTTCATGTGATCTTAACTGGAATTACGGATTTCCCTTATCTTAGCTACCTTTTCTACACTAAGAACTGACTTGGAGATTCTCTTTCATCTGTTCTAAACAAGTTCTCATGTGTTTGCAGTCATTTTCTCTGAATTATTCATGTTTTCATGTAGTTTCCTATATTCTGCCTTCTGGCCCAAGTATAAGCTTTGCCCACTTTATCAAACAACTTCCTACACACTGTTATGAACTGAGGCAGCTCGGGAACATTGTCTCTCAACTGTGTTATAGAGTGTAGTACTACATTTCAGTGAAGTGTAAGGCTTTCCAAAGCTGCCGAACGTGTTTCTTTCTCTATTTCAATGGTATTCTGCCTTGTATAACACACATTTACCACTCTAGTCTCCTTTTAAGTAATGAATATAGCATTCATACAGCGTTTGATGTTATCTTAACTCGAATTAAGGATTTCCCTTATCTTAGCTACCTTTTCTACACTAAGAACTGACTTGGAGATTCTCTTTCAGCTGTTCTAAACAAGTTCTCATCTGTTTACAGTTATTTTCAATGAATTATTCATGTTTTCATGTAGTTTCCTATATTCTGCCTTCTGGCCCAAGTATAAGCTTTGCCCACTTTATCAAACAACTTCCTACACACTGTTATGAACTGAGGCAGCTCGGGAACCTTGTCTCTCAACTGTGTGATAGAGTGTAGTACTACATTTCAGTGAAGTGTAAGGCTTTCCAAAGCTGCCGAACGTGTTTCTTTCTCTATTTCAATGGTATTCTGCCTTGTATAACACACATTTACCACTCTAGTCTCCTTTAAGTAAAGAATATAGGATTCATACAGTGTTTCATGTGATCTTAACTGGAATTACGGATTTCCCTTATCTTAGCTACCTTTTCTACACTAAGAACTGACTTGGAGATTCTCTTTCATCTGTTCTAAACAAGTTCTCATCTGTTGGCAGTCATTTTCTCTGAATTATTCATGTTTTCATGTAGTTTCCTATATTCTGCCTTCTGGCCCATGCATAAGCTTTGCCCACTTTATCAAACAACTTCCTACACACTGTTATGAACTGAGGCAGCTCGGGAACATTGTCTCTCAACTGTGTCATAGAGTGTAGTACTACATTTCAGTGAAGTGTAAGGCTTTCCAAAGCTGCCGAACGTGTTTCTTTCTCTATTTCAATGGTATTCTGCCTTGTATAACACACATTTACCAATCTAGTCTCCTTTAAGTAAAGAATATAGGATTCATACAGTGTTTCATGTGATCTTAACTGGAATTACGGATTTCCCTTATCTTAGCTACCTTTTCTACACTAACAACTGACTTGGAGATTCTCTTTCATCTGTTCTAAACAAGTTCTCATGTGTTTGCAGTCATTTTCTCTGAATTATTCATGTTTTCATGTAGTTTCCTATATTCTGCCTTCTGGCCCAAGTATAAGCTTTGCCCACTTTATCAAACAACTTCCTACACACTGTTATGAACTGAGGCAGCTCGGGAACATTGTCTCTCAACTGTGTTATAGAGTGTAGTACTACATTTCAGTGAAGTGTAAGGCTTTCCAAAGCTGCCGAACGTGTTTCTTTCTCTATTTCAATGGTATTCTGCCTTGTATAACACACATTTACCACTCTAGTCTCCTTTAAGTAAAGAATATAGGATTCATACAGTGTTTCATGTGATCTTAACTGGAATTACGGATTTCCCTTATCTTAGCTACCTTTTCTACACTAAGAACTGACTTGGAGATTCTCTTTTATCTGTTCTAAACAAGTTCTCATCTGTTTGCAGTCATTTTCTCTGAATTATTCATGTTTTCATGTAGTTTCCTATATTCTGCCTTCTGGCCCAAGTATAATCTTTGCCCACTTTATCAAACAACTTCCTACAAACTGTTATGAACTGAGGCAGCTCGGGAACATTGTCTCTCAACTGTTTTGTAGAGTGTAGTACTACATTTCATTGAAGTGTAAGGCTTTCCAAAGCTGCCGAACGTGTTTCTTTCTCTATTTCAATGGTATTCTGCCTTGTATAACACACATTTACCACTCTAGTCTCCTTTATGTAAACAATATAGGATTCATACAGTGTTTGATGTTATCTTAACTCGAATTAAGGATTTCCCTTATCTTAGCTACCTTTTCTACACTAAGAACTGACTTGGAGATTCTCTTTCAGCTGTTCTAAACAAGTTCTCATCTGTTTACAGTTATTTTCAATGAATTATTCATGTTTTCATGTAGTTTCCTATATTCTGCCTTCTGGCCCAAGTATAAGCTTTGCCGACTTTATCAAACAACTTCCTACACACTGTTATGAACTGAGGCAGCTCGGGAACCTTGTCTCTCAACTGTGTGATAGAGTGTAGTACTACATTTCAGTGAAGTGTAAGGCTTTCCAAAGCTGCCGAACGTGTTTCTTTCTCTATTTCAATGGTATTCTGCCTTGTATAACACACATTTACCACTCTAGTCTCCTTTAAGTAAAGAATATAGGATTCATACAGTGTTTCATGTGATCTTAACTGGAATTACGGATTTCCCTTATCTTAGCTACCTTTTCTACACTAAGAACTGACTTGGAGATTCTCTTTCATCTGTTCTAAACAAGTTCTCATCTGTTGGCAGTCATTTTCTCTGAATTATTCATGTTTTCATGTAGTTTCCTATATTCTGCCTTCTGGCCCATGCATAAGCTTTGCCGACTTTATCAAACAACTTCCTACACACTGTTATGAACTGAGGCAGCTCGGGAACATTGTCTCTCAACTGTGTCATAGAGTGTAGTACTACATTTCAGTGAAGTGTAAGGCTTTCCAAAGCTGCCGAACGTGTTTCTTTCTCTATTTCAATGGTATTCTGCCTTGTATAACACACATTTACCAATCTAGTCTCCTTTAAGTAAAGAATATAGGATTCATACAGTGTTTCATGTGATCTTAACTGGAATTACGGATTTCCCTTATCTTAGCTACCTTTTCTACACTAACAACTGACTTGGAGATTCTCTTTCATCTGTTCTAAACAAGTTCTCATGTGTTTGCAGTCATTTTCTCTGAATTATTCATGTTTTCATGTAGTTTCCTATATTCTGCCTTCTGGCCCAAGTATAAGCTTTGCCCACTTTATCAAACAACTTCCTACACACTGTTATGAACTGAGGCAGCTCGGGAACATTGTCTCTCAACTGTGTTATAGAGTGTAGTACTACATTTCAGTGAAGTGTAAGGCTTTCCAAAGCTGCCGAACGTGTTTCTTTCTCTATTTCAATGGTATTCTGCCTTGTATAACACACATTTACCACTCTAGTCTCCTTTAAGTAAAGAATATAGGATTCATACAGTGTTTCATGTGATCTTAACTGGAATTACGGATTTCCCTTATCTTAGCTACCTTTTCTACACTAAGAACTGACTTGGAGATTCTCTTTTATCTGTTCTAAACAAGTTCTCATCTGTTTGCAGTCATTTTCTCTGAATTATTCATGTTTTCATGTAGTTTCCTATATTCTGCCTTCTGGCCCAAGTATAATCTTTGCCCACTTTATCAAACAACTTCCTACAAACTGTTATGAACTGAGGCAGCTCGGGAACATTGTCTCTCAACTGTTTTGTAGAGTGTAGTACTACATTTCATTGAAGTGTAAGGCTTTCCAAAGCTGCCGAACGTGTTTCTTTCTCTATTTCAATGGTATTCTGCCTTGTATAACACACATTTACCACTCTAGTCTCCTTTATGTAAACAATATAGGATTCATACAGTGTTTGATGTTATCTTAACTCGAATTAAGGATTTCCCTTATCTTAGCTACCTTTTCTACACTAAGAACTGACTTGGAGATTCTCTTTCAGCTGTTCTAAACAAGTTCTCATCTGTTTACAGTTATTTTCAATGAATTATTCATGTTTTCATGTAGTTTCCTATATTCTGCCTTCTGGCCCAAGTATAAGCTTTGCCGACTTTATCAAACAACTTCCTACACACTGTTATGAACTGAGGCAGCTCGGGAACATTGTCTCTCAACTGTGTTATAGAGTGTAGTACTACATTTCAGTGAAGTGTAAGGCTTTCCAAAGCTCCCGAACGTGTTTCTTTCTCTATTTCAATGGTATTCTGCCTTGTATAACACACATTTACCAATCTAGTCTCCTTTGAGTAATGAACTTAGGATTCATACAGTGTTTCATGTGATCTTAACTGGAATTACGGATTTCCCTTATCTTAGCTACCTTTTCTACACTAAGAACTGACTTGGAGATTTTCTTTCATCTGTTCTAAACAAGTTCTCATCTGTTTGCAGTCATTTTCTCTGAATTATTCATGTTTTCATGTAGTTTCCTATATTCTGCCTTCTGGTCCAAGTATAAGCTTTGTCCACTTTATCAAACAACTTCCTACACACTGTTATGAACTGAAGCAGCTCGGGAACATTGTCTCTCAACTGTGTTATAGAGTGTAGTACTACGTTTCAGTGAAGTGTAAGGCTTTCCAAAGCTGCCGAACGTGTTTCTTTCTCTATTTCAATGGTATTCTGCCTTGTATAACACACATTTACCACTCTAGTCTCCTTTTAAGTAATGAATATAGCATTCATACAGTGTTTGATGTTATCTAAACGCGAATTAAGGATTTCCCTTATCTTAGCTACCTTTTCTACACTAAGAACTGACTTGGAGATTCTCTTTCAGCTGTTCTGAACAAGTTCTCATCTGTTTACAGTCATTTTCAATGAATTATTCATGTTTTCATGTAGTTTCCTATATTCTGCCTTCTGGCCCAAGTATAAGCTTTGCCCACTTTATCAAACAACTTCCTACACACTGTTATGAACTGAGGCAGCTCGGGAACCTTGTCTCTCAACTGTGTGATAGAGTGTAGTACTACATTTCAGTGAAGTGTAAGGCTTTCCAAAGCTGCCGAACGTGTTTCTTTCTCTATTTCAATGGTATTCTGCCTTGTATAACACACATTTACCACTCTAGTCTCCTTTAAGTAAAGAATATAGGATTCATACAGTGTTTCATGTGATCTTAACTGGAATTACGGATTTCCCTTATCTTAGCTACCTTTTCTACACTAAGAACTGACTTGGAGATTCTCTTTCATCTGTTCTAAACAAGTTCTCATCTGTTGGCAGTCATTTTCTCTGAATTATTCATGTTTTCATGTAGTTTCCTATATTCTGCCTTCTGGCCCATGTATAAGCTTTGCCCACTTTATCAAACAACTTCCTACACACTGTTATGAACTGAGGCAGCTCGGGAACATTGTCTCTCAACTGTGTCATAGAGTGTAGTACTACATTTCAGTGAAGTGTAAGGCTTTCCAAAGCTGCCGAACGTGTTTCTTTCTCTATTTCAATGGTATTCTGCCTTGTATAACACACATTTACCACTCTAGTCTCCTTTAAGTAAAGAATATAGGATTCATACAGTGTTTCATGTGATCTTAACTGGAATTACGGATTTCGCTTATCTTAGTTACCTTTTCTACACTAAGAACTGACTTGGAGATTCTCTTTCATCTGTTCTAAACAAGTTCTCATGTGTTTGCAGTCATTTTCTCTGAATTATTCATGTTTTCATGTAGTTTCCTATATTCTGCCTTCTGGCCCAAGTATAAGCTTTGCCCACTTTATCAAACAACTTCCTACACACTGTTATGAACTGAGGCAGCTCGGGAACATTGTCTCTCAACTGTGTTATAGAGTGTAGTACTACATTTCAGTGAAGTGTAAGGCTTTCCAAAGCTGCCGAACGTGTTTCTTTCTCAATTTCAATGGTATTCTGCCTTGTATAACACACATTTACCACTCTAGTCTCCTTTAAGTAAAGAATATAGGATTCATACAGTGTTTCATGTGATCTTAACTGGAATTACGGATTTCCCTTATCTTAGCTACCTTTTCTACACTAAGAACTGACTTGGAGATTCTCTTTTATCTGTTCTAAACAAGTTCTCATCTGTTTGCAGTCATTTTCTCTGAATTATTCATGTTTTCATGTAGTTTCCTATATTCTGCCTTCTGGCCCAAGTATAAGCTTTGCCCACTTTATCAAACAACTTCCTACAAACTGTTATGAACTGAGGCAGCTCGGGAACATTGTCTCTCAACTGTTTTGTAGAGTGTAGTACTACATTTCATTGAAGTGTAAGGCTTTCCAAACCTGCCGAACGTGTTTCTTTCTCTATTTCAATTGTATTCTGCCTTGTATAACACACATTTACCACTCTAGTCTCCTTTATGTAAACAATATAGGATTCATACAGTGTTTGATGTTATCTTAACTCGAATTAAGGATTTCCCTTATCTTAGCTACCTTTTCTACACTAAGAACTGACTTGGAGATTCTCTTTCAGCTGTTCTAAACAAGTTCTCATCTGTTTACAGTTATTTTCAATGAATTATTCATGTTTTCATGTAGTTTCCTATATTCTGCCTTCTGGCCCAAGTATAAGCTTTGCCGACTTTATCAAACAACTTCCTACACACTGTTATGAACTGAGGCAGCTCGGGAACATTGTCTCTCAACTGTGTTATAGAGTGTAGTACTACATTTCAGTGAAGTGTAAGGCTTTCCAAAGCTCCCGAACGTGTTTCTTTCTCTATTTCAATGGTATTCTGCCTTGTATAACACACATTTACCACTCTAGTCTCCTTTAAGTAAAGAATATAGGATTCATACAGTGTTTCATGTGATCTTAACTGGAATTACGGATTTCCCTTATCTTAGCTACCTTTTCTACACTAAGAACTGACTTGGAGATTCTCTTTCATCTGTTCTAAACAAGTTCTCATCTGTTGGCAGTCATTTTCTCTGAATTATTCATGTTTTCTTGTAGTTTCCTATATTCTGCCTTCTGGCCCATGTATAAGCTTTGCCCACTTTATCAAACAACTTCCTACACACTGTTATGAACTGAGGCAGCTCGGGAACATTGTCTCTCAACTGTGTCATAGAGTGTAGTACTACATTTCAGTGAAGTGTAAGGCTTTCCAAAGCTGCCGAACGTGTTTCTTTCTCTATTTCAATGGTATTCTGCCTTGTATAACACACATTTACCACTCTAGTCTCCTTTTAAGTAATGAATATAGCATTCATACAGCGTTTGATGTTATCTTAACTCGAATTAAGGATTTCCCTTATCTTAGCTACCTTTTCTACACTAAGAACTGACTTGGAGATTCTCTTTCAGCTGTTCTAAACAAGTTCTCATCTGTTTACAGTCATTTTCAATGAATTATTCATGTTTTCATGTAGTTTCCTATATTCTGCCTTCTGGCCCAAGTATAAGCTTTGCCGACTTTATCAAACAACTTCCTACACACTGTTATGAACTGAGGCAGCTCGGGAACATTGTCTCTCAACTGTGTTATAGAGTGTAGTACTACATTTCAGTGAAGTGTAAGGCTTTCCAAAGCTGCCGAACGTGTTTCTTTCTCTATTTCAATGGTATTCTGCCTTGTATAACACACATTTACCACTCTAGTCTCCTTTGAGTAAAGAATATAGGATTCATACAGTGTTTCATGTGATCTTAACTGGAATTACGGATTTCCCTTATCATAGCTACCTTTTCTGCACTAAGAACTGACTTGGAGATTCTCTTTCATCTGTTCTAAACAAGTTCTCATCTGTTGGCAGTCATTTTCTCTGAATTATTCATGTTTTCATGTAGTTTCCTATATTCTGCCTTCTGGCCCATGTATAAGCTTTGCCCACTTTATCAAACAACTTCCTACACACTGTTATGAACTGAGGCAGCTCGGGAACATTGTCTCTCAACTGTGTTATAGAGTGTAGTACTACATTTCAGTGAAGTGTAAGGCTTTCCAAAGCTGCCGAACGTGTTTCTTTCTCTATTTCAATGGTATTCTGCCTTGTATAACACACATTTACCACTCTAGTCTCCTTTTAAGTAATGAATATAGCATTCATACAGCGTTTGATGTTATCTTAACTCGAATTAAGGATTTCCCTTATCTTAGCTACCTTTTCTACACTAAGAACTGACTTGGAGATTCTCTTTCAGCTGTTCTAAACAAGTTCTCATCTGTTTACAGTCATTTTCAATGAATTATTCATGTTTTCATGTAGTTTCCTATATTCTGCCTTCTGGCCCAAGTATAAGCTTTTCCGACTTTATCAAACAACTTCCTACACACTGTTATGAACTGAGGCAGCTCGGGAACATTGTCTCTCAACTGTGTTATAGAGTGTAGTACTACATTTCAGTGAAGTGTAAGGCTTTCCAAAGCTGCCGAACGTGTTTCTTTCTCTATTTCAATGGTATTCTGCCTTGTATAACACACATTTACCACTCTAGTCTCCTTTAAGTAAAGAATATAGTATTCATACAGTGTTTCATGTGATCTTAACTGGAATTACGGATTTCCCTTATCTTAGCTACCTTTTCTACACTAATAACTGACTTGGAGATTCTCTTTCATCTGTTCTAAACAAGTTCTCATCTGTTTGCAGTCATTTTCTCTGAATTATTCATGTTTTCATGTAGTTTCCTATATTCTGCCTTCTGGCCCATGTATAAGCTTTGCCCACTTTATCAAACAACTTCCTACACACTGTTATGAACTGAGGCAGCTCGGGAACATTGTCTCTCAACTGTGTCATAGAGTGTAGTACTACATTTCAGTGAAGTGTAAGGCTTTCCAAAGCTGCCGAACGTGTTTCTTTCTCTATTTCAATGGTATTCTGCCTTGTATAACACACATTTACCACTCTAGTCTCCTTTTAAGTAATGAATATAGCATTCATACAGTGTTTGATGTTATCTTAACTCGAATTAAGGATTTCCCTTATCTTAGCTACCTTTTCTACACTAAGAACTGACTTGGAGATTCTCTTTCAGCTGTTCTAAACCAGTTCTCATCTGTTTAGAGTCATTTTCACTGAATTATTCATGTTTCCATGTAGTTTCCTATATTCTGCCTTCTGGCCCAAGTATAAGCTTTGCCCACTTTATCAAACAACTTCCTACACACTGTTATGAACTGAGGCAGCTCGGGAACATTGTCTCTCAACTGTGTGATAGAGTGTAGTACTACATTTCAGTGAAGTGTAAGGCTTTCCAAAGCTGCCGAACGTGTTTCTTTCTCTATTTCAATGGTATTCTGCCTTGTATAACACACATTTACCACTCTAGTCTCCTTTAAGTAAAGAATATAGGATTCATACTGTGTTTCATGTGATCTCAACTGGAATTACGGATTTCCCTTATCTTAGCTACCTTTTCTACACTAAGAACTGACTTGGAGATTCTCTTTTATCTGTTCTAAACAAGTTCTCATCTGTTTGCAGTCATTTTCTCTGAATTATTCATGTTTTCATGTAGTTTCCTATATTCTGCCTTCTGGCCCAAGTATAAGCTTTGCCCACTTTATCAAACAACTTCCTACAAACTGTTATGAACTGAGGCAGCTCGGGAACATTGTCTCTCAACTGTTTTGTAGAGTGTAGTACTACATTTCATTGAAGTGTAAGGCTTTCCAAAGCTGCCGAACGTGTTTCTTTCTCTATTTCAATGGTATTCTGCCTTGTATAACACACATTTACCACTCTAGTCTCCTTTATGTAAACAATATAGGATTCATACAGTGTTTGATGTTATCTTAACTCGAATTAAGGATTTCCCTTATCTTAGCTACCTTTTCTACACTAAGAACTGACTTGGAGATTCTCTTTCAGCTGTTCTAAACAAGTTCTCATCTGTTTACAGTTATTTTCAATGAATTATTCATGTTTTCATGTAGTTTCCTATATTCTGCCTTATGGCCCAAGTATAAGCTTTGCCGACTTTATCAAACAACTTCCTACACACTGTTATGAACTGAGGCAGCTCGGGAACATTGTCTCTCAACTGTGTTATAGAGTGTAGTACTACATTTCAGTGAAGTGTAAGGCTTTCCAAAGCTCCCGAACGTGTTTCTTTCTCTATTTCAATGGTATTCTGCCTTGTATAACACACATTTACCACTCTAGTCTCCTTTAAGTAAAGAATATAGGATTCATACAGTGTTTCATGTGATCTTAACTGGAATTACGGATTTCCCTTATCTTAGCTACCTTTTCTACACTAAGAACTGACTTGGAGATTCTCTTTCATCTGTTCTAAACAAGTTCTCATCTGTTGGCAGTCATTTTCTCTGAATTATTCATGTTTTCATGTAGTTTCCTATATTCTGCCTTCTGGCCCATGTATAAGCTTTGCCCACTTTATCAAACAACTTCCTACACACTGTTATGAACTGAGGCAGCTCGGGAACATTGTCTCTCAACTGTGTCATAGAGTGTAGTACTACATTTCAGTGAAGTGTAAGGCTTTCCAAAGCTGCCGAACGTGTTTCTTTCTCTATTTCAATGGTATTCTGCCTTGTATAACACACATTTACCACTCTAGTCTCCTTTAAGTAAAGAATATAGGATTCATACAGTGTTTCATGTGATCTTAACTGGAATTACGGATTTCGCTTATCTTAGTTACCTTTTCTACACTAAGAACTGACTTGGAGATTCTCTTTCATCTGTTCTAAACAAGTTCTCATGTGTTTTCAGTCATTTTCTCTGAATTATTCATGTTTTCATGTAGTTTCCTATATTCTGCCTTCTGGCCCAAGTATAAGCTTTGCCCACTTTATCAAACAACTTCCTACACACTGTTATGAACTGAGGCAGCTCGGGAACATTGTCTCTCAACTGTGTTATAGAGTGTAGTACTACATTTTTGTGAAGTGTAAGGCTTTCCAAAGCTGCCGAACGTGTTTCTTTCTCTATTTCAATGGTATTCTGCCTTGTATAACACACATTTACCACTCTAGTCTCCTTTTAAGTAATGAATATAGCATTCATACAGTGTTTGATGTTATCTTAACTCGAATTAAGGATTTCCCTTATCTTAGCTACCTTTTCTACACTAAGAACTGACTTGGAGATTCTCTTTCAGCTGTTCTAAACCAGTTCTCATCTGTTTACAGTCATTTTCACTGAATTATTCATGTTTCCATGTAGTTTCCTATATTCTGCCTTCTTGCCCAAGTATAAGCTTTGCCCACTTTATCAAACAACTTCCTACACACTGTTATGAACTGAGGCAGCTCGGGAACATTGTCTCTCAACTGTGTGATAGAGTGTAGTACTACATTTCAGTGAAGTGTAAGGCTTTCCAAAGCTGCCGAACGTGTTTCTTTCTCTATTTCAATGGTATTCTGCCTTGTATTACACACATTTACCACTCTAGTCTCCTTTAAGTAAAGAATATAGGATTCATACAGTGTTTCATGTGATCTTAACTGGAATTACAGATTTCCCTTATCTTAGCTACCTTTTCTACACTAAGAACTGACTTGGAGATTCTCTTTCATCTGTTCTAAACAAGTTCTCATCTGTTGGCAGTCATTTTCTCTGAATTATTCATGTTTTCATGTAGTTTCCTATATTCTGCCTTCTGGCCCATGTATAAGCTTTGCCCACTTTATCAAACAACTTCCTACACACTGTTATGAACTGAGGCAGCTCGGGAACATTGTCTCTCAACTGTGTTATAGAGTGTAGTACTACATTTCAGTGAAGTGTAAGGCTTTCCAAAGCTGCCGAACGTGTTTCTTTCTCTATTTCAATGGTATTCTGCCTTGTATAACACACATTTACCACTCTAGTCTCCTTTTAAGTAATGAATATAGCATTCATACAGCGTTTGATGTTATCTTAACTCGAATTAAGGATTTCCCTTATCTTAGCTACCTTTTCTACACTAAGAACTGACTTGGAGATTCTCTTTCAGCTGTTCTAAACCAGTTCTCATCTGTTTACAGTCATTTTCACTGAATTATTCATGTTTTCATGTAGTTTCCTATATTCTGCCTTCTGGCCCAAGTATAAGCTTTTCCGACTTTATCAAACAACTTCCTACACACTGTTATGAACTGAGGCAGCTCGGGAACATTGTCTCTCAACTGTGTTATAGAGTGTAGTACTACATTTCAGTGAAGTGTAAGGCTTTCCAAAGCTGCCGAACGTGTTTCTTTCTCTATTTCAATGGTATTCTGCCTTGTATAACACACATTTACCACTCTAGTCTCCTTTAAGTAAAGAATATAGTATTCATACAGTGTTTCATGTGATCTTAACTGGAATTACGGATTTCCCTTATCTTAGCTACCTTTTCTACACTAATAACTGACTTGGAGATTCTCTTTCATCTGTTCTAAACAAGTTCTCATCTGTTTGCAGTCATTTTCTCTGAATTATTCATGTTTTCATGTAGTTTCCTATATTCTGCCTTCTGGCCCATGTATAAGCTTTGCCCACTTTATCAAACAACTTCCTACACACTGTTATGAACTGAGGCAGCTCGGGAACATTGTCTCTCAACTGTGTCATAGAGTGTAGTACTACATTTCAGTGAAGTGTAAGGCTTTCCAAAGCTGCCGAACGTGTTTCTTTCTCTATTTCAATGGTATTCTGCCTTGTATAACACACATTTACCACTCTAGTCTCCTTTTAAGTAATGAATATAGCATTCATACAGTGTTTGATGTTATCTTAACTCGAATTAAGGATTTCCCTTATCTTAGCTACCTTTTCTACACTAAGAACTGACTTGGAGATTCTCTTTCAGCTGTTCTAAACCAGTTCTCATCTGTTTAGAGTCATTTTCACTGAATTATTCATGTTTCCATGTAGTTTCCTATATTCTGCCTTCTGGCCCAAGTATAAGCTTTGCCCACTTTATCAAACAACTTCCTACACACTGTTATGAACTGAGGCAGCTCGGGAACATTGTCTCTCAACTGTGTGATAGAGTGTAGTACTACATTTCAGTGAAGTGTAAGGCTTTCCAAAGCTGCCGAACGTGTTTCTTTCTCTATTTCAATGGTATTCTGCCTTGTATAACACACATTTACCACTCTAGTCTCCTTTAAGTAAAGAATATAGGATTCATACTGTGTTTCATGTGATCTTAACTGGAATTACGGATTTCCCTTATCTTAGCTACCTTTTCTACACTAAGAACTGACTTGGAGATTCTCTTTTATCTGTTCTAAACAAGTTCTCATCTGTTTGCAGTCATTTTCTCTGAATTATTCATGTTTTCATGTAGTTTCCTATATTCTGCCTTCTGGCCCAAGTATAAGCTTTGCCCACTTTATCAAACAACTTCCTACAAACTGTTATGAACTGAGGCAGCTCGGGAACATTGTCTCTCAACTGTTTTGTAGAGTGTAGTACTACATTTCATTGAAGTGTAAGGCTTTCCAAAGCTGCCGAACGTGTTTCTTTCTCTATTTCAATGGTATTCTGCCTTGTATAACACACATTTACCACTCTAGTCTCCTTTATGTAAACAATATAGGATTCATACAGTGTTTGATGTTATCTTAACTCGAATTAAGGATTTCCCTTATCTTAGCTACCTTTTCTACACTAAGAACTGACTTGGAGATTCTCTTTCAGCTGTTCTAAACAAGTTCTCATCTGTTTACAGTTATTTTCAATGAATTATTCATGTTTTCATGTAGTTTCCTATATTCTGCCTTATGGCCCAAGTATAAGCTTTGCCGACTTTATCAAACAACTTCCTACACACTGTTATGAACTGAGGCAGCTCGGGAACATTGTCTCTCAACTGTGTTATAGAGTGTAGTACTACATTTCAGTGAAGTGTAAGGTTTTCCAAAGCTCCCGAACGTGTTTCTTTCTCTATTTCAATGGTATTCTGCCTTGTATAACACACATTTACCACTCTAGTCTCCTTTAAGTAAAGAATATAGGATTCATACAGTGTTTCATGTGATCTTAACTGGAATTACGGATTTCCCTTATCTTAGCTACCTTTTCTACACTAAGAACTGACTTGGAGATTCTCTTTCATCTGTTCTAAACAAGTTCTCATCTGTTGGCAGTCATTTTCTCTGAATTATTCATGTTTTCATGTAGTTTCCTATATTCTGCCTTCTGGCCCATGTATAAGCTTTGCCCACTTTATCAAACAACTTCCTACACACTGTTATGAACTGAGGCAGCTCGGGAACATTGTCTCTCAACTGTGTCATAGAGTGTAGTACTACATTTCAGTGAAGTGTAAGGCTTTCCAAAGCTGCCGAACGTGTTTCTTTCTCTATTTCAATGGTATTCTGCCTTGTATAACACACATTTACCACTCTAGTCTCCTTTAAGTAAAGAATATAGGATTCATACAGTGTTTCATGTGATCTTAACTGGAATTACGGATTTCGCTTATCTTAGTTACCTTTTCTACACTAAGAACTGACTTGGAGATTCTCTTTCATCTGTTCTAAACAAGTTCTCATGTGTTTTCAGTCATTTTCTCTGAATTATTCATGTTTTCATGTAGTTTCCTATATTCTGCCTTCTGGCCCAAGTATAAGCTTTGCCCACTTTATCAAACAACTTCCTACACACTGTTATGAACTGAGGCAGCTCGGGAACATTGTCTCTCAACTGTGTTATAGAGTGTAGTACTACATTTTTGTGAAGTGTAAGGCTTTCCAAAGCTGCCGAACGTGTTTCTTTCTCTATTTCAATGGTATTCTGCCTTGTATAACACACATTTACCACTCTAGTCTCCTTTTAAGTAATGAATATAGCATTCATACAGTGTTTGATGTTATCTTAACTCGAATTAAGGATTTCCCTTATCTTAGCTACCTTTTCTACACTAAGAACTGACTTGGAGATTCTCTTTCAGCTGTTCTAAACCAGTTCTCATCTGTTTACAGTCATTTTCACTGAATTATTCATGTTTCCATGTAGTTTCCTATATTCTGCCTTCTTGCCCAAGTATAAGCTTTGCCCACTTTATCAAACAACTTCCTACACACTGTTATGAACTGAGGCAGCTCGGGAACATTGTCTCTCAACTGTGTGATAGAGTGTAGTACTACATTTCAGTGAAGTGTAAGGCTTTCCAAAGCTGCCGAACGTGTTTCTTTCTCTATTTCAATGGTATTCTGCCTTGTATTACACACATTTACCACTCTAGTCTCCTTTAAGTAAAGAATATAGGATTCATACAGTGTTTCATGTGATCTTAACTGGAATTACAGATTTCCCTTATCTTAGCTACCTTTTCTACACTAAGAACTGACTTGGAGATTCTCTTTCATCTGTTCTAAACAAGTTCTCATCTGTTGGCAGTCATTTTCTCTGAATTATTCATGTTTTCATGTAGTTTCCTATATTCTGCCTTCTGGCCCATGTATAAGCTTTGCCCACTTTATCAAACAACTTCCTACACACTGTTATGAACTGAGGCAGCTCGGGAACATTGTCTCTCAACTGTGTGATAGAGTGTAGTACTACATTTCACTGAAGTGTAAGGCTTTCCAAAGCTGCCGAACGTGTTTCTTTCTCTATTTCAATGGTATTCTGCCTTGTATAACACACATTTACCACTCTAGTCTCCTTTAAGTAAAGAATATAGGATTCATACAGTGTTTCATGTGATCTTAACTGGAATTACGGATTTCCCTTATCTTAGTTACCTTTTCTACACTAAGAACTGACTTGGAGATTCTCTTTCATCTGTTCTAAACAAGTTCTCATGTGTTTGCAGTCATTTTCTCTGAATTATTCATGTTTTCATGTAGTTTCCTATATTCTGCCTTCTGGCCCAAGTATAAGCTTTGCCCACTTTATCAAACAACTTCCTACACACTGTTATGAACTGAGGCAGCTCGGGAACATTGTCTCTCAACTGTGTTATAGAGTGTAGTACTACATTTCAGTGAAGTGTAAGGCTTTCCAAAGCTGCCGAACGTGTTTCTTTCTCTATTTCAATGGTATTCTGCCTTGTATAACACACATTTACCACTCTAGTCTCCTTTTAAGTAATGAATATAGCATTCATACAGCGTTTGATGTTATCTTAACTCGAATTAAGGATTTCCCTTATCTTAGCTACCTTTTCTACACTAAGAACTGACTTGGAGATTCTCTTTCAGCTGTTCTAAACAAGTTCTCATCTGTTTACAGTCATTTTCAATGAATTATTCATGTTTTCATGTAGTTTCCTATATTCTGCCTTCTGGCCCAAGTATAAGCTTTTCCGACTTTATCAAACAACTTCCTACACACTGTTATGAACTGAGGCAGCTCGGGAACATTGTCTCTCAACTGTGTTATAGAGTGTAGTACTACATTTCAGTGAAGTGTAAGGCTTTCCAAAGCTGCCGAACGTGTTTCTTTCTCTATTTCAATGGTATTCTGCCTTGTATAACACACATTTACCACTCTAGTCTCCTTTGAGTAAAGAATATAGGATTCATACAGTGTTTCATGTGATCTTAACTGGAATTACGGAATTCCCTTATCTTAGCTACCTTTTCTACACTAAGAACTGACTTGGAGATTCTCTTTCATCTGTTCTAATCAAGTTCTCATGTGTTTGCAGTCATTTTCTCTGAATTATTCATGTTTTCATGTAGTTTCCTATATTCTGCCTTCTGGCCCAAGTATAAGCTTTGCCCACTTTATCAAACAACTTCCTACACACTGTTATGAACTGAGGCAGCTCGGGAACATTGTCTCTCAACTGTGTCATAGAGTGTAGTACTACATTTCAGTGAAGTGTAAGGCTTTCCAAAGCTGCCGAACGTGTTTCTTTCTCTATTTCTATGGTATTCTGCCTTGTATAACACACATTTACCACTCTAGTCTCCTTTTAAGTAATGAATATAGCATTCATACAGTGTTTGATGTTATCTTAACTCGAATTAAGGATTTCCCTTATCTTAGCTACCTTTTCTACACTAAGAACTGACTTGGAGATTCTCTTTCAGCTGTTCTAAACCAGTTCTCATCTGTTTAGAATCATTTTCAATGAATTATTCATGTTTTCATGTAGTTTCCTATATTCTGCCTTCTGGCCCAAGTATAAGCTTTGCCCACTTTATCAAACAACTTCCTACACACTGTTATGAACTGAGGCAGCTCGGGAACATTGTCTCTCAACTGTGTGATAGAGTGTAGTACTACATTTCAGTGAAGTGTAAGGCTTTCCAAAGCTGCCAAACGTGTTTCTTTCTCTATTTCAATGGTATTCTGCCTTGTATAACACACATTTACCAATCTAGTCTCCTTTAAGTAAAGAATATAGGATTCATACAGTGTTTCATGTGATCTTAACTGGAATTACGGATTTCCCTTATCTTAGCTACCTTTTCTACACTAAGAACTGACTTGGAGATTCTCTTTCATCAGTTCTAAACAAGTTCTCATCTGTTTGCAGTCATTTTCTCTGAATTATTCATGTTTTCATGTAGTTTGCTATATTCTGCCTTCTTGCCCAAGTATAAGCTTTGCCCACTTTATCAAATAACTTCCTACACACTGTTATGAACTGAGGCAGCTCGGGAACATTGTCTCTCAACTGTGTTATAGAGTGTAGTACTACATTTCATTGAAGTGTAAGGCTTTCCAAAGCTGCCGAACGTGTTTCTTTCTCTATTTCAATGGTATTCTGCCTTGTATAATACACATTTACCACTCTAGTCTCCTTTATGTAAACAATATAGGATTCATACAGTGTTTCATGTGATCTTAACTGGAATTACGGATTTCCCTTATCTTAGCTACCTTTTCTACCCTAAGAACTGACTTGGAGATTCTCTTTCATCTGTTCTAAACAAGTTCTCATCTGTTTGCAGTCATTTTCTCTGAATTATTCATGTTTTCATGTAGTTTCCTATATTCTGCCTTCTGGCCCAAGTATAAGCTTTGCCCACTTTATCAAACAACTTCCTACACACTGTTATGAACTGAGGCAGCTCGGGAACATTGTCTCTCAACTGTTTTATAGAGTGTAGTACTACATTTCATTGAAGTGTAAGGCTTTCTAAAGCTGCCGAACGTGTTTCTTTCTCTATTTCAATGGTATTCTGCCTTGTATAACACACATTTACCACTCTAGTCTCCTTTATGTAAACAATATAGGATTCATACAGTGTTTGATGTTATCTTAACTCGAATTAAGGATTTCCCTTATCTTAGCTACCTTTTCTACACTAAGAACTGACTTGGAGATTCTCTTTCAGCTGTTCTAAACAAGTTCTCATCTGTTTACAGTTATTTTCAATGAATTATTCATGTTTTCATGTAGTTTCCTATATTCTGCCTTCTGGCCCAAGTATAAGCTTTGCCGACTTTATCAAACAACTTCCTACACACTGTTATGAACTGAGGCAGCTCGGGAACATTGTCTCTCAACTGTGTTATAGAGTGTAGTACTACATTTCAGTGAAGTGTAAGGCTTTCCAAAGCTCCCGAACGTGTTTCTTTCTCTATTTCAATGGTATTCTGCCTTGTATAACACACATGTACCAATCTAGTCTCCTTTGAGTAAAGAACATAGGATTCATACAGTGTTTCATGTGATCTTAACTGGAATTACGGATTTCCCTTATCTTAGCTACCTTTTCTACACTAAGAACTGACTTGGAGATTTTCTTTCATCTGTTCTAAACAAGTTCTCATCTGTTTGCAGTCATTTTCTCTGAATTATTCATGTTTTCATGTAGTTTCCTATATTCTGCCTTCTGGTCCAAGTATAAGCTTTGTCCACTTTATCAAACAACTTCCTACACACTGTTATGAACTGAAGCAGCTCGGGAACATTGTCTCTCAACTGTGTTATAGAGTGTAGTACTACATTTCAGTGAAGTGTAAGGCTTTCCAAAGCTGCCGAACGTGTTTCTTTCTCTATTTCAATGGTATTCTGCCTTGTATAACACACATTTACCACTCTAGTCTCCTTTTAAGTAATGAATATAGCATTCATACAGTGTTTGATGTTATCTAAACGCGAATTAAGGATTTCCCTTATCTTAGCTACCTTTTCTACACTAAGAACTGACTTGGAGATTCTCTTTCAGCTGTTCTGAACAAGTTCTCATCTGTTTACAGTCATTTTCAATGAATTATTCATGTTTTCATGTAGTTTCCTATATTCTGCCTTCTGGCCCAAGTATAAGCTTTGCCGACTTTATCAAACAACTTCCTACACACTGTTATGAACTGAGGCAGCTCGGGAACCTTGTCTCTCAACAGTGTGATAGAGTGTAGTACTACATTTCAGTGAAGTGTAAGGCTTTCCAAAGCTGCCGAACGTGTTTCTTTCTCTATTTCAATGGTATTCTGCCTTGTATAACAGACATTTACCACTCTAGTCTCCTTTAAGTAAAGAATATAGGATTCATACAGTGTTTCATGTGATCTTAACTGGAATTACGGATTTCCCTTATCTTAGCTACCTTTTCTACACTAAGAACTGACTTGGAGATTCTCTTTCATCTGTTCTAAACAAGTTCTAATCTGTTGGCAGTCATTTTCTCTGAATTATTCATGTTTTCATGTAGTTTCCTATATTCTGCCTTCTGGCCCATGTATAAGCTTTGCCCACTTTATCAAACAACTTCCTACACACTGTTATGAACTGAGGCAGCTCGCGAACATTGTCTCTCAACTGTGTCATAGAGTGTAGTACTACATTTCAGTGAAGTGTAAGGCTTTCCAAAGCTGCCGAACGTGTTTCTTTCTCTATTTCAATGGTATTCTGCCTTGTATAACACACATTTACCACTCTAGTCTCCTTTAAGTAAAGAATATAGGATTCATACAGTGTTTCATGTGATCTTAACTGGAATTACGGATTTCCCTTATCTTAGTTACCTTTTCTACACTAAGAACTGACTTGGAGATTCTCTTTCATCTGTTCTAAACAAGTTCTCATGTGTTTGCAGTCATTTTCTCTGAATTATTCATGTTTTCATGTAGTTTCCTATATTCTGCCTTCTGGCCCAAGTATAAGCTTTGCCCACTTTATCAAACAACTTCCTACACACTGTTATGAACTGAGGCAGCTCGGGAACATTGTCTCTCAACTGTTTTGTAGAGTGTAGTACTACATTTCATTGAAGTGTAAGGCTTTCCAAACCTGCCGAACGTGTTTCTTTCTCTATTTCAATTGTATTCTGCCTTGTATAACACACATTTACCACTGTAGTCTCCTTTATGTAAACAATATAGGATTCATACAGTGTTTGATGTTATCTTAACTCGAATTAAGGATTTCCCTTATCTTAGCTACCTTTTCTACACTAAGAACTGACTTGGAGATTCTCTTTCAGCTGTTCTAAACAAGTTCTCATCTGTTTACAGTTATTTTCAATGAATTATTCATGTTTTCATGTAGTTTCCTATATTCTGCCTTCTGGCCCAAGTATAAGCTTTGCCGACTTTATCAAACAACTTCCTACACACTGTTATGAACTGAGGCAGCTCGGGAACATTGTCTCTCAACTGTGTTATAGAGTGTAGTACTACATTTCAGTGAAGTGTAAGGCTTTCCAAAGCTCCCGAACGTGTTTCTTTCTCTATTTCAATGGTATTCTGCCTTGTATAACACACATTTACCACTCTAGTCTCCTTTAAGTAAAGAATATAGGATTCATACAGTGTTTCATGTGATCTTAACTGGAATTACGGATTTCCCTTATCTTAGCTACCTTTTCTACACTAAGAACTGACTTGGAGATTCTCTTTCATCTGTTCTAAACAAGTTCTCATCTGTTGGCAGTCATTTTCTCTGAATTATTCATGTTTTCTTGTAGTTTCCTATATTCTGCCTTCTGGCCCATGTATAAGCTTTGCCCACTTTATCAAACAACTTCCTACACACTGTTATGAACTGAGGCAGCTCGGGAACATTGTCTCTCAACTGTGTCATAGAGTGTAGTACTACATTTCAGTGAAGTGTAAGGCTTTCCAAAGCTGCCGAACGTGTTTCTTTCTCTATTTCAATGGTATTCTGCCTTGTATAACACACATTTACCACTCTAGTCTCCTTTTAAGTAATGAATATAGCATTCATACAGCGTTTGATGTTATCTTAACTCGAATTAAGGATTTCCCTTATCTTAGCTACCTTTTCTACACTAAGAACTGACTTGGAGATTCTCTTTCAGCTGTTCTAAACAAGTTCTCATCTGTTTACAGTCATTTTCAATGAATTATTCATGTTTTCATGTAGTTTCCTATATTCTGCCTTCTGGCCCAAGTATAAGCTTTGCCGACTTTATCAAACAACTTCCTACACACTGTTATGAACTGAGGCAGCTCGGGAACATTGTCTCTCAACTGTGTTATAGAGTGTAGTACTACATTTCAGTGAAGTGTAAGGCTTTCCAAAGCTGCCGAACGTGTTTCTTTCTCTATTTCAATGGTATTCTGCCTTGTATAACACACATTTACCACTCTAGTCTCCTTTGAGTAAAGAATATAGGATTCATACAGTGTTTCATGTGATCTTAACTGGAATTACGGATTTCCCTTATCATAGCTACCTTTTCTGCACTAAGAACTGACTTGGAGATTTTCTTTCATCTGTTCTAAACAAGTTCTCATCTGTTTGCAGTCATTTTCTCTGAATTATTCATGTTTTCATGTAGTTTCCTATATTCTGCCTTCTGGTCCAAGTATAAGCTTTGTCCACTTTATCAAACAACTTCCTACACACTGTTATGAACTGAAGCAGCTCGGGAACATTGTCTCTCAACTGTGTTATAGAGTGTAGTATTACATTTCACTGAAGTGTAAGGCTTTCCAAAGCTGCCGAACGTGTTTCTTTCTCTATTTCAATGGTATTCTGCCTTGTATAACACACATTTACCACTCTAGTCTCCTTTTAAGTAATGAATCTAGCATTTATACAGTGTTTGATGTTATCTAAACTCGAATTAAGGATTTCCCTTATCTTAGCTACCTTTTCTACACTAAGAACTGACTTGGAGATTCTCTTTCAGCTGTTCTAAACCAGTTCTCATCTGTTTACAGTCATTTTCACTGAATTATTCATGTTTTCATGTAGTTTCCTATATTCTGCCTTCTGGCCCAAGTATAAGCTTTGCCCACTTTATCAAACAACTTCCTACACACTGTTATGAACTGAGGCAGCTCGGGAACCTTGTCTCTCAACTGTGTGATAGAGTGTAGTACTACATTTCAGTGAAGTGTAAGGCTTTCCAAAGCTGCCGAACGTGTTTCTTTCTCTATTTCAATGGTATTCTGCCTTGTATAACACACATTTACCACTCTAGTCTCCTTTAAGTAAAGAATATAGTATTCATACAGTGTTTCATGTGATCTTAACTGGAATTACGGATTTCCCTTATCTTAGCTACCTTTTCTACACTAATAACTGACTTGGAGATTCTCTTTCATCTGTTCTAAACAAGTTCTCATCTGTTTGCAGTCATTTTCTCTGAATTATTCATGTTTTCATGTAGTTTCCTATATTCTGCCTTCTGGCCCATGTATAAGCTTTGCCCACTTTATCAAACAACTTCCTACACACTGTTATGAACTGAGGCAGCTCGGGAACATTGTCTCTCAACTGTGTCATAGAGTGTAGTACTACATTTCAGTGAAGTGTAAGGCTTTCCAAAGCTGCCGAACGTGTTTCTTTCTCTATTTCAATGGTATTCTGCCTTGTATAACACACATTTACCACTCTAGTCTCCTTGTAAGTAATGAATATAGCATTCATACAGTGTTTGATGTTATCTTAACTCGAATTAAGGATTTCCCTTATCTTAGCTACCTTTTCTACACTAAGAACTGACTTGGAGATTCTCTTTCAGCTGTTCTAAACCAGTTCTCATCTGTTTAGAGTCATTTTCACTGAATTATTCATGTTTCCATGTAGTTTCCTATATTCTGCCTTCTGGCCCAAGTATAAGCTTTGCCCACTTTATCAAACAACTTCCTACACACTGTTATGAACTGAGGCAGCTCGGGAACATTGTCTCTCAACTGTGTGATAGAGTGTAGTACTACATTTCAGTGAAGTGTAAGGCTTTCCAAAGCTGCCGAACGTGTTTCTTTCTCTATTTCAATGGTATTCTGCCTTGTATAACACACATTTACCACTCTAGTCTCCTTTAAGTAAAGAATATAGGATTCATACTGTGTTTCATGTGATCTTAACTGGAATTACGGATTTCCCTTATCTTAGCTACCTTTTCTACACTAAGAACTGACTTGGAGATTCTCTTTTATCTGTTCTAAACAAGTTCTCATCTGTTTGCAGTCATTTTCTCTGAATTATTCATGTTTTCATGTAGTTTCCTATATTCTGCCTTCTGGCCCAAGTATAAGCTTTGCCCACTTTATCAAACAACTTCCTACAAACTGTTATGAACTGAGGCAGCTCGGGAACATTGTCTCTCAACTGTTTTGTAGAGTGTAGTACTACATTTCATTGAAGTGTAAGGCTTTCCAAAGCTGCCGAACGTGTTTCTTTCTCTATTTCAATGGTATTCTGCCTTGTATAACACACATTTACCACTCTAGTCTCCTTTATGTAAACAATATAGGATTCATACAGTGTTTGATGTTATCTTAACTCGAATTAAGGATTTCCCTTATCTTAGCTACCTTTTCTACACTAAGAACTGACTTGGAGATTCTCTTTCAGCTGTTCTAAACAAGTTCTCATCTGTTTACAGTTATTTTCAATGAATTATTCATGTTTTCATGTAGTTTCCTATATTCTGCCTTATGGCCCAAGTATAAGCTTTGCCGACTTTATCAAACAACTTCCTACACACTGTTATGAACTGAGGCAGCTCGGGAACATTGTCTCTCAACTGTGTTATAGAGTGTAGTACTACATTTCAGTGAAGTGTAAGGCTTTCCAAAGCTCCCGAACGTGTTTCTTTCTCTATTTCAATGGTATTCTGCCTTGTATAACACACATTTACCACTCTAGTCTCCTTTAAGTAAAGAATATAGGATTCATACAGTGTTTCATGTGATCTTAACTGGAATTACGGATTTCCCTTATCTTAGCTACCTTTTCTACACTAAGAACTGACTTGGAGATTCTCTTTCATCTGTTCTAAACAAGTTCTCATCTGTTGGCAGTCATTTTCTCTGAATTATTCATGTTTTCATGTAGTTTCCTATATTCTGCCTTCTGGCCCATGTATAAGCTTTGCCCACTTTATCAAACAACTTCCTACACACTGTTATGAACTGAGGCAGCTCGGGAACATTGTCTCTCAACTGTGTCATAGAGTGTAGTACTACATTTCAGTGAAGTGTAAGGCTTTCCAAAGCTGCCGAACGTGTTTCTTTCTCTATTTCAATGGTATTCTGCCTTGTATAACACACATTTACCACTCTAGTCTCCTTTAAGTAAAGAATATAGGATTCATACAGTGTTTCATGTGATCTTAACTGGAATTACGGATTTCGCTTATCTTAGTTACCTTTTCTACACTAAGAACTGACTTGGAGATTCTCTTTCATCTGTTCTAAACAAGTTCTCATGTGTTTTCAGTCATTTTCTCTGAATTATTCATGTTTTCATGTAGTTTCCTATATTCTGCCTTCTGGCCCAAGTATAAGCTTTGCCCACTTTATCAAACAACTTCCTACACACTGTTATGAACTGAGGCAGCTCGGGAACATTGTCTCTCAACTGTGTTATAGAGTGTAGTACTACATTTTTGTGAAGTGTAAGGCTTTCCAAAGCTGCCGAACGTGTTTCTTTCTCTATTTCAATGGTATTCTGCCTTGTATAACACACATTTACCACTCTAGTCTCCTTTTAAGTAATGAATATAGCATTCATACAGTGTTTGATGTTATCTTAACTCGAATTAAGGATTTCCCTTATCTTAGCTACCTTTTCTACACTAAGAACTGACTTGGAGATTCTCTTTCAGCTGTTCTAAACCAGTTCTCATTTGTTTACAGTCATTTTCACTGAATTATTCATGTTTCCATGTAGTTTCCTATATTCTGCCTTCTTGCCCAAGTATAAGCTTTGCCCACTTTATCAAACAACTTCCTACACACTGTTATGAACTGAGGCAGCTCGGGAACATTGTCTCTCAACTGTGTGATAGAGTGTAGTACTACATTTCAGTGAAGTGTAAGGCTTTCCAAAGCTGCCGAACGTGTTTCTTTCTCTATTTCAATGGTATTCTGCCTTGTATTACACACATTTACCACTCTAGTCTCCTTTAAGTAAAGAATATAGGATTCATACAGTGTTTCATGTGATCTTAACTGGAATTACAGATTTCCCTTATCTTAGCTACCTTTTCTACACTAAGAACTGACTTGGAGATTCTCTTTCATCTGTTCTAAACAAGTTCTCATCTGTTGGCAGTCATTTTCTCTGAATTATTCATGTTTTCATGTAGTTTCCTATATTCTGCCTTCTGGCCCATGTATAAGCTTTGCCCACTTTATCAAACAACTTCCTACACACTGTTATGAACTGAGGCAGCTCGGGAACATTGTCTCTCAACTGTGTCATAGAGTGTAGTACTACATTTCACTGAAGTGTAAGGCTTTCCAAAGCTGCCGAACGTGTTTCTTTCTCTATTTCAATGGTATTCTGCCTTGTATAACACACATTTACCACTCTAGTCTCCTTTAAGTAAAGAATATAGGATTCATACAGTGTTTCATGTGATCTTAACTGGAATTACGGATTTCCCTTATCTTAGTTACCTTTTCTACACTAAGAACTGACTTGGAGATTCTCTTTCATCTGTTCTAAACAAGTTCTCATGTGTTTGCAGTCATTTTCTCTGAATTATTCATGTTTTCATGTAGTTTCCTATATTCTGCCTTCTGGCCCAAGTATAAGCTTTGCCCACTTTATCAAACAACTTCCTACACACTGTTATGAACTGAGGCAGCTCGGGAACATTGTCTCTCAACTGTGTTATAGAGTGTAGTACTACATTTCAGTGAAGTGTAAGGCTTTCCAAAGCTGCCGAACGTGTTTCTTTCTCTATTTCAATGGTATTCTGCCTTGTATAACACACATTTACCACTCTAGTCTCCTTTTAAGTAATGAATATAGCATTCATACAGCGTTTGATGTTATCTTAACTCGAATTAAGGATTTCCCTTATCTTAGCTACCTTTTCTACACTAAGAACTGACTTGGAGATTCTCTTTCAGCTGTTCTAAACAAGTTCTCATCTGTTTACAGTCATTTTCAATGAATTATTCATGTAGTTTCCTATATTCTGCCTTCTGGCCCAAGTATAAGCTTTTCCGTCTTTATCAAACAACTTCCTACACACTGTTATGAACTGAGGCAGCTCGGGAACATTGTCTCTCAACTGTGTTATAGAGTGTAGTACTACATTTCAGTGAAGTGTAAGGCTTTCCAAAGCTGCCGAACGTGTTTCTTTCTCTATTTCAATGGTATTCTGCCTTGTATAACACACATTTACCACTCTAGTCTCCTTTGAGTAAAGAATATAGGATTCATACAGTGTTTCATGTGATCTTAACTGGAATTACGGAATTCCCTTATCTTAGCTACCTTTTCTACACTAAGAACTGACTTGGAGATTCTCTTTCATCTGTTCTAATCAAGTTCTCATGTGTTTGCAGTCATTTTCTCTGAATTATTCATGTTTTCATGTAGTTTCCTATATTCTGCCTTCTGGCCCAAGTATAAGCTTTGCCCACTTTATCAAACAACTTCCTACACACTGTTATGAACTGAGGCAGCTCTGGAACATTGTCTCTCAACTGTGTCATAGAGTGTAGTACTACATTTCAGTGAAGTGTAAGGCTTTCCAAAGCTGCCGAACGTGTTTGTTTCTCTATTTCTATGGTATTCTGCCTTGTATAACACACATTTACCACTCTAGTCTCCTTTTAAGTAATGAATATAGCATTCATACAGTGTTTGATGTTATCTTAACTCGAATTAAGGATTTCCCTTATCTTAGCTACCTTTTCTACACTAAGAACTGACTTGGAGATTCTCTTTCAGCTGTTCTAAACCAGTTCTCATCTGTTTAGAATCATTTTCACTGAATTATTCATGTTTTCATGTAGTTTCCTATATTCTGCCTTCTGGCCCAAGTATAAGCTTTGCCCACTTTATCAAACAACTTCCTACACACTGTTATGAACTGAGGCAGCTCGGGAACATTGTCTCTCAACTGTGTGATAGAGTGTAGTACTACATTTCAGTGAAGTGTAAGGCTTTCCAAAGCTCCCGAACGTGTTTCTTTCTCTATTTCAATGGTATTCTGCCTTGTATAACACACATTTACCACTCTAGTCTCCTTTAAGTAAAGAATATAGGATTCATACAGTGTTTCATGTGATCTTAACTGGAATTACGGATTTCCCTTATCTTAGCTACCTTTTCTACACTAAGAACTGACTTGGAGATTCTCTTTCATCTGTTCTAAACAAGTTCTCATCTGTTGGCAGTCATTTTCTCTGAATTATTCATGTTTTCATGTAGTTTCCTATATTCTGCCTTCTGGCCCATGTATAAGCTTTGCCCACTTTATCAAACAACTTCCTACACACTGTTATGAACTGAGGCAGCTCGGGAACATTGTCTCTCAACTGTGTCATAGAGTGTAGTACTACATTTCAGTGAAGTGTAAGGCTTTCCAAAGCTGCCGAACGTGTTTCTTTCTCTATTTCAATGGTATTCTGCCTTGTATAACACACATTTACCACTCTAGTCTCCTTTAAGTAAAGAATATAGGATTCATACAGTGTTTCATGTGATCTTAACTGGAATTACGGATTTCGCTTATCTTAGTTACCTTTTCTACACTAAGAACTGACTTGGAGATTCTCTTTCATCTGTTCTAAACAAGTTCTCATGTGTTTTCAGTCATTTTCTCTGAATTATTCATGTTTTCATGTAGTTTCCTATATTCTGCCTTCTGGCCCAAGTATAAGCTTTGCCCACTTTATCAAACAACTTCCTACACACTGTTATGAACTGAGGCAGCTCGGGAACATTGTCTCTCAACTGTGTTATAGAGTGTAGTACTACATTTTTGTGAAGTGTAAGGCTTTCCAAAGCTGCCGAACGTGTTTCTTTCTCTATTTCAATGGTATTCTGCCTTGTATAACACACATTTACCACTCTAGTCTCCTTTTAAGTAATGAATATAGCATTCATACAGTGTTTGATGTTATCTTAACTCGAATTAAGGATTTCCCTTATCTTAGCTACCTTTTCTACACTAAGAACTGACTTGGAGATTCTCTTTCAGCTGTTCTAAACCAGTTCTCATTTGTTTACAGTCATTTTCACTGAATTATTCATGTTTCCATGTAGTTTCCTATATTCTGCCTTCTTGCCCAAGTATAAGCTTTGCCCACTTTATCAAACAACTTCCTACACACTGTTATGAACTGAGGCAGCTCGGGAACATTGTCTCTCAACTGTGTGATAGAGTGTAGTACTACATTTCAGTGAAGTGTAAGGCTTTCCAAAGCTGCCGAACGTGTTTCTTTCTCTATTTCAATGGTATTCTGCCTTGTATTACACACATTTACCACTCTAGTCTCCTTTAAGTAAAGAATATAGGATTCATACAGTGTTTCATGTGATCTTAACTGGAATTACAGATTTCCCTTATCTTAGCTACCTTTTCTACACTAAGAACTGACTTGGAGATTCTCTTTCATCTGTTCTAAACAAGTTCTCATCTGTTGGCAGTCATTTTCTCTGAATTATTCATGTTTTCATGTAGTTTCCTATATTCTGCCTTCTGGCCCATGTATAAGCTTTGCCCACTTTATCAAACAACTTCCTACACACTGTTATGAACTGAGGCAGCTCGGGAACATTGTCTCTCAACTGTGTCATAGAGTGTAGTACTACATTTCACTGAAGTGTAAGGCTTTCCAAAGCTGCCGAACGTGTTTCTTTCTCTATTTCAATGGTATTCTGCCTTGTATAACACACATTTACCACTCTAGTCTCCTTTAAGTAAAGAATATAGGATTCATACAGTGTTTCATGTGATCTTAACTGGAATTACGGATTTCCCTTATCTTAGTTACCTTTTCTACACTAAGAACTGACTTGGAGATTCTCTTTCATCTGTTCTAAACAAGTTCTCATGTGTTTGCAGTCATTTTCTCTGAATTATTCATGTTTTCATGTAGTTTCCTATATTCTGCCTTCTGGCCCAAGTATAAGCTTTGCCCACTTTATCAAACAACTTCCTACACACTGTTATGAACTGAGGCAGCTCGGGAACATTGTCTCTCAACTGTGTTATAGAGTGTAGTACTACATTTCAGTGAAGTGTAAGGCTTTCCAAAGCTGCCGAACGTGTTTCTTTCTCTATTTCAATGGTATTCTGCCTTGTATAACACACATTTACCACTCTAGTCTCCTTTTAAGTAATGAATATAGCATTCATACAGCGTTTGATGTTATCTTAACTCGAATTAAGGATTTCCCTTATCTTAGCTACCTTTTCTACACTAAGAACTGACTTGGAGATTCTCTTTCAGCTGTTCTAAACAAGTTCTCATCTGTTTACAGTCATTTTCAATGAATTATTCATGTAGTTTCCTATATTCTGCCTTCTGGCCCAAGTATAAGCTTTTCCGTCTTTATCAAACAACTTCCTACACACTGTTATGAACTGAGGCAGCTCGGGAACATTGTCTCTCAACTGTGTTATAGAGTGTAGTACTACATTTCAGTGAAGTGTAAGGCTTTCCAAAGCTGCCGAACGTGTTTCTTTCTCTATTTCAATGGTATTCTGCCTTGTATAACACACATTTACCACTCTAGTCTCCTTTGAGTAAAGAATATAGGATTCATACAGTGTTTCATGTGATCTTAACTGGAATTACGGAATTCCCTTATCTTAGCTACCTTTTCTACACTAAGAACTGACTTGGAGATTCTCTTTCATCTGTTCTAATCAAGTTCTCATGTGTTTGCAGTCATTTTCTCTGAATTATTCATGTTTTCATGTAGTTTCCTATATTCTGCCTTCTGGCCCAAGTATAAGCTTTGCCCACTTTATCAAACAACTTCCTACACACTGTTATGAACTGAGGCAGCTCTGGAACATTGTCTCTCAACTGTGTCATAGAGTGTAGTACTACATTTCAGTGAAGTGTAAGGCTTTCCAAAGCTGCCGAACGTGTTTGTTTCTCTATTTCTATGGTATTCTGCCTTGTATAACACACATTTACCACTCTAGTCTCCTTTTAAGTAATGAATATAGCATTCATACAGTGTTTGATGTTATCTTAACTCGAATTAAGGATTTCCCTTATCTTAGCTACCTTTTCTACACTAAGAACTGACTTGGAGATTCTCTTTCAGCTGTTCTAAACCAGTTCTCATCTGTTTAGAATCATTTTCACTGAATTATTCATGTTTTCATGTAGTTTCCTATATTCTGCCTTCTGGCCCAAGTATAAGCTTTGCCCACTTTATCAAACAACTTCCTACACACTGTTATGAACTGAGGCAGCTCGGGAACATTGTCTCTCAACTGTGTGATAGAGTGTAGTACTACATTTCAGTGAAGTGTAAGGCTTTCCAAAGCTGCCAAACGTGTTTCTTTCTCTATTTCAATGGTATTCTGCCTTGTACAACACACATTTACCACTCTAGTCTCCTTTAAGTAAAGAATATAGGATTCATACAGTGTTTCATGTGATCTTAACTGGAATTACGGATTTCCCTTATCTTAGCTACCTTTTCTACACTAAGAACTGACTTGGAGATTCTCTTTCATCAGTTCTAAACAAGTTCTCATCTGTTTGCAGTCATTTTCTCTGAATTATTCATGTTTTCATGTAGTTTGCTATATTCTGCCTTCTTGCCCAAGTATAAGCTTTGCCCACTTTATCAAATAACTTCCTACACACTGTTATGAACTGAGGCAGCTCGGGAACATTGTCTCTCAACTGTGTTATAGAGTGTAGTACTACATTTCATTGAAGTGTAAGGCTTTCCAAAGCTGCCGAACGTGTTTCTTTCTCTATTTCAATGGTATTCTGCCTTGTATAATACACATTTACCACTCTAGTCTCCTTTATGTAAACAATATAGGATTCATACAGTGTTTCATGTGATCTTAACTGGAATTACGGATTTCCCTTATCTTAGCTACCTTTTCTACACTAAGAACTGACTTGGAGATTCTCTTTCATCTGTTCTAAACAAGTTCTCATCTGTTTGCAGTCATTTTCTCTGAATTATTCATGTTTTCATGTAGTTTCCTATATTCTGCCTTCTGGCCCAAGTATAAGCTTTGCCCACTTTATCAAACAACTTCCTACACACTGTTATGAACTGAGGCAGCTCGGGAACATTGTCTCTCAACTGTTTTATAGAGTGTAGTACTACATTTCATTGAAGTGTAAGGCTTTCCAAAGCTGCCGAACGTGTTTCTTTCTCTATTTCAATGGTATTCTGCCTTGTATAACACACATTTACCACTCTAGTCTCCTTTATGTAAACAATATAGGATTCATACAGTGTTTGATGTTATCTTAACTCGAATTAAGGATTTCCCTTATCTTAGCTACCTTTTCTACACTAAGAACTGACTTGGAGATTCTCTTTCAGCTGTTCTAAACAAGTTCTCATCTGTTTACAGTTATTTTCAATGAATTATTCATGTTTTCATGTAGTTTCCTATATTCTGCCTTCTGGCCCAAGTATAAGCTTTGCCGACTTTATCAAACAACTTCCTACACACTGTTATGAACTGAGGCAGCTCGGGAACATTGTCTCTCAACTGTGTTATAGAGTGTAGTACTACATTTCAGTGAAGTGTAAGGCTTTCCAAAGCTCCCGAACGTGTTTCTTTCTCTATTTCAATGGTATTCTGCCTTGTATAACACACATTTACCAATCTAGTCTCCTTTGAGTAAAGAACATAGGATTCATACAGTGTTTCATGTGATCTTAACTGGAATTACGGATTTCCCTTATCTTAGCTACCTTTTCTACACTAAGAACTGACTTGGAGATTTTCTTTCATCTGTTCTAAACAAGTTCTCATCTGTTTGCAGTCATTTTCTCTGAATTATTCATGTTTTCATGTAGTTTCCTATATTCTGCCTTCTGGTCCAAGTATAAGCTTTGTCCACTTTATCAAACAACTTCCTACACACTGTTATGAACTGAAGCAGCTCGGGAACATTGTCTCTCAACTGTGTTATAGAGTGTAGTACTACATTTCAGTGAAGTGTAAGGCTTTCCAAAGCTGCCGAACGTGTTTCTTTCTCTATTTCAATGGTATTCTGCCTTGTATAACACACATTTACCACTCTAGTCTCCTTTTAAGTAATGAATATAGCATTCATACAGTGTTTGATGTTATCTAAACGCGAATTAAGGATTTCCCTTATCTTAGCTACCTTTTCTACACTAAGAACTGACTTGGAGATTCTCTTTCAGCTGTTCTGAACAAGTTCTCATCTGTTTACAGTCATTTTCAATGAATTATTCATGTTTTCATGTAGTTTCCTATATTCTGCCTTCTGGCCCAAGTATAAGCTTTGCCCACTTTATCAAACAACTTCCTACACACTGTTATGAACTGAGGCAGCTCGGGAACCTTGTCTCTCAACAGTGTGATAGAGTGTAGTACTACATTTCAGTGAAGTGTAAGGCTTTCCAAAGCTGCCGAACGTGTTTCTTTCTCTATTTCAATGGTATTCTGCCTTGTATAACAGACATTTACCACTCTAGTCTCCTTTAAGTAAAGAATATAGGATTCATACAGTGTTTCATGTGATCTTAACTGGAATTACGGATTTCCCTTATCTTAGCTACCTTTTCTACACTAAGAACTGACTTGGAGATTCTCTTTCATCTGTTCTAAACAAGTTCTCATCTGTTTGCAGTCATTTTCTCTGAATTATTCATGTTTTCATGTAGTTTCCTATATTCTGCCTTCTGGCCCAAGTATAAGCTTTGCCCACTTTATCAAACAACTTCCTACACACTGTTATGAACTGAGGCAGCTCGGGAACATTGTCTCTCAACTGTTTTATAGAGTGTAGTACTACATTTCATTGAAGTGTAAGGCTTTCCAAAGCTGCCGAACGTGTTTCTTTCTCTATTTCAATGGTATTCTGCCTTGTATAACACACATTTACCACTCTAGTCTCCTTTATGTAAACAATATAGGATTCATACAGTGTTTGATGTTATCTTAACTCGAATTAAGGATTTCCCTTATCTTAGCTACCTTTTCTACACTAAGAACTGACTTGGAGATTCTCTTTCAGCTGTTCTAAACAAGTTCTCATCTGTTTACAGTTATTTTCAATGAATTATTCATGTTTTCATGTAGTTTCCTATATTCTGCCTTCTGGCCCAAGTATAAGCTTTGCCGACTTTATCAAACAACTTCCTACACACTGTTATGAACTGAGGCAGCTCGGGAACATTGTCTCTCAACTGTGTTATAGAGTGTAGTACTACATTTCAGTGAAGTGTAAGGCTTTCCAAAGCTCCCGAACGTGTTTCTTTCTCTATTTCAATGGTATTCTGCCTTGTATAACACACATTTACCAATCTAGTCTCCTTTGAGTAAAGAACATAGGATTCATACAGTGTTTCATGTGATCTTAACTGGAATTACGGATTTCCCTTATCTTAGCTACCTTTTCTACACTAAGAACTGACTTGGAGATTTTCTTTCATCTGTTCTAAACAAGTTCTCATCTGTTTGCAGTCATTTTCTCTGAATTATTCATGTTTTCATGTAGTTTCCTATATTCTGCCTTCTGGTCCAAGTATAAGCTTTGTCCACTTTATCAAACAACTTCCTACACACTGTTATGAACTGAAGCAGCTCGGGAACATTGTCTCTCAACTGTGTTATAGAGTGTAGTACTACATTTCAGTGAAGTGTAAGGCTTTCCAAAGCTGCCGAACGTGTTTCTTTCTCTATTTCAATGGTATTCTGCCTTGTATAACACACATCTACCACTCTAGTCTCCTTTTAAGTAATGAATATAGCATTCATACAGTGTTTGATGTTATCTAAACGCGAATTAAGGATTTCCCTTATCTTAGCTACCTTTTCTACACTAAGAACTGACTTGGAGATTCTCTTTCAGCTGTTCTGAACAAGTTCTCATCTGTTTACAGTCATTTTCAATGAATTATTCATGTTTTCATGTAGTTTCCTATATTCTGCCTTCTGGCCCAAGTATAAGCTTTGCCCACTTTATCAAACAACTTCCTACACACTGTTATGAACTGAGGCAGCTCGGGAACCTTGTCTCTCAACAGTGTGATAGAGTGTAGTACTACATTTCAGTGAAGTGTAAGGCTTTCCAAAGCTGCCGAACGTGTTTCTTTCTCTATTTCAATGGTATTCAGCCTTGTATAACAGACATTTACCACTCTAGTCTCCTTTAAGTAAAGAATATAGGATTCATACAGTGTTTCATGTGATCTTAACTGGAATTACGGATTTCCCTTATCTTAGCTACCTTTTCTACACTAAGAACTGACTTGGAGATTCTCTTTCATCTGTTCTAAACAAGTTCTAATCTGTTGGCAGTCATTTTCTCTGAATTATTCATGTTTTCATGTAGTTTCCTATATTCTGCCTTCTGGCCCATGTATAAGCTTTGCCCACTTTATCAAACAACTTCCTACACACTGTTATGAACTGAGGCAGCTCGCGAACATTGTCTCTCAACTGTGTCATAGAGTGTAGTACTACATTTCAGTGAAGTGTAAGGCTTTCCAAAGCTGCCGAACGTGTTTCTTTCTCTATTTCAATGGTATTCTGCCTTGTATAACACACATTTACCACTCTAGTCTCCTTTAAGTAAAGAATATAGGATTCATACAGTGTTTCATGTGATCTTAACTGGAATTACGGATTTCCCTTATCTTAGTTACCTTTTCTACACTAAGAACTGACTTGGAGATTCTCTTTCATCTGTTCTAAACAAGTTCTCATGTGTTTGCAGTCATTTTCTCTGAATTATTCATGTTTTCATGTAGTTTCCTATATTCTGCCTTCTGGCCCAAGTATAAGCTTTGCCCACTTTATCAAACAACTTCGTACACACTGTTATGAACTGAGGCAGCTCGGGAACATTGTCTCTCAACTGTGTTATAGAGTGTAGTACTACATTTCAGTGAAGTGTAAGGCTTTCCAAAGCTGCCGAACGTGTTTCTTTCTCTATTTCAATGGTTTTCTGCCTTGTATAACACACATTTACCACTCTAGTCTCCTTTTAAGTAATGAATATAGCATTCATACAGCGTTTGATGTTATCTTAACTCAAATTAAGGATTTCCCTTATCTTAGCTACCTTTTCTACACTAAGAACTGACTTGGAGATTCTCTTTCAGCTGTTCTAAACAAGTTCTCATCTGTTTACAGTCATTTTCAATGAATTATTCATGTTTTCATGTAGTTTCCTATATTCTGCCTTCTGGCCCAAGTATAAGCTTTGCCGACTTTATCAAACAACTTCCTACACACTGTTATGAACTGAGGCAGCTCGGGAACATTGTCTCTCAACTGTGTTATAGAGTGTAGTACTACATTTCAGTGAAGTGTAAGGCTTTCCAAAGCTGCCGAACGTGTTTCTTTCTCTATTTCAATGGTATTCTGCCTGTATAACACACATTTACCACTCTAGTCTCCTTTAAGTAAAGAATATAGGATTCATACAGTGTTTCATGTGATCTTAACTGGAATTACGGATTTCCCTTATCTTAGCTACCTTTTCTACACTAAGAACTGACTTGGAGATTCTCTTTCATCTGTTCTAAACAAGTTCTCATCTGTTTGCAGTCATTTTCTCTGAATTATTCATGTTTTCATGTAGTTTCCTATATTCTGCCTTCTGGCCCAAGTATAAGCTTTGCCCACTTTATCAAACAACTTCCTACACACTGTTATGAACTGAGGCAGCTCGGGAACATTGTCTCTCAACTGTGTTATAGAGTGTAGTACTACATTTCAGTGAAGTGTAAGGCTTTCCAAAGCTGCCGAACGTGTTTCTTTCTCTATTTCAATGGTATTCTGCCTTGTATAACACACATTTACCACTCTAGTCTCCTTTTAAGTAATGAATATAGCATTCATACAGTGTTTGATGTTATCTAAACGCGAATTAAGGATTTCCCTTATCTTAGCTACCTTTTCTACACTAAGAACTGACTTGGAGATTCTCTTTCAGCTGTTCTAAACAAGTTCTCATCTGTTTACAGTCATTTTCAATGAATTATTCATGTTTTCATGTAGTTTCCTATATTCTGCCTTCTGGCCCAAGTATAAGCTTTGCCGACTTTATCAAACAACTTCCTACACACTGTTATGAACTGAGGCAGCTCGGGAACATTGTCTCTCAACTGTGTTATAGAGTGTAGTACTACATTTCAGTGAAGTGTAAGGCTTTCCAAAGCTGCCGAACGTGTTTCTTTCTCTATTTCAATGGTATTCTGCCTGTATAACACACATTTACCACTCTAGTCTCCTTTAAGTAAAGAATATAGGATTCATACAGTGTTTCATGTGATCTTAACTGGAATTACGGATTTCCCTTATCTTAGCTACCTTTTCTACACTAAGAACTGACTTGGAGATTCTCTTTCATCTGTTCTAAACAAGTTCTCATCTGTTTGCAGTCATTTTCTCTGAATTATTCATGTTTTCATGTAGTTTCCTATATTCTGCCTTCTGGCCCAAGTATAAGCTTTGCCCACTTTATCAAACAACTTCCTACACACTGTTATGAACTGAGGCAGCTCGGGAACATTGTCTCTCAACTGTGTTATAGAGTGTAGTACTACATTTCAGTGAAGTGTAAGGCTTTCCAAAGCTGCCGAACGTGTTTCTTTCTCTATTTCAATGGTATTCTGCCTTGTATAACACACATTTACCACTCTAGTCTCCTTTTAAGTAATGAATATAGCATTCATACAGTGTTTGATGTTATCTAAACGCGAATTAAGGATTTCCCTTATCTTAGCTACCTTTTCTACACTAAGAACTGACTTGGAGATTCTCTTTCAGCTGTTCTGAACAAGTTCTCATCTGTTTACAGTCATTTTCAATGAATTATTCATGTTTTCATGTAGTTTCCTATATTCTGCCTTCTGGCCCAAGTATAAGCTTTGCCCACTTTATCAAACAACTTCCTACACACTGTTATGAACTGAGGCAGCTCGGGAACATTGTCTCTCAACTGTGTTACAGAGTGTAGTACTACATTTCAGTGAAGTATAAGGCTTTCCAAAGCTGCCGAACGTGTTTCTTTCTCTATTTCAATGGTATTCTGCCTTGTATAACACACATTTACCACTCTAGTCTCCTTTTAAGTAATGAATATAGCTTTCATACAGTGTTTGATGTTATCTTAACTCGAATTAAGGATTTCCCTTATCTTAGCTACCTTTTCTACACTAAGAACTGACTTGGAGATTCTCTTTCATCTGTTCTAAACAAGTTCTCATGTGTTTGCAGTGATTTTCTCTGAATTATCCATGTTTTCATGTAGTTTCCTATATTCTGCCTTCTGGCCCAAGTATAAGCTTTGCCCACTTTATCAAACAACTTCCTACACACTGTTATGAACTGAGGCAGCTCGGGAACATTGTCTCTCAACTGTGTTATAGAGTGTAGTACTACATTTCATTGAAGTGTAAGGCTTTCCAAAGCTGCCGAACGTGTTTCTTTCTCTATTTCAATGGTATTCTGCCTTGTATAACACACATTTACCACTCTAGTCTCCTTTATGTAAACAATATAGGATTCATACAGTGTTTCATGTGATCTTAACTGGAATTAGGGATTTCCCTTATCTTAGCTACCTTTTCTACACTAAGAACTGACTTGGAGATTCTCTTTCATCTGTTCTAAACAAGTTCTCATGTGTTTGCAGTCATTTTCTCTGAATTATTCATGTTTTCATGTAGTTTCCTATATTCTGCCTTCTGGCCCAAGTATAAGCTTTGCCCACTTTATCAAACAACTTCCTACACACTGTTATGAACTGAGGCAGCTCGGGAACATTGTCTCTCAACTGTGTTATAGAGTGTAGTACTACATTTCAGTGAAGTTTAAGGCTTTCCAAAGCTGCCGAACGTGTTTCTTTCTCTATTTCAATGGTATTCTGCCTTGTATAACACACATTTACCACTCTAGTCTCCTTTTAAGTAATGAATATAGCATTCATACAGTGTTTGATGTTATCTTAACTCGAATTAAGGATTTCCCTTATCTTAGCTACCTTTTCTACACTAAGAACTGACTTGGAGATTCTCTTTCAGCTGTTCTAAACCAGTTCTCATCTGTTTAAAATCATTTTCACTGAATTATTCATGTTTTCATGTAGTTTCCTATATTCTGCCTTCTGGCCCAAGTATAAGCTTTGCCGACTTTATCAAACAACTTCCTACACACTGTTATGAACTGAGGCAGCTCGGGAACATTGTCTCTCAACTGTGTTATAGAGTGTAGTACTACATTTCAGTGAAGTGTAAGGCTTTCCAAAGCTGCCGAATGTGTTTCTTTCTCTATTTCAATGGTATTCTGCCTTGTATAACACACATTTACCACTCTAGTCTCCTTTAAGTAAAGAATATAGGATTCATACAGTGTTTCATGTGATCTTAACTGGAATTACGGATTTCCCTTATCTTAGCTACCTTTTTTACACTAAGAACTGACTTGGAGATTTTCTTTCATCTGTTCTAAACAAGTTCTCATCTGTTTGCAGTCATTTTCTCTGAATTATTCATGTTTTCATGTAGTTTCCTATATTCTGCCTTCTGGTCCAAGTATAAGCTTTGTCCACTTTATCAAACAACTTCCTACACACTGTTATGAACTGAAGCAGCTCGGGAACATTGTCTCTCAACTGTGTTAGAGAGTGTAGTACTACATTTCACTGAAGTGTAAGGCTTTCCAAAGCTGCCGAACGTGTTTCTTTCTCTATTTCAATGGTATTCTGCCTTGTATAACACACATTTACCACTCTAGTCTCCTTTAAGTAAAGAATATAGGATTCATACAGTGTTTCATGTGATCTTAACTGGAATTACGGATTTCCCTTATCTTAGCTACCTTTTCTACACTAAGAACTGACTTGGAGATTTTCTTTCATCTGTTCTAAACAAGTTCTCATCTGTTTGCAGTCATTTTCTCTGAATTATTCATGTTTTCATTTAGTTTCCTATATTCTGCCTTCTGGTCCAAGTATAAGCTTTGTCCACTTTATCAAACAACTTCCTACACACTGTTATGAACTGAAGCAGCTCGGGAACATTGTCTCTCAACTGTGTTATAGAGTGTAGTACTACATTTCACTGAAGTGTAAGGCTTTCCAAAGCTGCCGAACGTGTTTCTTTCTCTATTTTAATGGTATTCTGCCTTGTATAACACACATTTACCACTCTAGTCTCCTTTTAAGTAATGAATATAGCATTCATACCGTGTTTGATGTTATCTTAACTCGAATTAAGGATTTCCCTTATCTTAGCTACCTTTTCTACACTAAGAACTGACTTGGAGATTCTCTTTCATCTGTTCTAAACAAGTTCTCATGTGTTTGCAGTCATTTTCTCTGAATTATTCATGTTTTCATGTAGTTTCCTATATTCTGCCTTCTGGCCCAAGTATAAGCTTTGCCCACTTTATCAAACAACTTCCTACACACTGTTATGAACTGAGGCAGCTCGGGAACATTGTCTCTCAACTGTGTTATAGAGTGTAGTACTACATTTCAGTGAAGTGTAAGGCTTTCCAAAGCTGCCGAACGTGTTTCTTTCTCTATTTCAATGGTATTCTGCCTTGTATAACACACATTTACCACTCTAGTCTCCTTTTAAGTAATGAATATAGCATTCATACAGTGTTTGATGTTATCTTAACTCGAATTAAGGATTTCCCTTATCTTAGCTACCTTTTCTACACTAAGAACTGACTTGGAGATTCTCTTTCAGCTGTTCTAAACCAGTTCTCATCTGTTAACAGTCATTTTCACTGAATTATTCATGTTTCCATGTAGTTTCCTATATTCTGCCTTCTGGCCCAAGTATAAGCTTTGCCCACTTTATCAAACAACTTCCTACACACTGTTATGAACTGAGGCACCTCGGGAACATTGTCTCTCAACTGTGTGATAGAGTGTAGTACTACATTTCAGTGAAGTGTAAGGCTTTCCAAAGCTGCCGAACGTGTTTCTTTCTCTATTTCAATGGTATTCTGCCTTGTATAACACACATTTACCACTCTAGTCTCCTTTAAGTAAAGAATATAGGATTCATACAGTGTTTCATGTGATCTTAACTGGAATTACGGATTTCCCTTATCTTAGCTACCTTTTCTACACTAAGAACTGACTTGGAGATTTTCTTTCATCTGTTCTAAACAAGTTCTCATGTGTTTGCAGTGATTTTCTCTGAATTATTCATGTTTTCATGTAGTTTCCTATATTCTGCCTTCTGGCCCAAGTATAAACTTTGCCCACTTTATCAAACAACTTCCTACACACTGTTATGAACTGAGGCAGCTCGGGAACATTGTCTCTCAACTGTGTTATAGAGTGTAGTACTACATTTCAGTGAAGTGTAAGGCTTTCCAAAGCTGCCGAACGTGTTTCTTTCTCTATTTCAATGGTATTATGCCTTGTATAACACACATTTACCACTCTAGTCTCCTTTTAAGTAATGAATATAGCATTCATACAGTGTTTGATGTTATCTTAACTCGAATTAGGATTTCCCTTATCTTAGCTACCTTTTCTACACTAAGAACTGACTTGGAGATTCTCTTTCAGCTGTTCTAAACCAGTTCTCATCTGTTTAGAATCATTTTCACTGAATTATTCATGTTTCCATGTAGTTTCCTATATTCTGCCTTCTGGCCCAAGTATAAGCTTTGCCCACTTTATCAAACAACTTCCTACACACTGTTATGAACTGAGGCAGCTCGGGAACATTGTCTCTCAACTGTGTGATAGAGTGTAGTACTACATTTCAGTGAAGTGTAAGGCTTTCCAAAGCTGCGAACGTGTTTCTTTCTCTATTTCAATGGTATTCTGCCTTGTATAACACACATTTACCACTCTAGTCTCTTTTAAGTAAAGAATATAGGATTCATACAGTGTTTCATGTGATCTTAACTGGAATTACGGATTTCCCTTATCTTAGCTACCTTTTCTACACTAAGAACTGACTTGGAGATTCTCTTTCATCTGTTCTAAACAAGTTCTCATGTGTTTGCAGTGATTTTCTCTGAATTATCCATGTTTTCATGTAGTTTCCTATATTCTGCCTTCTGGCCCAAGTATAAGCTTTGCCCACTTTATCAAACAACTTCCTACACACTGTTATGAACTGAGGCAGTTCGGGAACATTGTCTCTCAACTGTGCTATAGAGTGTAGTACTACATTTCAGTGAAGTGCAAGGCTTTCCAAAGCTGCCGAACGTGTTTCTTTCTCTATTTCAATGGTATTCTGCCTTGTATAACACACATTTACCACTCTAGTCTCCTTTTAAGTAATGAATATAGCATTCATACAGTGTTTGATGTTATCTTAACTAGAATTAAGGATTTCCCTTATCTTAGCTACCTTTTCTACACTAAGAACTGACTTGGTGATTCTCTTTCAGCTGTTCTAAACAAGTTCTCATCTGTTTGCAGTCATTTTCTCTGAATTATTCATGTTTTCATGTAGTTTCCTATATTCTGCCTTCTGGCCCAAGTATAAGCTTTGCCCACTTTATCAAACAACTTCCTACACACTGTTATGAACTGAGGCAGCTCGGGAACATTGTCTCTCAACTGTGTTATAGAGTGTAGTACTACATTTCAGTGAAGTATAAGGCTTTCCAAAGCTGCCGAACGTGTTTCTTTCTCTATTTCAATGGTATTCTGCCTTGTATAACACACATTTACCACTCTAGTCTCCTTTTAAGTAATGAATATAGCTTTCATACAGTGTTTGATGTTATCTTAACTCGAATTAAGGATTTCCCTTATCTTAGCTACCTTTTCTACACTAAGAACTGACTTGGAGATTCTCTTTCAGCTGTTCTAAACCAGTTCTCATCTGTTTAGAATCATTTTCACTGAATTATTCATGTTTCCATGTAGTTTCCTATATTCTGCCTTCTGGCCCAAGTATAAGCTTTGCCCCCTTTATCAAACAACTTCCTACACACTGTTATGAACTGAGGCAGCTCGGGAACATTGTCTCTCAACTGTGTGATAGAGTGTAGTACTACATTTCAGTGAAGTGTAAGGCTTTCCAAAGCTGCCGAACGTGTTTCTTTCTCTATTTCAATGGTATTCTGCCTTGTATAACACACATTTACCACTCTAGTCTCTTTTAAGTAAAGAATATAGGATTCATACAGTGTTTCATGTGATCTTAACTGGAATTACGGATTTCCCTTATCTTAGCTACCTTTTCTACACTAAGAACTGACTTGGAGATTCTCTTTCATCTGTTCTAAACAAGTTCTCATGTGTTTGCAGTGATTTTCTCTGAATTATCCATGTTTTCATGTAGTTTCCTATATTCTGCCTTCTGGCCCAAGTATAAGCTTTGCCCACTTTATCAAACAACTTCCTACACACTGTTATGAACTGAGGCAGCTCGGGAACATTGTCTCTCAACTGTGTTATAGAGTGTAGTACTACATTTCATTGAAGTGTAAGGCTTTCCAAAGCTGCCGAACGTGTTTCTTTCTCTATTTCAATGGTATTCTGCCTTGTATAACACACATTTACCACTCTAGTCTCCTTTATGTAAACAATATAGGATTCATACAGTGTTTCATGTGATCTTAACTGGAATTAGGGATTTCCCTTATCTTAGCTACCTTTTCTACACTAAGAACTGACTTGGAGATTCTCTTTCATCTGTTCTAAACAAGTTCTCATGTGTTTGCAGTCATTTTCTCTGAATTATTCATGTTTTCATGTAGTTTCCTATATTCTGCCTTCTGGCCCAAGTATAAGCTTTGCCCACTTTATCAAACAACTTCCTACACACTGTTATGAACTGAGGCAGCTCGGGAACATTGTCTCTCAACTGTGTTATAGAGTGTAGTACTACATTTCAGTGAAGTTTAAGGCTTTCCAAAGCTGCCGAACGTGTTTCTTTCTCTATTTCAATGGTATTCTGCCTTGTATAACACACATTTACCACTCTAGTCTCCTTTTAAGTAATGAATATAGCATTCATACAGTGTTTGATGTTATCTTAACTCGAATTAAGGATTTCCCTTATCTTAGCTACCTTTTCTACACTAAGAACTGACTTGGAGATTCTCTTTCAGCTGTTCTAAACCAGTTCTCATCTGTTTAAAATCATTTTCACTGAATTATTCATGTTTTCATGTAGTTTCCTATATTCTGCCTTCTGGCCCAAGTATAAGCTTTGCCGACTTTATCAAACAACTTCCTACACACTGTTATGAACTGAGGCAGCTCGGGAACATTGTCTCTCAACTGTGTTATAGAGTGTAGTACTACATTTCAGTGAAGTGTAAGGCTTTCCAAAGCTGCCGAATGTGTTTCTTTCTCTATTTCAATGGTATTCTGCCTTGTATAACACACATTTACCACTCTAGTCTCCTTTAAGTAAAGAATATAGGATTCATACAGTGTTTCATGTGATCTTAACTGGAATTACGGATTTCCCTTATCTTAGCTACCTTTTTTACACTAAGAACTGACTTGGAGATTTTCTTTCATCTGTTCTAAACAAGTTCTCATCTGTTTGCAGTCATTTTCTCTGAATTATTCATGTTTTCATGTAGTTTCCTATATTCTGCCTTCTGGTCCAAGTATAAGCTTTGTCCACTTTATCAAACAACTTCCTACACACTGTTATGAACTGAAGCAGCTCGGGAACATTGTCTCTCAACTGTGTTAGAGAGTGTAGTACTACATTTCACTGAAGTGTAAGGCTTTCCAAAGCTGCCGAACGTGTTTCTTTCTCTATTTCAATGGTATTCTGCCTTGTATAACACACATTTACCACTCTAGTCTCCTTTAAGTAAAGAATATAGGATTCATACAGTGTTTCATGTGATCTTAACTGGAATTACGGATTTCCCTTATCTTAGCTACCTTTTCTACACTAAGAACTGACTTGGAGATTTTCTTTCATCTGTTCTAAACAAGTTCTCATCTGTTTGCAGTCATTTTCTCTGAATTATTCATGTTTTCATTTAGTTTCCTATATTCTGCCTTCTGGTCCAAGTATAAGCTTTGTCCACTTTATCAAACAACTTCCTACACACTGTTATGAACTGAAGCAGCTCGGGAACATTGTCTCTCAACTGTGTTATAGAGTGTAGTACTACATTTCACTGAAGTGTAAGGCTTTCCAAAGCTGCCGAACGTGTTTCTTTCTCTATTTTAATGGTATTCTGCCTTGTATAACACACATTTACCACTCTAGTCTCCTTTTAAGTAATGAATATAGCATTCATACCGTGTTTGATGTTATCTTAACTCGAATTAAGGATTTCCCTTATCTTAGCTACCTTTTCTACACTAAGAACTGACTTGGAGATTCTCTTTCATCTGTTCTAAACAAGTTCTCATGTGTTTGCAGTCATTTTCTCTGAATTATTCATGTTTTCATGTAGTTTCCTATATTCTGCCTTCTGGCCCAAGTATAAGCTTTGCCCACTTTATCAAACAACTTCCTACACACTGTTATGAACTGAGGCAGCTCGGGAACATTGTCTCTCAACTGTGTTATAGAGTGTAGTACTACATTTCAGTGAAGTGTAAGGCTTTCCAAAGCTGCCGAACGTGTTTCTTTCTCTATTTCAATGGTATTCTGCCTTGTATAACACACATTTACCACTCTAGTCTCCTTTTAAGTAATGAATATAGCATTCATACAGTGTTTGATGTTATCTTAACTCGAATTAAGGATTTCCCTTATCTTAGCTACCTTTTCTACACTAAGAACTGACTTGGAGATTCTCTTTCAGCTGTTCTAAACCAGTTCTCATCTGTTAACAGTCATTTTCACTGAATTATTCATGTTTCCATGTAGTTTCCTATATTCTGCCTTCTGGCCCAAGTATAAGCTTTGCCCACTTTATCAAACAACTTCCTACACACTGTTATGAACTGAGGCACCTCGGGAACATTGTCTCTCAACTGTGTGATAGAGTGTAGTACTACATTTCAGTGAAGTGTAAGGCTTTCCAAAGCTGCCGAACGTGTTTCTTTCTCTATTTCAATGGTATTCTGCCTTGTATAACACACATTTACCACTCTAGTCTCCTTTAAGTAAAGAATATAGGATTCATACAGTGTTTCATGTGATCTTAACTGGAATTACGGATTTCCCTTATCTTAGCTACCTTTTCTACACTAAGAACTGACTTGGAGATTTTCTTTCATCTGTTCTAAACAAGTTCTCATGTGTTTGCAGTGATTTTCTCTGAATTATTCATGTTTTCATGTAGTTTCCTATATTCTGCCTTCTGGCCCAAGTATAAACTTTGCCCACTTTATCAAACAACTTCCTACACACTGTTATGAACTTAGGCAGCTCGGGAACATTGTCTCTCAACTGTGTTATAGAGTGTAGTACTACATTTCAGTGAAGTGTAAGGCTTTCCAAAGCTGCCGAACGTGTTTCTTTCTCTATTTCAATGGTATTCTGCCTTGTATAACACACATTTACCACTCTACTCTCCTTTTAAGTAATGAATATAGCATTCATACAGTGTTTGATGTTATCTTAACTCGAATTAGGATTTCCCTTATCTTAGCTACCTTTTCTACACTAAGAACTGACTTGGAGATTCTCTTTCAGCTGTTCTAAACCAGTTCTCATCTGTTTAGAATCATTTTCACTGAATTATTCATGTTTCCATGTAGTTTCCTATATTCTGCCTTCTGGCCCAAGTATAAGCTTTGCCCACTTTATCAAACAACTTCCTACACACTGTTATGAACTGAGGCAGCTCGGGAACATTGTCTCTCAACTGTGTGATAGAGTGTAGTACTACATTTCAGTGAAGTGTAAGGCTTTCCAAAGCTGCGAACGTGTTTCTTTCTCTATTTCAATGGTATTCTGCCTTGTATAACACACATTTACCACTCTAGTCTCTTTTAAGTAAAGAATATAGGATTCATACAGTGTTTCATGTGATCTTAACTGGAATTACGGATTTCCCTTATCTTAGCTACCTTTTCTACACTAAGAACTGACTTGGAGATTCTCTTTCATCTGTTCTAAACAAGTTCTCATGTGTTTGCAGTGATTTTCTCTGAATTATCCATGTTTTCATGTAGTTTCCTATATTCTGCCTTCTGGCCCAAGTATAAGCTTTGCCCACTTTATCAAACAACTTCCTACACACTGTTATGAACTGAGGCAGCTCGGGAACATTGTCTCTCAACTGTGTTATAGAGTGTAGTACTACATTTCAGTGAAGTGCAAGGCTTTCCAAAGCTGCCGAACGTGTTTCTTTCTCTATTTCAATGGTATTCTGCCTTGTATAACACACATTTACCACTCTAGTCTCCTTTTAAGTAATGAATATAGCATTCATACAGTGTTTGATGTTATCTTAACTAGAATTAAGGATTTCCCTTATCTTAGCTACCTTTTCTACACAAAGAACTGACTTGGTGATTCTCTTTCAGCTGTTCTAAACAAGTTCTCATCTGTTTGCAGTCATTTTCTCTGAATTATTCATGTTTTCATGTAGTTTCCTATATTCTGCCTTCTGGCCCAAGTATAAGCTTTGCCCACTTTATCAAACAACTTCCTACACACTGTTATGAACTGAGGCAGCTCGGGAACATTGTCTCTCAACTGTGTTATAGAGTGTAGTACTACATTTCATTGAAGTGTAAGGCTTTCCAAAGCTGCCGAACGTGTTTCTTTCTCTATTTCAATGGTATTCTGCCTTGTATAACACACATTTACCACTCTAGTCTCCTTTATGTAAACAATATAGGATTCATACAGTGTTTCATGTGATCTTAACTGGAATTAGGGATTTCCCTTATCTTAGCTACCTTTTCTACACTAAGAACTGACTTGGAGATTCTCTTTCATCTGTTCTAAACAAGTTCTCATGTGTTTGCAGTCATTTTCTCTGAATTATTCATGTTTTCATGTAGTTTCCTATATTCTGCCTTCTGGCCCAAGTATAAGCTTTGCCCACTTTATCAAACAACTTCCTACACACTGTTATGAACTGAGGCAGCTCGGGAACATTGTCTCTCAACTGTGTTATAGAGTGTAGTACTACATTTCAGTGAAGTTTAAGGCTTTCCAAAGCTGCCGAACGTGTTTCTTTCTCTATTTCAATGGTATTCTGCCTTGTATAACACACATTTACCACTCTAGTCTCCTTTTAAGTAATGAATATAGCATTCATACAGTGTTTGATGTTATCTTAACTCGAATTAAGGATTTCCCTTATCTTAGCTACCTTTTCTACACTAAGAACTGACTTGGAGATTCTCTTTCAGCTGTTCTAAACCAGTTCTCATCTGTTTAAAATCATTTTCACTGAATTATTCATGTTTTCATGTAGTTTCCTATATTCTGCCTTCTGGCCCAAGTATAAGCTTTGCCGACTTTATCAAACAACTTCCTACACACTGTTATGAACTGAGGCAGCTCGGGGACATTGTCTCTCAACTGTGTGATAGAGTGTAGTACTACATTTCAGTGAAGTGTAAGGCTTTCCAAAGCTGCCGAACGTGTTTCTTTCTCTATTTCAATGGTATTCTGCCTTGTATAACACACATTTACCACTGTAGTCTCCTTTAAGTAAAGAATATAGGATTCATACAGTGTTTCATGTGATCTTAACTGGAATTACGGATTTCCCTTATCTTAGCTACCTTTTCTACACTAAGAACTGACTTGGAGATTTTCTTTCATCTGTTCTAAACAAGTTCTCATGTGTTTGCAATGATTTTCTCTGAATTATTCATGTTTTCATGTAGTTTCCTATATTCTGCCTTCTGGCCCAAGTATAAACTTTGCCCACTTTATCAAACAACTTCCTACACACTGTTATGAACTGAGGCAGCTCGGGAACATTGTCTCTCAACTGTGTTATAGAGTGTAGTACTACATTTCAGTGAAGTGTAAGGCTTTCCAAAGCTGCCGAACGTGTTTCTTTCTCTATTTCAATGGTATTCTGCCTTGTATAACACACATTTACCACTCTAGTCTCCTTTTAAGTAATGAATATAGCATTCATACAGTGTTTGATGTTATCTTAACTCGAATTAGGATTTCCCTTATCTTAGCTACCTTTTCTACACTAAGAACTGACTTGGAGATTCTCTTTCAGCTGTTCTAAACCAGTTCTCATCTGTTTGGAATCATTTTCACTGAATTATTCACGTTTTCTTGTAGTTTCCTATATAATGCTTTCTGGCCCAAGTATAAGCTTTGCCCACTTTATCAAACAACTTCCTACACACTGTTATGAACTGAGGCAGCTCGGGAATATTGTCTCTCAACTGTGTGATAGAGTGTAGTACTATATTTCAGTGAAGTGTAAGGCTTTCCAAAGCTGCCGAACGTGTTTCTTTCTCTACTTCAATGGTATTCTGCCTTGTATAACACACATTTACCACTCTAGTCTCCTTTATGTAAACAATATAGGATTCATACAGTGTTTCATGTGATCTTAACTGGAATTACGGATTTCCCTTATCTTAGCTACCTTTTCTACACTAAGAACTGACTTGGAGATTCTCTTTCATCTGTTCTAAACAAGTTCTCATGTGTTTGCAGTGATTTTCTCTGAATTATTCATGTTTTCATGTAGTTTCCTATATTCTGCCTTCTGGCCCAAGTATAAGCTTTGCCCACTTTATCAAACAACTTCCTACACACTGTTATGAACTGAGGCAGCTCGGGAACATTGTCTCTCAACTGTGTTATAGAGTGTAGTACTACATTTCAGTGAAGTGTAAGGCTTTCCAAAGCTGCCGAACGTGTTTCTTTCTCTATTTCAATGGTATTCTGCCTTGTATAACACACATTTACCACTCTAGTCTCCTTTTAAGTAATGAATATAGCATTCATACAGTGTTTGATGTTATCTTAACTCGAATTAGGATTTCCCTTATCTTAGCTACCTTTTCTACACTAAGAACTGACTTGGAGATTCTCTTTCAGCTGTTCTAAACCAGTTCTCATCTGTTTAGAATCATTTTCACTGAATTATTCACGTTTTCTTGTAGTTTCCTATATAATGCTTTCTGGCCCAAGTATAAGCTTTGCCCACTTTATCAAACAACTTCCTACACACTGTTATGAACTGAGGCAGCTCGGGAATATTGTCTCTCAACTGTGTGATAGAGTGTAGTACTATATTTCAGTGAAGTGTAAGGCTTTCCAAAGCTGCCGAACGTGTTTCTTTCTCTACTTCAATGGTATTCTGCCTTGTATAACACACATTTACCACTCTAGTCTCCTTTATGTAAACAATATAGGATTCATACAGTGTTTCATGTGATCTTAACTGGAATTACGGATTTCCCTTATCTTAGCTACCTTTTCTACACTAAGAACTGACTTGGAGATTCTCTTTCATCTGTTCTAAACAAGTTCTCATGTGTTTGCAGTGATTTTCTCTGAATTATTCATGTTTTCATGTAGTTTCCTATATTCTGCCTTCTGGCCCAAGTATAAGCTTTGCCCACTTTATCAAACAACTTCCTACACACTGTTATGAACTGAGGCAGCTCGGGAACATTGTCTCTCAACTGTGTTATAGAGTGTAGTACTACATTTCAGTGAAGTGTAAGGCTTTCCAAAGCTGCCGAACGTGTTTCTTTCTCTATTTCAATGGTATTCTGCCTTGTATAACACACATTTACCACTCTAGTCTCCTTTTAAGTAATGAATATAGCATTCATACAGTGTTTGATGTTATCTTAACTCGAATTAAGGATTTCCCTTATCTTAGCTACCTTTTCTACACTAAGAACTGACTTGGAGATCTCTTTCAGCTGTTCTAAACCAGTTCTCATCTGTTTAGAATCATTTTCACTGAATTATTCACGTTTTCTTGTAGTTTCCTATATTCTGCTTTCTGGCCTAAGTATAAGCTTTGCCCACTTTATCAAACAACTTCCTACACACTGTTATGAACTGAGGCAGCTCGGGAATATTGTCTCTCAACTTTGTGATAGAGTGTAGTACTATATTTCAGTGAAGTGTAAAGCTTTCCAAAGCTGCCGAACGTGTTTCTTTCTCTATTTCAATGGTATTCTGCCTTGTATAACACACATTTACCACTCTAGTCTCCTTTAAGTAAAGAATATAGGATTCATACAGTGTTTCATGTGATCTTAACTGGAATTACGGATTTCCCTTTTCTTAGCTACCTTTTTTACACTAAGAACTGACTTGGAGATTTTCTTTCATCTGTTCTAAACAAGTTCTCATCTGTTTGCAGTCATTTTCTCTGAATTATTCATGTTTTCATGTAGTTTCCTATATTCTGCCTTCTGGTCCAAGTATAAGCTTTGTCCACTTTATCAAACAACTTCCTACACACTGTTATGAACTGAAGCAGCTCGGGAACATTGTCTCTCAACTGTGTTAGAGAGTGTAGTACTACATTTCACTGAAGTGTAAGGCTTTCCAAAGCTGCCGAACGTGTTTCTTTCTCTATTTCAATGGTATTCTGCCTTGTATAACACACATTTACCACTCTAGTCTCCTTTAAGTAAAGAATATAGGATTCATACAGTGTTTCATGTGATCTTAACTGGAATTACGGATTTCCCTTATCTTAGCTACCTTTTCTACACTAAGAACTGACTTGGAGATTTTCTTTCATCTGTTCTAAACAAGTTCTCATCTGTTTGCAGTCATTTTCTCTGAATTATTCATGTTTTCATGTAGTTTCCTATATTCTGCCTTCTGGTCCAAGTATAAGCTTTGTCCACTTTATCAAACAACTTCCTACACACTGTTATGAACTGAAGCAGCTCGGGAACATTGTCTCTCAACTGTGTTATACAGTGTAGTACTACATTTCACTGAAGTGTAAGGCTTTCCAAAGCTGCCGAACGTGTTTCTTTCTCTATTTTAATGGTATTCTGCCTTGTATAACACACATTTACCACTCTAGTCTCCTTTTAAGTAATGAATATAGCATTCATACCGTGTTTGATGTTATCTTAACTCGAATTAAGGATTTCCCTTATCTTAGCTACCTTTTCTACACTAAGAACTGACTTGGAGATTCTCTTTCATCTGTTCTAAACAAGTTCTCATGTGTTTGCAGTGATTTTCTCTGAATTATTCATGTTTTCATGTAGTTTCCTATATTCTGCCTTCTGGCCCAAGTATAAGCTTTGCCCACTTTATCAAACAACTTCCTACACACTGTTATGAACTGAGGCAGCTCGGGAACATTGTCTCTCAACTGTGTTATAGAGTGTAATACTACATTTCAGTGAAGTGTAAGGCTTTCCAAAGCTGCCGAACGTGTTTCTTTCTCTATTTCAATGGTATTCTGCCTTGTATAACACACATTTACCACTCTAGTCTCCTTTAAGTAAAGAATATAGGATTCATACAGTGTTTCATGTGATCTTAACTGGAATTACGGATTTCCCTTATCTTAGCTACCTTTTCTACACTAAGAACTGACTTGGAGATTTTCTTTCATCTGTTCTAAACAAGTTCTCATGTGTTTGCAGTGATTTTCTCTGAATTATTCATGTTTTCATGTAGTTTCCTATATTCTGCCTTCTGGCCCAAGTATAAGCTTTGCCCACTTTATCAAACAACTTCCTACACACTGTTATGAACTGAGGCAGCTCCGGAACATTGTCTCTCAACTGTGTTATAGAGTGTAGTACTACATTTCAGTGAAGTGTAAGGCTTTCCAAAGCTGCCGAACGTGTTTCTTTCTCTATTTCAATGGTATTCTGCCTTGTATAACACACATTTACCACTCTAGTCTCCTTTTAAGTAATGAATATAGCATTCATACAGTGTTTGATGTTATCTTAACTCGAATTAAGGATTTCCCTTATTATAGCTACCTTTTCTACACTAAGAACTGACTTGGAGATTCTCTTTCAGCTGTTCTAAACCAGTTCTCATCTGTTTAGAATCATTTTCACTGAATTATTCACGTTTTCTTGTAGTTTCCTATATAATGCTTTCTGGCCCAAGTATAAGCTTTGCCCACTTTATCAAACAACTTCCTACACACTGTTATGAACTGAGGCAGCTCGGGAATATTGTCTCTCAACTGTGTGATAGAGTGTAGTACTATATTTCAGTGAAGTGTAAGGCTTTCCAAAGCTGCCGAACGTGTTTCTTTCTCTACTTCAATGGTATTCTGCCTTGTATAACACACATTTACCACTCTAGTCTCCTTTATGTAAACAATATAGGATTCATACAGTGTTTCATGTGATCTTAACTGGAATTACGGATTTCCCTTATCTTAGCTACCTTTTCTACACTAAGAACTGACTTGGAGATTCTCTTTCATCTGTTCTAAACAAGTTCTCATGTGTTTGCAGTGATTTTCTCTGAATTATTCATGTTTTCATGTAGTTTCCTATATTCTGCCTTCTGGCCCAAGTATAAGCTTTGCCCACTTTATCAAACAACTTCCTACACACTGTTATGAACTGAGGCAGCTCGGGAACATTGTCTCTCAACTGTGTTATAGAGTGTAGTACTACATTTCAGTGAAGTGTAAGGCTTTCCAAAGCTGCCGAACGTGTTTCTTTCTCTATTTCAATGGTATTCTGCCTTGTATAACACACATTTACCACTCTAGTCTCCTTTTAAGTAATGAATATAGCATTCATACAGTGTTTGATGTTATCTTAACTCGAATTAGGATTTCCCTTATCTTAGCTACCTTTTCTACACTAAGAACTGACTTGGAGATTCTCTTTCAGCTGTTCTAAACCAGTTCTCATCTGTTTAGAATCATTTTCACTGAATTATTCACGTTTTCTTGTAGTTTCCTATATAATGCTTTCTGGCCCAAGTATAAGCTTTGCCCACTTTATCAAACAACTTCCTACACACTGTTATGAACTGAGGCAGCTCGGGAATATTGTCTCTCAACTGTGTGATAGAGTGTAGTACTATATTTCAGTGAAGTGTAAGGCTTTCCAAAGCTGCCGAACGTGTTTCTTTCTCTACTTCAATGGTATTCTGCCTTGTATAACACACATTTACCACTCTAGTCTCCTTTATGTAAACAATATAGGATTCATACAGTGTTTCATGTGATCTTAACTGGAATTACGGATTTCCCTTATCTTAGCTACCTTTTCTACACTAAGAACTGACTTGGAGATTCTCTTTCATCTGTTCTAAACAAGTTCTCATGTGTTTGCAGTGATTTTCTCTGAATTATTCATGTTTTCATGTAGTTTCCTATATTCTGCCTTCTGGCCCAAGTATAAGCTTTGCCCACTTTATCAAACAACTTCCTACACACTGTTATGAACTGAGGCAGCTCGGGAACATTGTCTCTCAACTGTGTTATAGAGTGTAGTACTACATTTCAGTGAAGTGTAAGGCTTTCCAAAGCTGCCGAACGTGTTTCTTTCTCTATTTCAATGGTATTCTGCCTTGTATAACACACATTTACCACTCTAGTCTCCTTTTAAGTAATGAATATAGCATTCATACAGTGTTTGATGTTATCTTAACTCGAATTAAGGATTTCCCTTATCTTAGCTACCTTTTCTACACTAAGAACTGACTTGGAGATTCTCTTTCAGCTGTTCTAAACCAGTTCTCATCTGTTTAGAATCATTTTCACTGAATTATTCACGTTTTCTTGTAGTTTCCTATATTCTGCTTTCTGGCCTAAGTATAAGCTTTGCCCACTTTATCAAACAACTTACTACACACTGTTATGAACTGAGGCAGCTCGGGAATATTGTCTCTCAACTGTGTGATAGAGTGTAGTACTATATTTCAGTGAAGTGTAAAGCTTTCCAAAGCTGCCGAACGTGTTTCTTTCTCTATTTCAATGGTATTCTGCCTTGTATAACACACATTTACCACTCTAGTCTCCTTTAAGTAAAGAATATAGGATTCATACAGTGTTTCATGTGATCTTAACTGGAATTACGGATTTCCCTTTTCTTAGCTACCTTTTTTACACTAAGAACTGACTTGGAGATTTTCTTTCATCTGTTCTAAACAAGTTCTCATCTGTTTGCAGTCATTTTCTCTGAATTATTCATGTTTTCATGTAGTTTCCTATATTCTGCCTTCTGGTCCAAGTATAAGCTTTGTCCACTTTATCAAACAACTTCCTACACACTGTTATGAACTGAAGCAGCTCGGGAACATTGTCTCTCAACTGTGTTAGAGAGTGTAGTACTACATTTCACTGAAGTGTAAGGCTTTCCAAAGCTGCCGAACGTGTTTCTTTCTCTATTTCAATGGTATTCTGCCTTGTATAACACACATTTACCACTCTAGTCTCCTTTAAGTAAAGAATATAGGATTCATACAGTGTTTCATGTGATCTTAACTGGAATTACGGATTTCCCTTATCTTAGCTACCTTTTCTACACTAAGAACTGACTTGGAGATTTTCTTTCATCTGTTCTAAACAAGTTCTCATCTGTTTGCAGTCATTTTCTCTGAATTATTCATGTTTTCATGTAGTTTCCTATATTCTGCCTTCTGGTCCAAGTATAAGCTTTGTCCACTTTATCAAACAACTTCCTACACACTGTTATGAACTGAAGCAGCTCGGGAACATTGTCTCTCAACTGTGTTATACAGTGTAGTACTACATTTCACTGAAGTGTAAGGCTTTCCAAAGCTGCCGAACGTGTTTCTTTCTCTATTTTAATGGTATTCTGCCTTGTATAACACACATTTACCACTCTAGTCTCCTTTTAAGTAATGAATATAGCATTCATACCGTGTTTGATGTTATCTTAACTCGAATTAAGGATTTCCCTTATCTTAGCTACCTTTTCTACACTAAGAACTGACTTGGAGATTCTCTTTCATCTGTTCTAAACAAGTTCTCATGTGTTTGCAGTGATTTTCTCTGAATTATTCATGTTTTCATGTAGTTTCCTATATTCTGCCTTCTGGCCCAAGTATAAGCTTTGCCCACTTTATCAAACAACTTCCTACACACTGTTATGAACTGAGGCAGCTCGGGAACATTGTCTCTCAACTGTGTTATAGAGTGTAGTACTACATTTCAGTGAAGTGTAAGGCTTTCCAAAGCTTCCGAACGTGTTTCTTTCTCTATTTCAATGGTATTCTGCCTTGTATAACACACATTTACCACTCTAGTCTCCTTTAAGTAAAGAATATAGGATTCATACAGTGTTTCATGTGATCTTAACTGGAATTACGGATTTCCCTTATCTTAGCTACCTTTTCTACACTAAGAACTGACTTGGAGATTTTCTTTCATCTGTTCTAAACAAGTTCTCATGTGTTTGCAGTGATTTTCTCTGAATTATTCATGTTTTCATGTAGTTTCCTATATTCTGCCTTCTGGCCCAAGTATAAGCTTTGCCCACTTTATCAAACAACTTCCTACACACTGTTATGAACTGAGGCAGCTCGGGAACATTGTCTCTCAACTGTGTTATAGAGTGTAGTACTACATTTCAGTGAAGTGTAAGGCTTTCCAAAGCTGCCGAACGTGTTTCTTTCTCTATTTCAATGGTATTCTGCCTTGTATAACACACATTTACCACTCTAGTCTCCTTTAAGTAAAGAATATAGGATTCATACAGTGTTTGATGTTATCTTAACTCGAATTAAGGATTTCCCTTATCTTAGCTACCTTTTCTACACTAAGAACTGACTTGGAGATTCTCTTTCAGCTGTTCTAAACCAGTTCTCATCTGTTTACAGTCATTTTCACTGAATTATTCATGTTTCCATGTAGTTTCCTATATTCTGCCTTCTGGCCCAAGTATAAGCTTTGCCCACTTTATCAAACAACTTCCTACACACTGTTATGAACTGAGGCAGCTCGGGAACATTGTCTCTCAACTGTGTTATAGAGTGTTGTACTACATTTCAGTGAAGTGTAAGGCTTTCCAAAGCTGCCGAACGTGTTTCTTTATCTATTTCAATGGTATTCTGCCTTGTATAACACACATTTACCACTCTAGTCTCCTTTTAAGTAATGAATATAGCATTCATACAGTGTTTGATGTTATCTTAACTCGAATTAAGGATTTCCCTTATCTTAGCTACCTTTTCTACACTAAGAACTGACTTGGAGATTCTCTTTCATCTGTTCTAAACAAGTTCTCATGTGTTTGCAGTCATTTTCTCTGAATTATTTATGTTTTCATGTAGTTTCCTATATTCTGCCTTCTGGCCCAAGTATAAGCTTTGCCCACTTTATCAAACAACTTCCTACACACTGTTATGAACTGAGGCAGCTCGGGAACATTGTCTCTCAACTGTGTTATAGAGTGTAGTACTACATTTCAGTGAAGTTTAAGGCTTTCCAAAGCTGCCGAACGTGTTTCTTTCTCTATTTCAATGGTATTCTGCCTTGTATAACACACATTTACCACTCTAGTCTCCTTTTAAGTAATGAATATAGCATTCATACAGTGTTTGATGCTATCTTAACTCGAAATAAGGATTTCCCTTATCTTAGCTACCTTTTCTACACTAAGAACTGACTTGGAGATTCTCTTTCAGCTGTTCTAAACCAGTTCTCATCTGTTTACAGTCATTTTCACTGAATTATTCATGTTTCCATGTAGTTTCCTATATTCTGCCTTCTGGCCCAAGTATAAGCTTTGCCCACTTTATCAAACAACTTCCTACACACTGTTATGAACTGAGGCAGCTCGGGAACATTGTCTCTCAACTGTGTGATAGAGTGTAGTACTACATTTCAGTGAAGTGTAAGGCTTTCCAAAGCTGCCGAACGTGTTTCTTTCTCTATTTCAATGGTATTCTGCCTTGTATAACACACATTTACCACTCTAGTCTCCTTTAAGTAAAGAATATAGTATTCATACAGTGTTTCATGTGATCTTAACTGGAATTACGGATTTCCCTTATCTTAGCTACCTTTTCTACACTAAGACCTGACTTGGAGATTCTCTTTCATCTGTTCTAAACAAGTTCTCATGTGTTTGCAGTGATTTTCTCTGAATTATTCAGGTTTTCATGTAGTTTCCTATATTCTGCCTTCTGGCCCAAGTATAATCTTTGCCCACTTTATCAAACAACTTCCTACACACTGTTATGAACTGTGGCAGCTCGGGAACATTGTCTCTCAACTGTGTTATAGAGTGTAGTACTACATTTCAGTGAAGTGTAAGGCTTTCCAAAGCTGCCGAACGTGTTTCTTTCTCTATTTCAATGGTATTATGCCTTGTATAACACACATTTACCACTCTAGTCTCCTTTTAAGTAATGAATATAGCATTCATACAGTGTTTGATGTTATCTTAACTCGAATTAAGGATTTCCCTTATCTTAGCTACCTTTTCTACACTAAGAACTGACTTGGAGATTCTCTTTCATCTGTTCTAAACAAGTTCTCATGTGTTTGCAGTCATTTTCTCTGAATTATTCATGTTTTCATGTAGTTTCCTATATTCTGCCTTCTGGCCCAAGTATAAGCTTTGCCCACTTTATCAAACAACTTCCTACACACTGTTATGAACTGAGGCAGCTCGGGAACATTGTCTCTCAACTGTGTTATAGAGTGTAGTACTACATTTCAGTGAAGTTTAAGGCTTTCCAAAGCTGCCGAACGTGTTTCTTTCTCTATTTCAATGGTATTCTGCCTTGTATAACACACATTTACCACTCTAGTCTCCTTTTAAGTAATGAATATAGCATTCATACAGTGTTTGATGTTATCTTAACTCGAAATAAGGATTTCCCTTATCTTAGCTACCTTTTCTACACTAAGAACTGACTTGGAGATTCTCTTTCAGCTGTTCTAAACCAGTTCTCATCTGTTTACAGTCATTTTCACTGAATTATTCATGTTTCCATGTAGTTTCCTATATTCTGCCTTCTGGCCCAAGTATAAGCTTTGCCCACTTTATCAAACAACTTCCTACACACTGTTATGAACTGAGGCAGCTCGGGAACATTGTCTCTCAACTGTGTGATAGAGTGTAGTACTACATTTCAGTGAAGTGTAAGGCTTTCCAAAGCTGCCGAACGTGTTTCTTTCTCTATTTCAATGGTATTCTGCCTTGTATAACACACATTTACCACTCTAGTCTCCTTTTAAGTAATGAATATAGCATTCATACAGTGTTTGATGTTATCTTAACTCGAATTAAGGATTTCCCTTATCTTAGCTACCTTTTCTACACTAAGAACTGACTTGGAGATTCTCTTTCAGCTGTTCTAAACCAGTTCTCATCTGTTTACAGTCATTTTCACTGAATTATTCATGTTTCCGTGTAGTTTCTTATATTCTGCCTTCTGGCCCAAGTATAAGCTTTGCCCACTTTATCAAACAACTTCCTTACACACTGTTATGAACTGAGGCAGCTCGGGAACATTGTCTCTCAACTGTGTGATAGAGTGTAGTACTACATTTCAGTGAAGTGTAAGGCTTTCCAAAGCTGCCGAACGTGTTTCTTTCTCTATTTCAATGGTATTCTGCCTTGTATAACACACATTTACCACTCTAGTCTCCTTTAACTAAAGAATATAGGATTCATACAGTGTTTCATGTGATCTTAACTGGAATTACGGATTTCCCTTATCTTAGCTACCTTTTCTACCCTAAGAACTGACTTGGAGATTCTTTTTCATCTGTTCTAAACAAGTTCTCATGTGTTTGCAGTCATTTTCTCTGAATTATTCATGTTTTCATGTAGTTTCCTATATTCTGCCTTCTGGCCCAAGTATAAGCTTTGCCCACTTTATCAAACAACTTCCTACACACTGTTATGAACTCAGGCAGCTCGGGAACATTGTCTCTCAACTGTGTTATAGAGTGTAGTACTACATTTCAGTGAAGTGTAAGGCTTTCCAAAGCTGCCGAACGTGTTTCTTTCTCTATTTCAATGGTATTCTGCCTTGTATAACACACATTTACCACTCTAGTCTCCTTTTAAGTAATGAATATAGCATTCATACAGTGTTTGATGTTATCTTAACTCGAAATAAGGATTTCCCTTATCTTAGCTACCTTTTCTACACTAAGAACTGACTTGGAGATTCTCTTTCAGCTGTTCTAAACCAGTTCTCATCTGTTTACATTCATTTTCACTGAATTATTCATGTTTCCATGTAGTTTCCTATATTCTGCCTTCTGGCCCAAGTATAAGCTTTGCCCACTTTATCAAACAACTTCCTACACACTGTTATGAACTGAGGCAGCTCGGGAACATTGTCTCTCAACTGTGTGATAGAGTGTAGTACTACATTTCAGTGAAGTGTAAGGCTTTCCAAAGCTGCCGAACGTGTTTCTTTCTCTATTTCAATGGTATTCTGCCTTGTATAACACACATTTACCACTCTAGTCTCCTTTAAGTAAAGAATATAGTATTCATACAGTGTTTCATGTGATCTTAACTGGAATTACGGATTTCCCTTATCTTAGCTACCTTTTCTACACTAAGACCTGACTTGGAGATTCTCTTTCATCTGTTCTAAACAAGTTCTCATGTGTTTGCAGTGATTTTCTCTGAATTATTCAGGTTTTCATGTAGTTTCCTATATTCTGCCTTCTGGCCCAAGTATAATCTTTGCCCACTTTATCAAACAACTTCCTACACACTGTTATGAACTGTGGCAGCTCGGGAACATTGTCTCTCAACTGTGTTATAGAGTGTAGTACTACATTTCAGTGAAGTGTAAGGCTTTCCAAAGCTGCCGAACGTGTTTCTTTCTCTATTTCAATGGTATTATGCCTTGTATAACACACATTTACCACTCTAGTCTCCTTTTAAGTAATGAATATAGCATTCATACAGTGTTTGATGTTATCTTAACTCGAATTAAGGATTTCCCTTATCTTAGCTACCTTTTCTACACTAAGAACTGACTTGGAGATTCTCTTTCATCTGTTCTAAACAAGTTCTCATGTGTTTGCAGTCATTTTCTCTGAATTATTCATGTTTTCATGTAGTTTCCTATATTCTGCCTTCTGGCCCAAGTATAAGCTTTGCCCACTTTATCAAACAACTTCCTACACACTGTTATGAACTGAGGCAGCTCGGGAACATTGTCTCTCAACTGTGTGATAGAGTGTAGTACTACATTTCAGTGAAGTGTAAGGCTTTCCAAAGCTGCCGAACGTGTTTCTTTCTCTATTTCAATGGTATTCTGCCTTGTATAACACACATTTACCACTCTAGTCTCCTTTTAAGTAATGAATATAGCATTCATACAGTGTTTGATGTTATCTTAACTCGAATTAAGGATTTCCCTTATCTTAGCTACCTTTTCTACACTAAGAACTGACTTGGAGATTCTCTTTCAGCTGTTCTAAACCAGTTCTCATCTGTTTACAGTCATTTTCACTGAATTATTCATGTTTCCGTGTAGTTTCTTATATTCTGCCTTCTGGCCCAAGTATAAGCTTTGCCCACTTTATCAAACAACTTCCTTACACACTGTTATGAACTGAGGCAGCTCGGGAACATTGTCTCTCAACTGTGTGATAGAGTGTAGTACTACATTTCAGTGAAGTGTAAGGCTTTCCAAAGCTGCCGAACGTGTTTCTTTCTCTATTTCAATGGTATTCTGCCTTGTATAACACACATTTACCACTCTAGTCTCCTTTAACTAAAGAATATAGGATTCATACAGTGTTTCATGTGATCTTAACTGGAATTACGGATTTCCCTTATCTTAGCTACCTTTTCTACCCTAAGAACTGACTTGGAGATTCTTTTTCATCTGTTCTAAACAAGTTCTCATGTGTTTGCAGTCATTTTCTCTGAATTATTCATGTTTTCATGTAGTTTCCTATATTCTGCCTTCTGGCCCAAGTATAAGCTTTGCCCACTTTATCAAACAACTTCCTACACACTGTTATGAACTCAGGCAGCTCGGGAACATTGTCTCTCAACTGTGTTATAGAGTGTAGTACTACATTTCAGTGAAGTGTAAGGCTTTCCAAAGCTGCCGAACGTGTTTCTTTCTCTATTTCAATGGTATTCTGCCTTGTATAACACACATTTACCACTCTAGTCTCCTTTTAAGTAATGAATATAGCATTCATACAGTGTTTGATGTTATCTTAACTCGAAATAAGGATTTCCCTTATCTTAGCTACCTTTTCTACACTAAGAACTGACTTGGAGATTCTCTTTCAGCTGTTCTAAACCAGTTCTCATCTGTTTACATTCATTTTCACTGAATTATTCATGTTTCCATGTAGTTTCCTATATTCTGCCTTCTGGCCCAAGTATAAGCTTTGCCCACTTTATCAAACAACTTCCTACACACTGTTATGAACTGAGGCAGCTCGGGAACATTGTCTCTCAACTGTGTGATAGAGTGTAGTACTACATTTCAGTGAAGTGTAAGGCTTTCCAAAGCTGCCGAACGTGTTTCTTTCTCTATTTCAATGGTATTCTGCCTTGTATAACACACATTTACCACTCTAGTCTCCTTTAAGTAAAGAATATAGTATTCATACAGTGTTTCATGTGATCTTAACTGGAATTACGGATTTCCCTTATCTTAGCTACCTTTTCTACACTAAGACCTGACTTGGAGATTCTCTTTCATCTGTTCTAAACAAGTTCTCATGTGTTTGCAGTGATTTTCTCTGAATTATTCAGGTTTTCATGTAGTTTCCTATATTCTGCCTTCTGGCCCAAGTATAATCTTTGCCCACTTTATCAAACAACTTCCTACACACTGTTATGAACTGTGGCAGCTCGGGAACATTGTCTCTCAACTGTGTTATAGAGTGTAGTACTACATTTCAGTGAAGTGTAAGGCTTTCCAAAGCTGCCGAACGTGTTTCTTTCTCTATTTCAATGGTATTATGCCTTGTATAACACACATTTACCACTCTAGTCTCCTTTTAAGTAATGAATATAGCATTCATACAGTGTTTGATGTTATCTTAACTCGAATTAAGGATTTCCCTTATCTTAGCTACCTTTTCTACACTAAGAACTGACTTGGAGATTCTCTTTCATCTGTTCTAAACAAGTTCTCATGTGTTTGCAGTCATTTTCTCTGAATTATTCATGTTTTCATGTAGTTTCCTATATTCTGCCTTCTGGCCCAAGTATAAGCTTTGCCCACTTTATCAAACAACTTCCTACACACTGTTATGAACTGAGGCAGCTCGGGAACATTGTCTCTCAACTGTGTGATAGAGTGTAGTACTACATTTCAGTGAAGTGTAAGGCTTTCCAAAGCTGCCGAACGTGTTTCTTTCTCTATTTCAATGGTATTCTGCCTTGTATAACACACATTTACCACTCTAGTCTCCTTTTAAGTAATGAATATAGCATTCATACAGTGTTTGATGTTATCTTAACTCGAAATAAGGATTTCCCTTATCTTAGCTACCTTTTCTACACTAAGAACTGACTTGGAGATTCTCTTTCAGCTGTTCTAAACCAGTTCTCATCTGTTTACAGTCATTTTCACTGAATTATTCATGTTTCCATGTAGTTTCCTATATTCTGCCTTCTGGCCCAAGTATAAGCTTTGCCCACTTTATCAAACAACTTCCTACACACTGTTATGAACTGAGGCAGCTCGGGAACATTGTCTCTCAACTGTGTGATAGAGTGTAGTACTACATTTCAGTGAAGTGTAAGGCTTTCCAAAGCTGCCGAACGTGTTTCTTTCTCTATTTCAATGGTATTCTGCCTTGTATAACACACATTTACCACTCTAGTCTCCTTTTAAGTAATGAATATAGCATTCATACAGTGTTTGATGTTATCTTAACTCGAATTAAGGATTTCCCTTATCTTAGCTACCTTTTCTACACTAAGAACTGACTTGGAGATTCTCTTTCAGCTGTTCTAAACCAGTTCTCATCTGTTTACAGTCATTTTCACTGAATTATTCATGTTTCCGTGTAGTTTCTTATATTCTGCCTTCTGGCCCAAGTATAAGCTTTGCCCACTTTATCAAACAACTTCCTTACACACTGTTATGAACTGAGGCAGCTCGGGAACATTGTCTCTCAACTGTGTGATAGAGTGTAGTACTACATTTCAGTGAAGTGTAAGGCTTTCCAAAGCTGCCGAACGTGTTTCTTTCTCTATTTCAATGGTATTCTGCCTTGTATAACACACATTTACCACTCTAGTCTCCTTTAACTAAAGAATATAGGATTCATACAGTGTTTCATGTGATCTTAACTGGAATTACGGATTTCCCTTATCTTAGCTACCTTTTCTACCCTAAGAACTGACTTGGAGATTCTTTTTCATCTGTTCTAAACAAGTTCTCATGTGTTTGCAGTCATTTTCTCTGAATTATTCATGTTTTCATGTAGTTTCCTATATTCTGCCTTCTGGCCCAAGTATAAGCTTTGCCCACTTTATCAAACAACTTCCTACACACTGTTATGAACTCAGGCAGCTCGGGAACATTGTCTCTCAACTGTGTTATAGAGTGTAGTACTACATTTCAGTGAAGTGTAAGGCTTTCCAAAGCTGCCGAACGTGTTTCTTTCTCTATTTCAATGGTATTCTGCCTTGTATAACACACATTTACCACTCTAGTCTCCTTTTAAGTAATGAATATAGCATTCATACAGTGTTTGATGTTATCTTAACTCGAAATAAGGATTTCCCTTATCTTAGCTACCTTTTCTACACTAAGAACTGACTTGGAGATTCTCTTTCAGCTGTTCTAAACCAGTTCTCATCTGTTTACATTCATTTTCACTGAATTATTCATGTTTCCATGTAGTTTCCTATATTCTGCCTTCTGGCCCAAGTATAAGCTTTGCCCACTTTATCAAACAACTTCCTACACACTGTTATGAACTGAGGCAGCTCGGGAACATTGTCTCTCAACTGTGTGATAGAGTGTAGTACTACATTTCAGTGAAGTGTAAGGCTTTCCAAAGCTGCCGAACGTGTTTCTTTCTCTATTTCAATGGTATTCTGCCTTGTATAACACACATTTACCACTCTAGTCTCCTTTAAGTAAAGAATATAGGATTCATACAGTGTTTCATGTGATCTTAACTGTAATTACGGATTTCCCTTATCTTAGCTACCTTTTCTACACTAAGAACTGACTTGGAGATTTTCTTTCATCTGTTCTAAACAAGTTCTCATCTGTTTGCAGTCATTTTCTCTGAATTATTCATGTTTTCATGTAGTTTCCTATATTCTGCCTTCTGGTCCAAGTATAAGCTTTGTCCACTTTATCAAACAACTTCCTACACACTGTTATGAACTGAAGCAGCTCGGGAACATAGTCTCTCAACTGTGTTATAGAGTGTAGTACTACATTTCACTGAAGTGTAAGGCTTTCCAAAGCTGCCGAACGTGTTTCTTTCTCTATTTTAATGGTATTCTGCCTTGTATAACACACATTTACCACTCTAGTCTCCTTTTAAGTAATGAATATAGCATTCATACAGTGTTTGATGTTATCTTAACTCGAATTAAGGATTTCCCTTATCTTAGCTACCTTTTCTACACTAAGAACTGACTTGGAGATTCTCTTTCAGCTGTTCTAAACCAGTTCTCATCTGTTTACAGTCATTTTCACTGAATTATTCATGTTTCCGTGTAGTTTCTTATATTCTGCCTTCTGGCCCAAGTATAAGCTTTGCCCACTTTATCAAACAACTTCCTTACACACTGTTATGAACTGAGGCAGCTCGGGAACATTGTCTCTCAACTGTGTGATAGAGTGTAGTACTACATTTCAGTGAAGTGTAAGGCTTTCCAAAGCTGCCGAACGTGTTTCTTTCTCTATTTCAATGGTATTCTGCCTTGTATAACACACATTTACCACTCTAGTCTCCTTTAACTAAAGAATATAGGATTCATACAGTGTTTCATGTGATCTTAACTGGAATTACGGATTTCCCTTATCTTAGCTACCTTTTCTACCCTAAGAACTGACTTGGAGATTCTTTTTCATCTGTTCTAAACAAGTTCTCATGTGTTTGCAGTCATTTTCTCTGAATTATTCATGTTTTCATGTAGTTTCCTATATTCTGCCTTCTGGCCCAAGTATAAGCTTTGCCCACTTTATCAAACAACTTCCTACACACTGTTATGAACTCAGGCAGCTCGGGAACATTGTCTCTCAACTCTGTTATAGAGTGTAGTACTACCTTTCAGTGAAGTGTAAGGCTTTCCAAAGCTGCCGAACGTGTTTCTTTCTCTATTTCAATGGTATTCTGCCTTGTATAACACACATTTACCACTCTAGTCTCCTTTTAAGTAATGAATATAGCATTCATACAGTGTTTGATGTTATCTTAACTCGAAATAAGGATTTCCCTTATCTTAGCTACCTTTTCTACACTAAGAACTGACTTGGAGATTCTCTTTCAGCTGTTCTAAACCAGTTCTCATCTGTTTACAGTCATTTTCACTGAATTATTCATGTTTCCATGTAGTTTCCTATATTCTGCCTTCTGGCCCAAGTATAAGCTTTGCCCACTTTATCAAACAACTTCCTACACACTGTTATGAACTGAGGCAGCTCGGGAACATTGTCTCTCAACTGTGTGATAGAGTGTAGTACTACATTTCAGTGAAGTGTAAGGCTTTCCAAAGCTGCCGAACGTGTTTCTTTCTCTATTTCAATGGTATTCTGCCTTGTATAACACACATTTACCACTCTAGTCTCCTTTAAGTAAAGAATATAGTATTCATACAGTGTTTCATGTGATCTTAACTGGAATTACGGATTTCCCTTATCTTAGCTACCTTTTCTACACTAAGACCTGACTTGGAGATTCTCTTTCATCTGTTCTAAACAAGTTCTCATGTGTTTGCAGTGATTTTCTCTGAATTATTCAGGTTTTCATGTAGTTTCCTATATTCTGCCTTCTGGCCCAAGTATAATCTTTGCCCACTTTATCAAACAACTTCCTACACACTGTTATGAACTGAGGCAGCTCGGGAACATTGTCTCTCAACTGTGTTATAGAGTGTAGTACTACATTTCAGTGAAGTGTAAGGCTTTCCAAAGCTGCCGAACGTGTTTCTTTCTCTATTTCAATGGTATTATGCCTTGTATAACACACATTTACCACTCTAGTCTCCTTTTAAGTAATGAATATAGCATTCATACAGTGTTTGATGTTATCTTAACTCGAATTAAGGATTTCCCTTATCTTAGCTACCTTTTCTACACTAAGAACTGACTTGGAGATTCTCTTTCAGCTGTTCTAAACAAGTTCTCATCTGTTTGCAGTCATTTTCTCTGAATTATTCATGTTTTCATGTAGTTTCCTATATTCTGCCTTCTGTCCCAAGTATAAGCTTTGCCCACTTTATCAAACAACTTCCTACACACTGTTATGAACTGAGGCAGCTCGGGAACATTGTCTCTCAACTGTGTTATAGAGTGTAGTACTACATTTCATTGAAGTGTAAGGCTTTCCAAAGCTGACGAACGTGTTTCTTTCTCTATTTCAATGGTATTCTTCCTTGTATAACACACATTTACCACTCTAGTCTCCTTTATGTAAACAATATAGGATTCATACAGTGTTTCATGTGATCTTAACTGGAATTACGGATTTCCCTTATCTTAGCTACCTTTTCTACACTAAGAACTGACTTGGAGATTCTCTTTCATCTGTTCTAAACAAGTTCTCATGTGTTTGCAGTCATTTTCTCTGAATTATTCATGTTTTCATGTAGTTTCCTATATTCTGCCTTCTGGCCCAAGTATAAGCTTTGCCCACTTTATCAAACAACTTCCTACACACTGTTATGAACTGAGGCAGCTCGGGAACATTGTCTCTCAACTGTGTTATAGAGTGTAGTACTACATTTCAGTGAAGTTTAAGGCTTTCCAAAGCTGCCGAACGTGTTTCTTTCTCTATTTCAATGGTATTCTGCCTTGTATAACACACATTTACCACTCTAGTCTCCTTTTAAGTAATGAATATAGCATTCATACAGTGTTTGATGTTATCTTAACTCGAAATAAGGATTTCCCTTATCTTAGCTACCTTTTCTACACTAAGAACTGACTTGGAGATTCTCTTTCATCTGTTCTAAACAAGTTCTCATGTGTTTGCAGTCATTTTCTCTGAATTATTCATGTTTTCATGTAGTTTCCTATATTCTGCCTTCTGGCCCAAGTATAAGCTTTGCCCACTTTATCAAACAACTTCCTACACACTGTTATGAACTGAAGCAGCTCGGGAACATAGTCTCTCAACTGTGTTATAGAGTTTAGTACTACATTTCACTGAAGTGTAAGGCTTTCCAAAGCTGCCGAACGTGTTTCTTTCTCTATTTTAATGGTATTCTGCCTTGTATAACACACATTTACCACTCTAGTCTCCTTTTAAGTAATGAATATAGCATTCATACAGTGTTTGATGTTATCTTAACTCGAATTAAGGATTTCCCTTATCTTAGCTACCTTTTCTACACTAAGAACTGACTTGGAGATTCTCTTTCAGCTGTTCTAAACAAGTTCTCATCTGTTTGCAGTCATTTTCTCTGAATTATTCATGTTTTCATGTAGTTTCCTATATTCTGCCTTCTGTCCCAAGTATAAGCTTTGCCCACTTTATCAAACAACTTCCTACACACTGTTATGAACTGAGGCAGCTCGGGAACATTGTCTCTCAACTGTGTTATAGAGTGTAGTACTACATTTCTTTGAAGTGTAAGGCTTTCCAAAGCTGCCGAACGTGTTTCTTTCTCTATTTCAATGGTATTCTTCCTGGTATAACACACATTTACCACTCTAGTCTCCTTTATGTAAACAATATAGGATTCATACAGTGTTTCATGTGATCTTAACTGGAATTACGGATTTCCCTTATCTTAGCTACCTTTTCTACACTAAGAACTGACTTGGAGATTCTCTTTCATCTGTTCTAAACAAGTTCTCATGTGTTTGCAGTCATTTTCTCTGAATTATTCATGTTTTCATGTAGTTTCCTATATTCTGCCTTCTGGCCCAAGTATAAGCTTTGCCCACTTTATCAAACAACTTCCTACACACTGTTATGAACTGAGGCAGCTCGGGAACATTGTCTCTCAACTGTGTTATAGAGTGTAGTACTACATTTCAGTGAAGTTTAAGGCTTTCCAAAGCTGCCGAACGTGTTTCTTTCTCTATTTCAATGGTATTCTGCCTTGTATAACACACATTTACCACTCTAGTCTCCTTTTAAGTAATGAATATAGCATTCATACAGTGTTTGATGTTATCTTAACTCGAAATAAGGATTTCCCTTATCTTAGCTACCTTTTCTACACTAAGAACTGACTTGGAGATTCTCTTTCAGCTGTTCTAAACCAGTTCTCATCTGTTTACAGTCATTTTCACTGAATTATTCATGTTTCCATGTAGTTTCCTATATTCTGCCTTATGGCCCAAGTATAAGCTTTGCCCACTTTATCAAACAACTTCCTACACACTGTTATGAACTGAGGCAGCTCGGGAACATTGTCTCTCAACTGTGTGATAGAGTGTAGTACTACATTTCAGTGAAGTGTAAGGCTTTCCAAAGCTGCCGAACTTGTTTCTTTCTCTATTTCAATGGTATTCTGCCTTGTATAACACACATTTACCACTCTAGTCTCCTTTAAGTAAAGAATATAGGATTCATACAGTGTTTCATGTGATCTTAACTGGAATTACGGATTTCCCTTATCTTAGCTACCTTTTCTACCCTAAGAACTGACTTGGAGATTCTTTTTCATCTGTTCTAAACAAGTTCTCATGTGTTTGCAGTCATTTTCTCTGAATTATTCATGTTTTCATGTAGTTTCCTATATTCTGCCTTCTGGCCCAAGTATAAGCTTTGCCCACTTTATCAAACAACTTCCTACACACTGTTATGAACTCAGGCAGCTCGGGAACATTGTCTCTCAACTGTGTTATAGAGTGTAGTACTACATTTCAGTGAAGTGTAAGGCTTTCCAAAGCTGCCGAACGTGTTTCTTTCTCTATTTCAATGGTATTCTGCCTTGTATAACACACATTTACCACTCTAGTCTCCTTTTAAGTAATGAATATAGCATTCATACAGTGTTTGATGTTATCTTAACTCGAAATAAGGATTTCCCTTATCTTAGCTACCTTTTCTACACTAAGAACTGACTTGGAGATTCTCTTTCAGCTGTTCTAAACCAGTTCTCATCTGTTTACAGTCATTTTCACTGAATTATTCATGTTTCCATGTAGTTTCCTATATTCTGCCTTCTGGCCCAAGTATAAGCTTTGCCCACTTTATCAAACAACTTCCTACACACTGTTATGAACTGAGGCAGCTCGGGAACATTGTCTCTCAACTGTGTGATAGAGTGTAGTACTACATTTCAGTGAAGTGTAAGGCTTTCCAAAGCTGCCGAACGTGTTTCTTTCTCTATTTCAATGGTATTCTGCCTTGTATAACACACATTTACCACTCTAGTCTCCTTTAAGTAAAGAATATAGGATTCATACAGTGTTTCATGTGATCTTAACTGGAATTACGGATTTCCCTTATCTTAGCTACCTTTTCTACACTAAGAACTGACTTGGAGATTCTCTTTCATCTGTTCTAAACAAGTTCTCATGTGTTTGCAGTGATTTTCTCTGAATTATTCAGGTTTTCATGTAGTTTCCTATATTCTGCCTTCTGGCCCAAGTATAATCTTTGCCCACTTTATCAAACAACTTCCTACACACTGTTATGAACTGAGGCAGCTCGGGAACATTGTCTCTCAACTGTGTTATAGAGTGTAGTACTACATTTCAGTGAAGTGTAAGGCTTTCCAAAGCTGCCGAACGTGTTTCTTTCTCTATTTCAATGGTATTATGCCTTGTATAACACACATTTACCACTCTAGTCTCCTTTTAAGTAATGAATATAGCATTCATACAGTGTTTGATGTTATCTTAACTCGAATTAAGGATTTCCCTTATCTTAGCTACCTTTTCTACACTAAGAACTGACTTGGAGATTCTCTTTCAGCTGTTCTAAACAAGTTCTCATCTGTTTGCAGTCATTTTCTCTGAATTATTCATGTTTTCATGTAGTTTCCTATATTCTGCCTTCTGGCCCAAGTATAAGCTTTGCCCACTTTATCAAACAACTTCCTACACACTGTTATGAACTGAGGCAGCTCGGGAACATTGTCTCTCAACTGTGTTATAGAGTGTAGTACTACATTTCTTTGAAGTGTAAGGCTTTCCAAAGCTGCCGAACGTGTTTCTTTCTCTATTTCAATGGTATTCTGCCTTGTATAACACACATTTACCACTCTAGTCTCCTTTAAGTAAAGAATATAGGATTCATACAGTGTTTCATGTGATCTTAACTGGAATTACGGATTTCCCTTATCTTAGCTACCTTTTCTACCCTAAGAACTGACTTGGAGATTCTTTTTCATCTGTTCTAAACAAGTTCTCATGTGTTTGCAGTCATTTTCTCTGAATTATTCATGTTTTCATGTAGTTTCCTATATTCTGCCTTCTGGCCCAAGTATAAGCTTTGCCCACTTTATCAAACAACTTCCTACACACTGTTATGAACTCAGGCTGCTCGGGAACATTGTCTCTCAACTGTGTTATAGAGTGTAGTACTACATTTCAGTGAAGTGTAAGGCTTTCCAAAGCTGCCGAACGTGTTTCTTTCTCTATTTCAATGGTATTCTGCCTTGTATAACACACATTTACCACTCTAGTCTCCTTTTAAGTAATGAATATAGCATTCATACAGTGTTTGATGTTATCTTAACTCGAAATAAGGATTTCCCTTATCTTAGCTACCTTTTCTACACTAAGAACTGACTTGGAGATTCTCTTTCAGCTGTTCTAAACCAGTTCTCATCTGTTTACAGTCATTTTCACTGAATTATTCATGTTTCCATGTAGTTTCCTATATTCTGCCTTCTGGCCCAAGTATAAGCTTTGCCCACTTTATCAAACAACTTCCTACACACTGTTATGAACTGAGGCAGCTCGGGAACATTGTCTCTCAACTGTGTGATAGAGTGTAGTACTACATTTCAGTGAAGTGTAAGGCTTTCCAAAGCTGCCGAACGTGTTTCTTTCTCTATTTCAATGGTATTCTGCCTTGTATAACACACATTTACCACTCTAGTCTCCTTTAAGTAAAGAATATAGGATTCATACAGTGTTTCATGTGATCTTAACTGGAATTACGGATTTCCCTTATCTTAGCTACCTTTTCTACACTAAGAACTGACTTGGAGATTCTCTTTCATCTGTTCTAAACAAGTTCTCATCTGTTTGCAGTCATTTTCTCTGAATTATTCATGTTTTCATGTAGTTTCCTATATTCTGCCTTCTGGTCCAAGTATAAGCTTTGTCCACTTTATCAAACAACTTCCTACACACTGTTATGAACTGAAGCAGCTCGGGAACATAGTCTCTCAACTGTGTTATAGAGTGTAGTACTACATTTCACTGAAGTGTAAGGCTTTCCAAAGCTGCCGAACGTGTTTCTTTCTCTATTTTAATGGTATTCTGCCTTGTATAACACACATTTACCACACTAGTCTCCTTTTAAGTAATGAATATAGCATTCATACAGTGTTTGATGTTATCTTAACTCGAATTAAGGATTTCCCTTATCTTAGCTACCTTTTCTACACTAAGAACTGACTTGGAGATTCTCTTTCAGCTGTTCTAAACCAGTTCTCATCTGTTTACAGTCATTTTCACTGAATTATTCATGTTTCCGTGTAGTTTCTTATATTCTGCCTTCTGGCCCAAGTATAAGCTTTGCCCACTTTATCAAACAACTTCCTTACACACTGTTATGAACTGAGGCAGCTCGGGAACATTGTCTCTCAACTGTGTGATAGAGTGTAGTACTACATTTCAGTGAAGTGTAAGGCTTTCCAAAGCTGCCGAACGTGTTTCTTTCTCTATTTCAATGGTATTCTGCCTTGTATAACACACATTTACCACTCTAGTCTCCTTTAAGTAAAGAATATAGGATTCATACAGTGTTTCATGTGATCTTAACTGGAATTACGGATTTCCCTTATCTTAGCTACCTTTTCTACCCTAAGAACTGACTTGGAGATTCTTTTTCATCTGTTCTAAACAAGTTCTCATGTGTTTGCAGTCATTTTCTCTGAATTATTCATGTTTTCATGTAGTTTCCTATATTCTGCCTTCTGGCCCAAGTATAAGCTTTGCCCACTTTATCAAACAACTTCCTACACACTGTTATGAACTCAGGCAGCTCGGGAACATTGTCTCTCAACTGTGTTATAGAGTGTAGTACTACATTTCAGTGAAGTGTAAGGCTTTCCAAAGCTGCCGAACGTGTTTCTTTCTCTATTTCAATGGTATTCTGCCTTGTATAACACACATTTACCACTCTAGTCTCCTTTATGTAAACAATATAGGATTCATACAGTGTTTCATGTGATCTTACCTGGAATTACGGATTTCCCTTATCTTAGCTACCTTTTCTACACTAAGAACTGACTTGGAGATTCTCTTTCATCTGTTCTAAACAAGTTCTCATGTGTTTGCAGTGATTTTCTCTGAATTATTCAGGTTTTCATGTAGTTTCCTATATTCTGCCTTCTGGCCCAAGTATAATCTTTGCCCACTTTATCAAACAACTTCCTACACACTGTTATGAACTGAGGCAGCTCGGGAACATTGTCTCTCAACTGTGTTATAGAGTGTAGTACTACATTTCAGTGAAGTGTAAGGCTTTCCAAAGCTGCCGAACGTGTTTCTTTCTCTATTTCAATGGTATTATGCCTTGTATAACACACATTTACCACTCTAGTCTCCTTTTAAGTAATGAATATAGCATTCATACAGTGTTTGATGTTATCTTAACTCGAATTAAGGATTTCCCTTATCTTAGCTACCTTTTCTACACTAAGAACTGACTTGGAGATTCTCTTTCAGCTGTTCTAAACAAGTTCTCATCTGTTTGCAGTCATTTTCTCTGAATTATTCATGTTTTCATGTAGTTTCCTATATTCTGCCTTCTGTCCCAAGTATAAGCTTTGCCCACTTTATCAAACAACTTCCTACACACTGTTATGAACTGAGGCAGCTCGGGAACATTGTCTCTCAACTGTGTTATAGAGTGTAGTACTACATTTCTTTGAAGTGTAAGGCTTTCCAAAGCTGCCGAACGTGTTTCTTTCTCTATTTCAATGGTATTCTTCCTTGTATAACACACATTTACCACTCTAGTCTCCTTTATGTAAACAATATAGGATTCATACAGTGTTTCATGTGATCTTAACTGGAATTACGGATTTCCCTTATCTTAGCTACCTTTTCTACACTAAGAACTGACTTGGAGATTCTCTTTCATCTGTTCTAAACAAGTTCTCATGTGTTTGCAGTCATTTTCTCTGAATTATTCATGTTTTCATGTAGTTTCCTATATTCTGCCTTCTGGCCCAAGTATAAGCTTTGCCCACTTTATCAAACAACTTCCTACACACTGTTATGAACTGAGGCAGCTCGGGAACATTGTCTCTCAACTGTGTTATAGAGTGTAGTACTACATTTCAGTGAAGTTTAAGGCTTTCCAAAGCTGCCGAACGTGTTTCTTTCTCTATTTCAATGGTATTCTGCATTGTATAACACACATTTACCACTCTAGTCTCCTTTTAAGTAATGAATATAGCATTCATACAGTGTTTGATGTTATCTTAACTCGAAATAAGGATTTCCCTTATCTTAGCTACCTTTTCTACACTAAGAACTGACTTGGAGATTCTCTTTCAGCTGTTCTAAACCAGTTCTCATCTGTTTACAGTCATTTTCACTGAATTATTCATGTTTCCATGTAGTTTCCTATATTCTGCCTTATGGCCCAAGTATAAGCTTTGCCCACTTTATCAAACAACTTCCTACACACTGTTATGAACTGAGGCAGCTCGGGAACATTGTCTCTCAACTGTGTGATAGAGTGTAGTACTACATTTCAGTGAAGTGTAAGGCTTTCCAAAGCTGCCGAACTTGTTTCTTTCTCTATTTCAATGGTATTCTGCCTTGTATAACACACATTTACCACTCTAGTCTCCTTTAAGTAAAGAATATAGGATTCATACAGTGTTTCATGTGATCTTAACTGGAATTACGGATTTCCCTTATCTTAGCTACCTTTTCTACCCTAAGAACTGACTTGGAGATTCTTTTTCATCTGTTCTAAACAAGTTCTCATGTGTTTGCAGTCATTTTCTCTGAATTATTCATGTTTTCATGTAGTTTCCTATATTCTGCCTTCTGGCCCAAGTATAAGCTTTGCCCACTTTATCAAACAACTTCCTACACACTGTTATGAACTCAGGCAGCTCGGGAACATTGTCTCTCAACTGTGTTATAGAGTGTAGTACTACATTTCAGTGAAGTGTAAGGCTTTCCAAAGCTGCCGAACGTGTTTCTTTCTCTATTTCAATGGTATTCTGCCTTGTATAACACACATTTACCACTCTAGTCTCCTTTATGTAAACAATATAGGATTCATACAGTGTTTCATGTGATCTTACCTGGAATTACGGATTTCCCTTATCTTAGCTACCTTTTCTACACTAAGAACTGACTTGGAGATTCTCTTTCATCTGTTCTAAACAAGTTCTCATGTGTTTGCAGTGATTTTCTCTGAATTATTCAGGTTTTCATGTAGTTTCCTATATTCTGCCTTCTGGCCCAAGTATAATCTTTGCCCACTTTATCAAACAACTTCCTACACACTGTTATGAACTGAGGCAGCTCGGGAACATTGTCTCTCAACTGTGTTATAGAGTGTAGTACTACATTTCAGTGAAGTGTAAGGCTTTCCAAAGCTGCCGAACGTGTTTCTTTCTCTATTTCAATGGTATTATGCCTTGTATAACACACATTTACCACTCTAGTCTCCTTTTAAGTAATGAATATAGCATTCATACAGTGTTTGATGTTATCTTAACTCGAATTAAGGATTTCCCTTATCTTAGCTACCTTTTCTACACTAAGAACTGACTTGGAGATTCTCTTTCAGCTGTTCTAAACAAGTTCTCATCTGTTTGCAGTCATTTTCTCTGAATTATTCATGTTTTCATGTAGTTTCCTATATTCTGCCTTCTGGCCCAAGTATAAGCTTTGCCCACTTTATCAAACAACTTCCTACACACTGTTATGAACTGAGGCAGCTCGGGAACATTGTCTCTCAACTGTGTTATAGAGTGTAGTACTACATTTCTTTGAAGTGTAAGGCTTTCCAAAGCTGCCGAACGTGTTTCTTTCTCTATTTCAATGGTATTCTGCCTTGTATAACACACATTTACCACTCTAGTCTCCTTTAAGTAAAGAATATAGGATTCATACAGTGTTTCATGTGATCTTAACTGGAATTACGGATTTCCCTTATCTTAGCTACCTTTTCTACCCTAAGAACTGACTTGGAGATTCTTTTTCATCTGTTCTAAACAAGTTCTCATGTGTTTGCAGTCATTTTCTCTGAATTATTCATGTTTTCATGTAGTTTCCTATATTCTGCCTTCTGGCCCAAGTATAAGCTTTGCCCACTTTATCAAACAACTTCCTACACACTGTTATGAACTCAGGCAGCTCGGGAACATTGTCTCTCAACTGTGTTATAGAGTGTAGTACTACATTTCAGTGAAGTGTAAGGCTTTCCAAAGCTGCCGAACGTGTTTCTTTCTCTATTTCAATGGTATTCTGCCTTGTATAACACACATTTACCACTCTAGTCTCCTTTTAAGTAATGAATATAGCATTCATACAGTGTTTGATGTTATCTTAACTCGAAATAAGGATTTCCCTTATCTTAGCTACCTTTTCTACACTAAGAACTGACTTGGAGATTCTCTTTCAGCTGTTCTAAACCAGTTCTCATCTGTTTACAGTCATTTTCACTGAATTATTCATGTTTCCATGTAGTTTCCTATATTCTGCCTTCTGGCCCAAGTATAAGCTTTGCCCACTTTATCAAACAACTTCCTACACACTGTTATGAACTGAGGCAGCTCGGGAACATTGTCTCTCAACTGTGTGATAGAGTGTAGTACTACATTTCAGTGAAGTGTAAGGCTTTCCAAAGCTGCCGAACGTGTTTCTTTCTCTATTTCAATGGTATTCTGCCTTGTATAACACACATTTACCACTCTAGTCTCCTTTAAGTAAAGAATATAGGATTCATACAGTGTTTCATGTGATCTTAACTGGAATTACGGATTTCCCTTATCTTAGCTACCTTTTCTACACTAAGAACTGACTTGGAGATTCTCTTTCATCTGTTCTAAACAAGTTCTCATGTGTTTGCAGTGATTTTCTCTGAATTATTCAGGTTTTCATGTAGTTTCCTATATTCTGCCTTCTGGCCCAAGTATAATCTTTGCCCACTTTATCAAACAACTTCCTACACACTGTTATGAACTGAGGCAGCTCGGGAACATTGTCTCTCAACTGTGTTATAGAGTGTAGTACTACATTTCAGTGAAGTGTAAGGCTTTCCAAAGCTGCCGAACGTGTTTCTTTCTCTATTTCAATGGTATTATGCCTTGTATAACACACATTTACCACTCTAGTCTCCTTTTAAGTAATGAATATAGCATTCATACAGTGTTTGATGTTATCTTAACTCGAATTAAGGATTTCCCTTATCTTAGCTACCTTTTCTACACTAAGAACTGACTTGGAGATTCTCTTTCAGCTGTTCTAAACAAGTTCTCATCTGTTTGCAGTCATTTTCTCTGAATTATTCATGTTTTCATGTAGTTTCCTATATTCTGCCTTCTGGCCCAAGTATAAGCTTTGCCCACTTTATCAAACAACTTCCTACACACTGTTATGAACTGAGGCAGCTCGGGAACATTGTCTCTCAACTGTGTTATAGAGTGTAGTACTACATTTCTTTGAAGTGTAAGGCTTTCCAAAGCTGCCGAACGTGTTTCTTTCTCTATTTCAATGGTATTCTGCCTTGTATAACACACATTTACCACTCTAGTCTCCTTTAAGTAAAGAATATAGGATTCATACAGTGTTTCATGTGATCTTAACTGGAATTACGGATTTCCCTTATCTTAGCTACCTTTTCTACCCTAAGAACTGACTTGGAGATTCTTTTTCATCTGTTCTAAACAAGTTCTCATGTGTTTGCAGTCATTTTCTCTGAATTATTCATGTTTTCATGTAGTTTCCTATATTCTGCCTTCTGGCCCAAGTATAAGCTTTGCCCACTTTATCAAACAACTTCCTACACACTGTTATGAACTCAGGCAGCTCGGGAACATTGTCTCTCAACTGTGTTATAGAGTGTAGTACTACATTTCAGTGAAGTGTAAGGCTTTCCAAAGCTGCCGAACGTGTTTCTTTCTCTATTTCAATGGTATTCTGCCTTGTATAACACACATTTACCACTCTAGTCTCCTTTTAAGTAATGAATATAGCATTCATACAGTGTTTGATGTTATCTTAACTCGAAATAAGGATTTCCCTTATCTTAGCTACCTTTTCTACACTAAGAACTGACTTGGAGATTCTCTTTCAGCTGTTCTAAACCAGTTCTCATCTGTTTACAGTCATTTTCACTGAATTATTCATGTTTCCATGTAGTTTCCTATATTCTGCCTTCTGGCCCAAGTATAAGCTTTGCCCACTTTATCAAACAACTTCCTACACACTGTTATGAACTGAGGCAGCTCGGGAACATTGTCTCTCAACTGTGTGATAGAGTGTAGTACTACATTTCAGTGAAGTGTAAGGCTTTCCAAAGCTGCCGAACGTGTTTCTTTCTCTATTTCAATGGTATTCTGCCTTGTATAACACACATTTACCACTCTAGTCTCCTTTAAGTAAAGAATATAGGATTCATACAGTGTTTCATGTGATCTTAACTGGAATTACGGATTTCCCTTATCTTAGCTACCTTTTCTACACTAAGAACTGACTTGGAGATTCTCTTTCATCTGTTCTAAACAAGTTCTCATGTGTTTGCAGTGATTTTCTCTGAATTATTCAGGTTTTCATGTAGTTTCCTATATTCTGCCTTCTGGCCCAAGTATAATCTTTGCCCACTTTATCAAACAACTTCCTACACACTGTTATGAACTGAGGCAGCTCGGGAACATTGTCTCTCAACTGTGTTATAGAGTGTAGTACTACATTTCAGTGAAGTGTAAGGCTTTCCAAAGCTGCCGAACGTGTTTCTTTCTCTATTTCAATGGTATTATGCCTTGTATAACACACATTTACCACTCTAGTCTCCTTTTAAGTAATGAATATAGCATTCATACAGTGTTTGATGTTATCTTAACTCGAATTAAGGATTTCCCTTATCTTAGCTACCTTTTCTACACTAAGAACTGACTTGGAGATTCTCTTTCAGCTGTTCTAAACAAGTTCTCATCTGTTTGCAGTCATTTTCTCTGAATTATTCATGTTTTCATGTAGTTTCCTATATTCTGCCTTCTGTCCCAAGTATAAGCTTTGCCCACTTTATCAAACAACTTCCTACACACTGTTATGAACTGAGGCAGCTCGGGAACATTGTCTCTCAACTGTGTTATAGAGTGTAGTACTACATTTCATTGAAGTGTAAGGCTTTCTAAAGCTGACGAACGTGTTTCTTTCTCTATTTCAATGGTATTCTTCCTTGTATAACACACATTTACCACTCTAGTCTCCTTTATGTAAACAATATAGGATTCATACAGTGTTTCATGTGATCTTAACTGGAATTACGGATTTCCCTTATCTTAGCTACCTTTTCTACACTAAGAACTGACTTGGAGATTCTCTTTCATCTGTTCTAAACAAGTTCTCATGTGTTTGCAGTCATTTTCTCTGAATTATTCATGTTTTCATGTAGTTTCCTATATTCTGCCTTCTGGCCCAAGTATAAGCTTTGCCCACTTTATCAAACAACTTCCTACACACTGTTATGAACTGAGGCAGCTCGGGAACATTGTCTCTCAACTGTGTTATAGAGTGTAGTACTACATTTCAGTGAAGTTTAAGGCTTTCCAAAGCTGCCGAACGTGTTTCTTTCTCTATTTCAATGGTATTCTGCCTTGTATAACACACATTTACCACTCTAGTCTCCTTTTAAGTAATGAATATAGCATTCATACAGTGTTTGATGTTATCTTAACTCGAAATAAGGATTTCCCTTATCTTAGCTACCTTTTCTACACTAAGAACTGACTTGGAGATTCTCTTTCAGCTGTTCTAAACCAGTTCTCATCTGTTTACAGTCATTTTCACTGAATTATTCATGTTTCCATGTAGTTTCCTATATTCTGCCTTCTGGCCCAAGTATAAGCTTTGCCCACTTTATCAAACAACTTCCTACACACTGTTATGAACTGAGGCAGCTCGGGAACATTGTCTCTCAACTGTGTGATAGAGTGTAGTACTACATTTCAGTGAAGTGTAAGGCTTTCCAAAGCTGCCGAACGTGTTTCTTTCTCTATTTCAATGGTATTCTGCCTTGTATAACACACATTTACCACTCTAGTCTCCTTTAAGTAAAGAATATAGGATTCATACAGTGTTTCATGTGATCTTAACTGGAATTACGGATTTCCCTTATCTTAGCTACCTTTTCTACACTAAGAACTGACTTGGAGATTTTCTTTCATCTGTTCTAAACAAGTTCTCATCTGTTTGCAGTCATTTTCTCTGAATTATTCATGTTTTCATGTAGTTTCCTATATTCTGCCTTCTGGTCCAAGTATAAGCTTTGTCCACTTTATCAAACAACTTCCTACACACTGTTATGAACTGAAGCAGCTAGGGAACATAGTCTCTCAACTGTGTTATAGAGTGTAGTACTACATTTCACTGAAGTGTAAGGCTTTCCAAAGCTGCCGAACGTGTTTCTTTCTCTATTTTAATGGTATTCTGCCTTGTATAACACACATTTACCACACTAGTCTCCTTTTAAGTAATGAATATAGCATTCATACAGTGTTTGATGTTATCTTAACTCGAATTAAGGATTTCCCTTATCTTAGCTACCTTTTCTACACTAAGAACTGACTTGGAGATTCTCTTTCAGCTGTTCTAAACCAGTTCTCATCTGTTTACAGTCATTTTCACTGAATTATTCATGTTTCCGTGTAGTTTCTTATATTCTGCCTTCTGGCCCAAGTATAAGCTTTGCCCACTTTATCAAACAACTTCCTTACACACTGTTATGAACTGAGGCAGCTCGGGAACATTGTCTCTCAACTGTGTGATAGAGTGTAGTACTACATTTCAGTGAAGTGTAAGGCTTTCCAAAGCTGCCGAACGTGTTTCTTTCTCTATTTCAATGGTATTCTGCCTTGTATAACACACATTTACCACTCTAGTCTCCTTTAAGTAAAGAATATAGGATTCATACAGTGTTTCATGTGATCTTAACTGGAATTACGGATTTCCCTTATCTTAGCTACCTTTTCTACCCTAAGAACTGACTTGGAGATTCTTTTTCATCTGTTCTAAACAAGTTCTCATGTGTTTGCAGTCATTTTCTCTGAATTATTCATGTTTTCATGTAGTTTCCTATATTCTGCCTTCTGGCCCAAGTATAAGCTTTGCCCACTTTATCAATCAACTTCCTACACACTGTTATGAACTCAGGCAGCTCGGGAACATTGTCTCTCAACTGTGTTATAGAGTGTAGTACTACATTTCAGTGAAGTGTAAGGCTTTCCAAAGCTGCCGAACGTGTTTCTTTCTCTATTTCAATGGTATTCTGCCTTGTATAACACACATTTACCACTCTAGTCTCCTTTATGTAAACAATATAGGATTCATACAGTGTTTCATGTGATCTTACCTGGAATTACGGATTTCCCTTATCTTAGCTACCTTTTCTACACTAAGAACTGACTTGGAGATTCTCTTTCATCTGTTCTAAACAAGTTCTCATGTGTTTGCAGTGATTTTCTCTGAATTATTCAGGTTTTCATGTAGTTTCCTATATTCTGCCTTCTGGCCCAAGTATAATCTTTGCCCACTTTATCAAACAACTTCCTACACACTGTTATGAACTGAGGCAGCTCGGGAACATTGTCTCTCAACTGTGTTATAGAGTGTAGTACTACATTTCAGTGAAGTGTAAGGCTTTCCAAAGCTGCAGAACGTGTTTCTTTCTCTATTTCAATGGTATTATGCCTTGTATAACACACATTTACCACTCTAGTCTCCTTTTAAGTAATGAATATAGCATTCATACAGTGTTTGATGTTATCTTAACTCGAATTAAGGATTTCCCTTATCTTAGCTACCTTTTCTACACTAAGAACTGACTTGGAGATTCTCTTTCAGCTGTTCTAAACAAGTTCTCTTCTGTTTGCAGTCATTTTCTCTGAATTATTCATGTTTTCATGTAGTTTCCTATATTCTGCCTTCTGTCCCAAGTATAAGCTTTGCCCACTTTATCAAACAACTTCCTACACACTGTTATGAACTGAGGCAGCTCGGGAACATTGTGTCTCAACTGTGTTATAGAGTGTAGTACTACATTTCTTTGAAGTGTAAGGCTTTCCAAAGCTGCCGAACGTGTTTCTTTCTCTATTTCAATGGTATTCTTCCTTGTATAACACACATTTACCACTCTAGTCTCCTTTATGTAAACAATATAGGATTCATACAGTGTTTCATGTGATCTTAACTGGAATTACGGATTTCCCTTATCTTAGCTACCTTTTCTACACTAAGAACTGACTTGGAGATTCTCTTTCATCTGTTCTAAACAAGTTCTCATGTGTTTGCAGTCATTTTCTCTGAATTATTCATGTTTTCATGTAGTTTCCTATATTCTGCCTTCTGGCCCAAGTATAAGCTTTGCCCACTTTATCAAACAACTTCCTACACACTGTTATGAACTGAGGCAGCTCGGGAACATTGTCTCTCAACTGTGTTATAGAGTGTAGTACTACATTTCAGTGAAGTTTAAGGCTTTCCAAAGCTGCCGAACGTGTTTCTTTCTCTATTTCAATGGTATTCTGCCTTGTATAACACACATTTACCACTCTAGTCTCCTTTTAAGTAATGAATATAGCATTCATACAGTGTTTGATGTTATCTTAACTCGAAATAAGGATTTCCCTTATCTTAGCTACCTTTTCTACACTAAGAACTGACTTGGAGATTCTCTTTCAGCTGTTCTAAACCAGTTCTCATTTGTTTACAGTCATTTTCACTGAATTATTCATGTTTCCATGTAGTTTCCTATATTCTGCCTTCTGGCCCAAGTATAAGCTTTGCCCACTTTATCAAACAACTTCCTACACACTGTTATGAACTGAGGCAGCTCGGGAACATTGTCTCTCAACTGTGTGATAGAGTGTAGTACTACATTTCAGTGAAGTGTAAGGCTTTCCAAAGCTGCCGAACGTGTTTCTTTCTCTATTTCAATGGTATTCTGCCTTGTATAACACACATTTACCACTCTAGTCTCCTTTAAGTAAAGAATATAGGATTCATACAGTGTTTCATGTGATCTTAACTGGAATTACGGATTTCCCTTATCTTAGCTACCTTTTCTACACTAAGAACTGACTTGGAGATTCTCTTTCATCTGTTCTAAACAAGTTCTCATGTGTTTGCAGTGATTTTCTCTGAATTATTCAGGTTTTCATGTAGTTTCCTATATTCTGCCTTCTGGCCCAAGTATAATCTTTGCCCACTTTATCAAACAACTTCCTACACACTGTTATGAACTGAGGCAGCTCGGGAACATTGTCTCTCAACTGTGTTATAGAGTGTAGTACTACATTTCAGTGAAGTGTAAGGCTTTCCAAAGCTGCCGAACGTGTTTCTTTCTCTATTTCAATGGTATTATGCCTTGTATAACACACATTTACCACTCTAGTCTCCTTTTAAGTAATGAATATAGCATTCATACAGTGTTTGATGTTATCTTAACTCGAATTAAGGCTTTCCCTTATCTTAGCTACCTTTTCTACACTAAGAACTGACTTGGAGATTCTCTTTCAGCTGTTCTAAACAAGTTCTCATCTGTTTGCAGTCATTTTCTCTGAATTATTCATGTTTTCATGTAGTTTCCTATATTCTGCCTTCTGTCCCAAGTATAAGCTTTGCCCACTTTATCAAACAACTTCCTACACACTGTTATGAACTGAGGCAGCTCGGGAACATTGTCTCTCAACTGTGTTATAGAGTGTAGTACTACATTTCATTGAAGTGTAAGGCTTTCCAAAGCTGACGAACGTGTTTCTTTCTCTATTTCAATGGTATTCTTCCTTGTATAACACACATTTACCACTCTAGTCTCCTTTATGTAAACAATATAGGATTCATACAGTGTTTCATGTGATCTTAACTGGAATTACGGATTTCCCTTATCTTAGCTACCTTTTCTACACTAAGAACTGACTTGGAGATTCTCTTTCATCTGTTCTAAACAAGTTCTCATGTGTTTGCAGTCATTTTCTCTGAATTATTCATGTTTTCATGTAGTTTCCTATATTCTGCCTTCTGGCCCAAGTATAAGCTTTGCCCACTTTATCAAACAACTTCCTACACACTGTTATGAACTGAGGCAGCTCGGGAACATTGTCTCTCAACTGTGTTATAGAGTGTAGTACTACATTTCAGTGAAGTTTAAGGCTTTCCAAAGCTGCCGAACGTGTTTCTTTCTCTATTTCAATGGTATTCTGCCTTGTATAACACACATTTACCACTCTAGTCTCCTTTTAAGTAATGAATATAGCATTCATACAGTGTTTGATGTTATCTTAACTCGAAATAAGGATTTCCCTTATCTTAGCTACCTTTTCTACACTAAGAACTGACTTGGAGATTCTCTTTCAGCTGTTCTAAACCAGTTCTCATCTGTTTACAGTCATTTTCACTGAATTATTCATGTTTCCATGTAGTTTCCTATATTCTGCCTTCTGGCCCAAGTATAAGCTTTGCCCACTTTATCAAACAACTTCCTACACACTGTTATGAACTGAGGCAGCTCGGGAACATTGTCTCTCAACTGTGTGATAGAGTGTAGTACTACATTTCAGTGAAGTGTAAGGCTTTCCAAAGCTGCCGAACGTGTTTCTTTCTCTATTTCAATGGTATTCTGCCTTGTATAACACACATTTACCACTCTAGTCTCCTTTAAGTAAAGAATATAGGATTCATACAGTGTTTCATGTGATCTTAACTGGAATTACGGATTTCCCTTATCTTAGCTACCTTTTCTACACTAAGAACTGACTTGGAGATTTTCTTTCATCTGTTCTAAACAAGTTCTCATCTGTTTGCAGTCATTTTCTCTGAATTATTCATGTTTTCATGTAGTTTCCTATATTCTGCCTTCTGGTCCAAGTATAAGCTTTGTCCACTTTATCAAACAACTTCCTACACACTGTTATGAACTGAAGCAGCTCGGGAACATAGTCTCTCAACTGTGTTATAGAGTGTAGTACTACATTTCACTGAAGTGTAAGGCTTTCCAAAGCTGCCGAACGTGTTTCTTTCTCTATTTTAATGGTATTCTGCCTTGTATAACACACATTTACCACTCTAGTCTCCTTTTAAGTAATGAATATAGCATTCATACAGTGTTTGATGTTATCTTAACTCGAATTAAGGATTTCCCTTATCTTAGCTACCTTTTCTACACTAAGAACTGACTTGGAGATTCTCTTTCAGCTGTTCTAAACCAGTTCTCATCTGTTTACAGTCATTTTCACTGAATTATTCATGTTTCCGTGTAGTTTCTTATATTCTGCCTTCTGGCCCAAGTATAAGCTTTGCCCACTTTATCAAACAACTTCCTTACACACTGTTATGAACTGAGGCAGCTCGGGAACATTGTCTCTCAACTGTGTGATAGAGTGTAGTACTACATTTCAGTGAAGTGTAAGGCTTTCCAAAGCTGCCGAACGTGTTTCTTTCTCTATTTCAATGGTATTCTGCCTTGTATAACACACATTTACCACTCTAGTCTCCTTTAAGTAAAGAATATAGGATTCATACAGTGTTTCATGTGATCTTAACTGGAATTACGGATTTCCCTTATCTTAGCTACCTTTTCTACCCTAAGAACTGACTTGGAGATTCTTTTTCATCTGTTCTAAACAAGTTCTCATGTGTTTGCAGTCATTTTCTCTGAATTATTCATGTTTTCATGTAGTTTCCTATATTCTGCCTTCTGGCCCAAGTATAAGCTTTGCCCACTTTATCAAACAACTTCCTACACACTGTTATGAACTCAGGCAGCTCGGGAACATTGTCTCTCAACTGTGTTATAGAGTGTAGTACTACATTTCAGTGAAGTGTAAGGCTTTCCAAAGCTGCCGAACGTGTTTCTTTCTCTATTTCAATGGTATTCTGCCTTGTATAACACACATTTACCACTCTAGTCTCCTTTATGTAAACAATATAGGATTCATACAGTGTTTCATGTGATCTTACCTGGAATTACGGATTTCCCTTATCTTAGCTACCTTTTCTACACTAAGAACTGACTTGGAGATTCTCTTTCATCTGTTCTAAACAAGTTCTCATGTGTTTGCAGTGATTTTCTCTGAATTATTCAGGTTTTCATGTAGTTTCCTATATTCTGCCTTCTGGCCCAAGTATAATCTTTGCCCACTTTATCAAACAACTTCCTACACACTGTTATGAACTGAGGCAGCTCGGGAACATTGTCTCTCAACTGTGTTATAGAGTGTAGTACTACATTTCAGTGAAGTGTAAGGCTTTCCAAAGCTGCCGAACGTGTTTCTTTCTCTATTTCAATGGTATTATGCCTTGTATAACACACATTTACCACTCTAGTCTCCTTTTAAGTAATGAATATAGCATTCATACAGTGTTTGATGTTATCTTAACTCGAATTAAGGATTTCCCTTATCTTAGCTACCTTTTCTACACTAAGAACTGACTTGGAGATTCTCTTTCAGCTGTTCTAAACAAGTTCTCATCTGTTTGCAGTCATTTTCTCTGAATTATTCATGTTTTCATGTAGTTTCCTATATTCTGCCTTCTGTCCCAAGTATAAGCTTTGCCCACTTTATCAAACAACTTCCTACACACTGTTATGAACTGAGGCAGCTCGGGAACATTGTCTCTCAACTGTGTTATAGAGTGTAGTACTACATTTCTTTGAAGTGTAAGGCTTTCCAAAGCTGCCGAACGTGTTTCTTTCTCTATTTCAATGGTATTCTTCCTTGTATAACACACATTTACCACTCTAGTCTCCTTTATGTAAACAATATAGGATTCATACAGTGTTTCATGTGATCTTAACTGGAATTACGGATTTCCCTTATCTTAGCTACCTTTTCTACACTAAGAACTGACTTGGAGATTCTCTTTCATCTGTTCTAAACAAGTTCTCATGTGTTTGCAGTCATTTTCTCTGAATTATTCATGTTTTCATGTAGTTTCCTATATTCTGCCTTCTGGCCCAAGTATAAGCTTTGCCCACTTTATCAAACAACTTCCTACACACTGTTATGAACTGAGGCAGCTCGGGAACATTGTCTCTCAACTGTGTTATAGAGTGTAGTACTACATTTCAGTGAAGTTTAAGGCTTTCCAAAGCTGCCGAACGTGTTTCTTTCTCTATTTCAATGGTATTCTGCCTTGTATAACACACATTTACCACTCTAGTCTCCTTTTAAGTAATGAATATAGCATTCATACAGTGTTTGATGTTATCTTAACTCGAAATAAGGATTTCCCTTATCTTAGCTACCTTTTCTACACTAAGAACTGACTTGGAGATTCTCTTTCAGCTGTTCTAAACCAGTTCTCATCTGTTTACAGTCATTTTCACTGAATTATTCATGTTTCCATGTAGTTTCCTATATTCTGCCTTATGGCCCAAGTATAAGCTTTGCCCACTTTATCAAACAACTTCCTACACACTGTTATGAACTGAGGCAGCTCGGGAACATTGTCTCTCAACTGTGTGATAGAGTGTAGTACTACATTTCAGTGAAGTGTAAGGCTTTCCAAAGCTGCCGAACTTGTTTCTTTCTCTATTTCAATGGTATTCTGCCTTGTATAACACACATTTACCACTCTAGTCTCCTTTAAGTAAAGAATATAGGATTCATACAGTGTTTCATGTGATCTTAACTGGAATTACGGATTTCCCTTATCTTAGCTACCTTTTCTACCCTAAGAACTGACTTGGAGATTCTTTTTCATCTGTTCTAAACAAGTTCTCATGTGTTTGCAGTCATTTTCTCTGAATTATTCATGTTTTCATGTAGTTTCCTATATTCTGCCTTCTGGCCCAAGTATAAGCTTTGCCCACTTTATCAAACAACTTCCTACACACTGTTATGAACTCAGGCAGCTCGGGAACATTGTCTCTCAACTGTGTTATAGAGTGTAGTACTACATTTCAGTGAAGTGTAAGGCTTTCCAAAGCTGCCGAACGTGTTTCTTTCTCTATTTCAATGGTATTCTGCCTTGTATAACACACATTTACCACTCTAGTCTCCTTTATGTAAACAATAAAGGATTCATACAGTGTTTCATGTGATCTTACCTGGAATTACGGATTTCCCTTATCTTAGCTACCTTTTCTACACTAAGAACTGACTTGGAGATTCTCTTTCATCTGTTCTAAACAAGTTCTCAGGTGTTTGCAGTGATTTTCTCTGAATTATTCAGGTTTTCATGTAGTTTCCTATATTCTGCCTTCTGGCCCAAGTATAATCTTTGCCCACTTTATCAAACAACTTCCTACACACTGTTATGAACTGAGGCAGCTCGGGAACATTGTCTCTCAACTGTGTTATAGAGTGTAGTACTACATTTCAGTGAAGTGTAAGGCTTTCCAAAGCTGCCGAACGTGTTTCTTTCTCTATTTCAATGGTATTATGCCTTGTATAACACACATTTACCACTCTAGTCTCCTTTTAAGTAATGAATATAGCATTCATACAGTGTTTGATGTTATCTTAACTCGAATTAAGGATTTCCCTTATCTTAGCTACCTTTTCTACACTAAGAACTGACTTGGAGATTCTCTTTCAGCTGTTCTAAACAAGTTCTCATCTGTTTGCAGTCATTTTCTCTGAATTATTCATGTTTTCATGTAGTTTCCTATATTCTGCCTTCTGGTCCAAGTATAAGCTTTGTCCACTTTATCAAACAACTTCCTACACACTGTTATGAACTGAAGCAGCTCGGGAACATAGTCTCTCAACTGTGTTATAGAGTGTAGTACTACATTTCACTGAAGTGTAAGGCTTTCCAAAGCTGCCGAACGTGTTTCTTTCTCTATTTTAATGGTATTCTGCCTTGTATAACACACATTTACCACTCTAGTCTCCTTTTAAGTAATGAATATAGCATTCATACAGTGTTTGATGTTATCTTAACTCGAATTAAGGATTTCCCTTATCTTAGCTACCTTTTCTACACTAAGAACTGACTTGGAGATTCTCTTTCAGCTGTTCTAAACCAGTTCTCATCTGTTTACAGTCATTTTCACTGAATTATTCATGTTTCCGTGTAGTTTCTTATATTCTGCCTTCTGGCCCAAGTATAAGCTTTGCCCACTTTATCAAACAACTTCCTTACACACTGTTATGAACTGAGGCAGCTCGGGAACATTGTCTCTCAACTGTGTGATAGAGTGTAGTACTACATTTCAGTGAAGTGTAAGGCTTTCCAAAGCTGCCGAACGTGTTTCTTTCTCTATTTCAATGGTATTCTGCCTTGTATAACACACATTTACCACTCTAGTCTCCTTTAAGTAAAGAATATAGGATTCATACAGTGTTTCATGTGATCTTAACTGGAATTACGGATTTCCCTTATTTTAGCTACCTTTTCTACCCTAAGAACTGACTTGGAGATTCTTTTTCATCTGTTCTAAACAAGTTCTCATGTGTTTGCAGTCATTTTCTCTGAATTATTCATGTTTTCATGTAGTTTCCTATATTCTGCCTTCTGGCCCAAGTATAAGCTTTGCCCACTTTATCAAACAACTTCCTACACACTGTTATGAACTCAGGCAGCTCGGGAACATTGTCTCTCAACTGTGTTATAGAGTGTAGTACTACATTTCAGTGAAGTGTAAGGCTTTCCAAAGCTGCCGAACGTGTTTCTTTCTCTATTTCAATGGTATTCTGCCTTGTATAACACACATTTACCACTCTAGTCTCCTTTATGTAAACAATATAGGATTCATACAGTGTTTCATGTGATCCTACCTGGAATTACGGAATTCCCTTATCTTAGCTACCTTTTCTACACTAAGAACTGACTTGGAGATTCTCTTTCATCTGTTCTAAACAAGTTCTCATGTGTTTGCAGTGATTTTCTCTGAATTATTCATGTTTTCATGTAGTTTCCTATATTCTGCCTTCTGGCCCAAGTATAAGCTTTGCCCACTTTATCAAACAATTTCCTACACACTGTTATGAACTGAGGCAGCTCGGGAACATTGTCTCTCAACTGTGTTATAGAGTGTAGTACTACATTTCAGTGAAGTTTAAGGCTTTCCAAAGCTGCCGAACGTGTTTCTTTCTCTATTTCAATGGTATTCTGCCTTGTATAACACACATTTACCACTCTAGTCTCCTTTTAAGTAATGAATATAGCATTCATACAGTGTTTGATGTTATCTTAACTCGAAATAAGGATTTCCCTTATCTTAGCTACCTTTTCTACACTAAGAACTGACTTGGAGATTCTCTTTCAGCTGTTCTAAACCAGTTCTCATCTGTTTACAGTCATTTTCACTGAATTATTCATGTTTCCATGTAGTTTCCTATATTCTGCCTTCTGGCCCAAGTATAAGCTTTGCCCACTTTATCAAACAACTTCCTACACACTGTTATGAACTGAGGCAGCTCGGGAACATTGTCTCTCAACTGTGTGATAGAGTGTAGTACTACATTTCAGTGAAGTGTAAGGCTTTCCAAAGCTGCCGAACGTGTTTCTTTCTCTATTTCAATGGTATTCTGCCTTGTATAACACACATTTACCACTCTAGTCTCCTTTAAGTAAAGAATATAGGATTCATACAGTGTTTCATGTGATCTTAACTGGAATTACGGATTTCCCTTATCTTAGCTACCTTTTCTACACTAAGAACTGACTTGGAGATTTTCTTTCATCTGTTCTAAACAAGTTCTCATCTGTTTGCAGTCATTTTCTCTGAATTATTCATGTTTTCATGTAGTTTCCTATATTCTGCCTTCTGGTCCAAGTATAAGCTTTGTCCACTTTATCAAACAACTTCCTACACACTGTTATGAACTGAAGCAGCTCGGGAACATAGTCTCTCAACTGTGTTATAGAGTGTAGTACTACATTTCACTGAAGTGTAAGGCTTTCCAAAGCTGCCGAACGTGTTTCTTTCTCTATTTTAATGGTATTCTGCCTTGTATAACACACATTTACCACTCTAGTCTCCTTTTAAGTAATGAATATAGCATTCATACAGTGTTTGATGTTATCTTAACTCGAATTAAGGATTTCCCTTATCTTAGCTACCTTTTCTACACTAAGAACTGACTTGGAGATTCTCTTTCAGCTGTTCTAAACCAGTTCTCATCTGTTTACAGTCATTTTCACTGAATTATTCATGTTTCCGTGTAGTTTCTTATATTCTGCCTTCTGGCCCAAGTATAAGCTTTGCCCACTTTATCAAACAACTTCCTTACACACTGTTATGAACTGAGGCAGCTCGGGAACATTGTCTCTCAACTGTGTGATAGAGTGTAGTACTACATTTCAGTGAAGTGTAAGGCTTTCCAAAGCTGCCGAACGTGTTTCTTTCTCTATTTCAATGGTATTCTGCCTTGTATAACACACATTTACCACTCTAGTCTCCTTTAAGTAAAGAATATAGGATTCATACAGTGTTTCATGTGATCTTAACTGGAATTACGGATTTCCCTTATCTTAGCTACCTTTTCTACCCTAAGAACTGACTTGGAGATTCTTTTTCATCTGTTCTAAACAAGTTCTCATGTGTTTGCAGTCATTTTCTCTGAATTATTCATGTTTTCATGTAGTTTCCTATATTCTGCCTTCTGGCCCAAGTATAAGCTTTGCCCACTTTATCAAACAACTTCCTACACACTGTTATGAACTCAGGCAGCTCGGGAACATTGTCTCTCAACTGTGTTATAGAGTGTAGTACTACATTTCAGTGAAGTGTAAGGCTTTCCAAAGCTGCCGAACGTGTTTCTTTCTCTATTTCAATGGTATTCTGCCTTGTATAACACACATTTACCACTCTAGTCTCCTTTATGTAAACAATATAGGATTCATACAGTGTTTCATGTGATCTTACCTGGAATTACGGATTTCCCTTATCTTAGCTACCTTTTCTACACTAAGAACTGACTTGGAGATTCTCTTTCATCTGTTCTAAACAAGTTCTCATGTGTTTGCAGTGATTTTCTCTGAATTATTCATGTTTTCATGTAGTTTCCTATATTCTGCCTTCTGGCCCAAGTATAAGCTTTGCCCACTTTATCAAACAACTTCCTACACACTGTTATGAACTGAGGCAGCTCGGGAACATTGTCTCTCAACTGTGTTATAGAGTGTAGTACTACATTTCAGTGAAGTGTAAGGCTTTCCAAAGCTGACGAACGTGTTTCTTTCTCTATTTCAATGGTATTATGCCTTGTATAACACACATTTACCACTCTAGTCTCCTTTTAAGTAATGAATATAGCATTCATACAGTGTTTGATGTTATCTTAACTCGAATTAAGGATTTCCCTTATCTTAGCTACCTTTTCTACACTAAGAACTGACTTGGAGATTCTCTTTCAGCTGTTCTAAACAAGTTCTCATCTGTTTGCAGTCATTTTCTCTGAATTATTCATGTTTTCATGTAGTTTCCTTGTTCTGCCTTCTGGCCCAAGTATAAGCTTTGCCCATTTTATCAAACAACTTCCTACACACTGTTATGAACTGAGGCAGCTCGGGAACATTGTCTCTCAACTGTGTTATAGAGTGTAGTACTACATTTCATTGAAGTGTAAGGCTTTCCAAAGCTGCCGAACGTGTTTCTTTCTCTATTTCAATGGTATTCTGCCTTGTATAACACACATTTACCACTCTAGTCTCCTTTATGTAAACAATATAGGATTCATACAGTGTTTCATGTGATCTTAACTGGAATTACGGATTTCCCTTATCTTAGCTACCTTTTCTACACTAAGAACTGACTTGGAGATTCTCTTTCATCTGTTCTAAACAAGTTCTCATGTGTTTGCAGTCATTTTCTCTGAATTATTCATGTTTTCATGTAGTTTCCTATATTCTGCCTTCTGGCCCAAGTATAAGCTTTGCCCACTTTATCAAACAACTTCCTACACACTGTTATGAACTGAGGCAGCTCGGGAACATTGTCTCTCAACTGTGTGATAGAGTGTAGTACTACATTTCAGTGAAGTGTAAGGCTTTCCAAAGCTGCCGAACGTGTTTCTTTCTCTATTTCAATGGTATTCTGCCTTGTATAACACACATTTACCACTCTAGTCTCCTTTAAGTAAAGAATATAGGATTCATACAGTGTTTCATGTGATCTTAACTGGAATTACGGATTTCCCTTATCTTAGCTACCTTTTCTACACTAAGAACTGACTTGGAGATTTTCTTTCATCTGTTCTAAACAAGTTCTCATCTGTTTGCAGTCATTTTCTCTGAATTATTCATGTTTTCATGTAGTTTCCTATATTCTGCCTTCTGGCCCAAGTATAAGCTTTGCCCACTTTATCAAACAACTTCCTACACACTGTTATGAACTCAGGCAGCTCGGGAACATTGTCTCTCAACTGTGTTATAGAGTGTAGTACTACATTTCAGTGAAGTGGAAGGCTTTCCAAAGCTGCCGAACGTGTTTCTTTCTCTATTTCAATGGTATTCTGCCTTGTATAACACACATTTACCACTCTAGTCTCCTTTTAAGTAATGAATATAGCATTCATACAGTGTTTGATGTTATCTTAACTCGAATTAAGGATTTCCCTTATCTTAGCTACCTTTTCTACACTAAGAACTGACTTGGAGATTCTCTTTCAGCTGTTCTAAACCAGTTCTCATCTGTTTACAGTCATTTTCACTGAATTATTCATGTTTCCATGTAGTTTCCTATATTCTGCCTTCTGGCCCAAGTATAAGCTTTGCCCACTTTATCAAACTACTTCCTACACACTGTTATGAACTGAGGCAGCTCGGGAACATTGTCTCTCAACTGTGTGATAGAGTGTAGTACTACATTTCAGTGAAGTGTAAGGCTTTCCAAAGCTGCCGAACGTGTTTCTTTCTCTATTTCAATGGTATTCTGCCTTGTATAACACACATTTACCACTCTAGTCTCCTTTAAGTAAAGAATATAGTATTCATACAGTGTTTCATGTGATCTTAACTGGAATTACGGATTTCCCTTATCTTAGCTACCTTTTCTACACTAAGAACTGACTTGGAGATTCTCTTTCATCTGTTCTAAACAAGTTCTCATGTGTTTGCAGTGATTTTCTCTGAATTATTCATGTTTTCATGTAGTTTCCTATATTCTGCCTTCTGGCCCAAGTATAATCTTTGCCCACTTTATCAAACAACTTCCTACACACTGTTATGAACTGAGGCAGCTCGGAAACATTGTCTCTCAACTGTGTTATAGAGTGTAGTACTACATTTCAGTGAAGTGTAAGGCTTTCCAAAGCTGCCGAACGTGTTTCTTTCTCTATTTCAATGGTATTATGCCTTGTATAACACACATTTACCACTCTAGTCTCCTTTTAAGTAATGAATATAGCATTCATACAGTGTTTGATGTTTTTTAACTCGAATTAAGGATTTCCCTTATCTTAGCTACCTTTTCTACACTAAGAACTGACTTGGAGATTCTCTTTCAGCTGTTCTAAACAAGTTCTCATCTGTTTGCAGTCATTTTCTCTGAATTATTCATGTTTTCATGTAGTTTCCTTGTTCTGCCTTCTGGCCCAAGTATAAGCTTTGCCCATTTTATCAAACAACTTCCTACACACTGTTATGAACTGAGGCAGCTCGGGAACATTGTCTCTCAACTGTGTTATAGAGTGTAGTACTACATTTCATTGAAGTGTAAGGCTTTCCAAAGCTGCCGAACGTGTTTCTTTCTCTATTTCAATGGTATTCTGCCTTGTATAACACACATTTACCACTCTAGTCTCCTTTATGTAAACAATATAGGATTCATACAGTGTTTCATGTGATCTTAACTGGAATTACGGATTTCCCTTATCTTAGCTACCTTTTCTACACTAAGAACTGACTTGGAGATTCTCTTTCATCTGTTCTAAACAAGTTCTCATGTGTTTGCAGTCATTTTCTCTGAATTATTCATGTTTTCATGTAGTTTCCTATATTCTGCCTTCTGGCCCAAGTATAAGCTTTGCCCACTTTATCAAACAACTTCCTACACACTGTTATGAACTGAGCCAGCTCGGGAACATTGTCTCTCAACTGTGTGATAGAGTGTAGTACTACATTTCAGTGAAGTGTAAGGCTTTCCAAAGCTGCCGAACGTGTTTCTTTCTCTATTTCAATGGTATTCTGCCTTGTATAACACACATTTACCACTCTAGTCTCCTTTAAGTTAAGAATATAGGATTCATACAGTGTTTCATGTGATCTTAACTGGAATTACGGATTTCCCTTATCTTAGCTACCTTTTCTACACTAAGAACTGACTTGGAGATTTTCTTTCATCTGTTCTAAACAAGTTCTCATCTGTTTGCAGTCATTTTCTCTGAATTATTCATGTTTTCATGTAGTTTCCTATATTCTGCCTTCTGGTCCAAGTAAAAGCTTTGTCCACTTTATCAAACAACTTCCTACACACTGTTATGAACTGAAGCAGCTCGGGAACATAGTCTCTCAACTGTGTTATAGAGTGTAGTACTACATTTCACTGAAGTGTAAGGCTTTCCAAAGCTGCCGAACATGTTTCTTTCTCTATTTTAATGGTATTCTGCCTTGTATAACACACATTTACCACTCTAGTCTCCTTTTAAGTAATGAATATAGCATTCATACAGTGTTTGATGTTATCTTAACTCGAATTAAGGATTTCCCTTATCTTAGCTACCTTTTCTACACTAAGAACTGACTTGGAGATTCTCTTTCAGCTGTTCTAAACCAGTTCTCATCTGTTTACAGTCATTTTCACTGAATTATTCATGTTTCCGTGTAGTTTCTTATATTCTGCCTTCTCGCCCAAATATAAGCTTTGCCCACTTTATCAAACAACTTCCTTACACACTGTTATGAACTGAGGCAGCTCGGGAACATTGTCTCTCAACTGTGTGATAGAGTGTAGTACTACATTTCACTGAAGTGTAAGGCTTTCCAAAGCTGCCGAACGTGTTTCTTTCTCTATTTCAATGGTATTCTGCCTTGTATAACACACATTTACCACTCTAGTCTCCTTTAAGTAAAGAATATAGGATTCATACAGTGTTTCATGTGATCTTAACTGGAATTACGGATTTCCCTTATCTTAGCTACCTTTTCTACCCTAAGAACTGACTTGGAGATTCTTTTTCATCTGTTCTAAACAAGTTCTCATGTGTTTGCAGTCATTTTCTCTGAATTATTCATGTTTTCATGTAGTTTCCTATATTCTGCCTTCTGGCACAAGTATAAGCTTTGCCCACTTTATCAAACAACTTCCTACACACTGTTATGAACTCAGGCAGCTCGGGAACATTGTCTCTCAACTGTGTTATAGAGTGTAGTACTACATTTCAGTGAAGTGGAAGGCTTTCCAAAGCTGCCGAACGTGTTTCTTTCTATATTTCAATGGTATTCTGCCTTGTATAACACACATTTACCACTCTAGTCTCCTTTTAAGTAATGAATATAGCATTCATACAGTGTTTGATGTTATCTTAACTCGAATTAAGGATTTCCCTTATCTTAGCTACCTTTTCTACACTAAGAACTGACTTGGAGATTCTCTTTCAGCTGTTCTAAACCAGTTCTCATCTGTTAACAGTCATTTTCACTGAATTATTCATGTTTCCATGTAGTTTCCTATATTCTGCCTTCTGGCCCAAGTATAAGCTTTACCCACTTTATCAAACAACTTCCTACACACTGTTATGAACTGAGGCAGCTCGGGAACATTGTCTCTCAACTGTGTGATAGAGTGTAGTACTACATTGCAGTGAAGTGTAAGGCTTTCCAAAGCTGCCGAACGTGTTTCTTTCTCTATTTCAATGGTATTCTGCCTTGTATAACACACATTTACCACTCTAGTCTCTTTAAGTAAAGAATATAGGATTCATACAGTGTTTCATGTGATCTTAACTGGAATTACGGATTTCCCTTATCTTAGCTACCTTTTCTACACTAATAACTGACTTGGAGATTCTCTTTCATATGTTCTAAACAAGTTCTCATATGTTTGCAGTCATTTTCTCTGAATTATTCATGTTTTCATGTAGTTTCCTATATTCTGCCTTCTGTCCCATGTATACGCTTTGCCCACTTTATCAAACAACTTCCTACACACTGTTATGAACTGAGGCAGCTCGGGAACATTGTCTCTCAACTGTGTCATAGAGTGTAGTACTACATTTCAGTGAAGTGTAAGGCTTTCCAAAGCTGCCGAACGTGTTTCTTTCTCTATTTCAATGGTATTCTGCCTTGTATAACACACATTTACCACTCTAGTCTCCTTTTAAGTAATAAATATAGCATTCATACAGTGTTTGATGTTATCTTAACTCGAATTAAGGATTTCCCTTATCTTAGCTACCTTTTCTACACTAAGAACTGACTTGGAGATTCTCTTTCAGCTGTTCTAAACCAGTTCTCATCTGTTTACAGTCATTTTCACTGAATTATTCATGTTTTCATGTAGTTTCCTATATTCTGCCTTCTGGCCCAAGTATAAGCTTTGCCCACTTTATCAAACAACTTCCTACACACTGTTATGAACTGAGACAGCTCAGGAACATTGTCTCTCAACTGTGTTATAGAGTGTAGTACTACATTTCATTGAAGTGTAAGGCTTTCCAAAGCTGCCGAACGTGTCTCTTTCTCTATTTCAATGGTATTCTGCCTTGTATAACACACATTTACCACTCTAGTCTCCTTTATGTAAACAATATAGGATTCATACAGTGTTTGATGTTATCTTAACTCGAATTAAGGATTTCCCTTATCTTAGCTATCTTTTCTACACTAAGAACTGACTTGGAGATTCTCTTTCAGCTGTTCTAAACAAGTTCTTATCTGTTTGCAGTCATTTTCTCTGAATTATTCATGTTTTCATGTAGTTTCCTATATTCTGCCTTCTGGCCCAAGTATAAGCTTTGCCCACTTTATCAAACAACTTCCTACACACTGTTATGAACTGAGGCAGCTCGGGAACATTGTCTCTCAACTGTGTTATAGAGTGTAGTACTACATTTCAGTGAAGTGTAAGGCTTTCCAAAGCTGCCGAACGTGTTTCTTTCTCTATTTCAATGGTATTCTGCCTTGTATAACACACATTTACCACTCTAGTCTCCTTTATGTAAACAATATAGGATTCATACAGTGTTTGATGTTATCTTAACTCGAATTAAGGATTTCCCTTATCTTAGCTACCTTTTCTACACTAAGAACTGACTTGGAGATTCTCTTTCAGCTGTTCTAAACAAGTTCTTATCTGTTTACAGTCATTTTCAATGAATTATTCATGTTTTCATGTAGTTTCCTATATTCTGCCTTCTGGCCCAAGTATAAGCTTTGCCCACTTTATCAAACAACTTCCTACACACTGTTATGAACTGAGGCAGCTCGGGAACATTGTCTCTCAACTGTGTCATAGAGTGTAGTACTACATTTCAGTGAAGTGTAAGGCTTTCCAAAGCTGCCGAACGTGTTTCTTTCTCTATTTCAATGGTATTCTGCCTTGTATAACACACATTTACCACTCTAGTCTCCTTTAAGTAAAGAATATAGGATTCATACAGTGTTTTATGTGATCTTAACTGGAATTACGGATTTCCCTTATCTTATCTACCTTTTCTACACTAAGAACTGACTTGGAGATTCTCTTTCATCTGTTCTAAACAAGTTCTCATGTGTTTGCAGTCATTTTCTCTTAATTATTCATGTTTTCATGTAGTTTCCTATATTCTGCCTTCTGGCCCAAGTATAAGCTTTGCCCACTTTATCAAACAACTTCCTACACACTGTTATGAACTGAGGCAGCTCGGGAACATTGTCTCTCAACTGTGTCATAGATTGTAGTACTACATTTCAGTGAAGTGTAAGGCTTTCCAAAGCTGCCGAACGTGTTTCTTTCTCTATTTCAATGGTATTCTGCCTTGTATAACACACATTTACCACTCTAGTCTCCTTTAAGTAAAGAATATAGGATTCATACAGTGTTTCATGTGATCTTAACTGGAATTACGGATTTCCCTTATCTTAGCTACCTTTTCTACACTAAGAACTGACTTGGAGATTCTCTTTCATCTGTTCTAAACAAGTTCTCATGTGTTTGCAGTCATTTTCTCTGAATTATTCATGTTTTCATGTAGTTTCCTATATTCTGCCTTCTGGCCCAAGTATAAGCTTTGCCCAATTTATCAAACAACTTCCTACACACTGTTATGAACTGAGGCAGCTCGGGAACATTGTCTCTCAACTGTGTTATAGGGTGTAGTACTACATTTCAGTGAAGTGTAAGGCTTTCCAAAGCTGCCGAACGTGTTTCTTTCTCTATTTCAATGGTATTCTGCCTTGTATAACACACATTTACCACTCTAGTCTCCTTTTAAGTAATGAATATAGCATTCATACAGTGTTTGATGTTATCTTAACTCGAATTAAGGATTTCCCTTATCTTAGCTACCTTTTCTACACTAAGAACTGACTTGGAGATTCTCTTTCAGCTGTTCTAAGCCAGTTCTCATCTGTTTACAGTCATTTTCACTGAATTATTCATGTTTTCATGTAGTTTCCTATATTCTGCCTTCTGGCCCAAGTATAAGCTTTGCCCACTTTATCAAACAACTTCCTACACACTGTTATGAACTGAGGCAGCTCGGGAACATTGTCTCTCAACTGTGTGATAGAGTGTAGTACTACATTTCAGTGAAGTGTAAGGCTTTCCAAAGCTGCCGAACGTGTTTCTTTCTCTATTTCAATGGTATTCTGCCTTGTATAACACACATTTACCACTCTAGTCTCCTTTAAGTAAAGAATATAGGATTCATACAGTGTTTCATGTGATCTTAACTGGAATTACGGATTTCCCTTATCTTAGCTACCTTTTCTACACTAAGAACTGACTTGGAGATTCTCTTTCATCTGTTCTAAACAAGTTCTCATCTGTTTGCAGTCATTTTCTCTGAATTATTCATGTTTTCATGTAGTTTCCTATATTCTGCCTTCTGGCCCAAGTATAATCTTTGCCCACTTTATCAAACAACTTCCTACACACTGTTATGAACTGAGACAGCTCAGGAACATTGTCACTCAACTGTGTTATAGAGTGTAGTACTACATTTCATTGAAGTGTAAGGCTTTCCAAAGCTGCCGAACGTGTCTCTTTCTCTATTTCAATGGTATTCTGCCTTGTATAACACACATTTACCACTCTAGTCTCCTTTATGTAAACAATATAGGATTCATACAGTGTTTGATGTTATCTTAACTCGAATTAAGGATTTCCCTTATCTTAGCTATCTTTTCTACACTAAGAACTGACTTGGAGATTCTCTTTCAGCTGTTCTAAACAAGTTCTTATCTGTTTACAGTCATTTTCAATGAATTATTCATGTTTTCATGTAGTTTCCTATATTCGGCCTTCTGGCCCAAGTATAAGCTTTGCCGACTTTATCAAACAACTTCCTACACACTGTTATGAACTGAGGCAGCTCGGGAACATTGTCTCTCAACTGTGTTATAGAGTGTAGTACTACATTTCAGTGAAGTGTAAGGCTTTCCAAAGCTGCCGAACGTGTTTCTTTCTCTATTTCAATGGTATTCTGCCTTGTATAACACACATTTACCACTCTAGTCTCCTTTATGTAAACAATATAGGATTCATACAGTGTTTGATGTTATCTTAACTCGAATTAAGGATTTCCCTTATCTTAGCTACCTTTTCTACACTAAGAACTGACTTGGAGATTTTCTTTCATCTGTTCTAAACAAGTTCTCATCTGTTTGCAGTCATTTTCAATGAATTATTCATGTTTTCATGTAGTTTCCTATATTCTGCCTTCTGGTCCAAGTATAAGCTTTGTCCACTTTATCAAACAACTTCCTACACACTGTTATGAACTGAAGCAGCTCGGGAACATTGTCTCTCAACTGTGTTATAGAGTGTAGTACTACATTTCACTGAAGTGTAAGGCTGTCCAAAGCTGCCGAACGTGTTTCTTTCTCTATTTCAATGGTATTCTGCCTTGTATAACACACATTTACCACTCTAGTCTCCTTTTAAGTAATGAATATAGCATTCATACACTGTTTAATGTTATCTAAACGGGAATTAAGGATTTCCCTTATCTTAGCTACCTTTTCTACACTAAGAACTGACTTGGAGATTCTCTTTCAGCTGTTCTAAACAAGTTCTCATCTGTTTACAGTCATTTTCAATGAATTATTCATGTTTTCATGTAGTTTCCTATATTCTGCCTTCTGGCCCAAGTATAAGCTTTGCCCACTTTATCAAACAACTTCCTACACACTGTTATGAACTGAGGCAGCTCGGGAACCTTGTCTCTCAACTGTGTGATAGAGTGTAGTACTACATTTCAGTGAAGTGTAAGGCTTTCCAAAGCTGCCGAACGTGTTTCTTTCTCTATTTCAATGGTATTCTGCCTTGTATAACACACATTTACCACTCTAGTCTCCTTTAAGTAAAGAATATAGGATTCATACAGTGTTTCATGTGATCTTAACTGGAATTACGGATTTCCCTTATCTTAGCTACCTTTTCTACACTAAGAACTGACTTGGAGATTCTCTTTCATCTGTTCTAAACAAGTTCTCATCTGTTTGCAGTCATTTTCTCTGAATTATTCATGTTTTCATGTAGTTTCCTATATTCTGCCTTCTGGTCCAAGTATAAGCTTTGTCCACTTTATCAAACAACTTCCTACACACTGTTATGAACTGAAGCAGCTCGGGAACATTGTCTCTCAACTGTGTTATAGAGTGTAGTACTACATTTCACTGAAGTGTAAGGCTGTCCAAAGCTGCCGAACGTGTTTCTTTCTCTATTTCAATGGTATTCTGCCTTGTATAACACACATTTACCACTCTAGTCTCCTTTTAAGTAATGAATATAGCATTCATACACTTTTTGATGTTATCTAAATGCGAATTAAGGATTTCCCTTATCTTAGCTACCTTTTCTACACTAAGAACTGACTTGGAGATTCTCTTTCAGCTGTTCTAAACCAGTTCTCATCTGTTTACAGTCATTTTCACTGAATTATTCATGTTTCCATGTAGTTTCCTATATTCTGCCTTCTGGCCCAAGTATAAGCTTTGCCCACTTTATCAAACAACTTCCTACACACTGTTATGAACTGAGGCAGCTCGGGAACATTGTCTCTCAACTGTGTGATAGAGTGTAGTACTACATTTCAGTGAAGTGTAAGGCTTTCCAAAGCTGCCGAACGTGTTTCTTTCTCTATTTCAATGGTATTCTGCCTTGTATAACACACATTTACCACTCTAGTCTCCTTTAAGTAAAGAATATAGGATTCATACAGTGTTTCATGTGATCTTAACTGGAATTACGGATTTCCCTTATCTTAGCTACCTTTTCTACACTAAGAACTGACTTGGAGATTCTCTTTCATCTGTTCTAAACAAGTTCTCATCTGTTTGCAGTCATTTTCTCTGAATTATTCATGTTTTCATGTAGTTTCCTATATTCTGCCTTCTGGCCCAAGTATAATCTTTGCCCACTTTATCAAACAACTTCCTACACACTGTTATGAACTGAGACAGCTCAGGAACATTGTCACTCAACTGTGTTATAGAGTGTAGTACTACATTTCATTGAAGTGTAAGGCTTTCCAAAGCTGCCGAACGTGTCTCTTTCTCTATTTCAATGGTATTCTGCCTTGTATAACACACATTTACCACTCTAGTCTCCTTTATGTAAACAATATAGGATTCATACAGTGTTTGATGTTATCTTAACTCGAATTAAGGATTTCCCTTATCTTAGCTATCTTTTCTACACTAAGAACTGACTTGGAGATTCTCTTTCAGCTGTTCTAAACAAGTTCTTATCTGTTTACAGTCATTTTCAATGAATTATTCATGTTTTCATGTAGTTTCCTATATTCGGCCTTCTGGCCCAAGTATAAGCTTTGCCGACTTTATCAAACAACTTCCTACACACTGTTATGAACTGAGGCAGCTCGGGAACATTGTCTCTCAACTGTGTTATAGAGTGTAGTACTACATTTCAGTGAAGTGTAAGGCTTTCCAAAGCTGCCGAACGTGTTTCTTTCTCTATTTCAATGGTATTCTGCCTTGTATAACACACATTTACCACTCTAGTCTCCTTTATGTAAACAATATAGGATTCATACAGTGTTTGATGTTATCTTAACTCGAATTAAGGATTTCCCTTATCTTAGCTACCTTTTCTACACTAAGAACTGACTTGGAGATTTTCTTTCATCTGTTCTAAACAAGTTCTCATCTGTTTGCAGTCATTTTCAATGAATTATTCATGTTTTCATGTAGTTTCCTATATTCTGCCTTCTGGTCCAAGTATAAGCTTTGTCCACTTTATCAAACAACTTCCTACACACTGTTATGAACTGAAGCAGCTCGGGAACATTGTCTCTCAACTGTGTTATAGAGTGTAGTACTACATTTCACTGAAGTGTAAGGCTGTCCAAAGCTGCCGAACGTGTTTCTTTCTCTATTTCAATGGTATTCTGCCTTGTATAACACACATTTACCACTCTAGTCTCCTTTTAAGTAATGAATATAGCATTCATACACTGTTTAATGTTATCTAAACGCGAATTAAGGATTTCCCTTATCTTAGCTACCTTTTCTACACTAAGAACTGACTTGGAGATTCTCTTTCAGCTGTTCTAAACAAGTTCTCATCTGTTTACAGTCATTTTCAATGAATTATTCATGTTTTCATGTAGTTTCCTATATTCTGCCTTCTGGCCCAAGTATAAGCTTTGCCCACTTTATCAAACAACTTCCTACACACTGTTATGAACTGAGGCAGCTCGGGAACCTTGTCTCTCAACTGTGTGATAGAGTGTAGTACTACATTTCAGTGAAGTGTAAGGCTTTCCAAAGCTGCCGAACGTGTTTCTTTCTCTATTTCAATGGTATTCTGCCTTGTATAACACACATTTACCACTCTAGTCTCCTTTAAGTAAAGAATATAGGATTCATACAGTGTTTCATGTGATCTTAACTGGAATTACGGATTTCCCTTATCTTAGCTACCTTTTCTACACTAAGAACTGACTTGGAGATTCTCTTTCATCTGTTCTAAACAAGTTCTCATCTGTTTGCAGTCATTTTCTCTGAATTATTCATGTTTTCATGTAGTTTCCTATATTCTGCCTTCTGGTCCAAGTATAAGCTTTGTCCACTTTATCAAACAACTTCCTACACACTGTTATGAACTGAAGCAGCTCGGGAACATTGTCTCTCAACTGTGTTATAGAGTGTAGTACTACATTTCACTGAAGTGTAAGGCTGTCCAAAGCTGCCGAACGTGTTTCTTTCTCTATTTCAATGGTATTCTGCCTTGTATAACACACATTTACCACTCTAGTCTCCTTTTAAGTAATGAATATAGCATTCATACACTTTTTGATGTTATCTAAATGCGAATTAAGGATTTCCCTTATCTTAGCTACCTTTTCTACACTAAGAACTGACTTGGAGATTCTCTTTCAGCTGTTCTAAACCAGTTCTCATCTGTTTACAGTCATTTTCACTGAATTATTCATGTTTCCATGTAGTTTCCTATATTCTGCCTTCTGGCCCAAGTATAAGCTTTGCCCACTTTATCAAACAACTTCCTACACACTGTTATGAACTGAGGCAGCTCGGGAACATTGTCTCTCAAGTGTGTCATAGAGTGTAGTACTACATTTCAGTGAAGTGTAAGGCTTTCCAAAGCTGCCAAACGTGTTTCTTTCTCTATTTCAATGGTATTCTTCCTTGTATAACACACATTTACCACTCTAGTCTCCTTTAAGTAAAGAATATAGGATTCATACAGTGTTTCATGTGATCTTAACTGGAATTACGGATTTCCCTTATCTTAGCTACCTTTTCTACACTAAGAACTGACTTGGAGATTCTCTTTCATCTGTTCTAAACAAGTTCTCATGTGTTTGCAGTCATTTTCTCTGAATTATTCATGTTTTCATGTAGTTTCCTATATTCTGCCTTCTGGCCCAAGTATAAGCTTTGCCCACTTTATCAAACAACTTCCTACACACTGTTATGAACTGAGGCAGCTCGGGAACATTGTCTCTCAACTGTGTGATAGAGTGTAGTACTACATTTCAGTGAAGTGTAAGGCTTCCAAAGCTGCCGAACGTGTTTCTTTCTCTATTTCAATGGTATTCTGCCTTGTATAACACACATTTACCACTCTAGTCTCCTTTAAGTAAAGAATATAGGATTCATACAATGTTTCATGTGATCTTAACTGGAATTACGGATTTCCCTTATCTTATCTACCTTTTCTACACTAAGAACTGACTTGGAGATTCTCTTTCATCTGTTCTAAACAAGTTCTCATGTGTTTGCAGTCATTTTCTCTTAATTATTCATGTTTTCATGTAGTTTCCTATATTCTGCCTTCTGGCCCAAGTATAAGCTTTGCCCACTTTATCAAACAACTTCCTACACACTGTTATGAACTGAGGCAGCTCGGGAACATTGTCTCTCAACTGTGTTATAGAGTGTAGTACTACATTTCAGTGAAGTGTAAGGCTTTCCAAAGCTGCCGAACGTGTTTCTTTCTCTATTTCAATGGTATTCTGCCTTGTATAACACACATTTACCACTCTAGTCTCCTTTTAAGTAATGAATATAGCATTCATACAGTGTTTGATGTTATCTTAACTCGAATTAAGGATTTCCCTTATCTTAGCTACCTTTTCTACACTAAGAACTGACTTGGAGATTCTCTTTCAGCTGTTCTAAACCAGTTCTCATCTGTTTACAGTCATTTTCACTGAATTATTCATGTTTCCATGTAGTTTCCTATATTCTGCCTTCTGGCCCAAGTATAAGCTTTGCCCACTTTATCAAATAACTTCCTACACACTGTTATGAACTGAGGCAGCTCGGGAACATTGTCTCTCAACTGTGTCATAGAGTGTAGTACTACATTTCAGTGAAGTGTAAGGCTTTCCAAAGATGCCAAACGTGTTTCTTTCTCTATTTCAATGGTATTCTGCCTTGTATAACACACATTTACCACTCTAGTCTCCTTTAAGTAAAGAATATAGGATTCATACAGTGTTTCATGTGATCTTAACTGGAATTACGGATTTCCCTTATCTTAGCTACCTTTTCTACACTAAGAACTGACTTGGAGATTCTCTTTCATCTGTTCTAAACAAGTTCTCATGTGTTTGCAGTCATTTTCTCTGAATTATTCATGTTTTCATGTAGTTTCCTATATTCTGCCTTCTGGCCCAAGTATAAGCTTTGCCCACTTTATCAAACAACTTCCTACACACTGTTATGAACTAAGGCAGCTCGGGAACATTGTCTCTCAACTGTGTCATAGAGTGTAGTACTACATTTCAGTGAAGTGTAAGGCTTTCCAAAGCTGCCGAATGTGTTTCTTTCTCTATTTCAATGGTATTCTGCCTTGTATAACACACATTTACCACTCTAGTCTCCTTTTAAGTAATGAATATAGCATTCATACAGTGTTTGATGTTATCTTAACTGGAATTAAGGATTTCCCTTATCTTAGCTACCTATTCTACACTAAGAACTGACTTGGAGATTCTCTTTCAGCTGTTCTAAACCAGTTCTCATCTGTTTAGAATCATTTTCACTGAATTATTCATGTTTTCATGTAGTTTCCTATATTCTGCCTTCTGGCCCAGGTATAAGCTTTGCCCACTTTATCAAACAACTTCCTACACACTGTTATAAACTGAGGCAGCTCGGGAACATTGTCTCTCAACTGTGTTATAGAGTGTATTACTACATTTCAGTGAAGTGTAAGGCTTTCCAAAGCTGCCGAACGTGTTTCTTTCTCTATTTCAATGGTATTCTGCCTTGTATAACACACATTTACCACTCTAGTCTCCTTTTAAGTAATGAATAGAGCATTCATACAGTGTTTGATGTTATCTTAACTCGAATTAAGGATTTCCCTTATCTTAGCTACCTTTTCTACACTAAGAACTGACTTGGAGATTCTCTTTCAGCTGTTCTAAACCAGTTCTCATCTGTTTACAGTCATTTTCACTGAATTATTCATGTTTCCATGTAGTTTCCTATATTCTGCCTTCTGGCCCAAGTATAAGCTTTGCCCACTTTATCAAACAACTTCCTACACACTGTTATGAACTGAGGCAGCTCGGGAACATTGTCTCTCAACTGTGTCATAGAGTGTAGTACTACATTTCAGTGAAGTGTAAGGCTTTCCAAAGCTGCCGAACGTGTTTCTTTCTCTATTTCAATGGTATTCTTCCTTGTATAACACACATTTACCACTCTAGTCTCCTTTAAGTAAAGACTATAGGATTCATACAGTGTTTCATGTGATCTTAACTGGAAATACGGATTTCCCTTATCTTAGCTACCTTTTCTACACTAAGAACTGACTTGGAGATTCTCTTTCATCTGTTCTAAACAAGTTCTCATCTGTTTGCAGTCATTTTCTCTGAATTATTCATGTTTTCATGTAGTTTCCTATATTCTGCCTTCTGGCCCAAGTATAAGCTTTGCCCACTTTATCAAACAACTTCCTACACACTGTTATGAACTGAGGCAGCTCGGGAACATTGTCTCTCAACTGTGTTATAGAGTGTAGTACTACATTTCATTGAAGTGTAAGGCTTTCCAAAGCTGCCAAACGTGTTTCTTTCTCTATTTTAATGGTATTCTGCCTTGTATAACACACATTTACCACTCTAGTCTCTTTATGTAAACAATATAGGATTCATACAGTGTTTCATGTGATCTTAACTGGAATTACGGATTTCCCTTATCTTAGCTACCTTTTCTACACTAAGAACTGACTTGGAGATTCTCTTTCATCTGTTCTAAACAAGTTCTCATCTGTTTGCAGTCATTTTCTCTGAATTATTCATGTTTTCAGGTAGTTTCCTATATTCTGCCTTCTGGCCCAAGTATAAGCTTTGCCCACTTTATCAAACAACTTCCTACACACTGTTATGAACTGAGGCAGCTCGGGAACATTGTCTCTCAACTGTGTGATAGAGTGTAGTACTACATTTCAGTGAAGTGTAAGGCTTTCCAAAGCTGCCGAACGTGTTTCTTTCTCTATTTCAATGGTATTCTGCCTTGTATAACACACATTTACCACTCTAGTCTCCTTTTAAGTAATGAATATAGCACTCATACAGTGTTTGATGTTATCTAAACGCGAATTAAGGATTTCCCTTATCTTAGCTACCTTTTCTACACTAAGAACTGACTTGGAGATTCTCTTTCAGCTGTTCTAAACCAGTTCTCATCTGTTTACAGTCATTTTCACTGAATTATTCATGTTTTCATGTAGTTTCCTATATTCTGCCTTCTGGCCCAAGTATAAGCTTTGCCCACTTTATCAAACAACTTCCTACACACTGTTATGAACTGAGGCATTCGGCAACATTGTCTCTCAACTGTGTTATAGAGTGTAGTACTACATTTCATTGAAGTGTAAGGCTTTCCAAAGCTGCCGAACGTGTTTCTTTCTCTATTTCAATGGTATTCTGCCTTGTATAAGACACATTTACCACTCTAGTCTCCTTTTAAGTAATGAATATAGCACTCATATAGTGTTTGATGTTATCTAATCGCGAATTAAGGATTTCCCTTATCTTAGCTACCTTTTCTACACTAAGAACTGACTTGGAGATTCTCTTTCATCTGTTCTAAACCAGTTCTCATCTGTTTGCAATCATTTTCACTGAATTATTCATGTTTCCATGTAGTTTCCTATATTCTGCCTTCTGGCCCAAGTATAAGCTTTGCCCACTTTATCAAACAACTTCCTACACACTGTTATGAACTCAGGCAGCTCGGGAACATTGTCTCTCAACTGTGTGATAGAGTGTAGTACTACATTTCAGTGAAGTGTAAGGCTTTCCAAAGCTGCCGAACGTGTTTCTTTCTCTATTTCAATGGTATTCTGCCTTGTATAACACACATTTACCACTCTAGTCTCCTTTAAGTAAAGAATATAGGATTCATACAGTGTTTCATGTGATCTTAACTGGAATTACGGATTTCCCTTATCTTAGCTACCTTTTCTACACTAAGAACTGACTTGGAGATTCTCTTTCATCTGTTCTAAACAAGTTCTCATGTGTTTGCAGTCATTTTCTCTGAATTATTCATGTTTTCATGTAATTTCCTATATTCTGCCTTCTGGCCCAAGTATAAGCTTTGCCCACTTTATCAAACAACTTCCTACACACTGTTATGAACTCAGGCAGCTCGGGAACATTGTCTCTCAACTGTGTGATAGAGTGTAGTACTACATTTCAGTGAAGTGTAAGGCTTTCCAAAGCTGCCGAACGTGTTTCTTTCTCTATTTCAATGGTATTCTGCCTTGTATAACACACATTTACCACTCTAGTCTCCTTTAAGTAAAGAATATAGGATTCATACAGTGTTTCATGTGATCTTAACTGGAATTACGGATTTCCCTTATCTTAGCTACCTTTTCTACACTAAGAACTGACTTGGAGATTCTCTTTCATCTGTTCTAAACAAGTTCTCATCTGTTTGCAGTCATTTTCTCTGAATTATTCATGTTTTCATGTAGTTTCCTATATTCTGCCTTCTGGCCCAAGTATAAGCTTTGCCCACTTTATCAAACAACTTCCTACACACTGTTATGAACTGAGGCATTCGGCAACATTGTCTCTCAACTGTGTTATAGAGTGTAGTACTACATTTCATTGAAGTGTAAGGCTTTCCAAAGCTGCCGAACGTGTTTCTTTCTCTATTTCAATGGTATTCTGCCTTGTATAACACACATTTACCACTCTAGTCTCCTTTTAAGTAATGAATATAGCACTCATACAGTGTTTGATGTTATCTAAACGAGAATTAAGGATTTCCCTTATCTTAGCTACCTTTTCTACACTAAGAACTGACTTGGAGATTCTCTTTCAGCTGTTCTAAACCAGTTCTCATCTGTTTACAGTCATTTTCACTGAATTATTCATGTTTTCATGTAGTTTCCTATATTCTGCCTTCTGGCCCAAGTATAAGCTTTGCCCACTTTATCAAACAACTTCCTACACACTGTTATGAACTGAGGCAGCTCGGGAACCTTGTCTCTCAACTGTGTGATAGAGTGTACTACTACATTTCAGTGAAGTGTAAGGCTTTCCAAAGCTGCCGAACTTGTTTCTTTCTCTATTTCAATGGTATTCTGCCTTGTATAACACACATTTACCACTCTAGTCTCCTTTAAGTAAATAATATAGGATTCATACAGTGTTTCATGTGATCTTAACTGGAATTACGGATTTCCCTTTTCTTAGCTACCTTTTCTACACTAAGAACTGACTTGGAGATTCTCTTTCATCTGTTCTAAACAAGTTCTCATCTGTTTGCAGTCATTTTCTCTGAATTATTCATGTTTTCATGTAGTTTCCTATATTCTGCCTTCTGGCCCATGTATAAGCTTTGCCCACTTTATCAAACAACTTCCTACACACTGTTATGAACTGAGGCAGCTGGGGAACATTGTCTCTCAACTGTGTCATAGAGTGTAGTACTACATTTCAGTGAAGTGTAAGGCTTTCCAAAGCTGCCCAACGTGTTTCTTTCTATATTTCAATGGTATTCTGCCTTGTATAACACACATTTACCACTCTAGTCTCCTTTAAGTAAAGAATATAGGATTCATACAGTGTTTCATGTGATCTTAACTGGAATTACGGATTTCCCTTATCTTAGCTACCTTTTCTACACTAAGAACTGACTTGGAGATTCTCTTTCAGCTGTTCTAAACCAGTTCTCATCTGTTTGCAGTCATTTTCACTGAATTATTCATGTTTCCATGTAGTTTCCTATATTCTGCCTTCTGGCCCAAGTATAAGCTTTGCCCACTTTATCAAACAACTTCCTACACACTGTTATGAACTGAGGCAGCTCGGGAACATTGTCTCTCAACTGTGTGATAGAGTGTAGTACTACATTTCAGTGAAGGGTAAGGCTTTCCAAAGCTGCCGAACGTGTTTCTTTCTCTATTTCAATGGTATTCTGCCTTGTATAACACTCATTTACCACTCTAGTCTCCTTTAAGTAAAGAATATAGGATTCATACAGTGTTTCATGTGATCTTAACTGGAATTACGGATTTCCCTTATCTTATCTACCTTTTCTACACTAAGAACTGACTTGGAGATTCTCTTTCATCTGTTCTAAACAAGTTCTCATGTGTTTGCAGTCATTTTCTCTTAATTATTCATGTTTTCATGTAGTTTCCTATATTCTGCCTTCTGGCCCAAGTATAAGCTTTGCCCACTTTATCAAAAAACTTCCTACACACTGTTATGAACTGAGGCAGCTCGGGAACATTGTCTATCAACTGTGTTATAGAGTGTAGTACTACATTTCAGTGAAGTGTAAGGCTTTCCAAAGCTGCCGAACGTGTTTCTTTCTCTATTTCAATGGTATTCTGCCTTGTATAACACACATTTACCACTCTTGTCTCCTTTAAGTAAAGAATATAGGATTCATACAGTGTTTCATGTGATCTTAACTGGAATTACGGATTTCCCTTATCTTATCTACCTTTTCTACACTAAGAACTGACTTGGAGATTCTCTTTCATCTGTTCTAAACAAGTTCTCATGTGTTTGCAGTCATTTTCTCTTAATTATTCATGTTTTCATGTAGTTTCCTATATTCTGCCTTCTGGCCCAAGTATAAGCTTTGCCCACTTTATCAAACAACTTCCTACACACTGTTATGAACTGAGGCAGCTCGGGAACATTGTCTCTCAACTGTGTTATAGAGTGTAGTACTACATTTCAGTGAAGTGTAAGGCTTTCCAAAGCTGCCGAACGTGTTTCTTTCTCTATTTCAATGGTATTCTGCCTTGTATAACACACATTTACCACTCTAGTCTCCTTTTAAGTAATGAATATAGCATTCATACAGTGTTTGATGTTATCTTAACTCGAATTAAGGATTTCCCTTATCTTAGCTACCTATTCTACACTAAGAACTGACTTGGAGATTCTCTTTCAGCTGTTCTAAACCAGTTTTCATCTGTTTAGAATCATTTTCACTGAATTATTCATGTTTTCATATAGTTTCCTATATTCTGCCTTCTGGCCCAGGTATAAGCTTTGCCCACTTTATCAAACAACTTCCTACACACTGTTATAAACTGAGGCAGCTCGGGAACATTGTCTCTCAACTGTGTTATAGAGTGTAGTACTACATTTCAGTGAAGTGTAAGGCTTTCCAAAGCTGCCGAACGTGTTTCTTTCTCTATTTCAATGGTATTCTGCCTTGTATAACACACATTTACCACTCTAGTCTCCTTTTAAGTAATGAATAGAGCATTCATACAGTGTTTGATGTTATCTTAACTCGAATTAAGGATTTCCCTTATCTTAGCTACCTTTTCTACACTAAGAACTGACTTGGAGATTCTCTTTCAGCTGTTCTAAACAAGTTCGCATCTGTTTGCAGTCATTTTCTCTGAATTATTCATGTTTTCATGTAGTTTCCTATATTCTGCCTTCTGGCCCAAGTATAAGCTTTGCCCACTTTATCAAACAACTTCCTACACACTGTTATGAACTGAGGCAGCTCGGGAACATTGTCTCTCAACTGTGTTATAGAGTGTAGTACTACATTTCATTGAAGTGTAAGGCTTTCCAAAGGTGCCAAACGTGTTTCTTTCTCTATTTTAATGGTATTCTGCCTTGTATAACACACATTTACCACTCTAGTCTCTTTATGTAAACAATATAGGATTCATACAGTGTTTCATGTGATCTTAACTGGAATTACGGATTTCCCTTATCTTAGCTACCTTTTCTACACTAAGAACTGACTTGGAGATTCTCTTTCATCTGTTCTAAACAAGTTCTCATCTGTTTGCAGTCATTTTCTCTGAATTATTCATGTTTTCAGGTAGTTTCCTATATTCTGCCTTCTGGCCCAAGTATAAGCTTTGCCCACTTTATCAAACAACTTCCTACACACTGTTATGAACTGAGGCAGCTCGGGAACATTGTCTCTCAACTGTGTGATAGAGTGTAGTACTACATTTCAGTGAAGTGTAAGGCTTTCCAAAGCTGCCGAACGTGTTTCTTTCTCTATTTCAATGGTATTCTGCCTTGTATAACACACATTTACCACTCTAGTCTCCTTTTAAGTAATGAATATAGCACTCATACAGTGTTTGATGTTATCTAAACGCGAATTAAGGATTTCCCTTATCTTAGCTACCTTTTCTACACTAAGAACTGACTTGGAGATTCTCTTTCAGCTGTTCTAAACCAGTTCTCATCTGTTTACAGTCATTTTCACTGAATTATTCATGTTTTCATGTAGTTTCCTATATTCTGCCTTCTGGCCCAAGTATAAGCTTTGCCCACTTTATCAAACAACTTCCTACACACTGTTATGAACTGAGGCATTCGGCAACATTGTCTCTCAACTGTGTTATAGAGTGTAGTACTACATTTCATTGAAGTGTAAGGCTTTCCAAAGCTGCCGAACCTGTTTCTTTCTCTATTTCAATGGTATTCTGCCTTGTATAAGACACATTTACCACTCTAGTCTCCTTTTAAGTAATGAATATAGCACTCATATAGTGTTTGATGTTATCTAATCGCGAATTAAGGATTTCCCTTATCTTAGCTACCTTTTCTACACTAAGAACTGACTTGGAGATTCTCTTTCATCTGTTCTAAACCAGTTCTCATCTGTTTGCAGTCATTTTCACTGAATTATTCATGTTTCCATGTAGTTTCCTATATTCTGCCTTCTGGCCCAAGTATAAGCTTTGCCCACTTTATCAAACAACTTCCTACACACTGTTATGAACTCAGGCAGCTCGGGAACATTGTCTCTCAACTGTGTGATAGAGTGTAGTACTACATTTCAGTGAAGTGTAAGGCTTTCCAAAGCTGCCGAACGTGTTTCTTTCTCTATTTCAATGGTATTCTGCCTTGTATAACACACATTTACCACTCTAGTCTCCTTTAAGTAAAGAATATAGGATTCATACAGTGTTTCATGTGATCTTAACTGGAATTACGGATTTCCCTTATCTTAGCTACCTTTTCTACACTAAGAACTGATTTGGAGATTCTCTTTCATCTGTTCTAAACAAGTTCTCATGTGTTTGCAGTCATTTTCTCTGAATTATTCATGTTTTCATGTAGTTTCCTATATTCTGCCTTCTGGCCCAAGTATAAGCTTTGCCCACTTTATCAAACAACTTCCTACACACTGTTATGAACTCAGGCAGCTCGGGAACATTGTCTCTCAACTGTGTGATAGAGTGTAGTACTACATTTCAGTGAAGTGTAAGGCTTTCCAAAGCTGCCGAACGTGTTTCTTTCTCTATTTCAATGGTATTCTGCCTTGTATAACACACATTTACCACTCTAGTCTCCTTTAAGTAAAGAATATAGGATTCATACAGTGTTTCATGTGATCTTAACTGGAATTACGGATTTCCCTTATCTTAGCTACCTTTTCTACACTAAGAACTGACTTGGAGATTCTCTTTCATCTGTTCTAAACAAGTTCTCATCTGTTTGCAGTCATTTTCTCTGAATTATTCATGTTTTCATGTAGTTTCCTATATTCTACCTTCTGGCCCAAGTATAAGCTTTGCCCACTTTATCAAACAACTTCCTACACACTGTTATGAACTGAGGCATTCGGCAACATTGTCTCTCAACTGTGTTATAGAGTGTAGTACTACATTTAATTGAAGTGTAAGGCTTTCCAAAGCTGCCGAACGTGTTTCTTTCTCTATTTCAATGGTATTCTGCCTTGTATAACACACATTTACCACTCTAGTCTCCTTTTAAGTAATGAATATAGCACTCATACAGTGTTTGATGTTATCTAAACGAGAATTAAGGATTTCCCTTATCTTAGCTACCTTTTCTACACTAAGAACTGACTTGGAGATTCTCTTTCAGCTGTTCTAAACCAGTTCTCATCTGTTTACAGTCATTTTCACTGAATTATTCATGTTTTCATGTAGTTTCCTATATTCTGCCTTCTGGCCCAAGTATAAGCTTTGCCCACTTTATCAAACAACTTCCTACACACTGTTATGAACTGAGGCAGCTCGGGAACCTTGTCTCTCAACTGTGTGATAGAGTGTACTACTACATTTCAGTGAAGTGTAAGGCTTTCCAAAGCTGCCGAACTTGTTTCTTTCTCTATTTCAATGGTATTCTGCCTTGTATAACACACATTTACCACTCTAGTCTCCTTTAAGTAAATAATATAGGATTCATACAGTGTTTCATGTGATCTTAACTGGAATTACGGATTTCCCTTTTCTTAGCTACCTTTTCTACACTAAGAACTGACTTGGAGATTCTCTTTCATCTGTTCTAAACAAGTTCTCATCTGTTTGCAGTCATTTTCTCTGAATTATTCATGTTTTCATGTAGTTTCCTATATTCTGCCTTCTGGCCCATGTATAAGCTTTGCCCACTTTATCAAACAACTTCCTACACACTGTTATGAACTGAGGCAGCTGGGGAACATTGTCTCTCAACTGTGTCATAGAGTGTAGTACTACATTTCAGTGAAGTGTAAGGCTTTCCAAAGCTGCCGAACGTGTTTCTTTCTGTATTTCAATGGTATTCTGCCTTGTATAACACACATTTACCACTCTAGTCTCCTTTAAGTAAAGAATATAGGATTCATACAGTGTTTCATGTGATCTTAACTGGAATTACGGATTTCCCTTATCTTATCTACCTTTTCTACACTAAGAACTGACTTGGAGATTCTCTTTCATCTGTTCTAAACAAGTTCTCATGTGTTTGCAGTCATTTTCTCTTAATTATTCATGTTTTCATGTAGTTTCCTATATTCTGCCTTCTGGCCCAAGTATAAGCTTTGCCCACTTTATCAAACAACTTCCTACACACTGTTATGAACTGAGGCAGCTCGGGAACATTGTCTCTCAACTGTGTTATAGAGTGTAGTACTACATTTCAGTGAAGTGTAAGGCTTTCCAAAGCTGCCGAACGTGTTTCTTTCTCTATTTCAATGGTATTCTGCCTTGTATAACACACATTTACCACTCTAGTCTCCTTTAAGTAAAGAATATAGGATTCATACAGTGTTTCATGTGATCTTAACTGGAATTACGGATTTCCCTTATCTTATCTACCTTTTCTACACTAAGAACTGACTTGGAGATTCTCTTTCATCTGTTCTAAACAAGTTCTCATGTGTTTGCAGTCATTTTCTCTTAATTATTCATGTTTTCATGTAGTTTCCTATATTCTGCCTTCTGGCCCAAGTATAAGCTTTGCCCACTTTATCAAACAACTTCCTACACACTGTTATGAACTGAGGCAGCTCGGGAACATTGTCTCTCAACTGTGTTATAGAGTGTAGTACTACATTTCAGTGAAGTGTAAGGCTTTCCAAAGCTGCCGAACGTGTTTCTTTCTCTATTTCAATGGTATTCTGCCTTGTATAACACACATTTACCACTCTAGTCTCCTTTTAAGTAATGAATATAGCATTCATACAGTGTTTGATGTTATCTTAACTCGAATTAAGGATTTCCCTTATCTTAGCTACCTTTTCTACACTAAGAACTGACTTGGAGATTCTCTTTCAGCTGTTCTAAACCAGTTCTCATCTGTTTACAGTCATTTTCACTGAATTATTCATGTTTTCATGTAGTTTCCTATTTTCTGCCTTCTGGCCCAAGTATAAGCTTTGCCCACTTTATCAAACAACTTCCTACACACTGTTATGAACTGAGGCAGCTCGGGAACCTTGTCTCTCAACTGTGTGATAGAGTGTACTACTACATTTCAGTGAAGTGTAAGGCTTTCCAAAGCTGCCGAACTTGTTTCTTTCTCTATTTCAATGGTATTCTGCCTTGTATAACACACATTTACCACTCTAGTCTCCTTTAAGTAAAGAATATAGGATTCATACAGTGTTTCATGTGATCTTAACTGGAATTACGGATTTCCCTTTTCTTAGCTACCTTTTCTACACTAAGAACTGACTTGGAGATTCTCTTTCATCTGTTCTAAACAAGTTCTCATCTGTTTGCAGTCATTTTCTCTGAATTATTCATGTTTTCATGTAGTTTCCTATATTCTGCCTTCTGGCCCATGTATAAGCTTTGCCCACTTTATCAAACAACTTCCTACACACTGTTATGAACTGAGGCAGCTGGGGAACATTGTCTCTCAACTGTGTCATAGAGTGTAGTACTACATTTCAGTGAAGTGTAAGGCTTTCCAAAGCTGCCGAACGTGTTTCTTTCTATATTTCAATGGTATTCTGCCTTGTATAACACACATTTACCACTCTAGTCTCCTTTAAGTAAAGAATATAGGATTCATACAGTGTTTCATGTGATCTTAACTGGAATTACGGATTTCCCTTATCTTAGCTACCTCTTCTACACTAAGAACTGACTTGGAGATTCTCTTTCAGCTGTTCTAAACCAGTTCTCATCTGTTTGCAGTCATTTTCACTGAATTATTCATATTTCCATGTAGTTTCCTATATTCTGCCTTCTGGCCCAAGTATAAGCTTTGCCCACTTTATCAAACAACTTCCTACACACTGTTATGAACTGAGGCAGCTCGGGAACATTGTCTCTCAACTGTGTGATAGAGTGTAGTACTACATTTCAGTGAAGGGTAAGGCTTTCCAAAGCTGCCGAACGTGTTTCTTTCTCTATTTCAATGGTATTCTGCCTTGTATAACACTCATTTACCACTCTAGTCTCCTTTAAGTAAAGAATATAGGATTCATACAGTGTTTCATGTGATCTTAACTGGAATTACGGATTTCCCTTATCTTAGCTACCTTTTCTACACTAAGAACTGACGTGGAGATTCTCTTTCATCTGTTCTAAACAAGTTCTCATGTGTTTGCAGTCATTTTCTCTGAATTATTCATGTTTTCATGTAGTTTCCTATATTCTGCTTTCTGGCCCAAGTATAAGCTTTGCCCACTTTATCAAACAACTTCCTACACACTGTTATGAACTGAGGCAGCTCGGGAACATTGTCTCTCAACTGTGTTATAGAGTGTAGTACTACATTTCAGTGAAGTGTAAGGCTTTCCAAAGCTGCCGAACGTGTTTCTTTCTCTATTTCAATGGTATTCTGCCTTGTATAACACACATTTACCACTCTAGTCTCCTTTTAAGTAATGAATATAGCACTCATACAGTGTTTGATGTTATCTAAACGCGAATTAAGGATTTCCCTTATCTTAGCTACCTTTTCTACACTAAGAACTGACTTGGAGATTCTCTTTCAGCTGTTCTAAACCAGTTCTCATCTGTTTCCAGTCATTTTCTCTGAATTATTCATGTTTTCATGTAGTTTCCTATATTCTGCCTTCTGGCCCAAGTATAAGCTTTGCCCACTTTATCAAACAACTTCCTACACACTGTTATGAACTCAGGCAGCTCGGGAACATTGTCTCTCAACTGTGTGATAGAGTGTAGTACTACATTTCAGTGAAGTGTAAGGCTTTCCAAAGCTGCCGAACGTGTTTCTTTCTCTATTTCAATGGTATTCTGCCTTGTATAACACACATTTACTACTCTAGTCTCCTTTAAGTAAAGAATATAGGATTCATACAGTGTTTCATGTGATCTTAACTGGAATTAAGGATTTCCCTTATCTTAGCTACCTTTTCTACACTAAGAACTGACTTGGAGATTCTCTTTCATCTGTTCTAAACAAGTTTTCATCTGTTTGCAGTCATTTTCTCTGAATTATTCATGTTTTCATGTAGTTTCCTATATTCTACCTTCTGGCCCAAGTAAAAGCTTTGCCCACTTTATCAAACAACTTCCTACACACTGTTATGAACTGAGGCATTCGGCAACATTGTCTCTCAACTGTGTTATAGAGTGTAGTACTACATTTCATTGAAGTGTAAGGCTTTCCAAAGCTGCCGAACGTGTTTCTTTCTCTATTTCAATGGTATTCTGCCTTGTATAACACACATTTACCACTCTAGTCTCCTTTTAAGTAATGAATATAGCACTCATACAGTGTTTGATGTTATCTAAACGAGAATTAAGGATTTCCCTTATCTTAGCTACCTTTTCTACACTAAGAACTGACTTGGAGATTCTCTTTCAGCTGTTCTAAACCAGTTCTCATCTGTTTACAGTCATTTTCACTGAATTATTCATGTTTTCATGTAGTTTCCTATATTCTGCCTTCTGGCCCAAGTATAAGCTTTGCCCACTTTATCAAACAACTTCCTACACACTGTTATGAACTGAGGCAGCTCAGGAACCTTGTCTCTCAACTGTGTGATAGAGTGTACTACTACATTTCAGTGAAGTGTAAGGCTTTCCAAAGCTGCCGAACTTGTTTCTTTCTCTATTTCAATGGTATTCTGCCTTGTATAACACACATTTACCACTCTAGTCTCCTTTAAGTAAAGAATATAGGATTCATACAGTGTTTCATGTGATCTTAACTGGAATTACGGATTTCCCTTTTCTTAGCTACCTTTTCTACACTAAGAACTGACTTGGAGATTCTCTTTCATCTGTTCTAAACAAGTTCTCATCTGTTTGCAGTCATTTTCTCTGAATTATTCATGTTTTCATGTAGTTTCCTATATTCTGCCTTCTGGCCCATGTATAAGCTTTGCCCACTTTATCAAACAACTTCCTACACACTGTTATGAACTGAGGCAGCTGGGGAACATTGTCTCTCAACTGTGTCATAGAGTGTAGTACTACATTTCAGTGAAGTGTAAGGCTTTCCAAAGCTGCCGAACGTGTTTCTTTCTATATTTCAATGGTATTCTGCCTTGTATAACACACATTTACCACTCTAGTCTCCTTTAAGTAAAGAATATAGGATTCATACAGTGTTTCATGTGATCTTAACTGGAATTACGGATTTCCCTTATCTTAGCTACCTTTTCTACACTAAGAACTGACTTGGAGATTCTCTTTCAGCTGTTCTAAACCAGTTCTCATCTGTTTGCAGTCATTTTCACTGAATTATTCATGTTTCCATGTAGTTTCCTATATTCTGCCTTCTGGCCCAAGTATAAGCTTTGCCCACTTTATCAAACAACTTCCTACACACTGTTATGAACTGAGGCAGCTCAGGAACATTGTCTCTCAACTGTGTGATAGAGTGTAGTACTACATTTCAGTGAAGGGTAAGGCTTTCCAAAGCTGCCGAACGTGTTTCTTTCTCTATTTCAATGGTATTCTGCCTTGTATAACACTCATTTACCACTCTAGTCTCCTTTAAGTAAAGAATATAGGATTCATACAGTGTTTCATGTGATCTTAACTGGAATTACGGATTTCCCTTATCTTAGCTACCTTTTCTACACTAAGAACTGACTTGGAGATTCTCTTTCAGCTGTTCTAAACCAGTTCTCATCTGTTTAGAATCATTTTCACTGAATTATTCATGTTTTCATGTAGTTTCCTATATTCTGCCTTCTGGCCCAAGTATAAGCTTTGCCCACTTTATCAAACAACTTCCTACACACTGTTATGAACTGAGGCAGCTCGGGAACATTGTCTCTCAACTGTGTGATAGAGTGTAGTACTACATTTCAGTGAAGTGTAAGGCTTTCCAAAGCTGCCGAACGTGTTTCTTTCTCTATTTCAATGGTATTCTGCCTTGTATAACACACATTTACCACTCTAGTCTCCTTTAAGTAAAGAATATAGGATTCATACAGTGTTTCATGTGATCTTAACTGGAATTACGGATTTCCCTTATCTTAGCTACCTTTTCTACACTAAGAACTGATTTGGAGATTCTCTTTCATCTGTTCTAAACAAGTTCTCATGTGTTTGCAGTCATTTTCTCTGAATTATTCATGTTTTCATGTAGTTTCCTATATTCTGCCTTCTGGCCCAAGTATAAGCTTTGCCCACTTTATCAAACAACTTCCTACACACTGTTATGAACTGAGGCATTCGGCAACATTGTCTCTCAACTGTGTTATAGAGTGTAGTACTACATTTCATTGAAGTGTAAGGCTTTCCAAAGCTGCCGAACGTGTTTCTTTCTCTATTTCAATGGTATTCTGCCTTGTATAACACACATTTACCACTCTAGTCTCCTTTTAAGTAATGAATATAGCACTCATACAGTGTTTGATGTTATCTAAACGCGAATTAAGGATTTCCCTTATCTTAGCTACCTTTTCTACACTAAGAACTGACTTGGAGATTCTCTTTCAGCTGTTCTAAACCAGTTCTCATCTGTTTACAGTCATTTTCACTGAATTATTCATGTTTTCATGTAGTTTCCTATATTCTGCCTTCTGGCCCAAGTATAAGCTTTGCCCACTTTATCAAACAACTTCCTACACACTGTTATGAACTGAGGCAGCTCGGGAACCTTGTCTCTCAACTGTGTGATAGAGTGTACTACTACATTTCAGTGAAGTGTAAGGCTTTCCAAAGCTGCCGAACGTGTTTCTTTCTCTATTTCAATGGTATTCTGCCTTGTATAACACACATTTACCACTCTAGTCTCCTTTTAAGTAATGAATATAGCACTCATACAGTGTTTGATGTTATCTAAACGCGAATTAAGGATTTCCCTTATCTTAGCTACCTTTTCTACACTAAGAACTGACTTGGAGATTCTCTTTCAGCTGTTCTAAACCAGTTCTCATCTGTTTACAGTCATTTTCACTGAATTATTCATGTTTTCATGTAGTTTCCTATATTCTGCCTTCTGGCCCAAGTATAAGCTTTGCCCACTTTATCAAACAACTTCCTACACACTGTTATGAACTGAGGCAGCTCGGGAACCTTGTCTCTCAACTGTGTGATAGAGTGTACTACTACATTTCAGTGAAGTGTAAGGCTTTCCAAAGCTGCCGAACTTGTTTCTTTCTCTATTTCAATGGTATTCTGCCTTGTATAACACACATTTACCACTCTAGTCTCCTTTAAGTAAAGAATATAGGATTCATACAGTGTTTCATGTGATCTTAACTGGAATTACGGATTTCCCTTATCTTAGCTACCTTTTCTACACTAAGAACTGACTTGGAGATTCTCTTTCATCTGTTCTAAACCAGTTCTCATCTGTTTGCAGTCATTTTCACTGAATTATTCATGTTTCCATGTAGTTTCCTATATTCTGCCTTCTGGCCCAAGTATAAGCTTTGCCCACTTTATGAAACAACTTCCTACACACTGTTATGAACTGAGGCAGCTCGGGAACATTGTCTCTCAACTGAGTGATAGAGTGTAGTACTACATTTCAGTGAAGTGTAAGGCTTTCCAAAGCTGCCGAACCTGTTTCTTTCTCTATTTCAATGGTATTCTGCCTTGTATAACACACATTTACCACTCTAGTCTCCTTTTAAGTAATGAATATAGCACTCATACAGTGTTTGATGTTATCTAAACGCGAATTAAGGATTTCCCTTATCTTAGCTACCTTTTCTACACTAAGAACTGACTTGGAGATTCTCTTTCAGCTGTTCTAAACCAGTTCTCATCTGTTTACAGTCATTTTCACTGAATTATTCATGTTTTCATGTAGTTTCCTATATTCTGCCTTCTGGCCCAAGTATAAGCTTTGCCCACTTTATCAAACAACTTCCTACACACTGTTATGAACTGAGGCAGCTCGGGAACCTTGTCTCTCAACTGTGTGATAGAGTGTACTACTACATTTCAGTGAAGTGTAAGGCTTTCCAAAGCTGCCGAACGTGTTTCTTTCTCTATTTCAATGGTATTCTGCCTTGTATAACACACATTTACCACTCTAGTCTCCTTTTAAGTAATGAATATAGCACTCATACAGTGTTTGATGTTATCTAAACGCGAATTAAGGATTTCCCTTATCTTAGCTACCTTTTCTACACTAAGAACTGACTTGGAGATTCTCTTTCAGCTGTTCTAAACCAGTTCTCATCTGTTTACAGTCATTTTCACTGAATTATTCATGTTTTCATGTAGTTTCCTATATTCTGCCTTCTGGCCCAAGTATAAGCTTTGCCCACTTTATCAAACAACTTCCTACACACTGTTATGAACTGAGGCAGCTCGGGAACCTTGTCTCTCAACTGTGTGATAGAGTGTACTACTACATTTCAGTGAAGTGTAAGGCTTTCCAAAGCTGCCGAACTTGTTTCTTTCTCTATTTCAATGGTATTCTGCCTTGTATAACACACATTTACCACTCTAGTCTCCTTTAAGTAAAGAATATAGGATTCATACAGTGTTTCATGTGATCTTAACTGGAATTACGGATTTCCCTTATCTTAGCTACCTTTTCTACACTAAGAACTGACTTGGAGATTCTCTTTCATCTGTTCTAAACCAGTTCTCATCTGTTTGCAGTCATTTTCACTGAATTATTCATGTTTCCATGTAGTTTCCTATATTCTGCCTTCTGGCCCAAGTATAAGCTTTGCCCACTTTATGAAACAACTTCCTACACACTGTTATGAACTGAGGCAGCTCGGGAACATTGTCTCTCAACTGAGTGATAGAGTGTAGTACTACATTTCAGTGAAGTGTAAGGCTTTCCAAAGCTGCCGAACCTGTTTCTTTCTCTATTTCAATGGTATTCTGCCTTGTATAACACACATTTACCACTCTAGTCTCCTTTAAGTAAAGAATATAGGATTCATACAGTGTTTCATGTGATCTTAACTGGAATTACGGATTTCCCTTATCTTAGCTACCTTTTCTACACTAAGAACTGACTTGGAGATTCTCTTTCATCTGTTCTAAACAAGTTCTCATGTGTTTGCAGTCATTTTCTCTGAATTATTCATGTTTTCATGTAGTTTCCTATATTCTGCCTTCTGGCCCAAGTATAAGCTTTACCCACTTTATCAAACAACTTCCTACACACTGTTATGAACTGAGGCAGCTCGGGAACATTGTCTCTCAACTGTGTGATAGAGTGTAGTACTACATTTCAGTGAAGTGTAAGGCTTTCCAAAGTTGCCGAACGTGTTTCTTTCTCTATTTCAATGGTATTCTGCCTTGTATAACACACATTTACCACTCTAGTCTCCTTTAAGTAAAGAATATAGGATTCATACAGTGTTTCATGTGATCTTAACTGGAATTACGGATTTCCCTTATCTTAGCTACCTTTTCTACACTAAGAACTGACTTGGAGATTCTCTTTCATCTGTGCTAAACAAGTTCTCATGTGTTTGCAGTCATTTTCTCTGAATTATTCATGTTTTCATGTAGTTTCCTATATTCTGCCTTCTGGCCCAAGTATAAGCTTTGCCCACTTTATCAAACAACTTCCTACACACTGTTATGAACTGAGGCAGCTCGGGAACATTGTCTCTCAACTGTGTTATAGAGTGTAGTACTACATTTCAGTGAAGTGTAAGGCTTTCCAAAGCTGCCGAACGTGTTTCTTTCTCTATTTCAATGGTATTCTGCCTTGTATAACACACATTTACCACTCTAGTCTCCTTTTAAGTAATGAATATAGCATTCATACAGTGTTTGATGTTATCTTAACTCCAATTAAGGATTTCCCTTATCTTAGCTACCTTTTCTACACTAAGAACTGACTTGGAGATTCTCTTTCAGCTGTTCTAAACCAGTTCTCATCTGTTTAGAATCATTTTCACTGAATTATTCATGTTTTCATGTAGTTTCCTATATTCTGCCTTCTGGCCCAAGTATAAGCTTTGCCCACTTCATCAAACAACTTCCTACACACTGTTATGAACTCAGGCAGCTCGGGAACATTGTCTCTCAACTGTGTGATAGAGTGTAGTACTACATTTCAGTGAAGTGTAAGGCTTTCCAAAGCTGCCGAACGTGTTTCTTTCTCTATTTCAATGGTATTCTGCCTTGTATAACACACATTTACCACTCTAGTCTCCTTTAAGTAAAGAATATAGGATTCATACAGTGTTTCATGTGATCTTAACTGGAATTACGGATTTCCCTTATCTTAGCTACCTTTTCTACACTAAGAACTGACTTGGAGATTCTCTTTCATCTGTTCTAAACAAGTTCTCATCTGTTTGCAGTCATTTTCTCTGAATTATTCATGTTTTCATGTAGTTTCCTATATTCTGCCTTCTGGCCCAAGTATAAGCTTTGCCCACTTTATCAAACAACTTCCTACACATTGTTATGAACTGAGGCAGCTCGGGAACATTGTCTCTCAACTGTGTTATAGAGTGTAGTACTACATTTCATTGAAGTGTAAGGCTTTCCAAAGCTGCCGAACGTGTTTCTTTCTCTATTTCAATGGAATTCTGCCTTGTATAACACACATTTACCACTCTAGTCTCCTTTTAAGTAATGAATATAGCACTCATACAGTGTTTGATGTTATCTAAACGCGAATTAAGGATTTCCCTTATCTTAGCTACCTTTTCTACACTAAGAACTGACTTGGAGATTCTCTTTCAGCTGTTCTAAACCAGTTCTCATCTGTTTACAGTCATTTTCACTGAATTATTCATGTTTTCATGTAGTTTCCTATATTCTGCCTTCTGGCCCAAGTATAAGCTTTGCCCACTTTATCAAACAACTTCCTACACACTGTTATGAACTGAGGCAGCTCGGGAACCTTGTCTCTCAACTGTGTGATAGAGTGTACTACTACATTTCAGTGAAGTGTAAGGCTTTCCAAAGCTGCCGAACTTGTTTCTTTCTCTATTTCAATGGTATTCTGCCTTGTATAACACACATTTACCACTCTAGTCTCCTTTAAGTAAAGAATATAGGATTCATACAGTGTTTCATGTGATCTTAACTGGAATTACGGATTTCCCTTATCTTAGCTACCTTTTCTACACTAAGAACTGACTTGGAGATTCTCTTTCATCTGTTCTAAACCAGTTCTCATCTGTTTGCAGTCATTTTCACTGAATTATTCATGTTTCCATGTAGTTTCCTATATTCTGCCTTCTGGCCCAAGTATAAGCTTTGCCCACTTTATCAAACAACTTCCTACACACTGTTATGAACTGAGGCAGCTCGGGAACATTGTCTCTCAACTGTGTGATAGAGTGTAGTACTACATTTCAGTGAAGTGTAAGGCTTTCCAAAGTTGCCGAACGTGTTTCTTTCTCTATTTCAATGGTATTCTGCCTTGTATAACACACATTTACCACTCTAGTCTCCTTTAAGTAAAGAATATAGGATTCATACAGTGTTTCATGTGATCTTAACTGGAATTACGTATTTCCCTTATCTTAGCTACCTTTTCTACACTAAGAACTGACTTGGAGATTCTCTTTCATCTGTGCTAAACAAGTTCTCATGTGTTTGCAGTCATTTTCTCTGAATTATTCATGTTTTCATGTAGTTTCCTATATTCTGCCTTCTGGCCCAAGTATAAGCTTTGCCCACTTTATCAAACAACTTCCTACACACTGTTATGAACTGAGGCAGCTCGGGAACATTGTCTCTCAACTGTGTTATAGAGTGTAGTACTACATTTCAGTGAAGTGTAAGGCTTTCCAAAGCTGCCGAACGTGTTTCTTTCTCTATTTCAATGGTATTCTGCCTTGTATAACACACATTTACCACTCTAGTCTCCTTTTAAGTAATGAATATAGCACTCATACAGTGTTTGATGTTATCTAAACGCGAATTAAGGATTTCCCTTATCTTAGCTACCTTTTCTACACTAAGAACTGACTTGGAGATTCTCTTTCAGCTGTTCTAAACCAGTTCTCATCTGTTTACAGTCATTTTCACTGAATTATTCATGTTTTCATGTAGTTTCCTATATTCTGCCTTCTGGCCCAAGTATAAGCTTTGCCCACTTTATCAAACAACTTCCTACACACTGTTATGAACTGAGGCAGCTCGGGAACCTTGTCTCTCAACTGTGTGATAGAGTGTACTACTACATTTCAGTGAAGTGTAAGGCTTTCCAAAGCTGCCGAACTTGTTTCTTTCTCTATTTCAATGGTATTCTGCCTTGTATAACACACATTTACCACTCTAGTCTCCTTTAAGTAAAGAATATAGGATTCATACAGTGTTTCATGTGATCTTAACTGGAATTACGGATTTCCCTTATCTTAGCTACCTTTTCTACACTAAGAACTGACTTGGAGATTCTCTTTCATCTGTTCTAAACCAGTTCTCATCTGTTTGCAGTCATTTTCACTGAATTATTCATGTTTCCATGTAGTTTCCTATATTCTGCCTTCTGGCCCAAGTATAAGCTTTGCCCACTTTATCAAACAACTTCCTACACACTGTTATGAACTGAGGCAGCTCGGGAACATTGTCTCTCAACTGAGTGATAGAGTGTAGTACTACATTTCAGTGAAGTGTAAGGCTTTCCAAAGCTGCCGAACGTGTTTCTTTCTCTATTTCAATGGTATTCTGCCTTGTATAACACACATTTACCACTCTAGTCTCCTTTAAGTAAAGAATATAGGATTCATACAGTGTTTCATGTGATCTTAACTGGAATTACGGATTTCCCTTATCTTAGCTACCTTTTCTACACTAAGAACTGACTTGGAGATTCTCTTTCATCTGTTCTAAACAAGTTCTCATGTGTTTGCAGTCATTTTCTCTGAATTATTCATGTTTTCATGTAGTTTCCTATATTCTGCCTTCTGGCCCAAGTATAAGCTTTGCCCACTTTATCAAACAACTTCCTACACACTGTTATGAACTGAGGCAGCTCGGGAACATTGTCTCTCAACTGTGTGATAGAGTGTAGTACTACATTTCAGTGAAGTGTAAGGCTTTCCAAAGTTGCCGAACGTGTTTCTTTCTCTATTTCAATGGTATTCTGCCTTGTATAACACACATTTACCACTCTAGTCTCCTTTAAGTAAAGAATATAGGATTCATACAGTGTTTCATGTGATCTTAACTGGAATTACGGATTTCCCTTATGTTAGCTACCTTTTCTACACTAAGAACTGACTTGGAGATTCTCTTTTATCTGTGCTAAACAAGTTCTCATGTGTTTGCAGTCATTTTCTCTGAATTATTCATGTTTTCATGTAGTTTCCTATATTCTGCCTTCTGGCCCAAGTATAAGCTTTGCCCACTTTATCAAACAACTTCCTACACACTGTTATGAACTGAGGCAGCTCGGGAACATTGTCTCTCAACTGTGTTATAGAGTGTAGTACTACATTTCAGTGAAGTGTAAGGCTTTCCAAAGCTGCCGAACGTGTTTCTTTCTCTATTTCAATGGTATTCTGCCATGTATAACACACATTTACCACTCTAGTCTCCTTTTAAGTAATGAATATAGCATTCATACAGTGTTTGATGTTATCTTAACTCGAATTAAGGATTTACCTTATCTTAGCTACCTTTTCTACACTAAGAACTGACTTGGAGATTCTCTTTCAGCTGTTCTAAACCAGTTCTCATCTGTTTAGAATCATTTTCACTGAATTATTCATGTTTTCATGTAGTTTCCTATATTCTGCCTTCTGGCCCAAGTATAAGCTTTGCCCACTTCATCAAACAACTTCCTACACACTGTTATGAACTCAGGCAGCTCGGGAACATTGTCTCTCAACTGTGTGATAGAGTGTAGTACTACATTTCAGTGAAGTGTAAGGCTTTCCAAAGCTGCCGAACGTGTTTCTTTCTCTATTTCAATGGTATTCTGCCTTGTATAACACACATTTACCACTCTAGTCTCCTTTAAGTAAAGAATATAGGATTCATACAGTGTTTCATGTGATCTTAACTGGAATTACGGATTTCCCTTATCTTAGCTACCTTTTCTACACTAAGAACTGACTTGGAGATTCTCTTTCATCTGTTCTAAACAAGTTCTCATCTGTTTGCAGTCATTTTCTCTGAATTATTCATGTTTTCATGTAGTTTCCTATATTCTGCCTTCTGGCCCAAGTATAAGCTTTGCCCACTTTATCAAACAACTTCCTACACACTGTTATGAACTGAGGCAGCTCGGGAACATTGTCTCTCAACTGTGTTATAGAGTGTAGTACTACATTTCAGTGAAGTGTAAGGCTTTCCAAAGCTGCCGAACGTGTTTCTTTCTCTATTTCAATGGTATTCTGCCTTGTATAACACACATTTACCACTCTAGTCTCCTTTTAAGTAATGAATACAGCACTCATACAGTGTTTGATGTTATCTAAACGCGAATTAAGGATTTCCCTTATCTTAGCTACCTTTTCTACACTAAGAACTGACTTGGAGATTCTCTTTCAGCTGTTCTAAACCAGTTCTCATCTGTTTACAGTCATTTTCACTGAATTATTCATGTTTTCATGTAGTTTCCTATATTCTGCCTTCTGGCCCAAGTATAAGCTTTGCCCACTTTATCAAACAACTTCCTACACACTGTTATGAACTGAGCCAGCTCGGGAACCTTGTCTCTCAACTGTGTGATAGAGTGTACTACTACATTTCAGTGAAGTGTAAGGCTTTCCAAAGCTGCCGAACTTGTTTCTTTCTCTATTTCAATGGTATTCTGCCTTGTATAACACACATTTACCACTCTAGTCTCCTTTAAGTAAAGAATATAGGATTCATACAGTGTTTCATGTGATCTTAACTGGAATTACGGATTTCCCTTATCTTAGCTACCTTTTCTACACTAAGAACTGACTTGGAGATTCTCTTTCAGCTGTTCTAAACCAGTTCTCATCTCTTTGCAGTCATTTTCACTGAATTATTCATGTTTCCATGTAGTTTCCTATATTCTGCCTTCTGGCCCAAGTATAAGCTTTGCCCACTTTATCAAACAACTTCCTACACACTGTTATGAACTGAGGCAGCTCGGGAACATTGTCTCTCAACTGTGTGATAGAGTGTAGTACTACATTTCAGTGAAGTGTAAGGCTTTCCAAAGCTGCCGAACGTGTTTCTTTCTCTATTTCAATGGTATTCTGCCTTGTATAACACTCATTTACCACTCTAGTCTCCTTTAAGTAAAGAATATAGGATTCATACAGTGTTTCATGTGATCTTAACTGGAATTACGGATTTCCCTTATCTTAGCTACCTTTTCTACACTAAGAACTGACTTGGAGATTCTCTTTCATCTGTTCTAAACAAGTTCTCATGTGTTTGCAGTCATTTTCTCTGAATTATTCATGTTTTCATGTAGTTTCCTATATTCTGCCTTCTGGCCCAAGTATAAGCTTTGCCCACTTTATCAAACAACTTCCTACACACTGTTATGAACTGAGGCAGCTCGGGAACATTGTCTCTCAACTGTGTTATAGAGTGTAGTACTACATTTCAGTGAAGTGTAAGGCTTTCCAAAGCTGCCGAACGTGTTTCTTTCTCTATTTCAATGGTATTCTGCCTTGTATAACACACATTTACCACTCTAGTCTCCTTTTAAGTAATGAATATAGCACTCATACAGTGTTTGATGTTATCTAAACGCGAATTAAGGATTTCCCTTATCTTAGCTACCTTTTCTACACTAAGAACTGACTTGGAGATTCTCTTTCAGCTGTTCTAAACCAGTTCTCATCTGTTTACAGTCATTTTCACTGAATTATTCATGTTTTCATGTAGTTTCCTATATTCTGCCTTCTGGCCCAAGTATAAGCTTTGCCCACTTTATCAAACAACTTCCTACACACTGTTATGAACTGAGGCAGCTCGGGAACCTTGTCTCTCAACTGTGTGATAGAGTGTACTACTACATTTCAGTGAAGTGTAAGGCTTTCCAAAGCTGCCGAACTTGTTTCTTTCTCTATTTCAATGGTATTCTGCCTTGTATAACACACATTTACCACTCTAGTCTCCTTTAAGTAAAGAATATAGGATTCATACAGTGTTTCATGTGATCTTAACTGGAATTACGGATTTCCCTTATCTTAGCTACCTTTTCTACACTAAGAACTGACTTGGAGATTCTCTTTCATCTGTTCTAAACCAGTTGTCATCTGTTTGCAGTCATTTTCACTGAATTATTCATGTTTCCATGTAGTTTCCTATATTATGCCTTCTGGCCCAAGTATAGGCTTTGCCCACTTTATCAAACAACTTCCTACACACTGTTATGAACTGAGGCAGCTCGGGAACATTGTCTCTCAACTGTGTGATAGAGTGTAGTACTACATTTCAGTGAAGTGTAAGGCTTTCCAAAGCTGCCGAACGTGTTTCTTTCTCTATTTCAATGCTATTCTGCCTTGTATAACACACATTTACCACTCTAGTCTCCTTTAAGTAAAGAATATAGGATTCATACAGTGTTTCATGTGATCTTAACTGGAATTACGGATTTCCCTTATCTTAGCTACCTTTTCTACACTAAGAACTGACTTGGAGATTCTCTTTCATCTGTTCTAAACAAGTTCTCATCTGTTTGCAGTCATTTTCTCTGAATTATTCATGTTTTCATGTAGTTTCCTATATTCTGCCTTCTGGCCCAAGTATAAGCTTTGCCCACTTTATCAAACAACTTCCTACACACTGTTATGAACTGAGGCAGCTCGGGAACATTGTCTCTCAACTGTGTGATAGAGTGTAGTACTACATTTCAGTGAAGTGTAAGGCTTTCCAAAGCTGCCGAACGTGTTTCTTTCTCTATTTCAATGGTATTCTGCCTTGTATAACACACATTTACCACTCTAGTCTCCTTTAAGTAAAGAATATAGGATTCATACAGTGTTTCATGTGATCTTAACTGGAATTACGGATTTCCCTTATCTTAGCTACCTTTTCTACACTAAGAACTGACTTGGAGATTCTCTTTCATCTGTTCTAAACAAGTTCTCATGTGTTTGCAGTCATTTTCTCTGAATTATTCATGTTTTCATGTAGTTTCCTATATTCTGCCTTCTGGCCCAAGTATAAGCTTTGCCCACTTTATCAAACAACTTCCTACACACTGTTATGAACTGAGGCAGCTCGGGAACATTGTCTCTCAACTGTGTTATAGAGTGTAGTACTACATTTCAGTGAAGTGTAAGGCTTTCCAAAGCTGCCGAACGTGTTTCTTTCTCTATTTCAATGGTATTCTGCCTTGTATAACACACATTTACCACTCTAGTCTCCTTTTAAGTAATGAATATAGCATTCATACAGTGTTTGATGTTATCTTAACTCGAATTAAGGATTTCCCTTATCTTAGCTACCTTTTCTACACTAAGAACTGACTTGGAGATTCTCTTTCAGCTGTTCTAAACCAGTTCTCATCTGTTTAGAATCATTTTCACTGAATTATTCATGTTTTCATGTAGTTTCCTATATTCTGCCTTCTGGCCCAAGTATAAGCTTTGCCCACTTTATCAAACAACTTCCTACACACTGTTATGAACTGAGGCAGCTCGGGAACATTGTCTCTCAACTGTGTGATAGAGTGTAGTACTACATTTCAGTGAAGTGTAAGGCTTTCCAAAGCTGCCGAACGTGTTTCTTTCTCTATTTCAATGGTATTCTGCCTTGTATAACACACATTTACCACTCTAGTCTCCTTTAAGTAAAGAATATAGGATTCATACAGTGTTTCATGTGATCTTAACTGGAATTACGGATTTCCCTTATCTTAGCTACCTTTTCTACACTAAGAACTGACTTGGAGATTCTCTTTCATCTGTTCTAAACAAGTTCTCATCTGTTTGCAGTCATTTTCTCTGAATTATTCATGTTTTCATGTAGTTTCCTATATTCTGCCTTCTGGCCCAAGTATAAGCTTTGCCCACTTTATCAAACAACTTCCTACACACTGTTATGAACTGAGGCATTCGGCAACATTGTCTCTCAACTGTGTTATAGAGTGTAGTACTACATTTCATTGAAGTGTAAGGCTTTCCAAAGCTGCCGAACGTGTTTCTTTCTCTATTTCAATGGTATTCTGCCTTGTATAACACACATTTACCACTCTAGTCTCCTTTTAAGTAATGAATATAGCACTCATACAGTGTTTGATGTTATCTAAACGCGAATTAAGGATTTCCCTTATCTTAGCTACCTTTTCTACACTAAGAACTGACTTGGAGATTCTCTTTCAGCTGTTCTAAACCAGTTCTCATCTGTTAACAGTCATTTTCAATGAATTATTCATGTTTTCATGTAGTTTCCTATATTCTGCCTTCTGGCCCAAGTGTAAGCTTTGCCCACTTTATCAAACAACTTCCTACACACTGTTATGAACTGAGGCAGCTCGGGAACCTTGTCTCTCAACTGTGTGATAGAGTGTACTACTACATTTCAGTGAAGTGTAAGGCTTTCCAAAGCTGCCGAACTTGTTTCTTTCTCTATTTCAATGGTATTCTGCCTTGTATAACACACATTTACCACTCTAGTCTCCTTTAAGTAAAGAATATAGGATTCATACAGTGTTTCATGTGATCTTAACTGGAATTACGGATTTCCCTTATCTTAGCTACCTTTTCTACACTAAGAACTGACTTGGAGATTCTCTTTCATCTGTTCTAAACAAGTTCTCATCTGTTTGCAGTCATTTTCTCTGAATTATTCATGTTTTCATGTAGTTTCCTATATTCTGCCTTCTGGCCCATGTATAAGCTTTGCCCACTTTATCAAACAACTTCCGACACACTGTTATGAACTGAGGCAGCTCAGGAACATTGTCTCTCAACTGTGTCATAGAGTGTAGTACTACATTTCAGTGAAGTGTAAGGCTTTCCAAAGCTGCCGAACCTGTTTCTTTCTCTATTTCAATGGTATTCTGCCTTGTATAACACACATTTACCACTCTAGTCTCCTTTAAGTAAAGAATATAGGATTCATACAGTGTTTCATGTGATCTTAACTGGAATTACGGATTTCCCTTATGTTAGCTACCTTTTCTACACTAAGAACTGACTTGGAGATTCTCTTTTATCTGTGCTAAACAAGTTCTCATGTGTTTGCAGTCATTTTCTCTGAATTATTCATGTTTTCATGTAGTTTCCTATATTCTGCCTTCTGGCCCAAGTATAAGCTTTGCCCACTTTATCAAACAACTTCCTACACACTGTTATGAACTGAGGCAGCTCGGGAACATTGTCTCTCAACTGTGTTATAGAGTGTAGTACTACATTTCAGTGAAGTGTAAGGCTTTCCAAAGCTGCCGAACGTGTTTCTTTCTCTATTTCAATGGTATTCTGCCATGTATAACACACATTTACCACTCTAGTCTCCTTTTAAGTAATGAATATAGCATTCATACAGTGTTTGATGTTATCTTAACTCGAATTAAGGATTTCCCTTATCTTAGCTACCTTTTCTACACTAAGAACTGACTTGGAGATTCTCTTTCAGCTGTTCTAAACCAGTTCTCATCTGTTTAGAATCATTTTCACTGAATTATTCATGTTTTCATGTAGTTTCCTATATTCTGCCTTCTGGCCCAAGTATAAGCTTTGCCCACTTCATCAAACAACTTCCTACACACTGTTATGAACTCAGGCAGCTCGGGAACATTGTCTCTCAACTGTGTGATAGAGTGTAGTACTACATTTCAGTGAAGTGTAAGGCTTTCCAAAGCTGCCGAACGTGTTTCTTTCTCTATTTCAATGGTATTCTGCCTTGTATAACACACATTTACCACTCTAGTCTCCTTTAAGTAAAGAATATAGGATTCATACAGTGTTTCATGTGATCTTAACTGGAATTACGGATTTCCCTTATCTTAGCTACCTTTTCTACACTAAGAACTGACTTGGAGATTCTCTTTCATCTGTTCTAAACAAGTTCTCATCTGTTTGCAGTCATTTTCTCTGAATTATTCATGTTTTCATGTAGTTTCCTATATTCTGCCTTCTGGCCCAAGTATAAGCTTTGCCCACTTTATCAAACAACTTCCTACACACTGTTATGAACTGAGGCAGCTCGGGAACATTGTCTCTCAACTGTGTTATAGAGTGTAGTACTACATTTCAGTGAAGTGTAAGGCTTTCCAAAGCTGCCGAACGTGTTTCTTTCTCTATTTCAATGGTATTCTGCCTTGTATAACACACATTTACCACTCTAGTCTCCTTTTAAGTAATGAATACAGCACTCATACAGTGTTTGATGTTATCTAAACGCGAATTAAGGATTTCCCTTATCTTAGCTACCTTTTCTACACTAAGAACTGACTTGGAGATTCTCTTTCAGCTGTTCTAAACCAGTTCTCATCTGTTTACAGTCATTTTCACTGAATTATTCATGTTTTCATGTAGTTTCCTATATTCTGCCTTCTGGCCCAAGTATAAGCTTTGCCCACTTTATCAAACAACTTCCTACACACTGTTATGAACTGAGCCAGCTCGGGAACCTTGTCTCTCAACTGTGTGATAGAGTGTACTACTACATTTCAGTGAAGTGTAAGGCTTTCCAAAGCTGCCGAACTTGTTTCTTTCTCTATTTCAATGGTATTCTGCCTTGTATAACACACATTTACCACTCTAGTCTCCTTTAAGTAAAGAATATAGGATTCATACAGTGTTTCATGTGATCTTAACTGGAATTACGGATTTCCCTTATCTTAGCTACCTTTTCTACACTAAGAACTGACTTGGAGATTCTCTTTCAGCTGTTCTAAACCAGTTCTCATCTCTTTGCAGTCATTTTCACTGAATTATTCATGTTTCCATGTAGTTTCCTATATTCTGCCTTCTGGCCCAAGTATAAGCTTTGCCCACTTTATCAAACAACTTCCTACACACTGTTATGAACTGAGGCAGCTCGGGAACATTGTCTCTCAACTGTGTGATAGAGTGTAGTACTACATTTCAGTGAAGTGTAAGGCTTTCCAAAGCTGCCGAACGTGTTTCTTTCTCTATTTCAATGGTATTCTGCCTTGTATAACACTCATTTACCACTCTAGTCTCCTTTAAGTAAAGAATATAGGATTCATACAGTGTTTCATGTGATCTTAACTGGAATTACGGATTTCCCTTATCTTAGCTACCTTTTCTACACTAAGAACTGACTTGGAGATTCTCTTTCATCTGTTCTAAACAAGTTCTCATGTGTTTGCAGTCATTTTCTCTGAATTATTCATGTTTTCATGTAGTTTCCTATATTCTGCCTTCTGGCCCAAGTATAAGCTTTGCCCACTTTATCAAACAACTTCCTACACACTGTTATGAACTGAGGCAGCTCGGGAACATTGTCTCTCAACTGTGTTATAGAGTGTAGTACTACATTTCAGTGAAGTGTAAGGCTTTCCAAAGCTGCCGAACGTGTTTCTTTCTCTATTTCAATGGTATTCTGCCTTGTATAACACACATTTACCACTCTAGTCTCCTTTTAAGTAATGAATATAGCACTCATACAGTGTTTGATGTTATCTAAACGCGAATTAAGGATTTCCCTTATCTTAGCTACCTTTTCTACACTAAGAACTGACTTGGAGATTCTCTTTCAGCTGTTCTAAACCAGTTCTCATCTGTTTACAGTCATTTTCACTGAATTATTCATGTTTTCATGTAGTTTCCTATATTCTGCCTTCTGGCCCAAGTATAAGCTTTGCCCACTTTATCAAACAACTTCCTACACACTGTTATGAACTGAGGCAGCTCGGGAACCTTGTCTCTCAACTGTGTGATAGAGTGTACTACTACATTTCAGTGAAGTGTAAGGCTTTCCAAAGCTGCCGAACTTGTTTCTTTCTCTATTTCAATGGTATTCTGCCTTGTATAACACACATTTACCACTCTAGTCTCCTTTAAGTAAAGAATATAGGATTCATACAGTGTTTCATGTGATCTTAACTGGAATTACGGATTTCCCTTATCTTAGCTACCTTTTCTACACTAAGAACTGACTTGGAGATTCTCTTTCATCTGTTCTAAACCAGTTCTCATCTGTTTGCAGTCATTTTCACTGAATTATTCATGTTTCCATGTAGTTTCCTATATTATGCCTTCTGGCCCAAGTATAGGCTTTGCCCACTTTATCAAACAACTTCCTACACACTGTTATGAACTGAGGCAGCTCGGGAACATTGTCTCTCAACTGTGTGATAGAGTGTAGTACTACATTTCAGTGAAGTGTAAGGCTTTCCAAAGCTGCCGAACGTGTTTCTTTCTCTATTTCAATGCTATTCTGCCTTGTATAACACACATTTACCACTCTAGTCTCCTTTAAGTAAAGAATATAGGATTCATACAGTGTTTCATGTGATCTTAACTGGAATTACGGATTTCCCTTATCTTAGCTACCTTTTCTACACTAAGAACTGACTTGGAGATTCTCTTTCATCTGTTCTAAACAAGTTCTCATCTGTTTGCAGTCATTTTCTCTGAATTATTCATGTTTTCATGTAGTTTCCTATATTCTGCCTTCTGGCCCAAGTATAAGCTTTGCCCACTTTATCAAACAACTTCCTACACACTGTTATGAACTGAGGCAGCTCGGGAACATTGTCTCTCAACTGTGTGATAGAGTGTAGTACTACATTTCAGTGAAGTGTAAGGCTTTCCAAAGCTGCCGAACGTGTTTCTTTCTCTATTTCAATGGTATTCTGCCTTGTATAACACACATTTACCACTCTAGTCTCCTTTAAGTAAAGAATATAGGATTCATACAGTGTTTCATGTGATCTTAACTGGAATTACGGATTTCCCTTATCTTAGCTACCTTTTCTACACTAAGAACTGACTTGGAGATTCTCTTTCATCTGTTCTAAACAAGTTCTCATGTGTTTGCAGTCATTTTCTCTGAATTATTCATGTTTCCATGTAGTTTCCTATATTCTGCCTTCTGGCCCAAGTATAAGCTTTGCCCACTTTATCAAACAACTTCCTACACACTGTTATGAACTGAGGCAGCTCGGGAACATTGTCTCTCAACTGTGTTATAGAGTGTAGTACTACATTTCAGTGAAGTGTAAGGCTTTCCAAAGCTGCCGAACGTGTTTCTTTCTCTATTTCAATGGTATTCTGCCTTGTATAACACACATTTACCACTCTAGTCTCCTTTTAAGTAATGAATATAGCATTCATACAGTGTTTGATGTTATCTTAACTCGAATTAAGGATTTCCCTTATCTTAGCTACCTTTTCTACACTAAGAACTGACTTGGAGATTCTCTTTCAGCTGTTCTAAACCAGTTCTCATCTGTTTAGAATCATTTTCACTGAATTATTCATGTTTTCATGTAGTTTCCTATATTCTGCCTTCTGGCCCAAGTATAAGCTTTGCCCACTTTATCAAACAACTTCCTACACACTGTTATGAACTGAGGCAGCTCGGGAACATTGTCTCTCAACTGTGTGATAGAGTGTAGTACTACATTTCAGTGAAGTGTAAGGCTTTCCAAAGCTGCCGAACGTGTTTCTTTCTCTATTTCAATGGTATTCTGCCTTGTATAACACACATTTACCACTCTAGTCTCCTTTAAGTAAAGAATATAGGATTCATACAGTGTTTCATGTGATCTTAACTGGAATTACGGATTTCCCTTATCTTAGCTACCTTTTCTACACTAAGAACTGACTTGGAGATTCTCTTTCATCTGTTCTAAACAAGTTCTCATCTGTTTGCAGTCATTTTCTCTGAATTATTCATGTTTTCATGTAGTTTCCTATATTCTGCCTTCTGGCCCAAGTATAAGCTTTGCCCACTTTATCAAACAACTTCCTACACACTGTTATGAACTGAGGCATTCGGCAACATTGTCTCTCAACTGTGTTATAGAGTGTAGTACTACATTTCATTGAAGTGTAAGGCTTTCCAAAGCTGCCGAACGTGTTTCTTTCTCTATTTCAATGGTATTCTGCCTTGTATAACACACATTTACCACTCTAGTCTCCTTTTAAGTAATGAATATAGCACTCATACAGTGTTTGATGTTATCTAAACGCGAATTAAGGATTTCCCTTATCTTAGCTACCTTTTCTACACTAAGAACTGACTTGGAGATTCTCTTTCAGCTGTTCTAAACCAGTTCTCATCTGTTTACAGTCATTTTCAATGAATTATTCATGTTTTCATGTAGTTTCCTATATTCTGCCTTCTGGCCCAAGTGTAAGCTTTGCCCACTTTATCAAACAACTTCCTACACACTGTTATGAACTGAGGCAGCTCGGGAACCTTGTCTCTCAACTGTGTGATAGAGTGTACTACTACATTTCAGTGAAGTGTAAGGCTTTCCAAAGCTGCCGAACTTGTTTCTTTCTCTATTTCAATGGTATTCTGCCTTGTATAACACACATTTACCACTCTAGTCTCCTTTAAGTAAAGAATATAGGATTCATACAGTGTTTCATGTGATCTTAACTGGAATTACGGATTTCCCTTATCTTAGCTACCTTTTCTACACTAAGAACTGACTTGGAGATTCTCTTTCATCTGTTCTAAACAAGTTCTCATCTGTTTGCAGTCATTTTCTCTGAATTATTCATGTTTTCATGTAGTTTCCTATATTCTGCCTTCTGGCCCATGTATAAGCTTTGCCCACTTTATCAAACAACTTCCGACACACTGTTATGAACTGAGGCAGCTCAGGAACATTGTCTCTCAACTGTGTCATAGAGTGTAGTACTACATTTCAGTGAAGTGTAAGGCTTTCCAAAGCTGCCGAACCTGTTTCTTTCTCTATTTCAATGGTATTCTGCCTTGTATAACACACATTTACCACTCTAGTCTCCTTTAAGTAAAGAATATAGGATTCATACAGTGTTTCATGTGATCTTAACTGGAATTACGGATTTCCCTTATCTTAGCTACCTTTTCTACACTAAGAACTGACTTGGAGATTCTCTTTCATCTGTTCTAAACAAGTTCTCATCTGTTTGCAGTCATTTTCTCTGAATTATTCATGTTTTCATGTAGTTTCCTATATTCTGCCTTCTGGCCCAAGTATAAGCTTTGCCCACTTTATCAAACAACTTCCTACACACTGTTATGAACTGAGGCATTCGGCAACATTGTCTCTCAACTGTGTTATAGAGTGTAGTACTACATTTCATTGAAGTGTAAGGCTTTCCAAAGCTGCCGAACGTGTTTCTTTCTCTATTTCAATGGTATTCTGCCTTGTATAACACACATTTACCACTCTAGTCTCCTTTTAAGTAATGAATATAGCACTCATACAGTGTTTGATGTTATCTAAACGCGAATTAAGGATTTCCCTTATCTTAGCTACCTTTTCTACACTAAGAACTGACTTGGAGATTCTCTTTCAGCTGTTCTAAACCAGTTCTCATCTGTTTACAGTCATTTTCACTGAATTATTCATGTTTTCATGTAGTTTCCTATATTCTGCCTTCTGGCCCAAGTATAAGCTTTGCCCACTTTATCAAACAACTTCCTACACACTGTTATGAACTGAGGCAGCTCGGGAACCTTGTCTCTCAACTGTGTGATAGAGTGTAGTACTACATTTCAGTGAAGTGTAAGGCTTTCCAAAGCTGCCGAACGTGTTTCTTTCTATATTTCAATGGTATTCTGCCTTGTATAACACACATTTACCACTCTAGTCTCCTTTAAGTAAAGAATATAGGATTCATACAGTGTTTCATGTGATCTTAACTGGAATTACGGATTTCCCTTATCTTAGCTACCTTTTCTACACTAAGAACTGACTTGGAGATTCTCTTTCAGCTGTTCTAAACCAGTTCTCATCTGTTTGCAGTCATTTTCACTGAATTATTCATGTTTCCATGTAGTTTCCTATATTCTGCCTTCTGGCCCAAGTATAAGATTTGCCCACTTTATCAAACAACTTCCTACACACTGTTTTGAACTGAGGCAGCTCGGGAACATTGTCTCTCAACTGTGTGATAGAGTGTAGTACTACATTTCAGTGAAGTGTAAGGCTTTCCAAAGCTGCCGAACGTGTTTCTTTCTCTATTTCAATGGTATTCTGCCTTGTATAACACTCATTTACCACTCTAGTCTCCTTTAAGTAAAGAATATAGGATTCATACAGTGTTTCATGTGATCTTAACTGGAATTACGGATTTCCCTTATCTTAGCTACCTTTTCTACACTAAGAACTGACTTGGAGATTCTCTTTCATCTGTTCTAAACAAGTTCTCATGTGTTTGCAGTCATTTTCTCTGAATTATTCATGTTTTCATGTAGTTTCCTATATTCTGCCTTCTGGCCCAAGTATAAGCTTTGCCCACTTTATCAAACAACTTCCTACACACTATTATGAACTGAGGCATTCGGCAACATTGTCTCTCAACTGTGTTATAGAGTGTAGTACTACATTTCATTGAAGTGTAAGGCTTTCCAAAGCTGCCGAACGTGTTTCTTTCTCTATTTCAATGGTATTCTGCCTTGTATAACACACATTTACCACTCTAGTCTCCTTTTAAGTAATGAATATAGCACTCATACAGTGTTTGATGTTATCTAAACGCGAATTAAGGATTTCCCTTATCTTAGCTACCTTTTCTACACTAAGAACTGACTTGGAGATTCTCTTTCAGCTGTTCTAAACCAGTTCTCATCTGTTTACAGTCATTTTCAATGAATTATTCATGTTTTCATGTAGTTTCCTATATTCTGCCTTCTGGCCCAAGTGTAAGCTTTGCCCACTTTATCAAACAACTTCCTACACACTGTTATGAACTGAGGCAGCTCGGGAACCTTGTCTCTCAACTGTGTGATAGAGTGTACTACTACATTTCAGTGAAGTGTAAGGCTTTCCAAAGCTGCCGAACTTGTTTCTTTCTCTATTTCAATGGTATTCTGCCTTGTATAACACACATTTACCACTCTAGTCTCCTTTAAGTAAAGAATATAGGATTCATACAGTGTTTCATGTGATCTTAACTGGAATTACGGATTTCCCTTATCTTAGCTACCTTTTCTACACTAAGAACTGACTTGGAGATTCTCTTTCATCTGTTCTAAACAAGTTCTCATCTGTTTGCAGTCATTTTCTCTGAATTATTCATGTTTTCATGTAGTTTCCTATATTCTGCCTTCTGGCCCATGTATAAGCTTTGCCCACTTTATCAAACAACTTCCGACACACTGTTATGAACTGAGGCAGCTCAGGAACATTGTCTCTCAACTGTGTCATAGAGTGTAGTACTACATTTCAGTGAAGTGTAAGGCTTTCCAAAGCTGCCGAACCTGTTTCTTTCTCTATTTCAATGGTATTCTGCCTTGTATAACACACATTTACCACTCTAGTCTCCTTTAAGTAAAGAATATAGGATTCATACAGTGTTTCATGTGATCTTAACTGGAATTACGGATTTCCCTTATCTTAGCTACCTTTTCTACACTAAGAACTGACTTGGAGATTCTCTTTCATCTGTTCTAAACAAGTTCTCATCTGTTTGCAGTCATTTTCTCTGAATTATTCATGTTTTCATGTAGTTTCCTATATTCTGCCTTCTGGCCCAAGTATAAGCTTTGCCCACTTTATCAAACAACTTCCTACACACTGTTATGAACTGAGGCATTCGGCAACATTGTCTCTCAACTGTGTTATAGAGTGTAGTACTACATTTCATTGAAGTGTAAGGCTTTCCAAAGCTGCCGAACGTGTTTCTTTCTCTATTTCAATGGTATTCTGCCTTTTATAACACACATTTACCACTCTAGTCTCCTTTTAAGTAATGAATATAGCACTCATACAGTGTTTGATGTTATCTAAACGCGAATTAAGGATTTCCCTTATCTTAGCTACCTTTTCTACACTAAGAACTGACTTGGAGATTCTCTTTCAGCTGTTCTAAACCAGTTCTCATCTGTTTACAGTCATTTTCACTGAATTATTCATGTTTTCATGTATTTTCCTATATTCTGCCTTCTGGCCCAAGTATAAGCTTTGCCCACTTTATCAAACAACTTCCTACACACTGTTATGAACTGAGGCAGCTCGGGAACCTTGTCTCTCAACTGTGTGATAGAGTGTAGTACTACATTTCAGTGAAGTGTAAGGCTTTCCAAAGCTGCCGAACGTGTTTCTTTCTATATTTCAATGGTATTCTGCCTTGTATAACACACATTTACCACTCTAGTCTCCTTTAAGTAAAGAATATAGGATTCATACAGTGTTTCATGTGATCTTAACTGGAATTACGGATTTCCCTTATCTTAGCTACCTTTTCTACACTAAGAACTGACTTGGAGATTCTCTTTCAGCTGTTCTAAACCAGTTCTCATCTGTTTGCAGTCATTTTCACTGAATTATTCATGTTTCCATGTAGTTTCCTATATTCTGCCTTCTGGCCCAAGTATAAGATTTGCCCACTTTATCAAACAACTTCCTGCACACTGTTTTGAACTGAGGCAGCTCGGGAACATTGTCTCTCAACTGTGTGATAGAGTGTAGTACTACATTTCAGTGAAGTGTAAGGCTTTCCAAAGCTGCCGAACGTGTTTCTTTCTCTATTTCAATGGTATTCTGCCTTGTATAACACACATTTACCACTCTAGTCTCCTTTATGTAAACAATATAGGATTCATACAGTGTTTGATGTTATCTTAACTCGAATTATGGATTTCCCTTATCTTAGCTACCTTTTCTACACTAAGAACTGACTTGGAGATTCTCTTTCAGCTGTTCTAAACAAGTTCTCATCTGTTTACAGTCATTTTCAATGAATTATTCATGTTTTCATGTAGTTTCCTATATTCTGCCTTCTGGACCAAGTATAAGCTTTGCCCACTTTATCAAACAACTTCCTACATACTGTTATGAACTGAGGCAGCTCGGGAACATTGTCTCTCAACTGTGTGATAGAGTGTAGTACTACATTTCAGTGAAGTGTAAGGCTTTCCAAAGCTGCCGAACGTGTTTCTTTCTCTATTTCAATGGTATTCTGCCTTGTATAACACACATTTACCACTCTAGTCTCCTTTGTGTAAACAATATAGGATTCATACAGTGTTTGATGTTATCTTAACTCGAATTATGGATTTCCCTTATCTTAGCTACCTTTTCTACACTAAGAACTGACTTGAAGATTCTCTTTCATCTGTTCTAAACAAGTTCTCATGTGTTTGCAGTCATTTTCTCTGAATTATTCATGTTTTCATGTAGTTTCCTATATTCTGCCTTCTGGCCCAAGTATAAGCTTTGCCCACTTTATCAAACAACTTCCTACACACTGTTATGAACTGAGGCAGCTCGGGAATATTGTCTCTCAACTGTGTTATAGAGTGTAGTACTACATTTCAGTGAAGTGTAAGGCTTTCCAAAGCTGCCGAACGTGTTTCTTTCTCTATTTCAATGGTATTCTGCCTTGTATAACACACATTTACCACTCTAGTCTCCTTTTAAGTAATGGATATAGCATTCATACAGTGTTTGATGTTATCTTAACTCGAATTAAGAATTTCCCTTATCTTAGCTACCTTTTCTACACTAAGAAATGACTTGGAGATTCTCTTTCAGCTGTTCTAAACCAGTTCTCATCTGTTTACAGTCATTTTCACTGAATTGTTCATGTTTCCATGTAGTTTCATATATTCTGCCTTCTGGCCCAAGTATAAGCTTTGCCCACTTTATCAAACAACTTCCTACACACTGTTATGAACTGAGGCAGCTCGGGAACATTGTCTCTCAACTGTGTGATAGAGTGTAGTACTACATTTCAGTGAAGTGTAAGGCTTTCCAAAGCTGCCGAACGTGTTTCTTTCTCTATTTCAATGGTATTCTGCCTTGTATAACACACATTTACCACTCTAGTCTCCTTTTAAGTAATGAATATAGCATTCATACAGTGTTTGATGTTATCTTAACTCGAATTAAGGATTTCCCTTATCTTAGCTACCTTTTCTACACTAAGAACTGACTTGGAGATTCTCTTTCAGCTGTTCTAAACCAGTTCTCATCTGTTTAGAATCATTTTCACTGAATTATTCATGTTTTCATGTAGTTTCCTATATTCTGCCTTCTGGCCCAAGTATAAGCTTTGCCCACTTTATCAAACAACTTCCTACACACTGTTATGAACTGAGGCAGCTCGGGAACATTGTCTCTCAACTGTGTGATAGAGTGTAGTACTACATTTCAGTGAAGTGTAAGGCTTTCCAAAGCTGCCGAACGTGTTTCTTTCTCTATTTCAATGGTATTCTGCCTTGTATAACACACATTTACCACTCTAGTCTCCTTTAAGTAAAGAATATAGGATTCATACAGTGTTTCATGTGATCTTAACTGGAATTACGGATTTCCCTTATCTTAGCTACCTTTTCTACACTAAGAACTGACTTGGAGATTCTCTTTCATCTGTTCTAAACAAGTTCTCATGTGTTTGCAGTCATTTTCTCTGAATTATTCATGTTTTCATGTAGTTTCCTATATTCTGCCTTCTGGCCCAAGTATAAGCTTTGCCCACTTTATCAAACAACTTCCTACACACTGTTATGAACTGAGGCAGCTCGGGAACATTGTCTCTCAACTGTGTGATAGAGTGTAGTACTACATTTCAGTGAAGTGTAAGGCTTTCCAAAGCTGCCGAACGTGTTTCTTTCTCTATTTCAATGGTATTCTGCCTTGTATAACACACATTTACCACTCTAGTCTCCTTTAAGTAAAGAATATAGGATTCATACAGTGTTTCATGTGATCTTAACTGGAATTACGGATTTCCCTTATCTTAGCTACCTTTTCTACACTAAGAACTGACTTGGAGATTCTCTTTCATCTGTTCTAAACAAGTTCTCATGTGTTTGCAGTCATTTTCTCTGAATTATTCATGTTTTCATGTAGTTTCCTATATTCTGCCTTCTGGCCCAAGTATAAGCTTTGCCCACTTTATCAAACAACTTCCTACACACTGTTATGAACTGAGGCAGCTCGGGAACATTGTCTCTCAACTGTGTCATAGAGTGTAGTACTACATTTCAGTGAAGTGTAAGGCTTTCCAAAGCTGCCGAACGTGTTTCTTTCTCTATTTCAATGGTATTCTGCCTTGTATAACACACATTTACCACTCTAGTCTCCTTTTAAGTAATGAATATAGCATTCATACAGTGTTTGATGTTATCTTAACTCGAATTAAGGATTTCCCTTATCTTAGCTACCTTTTCTACACTAAGAAGTGACTTGGAGATTCTCTTTCAGCTGTTCTAAACCAGTTCTCATCTGTTTAGAATCATTTTCACTGAATTATTCATGTTTTCATGTAGTTTCCTATATTCTGCCTTCTGGCCCAAGTATAAGCTTTGCCCACTTTATCAAACAACTTCCTACACACTGTTATGAACTGAGGCAGCTCGGGAACCTTGTCTCTCAACTGTGTGATAGAGTGTACTACTACATTTCAGTGAAGTGTAAGGCTTTCCAAAGCTGCCGAACTTGTTTCTTTCTCTATTTCAATGGTATTCTGCCTTGTATAACACACATTTACCACTCTATTCTCCTTTAAGTAAAGAATATAGGATTCATACAGTGTTTCATGTGATCTTAACTGGAATTACGGATTTCCCTTATCTTAGCTACCTTTTCTACACTAAGAACTGACTTGGAGATTCTCTTTCATCTGTTCTAAACAAGTTCTCATCTGTTTGCAGTCATTTTCTCTGAATTATTCATGTTTTCATGTAGTTTCCTATATTCTGCCTTCTGGCACATGTATAAGCTTTGCCCACTTTATCAAACAACTTCCTACACACTGTTATGAACTGAGGCAGCTCAGGAACATTGTCTCTCAACTGTGTCATAGAGTGTAGTACTACATTTCAGTGAAGTGTAAGGCTTTCCAAAGCTGACGAACCTGTTTCTTTCTCTATTTCAATGGTATTCTGCCTTGTATAACACACATTTACCACTCTAGTCTCCTTTAAGTAAAGAATATAGGATTCATACAGTGTTTCATGTGATCTTAACTGGAATTACGGATTTCCCTTATCTTAGCTACCTTTTCTACACTAAGAACTGACTTGGAGATTCTCTTTCATCTGTTCTAAACAAGATCTCATCTGTTTGCAGTCATTTTTTCTGAATTATTCATGTTTTCATGTAGTTTCCTATATTCTGCCTTCTGGCCCAAGTATAAGCTTTGCCCACTTTATCAAACAACTTCCTACACACTGTATGAACTGAGGCATTCGGCAACATTGTCTCTCAACTGTGTTATAGAGTGTAGTACTACATTTCATTGAAGTGTAAGGCTTTCCAAAGCTGCCGAACGTGTTTCTTTCTCTATTTCAATGGTATTCTTCCTTGTATAACACACATTTACCACTCTAGTCTCCTTTTAAGTAATGAATATAGCACTCATACAGTGTTTGATGTTATCTAAACGCGAATTAAGGATTTCCCTTATCTTAGCTACCTTTTCTACACTAAGAACTGACTTGGAGATTCTCTTTCAGCTGTTCTAAACCAGTTCTCATCTGTTTACAGTCATTTTCACTGAATTATTCATGTTTTCATGTAGTTTCCTATATTCTGCCTTCTGGCCCAAGTATAAGCTTTTCCCACTTTATCAAACAACTTCCTACACACTGTTATGAACTGAGGCAGCTCGGGAACCTTGTCTCTCAACTGTGTGATAGAGTGTAGTACTACATTTCAGTGAAGTGTAAGGCTTTCCAAAGCTGCCGAACGTGTTTCTTTCTATATTTCAATGGTATTCTGCCTTGTATAACACACATTTACCACTCTAGTCTCCTTTAAGTAAAGAATATAGGATTCATACAGTGTTTCATGTGATCTTAACTGGAATTACGGATTTCCCTTATCTTAGCTACCTTTTCTACACTAAGAACTGACTTGGAGATTCTCTTTCAGCTGTTCTAAACCAGTTCTCATCTGTTTGCAGTCATTTTCACTGAATTATTCATGTTTCCATGTAGTTTCCTATATTCTGCCTTCTGGCCCAAGTATAAGCTTTGCCCACTTTATCAAACAACTTCCTACACACTGTTTTGAACTGAGGCAGCTCGGGAACATTGTCTCTCAACTGTGTGATAGAGTGTAGTACTACATTTCAGTGAAGTGTAAGGCTTTCCAAAGCTGCCGAACGTGTTTCTTTCTCTATTTCAATGGTATTCTGCCTTGTATAACACTCATTTACCACTCTAGTCTCCTTTAAGTAAAGAATATAGGATTCATACAGTGTTTCATGTGATCTTAACTGGAATTACGGATTTCCCTTATCTTAGCTACCTTTTCTACACTAAGAACTGACTTGGAGATTCTCTTTCATCTGTTCTAAACAAGTTCTCATGTGTTTGCAGTCATTTTCTCTGAATTATTCATGTTTTCATGTAGTTTCCTATATTCTGCCTTCTGGCCCAAGTATAAGCTTTGCCCACTTTATCAAACAACTTCCTACACACTGTTATGAACTGAGGCAGCTCGGGAACATTGTCTCTCAACTGTGTTATAGAGTGTAGTACTACATTTCAGTGAAGTGTAAGGCTTTCCAAAGCTGCCGAACGTGTTTCTTTCTCTATTTCAATGGTATTCTGCCTTGTATAACACACATTTACCACTCTAGTCTCCTTTTAAGTAATGAATATAGCACTCATACAGTGTTTGATGTTATCTAAACGCGAATTAAGGATTTCCCTTATCTTAGCTACCTTTTCTACACTAAGAACTGACTTGGAGATTCTCTTTCAGCTGTTCTAAACCAGTTCCCATCTGTTTACCGTCATTTTCACTGAATTATTCATGTTTTCATGTAGTTTCCTATATTCTGCCTTCTGGCCCAAGTATAAGCTTTGCCCACTTTATCAAACAACTTCCTACACACTGTTATGAACTGAGGCAGCTCGGGAACCTTGTCTCTCAACTGTGTGATAGAGTGTACTACTACATTTCAGTGAAGTGTAAGGCTTTCCAAAGCTGCCGAACTTGTTTCTTTCTCTATTTCAATGGTATTCTGCCTTGTATAACACACATTTACCACTCTAGTCTCCTTTAAGTAAAGAATGTAGGATTCATACAGTGTTTCATGTGATCTTAACTGGAATTACGGATTTCCCTTATCTTAGCTACCTTTTCTACACTAAGAACTGACTTGGAGATTCTCTTTCATCTGTTCTAAACAAGTTCTCATGTGTTTGCAGTCATTTTCTCTGAATTATTCATGTTTTCATGTAGTTTCCTATATTCTGCCTTCTGGCCCAAGTATAAGCTTTGCCCACTTTATCAAACAACTTCCTACACACTGTTATGAACTGAGGCAGCTCGGGAACATTGTCTCTCAACTGTGTGATAGAGTGTAGTACTACATTTCAGTGAAGTGTAAGGCTTTCCAAAGCTGCCGAACGTGTTTCTTTCTCTATTTCAATGGTATTCTGCCTTGTATAACACACATTTACCACTCTAGTCTCCTTTAAGTAAAGAATATAGGATTCATACAGTGTTTCATGTGATCTTAACTGGAATTACGGATTTCCCTTATCTTAGCTACCTTTTCTACACTAAGAACTGACTTGGAGATTCTCTTTCATCTGTTCTAAACAAGTTCTCATGTGTTTGCAGTCATTTTCTCTGAATTATTCATGTTTTCATGTAGTTTCCTATATTCTGCCTTCTGGCCCAAGTATAAGCTTTGCCCACTTTATCAAACAACTTCCTACACACTGTTATGAACTGAGGCAGCTCGGGAACATTGTCTCTCAACTGTGTCATAGAGTGTAGTACTACATTTCAGTGAAGTGTAAGGCTTTCCAAAGCTGCCGAACGTGTTTCTTTCTCTATTTCAATGGTATTCTGCCTTGTATAACACACATTTACCACTCTAGTCTCCTTTTAAGTAATGAATATAGCATTCATACAGTGTTTGATGTTATCTTAACTCGAATTAAGGATTTCCCTTATCTTAGCTACCTTTTCTACACTAAGAACTGACTTGGAGATTCTCTTTCAGCTGTTCTAAACCAGTTCTCATCTGTTTAGAATCATTTTCACTGAATTATTCATGTTTTCATGTAGTTTCCTATATTCTGCCTTCTGGCCCAAGTATAAGCTTTGCCCACTTTATCAAACAACTTCCTACACACTGTTATGAACTGAGGCAGCTCGGGAACATTGTCTCTCAACTGTGTGATAGAGTGTAGTACTACATTTCAGTGAAGTGTAAGGCTTTCCAAAGCTGCCGAACGTGTTTCTTTCTCTATTTCAATGGTATTCTGCCTTGTATAACACACATTTACCACTCTAGTCTCCTTTAAGTAAAGAATATAGGATTCATACAGTGTTTCATGTGATCTTAACTGGAATTACGGATTTCCCTTATCTTAGCTACCTTTTCTACACTAAGAACTGACTTGGAGATTCTCTTTCATCTGTTCTAAACAAGTTCTCATCTGTTTGCAGTCATTTTCTCTGAATTATTCATGTTTTCATGTAGTTTCCTATATTCTGCCTTCTGGCCCAAGTATAAGCTTTGCCCACTTTATCAAACAACTTCCTACACACTGTTATGAACTGAGGCATTCGGCAACATTGTCTCTCAACTGTGTTATAGAGTGTAGTACTACATTTCATTGAAGTGTAAGGCTTTCCAAAGCTGCCGAACGTGTTTCTTTCTCTATTTCAATGGTATTCTGCCTTGTATAACACACATTTACCACTCTAGTCTCCTTTTAAGTAATGAATATAGCACTCATACAGTGTTTGATGTTATCTAAACGCGAATTAAGGATTTCCCTTATCTTAGCTACCATTTCTACACTAAGAACTGACTTGGAGATTCTCTTTCAGCTGTTCTAAACCAGTTCTCATCTGTTTACAGTCATTTTCACTGAATTATTCATGTTTTCATGTAGTTTCCTATAATCTGCCTTCTGGCCCAAGTATAAGCTTTGCCCACTTTATCAAACAACTTCCTACACACTGTTATGAACTGAGGCAGCTCGGGAACCTTGTCTCACAACTGTGTGATAGAGTGTACTACTACATTTCAGTGAAGTGTAAGGCTTTCCAAAGCTGCCGAACTTGTTTCTTTCTCTATTTCAATGGTATTCTGCCTTGTATAACACACATTTACCACTCTAGTCTCCTTTAAGTAAAGAATATAGGATTCATACAGTGTTTCATGTGATCTTAACTGGAATTACGGATTTCCCTTATCTTAGCTACCTTTTCTACACTAAGAACTGACTTGGAGATTCTCTTTCATCTGTTCTAAACAAGTTCTCATCTGTTTGCAGTCATTTTCTCTGAATTATTCATGTTTTCATGTAGTTTCCTATATTCTGCCTTCTGGCCCATGTATAAGCTTTGCCCACTTTATCAAACAACTTCCTACACACTGTTATGAACTGAGGCAGCTCAGGAACATTGTCTCTCAACTGTGTCATAGAGTGTAGTACTACATTTCAGTGAAGTGTAAGGCTTTCCAAAGCTGCCGAACGTGTTTCTTTCTCTATTTCAATGGTATTCTGCCTTGTATAACACACATTTACCACTCTAGTCTCCTTTAAGTAAAGAATATAGGATTCATACAGTGTTTCATGTGATCTTAACTGTAATTACGGATTTCCCTTATCTTAGGTACCTTTTCTACACTAAGAACTGACTTGGAGATTCTCTTTCATCTGTTCTAAACCAGTTCTAATCTGTTTGCAGTCATTTTCACTGAATTATTCATGTTTCCATGTAGTTTCCTATATTCTGCCTTCTGGCCCAAGTATAAGCTTTGCCCACTTTATCAAACAACTTCCTACACACTGTTATGAACTGAGGCAGCTCGGGAACATTGTCTCTCAACTGTGTGATAGAGTGTAGTACTACATTTCAGTGAAGTGTAAGGCTTTCCAAAGCTGCCGAACGTGTTTCTTTCTCTATTTCAATGGTATTCTGCCTTGTATAACACACATTTACCACTCTAGTCTCCTTTAAGTAAAGAATATAGGATTCATACAGTGTTTCATGTGATCTTAACTGGAATTACGGATTTCCCTTATCTTAGCTACCTTTTCTACATTAAGAACTGACTTGGAGATTCTCTTTCAGCTGTTCTAAACCAGTTCTCATCTGTTTGCAGTCATTTTCACTGAATTATTCATGTTTCCATGTAGTTTCCTATATTCTGCCTTCTGGCCCAAGTATAAGCTTTGCCCACTTTATCAAACAACTTCCTACACACTGTTATGAACTGAGGCAGCTCGGGAACATTGTCTCTCAACTGTGTGATAGAGTGTAGTACTACATTTCAGTGAAGTGTAAGGCTTTCCAAAGCTGCCGAACGTGTTTCTTTCTCTATTTCAATGGTATTCTGCCTTGTATAACACACATTTACCACTCTAGTCTCCTTTAAGTAAAGAATATAGGATTCATACAGTGTTTCATGTGATCTTAACTGGAATTACGGATTTCCCTTATCTTAGCTACCTTTTCTACACTAAGAACTGACTTGGAGATTCTCTTTCATCTGTTCTAAACAAGTTCTCATCTGTTTGCAGTCATTTTCTCTGAATTATTCATGTTTTCATGTAGTTTCCTATATTCTGCCTTCTGGCCCAAGTATAAGCTTTGCCCACTTTATCAAACAACTTCCTACACACTGTTATTAACTGAGGCAGCTCGGGAACATTGTCTCTCAACTGTGTGATAGAGTGTAGTACTACATTTCAGTGAAGTATAAGGCTTTCCAAAGCTTCCGAACGTGTTTCTTTCTCTATTTCAATGGTATTCTGCCTTGTATAACACACATTTACCACTCTAGTCTCCTTTATGTAAACAATATAGGATTCATACAGTGTTTGATGTTATCTTAACTCGAATTATGGATTTCCCTTATCTTAGCTACCTTTTCTACACTAAGAACTGACTTGGAGATTCTCTTTCAGCTGTTCTAAACAAGTTCTCATCTGTTTACAGTCATATTCAATGAATTATTCATGTTTTCATGTAGTTTCCTATATTCTGCCTTCTGGCCCAAGTATAAGCTTTGCCCACTTTATCAAACAACTTCCTACACACTGTTATGAACTGAGGCAGCTCGGGAACATTGTCTCTCAACTGTGTCATAGAGTGTAGTACTACATTTCAGTGAAGTGTAAGGCTTTCCAAAGCTGCCGAATGTGTTTCTTTCTCTATTTCAATGGTATTCTGCCTTGTATAACACACATTTACCACTCTAGTCTCCTTTATGTAAACAATATAGGATTCATACAGTGTTTGATGTTATCTTAACTCGAATTAAGGATTTCCCTTATCTTAGCTACCTTTTCTACACTAAGAACTGACTTGGAGATTCTCTTTCAGCTGTTCTAAACAAGTTCTCATCTGTTTACAGTCATTTTCAATGAATTATTCATGTTTCCATGTAGTTTCCTATATTCTGCCTTCTGGCCCAAGTATAAGCTTTGCCGACTTTATCAAACAACTTCCTACACACCGTTATGAACTGAGGCAGCTCGGGAACATTGTCTCTCAACTGTGTTATAGAGTGTAGTACTACATTTCAGTGAAGTGTAAGGCTTTCCAAAGCTGCCGAACGTGTTTCTTTCTCTATTTCAATGGTATTCTGCCTTGTATAACACACATTTACCACTCTAGTCTCCTTTAAGTAAAGAATATAGGATTCATACAGTGTTTCATGTGATCTTAACTGGAATTACGGATTTCCCTTATCTTAGCTACCTTTTCTACACTAAGAACTGACTTGGAGATTTTCTTTCATCTGTTCTAAACAAGTTCTCATCTGTTTGCAGTCATTTTCTCTGAATTATTCATGTTTTCATGTAGTTTCCTATATTCTGCCTTCTGGCCCAAGTATAAGCTTTGCCCACTTTATCAAACAACTTCCTACACACTGTTATTAACTGAGGCAGCTCGGGAACATTGTCTCTCAACTGTGTGATAGAGTGTAGTACTACATTTCAGTGAAGTGTAAGGCTTTCCAAAGCTGCCGAACGTGTTTCTTTCTCTATTTCAATGGTATTCTGCCTTGTATAACACACATTTACCACTCTAGTCTCCTTTATGTAAACAATATAGGATTCAGACAGTGTTTGATGTTATCTTAACTCGAATTATGGATTTCCCTTATCTTAGCTACCTTTTCTACACTAAGAACTGAAGTGGAGATTCTCTTTCAGCTGTTCTAAACAAGTTCTCATCTGTTTACAGTCATTTTCAATGAATTATTCATGTTTTCATGTAGTTTCCTATATTCTGCCTTCTGGCCCAAGTATAAGCTTTGCCCACTTTATCAAACAACTTCCTACACACTGTTATGAACTGAGGCAGCTCGGGAACATTGTCTCTCAACTGTGTCATAGAGTGTAGTACTACATTTCAGTGAAGTGTAAGGCTTTCCAAAGCTGCCGAACGTGTTTCTTTCTCTATTTCAATGGTATTCTGCCTTGTATAACACACATTTACCACTCTAGTCTCCTTTATGTAAACAATATAGGATTCATACAGTGTTTCATGTGATCTTAACTCGAATTAAGGATTTCCCTTATCTTAGCTACCTTTTCTACACTAAGAACTGACTTGGAGATTCTCTTTCAGCTGTTCTAAACAAGTTCTCATCTGTTTACAGTCATTTTCAAGGAATTATTCATGTTTCCATGTAGTTTCCTATATTCTGCCTTCTGGCCCAAGTATAAGCTTTGCCGACTTTATCAAACAACTTCCTACACACCGTTATGAACTGAGGCAGCTCGGGAACATTGTCTCTCAACTGTGTTATAGAGTGTAGTACTATATTTCAGTGAAGTGTAAGGCTTTCCAAAGCTGCCGAACGTGTTTCTTTCTCTATTTCAATGGTATTCTGCCTTGTATAACACACATTTACCACTCTAGTCTCCTTTAAGTAAAGAATATAGGATTCATACAGTGTTTCATGTGATCTTAACTGGAATTACGGATTTCCCTTATCTTAGCTACCTTTTCTACACTAAGAACTGACTTGGAGATTCTCTTTCATCTGTTCTAAACAAGTTCTCATCTGTTTGCAGTCATTTTCTCTGAATTATTCATGTTTTAATGTAGTTTCCTATATTCTGCCTTCTGGCCCAAGTATAAGCTTTGCCCACTTTATCAAACAACTTCCTACACACTGTTATTAACTGAGGCAGCTCGGGAACATTGTCTCTCAACTGTGTGATAGAGTGTAGTACTACATTTCAGTGAAGTGTAAGGCTTTCCAAAGCTGCCGAACGTGTTTCTTTCTCTATTTCAATGGTATTCTGCCTTGTATAACACACATTTACCACTCTAGTCTCCTTTATGTAAACAATATAGGATTCATACAGTGTTTGATGTTATCTTAACTCGAATTATGGATTTCCCTTATCTTAGCTACCTTTTCTACACTAAGAACTGACTTGGAGATTCTCTTTCAGCTGTTCTAAACAAGTTCTCATCTGTTTACAGTCATTTTCAATGAATTATTCATGTTTTCATGTAGTTTCCTATATTCTGCCTTCTGGCCCAAGTATAAGCTTTGCCCACTTTATCAAACAACTTCCTACACACTGTTATGAACTGAGGCAGCTCGGGAACATTGTCTCTCAACTGTGTCATAGAGTGTAGTACTACATTTCAGTGAAGTGTAAGGCTTTCCAAAGCTGCCGAACGTGTTTCTTTCTCTATTTCAATGGTATTCTGCCTTGTATAACACACATTTACCACTCTAGTCTCCTTTATGTAAACAATATAGGATTCATACAGTGTTTGATGTTATCTTAACTCGAATTAAAGATTTCCCTTATCTTAGCTACCTTTTCTACACTAAGAACTGACTTGGAGATTCTCTTTCAGCTGTTCTAAACAAGTTCTCATCTGTTTACAGTCATTTTCAATGAATTATTCATGTTTCCATGTAGTTTCCTATATTCTGCCTTCTGGCCCAAGTATAAGCTTTGCCGACTTTATCAAACAACTTCCTACACACCGTTTTGAACTGAGGCAGCTCGGGAACATTGTCTCTCAACTGTGTTATAGAGTGTACTACTACATTTCAGTGAAGTGTAAGGCTTTCCAAAGCTGCCGAACGTGTTTCTTTCTCTATTTCAATGGTATTCTGCCTTGTATAACACACATTTACCACTCTAGTCTCCTTTAAGTAAAGAATATAGGATTCATACAGTGTTTCATGTGATCTTAACTGGAATTACGGATTTCCCTTATCTTAGCTACCTTTTCTACACTAAGAACTGACTTGGAGATTTTCTTTCATCTGTTCTAAACAAGTTCTCATCTGTTTGCAGTCATTTTCTCTGAATTATTCATGTTTTCATGTAGTTTCCTATATTCTGCCTCTGGTCCAAGTATAAGCTTTGTCCACTTTATCAAACAACTTCCTACACACTGTTATGAACTGAAGCAGCTCGGGAACATTGTCTCTCAACTGTGTTATAGAGTGTAGTACTACATTTCAGTGAAGTGTAAGGCTTTCCAAAGTTGCCGAACGTGTTTCTTTCTCTATTTCAATGGTATTCTGCCTTGTATAACACACATTTACCACTCTAGTCTCCTTTAAGTAATGAATATAGGATTCATACAGTGTTTGATGCTATCTTAACTGGAATTACGGATTTCCCTTATCTTAGCTACCTTTTCTACACTAAGAACTGACTTGGAGATTCTCTTTCATCTGTTCTAAACAAGTTCTCATGTGTTTGCAGTCATTTTCTCTGAATTATTCATGTTTTCATGTAGTTTCCTATATTCTGCCTTCTGGCCCAAGTATAAGCTTTGCCCACTTTATCAAACAACTTCCTACACACTGTTATGAACTGAGGCAGCTCGGGAACATTGTCTCTCAACTGTGTGATAGAGTGTAGTACTACATTTCAGTGAAGTGTAAGGCTTTCCAAAGCTGCCGAACGTGTTTCTTTCTCTATTTCAATGGTATTCTGCCTTGTATAACACACATTTACCACTCTAGTCTCCTTTATGTAAACAATATAGGATTCATACAGTGTTTGATGTTATCTTAACTCAAATTATGGATTTCCCTTATCTTAGCTACCTTTTCTACACTAAGAACTGACTTGGAGATTCTCTTTCAGCTGTTCTAAACAAGTTCTCATCTGTTTACAGTCATTTTCAATGAATTATTCATGTTTTCATGTAGTTTCCTATATTCTGCCTTCTGGCCCAAGTATAAGCTTTGCCCACTTTATCAAACAACTTCCTACATACTGTTATGAACTGAGGCAGCTCGGGAACATTGTCTCTCAACTGTGTGATAGAGTGTAGTACTACATTTCAGTGAAGTGTAAGGCTTTCCAAAGCTGCCGAACGTGTTTCTTTCTCTATTTCAATGGTATTCTGTCTTGTATAACACACATTTACCACTCTAGTCTCCTTTATGTAAACAATATAGGATTCATACAGTGTTTGATGTTATCCTAACTCGAATTATGGATTTCCCTTATCTTAGCTACCTTTTCTACACTAAGAAGTGACTTGGAGATTCTCTTTCATCTGTTCTAAACAAGTTCTCATCTGTTTGCAGTCATTTTCTCTGAATTATTCATGTTTTCATGTAGTTTCCTATATTCTGCCTTCTTGCCCATGTATAAGCTTTGCCCACTTTATCAAACAACTTCCTACACACTGTTATGAACTGAGGCAGCTCGGGAACATTGTCTCTCAACTGTGTGATAGAGTGTACTACTACATTTCAGTGAAGTGTAAGGCTTTCCAAAGCTGCCGAACGTGTTTCTTTCTCTATTTCAATGGTATTCTGCCTTGTATAACACACATTTACCACTCTAGTCTCCTTTTAAGTAATGAATATAGCATTCATACAGTGTTTGATGTTATCTTAACTCGAATTAAGGATTTCCCTTATCTTAGCTACCTTTTCTACACTAAGAACTGACTTGGAGATTCTCTTTCAGCTGTTCTAAACCAGTTCTCATCTGTTTAGAATCATTTTCACTGAATTATTCATGTTTACATTTAGTTTCCTATATTCTGCCTTCTGGCCCAAGTATAAGCTTTGCCCACTTTATCAAACAACTTCCTACACACCGTTATGAACTGAGGCAGCTCGGGAACATTGTCTCTCAACTGTGTTATAGAGTGTAGTACTACATTTCAGTGAAGTGTAAGGCTTTCCAAAGCTGCCGAACGTGTTTCTTTCTCTATTTCAATGGTATTCTGCCTTGTATAACACACATTTACCACTCTAGTCTCCTTTAAGTAAAGAATATAGGATTCATACAGTGTTTCATGTGATCTTAACTGGAATTACGGATTTCCCTTATCTTAGCTACCTTTTCTACACTAAGAACTGACTTGGAGATTTTCTTTCATCTGTTCTAAACAAGTTCTCATCTGTTTGCAGTCATTTTCTCTGAATTATTCATGTTTTCATGTAGTTTCCTATATTCTGCCTTCTGGCCCAAGTATAAGCTTTGCCCACTTTATCAAACAACTTCCTACACACTGTTATTAACTGAGGCAGCTCGGGAACATTGTCTCTCAACTGTGTGATAGAGTGTAGTACTACATTTCAGTGAAGTGTAAGGCTTTCCAAAGCTGCCGAACGTGTTTCTTTCTCTATTTCAATGGTATTCTGCCTTGTATAACACACATTTACCACTCTAGTCTCCTTTATGTAAACAATATAGGATTCATACAGTGTTTGATGTTATCTTAACTCGAATTATGGATTTCCCTTATCTTAGCTACCTTTTCTACACTAAGAACTGAAGTGGAGATTCTCTTTCAGCTGTTCTAAACAAGTTCTCATCTGTTTACAGTCATTTTCAATGAATTATTCATGTTTTCATGTAGTTTCCTATATTCTGCCTTCTGGCCCAAGTATAAGCTTTGCCCACTTTATCAAACAACTTCCTACACACTGTTATGAACTGAGGCAGCTCGGGAACATTGTCTCTCAACTGTGTCATAGAGTGTAGTACTACATTTCAGTGAAGTGTAAGGCTTTCCAAAGCTGCCGAACGTGTTTCTTTCTCTATTTCAATGGTATTCTGCCTTGTATAACACACATTTACCACTCTAGTCTCCTTTATGTAAACAATATAGGATTCATACAGTGTTTCATGTGATCTTAACTCGAATTAAGGATTTCCCTTATCTTAGCTACCTTTTCTACACTAAGAACTGACTTGGAGATTCTCTTTCAGCTGTTCTAAACAAGTTCTCATCTGTTTACAGTCATTTTCAAGGAATTATTCATGTTTCCATGTAGTTTCCTATATTCTGCCTTCTGGCCCAAGTATAAGCTTTGCCGACTTTATCAAACAACTTCCTACACACCGTTATGAACTGAGGCAGCTCGGGAACATTGTCTCTCAACTGTGTTATAGAGTGTAGTACTACATTTCAGTGAAGTGTAAGGCTTTCCAAAGCTGCCGAACGTGTTTCTTTCTCTATTTCAATGGTATTCTGCCTTGTATAACACACATTTACCACTCTAGTCTCCTTTAAGTAAAGAATATAGGATTCATACAGTGTTTCATGTGATCTTAACTGGAATTACGGATTTCCCTTATCTTAGCTACCTTTTCTACACTAAGAACTGACTTGGAGATTCTCTTTCATCTGTTCTAAACAAGTTCTCATCTGTTTGCAGTCATTTTCTCTGAATTATTCATGTTTTCATGTACTTTCCTATATTCTGCCTTCTGGCCCAAGTATAAGCTTTGCCCACTTTATCAAACAACTTCCTACACACTGTTATTAACTGAGGCAGCTCGGGAACATTGTCTCTCAACTGTGTGATAGAGTGTAGTACTACATTTCAGTGAAGTGTAAGGCTTTCCAAAGCTGCCGAACGTGTTTCTTTCTCTATTTCAATGGTATTCTGCCTTGTATAACACATATTTACCACTCTAGTCTCCTTTATGTAAACAATATAGGATTCATACAGTGTTTGATGTTATCTTAACTCGAATTATGGATTTCCCTTATCTTAGCTACCTTTTCTACACTAAGAACTGACTTGGAGATTCTCTTTCAGCTGTTCTAAACAAGTTCTCATCTGTTTACAGTCATTTTCAATGAATTATTCATGTTTTCATGTAGTTTCCTATATTCTGCCTTCTGGCCCAAGTATAAGCTTTGCCCACTTTATCAAACAACTTCCTACACACTGTTATGAACTGAGGCAGCTCGGGAACATTGTTTCTCAACTGTGTCATAGAGTGTAGTACTACATTTCAGTGAAGTGTAAGGCTTTCCAAAGCTGCCGAACGTGTTTCTTTCTCTATTTCAATGGTATTCTGCCTTGTATAACACACATTTACCACTCTAGTCTCCTTTATGTAAACAATATAGGATTCATACAGTGTTTGATGTTATCTTAACTCGAATTAAAGATTTCCCTTATCTTAGCTACCTTTTCTACACTAAGAACTGACTTGGAGATTCTCTTTCAGCTGTTCTAAACAAGTTCTCATCTGTTTACAGTCATTTTCAATGAATTATTCATGTTTCCATGTAGTTTCCTATATTCTGCCTTCTGGCCCAAGTATAAGCTTTGCCGACTTTATCAAACAACTTCCTACACACCGTTTTGAACTGAGGCAGCTCGGGAACATTGTCTCTCAACTGTGTTATAGAGTGTAGTACTACATTTCAGTGAAGTGTAAGGCTTTCCAAAGCTGCCGAACGTGTTTCTTTCTCTATTTCAATGGTATTCTGCCTTGTATAACACACATTTACCACTCTAGTCTCCTTTAAGTAAAGAATATAGGATTCATACAGTGTTTCATGTGATCTTAACTGGAATTACGGATTTCCCTTATCTTAGCTACCTTTTCTACACTAAGAACTGACTTGGAGATTTTCTTTCATCTGTTCTAAACAAGTTCTCATCTGTTTGCAGTCATTTTCTCTGAATTATTCATGTTTTCATGTAGTTTCCTATATTCTGCCTCTGGTCCAAGTATAAGCTTTGTCCACTTTATCAAACAACTTCCTACACAGTGTTATGAACTGAAGCAGCTCGGGAACATTGTCTCTCAACTGTGTTATAGAGTCTAGTACTACATTTCAGTGAAGTGTAAGGCTTTCCAAAGCTGCCGAACGTGTTTCTTTCTCTATTTCAATGGTATTCTGCCTTGTATAACACACATTTACCACTCTAGTCTCCTTTAAGTAATGAATATAGCATTCATACAGTGTTTGATGTTATCTTAACTCGAATTAAGGATTTCCCTTATCTTAGCTACCTTTTCTACACTAAGAACTGACTTGCAGATTCTCTTTCAGCTGTTCTAAACCAGTTCTCATCTGTTTAGAATCATTTTCACTGAATTATTCATGTTTTCATGTAGTTTCCTATATTCTGCCTTCTGGCCCAAGTATAAGCTTTGCCCACTTTATCAAACAACTTCCTACACACTGTTGTGAACTGAGGCAGCTCGGGAACATTGTCTCTCAACTCTGTGATAGAGTGTAGTACTACATTTCAGTGAAGTGTAAGGCATTCCAAAGCTGCCGAACGTGTTTCTTTCTCTATTTCAATGGTATTCTGCCTTGTATAACACACATTTACCACTCTAGTCTCCTTTAAGTAAAGAATATAGGATTCATACAGTGTTTCATGTGATCTTAACTGGAATTACGGATTTCCCTTATCTTAGCTACCTTTTCTACACTAAGAACTGACTTGGAGATTCTCTTTCATCTGTTCTAAACAAGTTCTCATGTGTTTGCAGTCATTTTCTCTGAATTATTCATGTTTTCATGTAGTTTCCTATATTCTGCCTTCTGGCCCAAGTATAAGCTTTGCCCACTTTATCAAACAACTTCCTACACACTGTTATGAACTGAGGCAGCTCGGGAACATTGTCTCTCAACTGTGTGATAGAGTGTAGTACTACATTTCAGTGAAGTGTAAGGCTTTCCAAAGCTGCCGAACGTGTTTCTTTCTCTATTTCAATGGTATTCTGCCTTGTATAACACACATTTACCACTCTAGTCTCCTTTATGTAAACAATATAGGATTCATACAGTGTTTGATGTTATCTTAACTCGAATTATGGATTTCCCTTATCTTAGCTACCTTTTCTACACTAAGAACTGACTTGGAGATTCTCTTTCAGCTGTTCTAAACAAGTTCTCATCTGTTTACAGTCATTTTCAATGAATTATTCATGTTTTCATGTAGTTTCCTATATTCTGCCTTCTGGCCCAAGTATAAGCTTTGCCCACTTTATCAAACAACTTCCTACATACTGTTATGAACTGAGGCAGCTCGGGAACATTGTCTCTCAACTGTGTGATAGAGTGTAGTACTACATTTCAGTGAAGTGTAAGGCTTTCCAAAGCTGCCGAACGTGTTTCTTTCTCTATTTCAATGGTATTCTGTCTTGTATAACACACATTTACCACTCTAGTCTCCTTTATGTAAACAATATAGGATTCATACAGTGTTTGATGTTATCCTAACTCGAATTATGGATTTCCCTTATCTTAGCTACCTTTTCTACACTAAGAAGTGACTTGGAGATTCTCTTTCATCTGTTCTAAACAAGTTCTCATCTGTTTGCAGTCATTTTCTCTGAATTATTCATGTTTTCATGTAGTTTCCTATATTCTGCCTTCTTGCCCATGTATAAGCTTTGCCCACTTTATCAAACAACTTCCTACACACTGTTATGAACTGAGGCAGCTCGGGAACATTGTCTCTCAACTGTGTGATAGAGTGTACTACTACATTTCAGTGAAGTGTAAGGCTTTCCAAAGCTGCCGAACGTGTTTCTTTCTCTATTTCAATGGTATTCTCCCTTGTATAACACACATTTACCACTCTAGTCTCCTTTTAAGTAATGAATATAGCATTCATACAGTGTTTGATGTTATCTTAACTCGAATTAAGGATTTCCCTTATCTTAGCTACCTTTTCTACACTAAGAACTGACTTGGAGATTCTCTTTCCGCTGTTCTAAACCAGTTCTCATCTCTTTAGAATCATTTTCACTGAATTATTCATGTTTACATTTAGTTTCCTATATTCTGCCTTCTGGCCCAAGTATAAGCTTTGCCCACTTTATCAAACAACTTCCTACACACTGTTATGAACTGAGGCAGCTCGGGTACATTGTCTCTCAACTGTGTGATAGAGTGTAGTACTACATTTCAGTGAAGTGTAAGGCTTTCCAAAGCTGCCAAACGTGTTTCTTTCTCTATTTCAATGGTATTCTGCCTTGTATAACACACATATACCACTCTAGTCTCCTTTAAGTAAAGAATATAGGATTCATACAGTGTTTCATGTGATCTTAACTGGAATTACGGATTTTCCTTATCTTAGCTACCTTTTCTACACTAAGAAGTGACTTGGAGATTCTCTTTCATCTGTTCTAAACAAGTTCTCATCTGTTTGCAGTCATTTTCTCTGAATTATTCATGTTTTCATGTAGTTTCCTCTATTCTGCCTTCTTGCCCATGTATAAGCTTTGCCCACTTTATCAAACAACTTCCTACACACTGTTATGAACTGAGGCAGCTCGGGAACATTGTCTCTCAACTGTGTGATAGAGTGTACTACTACATTTCAGTGAAGTGTAAGGCTTTCCAAAGCTGCCGAACGTGTTTCTTTCTCTATTTCAATGGTATTCTGCCTTGTATAACACACATTTACCACTCTAGTCTCCTTTTAAGTAATGCATATAGCATTCATACAGTGTTTGATGTTATCTTAACTCGAATTAAGGATTTCCCTTATCTTAGCTACCTTTTCTACACTAAGAACTGACTTGGAGATTCTCTTTCAGCTGTTCTAAACCAGTTCTCATCTGTTTAGAATCATTTTCACTGAATTATTCATGTTTACATTTAGTTTCCTATATTCTGCCTTCTGGCCCAAGTATAAGCTTTGCCCACTTTATCAAACAACTTCCTACACACTGTTATGAACTGAGGCAGCTCGGGAACATTGTCTCTCAACTGTGTGATAGAGTGTAGTACTACATTTCAGTGAAGTGTAAGGCTTTCCAAAGCTGCCAAACGTGTTTCTTTCTCTATTTCAATGGTATTCTGCCTTGTATAACACACATATACCACTCTAGTCTCCTTTAAGTAAAGAATATAGGATTCATACAGTGTTTCATGTGATCTTAACTGGAATTACGGATTTCCCTTATCTTAGCTACCTTTTCTACACTAAGAACTGACTTGGAGATTCTCTTTCATCTGTTCTAAACAAGTTCTCATCTGTTTGCAGTCATTTTCTCTGAATTATTCATGTTTTCATGTAGTTTCCTATATTCTGCCTCTGGTCCAAGTATAAGCTTTGTCCACTTTATCAAACAACTTCCTACACACTGTTATGAACTGAAGCAGCTCGGGAACATTGTCTCTCAACTGTGTTATAGAGTGTAGTACTACATTTCACTGAAGTGTAAGGCTTTCCAAAGCTGCCGAACGTGTTTCTTTCTCTATTTCAATGGTATTCTGCCTTGTATAACACACATTTACCACTCTAGTCTCCTTTAAGTAAAGAATATAGGATTCATACAGTGTTTCATGTGATCTTAACTGGAATTACGGATTTCCCTTATCTTAGCTACCTTTTCTACACTAAGAACTGACTTGGAGATTCTCTTTCATCTGTTCTAAACAAGTTCTCATCTGTTTGCAGTCATTTTCTCTGAATTATTCATGTTTTCATTTAGTTTCCTATATTCTGCCTTCTGGCCCAAATATAAGCTTTGCCCACTTTATCAAACAACTTCCTACACACTGTTATTAACTGAGGCAGCTCGGGAACATTGTCTCTCAACTTTGTGATAGAGTGTAGTACTACATTTCAGTGAAGTGTAAGGCTTTCCAAAGCTGCCGAACGTGTTTCTTTCTCTATTTCAATGGTATTCTGCCTTGTATAACACACATTTACCACTCTAGTCTCCTTTATGTAAACAATATAGGATTCATACAGTGTTTGATGTTATCTTAACTCGAATTATGGATTTCCCTTATCTTAGCTACCTTTTCTACACTAAGAACTGACTTGGAGATTCTCTTTCAGCTGTTCTAAACAAGTTCTCATGTGTTTACAGTCATTTTCAATGAATTATTCATGTTTTCATGTAGTTTCCTATATTCTGCCTTCTGGCCCAAGTATAAGCTTTCCCCACTTTATCAAACAACTTCCTACATACTGTTATGAACTGAGGCAGCTCGGGAACATTGTCTCTCAACTGTGTGATAGAGTGTAGTACTACATTTCAGTGAAGTGTAAGGCTTTCCAAAGCTGCCGAACGTGTTTCTTTCTCTATTTCAATGGTATTCTGCCTTGTATAACACACATTTACCACTCTAGTCTCCTTTAAGTAATGAATATAGGATTCATACAGTGTTTGATGTTATCTTAACTCGAATTAAGGATTTCCCTTATCTTAGCTACCTTTTCTACACTAAGAACTGACTTGGAGAATCTCTTTCAACTATTCTAAAACAAGTTCTCTTCTGTTTACAGTCATTTTCACTGAATTATTCATGTTTTCATGTAGTTTCCTATATTCTGCCTTCTGGTCCAAGTATAAGCTTTGCCCACTTTATCAAACAACTTCCTACACATTGTTATGAACTAAGGCAGCTAGGGAACATTGTCTATCAACTGTGTTATAGAGTGTAGTACTACATTTCAGTGAAGTGTAAGGCTTTCCAAAGCTGCCGAACATGTTTCTTTCTCTATTTCAATGGTAGTCTGCCTTGTATAACACACATTTACCACTCTAGTCTCCTTTTAAGTAATGAATATAGCATTCATACAGTGTTTGATGTTATCTAAACGCGAATTAAGGATTTCCCTTATCTTAGCTACCTTTTCTACACTAAGAACTGACTTGGAGATTCTCTTTCAGCTGTTCTAAACCAGTTCTCATCTGTTTACAGTCATTTTCACTGAATTATTCATGTTTTCATGTAGTTTCCTATATTCTGCCTTCTGGCCCAAGTATAAGCTTTGCCCACTTTATCAAACAACTTCCTACACACTGTTATGAACTGAGGCAGCTCGGGAACCTTGTCTCTCAACTGTGTGATAGAGTGTACTACTACATTTCAGTGAAGTGTAAGGCTTTCCAAAGCTGCCGAACGTGTTTCTTTCTCTATTTCAATGGTATTCTGCCTTGTATAACACACATTTACCACTCTAGTCTCCTTTAAGTAAAGAATATAGGATTCATACAGTGTTTCATGTGATCTTAACTGGAATTACGGATTTCCCTTATCTTAGCTACCTTTTCTACACTAAGAAGTGACTTGGAGATAATCTTTCATCTGTTCTAAACAAGTTCTCATCTGTTTGCAGTCATTTTCTCTGAATTATTCATGTTTTCATGTAGTTTCCTATATTCTGCCTTCTTGCCCATGTATAAGCTTTGCCCACTTTATCAAACAACTTCCTACACACTGTTATGAACTGAGGCAGCTCGGGAACATTGTCTCTCAACTGTGTGATAGAGTGTACTACTACATTTCAGTGAAGTGTAAGGCTTTCCAAAGCTGCCGAACGTGTTTCTTTCTCTATTTCAATGGTATTCTGCCTTGTATAACACACATTTACCACTCTAGTCTCCTTTTAAGTAATGAATATAGCATTCATACAGTGTTTGATGTTATCTAAACGCGAATTAAGGATTTCCCTTATCTTAGCTACCTTTTCTACACTAAGAACTGACTTGGAGATTCTCTTTCAGCTGTTCTAAACCAGTTCTCATCTGTTTACAGTCATTTTCACTGAATTATTCATGTTTCCATGTAGTTTCCTATATTCTGCCTTCTGGCCCAAGTATAAGCTTTGCCCACTTTATCAAACAACTTCCTACACACTGTTATGAACTGAGGCAGCTCGGGAACATTGTCTCTCAACTGTGTGATAGAGTGTAGTACTACATTTCAGTGAAGTGTAAGGCTTTCCAAAGCTGCCGAACGTGTTTCTTTCTCTATTTCAATGGTATTCTGCCTTGTATAACACACATTTACCACTCTAGTCTCCTTTAAGTAAAGAATATAGGATTCATACAGTGTTTCATGTGATCTTAACTGGAATTACGGATTTCCCTTATCTTAGCTACCTTTTCTACACTAAGAACTGACTTGGAGATTCTCTTTCATCTGTTCTAAACAAGTTCTCATGTGTTTGCAGTCATTTTCTCTGAATTATTCATGTTTTCATGTAGTTTCCTATATTCTGCCTTCTGGCCCAAGTATAAGCTTTGCCCACTTTATCAAACAACTTCCTACACACTGTTATGAACTGAGGCAGCTCGGGAACATTGTCTCTCAACTGTGTGATAGAGTGTAGTACTACATTTCAGTGAAGTGTAAGGCTTTCCAAAGCTGCCGAACGTGTTTCTTTCTCTATTTCAATGGTATTCTGCCTTGTATAACACACATTTACCACTCTAGTCTCCTTTTAAGTAATGAATATAGCATTCATACAGTGTTTGATGTTATCTTAACTCGAATTAAGGATTTCCCTTATCTTAGCAACCTTTTCTACACTAAGAACTGACTTGGAGATTCTCTTTCAGCTGTTCTAAAGCAGTTCTCATCTGTTTAAAATCATTTTCACTGAATTATTCATGTTTTCATGTAGTTTCCTATATTCTGCCTTCTGGCCCAAGTATAATCTTTGCCCACTTTATCAAACAACTTCCTACACACTGTTATGAACTGAGGCAGCTCGGGAACATTGTCTCTCAACTGTGTGATAGAGTGTAGTACTACATTTCAGTGAAGTGTAAGGCTTTCCAAAGCTGCCGAACGTGTTTCTTTCTCTATTTCAATGGTATTCTGCCTTGTATAACACACATTTACCACTCTAGTCTCCTTTATGTAAACAATATAGGATTCATACAGTGTTTGATGTTATCTTAACTCGAATTATGGATTTCCCTTATCTTAGCTACCTTTTCTACACTAAGAACTGACTTGGAGATTCTCTTTCAGCTGTTCTAAACAAGTTCTCATCTGTTTACAGTCATTTTCAATGAATTATTCATGTTTTCATGTAGTTTCCTATATTCTGCCTTCTGGCCCAAGTATAAGCTTTGCCCACTTTATCAAACAACTTCCTACATACTGTTATGAACTGAGGCAGCTCGGGAACATTGTCTCTCAACTGTGTGATAGAGTGTAGTACTACATTTCAGTGAAGTGTAAGGCTTTCCAAAGCTGCCGAACGTGTTTCTTTCTCTATTTCAATGGTATTCTGCCTTGTATAACACACATTTACCACTCTAGTCTCCTTTATGTAAAAAATATAGGATTCATACAGTGTTTGATGTTATCTTAACTCGAATTATGGATTTCCCTTATCTTAGCTACCTTTTCTACACTAAGAACTGACTTGGAGATTCTCTTTCAGCTGTTCTAAACAAGTTCTCATCTGTTTACAGTCATTTTCAATGAATTATTCATGTTTTCATGTAGTTTCCTATATTCTGCCTTCTGGCCCAAGTATAAGCTTTGCCCACTTTATCAAACAACTTCCTACACACTGTTATGAACTGAGACAGCTCAGGAACATTGTCTCTCAACTGTGTTATAGAGTGTAGTACTACATTTCAGTGAAGTTTAAGGCTTTCCAAAGCTGCCGAACGTGTTTCTTTCTCTATTTCAATGGTATTCTGCCTTGTATAACACACATTTACCACTCTAGTCTCCTTTAAGTAAAGAATATAGGATTCATACAGTGTTTCATGTGATCTTAACTGGAATTACGGATTTCCCTTATCTTAGCTACCTTTTCTACACTAAGAACTGACTTGGAGATTCTCTTTCATCTGTTCTAAACAAGTTCTCATCTGTTTGCAGTCATTTTCTCTGAATTATTCATGTTTTCATTTAGTTTCCTATATTCTGCCTTCTGGCCCAAATATAAGCTTTGCCCACTTTATCAAACAACTTCCTACACACTGTTATTAACTGAGGCAGCTCGGGAACATTGTCTCTCAACTTTGTGATAGAGTGTAGTACTACATTTCAGTGAAGTGTAAGGCTTTCCAAAGCTGCCGAACGTGTTTCTTTCTCTATTTCAATGGTATTCTGCCTTGTATAACACACATTTACCACTCTAGTCTCCTTTATGTAAACAATATAGGATTCATACAGTGTTTGATGTTATCTTAACTCGAATTATGGATTTCCCTTATCTTAGCTACCTTTTCTACACTAAGAACTGACTTGGAGATTCTCTTTCAGCTGTTCTAAACAAGTTCTCATGTGTTTACAGTCATTTTCAATGAATTATTCATGTTTTCATGTAGTTTCCTATATTCTGCCTTCTGGCCCAAGTATAAGCTTTCCCCACTTTATCAAACAACTTCCTACATACTGTTATGAACTGAGGCAGCTCGGGAACATTGTCTCTCAACTGTGTGATAGAGTGTAGTACTACATTTCAGTGAAGTGTAAGGCTTTCCAAAGCTGCCGAACGTGTTTCTTTCTCTATTTCAATGGTATTCTGCCTTGTATAACACACATTTACCACTCTAGTCTCCTTTAAGTAATGAATATAGGATTCATACAGTGTTTGATGTTATCTTAACTCGAATTAAGGATTTCCCTTATCTTAGCTACCTTTTCTACACTAAGAACTGACTTGGAGAATCTCTTTCAACTATTCTAAAACAAGTTCTCTTCTGTTTACAGTCATTTTCACTGAATTATTCATGTTTTCATGTAGTTTCCTATATTCTGCCTTCTGGTCCAAGTATAAGCTTTGCCCACTTTATCAAACAACTTCCTACACATTGTTATGAACTAAGGCAGCTAGGGAACATTGTCTATCAACTGTGTTATAGAGTGTAGTACTACATTTCAGTGAAGTGTAAGGCTTTCCAAAGCTGCCGAACATGTTTCTTTCTCTATTTCAATGGTAGTCTGCCTTGTATAACACACATTTACCACTCTAGTCTCCTTTTAAGTAATGAATATAGCATTCATACAGTGTTTGATGTTATCTAAACGCGAATTAAGGATTTCCCTTATCTTAGCTACCTTTTCTACACTAAGAACTGACTTGGAGATTCTCTTTCAGCTGTTCTAAACCAGTTCTCATCTGTTTACAGTCATTTTCACTGAATTATTCATGTTTTCATGTAGTTTCCTATATTCTGCCTTCTGGCCCAAGTATAAGCTTTGCCCACTTTATCAAACAACTTCCTACACACTGTTATGAACTGAGGCAGCTCGGGAACCTTGTCTCTCAACTGTGTGATAGAGTGTACTACTACATTTCAGTGAAGTGTAAGGCTTTCCAAAGCTGCCGAACGTGTTTCTGTCTCTATTTCAATGGTATTCTGCCTTGTATAACACACATTTACCACTCTAGTCTCCTTTAAGTAAAGAATATAGGATTCATACAGTGTTTCATGTGATCTTAACTGGAATTACGGATTTCCCTTATCTTAGCTACCTTTTCTACACTAAGAAGTGACTTGGAGATAATCTTTCATCTGTTCTAAACAAGTTCTCATCTGTTTGCAGTCATTTTCTCTGAATTATTCATGTTTTCATGTAGTTTCCTATATTCTGCCTTCTTGCCCATGTATAAGCTTTGCCCACTTTATCAAACAACTTCCTACACACTGTTATGAACTGAGGCAGCTCGGGAACATTGTCTCTCAACTGTGTGATAGAGTGTACTACTACATTTCAGTGAAGTGTAAGGCTTTCCAAAGCTGCCGAACGTGTTTCTTTCTCTATTTCAATGGTATTCTGCCTTGTATAACACACATTTACCACTCTAGTCTCCTTTTAAGTAATGAATATAGCATTCATACAGTGTTTGATGTTATCTAAACGCGAATTAAGGATTTCCCTTATCTTAGCTACCTTTTCTACACTAAGAACTGACTTGGAGATTCTCTTTCAGCTGTTCTAAACCAGTTCTCATCTGTTTACAGTCATTTTCACTGAATTATTCATGTTTCCATGTAGTTTCCTATATTCTGCCTTCTGGCCCAAGTATAAGCTTTGCCCACTTTATCAAACAACTTCCTACACACTGTTATGAACTGAGGCAGCTCGGGAACATTGTCTCTCAACTGTGTGATAGAGTGTAGTACTACATTTCAGTGAAGTGTAAGGCTTTCCAAAGCTGCCGAACGTGTTTCTTTCTCTATTTCAATGGTATTCTGCCTTGTATAACACACATTTACCACTCTAGTCTCCTTTAAGTAAAGAATATAGGATTCATACAGTGTTTCATGTGATCTTAACTGGAATTACGGATTTCCCTTATCTTAGCTACCTTTTCTACACTAAGAACTGACTTGGAGATTCTCTTTCATCTGTTCTAAACAAGTTCTCATGTGTTTGCAGTCATTTTCTCTGAATTATTCATGTTTTCATGTAGTTTCCTATATTCTGCCTTCTGGCCCAAGTATAAGCTTTGCCCACTTTATCAAACAACTTCCTACACACTGTTATGAACTGAGGCAGCTCGGGAACATTGTCTCTCAACTGTGTGATAGAGTGTAGTACTACATTTCAGTGAAGTGTAAGGCTTTCCAAAGCTGCCGAACGTGTTTCTTTCTCTATTTCAATGGTATTCTGCCTTGTATAACACACATTTACCACTCTAGTCTCCTTTTAAGTAATGAATATAGCATTCATACAGTGTTTGATGTTATCTTAACTCGAATTAAGGATTTCCCTTATCTTAGCAACCTTTTCTACACTAAGAACTGACTTGGAGATTCTCTTTCAGCTGTTCTAAAGCAGTTCTCATCTGTTTAAAATCATTTTCACTGAATTATTCATGTTTTCATGTAGTTTCCTATATTCTGCCTTCTGGCCCAAGTATAATCTTTGCCCACTTTATCAAACAACTTCCTACACACTGTTATGAACTGAGGCAGCTCGGGAACATTGTCTCTCAACTGTGTGATAGAGTGTAGTACTACATTTCAGTGAAGTGTAAGGCTTTCCAAAGCTGCCGAACGTGTTTCTTTCTCTATTTCAATGGTATTCTGCCTTGTATAACACACATTTACCACTCTAGTCTCCTTTATGTAAACAATATAGGATTCATACAGTGTTTGATGTTATCTTAACTCGAATTATGGATTTCCCTTATCTTAGCTACCTTTTCTACACTAAGAACTGACTTGGAGATTCTCTTTCAGCTGTTCTAAACAAGTTCTCATCTGTTTACAGTCATTTTCAATGAATTATTCATGTTTTCATGTAGTTTCCTATATTCTGCCTTCTGGCCCAAGTATAAGCTTTGCCCACTTTATCAAACAACTTCCTACATACTGTTATGAACTGAGGCAGCTCGGGAACATTGTCTCTCAACTGTGTGATAGAGTGTAGTACTACATTTCAGTGAAGTGTAAGGCTTTCCAAAGCTGCCGAACGTGTTTCTTTCTCTATTTCAATGGTATTCTGCCTTGTATAACACACATTTACCACTCTAGTCTCCTTTATGTAAAAAATATAGGATTCATACAGTGTTTGATGTTATCTTAACTCGAATTATGGATTTCCCTTATCTTAGCTACCTTTTCTACACTAAGAACTGACTTGGAGATTCTCTTTCAGCTGTTCTAAACAAGTTCTCATCTGTTTACAGTCATTTTCAATGAATTATTCATGTTTTCATGTAGTTTCCTATATTCTGCCTTCTGGCCCAAGTATAAGCTTTGCCCACTTTATCAAACAACTTCCTACACACTGTTATGAACTGAGACAGCTCAGGAACATTGTCTCTCAACTGTGTTATAGAGTGTAGTACTACATTTCAGTGAAGTTTAAGGCTTTCCAAAGCTGCCGAACGTGTTTCTTTCTCTATTTCAATGGTATTCTGCCTTGTATAACACACATTTACCACTCTAGTCTCCTTTAAGTAATGAATATAGGATTCATACAGTGTTTGATGTTATCTTAACTCGAATTAAGGATTTCCCTTATCTTAGCTACCTTTTCTACACTAAGAACTAACTTGGAGAATCTCTTTCAGCTCTTCTAAAACAAGTTCTCTTCTGTTTACAGTCATTTTCACTGAATTATTCATGTTTTCATGTAGTTTCCTATATTCTGCCTTCTGGTCCAAGTATAAGCTTTGCCCACTTTATCAAACAACTTCCTACACATTGTTATGAACTAAGGCAGCTAGGGAACATTGTCTATCAACTGTGTTATAGAGTGTAGTACTACATTTCAGTGAAGTTTAAGGCTTTCCAAAGCTGCCGAACGTGTTTCTTTCTCTATTTCAATGGTATTCTGCCTTGTATAACACACATTTACCACTCTAGTCTCCTTTTAAGTAATGAATATAGCATTCATACAGTGTTTGATGTTATCTAAACGCGAATTAAGGATTTCCCTTATCTTAGCTACCTTTTCTACACTAAGAACTGACTTGGAGATTCTCTTTCAGCTGTTCTAAACCAGTTCTCATCTGTTTACAGTCATTTTCACTGAATTATTCATGTTTCCATGTAGTTTCCTATATTCTGCCTTCTGGCCCAAGTATAAGCTTTGCCCACTTTATCAAACAACTTCCTACACACTGTTATGAACTGAAGCAGCTCGGGAACATTGTCTCTCAACTGTGTTATAGAGTGTAGTACTACATTTCACTGAAGTGTAAGGCTTTCCAAAGCTGCCGAACGTGTTTCTTTCTCTATTTCAATGGTATTCTGCCTTGTATAACACACATTTACCACTCTAGTCTCCTTTAAGTAAAGAATATAGGATTCATACAGTGTTTCATGTGATCTTAACTGGAATTACGGATTTCCCTTATCTTAGCTACCTTTTCTACACTAAGAACTGACTTGGAGATTCTCTTTCATCTGTTCTAAACAAGTTCTCATGTGTTTGCAGTCATTTTCTCTGAATTATTCATGTTTTCATGTAGTTTCCTATATTCTGCCTTCTTGCCCATGTATAAGCTTTGCCCACTTTATCAAACAACTTCCTACACACTGTTATGAACTGAGGCAGCTCGGGAACATTGTCTCTCAACTGTGTGATAGAGTGTACTACTACATTTCAGTGAAGTGTAAGGCTTTCCAAAGCTGCCGAACGTGTTTCTTTCTCTATTTCAATGGTATTCTGCCTTGTATAACACACATTTACCACTCTAGTCTCCTTTTAAGTAATGAATATAGCATTCATACAGTGTTTGATGTTATCTTAACTCGAATTAAGGATTTCCCTTATCTTAGCTACGTTTTCTACACTAAGAACTGACTTGGAGATTCTCTTTCAGCTGTTCTAAACCAGTTCTCATCTGTTTAGAATCATTTTCACTGAATTATTCATGTTTACATTTAGTTTCCTATATTCTGCCTTCTGGCCCAAGTATAAGCTTTGCCCACTTTATCAAACAACTTCCTACACACTGTTATGAACTGAGGCAGCTCGGGAACATTGTCTCTCAACTGTGTGATAGAGTGTAGTACTACATTTCAGTGAAGTGTAAGGCTTTCCAAAGCTGCCAAACGTGTTTCTTTCTCTATTTCAATGGTATTCTGCCTTGTATAACACACATATACCACTCTAGTCTCCTTTAAGTAAAGAATATAGGATTCATACAGTGTTTCATGTGATCTTAACTGGAATTACGGATTTCCCTTATCTTAGCTACCTTTTCTACACTAAGAACTGACTTGGAGATTTTCTTTCATCTGTTCTAAACAAGTTCTCATCTGTTTGCAGTCATTTTCTCTGAATTATTCATGTTTTCATGTAGTTTCCTATATTCTGCCTCTGGTCCAAGTATAAGCTTTGTCCACTTTATCAAACAACTTCCTACACACTGTTATGAACTGAAGCCGCTCGGGAACATTGTCTCTCAACTGTGTTATAGAGTGTAGTACTACATTTCACTGAAGTGTAAGGCTTTCCAAAGCTGCCGAACGTGTTTCTTTCTCTATTTCAATGGTATTCTGCCTTGTATAACACACATTTACCACTCTAGTCTCCTTTAAGTAAAGAATATAGGATTCATACAGTGTTTCATGTGATCTTAACTGGAATTACGGATTTCCCTTATCTTAGCTACCTTTTCTACACTAAGAACTGACTTGGAGATTCTCTTTCATCTGTTCTAAACAAGTTCTCATCTGTTTGCAGTCATTTTCTCTGAATTATTCATGTTTTCATTTAGTTTCCTATATTCTGCCTTCTGGCCCAAGTATAAGCTTTGCCCACTTTATCAAACAACTTCCTACACACTGTTATTAACTGAGGCAGCTCGGGAACATTGTCTCTCAACTTTGTGATAGAGTGTAGTACTACATTTCAGTGAAGTGTAAGGCTTTCCAAAGCTGCCGAACGTGTTTCTTTCTCTATTTCAATGGTATTCTGCCTTGTTTAACACACATTTACCACTCTAGTCTCCTTTATGTAAACAATATAGGATTCATACAGTGTTTGATGTTATCTTAACTCGAATTATGGATTTCCCTTATCTTAGCTACCTTTTCTACACTAAGAACTGACTTGGAGATTCTCTTTCAGCTGTTCTAAACAAGTTCTCATCTGTTTACAGTCATTTTCAATGAATTATTCATGTTTTCATGTAGTTTCCTATATTCTGCCTTCTGGCCCAAGTATAAGCTTTGCCCACTTTATCAAACAACTTCCTACATACTGTTATGAACTGAGGCAGCTCGGGAACATTGTCTCTCAACTGTGTGATAGAGTGTATTACTACATTTCAGTGAAGTGTAAGGCTTTCCAAAGCTGCCGAACGTGTTTCTTTCTCTATTTCAATGGTATTCTGCCTTGTATAACACACATTTACCACTCTAGTCTCCTTTATGTAAACAATATAGGATTCATACAGTGTTTGATGTTATCTTAACTCGAATTAAGGATTTCCCTTATCTTAGCTACCTTTTCTACACTAAGAACTGACTTGGAGATTCTCTTTCAGCTGTTCTAAACAAGTTCTCATCTGTTTACAGTCATTTTCACTGAATTATTCATGTTTTCATGTAGTTTCCTATATTCTGCCTTCTGGCCCAAGTATAAGCTTTGCCCACTTTATCAAACAACTTCCTACACACTGTTATGAACTGAGACAGCTCAGGAACATTGTCTCTCAACTTTGTTATAGAGTGTAGTACTACATTTCAGTGAAGTTTAAGGCTTTCCAAAGCTGCCGAACGTGTTTCTTTCTCTATTTCAATGGTATTCTGCCTTGTATAACACACATTTACCACTCTAGTCTCCTTTAAGTAATGAATATAGGATTCATACAGTGTTTGATGTTATCTTAACTCGAATTAAGGATTTCCCTTATCTTAGCTACCTTTTCTACACTAAGAACTGACTTGGAGAATCTCTTTCAGCTGTTCTAAAACAAGTTCTCTTCTGTTTACAGTCATTTTCACTGAATTATTCATGTTTTCATGTAGTTTCCTATATTCTGCCTTCTGGTCCAAGTATAAGCTTTGCCCACTTTATCAAACAACTTCCTACACATTGTTATGAACTAAGGCAGCTAGGGAACATTGTCTATCAACTGTGTTATAGAGTGTAGTACTACATTTCAGTGAAGTTTAAGGCTTTCCAAAGCTGCCGAACGTGTTTCTTTCTCTATTTCAATGGTATTCTGCCTTGTATAACACACATTTACCACTCTAGTCTCCTTTTAAGTAATGAATATAGCATTCATACAGTGTTTGATGTTATCTAAACGCGAATTAAGGATTTCCCTTATCTTAGCTACCTTTTCTACACTAAGAACTGACTTGGAGATTCTCTTTCAGCTGTTCTAAACCAGTTCTCATCTGTTTACAGTCATTTTCACTGAATTATTCATGTTTCCATGTAGTTTCCTATATTCTGCCTTCTGGCCCAAGTATAAGCTTTGCCCACTTTATCAAACAACTTCCTACACACTGTTATGAACTGAAGCAGCTCGGGAACATTGTCTCTCAACTGTGTTATAGAGTGTAGTACTACATTTCACTGAAGTGTAAGGCTTTCCAAAGCTGCCGAACGTGTTTCTTTCTCTATTTCAATGGTATTCTGCCTTGTATAACACACATTTACCACTCTAGTCTCCTTTAAGTAAAGAATATAGGATTCATACAGTGTTTCATGTGATCTTAACTGGAATTACGGATTTCCCTTATCTTAGCTACCTTTTCTACACTAAGAACTGACTTGGAGATTCTCTTTCATCTGTTCTAAACAAGTTCTCATGTGTTTGCAGTCATTTTCTCTGAATTATTCATGTTTTCATGTAGTTTCCTATATTCTGCCTTCTTGCCCATGTATAAGCTTTGCCCACTTTATCAAACAACTTCCTACACACTGTTATGAACTGAGGCAGCTCGGGAACATTGTCTCTCAACTGTGTGATAGAGTGTACTACTACATTTCAGTGAAGTGTAAGGCTTTCCAAAGCTGCCGAACGTGTTTCTTTCTCTATTTCAATGGTATTCTGCCTTGTATAACACACATTTACCACTCTAGTCTCCTTTTAAGTAATGAATATAGCATTCATACAGTGTTTGATGTTATCTTAACTCGAATTAAGGATTTCCCTTATCTTAGCTACGTTTTCTACACTAAGAACTGACTTGGAGATTCTCTTTCAGCTGTTCTAAACCAGTTCTCATCTGTTTAGAATCATTTTCACTGAATTATTCATGTTTACATTTAGTTTCCTATATTCTGCCTTCTGGCCCAAGTATAAGCTTTGCCCACTTTATCAAACAACTTCCTACACACTGTTATGAACTGAGGCAGCTCGGGAACATTGTCTCTCAACTGTGTGATAGAGTGTAGTACTACATTTCAGTGAAGTGTAAGGCTTTCCAAAGCTGCCAAACGTGTTTCTTTCTCTATTTCAATGGTATTCTGCCTTGTATAACACACATATACCACTCTAGTCTCCTTTAAGTAAAGAATATAGGATTCATACAGTGTTTCATGTGATCTTAACTGGAATTACGGATTTCCCTTATCTTAGCTACCTTTTCTACACTAAGAACTGACTTGGAGATTTTCTTTCATCTGTTCTAAACAAGTTCTCATCTGTTTGCAGTCATTTTCTCTGAATTATTCATGTTTTCATGTAGTTTCCTATATTCTGCCTCTGGTCCAAGTATAAGCTTTGTCCACTTTATCAAACAACTTCCTACACACTGTTATGAACTGAAGCCGCTCGGGAACATTGTCTCTCAACTGTGTTATAGAGTGTAGTACTACATTTCACTGAAGTGTAAGGCTTTCCAAAGCTGCCGAACGTGTTTCTTTCTCTATTTCAATGGTATTCTGCCTTGTATAACACACATTTACCACTCTAGTCTCCTTTAAGTAAAGAATATAGGATTCATACAGTGTTTCATGTGATCTTAACTGGAATTACGGATTTCCCTTATCTTAGCTACCTTTTCTACACTAAGAACTGACTTGGAGATTCTCTTTCATCTGTTCTAAACAAGTTCTCATCTGTTTGCAGTCATTTTCTCTGAATTATTCATGTTTTCATTTAGTTTCCTATATTCTGCCTTCTGGCCCAAGTATAAGCTTTGCCCACTTTATCAAACAACTTCCTACACACTGTTATTAACTGAGGCAGCTCGGGAACATTGTCTCTCAACTTTGTGATAGAGTGTAGTACTACATTTCAGTGAAGTGTAAGGCTTTCCAAAGCTGCCGAACGTGTTTCTTTCTCTATTTCAATGGTATTCTGCCTTGTTTAACACACATTTACCACTCTAGTCTCCTTTATGTAAACAATATAGGATTCATACAGTGTTTGATGTTATCTTAACTCGAATTATGGATTTCCCTTATCTTAGCTACCTTTTCTACACTAAGAACTGACTTGGAGATTCTCTTTCAGCTGTTCTAAACAAGTTCTCATCTGTTTACAGTCATTTTCAATGAATTATTCATGTTTTCATGTAGTTTCCTATATTCTGCCTTCTGGCCCAAGTATAAGCTTTGCCCACTTTATCAAACAACTTCCTACATACTGTTATGAACTGAGGCAGCTCGGGAACATTGTCTCTCAACTGTGTGATAGAGTGTAGTACTACATTTCAGTGAAGTGTAAGGCTTTCCAAAGCTGCCGAACGTGTTTCTTTCTCTATTTCAATGGTATTCTGCCTTGTATAACACACATTTACCACTCTAGTCTCCTTTATGTAAACAATATAGGATTCATACAGTGTTTGATGTTATCTTAACTCGAATTAAGGATTTCCCTTATCTTAGCTACCTTTTCTACACTAAGAACTGACTTGGAGATTCTCTTTCAGCTGTTCTAAACAAGTTCTCATCTGTTTACAGTCATTTTCACTGAATTATTCATGTTTTCATGTAGTTTCCTATATTCTGCCTTCTGGCCCAAGTATAAGCTTTGCCCACTTTATCAAACAACTTCCTACACACTGTTATGAACTGAGACAGCTCAGGAACATTGTCTCTCAACTTTGTTATAGAGTGTAGTACTACATTTCAGTGAAGTTTAAGGCTTTCCAAAGCTGCCGAACGTGTTTCTTTCTCTATTTCAATGGTATTCTGCCTTGTATAACACACATTTACCACTCTAGTCTCCTTTACGTAATGAATATAGGATTCATACAGTGTTTGATGTTATCTTAACTCGAATTAAGGATTTCCCTTATCTTAGCTACCTTTTCTACACTAAGAACTGACTTGGAGAATCTCTTTCAGCTGTTCTAAAACAAGTTCTCTTCTGTTTACAGTCATTTTCACTGAATTATTCATGTTTTCATGTAGTTTCCTATATTCTGCCTTCTGGTCCAAGTATAAGCTTTGCCCACTTTATCAAACAACTTCCTACACATTGTTATGAACTAAGGCAGCTAGGGAACATTGTCTATCAACTGTGTTATAGAGTGTAGTACTACATTTCAGTGAAGTTTAAGGCTTTCCAAAGCTGCCGAACGTGTTTCTTTCTCTATTTCAATGGTATTCTGCCTTGTATAACACACATTTACCACTCTAGTCTCCTTTTAAGTAATGAATATAGCATTCATACAGTGTTTGATGTTATCTAAATGCGAATTAAGGATTTCCCTTATCTTAGCTACCTTTTCTACACTAAGAACTGACTTGGAGATTCTCTTTCAGCTGTTCTAAACCAGTTCTCATCTGTTTACAGTCATTTTCACTGAATTATTCATGTTTCCATGTAGTTTCCTATATTCTGCCTTCTGGCCCAAGTATAAGCTTTGCCCACTTTATCAAACAACTTCCTACACACTGTTATGAACTGAGGCAGCTCGGGAACATTGTCTCTCAACTGTGTGATAGAGTGTAGTACTACATTTCAGTGAAGTGTAAGGCTTTCCAAAGCTGCCGAACGTGTTTCTTTCTCTATTTCAATGGTATTCTGCCTTGTATAACACACATTTACCACTCTAGTCTCCTTTATGTAAACAATATAGGATTCATACAGTGTTTGATGTTATCTTAACTCGAATTATGGATTTCCCTTATCTTAGCTACCTTTTCTACACTAAGAACTGACTTGGAGATTCTCTTTCAGCTGTTCTAAACAAGTTCTCATCTGTTTACAGTCATTTTCAATGAATTATTCATGTTTTCATGTAGTTTCCTATATTCTGCCTTCTGGCCCAAGTATAAGCTTTGCCCACTTTATCAAACAACTTCCTACATACTGTTATGAACTGAGGCAGCTCGGGAACATTGTCTCTCAACTGTGTGATAGAGTGTAGTACTACATTTCAGTGAAGTGTAAGGCTTTCCAAAGCTGCCGAACGTGTTTCTTTCTCTATTTCAATGGTATTCTGCCTTGTATAACACACATTTACCACTCTAGTCTCCTTTAAGTAATGAATATAGGATTCATACAGTGTTTGATGTTATCTTAACTCGAATTAAGGATTTCCCTTATCTTAGCTACCTTTTCTACACTAAGAACTGACTTGGAGAATCTCTTTCAGCTGTTCTAAAACAAGTTCTCTTCTGTTTACAGTCATTTTCACTGAATTATTCATGTTTTCATGTAGTTTCCTATATTCTGCCTTCTGGTCCAAGTATAAGCTTTGCCCACTTTATCAAACAACTTCCTACACATTGTTATGAACTAAGGCAGCTAGGGAACATTGTCTATCAACTGCGTTATAGAGTGTAGTACTACATTTCAGTGAAGTTTAAGGCTTTCCAAAGCTGCCGAACGTGTTTCTTTCTCTATTTCAATGGTATTCTGCCTTGTATAACACACATTTACCACTCTAGTCTCCTTTTAAGTAATGAATATAGCATTCATACAGTGTTTGATGTTATCTAAACGCGAATTAAGGATTTCCCTTATCTTAGCTACCTTTTCTACACTAAGAACTGACTTGGAGATTCTCTTTCAGCTGTTCTAAACCAGTTCTCATCTGTTTACAGTCATTTTCACTGAATTATTCATGTTTCCATGTAGTTTCCTATATTCTGCCTTCTGGCCCAAGTATAAGCTTTGCCCACTTTATCAAACAACTTCCTACACACTGTTATGAACTGAAGCAGCTCGGGAACATTGTCTCTCAACTGTGTTATAGAGTGTAGTACTACATTTCACTGAAGTGTAAGGCTTTCCAAAGCTGCCGAACGTGTTTCTTTCTCTATTTCAATGGTATTCTGCCTTGTATAACACACATTTACCACTCTAATCTCCTTTAAGTAAAGAATATAGGATTCATACAGTGTTTCATGTGATCTTAACTGGAATTACGGATTTCCCTTATCTTAGCTACCTTTTCTACACTAAGAACTGACTTGGAGATTCTCTTTCATCTGTTCTAAACAAGTTCTCATGTGTTTGCAGTCATTTTCTCTGAATTATTCATGTTTTCATGTAGTTTCCTATATTCTGCCTTCTTGCCCATGTATAAGCTTTGCCCACTTTATCAAACAACTTCCTACACACTGTTATGAACTGAGGCAGCTCGGGAACATTGTCTCTCAACTGTGTGATAGAGTGTACTACTACATTTCAGTGAAGTGTAAGGCTTTCCAAAGCTGCCGAACGTGTTTCTTTCTCTATTTCAATGGTATTCTGCCTTGTATAACACACATTTACCACTCTAGTCTCCTTTTAAGTAATGAATATAGCATTCATACAGTGTTTGATGTTATCTTAACTCGAATTAAGGATTTCCCTTATCTTAGCTACGTTTTCTACACTAAGAACTGACTTGGAGATTCTCTTTCAGCTGTTCTAAACCAGTTCTCATCTGTTTAGAATCATTTTCACTGAATTATTCATGTTTACATTTAGTTTCCTATATTCTGCCTTCTGGCCCAAGTATAAGCTTTGCCCACTTTATCAAACAACTTCCTACACACTGTTATGAACTGAGGCAGCTCGGGAACATTGTCTCTCAACTGTGTGATAGAGTGTAGTACTACATTTCAGTGAAGTGTAAGGCTTTCCAAAGCTGCCAAACGTGTTTCTTTCTCTATTTCAATGGTATTCTGCCTTGTATAACACACATATACCACTCTAGTCTCCTTTAAGTAAAGAATATAGGATTCATACAGTGTTTCATGTGATCTTAACTGGAATTACGGATTTCCCTTATCTTAGCTACCTTTTCTACACTAAGAACTGACTTGGAGATTTTCTTTCATCTGTTCTAAACAAGTTCTCATCTGTTTGCAGTCATTTTCTCTGAATTATTCATGTTTTCATGTAGTTTCCTATATTCTGCCTCTGGTCCAAGTATAAGCTTTGTCCACTTTATCAAACAACTTCCTACACACTGTTATGAACTGAAGCCGCTCGGGAACATTGTCTCTCAACTGTGTTATAGAGTGTAGTACTACATTTCACTGAAGTGTAAGGCTTTCCAAAGCTGCCGAACGTGTTTCTTTCTCTATTTCAATGGTATTCTGCCTTGTATAACACACATTTACCACTCTAGTCTCCTTTAAGTAAAGAATATAGGATTCATACAGTGTTTCATGTGATCTTAACTGGAATTACGGATTTCCCTTATCTTAGCTACCTTTTCTACACTAAGAACTGACTTGGAGATTCTCTTTCATCTGTTCTAAACAAGTTCTCATCTGTTTGCAGTCATTTTCTCTGAATTATTCATGTTTTCATTTAGTTTCCTATATTCTGCCTTCTGGCCCAAGTATAAGCTTTGCCCACTTTATCAAACAACTTCCTACACACTGTTATTAACTGAGGCAGCTCGGGAACATTGTCTCTCAACTTTGTGATAGAGTGTAGTACTACATTTCAGTGAAGTGTAAGGCTTTCCAAAGCTGCCGAACGTGTTTCTTTCTCTATTTCAATGGTATTCTGCCTTGTTTAACACACATTTACCACTCTAGTCTCCTTTATGTAAACAATATAGGATTCATACAGTGTTTGATGTTATCTTAACTCGAATTATGGATTTCCCTTATCTTAGCTACCTTTTCTACACTAAGAACTGACTTGGAGATTCTCTTTCAGCTGTTCTAAACAAGTTCTCATCTGTTTACAGTCATTTTCAATGAATTATTCATGTTTTCATGTAGTTTCCTATATTCTGCCTTCTGGCCCAAGTATAAGCTTTGCCCACTTTATCAAACAACTTCCTACATACTGTTATGAACTGAGGCAGCTCGGGAACATTGTCTCTCAACTGTGTGATAGAGTGTAGTACTACATTTCAGTGAAGTGTAAGGCTTTCCAAAGCTGCCGAACGTGTTTCTTTCTCTATTTCAATGGTATTCTGCCTTGTATAACACACATTTACCACTCTAGTCTCCTTTATGTAAACAATATAGGATTCATACAGTGTTTGATGTTATCTTAACTCGAATTAAGGATTTCCCTTATCTTAGCTACCTTTTCTACACTAAGAACTGACTTGGAGATTCTCTTTCAGCTGTTCTAAACAAGTTCTCATCTGTTTACAGTCATTTTCACTGAATTATTCATGTTTTCATGTAGTTTCCTATATTCTGCCTTCTGGCCCAAGTATAAGCTTTGCCCACTTTATCAAACAACTTCCTACACACTGTTATGAACTGAGACAGCTCAGGAACATTGTCTCTCAACTGTGTTATAGAGTGTAGTACTACATTTCAGTGAAGTTTAAGGCTTTCCAAAGCTGCCGAACGTGTTTCTTTCTCTATTTCAATGGTATTCTGCCTTGTATAACACACATTTACCACTCTAGTCTCCTTTAAGTAATGAATATAGGATTCATACAGTGTTTGATGTTATCTTAACTCGAATTAAGGATTTCCCTTATCTTAGCTACCTTTTCTACACTAAGAACTGACTTGGAGAATCTCTTTCAGCTGTTCTAAAACAAGTTCTCTTCTGTTTACAGTCATTTTCACTGAATTATTCATGTTTTCATGTAGTTTCCTATATTCTGCCTTCTGGTCCAAGTATAAGCTTTGCCCACTTTATCAAACAACTTCCTACACATTGTTATGAACTAAGGCAGCTAGGGAACATTGTCTATCAACTGTGTTATAGAGTGTAGTACTACATTTCAGTGAAGTTTAAGGCTTTCCAAAGCTGCCGAACGTGTTTCTTTCTCTATTTCAATGGTATTCTGCCTTGTATAACACACATTTACCACTCTAGTCTCCTTTTAAGTAATGAATATAGCATTCATACAGTGTTTGATGTTATCTAAACGCGAATTAAGGATTTCCCTTATCTTAGCTACCTTTTCTACACTAAGAACTGACTTGGAGATTCTCTTTCAGCTGTTCTAAACCAGTTCTCATCTGTTTACAGTCATTTTCACTGAATTATTCATGTTTCCATGTAGTTTCCTATATTCTGCCTTCTGGCCCAAGTATAAGCTTTGCCCACTTTATCAAACAACTTCCTACACACTGTTATGAACTGAGGCAGCTCGGGAACATTGTCTCTCAACTGTGTGATAGAGTGTAGTACTACATTTCAGTGAAGTGTAAGGCTTTCCAAAGCTGCCGAACGTGTTTCTTTCTCTATTTCAATGGTATTCTGCCTTGTATAACACACATTTACCACTCTAGTCTCCTTTAAGTAAAGAATATAGGATTCATACAGTGTTTCATGTGATCTTAACTGGAATTACGGATTTCCCTTATCTTAGCTACCTTTTCTACACTAAGAACTGACTTGGAGATTCTCTTTCATCTGTTCTAAACAAGTTCTCATGTGTTTGCAGTCATTTTCTCTGAATTATTCATGTTTTCATGTAGTTTCCTATATTCTGCCTTCTGGCCCAAGTATAAGCTTTGCCCACTTTATCAAACAACTTCCTACATACTGTTATGAACTGAGGCAGCTCGGGAACATTGTCTCTCAACTGTGTGATAGAGTGTAGTACTACATTTCAGTGAAGTGTAAGGCTTTCCAAAGCTGCCGAACGTGTTTCTTTCTCTATTTCAATGGTATTCTGCCTTGTATAACACACATTTACCACTCTAGTCTCCTTTTAAGTAATGAATATAGCATTCATACAGTGTTTGATGTTATCTTAACTCGAATTAAGGATTTCCCTTATCTTAGCAACCTTTTCTACACTAAGAACTGACTTGGAGATTCTCTTTCAGCTGTTCTAAACCAGTTCTCATCTGTTTACAGTCATTTTCACTGAATTATTCATGTTTTCATGTAGTTTCCTATATTCTGCCTTCTGGCCCAAGTATAATCTTTGCCCACTTTATCAAACAACTTCCTACACACTGTTATGAACTGAGGCAGCTCGGGAACATTGTCTCTCAACTGTGTGATAGAGTGTAGTACTATATTTCAGTGAAGTGTAAGGCTTTCCAAAGCTGCCGAACGTGTTTCTTTCTCTATTTCAATGGTATTCTGCCTTGTATAACACACATTTACCACTCTAGTCTCCTTTATGTAAACAATATAGGATTCATACAGTGTTTGATGTTATCTTAACTCGAATTATGGATTTCCCTTATCTTAGCTACCTTTTCTACACTAAGAACTGACTTGGAGATTATCTTTCAGCTGTTCTAAACAAGTTCTCATCTGTTTACAGTCATTTTCAATGAATTATTCATGTTTTCATGTAGTTTCCTATATTCTGCCTTCTGGCCCAAGTATAAGCTTTGCCCACTTTATCAAACAACTTCCTACATACTGTTATGAACTGAGGCAGCTCGGGAACATTGTCTCTCAACTGTGTGATAGAGTGTAGTACTACATTTCAGTGAAGTGTAAGGCTTTCCAAAGCTGCCGAACGTGTTTCTTTCTCTATTTCAATGGTATTCTGCCTTGTATAACACACATTTACCACTCTAGTCTCCTTTTAAGTAATGAATATAGCATTCATACAGTGTTTGATGTTATCTTAACTCGAATTAAGGATTTCCCTTATCTTAGCTACGTTTTCTACACTAAGAACTGACTTGGAGATTCTCTTTCAGCTGTTCTAAACCAGTTCTCATCTGTTTAGAATCATTTTCACTGAATTATTCATGTTTACATTTAGTTTCCTATGTTCTGCCTTCTGGCCCAAGTATAAGCTTTGCCCACTTTATCAAACAACTTCCTACACACTGTTATGAACTGAGGCAGCTCGGGAACATTGTCTCTCAACTGTGTGATAGAGTGTAGTACTACATTTCAGTGAAGTGTAAGGCTTTCCAAAGCTGCCAAACGTGTTTCTTTCTCTATTTCAATGGTATTCTGCCTTGTATAACACACATATACCACTCTAGTCTCCTTTAAGTAAAGAATATAGGATTCATACAGTGTTTCATGTGATCTTAACTGGAATTACGGATTTCCCTTATCTTAGCTACCTTTTCTACACTAAGAACTGACTTGGAGATTTTCTTTCATCTGTTCTAAACAAGTTCTCATCTTTTTGCAGTCATTTTCTCTGAATTATTCATGTTTTCATGTAGTTTCCTATATTCTGCCTCTGGTCCAAGTATAAGCTTTGTCCACTTTATCAAACAACTTCCTACACACTGTTATGAACTGAAGCCGCTCGGGAACATTGTCTCTCAACTGTGTTATAGAGTGTAGTACTACATTTCACTGAAGTGTAAGGCTTTCCAAAGCTGCCGAACGTGTTTCTTTCTCTATTTCAATGGTATTCTGCCTTGTATAACACACATTTACCACTCTAGTCTCCTTTAAGTAAAGAATATAGGATTCATACAGTGTTTCATGTGATCTTAACTGGAATTACGGATTTCCCTTATCTTAGCTACCTTTTCTACACTAAGAACTGACTTGGAGATTCTCTTTCATCTGTTCTAAACAAGTTCTCATCTGTTTGCAGTCATTTTCTCTGAATTATTCATGTTTTCATTTAGTTTCCTATATTCTGCCTTCTGGCCCAAGTATAAGCTTTGCCCACTTTATCAAACAACTTCCTACACACTGTTATTAACTGAGGCAGCTCGGGAACATTGTCTCTCAACTTTGTGATAGAGTGTAGTACTACATTTCAGTGAAGTGTAAGGCTTTCCAAAGCTGCCGAACGTGTTTCTTTCTCTATTTCAATGGTATTCTGCCTTGTTTAACACACATTTACCACTCTAGTCTCCTTTATGTAAACAATATAGGATTCATACAGTGTTTGATGTTATCTTAACTCGAATTATGGATTTCCCTTATCTTAGCTACCTTTTCTACACTAAGAACTGACTTGGAGATTCTCTTTCAGCTGTTCTAAACAAGTTCTCATCTGTTTACAGTCATTTTCAATGAATTATTCATGTTTTCATGTAGTTTCCTATATTCTGCCTTCTGGCCCAAGTATAAGCTTTGCCCACTTTATCAAACAACTTCCTACATACTGTTATGAACTGAGGCAGCTCGGGAACATTGTCTCTCAACTGTGTGATAGAGTGTAGTACTACATTTCAGTGAAGTGTAAGGCTTTCCAAAGCTGCCGAACGTGTTTCTTTCTCTATTTCAATGGTATTCTGCCTTGTATAACACACATTTACCACTCTAGTCTCCTTTATGTAAACAATATAGGATTCATACAGTGTTTGATGTTATCTTAACTCGAATTAAGGATTTCCCTTATCTTAGCTACCTTTTCTACACTAAGAACTGACTTGGAGATTCTCTTTCAGCTGTTCTAAACAAGTTCTCATCTGTTTACAGTCATTTTCACTGAATTATTCATGTTTTCATGTAGTTTCCTATATTCTGCCTTCTGGCCCAAGTATAAGCTTTGCCCACTTTATCAAACAACTTCCTACACACTGTTATGAACTGAGACAGCTCAGGAACATTGTCTCTCAACTGTGTTATAGAGTGTAGTACTACATTTCAGTGAAGTTTAAGGCTTTCCAAAGCTGCCGAACGTGTTTCTTTCTCTATTTCAATGGTATTCTGCCTTGTATAACACACATTTACCACTCTAGTCTCCTTTAAGTAATGAATATAGGATTCATACAGTGTTTGATGTTATCTTAACTCGAATTAAGGATTTCCCTTATCTTAGCTACCTTTTCTACACTAAGAACTGACTTGGAGAATCTCTTTCAGCTGTTCTAAAACAAGTTCTCTTCTGTTTACAGTCATTTTCACTGAATTATTCATGTTTTCATGTAGTTTCCTATATTCTGCCTTCTGGTCCAAGTATAAGCTTTGCCCACTTTATCAAACAACTTCCTACACATTGTTATGAACTAAGGCAGCTAGGGAACATTGTCTATCAACTGTGTTATAGAGTGTAGTACTACATTTCAGTGAAGTTTAAGGCTTTCCAAAGCTGCCGAACGTGTTTCTTTCTCTATTTCAATGGTATTCTGCCTTGTATAACACACATTTACCACTCTAGTCTCCTTTTAAGTAATGAATATAGCATTCATACAGTGTTTGATGTTATCTGAACTCGAATTAAGGATTTCCCTTATCTTAGCTACCTTTTCTACACTAAGAACTGACTTGGAGATTCTCTTTCAGCTGTTCTAAACCAGTTCTCATCTGTTTACAGTCATTTTCACTGAATTATTCATGTTTCCATGTAGTTTCCTATATTCTGCCTTCTGGCCCAAGTATAAGCTTTGCCCACTTTATCAAACAACTTCCTACACACTGTTATGAACTGAGGCAGCTCGGGAACATTGTCTCTCAACTGTGTGATAGAGTGTAGTACTACATTTCAGTGAAGTGTAAGGCTTTCCAAAGCTGCCGAACGTGTTTCTTTCTCTATTTCAATGGTATTCTGCCTTGTATAACACACATTTACCACTCTAGTCTCCTTTAAGTAAAGAATATAGGATTCATACAGTGTTTCATGTGATCTTAACTGGAATTACGGATTTCCCTTATCTTAGCTACCTTTTCTACACTAAGAACTGACTTGGAGATTCTCTTTCATCTGTTCTAAACAAGTTCTCATGTGTTTGCAGTCATTTTCTCTGAATTATTCATGTTTTCATGTAGTTTCCTATATTCTGCCTTCTGGCCCAAGTATAAGCTTTGCCCACTTTATCAAACAACTTCCTACATACTGTTATGAACTGAGGCAGCTCGGGAACATTGTCTCTCAACTGTGTGATAGAGTGTAGTACTACATTTCAGTGAAGTGTAAGGCTTTCCAAAGCTGCCGAACGTGTTTCTTTCTCTATTTCAATGGTATTCTGCCTTGTATAACACACATTTACCACTCTAGTCTCCTTTTAAGTAATGAATATAGCATTCATACAGTGTTTGATGTTATCTTAACTCGAATTAAGGATTTCCCTTATCTTAGCAACCTTTTCTACACTAAGAACTGACTTGGAGATTCTCTTTCAGCTGTTCTAAACCAGTTCTCATCTGTTTACAGTCATTTTCACTGAATTATTCATGTTTTCATGTAGTTTCCTATATTCTGCCTTCTGGCCCAAGTATAATCTTTGCCCACTTTATCAAACAACTTCCTACACACTGTTATGAACTGAGGCAGCTCGGGAACATTGTCTCTCAACTGTGTGATAGAGTGTAGTACTATATTTCAGTGAAGTGTAAGGCTTTCCAAAGCTGCCGAACGTGTTTCTTTCTCTATTTCAATGGTATTCTGCCTTGTATAACACACATTTACCACTCTAGTCTCCTTTATGTAAACAATATAGGATTCATACAGTGTTTGATGTTATCTTAACTCGAATTATGGATTTCCCTTATCTTAGCTACCTTTTCTACACTAAGAACTGACTTGGAGATTATCTTTCAGCTGTTCTAAACAAGTTCTCATCTGTTTACCGTCATTTTCAATGAATTATTCATGTTTTCATGTAGTTTCCTATATTCTGCCTTCTGGCCCAAGTATAAGCTTTGCCCACTTTATCAAACAACTTCCTACATACTGTTATGAACTGAGGCAGCTCGGGAACATTGTCTCTCAACTGTGTGATAGAGTGTAGTACTACATTTCAGTGAAGTGTAAGGCTTTCCAAAGCTGCCGAACGTGTTTCTTTCTCTATTTCAATGGTATTCTGCCTTGTATAACACACATTTACCACTCTAGTCTCCTTTTAAGTAATGAATATAGCATTCATACAGTGTTTGATGTTATCTTAACTCGAATTAAGGATTTCCCTTATCTTAGCTACGTTTTCTACACTAAGAACTGACTTGGAGATTCTCTTTCAGCTGTTCTAAACCAGTTCTCATCTGTTTAGAATCATTTTCACTGAATTATTCATGTTTACATTTAGTTTCCTATGTTCTGCCTTCTGGCCCAAGTATAAGCTTTGCCCACTTTATCAAACAACTTCCTACACACTGTTATGAACTGAGGCAGCTCGGGAACATTGTCTCTCAACTGTGTGATAGAGTGTAGTACTACATTTCAGTGAAGTGTAAGGCTTTCCAAAGCTGCCAAACGTGTTTCTTTCTCTATTTCAATGGTATTCTGCCTTGTATAACACACATATACCACTCTAGTCTCCTTTAAGTAAAGAATATAGGATTCATACAGTGTTTCATGTGATCTTAACTGGAATTACGGATTTCCCTTATCTTAGCTACCTTTTCTACACTAAGAACTGACTTGGAGATTTTCTTTCATCTGTTCTAAACAAGTTCTCATCTGTTTGCAGTCATTTTCTCTGAATTATTCATGTTTTCATGTAGTTTCCTATATTCTGCCTCTGGTCCAAGTATAAGCTTTGTCCACTTTATCAAACAACTTCCTACACACTGTTATGAACTGAAGCCGCTCGGGAACATTGTCTCTCAACTGTGTTATAGAGTGTAGTACTACATTTCACTGAAGTGTAAGGCTTTCCAAAGCTGCCGAACGTGTTTCTTTCTCTATTTCAATGGTATTCTGCCTTGTATAACACACATTTACCACTCTAGTCTCCTTTAAGTAAAGAATATAGGATTCATACAGTGTTTCATGTGATCTTAACTGGAATTACGGATTTCCCTTATCTTAGCTACCTTTTCTACACTAAGAACTGACTTGGAGATTCTCTTTCATCTGTTCTAAACAAGTTCTCATCTGTTTGCAGTCATTTTCTCTGAATTATTCATGTTTTCATTTAGTTTCCTATATTCTGCCTTCTGGCCCAAGTATAAGCTTTGCCCACTTTATCAAACAACTTCCTACACACTGTTATTAACTGAGGCAGCTCGGGAACATTGTCTCTCAACTTTGTGATAGAGTGTAGTACTACATTTCAGTGAAGTGTAAGGCTTTCCAAAGCTGCCGAACGTGTTTCTTTCTCTATTTCAATGGTATTCTGCCTTGTTTAACACACATTTACCACTCTAGTCTCCTTTATGTAAACAATATAGGATTCATACAGTGTTTGATGTTATCTTAACTCGAATTATGGATTTCCCTTATCTTAGCTACCTTTTCTACACTAAGAACTGACTTGGAGATTCTCTTTCAGCTGTTCTAAACAAGTTCTCATCTGTTTACAGTCATTTTCAATGAATTATTCATGTTTTCATGTAGTTTCCTATATTCTGCCTTCTGGCCCAAGTATAAGCTTTGCCCACTTTATCAAACAACTTCCTACATACTGTTATGAACTGAGGCAGCTCGGGAACATTGTCTCTCAACTGTGTGATAGAGTGTAGTACTACATTTCCGTGAAGTGTAAGGCTTTCCAAAGCTGCCGAACGTGTTTCTTTCTCTATTTCAATGGTATTCTGCCTTGTATAACACACATTTACCACTCTAGTCTCCTTTATGTAAACAATATAGGATTCATACAGTGTTTGATGTTATCTTAACTCGAATTAAGGATTTCCCTTATCTTAGCTACCTTTTCTACACTAAGAACTGACTTGGAGATTCTCTTTCAGCTGTTCTAAACAAGTTCTCATCTGTTTACAGTCATTTTCACTGAATTATTCATGTTTTCATGTAGTTTCCTATATTCTGCCTTCTGGCCCAAGTATAAGCTTTGCCCACTTTATCAAACAACTTCCTACACACTGTTATGAACTGAGACAGCTCAGGAACATTGTCTCTCAACTGTGTTATAGAGTGTAGTACTACATTTCAGTGAAGTTTAAGGCTTTCCAAAGCTGCCGAACGTGTTTCTTTCTCTATTTCAATGGTATTCTGCCTTGTATAACACACATTTACCACTCTAGTCTCCTTTAAGTAATGAATATAGGATTCATACAGTGTTTGATGTTATCTTAACTCGAATTAAGGATTTCCCTTATCTTAGCTACCTTTTCTACACTAAGAACTGACTTGGAGAATCTCTTTCAGCTGTTCTAAAACAAGTTCTCTTCTGTTTACAGTCATTTTCACTGAATTATTCATGTTTTCATGTAGTTTCCTATATTCTGCCTTCTGGTCCAAGTATAAGCTTTGCCCACTTTATCAAACAACTTCCTACACATTGTTATGAACTAAGGCAGCTAGGGAACATTGTCTATCAACTGTGTTATAGAGTGTAGTACTACATTTCAGTGAAGTTTAAGGCTTTCCAAAGCTGCCGAACGTGTTTCTTTCTCTATTTCAATGGTATTCTGCCTTGTATAACACACATTTACCACTCTAGTCTCCTTTTAAGTAATGAATATAGCATTCATACAGTGTTTGATGTTATCTAAACGCGAATTAAGGATTTCCCTTATCTTAGCTACCTTTTCTACACTAAGAACTGACTTGGAGATTCTCTTTCAGCTGTTCTAAACCAGTTCTCATCTGTTTACAGTCATTTTCACTGAATTATTCATGTTTCCATGTAGTTTCCTATATTCTGCCTTCTGGCCCAAGTATAAGCTTTGCCCACTTTATCAAACAACTTCCTACACACTGTTATGAACTGAGGCAGCTCGGGAACATTGTCTCTCAACTGTGTGATAGAGTGTAGTACTACATTTCAGTGAAGTGTAAGGCTTTCCAAAGCTGCCGAACGTGTTTCTTTCTCTATTTCAATGGTATTCTGCCTTGTATAACACACATTTACCACTCTAGTCTCCTTTAAGTAAAGAATATAGGATTCATACAGTGTTTCATGTGATCTTAACTGGAATTACGGATTTCCCTTATCTTAGCTACCTTTTCTACACTAAGAACTGACTTGGAGATTCTCTTTCATCTGTTCTAAACAAGTTCTCATGTGTTTGCAGTCATTTTCTCTGAATTATTCATGTTTTCATGTAGTTTCCTATATTCTGCCTTCTGGCCCAAGTATAAGCTTTGCCCACTTTATCAAACAACTTCCTACATACTGTTATGAACTGAGGCAGCTCGGGAACATTGTCTCTCAACTGTGTGATAGAGTGTAGTACTACATTTCAGTGAAGTGTAAGGCTTTCCAAAGCTGCCGAACGTGTTTCTTTCTCTATTTCAATGGTATTCTGCCTTGTATAACACACATTTACCACTCTAGTCTCCTTTATGTAAACAATATAGGATTCATACAGTGTTTGATGTTATCTTAACTCGAATTATGGATTTCCCTTATCTTAGCTACCTTTTCTACACTAAGAACTGACTTGGAGATTATCTTTCAGCTGTTCTAAACAAGTTCTCATCTGTTTACAGTCATTTTCAATGAATTATTCATGTTTTCATGTAGTTTCCTATATTCTGCCTTCTGGCCCAAGTATAAGCTTTGCCCACTTTATCAAACAACTTCCTACATACTGTTATGAACTGAGGCAGCTCGGGAACATTGTCTCTCAACTGTGTGATAGAGTGTAGTACTACATTTCAGTGAAGTGTAAGGCTTTCCAAAGCTGCCGAACGTGTTTCTTTCTCTATTTCAATGGTATTCTGCCTTGTATAACACACATTTACCACTCTAGTCTTCTTTATGTAAACAATATAGGATTCATACAGTGTTTGATGTTATCTTAACTCGAATTATGGATTTCCCTTATCTTAGCTACCTTTTCTACACTAAGAACTGACTTGGAGATTCTCTTTCAGCTGTTCTAAACAAGTTCTCATCTGTTTACAGTCATTTTCAATGAATTATTCATGTTTTCATGTAGTTTCCTATATTCTGCCTTCTGGCCCAAGTATAAGCTTTGCCCACTTTATCAAACAACTTCCTACACACTGTTATGAACTGAGACAGCTCAGGAACATTGTCTCTCAACTGTGTTATAGAGTGTAGTACTACATTTCAGTGAAGTTTAAGGCTTTCCAAAGCTGCCGAACGTGTTTCTTTCTCTATTTCAATGGTATTCTGCCTTGTATAACACACATTTACCACTCTAGTCTCCTTTTAAGTAATGAATATAGCATTCATACAGTGTTTGATGTTATCTTAACTCGAATTAAGAATTTCCCTTATCTTAGCTACCTTTTCTACACTAAGAAATGACTTGGAGATTCTCTTTCAGCTGTTCTAAACCAGTTCTCATCTGTTTACAGTCATTTTCACTGAATTATTCATGTTTCCATGTAGTTTCCTATATTCTGCCTTCTGGCCCAAGTATAAGCTTTGCCCACTTTATCAAACAACTTCCTACACACTGTTATGAACTGAGGCAGCTCGGGAACATTGTCTCTCAACTGTGTGATAGAGTGTAGTACTACATTTCAGTGAAGTGTAAGGCTTTCCAAAGCTGCCGAACGTGTTTCTTTCTCAATTTCAATGGTATTCTGCCTTGTATAACACACATTTACCACTCTAGTTTCCTTTTAAGTAATGAATATAGCATTCATACAGTGTTTGATGTTATCTTAACTCGAATTAAGGATTTCCCTTATCTTAGCTACATTTTCTACACTAAGAACTGACTTGGAGATTCTCTTTCAGCTGTTCTAAACAAGTTCTCATCTGTTTACAGTCATTTTCAATGAATTATTCATGTTTTCATGTAGTTTCCTATATTCTGCCTTCTGGCCCAAGTATAAGCTTTGCCCACTTTATCAAACAACTTCCTACACACTGTTATGAACTGAGGCAGCTCGGGAACATTTTCTCTCAACTGTGTTATAGAGTGTAGTACTACATTTCAGTGAAGTGTAAGGCTTTCCAAAGCTGCCGAACGTGTTTCTTTCTCTATTTCAATGGTATTCTGCCTTGTATAACACACATTTACCACTCTAGTCTCCTTTAAGTAATGAATATAGGAATCATACAGTGTTTGATGTTATCTTAACTCGAATTAAGGATTTCCCTTATCTTAGCTACCTTTTCTACACTAAGAACTGACTTGGAGAATCTCTTTCAGCTGTTCTAAAACAAGTTCTCTTCTGTTTACAGTCATTTTCACTGAATTATTCATGTTTTCATGTAGTTTCCTATATTCTGCCTTCTGGTCCAAGTATAAGCTTTGCCCACTTTATCAAACAACTTCCTACACATTGTTATGAACTAAGGCAGCTAGGGAACATTGTCTATCAACTGTGTTATAGAGTGTAGTACTACATTTCAGTGAAGTTTAAGGCTTTCCAAAGCTGCCGAACGTGTTTCTTTCTCTATTTCAATGGTATTCTGCCTTGTATAACACACATTTACCACTCTAGTCTCCTTTTAAGTAATGAATATAGCATTCATACAGTGTTTGATGTTATCTAAACGCGAATTAAGGATTTCCCTTATCTTAGCTACCTTTTCTACACTAAGAACTGACTTGGAGATTCTCTTTCAGCTGTTCTAAACCAGTTCTCATCTGTTTACAGTCATTTTCACTGAATTATTCATGTTTCCATGTAGTTTCCTATATTCTGCCTTCTGGCCCTAGTATAAGCTTTGCCCACTTTATCAAACAACTTCCTACACACTGTTATGAACTGAGGCAGCTCGGGAACATTGTCTCTCAACTGTGTGATAGAGTGTAGTACTACATTTCAGTGAAGTGTAAGGCTTTCCAAAGCTGCCGAACGTGTTTCTTTCTCTATTTCAATGGTATTCTGCCTTGTATAACACACATTTACCACTCTAGTCTCCTTTTAAGTAATGAATATAGCATTCATACAGTGTTTGATGTTATCTTAACTCGAATTAAGGATTTCCCTTATCTTAGCTACCTTTTCTACACTAAGAACTGACTTGGAGATTCTCTTTCAGCTGTTCTAACCCAGTTCTCATCTGTTTAGAATCATTTTCACTGAATTATTCATGTTTTCATGTAGTTTCCTATATTCTGCCTTCTGGCCCAAGTATAATCTTTGCCCACTTTATCAAACAACTTCCTACACACTGTTATGAACTGAGGCAGCTCAGGAACATTATCTCTCAACTGTGTGATAGAGTGTAGTACTACATTTCAGTGAAGTGTAAGGCTTTCCAAAGCTGCCGAACGTGTTTCTTTCTCTATTTCAATGGTATTCTGCCTCGTATAACACACATTTACCACTCTAGTCTCCTTTATGTAAACAATATAGGATTCATACAGTGTTTGATGTTATCTTAACTCGAATTATGGATTTCCCTTATCTTAGCTACCTTTTCTACACTCAGAACTGACTTGGAGATTCTCTTTCAGCTGTTCTAAACAAGTTCTCATCTGTTTACAGTCATTTTCAATGAATTATTCATGTTTTCATGTAGTTTCCTATATTCTGCCTTCTGGCCCAAGTATAAGCTTTGCCCACTTTATCAAACAACTTCCTACATACTGTTATGAACTGAGGCAGCTCGGGAACATTGTCTCTCAACTGTGTGATAGAGTGTAGTACTACATTTCAGTGAAGTGTAAGGCTTTCCAAAGCTGCCGAACGTGTTTCTTTCTCTATTTCAATGGTATTCTGCCTTGTATAACACACATTTACCACTCTAGTCTCCTTTTAAGTAATGAATATAGCATTCATACAGTGTTTGATGTTATCTTAACTCGAATTAAGGATTTCCCTTATCTTAGCTACCTTTTCTACACTAAGAACTGACTTGGAGATTCTCTTTCAGCTGTTCTAAACAAGTTCTCATCTGTTTACAGTCATTTTCAATGAATTATTCATGTTTTCATGTAGTTTCCTATATTCTGCCTTCTGGCCCAAGTATAAGCTTTGCCCACTTTATCAAACAACTTCCTACACACTGTTATGAACTGAGGCAGCTCGGGAACATTTTCTCTCAACTGTGTTATAGAGTGTAGTACTACATTTCAGTGAAGTGTAAGGCTTTCCAAAGCTGCCGAACGTGTTTCTTTCTCTATTTCAATGGTATTCTGCCTTGTATAACACACATTTAACACTCTAGTCTCCTTTAAGTAATGAATATAGGATTCATACAGTGTTTGATGTTATCTAAACGCGAATTAAGGATTTCCCTTATCTTAGCTACCTTTTCTACACTAAGAACTGACTTGGAGATTCTCTTTCAGCTGTTCTAAACCAGTTCTCATCTGTTTACAGTCATTTTCACTGAATTATTCATGTTTCCATGTAGTTTCCTATATTCTGCCTTCTGGCCCAAGTATAAGCTTTGCCCACTTTATCAAACAACTTCCTACACACTGTTATGAACTGAGGCAGCTCGGGAACATTGTCTCTCAACTGTGTGATAGAGTGTAGTACTACATTTCAGTGAAGTGTAAGGCTTTCCAAAGCTGCCGAACGTGTTTCTTTCTCTATTTCAATGGTATTCTGCCTTGTATAACACACATTTACCACTCTAGTCTCCTTTAAGTAATGAATATAGGATTCATACAGTGTTTGATGTTATCTTAACTCGAATTAAGGATTTCCCTTATCTTAGCTACCTTTTCTACACTAAGAACTGACTTGGAGAATCTCTTTCAGCTGTTCTAAAACAAGTTCTCTTCTGTTTACAGTCATTTTCACTGAATTATTCATGTTTTCATGTAGTTTTCTATATTCTGCCTTCTGGTCCAAGTATAAGCTTTGCCCACTTTATCAAACAACTTCCTACACATTGTTATGAACTAAGGCAGCTAGGGAACATTGTCTATCAACTGTGTTATAGAGTGTAGTACTACATTTCAGTGACGTGTAAGGCTTTCCAAAGCTGCCGAACGTGTTTCTTTCTCTATTTCAATGGTATTCTGCATTGTATAACACACATTTACCACTCTAGTCTCCTTTTAAGTAATGAATATAGCATTCATACAGTGTTTGATGTTATCTAAACGCGAATTAAGGATTTCCCTTATCTTAGCTACCTTTTCTACACTAAGAACTGACTTGGAGATTCTCTTTCAGCTGTTCTAAACAAGTTCTCATCTGTTTACAGTCATTTTCAATGAATTATTCATGTTTTCATGTAGTTTCCTATATTCTGCCTTCTGGCCCAAGTATAAGCTTTGCCCACTTTATCAAACAACTTCCTACATACTGTTATGAACTGAGGCAGCTCGGGAACATTGTCTCTCAACTGTGTGATAGAGTGTAGTACTACATTTCAGTGAAGTGTAAGGCTTTCCAAAGCTGCCGAACGTGTTTCTTTCTCTATTTCAATGGTATTCTGCCTTGTATAACACACATTTACCACTCTAGTCTCCTTTATGTAAACAATATAGGATTCATACAGTGTTTGATGTTATCTTAATTCGAATTATGGATTTCCCTTATCTTAGCTACCTTTTCTACACTAAGAACTGACTTGAAGATTCTCTTTCATCTGTTCTAAACAAGTTCTCATGTGTTTGCAGTCATTTTCTCTGAATTATTCATGTTTTCATGTAGTTTCCTATATTCTGCCTTCTGGCCCAAGTATAAGCTTTGCCCACTTTATCAAACAACTTCCTACACACTGTTATGAACTGAGGCAGCTCGGGAACATTGTCTCTCAACTGTGTTATAGAGTGTAGTACTACATTTCAGTGAAGTGTAAGGCTTTCCAAAGCTGCCGAACGTGTTTCTTTCTCTATTTCAATGGTATTCTGCCTTGTATAACACACATTTACCACTCTAGTCTCCTTTTAAGTAATGAATATAGCATTCATACAGTGTTTGATGTTATCTAAACGCGAATTAAGGATTTCCCTTATCTTAGCTACCTTTTCTACACTAAGAACTGACTTGGAGATTCTCTTTCAGCTGTTCTAAACAAGTTCTCATCAGTTTACAGTCATTTTCAATGAATTATTCATGTTTTCATGTAGTTTCCTATATTCTGCCTTCTGGCCCAAGTATAAGCTTTGCCCACTTTATCAAACAACTTCCTACATACTGTTATGAACTGAGGCAGCTCGGGAACATTGTCTCTCAACTGTGTGATAGAGTGTAGTACTACATTTCAGTGAAGTGTAAGGCTTTCCAAAGCTGCCGAACGTGTTTCTTTCTCTATTTCAATGGTATTCTGCCTTGTATAACACACATTTACCACTCTAGTCTCCTTTATGTAAACAATATAGGATTCATACAGTGTTTGATGTTATCTTAATTCGAATTATGGATTTCCCTTATCTTAGCTACCTTTTCTACACTAAGAACTGACTTGAAGATTCTCTTTCATCTGTTCTAAACAAGTTCTCATGTGTTTGCAGTCATTTTCTCTGAATTATTCATGTTTTCATGTAGTTTCCTATATTCTGCCTTCTGGCCCAAGTATAAGCTTTGCCCACTTTATCAAACAACTTCCTACACACTGTTATGAACTGAGGCAGCTCGGGAACATTGTCTCTCAACTGTGTTATAGAGTGTAGTACTACATTTCAGTGAAGTGTAAGGCTTTCCAAAGCTGCCGAACGTGTTTCTTTCTCTATTTCAATGGTATTCTGCCTTGTATAACACACATTTACCACTCTAGTCTCCTTTTAAGTAATGAATATAGCATTCATACAGTGTTTGATGTTATCTTAACTCGAATTAAGAATTTCCCTTATCTTAGCTACCTTTTCTACACTAAGAAATGACTTGGAGATTCTCTTTCAGCTGTTCTAACCCAGTTCTCATCTGTTTACAGTCATTTTCACTGAATTATTCATGTTTCCATGTAGTTTCCTATATTCTGCCTTCTGGCCCAAGTATAAGCTTTGCCCACTTTATCAAACAACTTCCTACACACTGTTATGAACTGAGGCAGCTCGGGAACATTGTCTCTCAACTGTGTGATAGAGTGTAGTACTACATTTCAGTGAAGTGTAAGGCTTTCCAAAGCTGCCGAACGTGTTTCTTTCTCTATTTCAATGGTATTCTGCCTTGTATAACACACATTTACCACTCTAGTTTCCTTTTAAGTAATGAATATAGCATTCATACAGTGTTTGATGTTATCTTAACTCGAATTAAGGATTTCCCTTATCTTAGCTACATTTTCTACACTAAGAACTGACTTGGAGATTCTCTTTCAGCTGTTCTAAACAAGTTCTCATCTGTTTACAGTCATTTTCAATGAATTATTCATGTTTTCATGTAGTTTCCTATATTCTGCCTTCTGGCCCAAGTATAAGCTTTGCCCACTTTATCAAACAACTTCCTACACACTGTTATGAACTGAGGCAGCTCGGGAACATTTTCTCTCAACTGTGTTATAGAGTGTAGTACTACATTTCAGTGAAGTGTAAGGCTTTCCAAAGCTGCCGAACGTGTTTCTTTCTCTATTTCAATGGTATTCTGCCTTGTATAACACACATTTACCACTCTAGTCTCCTTTAAGTAATGAATATAGGATTCATACAGTGTTTGATGTTATCTTAACTCGAATTAAGGATTTCCCTTATCTTAGCTACCTTTTCTACACTAAGAACTGACTTGGAGAATCTCTTTCAGCTGTTCTAAAACAAGTTCTCTTCTGTTTACAGTCATTTTCACTGAATTATTCATGTTTTCATGTAGTTTCCTATATTCTGCCTTCTGGTCCAAGTATAAGCTTTGCCCACTTTATCAAACAACTTCCTACACATTGTTATGAACTAAGGCAGCTAGGGAACATTGTCTATCAACTGTGTTATAGAGTGTAGTACTACATTTCAGTGAATTGTAAGGCTTTCCAAAGCTGCCGAACGTGTTTCTTTCTCTATTTCAATGGTATTCTGCCTCGTATAACACACATTTACCACTCTAGTCTCCTTTATGTAAACAATATAGGATTCATACAGTGTTTGATGTTATCTTAACTCGAATTATGGATTTCCCTTATCTTAGCTACCTTTTCTACACTCAGAACTGACTTGGAGATTCTCTTTCAGCTGTTCTAAACAAGTTCTCATCTGTTTACAGTCATTTTCAATGAATTATTCATGTTTTCATGTAGTTTCCTATATTCTGCCTTCTGGCCCAAGTATAAGCTTTGCCCACTTTATCAAACAACTTCCTACATACTGTTATGAACTGAGGCAGCTCGGGAACATTGTCTCTCAACTGTGTGATAGAGTGTAGTACTACATTTCAGTGAAGTGTAAGGCTTTCCAAAGCTGCCGAACGTGTTTCTTTCTCTATTTCAATGGTATTCTGCCTTGTATAACACACATATACCACTCTAGTCTCCTTTATGTAAACAATATAGGATTCATACAGTGTTTGATGTTATCTTAATTCGAATTATGGATTTCCCTTATCTTAGCTACCTTTTCTACACTAAGAACTGACTTGAAGATTCTCTTTCATCTGTTCTAAACAAGTTCTCATGTGTTTGCAGTCATTTTCTCTGAATTATTCATGTTTTCATGTAGTTTCCTATATTCTGCCTTCTGGCCCAAGTATAAGCTTTGCCCACTTTATCAAACAACTTCCTACACACTGTTATGAACTGAGGCAGCTCGGGAACATTGTCTCTCAACTGTGTTATAGAGTGTAGTACTACATTTCAGTGAAGTGTAAGGCTTTCCAAAGCTGCCGAACGTGTTTCTTTCTCTATTTCAATGGTATTCTGCCTTGTATAACACACATTTACCACTCTAGTCTCCTTTTAAGTAATGAATATAGCATTCATACAGTGTTTGATGTTATCTTAACTCGAATTAAGGATTTCCCTTATCTTAGGTACCTTTTCTACACTAAGAACTGACTTTGAGATTCTCTTTCAGCTGTTCTAAACAAGTTCTCATCTGTTTACAGTCATTTTCAATGAATTATTCATGTTTTCATGTAGTTTCCTATATTCTGCCTTCTGGCCCAAGTATAAGCTTTGCCCACTTTATCAAACAACTTCCTACACACTGTTATGAACTGAGGCAGCTCGGGAACATTTTCTCTCAACTGTGTTATAGAGTGTAGTACTACATTTCAGTGAAGTGTAAGGCTTTCCAAAGCTGCCGAACGTGTTTCTTTCTCTATTTCAATGGTATTCTGCCTTGTATAACACACATTTAACACTCTAGTCTCCTTTAAGTAATGAATATAGGATTCATACAGTGTTTGATGTTATCTAAACGCGAATTAAGGATTTCCCTTATCTTAGCTACCTTTTCTACACTAAGAACTGACTTGGAGATTCTCTTTCAGCTGTTCTAAACCAGTTCTCATCTGTTTACAGTCATTTTCACTGAATTATTCATGTTTCCATGTAGTTTCCTATATTCTGCCTTCTGTCCCAAGTATAAGCTTTGCCCACTTTATCAAACAACTTCCTACACACTGTTATAAACTGAGGCAGCTCGGGAACATTGTCTCTCAACTGTGTGATAGAGTGTAGTACTACATTTCAGTGAAGTGTAAGGCTTTCCAAAGCTGCCGAACGTGTTTCTTTCTCTATTTCAATGGTATTCTGCCTTGTATAACACACATTTACCACTCTAGTCTCCTTTAAGTAATGAATATAGGATTCATACAGTGTTTGATGTTATCTTAACTCGAATTAAGGATTTCCCTTATCTTAGCTACCTTTTCTACACTAAGAACTGACTTGGAGAATCTCTTTCAGCTGTTCTAAAACAAGTTCTCTTCTGTTTACAGTCATTTTCACTGAATTATTCATGTTTTCATGTAGTTTTCTATATTCTGCCTTCTGGTCCAAGTATAAGCTTTGCCCACTTTATCAAACAACTTCCTACACATTGTTATGAACTAAGGCAGCTAGGGAACATTGTCTATCAACTGTGTTATAGAGTGTAGTACTACATTTCAGTGATGTGTAAGGCTTTCCAAAGCTGCCGAACGTGTTTCTTTCTCTATTTCAATGGTATTCTGCATTGTATAACACACATTTACCACTCTAGTCTCCTTTTAAGTAATGAATATAGCATTCATACAGTGTTTGATGTTATCTAAACGCGAATTAAGGATTTCCCTTATCTTAGCTACCTTTTCTACACTAAGAACTGACTTGGAGATTCTCTTTCAGCTGTTCTAAACCAGTTCTCATCTGTTTACAGTCATTTTCACTGAATTATTCATGTTTCCATGTAGTTTCCTATATTCTGCCTTCTGGCCCAAGTATAAGCTTTGCCCACTTTATCAAACAACTTCCTACACACTGTTATAAACTGAGGCAGCTCGGGAACATTGTCTCTCAACTGTGTGATAGAGTGTAGTACTACATTTCAGTGAAGTGTAAGGCTTTCCAAAGCTGCCGAACGTGTTTCTTTCTCTATTTCAATGGTATTCTGCCTTGTATAACACACATTTACCACTCTAGTCTCCTTTAAGTAATGAATATAGGATTCATACTGTGTTTGATGTTATCTTAACTCGAATTAAGGATTTCCCTTATCTTAGCTACCTTTTCTACACTAAGAACTGACTTGGAGAATCTCTTTCAGCTGTTCTAAAACAAGTTCTCTTCTGTTTACAGTCATTTTCACTGAATTATTCATGTTTTCATGTAGTTTTCTATATTCTGCCTTCTGGTCCAAGTATAAGCTTTGCCCACTTTATCAAACAACTTCCTACACATTGTTATGAACTAAGGCAGCTAGGGAACATTGTCTATCAACTGTGTTATAGAGTGTAGTACTACATTTCAGTGACGTGTAAGGCTTTCTAAAGCTGCCGAACGTGTTTCTTTCTCTATTTCAATGGTATTCTGCATTGTATAACACACATTTACCACTCTAGTCTCCTTTTAAGTAATGAATATAGAATTCATACAGTGTTTGATGTTATCTAAACGCGAATTAAGGATTTCCCTTATCTTAGCTACCTTTTCTACACTAAGAACTGACTTGGAGATTCTCTTTCAGCTGTTCTAAACAAGTTCTCATCTGTTTACAGTCATTTTCAATGAATTATTCATGTTTTCATGTAGTTTCCTATATTCTGCCTTCTGGCCCAAGTATAAGCTTTGCCCACTTTATCAAACAACTTCCTACATACTGTTATGAACTGAGGCAGCTCGGGAACATTGTCTCTCAACTGTGTGATAGAGTGTAGTACTACATTTCAGTGAAGTGTAAGGCTTTCCAAAGCTGCCGAACGTGTTTCTTTCTCTATTTCAATGGTATTCTGCCTTGTATAACACACATTTACCACTCTAGTTTCCTTTTAAGTAATGAATATAGCATTCATACAGTGTTTGATGTTATCTTAACTCGAATTAAGGATTTCCCTTATCTTAGCTACATTTTCTACACTAAGAACTGACTTGGAGATTCTCTTTCAGCTGTTCTAAACAAGTTCTCATCTGTTTACAGTCATTTTCAATGAATTATTCATGTTTTCATGTAGTTTCCTATATTCTGCCTTCTGGCCCAAGTATAAGCTTTGCCCACTTTATCAAACAACTTCCTACACACTGTTATGAACTGAGGCAGCTCGGGAACATTTTCTCTCAACTGTGTTATAGAGTGTAGTACTACATTTCAGTGAAGTGTAAGGCTTTCCAAAGCTGCCGAACGTGTTTCTTTCTCTATTTCAATGGTATTCTGCCTTGTATAACACACATTTACCACTCTAGTCTCCTTTAAGTAATGAATATAGGATTCATACAGTGTTTGATGTTATCTTAACTCGAATTAAGGATTTCCCTTATCTTAGCTACCTTTTCTACACTAAGAACTGACTTGGAGAATCTCTTTCAGCTGTTCTAAAACAAGTTCTCTTCTGTTTACAGTCATTTTCACTGAATTATTCATGTTTTCATGTAGTTTCCTATATTCTGCCTTCTGGTCCAAGTATAAGCTTTGCCCACTTTATCAAACAACTTCCTACACATTGTTATGAACTAAGGCAGCTAGGGAACATTGTCTATCAACTGTGTTATAGAGTGTAGTACTACATTTCAGTGAAGTTTAAGGCTTTCCAAAGCTGCCGAACGTGTTTCTTTCTCTATTTCAATGGTATTCTGCCTTGTATAACACACATTTACCACTCTAGTCTCCTTTTAAGTAATGAATATAGCATTCATACAGTGTTTGATGTTATCTAAACGCGAATTAAGGATTTCCCTTATCTTAGCTACCTTTTCTACACTAAGAACTGACTTGGAGATTCTCTTTCAGCTGTTCTAAACCAGTTCTCATCTGTTTACAGTCATTTTCACTGAATTATTCATGTTTCCATGTAGTTTCCTATATTCTGCCTTCTGGCCCAAGTATAAGCTTTGCCCACTTTATCAAACAACTTCCTACACACTGTTATGAACTGAGGCAGCTCGGGAACATTGTCTCTCAACTGTGTGATAGAGTGTAGTACTACATTTCAGTGAAGTGTAAGGCTTTCCAAAGATGCCGAACGTGTTTCTTTCTCTATTTCAATGGTATTCTGCCTTGTATAACACACATTTACCACTCTAGTCTCCTTTTAAGTAATGAATATAGCATTCATACAGTGTTTGATGTTATCTTAACTCGAATTAAGGATTTCCCTTATCTTAGCTACCTTTTCTACACTAAGAACTGACTTGGAGATTCTCTTTCAGCTGTTCTAAACCAGTTCTCATCTGTTTAGAATCATTTTCACTGAATTATTCATGTTTTCATGTAGTTTCCTATATTCTGCCTTCTGGCCCAAGTATAATCTTTGCCCACTTTATCAAACAACTTCCTACACACTGTTATGAACTGAGGCAGCTCAGGAACATTGTCTCTCAACTGTGTGATAGAGTGTAGTACTACATTTCAGTGAAGTGTAAGGCTTTCCAAAGCTGCCGAACGTGTTTCTTTCTCTATTTCTATGGTATTCTGCCTCGTATAACACACATTTACCACTCTAGTCTCCTTTATGTAAACAATATAGGATTCATACAGTGTTTGATGTTATCTTAACTCAAATTATGGATTTCCCTTATCTTAGCTACCTTTTCTACACTCAGAACTGACTTGGAGATTCTCTTTCAGCTGTTCTAAACAAGTTCTCATCTGTTTACAGTCATTTTCAATGAATTATTCATGTTTTCATGTAGTTTCCTATATTCTGCCTTCTGGCCCAAGTATAAGCTTTGCCCACTTTATCAAACAACTTCCTACATACTGTTATGAACTGAGGCAGCTCGGGAACATTGTCTCTCAACTGTGTGATAGAGTGTAGTACTACATTTCAGTGAAGTGTAAGGCTTTCCAAAGCTGCCGAACGTGTTTCTTTCTCTATTTCAATGGTATTCTGCCTTGTATAACACACATTTACCACTCTAGTCTCCTTTATGTAAACAATATAGGATTCATACAGGGTTTGATGTTATCTTAATTCGAATTATGGATTTCCCTTATCTTAGCTACCTTTTCTACACTAAGAACTGACTTGAAGATTCTCTTTCATCTGTTCTAAACAAGTTCTCATGTGTTTGCAGTCATTTTCTCTGAATTATTCATGTTTTCATGTAGTTTCCTATATTCTGCCTTCTGGCCCAAGTATAAGCTTTGCCCACTTTATCAAACAACTTCCTACACACTGTTATGAACTGAGGCAGCTCGGGAACATTGTCTCTCAACTGTGTTATAGAGTGTAGTACTACATTTCAGTGAAGTGTAAGGCTTTCCAAAGCTGCCGAACGTGATCTTTCTCTATTTCAATGGTATTCTGCCTTGTATAACACACATTTACCACTCTAGTCTCCTTTTAAGTAATGAATATAGCATTCATACAGTGTTTGATGTTATCTTAACTCGAATTAAGGATTTCCCTTATCTTAGCTACCTTTTCTACACTAAGAACTGACTTGGAGATTCTCTTTCAGCTGTTCTAAACAAGTTCTCATCTGTTTACAGTCATTTTCAATGAATTATTCATGTTTTCATGTAGTTTCCTATATTCTGCCTTCTGGCCCAAGTATAAGCTTTGCCCACTTTATCAAACAACTTCCTACACACTGTTATGAACTGAGGCAGCTCGGGAACATTTTCTCTCAACTGTGTTATAGAGTGTAGTACTACATTTCAGTGAAGTGTAAGGCTTTCCAAAGCTGCCGAACGTGTTTCTTTCTCTATTTCAATGGTATTCTGCCTTGTATAACACACATTTAACACTCTAGTCTCCTTTAAGTAATGAATATAGGATTCATACAGTGTTTGATGTTATCTAAACGCGAATTAAGGATTTCCCTTATCTTAGCAACCTTTTCTACACTAAGAACTGACTTGGAGATTCTCTTTCAGCTGTTCTAAACCAGTTCTCATCTTTTTACAGTCATTTTCACTGAATTATTCATGTTTCCATGTAGTTTCCTATATTCTGCCTTCTGGCCCAAGTATAAGCTTTGCCCACTTTATCAAACAACTTCCTACACACTGTTATGAACTGAGGCAGCTCGGGAACATTGTCTCTCAACTGTGTGATAGAGTGTAGTACTACATTTCAGTGAAGTGTAAGGCTTTCCAAAGATGCCGAACGTGTTTCTTTCTCTATTTCAATGGTATTCTGCCTTGTATAACACACATTTACCACTCTAGTCTCCTTTTAAGTAATGAATATAGCATTCATACAGTGTTTGATGTTATCTTAACTCGAATTAAGGATTTCCCTTATCTTAGCTACCTTTTCTACACTAAGAACTGACTTGGAGATTCTCTTTCAGCTGTTCTAAACCAGTTCTCATCTGTTTAGAATCATTTTCACTGAATTATTCATGTTTTCATGTAGTTTCCTATATTCTGCCTTCTGGCCCAAGTATAATCTTTGCCCACTTTATCAAACAACTTCCTACACACTGTTATGAACTGAGGCAGCTCAGGAACATTGTCTCTCAACTGTGTGATAGAGTGTAGTACTACATTTCAGTGAAGTGTAAGGCTTTCCAAAGCTGCCGAACGTGTTTCTTTCTCTATTTCTATGGTATTCTGCCTCGTATAACACACATTTACCACTCTAGTCTCCTTTATGTAAACAATATAGGATTCATACAGTGTTTGATGTTATCTTAACTCAAATTATGGATTTCCCTTATCTTAGCTACCTTTTCTACACTCAGAACTGACTTGGAGATTCTCTTTCAGCTGTTCTAAACAAGTTCTCATCTGTTTACAGTCATTTTCAATGAATTATTCATGTTTTCATGTAGTTTCCTATATTCTGCCTTCTGGCCCAAGTATAAGCTTTGCCCACTTTATCAAACAACTTCCTACATACTGTTATGAACTGAGGCAGCTCGGGAACATTGTCTCTCAACTGTGTGATAGAGTGTAGTACTACATTTCAGTGAAGTGTAAGGCTTTCCAAAGCTGCCGAACGTGTTTCTTTCTCTATTTCAATGGTATTCTGCCTTGTATAACACACATTTACCACTCTAGTCTCCTTTATGTAAACAATATAGGATTCATACAGGGTTTGATGTTATCTTAATTCGAATTATGGATTTCCCTTATCTTAGCTACCTTTTCTACACTAAGAACTGACTTGAAGATTCTCTTTCATCTGTTCTAAACAAGTTCTCATGTGTTTGCAGTCATTTTCTCTGAATTATTCATGTTTTCATGTAGTTTCCTATATTCTGCCTTCTGGCCCAAGTATAAGCTTTGCCCACTTTATCAAACAACTTCCTACACACTGTTATGAACTGAGGCAGCTCGGGAACATTGTCTCTCAACTGTGTTATAGAGTGTAGTACTACATTTCAGTGAAGTGTAAGGCTTTCCAAAGCTGCCGAACGTGATCTTTCTCTATTTCAATGGTATTCTGCCTTGTATAACACACATTTACCACTCTAGTCTCCTTTTAAGTAATGAATATAGCATTCATACAGTGTTTGATGTTATCTTAACTCGAATTAAGGATTTCCCTTATCTTAGCTACCTTTTCTACACTAAGAACTGACTTGGAGATTCTCTTTCAGCTGTTCTAAACAAGTTCTCATCTGTTTACAGTCATTTTCAATGAATTATTCATGTTTTCATGTAGTTTCCTATATTCTGCCTTCTGGCCCAAGTATAAGCTTTGCCCACTTTATCAAACAACTTCCTACACACTGTTATGAACTGAGGCAGCTCGGGAACATTTTCTCTCAACTGTGTTATAGAGTGTAGTACTACATTTCAGTGAAGTGTAAGGCTTTCCAAAGCTGCCGAACGTGTTTCTTTCTCTATTTCAATGGTATTCTGCCTTGTATAACACACATTTAACACTCTAGTCTCCTTTAAGTAATGAATATAGGATTCATACAGTGTTTGATGTTATCTAAACGCGAATTAAGGATTTCCCTTATCTTAGCAACCTTTTCTACACTAAGAACTGACTTGGAGATTCTCTTTCAGCTGTTCTAAACCAGTTCTCATCTTTTTACAGTCATTTTCACTGAATTATTCATGTTTCCATGTAGTTTCCTATATTCTGCCTTCTGGCCCAAGTATAAGCTTTGCCCACTTTATCAAACAACTTCCTACACACTGTTATGAACTGAGGCAGCTCGGGAACATTGTCTCTCAACTGTGTGATAGAGTGTAGTACTACATTTCAGTGAAGTGTAAGGCTTTCCAAAGCTGCCGAACGTGTTTCTTTCTCTATTTCAATGGTATTCTGCCTTGTATAACACCCATTTACCACTCTAGTCTCCTTTAAGTAATGAATATAGGATTCATACAGTGTTTGATGTTATCTTAACTCGAATTAAGGATTTCCCTTATCTTAGCTACCTTTTCTACACTAAGAACTGACTTGGAGATTCTCTTTCAGCTGTTCTAAACCAGTTCTCATCTGTTTAGAATCATTTTCACTGAATTATTCATGTTTACATGTAGTTTCCTATATTCTGCCTTCTGGCCCAAGTATAAGCTTTGCCCACTTTATCAAACAACTTCCTACACACTGTTATGAACTGAGGCATCTCGGGAACATTGTCTCTCAACTGTGTGATAGAGTGTAGTACTACATTTCAGTGAAGTGTAAGGCTTTCCAAAGCTGCCGAACGTGTTTCTTTCTCTATTTCAATGGTATTCTGCCTTGTATAACACACATTTACCACTCTAGTCTCCTTTATGTAAACAATATAGGATTCATACAGTGTTTCATGTGATCTTAACTGGAATTACGGATTTCCCTTATCTTAGCTACCTTTTCTACACTAAGAACTGACTTGGAGATTTTCTTTCATCTGTTCTAAACAAGTTCTCATCTGTTTGCAGTCATTTTCTCTGAATTATTCATGTTTTCATGTAGTTTCCTATATTCTGCCTCTGGTCCAAGTATAAGCTTTGTCCACTTTATCAAACAACTTCCTACACACTGTTATGAACTGAAGCAGCTCGGGAACATTGTCTCTCAACTGTGTTATAGAGTGTAGTACTACATTTCACTGAAGTGTAAGGATTTCCAAAGCTGCCGAACGTGTTTCTTTCTCTATTTCAATGGTATTCTGCCTAGTATAACACACATTTACCACTCTAGTCTCCTTTAAGTAATGAATATAGGATTCATACAGTGTTTGATGCTATCTTAACTCGAATTAAGGATTTCCCTTATCTTAGCTACCTTTTCTACACTAAGAACTGACTTGGAGATTCTCTTTCAGCTGTTCTAAACAAGTTCTCATCTGTTTACAGTCATTTTCTATGAATTATTCATGTTTTCATGTAGTTTCCTATATTCTGCCTTCTGGCCCAAGTATAATCTTTGCCCACTTTATCAAACAACTTCCTACACACTGTTATGAACTGAGGCAGCTCAGGAACATTGTCTCTCAACTGTGTGATAGAGTGTAGTACTACATTTCAGTGAAGTGTAAGGCTTTCCAAAGCTGCCGAACGTGTTTCTTTCTCTATTTCAATGGTATTCTGCCTCGTATAACACACATTTACCACTCTAGTCTCCTTTATGTAAACAATATAGGATTCATACAGTGTTTGATGTTATCTTAACTCGAATTATGGATTTCCCTTATCTTAGCTACCTTTTCTACACTCAGAACTGACTTGGAGATTCTCTTTCAGCTGTTCTAAACAAGTTCTCATCTGTTTGCAGTCATTTTCTCTGAATTATTCATGTTTTCATATAGTTTCCTATATTCTGCCTTCTGGCCCAAGTATAAGCTTTGCCCACTTTATCAAACAACTTCCTACATACTGTTATGAACTGAGGCAGCTCGGGAACATTGTCTCTCAACTGTGTGATAGAGTGTAGTACTACATTTCAGTGAAGTGTAAGGCTTTCCAAAGCTGCCGAACGTGTTTCTTTCTCTATTTCAATGGTATTCTGCCTTGTATAACACACATTTACCACTCTAGTCTCCTTTATGTAAACAATATAGGATTCATACAGGGTTTGATGTTATCTTAATTCGAATTATGGATTTCCCTTATCTTAGCTACCTTTTCTACACTAAGAACTGACTTGAAGATTCTCTTTCATCTGTTCTAAACAAGTTCTCATGTGTTTGCAGTCATTTTCTCTGAATTATTCATGTTTTCATGTAGTTTCCTATATTCTGCCTTCTGGCCCAAGTATAAGCTTTGCCCACTTTATCAAACAACTTCCTACACACTGTTATGAACTGAGGCAGCTCGGGAACATTGTCTCTCAACTGTGTTATAGAGTGTAGTACTACATTTCAGTGAAGTGTAAGGCTTTCCAAAGCTGCCGAACGTGTTTCTTTCTCTATTTCAATGGTATTCTGCCTTGTATAACACACATTTACCACTCTAGTCTCCTTTTAAGTAATGAATATAGCATTCATACAGTGTTTGATGTTATCTAAACGCGAATTAAGGATTTCCCTTATCTTAGCTACCTTTTCTACACTAAGAACTGACTTGGAGATTCTCTTTCAGCTGTTCTAAACCAGTTCTCATCTTTTTACAGTCATTTTCACTGAATTATTCATGTTTCCATGTAGTTTCCTATATTCTGCCTTCTGGCCCAAGTATAAGCTTTGCCCACTTTATCAAACAACTTCCTACACACTGTTATGAACTGAGGCAGCTCGGGAACATTGTCTCTCAACTGTGTGATAGAGTGTAGTACTACATTTCAGTGAAGTGTAAGGCTTTCCAAAGCTGCCGAACGTGTTTCTTTCTCTATTTCAATGGTATTCTGCCTTGTATAACACACATTTACCACTCTAGTCTCCTTTAAGTAATGAATATAGGATTCATACAGTGTTTGATGTTATCTTAACTCGAATTAAGGATTTCCCTTATCTTAGCTACCTTTTCTACACTAAGAACTGACTTGGAGATTCTCTTTCAGCTGTTCTAAACCAGTTCTCATCTGTTTAGAATCATTTTCACTGAATTATTCATGTTTACATGTAGTTTCCTATATTCTGCCTTCTGGCCCAAGTATAAGCTTTGCCCACTTTATCAAACAACTTCCTACACACTGTTATGAATTGAGGCATCTCGGGAACATTGTCTCTCAACTGTGTGATAGAGTGTAGTACTACATTTCAGTGAAGTGTAAGGCTTTCCAAAGCTGCCGAACGTGTTTCTTTCTCTATTTCAATGGTATTCTGCCTTGTATAACACACATTTACCACTCTAGTCTCCTTTATGTAAACAATATAGGATTCATACAGTGTTTCATGTGATCTTAACTGGAATTACGGATTTCCCTTATCTTAGCTACCTTTTCTACACTAAGAACTGACTTGGAGATTTTCTTTCATCTGTTCTAAACAAGTTCTCATCTGTTTGCAGTCATTTTCTCTGAATTATTCATGTTTTCATGTAGTTTCCTATATTCTGCCTCTGGTCCAAGTATAAGCTTTGTCCACTTTATCAAACAACTTCCTACACACTGTTATGAACTGAAGCAGCTCGGGAACATTGTCTCTCAACTGTGTTATAGAGTGTAGTACTACATTTCACTGAAGTGTAAGGCTTTCCAAAGCTGCCGAACGTGTTTCTTTCTCTATTTCAATGGTATTCTGCCTAGTATAACACACATTTACCACTCTAGTCTCCTTTAAGTAATGAATATAGGATTCATACAGTGTTTGATGCTATCTTAACTCGAATTAAGGATTTCCCTTATCTTAGCTACCTTTTCTACACTAAGGACTGACTTGGAGATTCTCTTTCAGCTGTTCTAAACAAGTTCTCATCTGTTTACAGTCATTTTCTATGAATTATTCATGTTTTCATGTAGTTTCCTATATTCTGCCTTCTGGTCCAAGTATAAGCTTTGCCCACTTTATCAAAAAACTTCCTACACACTGTTATGAACTGAGGCAGCTAGGGAACATTGTCTCTCAACTGTGTTATAGAGTGTAGTACTACATTTCAGTGAAGTGTAAGGCTTTCCAAAGCTGCCGAACGTGTTTCTTTCTCTATTTGAATGGTATTCTGCCTTGTATAACACACATTTACCACTCTAGTCTCCTTTAAGTAATGAATATAGCATTCATACAGTGTTTGATGTTATCTTAACTCGAATTAAGGATTTTCCTTATCTTAGGTACCTTTTCTACACTAAGAACTGACTTGGAGATTCTCTTTCAGCTGTTCTAAACCAGTTCTCATCTGTTTAGAATCATTTTCACTGAATTATTCATGTTTTCATGTAGTTTCCTATATTCTGCCTTCTGGCCCAAGTATAAGCTTTGCCCACTTTATCAAACAACTTCCTACACACTGTTATGAACTGAGGCAGCTCGGGAACATTGTCTCTCAACTGTGTGATAGAGTGTAGTACTACATTTCAGTGAAGTGTAAGGCATTCCAAAGCTGCCGAACGTGTTTCTTTCTCTATTTCAATGGTATTCTGCCTTGTATAACACACATTTACCACTCTTGTCTCCTTTATGTAAACAATATAGGATTCATACAGTGTTTGATGTTATCTTAACTCGAATTAAGGATTTCCCTTATCTTAGCTACCTTTTCTACACTAAGAACTGACTTGGAGATTCTCTTTCAGCTGTTCTAAACCAGTTCTCATCTGTTTACAGTCATTTTCACTGAATTATTCATGTTTTCATGTAGTTTCCTATATTCTGCCTTCTGGCCCAAGTATAAGCTTTGCCCACTTTATCAAAAAACTTCCTACACACTGTTATGAACTGAGGCAGCTAGGGAACATTGTCTCTCAACTGTGTTATAGAGTGTAGTACTACATTTCAGTGAAGTGTAAGGCTTTCCAAAGCTGCCGAACGTGTTTCTTTCTCTATTTCAATGGTATTCTGCCTTGTATAACACACATTTACCACTCTAGTCTCCTTTAAGTAAACAATATAGGATTCATACAGTGTTTGATGTTATCTTAACTCGAATTAAGGATTTCCCTTATCTTAGCTACCTTTTCTACACTAAGAACTGACTTGGAGATTCTCTTTCAGCTGTTCTAAACCAGTTCTCATCTTTTTACAGTCATTTTCGCTGAATTATTCATGTTTCCATGTAGTTTCCTATATTCTGCCTTCTGGCCCAAGTATAAGCTTTGCCCACTTTATCAAACAACTTCCTACACACTGTTATGAACTGAGGCAGCTCGGGAACATTGTCTCTCAACTGTGTGATAGAGTGTAGTACTACATTTCAGTGAAGTGTAAGGCTTTCCAAAGCTGCCGAACGTGTTTCTTTCTCTATTTCAATGGTATTCTGCCTTGTATAACACACATTTACCACTCTAGTCTCCTTTAAGTAATGAATATAGGATTCATACAGTGTTTGATGTTATCTTAACTCGAATTAAGGATTTCCCTTATCTTAGCTACCTTTTCTACACTAAGAACTGACTTGGAGATTCTCTTTCAGCTGTTCTAAACCAGTTCTCATCTGTTTAGAATCATTTTCACTGAATTATTCATGTTTACATGTAGTTTCCTATATTCTGCCTTCTGGCCCAAGTATAAGCTTTGCCCACTTTATCAAACAACTTCCTACACACTGTTATGAACTGAGGCATCTCGGGAACATTGTCTCTCAACTGTGTGATAGAGTGTAGTACTACATTTCAGTGAAGTGTAAGGCTTTCCAAAGCTGCCGAACGTGTTTCTTTCTCTATTTCAATGGTATTCTGCCTTGTATAACACACATTTACCACTCTAGTCTCCTTTATGTAAACAATATAGGATTCATACAGTGTTTCATGTGATCTTAACTGGAATTTCGGATTTCCCTTATCTTAGCTACCTTTTCTACACTAAGAACTGACTTGGAGATTTTCTTTCATCTGTTCTAAACAAGTTCTCATCTGTTTGCAGTCATTTTCTCTGAATTATTCATGTTTTCATGTAGTTTCCTATATTCTGCCTCTGGTCCAAGTATAAGCTTTGTCCACTTTATCAAACAACTTCCTACACACTGTTATGAACTGAAGCAGCTCGGGAACATTGTCTCTCAACTGTGTTATAGAGTGTAGTACTACATTTCACTGAAGTTTAAGGCTTTCCAAAGCTGCCGAACGTGTTTCTTTCTCTATTTCAATGGTATTCTGCCTAGTATAACACACATTTACCACTCTAGTCTCCTTTAAGTAATGAATATAGGATTCATACAGTGTTTGATGCTATCTTAACTCGAATTAAGGATTTCCCTTATCTTAGCTACCTTTTCTACACTAAGAACTGACTTGGAGATTCTCTTTCAGCTGTTCTAAACAAGTTCTCATCTGTTTACAGTCATTTTCTATGAATTATTCATGTTTTCATGTAGTTTCCTATATTCTGCCTTCTGGTCCAAGTATAAGCTTTGCCCACTTTATCAAAAAACTTCCTACACACTGTTATGAACTGAGGCAGCTAGGGAACATTGTCTCTCAACTGTGTTATAGAGTGTAGTACTACATTTCAGTGAAGTGTAAGGCTTTCCAAAGCTGCCGAACGTGTTTCTTTCTCTATTTGAATGGTATTCTGCCTTGTATAACACACATTTACCACTCTAGTCTCCTTTAAGTAATGAATATAGCATTCATACAGTGTTTGATGTTATCTTAACTCGAATTAAGGATTTTCCTTATCTTAGCTACCTTTTCTACACTAAGAACTGACTTGGAGATTCTCTTTCAGCTGTTCTAAACCAGTTCTCATCTGTTTAGAATCATTTTCACTGAATTATTCATGTTTTCATGTAGTTTCCTATATTCTGCCTTCTGGCCCAAGTATAAGCTTTGCCCACTTTATCAAACAACTTCCTACACACTGTTATGAACTGAGGCAGCTCGGGAACATTGTCTCTCAACTGTGTGATAGAGTGTAGTACTACATTTCAGTGAAGTGTAAGGCATTCCAAAGCTGCCGAACGTGTTTCTTTCTCTATTTCAATGGTATTCTGCCTTGTATAACACACATTTACCACTCTTGTCTCCTTTATGTAAACAATATAGGATTCATACAGTGTTTGATGTTATCTTAACTCGAATTAAGGATTTCCCTTATCTTAGCTACCTTTTCTACACTAAGAACTGACTTGGAGATTCTCTTTCAGCTGTTCTAAACCAGTTCTCATCTGTTTACAGTCATTTTCACTGAATTATTCATGTTTTCATGTAGTTTCCTATATTCTGCCTTCTGGCCCAAGTATAAGCTTTGCCCACTTTATCAAAAAACTTCCTACACACTGTTATGAACTGAGGCAGCTAAGGAACATTGTCTCTCAACTGTGTTATAGAGTGTAGTACTACATTTCAGTGAAGTGTAAGGCTTTCCAAAGCTGCCGAACGTGTTTCTTTCTCTATTTCAATGGTATTCTGCCTTGTATAACACACATTTACCACTCTAGTCTCCTTTAAGTAAACAATATAGGATTCATACAGTGTTTGATGTTATCTTAACTCGAATTAAGGATTTCCCTTATCTTAGCTACCTTTTCTACACTAAGAACTGACTTGGAGATTCTCTTTCAGCTGTTCTAAACAAGTTCTCATCTGTTTAGAATCATTTTCAATGAATTATTCATGTTTTCATGTAGTTTCCTATATTCTGCCTTCTGGCCCAAGTATAAGCTTTGCCCACTTTATCAAACAACTTCCTACACACTGTTATTAACTGAGGCAGCTCGGGAACATTGTCTCTCAACTGTGTTATAGAGTGTAGTACTACATTTCAGTGAAGTGTAAGGCTTTCCAAAGCTGCCGAACGTGTTTCTTTCTCTATTTCAATGGTATTCTGCCTTGTATAACACATATTTACCACTCTAGTCTCCTTTTAAGTAATGAATATAGGATTCATACAGTGTTTGATGTTATCTTAACTCGAATTAAGGATTTCCTTATCTTAGCTACCTTTTCTACACTAAGAACTGACTTGGAGATTCTCTTTCAGCTGTTCTAAACCAGTTCTCATCTGTTTACAGTCATTTTCACTGAATTATTCATGTTTTCATGTAGTTTCCTATATTCTGCCTTCTGGCCCAAGTATAAGCTTTGCCCACTTTATCAAAAAACTTCCTACACACTGTTATGAACTGAGGCAGCTAGGGAACATTGTCTCTCAACTGTGTTATAGAGTGTAGTACTACATTTCAGTGAAGTGTAAGGCTTTCCAAAGCTGCCGAACGTGTTTCTTTCTCTATTTCAATGGTATTCTGCCTTGTATAACACACATTTACCACTCTAGTCTCCTTTAAGTAAACAATATAGGATTCATACAGTGTTTGATGTTATCTTAACTCGAATTAAGGATTTCCCTTATCTTAGCTACCTTTTCTACACTAAGAACTGACTTGGAGATTCTCTTTCAGCTGTTCTAAACAAGTTCTCATCTGTTTAGAATCATTTTCAATGAATTATTCATGTTTTCATGTAGTTTCCTATATTCTGCCTTCTGGCCCAAGTATAAGCTTTGCCCACTTTATCAAACAACTTCCTACACACTGTTATTAACTGAGGCAGCTCGGGAACATTGTCTCTCAACTGTGTTATAGAGTGTAGTACTACATTTCAGTGAAGTGTAAGGCTTTCCAAAGCTGCCGAACGTGTTTCTTTCTCTATTTCAATGGTATTCTGCCTTGTATAACACATATTTACCACTCTAGTCTCCTTTTAAGTAATGAATATAGGATTCATACAGTGTTTGATGTTATCTTAACTCGAATTAAGGATTTCCTTATCTTAGCTACCTTTTCTACACTAAGAACTGACTTGGAGATTCTCTTTCAGCTGTTCTAAACCAGTTCTCATCTGTTTACAGTCATTTTCACTGAATTATTCATGTTTCCATGTAGTTTCCTATATTCTGCCTTCTGGCCCAAGTATAAGCTTTGCCCACTTTATCAAACAACTTCCTACACACTGTTATGAACTGAGGCAGCTCGGGAACATTGTCTCTCAACTGTGTGATAGAGTGTAGTACTACATTTCAGTGAAGTGTAAGGCTTTCCAAAGCTGCCGAACGTGTTTCTTTCTCTATTTCAATGGTATTCTGCCTTGTATAACACATATTTACCACTCTAGTCTCCTTTTAAGTAATGAATATAGGATTCATACAGTGTTTGATGTTATCTTAACTCGAATTAAGGATTTCCTTATCTTAGCTACCTTTTCTACACTAAGAACTGACTTGGAGATTCTCTTTCAGCTGTTCTAAACCAGTTCTCATCTGTTTACAGTCATTTTCACTGAATTATTCATGTTTCCATGTAGTTTCCTATATTCTGCCTTCTGGCCCAAGTATAAGCTTTGCCCACTTTATCAAACAACTTCCTACACACTGTTATGAACTGAGGCAGCTCGGGAACATTGTCTCTCAACTGTGTGATAGAGTGTAGTACTACATTTCAGTGAAGTGTAAGGCTTTCCAAAGCTGCCGAACGTGTTTCTTTCTCTATTTCAATGGTATTCTGCCTTGTATAACACACATTTACCACTCTAGTCTCCTTTTAAGTAATGAATATAGCATTCATATAGTGTTTGATGTTATCTTAACTCGAATTAAGGATTTCCCTTATCTTAGCTACCTTTTCTACACTAAGAACTGACTTGGAGATTCTCTTTCAGCTGTTCTAAACCAGTTCTCATCTGTTTAGAATCATTTTCACTGAATTATTCATGTTTTCATGTAGTTTCCTATATTCTGCCTTCTGGCCCAAGTATAAGCTTTGCCCACTTTATCAAACAACTTCCTACACACTGTTATGAACTGAGGCAGCTCGGGAACATTGTCTCTCAACTGTGTGATAGAGTGTAGTACTACATTTCAGTGAAGTGTAAGGCTTTCCAAAGCTGCCGAACGTGTTTCTTTCTCTATTTCAATGGTATTCTGCCTTGTATAACACACATTTACCACTCTAGTCTCCTTTATGTAAACAATATAGGATTCATACAGTGTTTGATGTTATCTTAACTCGAATTATGGATTTCCCTTATCTTAGCTACCTTTTCTACACTAAGAACTGACTTGGAGATTCTCTTTCAGCTGTTCTAAACAAGTTCTCATCTGTTTACAGTCATTTTCAATGAATTATTCATGTTTTCATGTAGTTTCCTATATTCTGCCTTCTGGCCCAAGTATAAGCTTTGCCCACTTTATCAAACAACTTCCTACATACTGTTATGAACTGAGGCAGCTCGGGAACATTGTCTCTCAACTGTGTGATAGAGTGTAGTACTACATTTCAGTGAAGTGTAAGGCTTTCCAAAGCTGCCGAACGTGTTTCTTTCTCTATTTCAATGGTATTCTGCCTTGTATAACACACATTTACCACTCTAGTCTCCTTTATGTAAACAATATAGGATTCATACAGTGTTTGATGTTATCTTAACTCGAATTATGGATTTCCCTTATCTTAGCTACCTTTTCTACACTAAGAACTGACTTGGAGATTCTCTTTCAGCTGTTCTAAACCAGTTCTCATCTGTTTACAGTCATTTTCACTGAATTATTCATGTTTTCATGTAGTTTCCTATATTCTGCCTTCTGGCCCAAGTATAAGCTTTGCCCACTTTATCAAAAAACTTCCTACACACTGTTATGAACTGAGGCAGCTAGGGAACATTGTCTCTCAACTGTGTTATAGAGTGTAGTACTACATTTCAGTGAAGTGTAAGGCTTTCCAAAGCTGCCGAACGTGTTTCTTTCTCTATTTCAATGGTATTCTGCCTTGTATAACACACATTTACCACTCTAGTCTCCTTTAAGTAAACAATATAGGATTCATACAGTGTTTGATGTTATCTTAACTCGAATTAAGGATTTCCCTTATCTTAGCTACCTTTTCTACATTAAGAACTGACTTGGAGATTCTCTTTCAGCTGTTCTAAACAAGTTCTCATCTGTTTAGAATCATTTTCAATGAATTATTCATGTTTTCATGTAGTTTCCTATATTCTGCCTTCTGGCCCAAGTATAAGCTTTGCCCACTTTATCAAACAACTTCCTACACACTGTTATTAACTGAGGCAGCTCGGGAACATTGTCTCTCAACTGTGTTATAGAGTGTAGTACTACATTTCAGTGAAGTGTAAGGCTTTCCAAAGCTGCCGAACGTGTTTCTTTCTCTATTTCAATGGTATTCTGCCTTGTATAACACATATTTACCACTCTAGTCTCCTTTTAAGTAATGAATATAGGATTCATACAGTGTTTGATGTTATCTTAACTCGAATTAAGGATTTCCTTATCTTAGCTACCTTTTCTACACTAAGAACTGACTTGGAGATTCTCTTTCAGCTGTTCTAAACCAGTTCTCATCTGTTTACAGTCATTTTCACTGAATTATTCATGTTTTCATGTAGTTTCCTATATTCTGCCTTCTGGCCCAAGTATAAGCTTTGCCCACTTTATCAAACAACTTCCTACACACTGTTATGAACTGAGGCAGCTCGGGAACATTGTCTCTCAACTGTGTGATAGAGTGTAGTACTACATTTCAGTGAAGTGTAAGGCTTTCCAAAGCTGCCGAACGTGTTTCTTTCTCTATTTCAATGGTATTCTGCCTTGTATAACACACATTTACCACTCTAGTCTCCTTTATGTAAACAATATAGGATTCATACAGTGTTTGATGTTATCTTAACTCGAATTATGGATTTCCCTTATCTTAGCTACCTTTTCTACACTAAGAACTGACTTGGAGATTCTCTTTCAGCTGTTCTAAACAAGTTCTCATCTGTTTACAGTCATTTTCAATGAATTATTCATGTTTTCATGTAGTTTCCTATATTCTGCCTTCTGGCCCAAGTATAAGCTTTGCCCACTTTATCAAACAACTTCCTACATACTGTTATGAACTGAGGCAGCTCGGGAACATTGTCTCTCAACTGTGTGATAGAGTGTAGTACTACATTTCAGTGAAGTGTAAGGCTTTCCAAAGCTGCCGAACGTGTTTCTTTCTCTATTTCAATGGTATTCTGCCTTGTATAACACACATTTACCACTCTAGTCTCCTTTATGTAAACAATATAGGATTCATACAGTGTTTGATGTTATCTTAACTCGAATTATGGATTTCCCTTATCTTAGCTACCTTTTCTACACTAAGAACTGACTTGGAGATTCTCTTTCAGCTGTTCTAAACCAGTTCTCATCTGTTTACAGTCATTTTCACTGAATTATTCATGTTTTCATGTAGTTTCCTATATTCTGCCTTCTGGCCCAAGTATAAGCTTTGCCCACTTTATCAAAAAACTTCCTACACACTGTTATGAACTGAGGCAGCTAGGGAACATTGTCTCTCAACTGTGTTATAGAGTGTAGTACTACATTTCAGTGAAGTGTAAGGCTTTCCAAAGCTGCCGAACGTGTTTCTTTCTCTATTTCAATGGTATTCTGCCTTGTATAACACACATTTACCACTCTAGTCTCCTTTAAGTAAACAATATAGGATTCATACAGTGTTTGATGTTATCTTAACTCGAATTAAGGATTTCCCTTATCTTAGCTACCTTTTCTACATTAAGAACTGACTTGGAGATTCTCTTTCAGCTGTTCTAAACAAGTTCTCATCTGTTTAGAATCATTTTCAATGAATTATTCATGTTTTCATGTAGTTTCCTATATTCTGCCTTCTGGCCCAAGTATAAGCTTTGCCCACTTTATCAAACAACTTCCTACACACTGTTATTAACTGAGGCAGCTCGGGAACATTGTCTCTCAACTGTGTTATAGAGTGTAGTACTACATTTCAGTGAAGTGTAAGGCTTTCCAAAGCTGCCGAACGTGTTTCTTTCTCTATTTCAATGGTATTCTGCCTTGTATAACACATATTTACCACTCTAGTCTCCTTTTAAGTAATGAATATAGGATTCATACAGTGTTTGATGTTATCTTAACTCGAATTAAGGATTTCCTTATCTTAGCTACCTTTTCTACACTAAGAACTGACTTGGAGATTCTCTTTCAGCTGTTCTAAACCAGTTCTCATCTGTTTACAGTCATTTTCACTGAATTATTCATGTTTTCATGTAGTTTCCTATATTCTGCCTTCTGGCCCAAGTATAAGCTTTGCCCACTTTATCAAAAAACTTCCTACACACTGTTATGAACTGAGGCAGCTAGGGAACATTGTCTCTCAACTGTGTTATAGAGTGTAGTACTACATTTCAGTGAAGTGTAAGGCTTTCCAAAGCTGCCGAACGTGTTTCTTTCTCTATATCAATGGTATTCTGCCTTGTATAACACACATTTACCACTCTAGTCTCCTTTAAGTAAACAATATAGGATTCATACAGTGTTTGATGTTATCTTAACTCGAATTAAGGATTTCCCTTATCTTAGCTACCTTTTCTACACTAAGAACTGACTTGGAGATTCTCTTTCAGCTGTTCTAAACAAGTTCTCATCTGTTTAGAAACATTTTCAATGAATTATTCATGTTTTCATGTAGTTTCCTATATTCTGCCTTCTGGCCCAAGTATAAGCTTTGCCCACTTTATCAAACAACTTCCTACACACTGTTATTAACTGAGGCAGCTCGGGAACATTGTCTCTCAACTGTGTTATAGAGTGTAGTACTACATTTCAGTGAAGTGTAAGGCTTTCCAAAGCTGCCGAACGTGTTTCTTTCTCTATTTCAATGGTATTCTGCCTTGTATAACACATATTTACCACTCTAGTCTCCTTTTAAGTAATGAATATAGGATTCATACAGTGTTTGATGTTATCTTAACTCGAATTAAGGATTTCCTTATCTTAGCTACCTTTTCTACACTAAGAACTGACTTGGAGATTCTCTTTCAGCTGTTCTAAACCAGTTCTCATCTGTTTACAGTCATTTTCACTGAATTATTCATGTTTCCATGTAGTTTCCTATATTCTGCCTTCTGGCCCAAGTATAAGCTTTGCCCACTTTATCAAACAACTTCCTACACACTGTTATGAACTGAGGCAGCTCGGGAACATTGTCTCTCAACTGTGTGATAGAGTGTAGTACTACATTTCAGTGAAGTGTAAGGCTTTCCAAAGCTGCCGAACGTGTTTCTTTCTCTATTTCAATGGTATTCTGCCTTGTATAACACATATTTACCACTCTAGTCTCCTTTTAAGTAATGAATATAGGATTCATACAGTGTTTGATGTTATCTTAACTCGAATTAAGGATTTCCTTATCTTAGCTACCTTTTCTACACTAAGAACTGACTTGGAGATTCTCTTTCAGCTGTTCTAAACCAGTTCTCATCTGTTTACAGTCATTTTCACTGAATTATTCATGTTTCCATGTAGTTTCCTATATTCTGCCTTCTGGCCCAAGTATAAGCTTTGCCCACTTTATCAAACAACTTCCTACACACTGTTATGAACTGAGGCAGCTCGGGAACATTGTCTCTCAACTGTGTGATAGAGTGTAGTACTACATTTCAGTGAAGTGTAAGGCTTTCCAAAGCTGCCGAACGTGTTTCTTTCTCTATTTCAATGGTATTCTGCCTTGTATAACACACATTTACCACTCTAGTCTCCTTTTAAGTAATGAATATAGCATTCATATAGTGTTTGATGTTATCTTAACTCGAATTAAGGATTTCCCTTATCTTAGCTACCTTTTCTACACTAAGAACTGACTTGGAGATTCTCTTTCAGCTGTTCTAAACCAGTTCTCATCTGTTTAGAATCATTTTCACTGAATTATTCATGTTTTCATGTAGTTTCCTATATTCTGCCTTCTGGCCCAAGTATAAGCTTTGCCCACTTTATCAAACAACTTCCTACACACTGTTATGAACTGAGGCAGCTCGGGAACATTGTCTCTCAACTGTGTGATAGAGTGTAGTACTACATTTCAGTGAAGTGTAAGGCTTTCCAAAGCTGCCGAACGTGTTTCTTTCTCTATTTCAATGGTATTCTGCCTTGTATAACACACATTTACCACTCTAGTCTCCTTTATGTAAACAATATAGGATTCATACAGTGTTTGATGTTATCTTAACTCGAATTATGGATTTCCCTTATCTTAGCTACCTTTTCTACACTAAGAACTGACTTGGAGATTCTCTTTCAGCTGTTCTAAACAAGTTCTCATCTGTTTACAGTCATTTTCACTGAATTATTAATGTTTTCATGTAGTTTCCTATATTCTGCCTTCTGGTCCAAGTATAAGCTTTGCCCACTTTATCAAACAACTTCCTACACACTGTTGTGAACTGAGGCAGCTAGGGAACATTGTCTCTCAACTGTGCTATAGAGTGTAGTACTACATTTCAGTGAATTGTAAGGCTTTACAAAGCTGCCGAACGTGTTTCTTTCTCTATTTCAATGGTATTCTGCCTTGTATAACACACATTTACCGCTCTAGTCTCCTTTTAAGTAATGAATATAGCATTCATACAGTGTTTGATGTTTTCTAAACTCGAATTAAGGATTTCCCTTATCTTAGCTACCTTTTCTACACTAAGAACTGACTTGGAGAATCTCTTTCAGCTGTTCTAAAACAAGTTCTCTTCTGTTTACAGTCATTTTCACTGAATTATTCATGTTTTCATGTAGTTTCCTATATTCTGCCTTCTGGTCCAAGTATAAACTTTGCCCACTTTATCAAACAACTTCCTACACATTGTTATGAACTAAGGCAGCTAGGGAACATTGTCTCTCAACTGTGTTATAGAGTGTAGTACTACATTTCAGTGACGTGTAAGGCTTTCCAAAGCTGCCGAACGTGTTTCTTTCTCTATTTCAATGGTATTCTGCCTTGTATAACACACATTTACCACTCTAGTCTCCTTTAAGTAATGAATATAGGATTCATACAGTGTTTGATGTTATCTTAACTCGAATTAAGGATTTCCCTTATCTTAGCTACCTTTTCTACACTAAGAACTGACTTGGAGATTCTCTTTCAGCTGTTCTAAACAAGTTCTCATCTGTTTACAGTCATTTTCTATGAATTATTCATGTTTTCATGTAGTTTCCTATATTCTGCCTTCTGGCCCAAGTATAAGCTTTGCCCACTTTATCAAACAACTTCCTACACACTGTTATGAACTGAGGCAGCTAGGGAACATTGTCTCTCAACTGTGTTATTGAGTGTAGTACTACATTTCAGTGAAGTGTAAGGCTTTCCAAAGCTGCCGAACGAGTTTCTTTCTCTATTTCAATGGTATTCTGCCTTGTATAACACACATTTACCACTCTAGTCTCCTTTAAGTAAAGAATATAGGATTCATACAGTGTTTCATGTGATCTTAATTCGAATTAAGGATTTCCCGGATCTTAGCTACCTTTTCTACAATAAGAACAGACTTGGAGAATCTCTTTCAGCTGTTCTAAACAAGTTCTCATCTGTTTACAGTCATTTTCACTGAATTATTCATGTTTTCATGTAGTTTCCTATATTCTGCCTTCTGGTCCAAGTATAAGCTTTGCCCACTTTATCAAACAACTTCCTACACATTGTTATGAACTAAGGCAGCTAGGGAACATTGTCTCTCAACTGTGTTATAGAGTGTAGTACTACATTTCAGTGAAGTGTAAGGCTTTCCAAAGCTGCCGAACGTGTTTCTTTCTCTATTTCAATGGTATTCTGCCTTGTATAACACACATTTACCACTCTAGTCTCCTTTAAGTAAAGAATATAGGATTCTTTCAGTGTTTGATGTTCTCTTAACTCGAATTAAGGATTTCCCTTATCTTTGCTACCTTTTCTACACTAAGAACTGACTTGGAGATTCTCTTTCAGCTGTTCTAAACAAGTTCTCATCTGTTTACAGTCATTTTCACTGAATTATTCATGTTTTCATGTAGTTTCCTATATTCTGCCTTCTGGTCCAAGTATAAGCTTTGCCCACTTTATCAAACAACTTCCTACACACTGTTGTGAACTGAGGCAGCTAGGGAACATTGTCTCTCAACTGTGCTATAGAGTGTAGTACTACATTTCAGTGAATTGTAAGGCTTTACAAAGCTGCCGAACGTGTTTCTTTCTCTATTTCAATGGTATTCTGCCTTGTATAACACACATTTACCGCTCTAGTCTCCTTTTAAGTAATGAATATAGCATTCATACAGTGTTTGATGTTTTCTAAACTCGAATTAAGGATTTCCCTTATCTTAGCTACCTTTTCTACACTAAGAACTGACTTGGAGAATCTCTTTCAGCTGTTCTAAAACAAGTTCTCTTCTGTTTACAGTCATTTTCACTGAATTATTCATGTTTTCATGTAGTTTCCTATATTCTGCCTTCTGGTCCAAGTATAAACTTTGCCCACTTTATCAAACAACTTCCTACACATTGTTATGAACTAAGGCAGCTAGGGAACATTGTCTCTCAACTGTGTTATAGAGTGTAGTACTACATTTCAGTGACGTGTAAGGCTTTCCAAAGCTGCCGAACGTGTTTCTTTCTCTATTTCAATGGTATTCTGCCTTGTATAACACACATTTACCACTCTAGTCTCCTTTAAGTAATGAATATAGGATTCATACAGTGTTTGATGTTATCTTAACTCGAATTAAGGATTTCCCTTATCTTAGCTACCTTTTCTACACTAAGAACTGACTTGGAGATTCTCTTTCAGCTGTTCTAAACAAGTTCTCATCTGTTTACAGTCATTTTCTATGAATTATTCATGTTTTCATGTAGTTTCCTATATTCTGCCTTCTGGCCCAAGTATAAGCTTTGCCCACTTTATCAAACAACTTCCTACACACTGTTATGAACTGAGGCAGCTAGGGAACATTGTCTCTCAACTGTGTTATTGAGTGTAGTACTACATTTCAGTGAAGTGTAAGGCTTTCCAAAGCTGCCGAACGAGTTTCTTTCTCTATTTCAATGGTATTCTGCCTTGTATAACACACATTTACCACTCTAGTCTCCTTTAAGTAAAGAATATAGGATTCATACAGTGTTTCATGTGATCTTAATTCGAATTAAGGATTTCCCGGATCTTAGCTACCTTTTCTACAATAAGAACAGACTTGGAGAATCTCTTTCAGCTGTTCTAAACAAGTTCTCATCTGTTTACAGTCATTTTCACTGAATTATTCATGTTTTCATGTAGTTTCCTATATTCTGCCTTCTGGTCCAAGTATAAGCTTTGCCCACTTTATCAAACAACTTCCTACACATTGTTATGAACTAAGGCAGCTAGGGAACATTGTCTCTCAACTGTGTTATAGAGTGTAGTACTACATTTCAGTGAAGTGTAAGGCTTTCCAAAGCTGCCGAACGTGTTTCTTTCTCTATTTCAATGGTATTCTGCCTTGTATAACACACATTTACCACTCTAGTCTCCTTTAAGTAAAGAATATAGGATTCTTTCAGTGTTTGATGTTCTCTTAACTCGAATTAAGGATTTCCCTTATCTTTGCTACCTTTTCTACACTAAGAACTGACTTGGAGATTCTCTTTCAGCTGTTCTAAACAAGTTCTCATCTGTTTACAGTCATTTTCACTGAATTATTCATGTTTTCATGTAGTTTCCTATATTCTGCCTTCTGGTCCAAGTATAAGCTTTGCCCACTTTATCAAACAACTTCCTACACACTGTTGTGAACTGAGGCAGCTAGGGAACATTGTCTCTCAACTGTGCTATAGAGTGTAGTACTACATTTCAGTGAATTGTAAGGCTTTACAAAGCTGCCGAACGTGTTTCTTTCTCTATTTCAATGGTATTCCGCCTTGTATAACACACATTTACCACTCTAGTCTCCTTTAAGTAATGAATATAGGATTCATACAGTGTTTGACGTTATCTTAACTCGAATTAAGGATTTCCCTTACCTTAGCTACCTTTTCTACACTAAGAACTGACTTGGAGATTCTCTTTCAGCTGTTCTAAACCAGTTCTCATCTGTTTACAGTCATTTTAACTGAATTATTCATGTTTTCATGTAGTTTCCGATATTCTGCCTTCTGGTCCAAGTATAAGCTTTGCCCACTTTATCAAACAACTTCCTACACACTGTTATGAACTGAGGCAGCTAGGGAACATTGTCTCTCAACTGTGTTATAGAGTGTAGTACTACATTTCAGTGAAGTGTAAGGCTTTCCAAAGCTGCCGAACGAGTTTCTTTCTCTATTTCAATGGTATTCCGCCTTGTATAACACACATTTACCACTCTAGTCTCCTTTAAGTAATGAATATAGGATTCATACAGTGTTTGACGTTATCTTAACTCGAATTAAGGATTTCCCTTACCTTAGCTACCTTTTCTACACTAAGAACTGACGTAGAGATTCTCTTTCAGCTGTTCTAAACCAGTTCTCATCTGTTTACAGTCATTTTAAATGAATTATTCATGTTTTCATGTAGTTTCCGATATTCTGCCTTCTGGTCCAAGTATAAGCTTTGCCCACTTTATCAAACAACTTCCTACACACTCTTATGAACTGAGGCAGCTAGGGAACATTGTCTCTCAACTGTGTTATAGAGTGTAGTACTACATTTCAGTGAAGTGTAAGGCTTTCCAAAGCTGCCGAACGAGTTTCTTTCTCTATTTCAATGGTATTCTGCCTTGTATAACATACATTTACCACTCTAGTCTCCTTTAAGTAAAGAATATAGGATTCATACAGTGTTTCATGTGATCTTAACTGGCATTACGGATTTCCCTTATCTTAGCTACTTTTTCTACACTAAGAACTGACTTGGAGATTCTCTTTCATCTGTTCTAAACAAGTTCTCATCTGTTTACAGTCATTTTCTATGAATTATTCATGTTTTCATGTAGTTTCCTATATTCTGCCTTCTGGTCCAAGTATAAGCTTTGCCCACTTTATGAAAAAACTTCCTACACACTGTTATGAACTGAGGCAGCTAGGGAACATTGTCTCTCAACTCTGTTATAGAGTGTAGTACTACATTTCAGTGACGTGTAAGGCTTTCCAAAGCTGCCGAACGTGTTTCTTTCTCTATTTCAATGGTATTCTGCCTTGTATAACACACATTTACCACTCTAGTCTCCTTTAAGTAAAGAATATAGGATTCATACAGTGTTTCATGTGATCTTAATTCGAATTAAGGATTTCCCGGATCTTAGCTACCTTTTCTACAATAAGAACAGACTTGGAGAATGTCTTTCAGCTGTTCTAAACAAGTTCTCATCTGTTTACAGTCATTTTCACTGAATTATTCATGTTTTCATGTAGTTTCCTATATTCTGCCTTCTGGTCCAAGTATAAGCTTTACCCACTTTATCAAACAACTTCCTACACACTGTTATGAACTGAGGCAGCTAGGGAACATTGTCTCTCAACTGTGTTATAGAGTGTAGTACTACATTTCAGTGAAGTGTAAGGCTTTCCAAAGCTGCCGAACGTGTTTCTTTCTCTATTTCAATGGTATTCCGCCTTGTATAACACACATTTACCACTCTAGTCTCCTTTAAGTAATGAATATAGGATTCATACAGTGTTTGACGTTATCTTAACTCGAATTAAGGATTTCCCTTACCTTAGCTACCTTTTCTACACTAAGAACTGACTTGGAGATTCTCTTTCAGCTGTTCTAAACCAGTTCTCATCTGTTTACAGTCATTTTAACTGAATTATTCATGTTTTCATGTAGTTTCCGATATTCTGCCTTCTGGTCCAAGTATAAGCTTTGCCCACTTTATCAAACAACTTCCTACACACTGTTATGAACTGAGGCAGCTAGGGAACATTGTCTCTCAACTGTGTTATAGAGTGTAGTACTACATTTCAGTGAAGTGTAAGGCTTTCCAAAGCTGCCGAACGAGTTTCTTTCTCTATTTCAATGGTATTCTGCCTTGTATAACACACATTTACCACTCTAGTCTCCTTTAAGTAAAGAATATAGGATTCATACAGTGTTTCATGTGATCTTAACTGGCATTACGGATTTCCCTTATCTTAGCTACCTTTTCTACACTAAGAACTGACTTGGAGATTCTCTTTCAGTTGTTATAAACAAGTTCTCATCTGTTTACAGTCATTTTCTATGAATTATTCATGTTTTCATGTAGTTTCGTATATTCTGCCTTCTGGACCAAGTATAAGCTTTGCCCACTTTATCAAAAAACTTCCTACACACTGTTATGAACTGAGGCAGCTAGGGAACATTGTCTCTCAACTGTGTTATAGAGTGTAGTACTACATTTCAGTGAAGTGTAAGGCTTTCCAAAGCTGCCGAACGTGTTTCTTTCTCTATTTCAATGGTATTCTGCCTTGTATAACACACATTTACCACTCTAGTCTCCTTTTAAGTAATGAATATAGCATTCATACAGTGTTTGATGTTATCTTAACTCGAATTAAGGATTTCCCTTACCTTAGCTACCTTTTCTACACTAAGAACTGACTTGGAGATTCTCTTTCAGCTGTTCTAAACCAGTTCTCATCTGTTTACAGTCATTTTAACTGAATTATTCATGTTTTCATGTAGTTTCCGATATTCTGCCTTCTGGTCCAAGTATAAGCTTTGCCCACTTTATCAAACAACTTCCTACACACTGTTATGAACTGAGGCAGCTAGGGAACATTGTCTCTCAACTGTGTTATAGAGTGTAGTACTACATTTCAGTGAAGTGTAAGGCTTTCCAAAGCTGCCGAACGAGTTTCTTTCTCTATTTCAATGGTACTCTGCCTTGTATAACACACATTTACCACTCTAGTCTCCTTTAAGTAAAGAATATAGGATTCATACAGTGTTTCATGTGATCTTAATTCGAATTAAGGATTTCCCGGATCTTAGCTACCTTTTCTACAATAAGAACAGACTTGGAGAATCTCTTTCAGCTGTTCTAAACAAGTTCTCATCTGTTTACAGTCATTTTCACTGAATTATTCATGTTTTCATGTAGTTTCCTATATTCTGCCTTCTGGTCCAAGTATAAGATTTGCCCACTTTATGAAAAAACTTCCTACACACTGTTATGAACTGAGGCAGCTAGGGAACATTGTCTCTCAACTCTGTTATAGAGTGTAGTACTACATTTCAGTGACGTGTAAGGCTTTCCAAAGCTGCCGAACGTGTTTCTTTCTCTATTTCAATGGTATTCTGCCTTGTATAACACACATTTACCACTCTAGTCTCCTTTAAGTAATGAATATAGGATTCATACAGTGTTTGATGTTATCTTAACTCGAATTAAGGATTTCCCTTATCTTAGCTACCTTTTCTACACTAAGAACTGACTTGGAGATTCTCTTTCAGTTGTTCTAAACAAGTTCTCATCTGTTTACAGTCATTTTCTATGAATTATTCATGTTTTCATGTAGTTTCGTATATTCTGCCTTCTGGACCAAGTATAAGCTTTGCCCACTTTAGCAAAAAACTTCCTACACACTGTTATGAACTGAGGCAGCTAGGGAACATTGTCTCTCAACTGTGTTATAGAGTGTAGTACTACATTTCAGTGAAGTGTAAGGCTTTCCAAAGCTGCCGAACTTGTTTCTTTCTCTATTTCAATGGTATTCTGCCTTGTATAACACACATTTACCACTCTAGTCTCCTTTAAGTAAAGAATATAGGATTCATACAGTGTTTCATGTGATCTTAACTCGAATTAAGGATTTCCCAGATCTTAGCTACCTTTTCTACAATAAGAACAGACTTGGAGAATCTCTTTCAGCTGTTCTAAACAAGTTCTCATCTGTTTACAGTCATTTTCACTGAATTATTCATGTTTTCATGTAGTTTCCTATATTCTGCCTTCTGGTCCAAGTATAAGCTTTGCCCACTTTATCAAACAACTTCCTACACATTGTTATGAACTAAGGCAGCTAGAGAACATTGTCTCTCAACTGTGTTATAGAGTGTAGTACTACATTTCAGTGAAGTGTAAGGCTTTCCAAAGCTGCCGAACGTGTTTCTTTCTCTATTTCAATGGTATTCTGCCTTGTATAACACACATTTACCACTCTAGTCTCCTTTAAGTAATGAATATAGGATTCATACAGTGTTTGATGTTATCTTAACTCGAATTAAGGATTTCCCTTATCTTTGCTACCTTTTCTACACTAAGAACTGACTTGGAGATTCTCTTTCAGCTGTTCTAAACAAGTTCTCATCTGTTTACAGTCATTTTCACTGAATTATTCATGTTTTCATGTAGTTTCCTATATTCTGCCTTCTGGTCCAAGTATAAGCTTTGCCCACTTTATCAAACAACTTCCTACACACTGTTATGAACTGAGGCAGCTAGGGAACATTGTCTCTCAACTGTGTTATAGAGTGTAGTACTACATTTCAGTGAATTGTAAGGCTTTACAAAGCTGCCGAACGTGTTTCTTTCTCTATTTCAATGGTATTCCGCCTTGTATAACACACATTTACCACTCTAGTCTCCTTTAAGTAATGAATATAGGATTCATACAGTGTTTGACGTTATCTTAACTCGAATTAAGGATTTCCCTTACCTTAGCTACCTTTTCTACACTAAGAACTGACTTGGAGATTCTCTTTCAGCTGTTCTAAACCAGTTCTCATCTGTTTACAGTCATTTTAAATGAATTATTCATGTTTTCATGTAGTTTCCGATATTCTGCCTTCTGGTCCAAGTATAAGCTTTGCCCACTTTATCAAACAACTTCCTACACACTGTTATGAACTGAGGCAGCTAGGGAACATTGTCTCTCAACTGTGTTATAGAGTGTAGTACTACATTTCAGTGAAGTGTAAGGCTTTCCAAAGCTGCCGAACGAGTTTCTTTCTCTATTTCAATGGTATTCTGCCTTGTATAACATACATTTACCACTCTAGTCTCCTTTAAGTAAAGAATATAGGATTCATACAGTGTTTCATGTGATCTTAACTGGCATTACGGATTTCCCTTATCTTAGCTACCTTTTCTACACTAAGAACTGACTTGGAGATTCTCTTTCATCTGTTCTAAACAAGTTCTCATCTGTTTACAGTCATTTTCTATGAATTATTCATGTTTTCATGTAGTTTCCTATATTCTGCCTTCTGGTCCAAGTATAAGCTTTGCCCACTTTATGAAAAAACTTCCTACACACTGTTATGAACTGAGGCAGCTAGGGAACATTGTCTCTCAACTCTGTTATAGAGTGTAGTACTACATGTCAGTGACGTGTAAGGCTTTCCAAAGCTGCCGAACGTGTTTCTTTCTCTATTTCAATGGTATTCTGCCTTGTATAACACACATTTACCACTCTAGTCTCCTTTAAGTAAAGAATATAGGATTCATACAGTGTTTCATGTGATCTTAATTCGAATTAAGGATTTCCCGGATCTTAGCTACCTTTTCTACAATAAGAACAGACTTGGAGAATGTCTTTCAGCTGTTCTAAACAAGTTCTCATCTGTTTACAGTCATTTTCACTGAATTATTCATGTTTTCATGTAGTTTCCTATATTCTGCCTTCTGGTCCAAGTATAAGCTTTACCCACTTTATCAAACAACTTCCTACACACTGTTATGAACTGAGGCAGCTAGGGAACATTGTCTCTCAACTCTGTTATAGAGTGTAGTACTACATTTCAGTGAAGTGTAAGGCTTTCCAAAGCTGCCGAACGTGTTTCTTTCTCTATTTCAATGGTATTCCGCCTTGTATAACACACATTTACCACTCTAGTCTCCTTTAAGTAATGAATATAGGATTCATACAGTGTTTGACGTTATCTTAACTCGAATTAAGGATTTCCCTTACCTTAGCTACCTTTTCTACACTAAGAACTGACTTGGAGATTCTCTTTCAGCTGTTCTAAACCAGTTCTCATCTGTTTACAGTCATTTTAACTGAATTATTCATGTTTTCATGTAGTTTCCGATATTCTGCCTTCTGGTCCAAGTATAAGCTTTGCCCACTTTATCAAACAACTTCCTACACACTGTTATGAACTGAGGCAGCTAGGGAACATTGTCTCTCAACTGTGTTATAGAGTGTAGTACTACATTTCAGTGAAGTGTAAGGCTTTCCAAAGCTGCCGAACGAGTTTCTTTCTCTATTTCAATGGTATTCTGCCTTGTATAACACACATTTACCACTCTAGTCTCCTTTAAGTAATGAATATAGGATTCATACAGTGTTTGATGTGATCTTAACTCGAATTAAGGATTTCCCTTATCTTAGCTACCTTTTCTACACTAAGAACTGACTTGGAGATTCTCTTTCAGTTGTTCTAAACAAGTTCTCATCTGTTTACAGTCATTTTCTATGAATTATTCATGTTTTCATGTAGTTTCGTATATTCTGCCTTCTGGACCAAGTATAAGCTTTGCCCACTTTATCAAAAAACTTCCTATACACTGTTATGAACTGAGGCAGCTAGGGAACATTGTCTCTCAACTGTGTTATAGAGTGTAGTACTACATTTCAGTGAAGTGTAAGGCTTTCCAAAGCTGCCGAACTTGTTTCTTTCTCTATTTCAATGGTATTCTGCCTTGTATAACACACATTTACCACTCTAGTCTCCTTTAAGTAAAGAATATAGGATTCATACAGTGTTTCATGTGATCTTAACTCGAATTAAGGATTTCCCGGATCTTAGCTACCTTTTCTACAATAAGAACAGAATTGGAGAATCTCTTTCAGCTGTTCTAAACAAGTTCTCATCTGTTTACAGTCATTTTCACTGAATTATTCATGTTTTCATGTAGTTTCCTATATTCTGCCTTCTGGTCCAAGTATAAGCTTTGCCCACTTTATCAAACAACTTCCTACACATTGTTATGAACTAAGGCAGCTAGGGAACATTGTCTCTCAACTGTGTTATAGAGTGTAGTACTACATTTCAGTGAAGTGTAAGGCTTTCCAAAGCTGCCGAACGTGTTTCTTTCTCTATTTCAATGGTATTCTGCCTTGTATAACACACATTTACCACTCTAGTCTCCTTTAAGTAATGAATATAGGATTCATACAGTGTTTGACGTTATCTTAACTCGAATTAAGGATTTCCCTTACCTTAGCTACCTTTTCTACACTAAGAACTGACTTGGAGATTCTCTTTCAGCTGTTCTAAACCAGTTCTCATCTGTTTACAGTCATTTTAACTGAATTATTCATGTTTTCATGTAGTTTCCGATATTCTGCCTTCTGGTCCAAGTATAAGCTTTGCCCACTTTATCAAACAACTTCCTACACACTGTTATGCACTGAGGCAGCTAGGGAACATTGTCTCTCAACTGTGTTATAGAGTGTAGTACTACATTTCAGTGAAGTGTAAGGCTTTCCAAAGCTGCCGAAAGTGTTTCTTTCTCTATTTCAATGGTATTCTGCCTTGTATAACACACATTTACCACTCTAGTCTCCTTTAAGTAAAGAATATAGGATTCATACAGTGTTTCATGTGATCTTAATTCGAATTAAGGATTTCCCGGATCTTAGCTACCTTTTCTACAATAAGAGCAGACTTGGAGAATGTCTTTCAGCTGTTCTAAACAAGTTCTCATCTGTTTACAGTCATTTTAACTGAATTATTCATGTTTTCATGTAGTTTCCTATATTCTGCCTTCTGGTCCAAGTATAAGCTTTGCCCACTTTATCAAACAACTTCCTACACACTGTTATGAACTGAGGCAGCTAGGGAACATTGTCTCTCAACTGTGTTATAGAGTGTAGTACTACATTTCAGTGAAGTGTAAGGCTTTCCAAAGCTGCCGAACGTGTTTCTTTCTCTATTTCAATGGTATTCTGCCTTGTATAACACACATTTACCACTCTAGTCTCCTTTAAGTAAAGAATATAGGATTCATACAGTGTTTCATGTGATCTTAACTGGCATTACGGATTTCCCTTATCTTAGCTACCTTTTCTACACTAAGAACTGACTTGGAGATTCTCTTTCAGCTGTTCTAAACAAGTTCTCATCTGTTTACAGTCATTTTCACTGAATTATTCATGTTTTCATGTAGTTTCCTATATTCTGCCTTCTGGTCCAAGTATAAGCTTTGCCCACTTTATCAAACAACTTCCTACACACTGTTATGAACTGAGGCAGCTAGGGAACATTGTCTCTCAACTGTGTTATAGAGTGTAGTACTACATTTCAGTGAATTGTAAGGCTTTACAAAGCTGCCGAACGTGTTTCTTTCTCTATTTCAATGGTATTCCGCCTTGTATAACACACATTTACCACTCTAGTCTCCTTTAAGTAATGAATATAGGATTCATACAGTGTTTGACGTTATCTTAACTCGAATTAAGGATTTCCCTTACCTTAGCTACCTTTTCTACACTAAGAACTGGCTTGGAGATTATCTTTCAGCTGTTCTAAACCAGTTCTCATCTCTTTACAGTCATTTTAACTGAATTATTCATGTTTTCATGTAGTTTCCGATATTCTGCCTTCTGGTCCAAGTATAAGCTTTGCCCACTTTATCAAACAACTTCCTACACACTGTTATGAACTGAGGCAGCTCGGGAACATTGTCTCTCAACTGTGTTATAGAGTGTAGTACTACATTTCAGTGAAGTGTAAGGCTTTCCAAAGCTGCCGAACGTGTTTCTTTCTCTATTTCAGTGGTATTCTGACTTGTATAACACACATTTACCACTCTAGTCTCCTTTAAGTAATGAATATAGGATTCATACAGTGTTTGATGTTATCTTAACTCGAATTAAGGATTTCCCTTATCTTAGCTACCTTTTCTACACTAAGAACTGACTTGGAGATTCTCTTTCAGTTGTTCTAAACAAGTTCTCATCTGTTTACAGTCATTTTCTATGAATTATTCATGTTTTCATGTAGTTTCGTATATTCTGCCTTCTGGACCAAGTATAAGCTTTGCCCACTTTATCAAAAAACTTCCTACACACTGTTATGAACTGAGGCAGCTAGGGAACATTGTCTCTCAACTGTGTTATAGAGTGTAGTACTACATTTCAGTGAAGTGTAAGGCTTTCCAAAGCTGCCGAACTTGTTTCTTTCTCTATTTCAATGGTATTCTGCCTTGTATAACACACATTTACCACTCTAGTCTCCTTTAAGTAAAGAATATAGGATTCATACAGTGTTTCATGTGATCTTAATTCGAATTAAGGATTTCCCGGATCTTAGCTACCTTTTCTACAATAAGAACAGACTTGGAGAATGTCTTTCAGCTGTTCTAAACAAGTTCTCATCTGTTTACAGTCATTTTAACTGAATTATTCATGTTTTCATGTAGTTTCCTATATTCTGCCTTCTGGTCCAAGTATAAGCTTTGCCCACTTTATCAAACAACTTCCTACACACTGTTATGAACTGAGGCAGCTAGGGAACATTGTCTCTCAACTGTGTTATAGAGTGTAGTACTACATTTCAGTGAAGTGTAAGGCTTTCCAAAGCTGCCGAACGTGTTTCTTTCTCTATTTCAATGGTATTCTGCCTTGTATAACACACATTTACCACTCTAGTCTCCTTTAAGTAAAGAATATAGGATTCATACAGTGTTTCATGTGATCTTAACTGGCATTACGGATTTCCCTTATCTTAGCTACCTTTTCTACACTAAGAACTGACTTGGACATTCTCTTTCATCTGTTCTAAACAAGTTCTCATCTGTTTACAGTCATTTTCTATGAATTATTCATGTTTTCATGTAGTTTCCTATATTCTGCCTTCTGGTCCAAGTATAAGCTTTGCCCACTTTATGAAAAAACTTCCTACACACTGTTATGAACTGAGGCAGCTAGGGAACATTGTCTCTCAACTCTGTTATAGAGTGTAGTACTACATTTCAGTGACGTGTAAGGCTTTCCAAAGCTGCCGAACGTGTTTCTTTCTCTATTTCAATGGTATTCTGCCTTGTATAACACACATTTACCACTCTAGTCTCCTTTAAGTAAAGAATATAGGATTCATACAGTGTTTCATGTGATCTTAATTCGAATTAAGGATTTCCCGGATCTTAGCTACCTTTTCTACAATAAGAACAGACTTGGAGAATGTCTTTCAGCTGTTCTAAACAAGTTCTCATCTGTTTACAGTCATTTTAACTGAATTATTCATGTTTTCATGTAGTTTCCTATATTCTGCCTTCTGGTCTAAGTATAAGCTTTGCCCACTTTATCAAACAACTTCCTACACACTGTTATGAACTGAGGCAGCTAGGGAACATTGTCTCTCAACTGTGTTATAGAGTGTAGTACTACATTTCAGTGAAGTGTAAGGCTTTCCAAAGCTGCCGAACGTGTTTCTTTCTCTATTTCAATGGTATTCTGCCTTGTATAACACACATTTACCACTCTAGTCTCCTTTAAGTAAAGAATATAGGATTCATACAGTGTTTCATGTGATCTTAACTGGCATTACGGATTTCCCTTATCTTAGCTACCTTTTCTACACTAAGAACTGACTTGGAGATTCTCTTTCAGCTGTTCTAAACAAGTTCTCATCTGTTTACAGTCATTTTCACTGAATTATTCATGTTTTCATGTAGTTTCCTATATTCTGCCTTCTGGTCCAAGTATAAGCTTTGCCCACTTTATCAAACAACTTCCTACACACTGTTATGAACTGAGGCAGCTAGGGAACATTGTCTCTCAACTGTGTTATAGAGTGTAGTACTACATTTCAGTGAATTGTAAGGCTTTACAAAGCTGCCGAACATGTTTCTTTCTCTATTTCAATGGTATTCTGCCTTGTATAACACACATTTACCACTCTAGTCTCCTTTAAGTAATGAATATAGGATTCATACAGTGTTTGATGTTATCTTAACTCGAATTAAGGATTTCCCTTACCTTAGCTACCTTTTCTACACTAAGAACTGACTTGGAGATTCTCTTTCAGCTGTTCTAAACAAGTTCTCATCTGTTTACAGTCATTTTCACTGAATTATTCATGTTTTCATGTAGTTTCCTATATTCTGCCTTCTGGGCCAAGTATAAGCTTTGCCCACTTTATCAAACAACTTCCTACACACTGTTATGAACTGAGGCAGCTAGGGAACATTGTCTCTCAACTGTGTTATAGAGTGTAGTACTACATTTCAGTGAATTGTAAGGCTTTACAAAGCTGCTGAACGTGTTTCTTTCTCTATTTCAATGGTATTCCGCCTTGTATAACACACATTTACCACTCTTTTCTCCTTTAAGTAATGAATATAGGATTCATACAGTGTTTGATGTTATCTTAACTCGAATTAAGGATTTCCCTTACCTTAGCTACCTTTTCTACACTAAGAACTGACTTGGAGATTCTCTTTCAGCTGTTCTAAACCAGTTCTCATCAGTTTGCAGTCATTTTCTCTGAATTATTCATGTTTTCATGTAGTTTCCTATATTCTGCCTTCTGGCCCAAGTATAAGCTTTGCCCACTTTATCAAACAACTTCCTACACACTGTTATTAACTGAGGCAGCTCGGGAACATTGTCTCTCAACTGTGTTATAGAGTGTAGTACTACATTTCAGTGAAGTGTAAGGCTTTCCAAAGCTGCCGAACTTGTTTCTTTCTCTATTTCAATGGTATTCTGCCTTGTATAACACACATTTACCACTCTAGTCTCCTTTAAGTAATGAATATAGGATTCATACAGTGTTTCATGTGATCTTAACTGGCATTACGGATTTCCCTTATCTTAGCTACCTTTTCTACACTAAGAACTGACTTGGAGATTCTCTTTCAGCTGTTCTAAACAAGTTCTCATCTGTTTACAGTCATTTTCACTGAATTATTCATGTTTTCATGTAGTTTCCTATATTCTGCCTTCTGGTCCAAGTATAAGCTTTGCCCACTTTATCAAACAACTTCCTACACACTGTTATGAACTGAGGCAGCTAGGGAACATTGTCTCTCAACTGTGTTATAGAGTGTAGTACTACATTTCAGTGAATTGTAAGGCTTTACAAAGCTGCCGAACGTGTTTCTTTCTCTATTTCAATGGTATTCCGCCTTGTATAACACACATTTACCACTCTAGTCTCCTTTAAGTAATGAATATAGGATTCATACAGTGTTTGACGTTATCTTAACTCGAATTAAGGATTTCCCTTACCTTAGCTACCTTTTCTACACTAAGAACTGGCTTGGAGATTATCTTTCAGCTGTTCTAAACCAGTTCTCATCTCTTTACAGTCATTTTAACTGAATTATTCATGTTTTCATGTAGTTTCCGATATTCTGCCTTCTGGTCCAAGTATAAGCTTTGCCCACTTTATCAAACAACTTCCTACACACTGTTATGAACTGAGGCAGCTCGGGAACATTGTCTCTCAACTGTGTTATAGAGTGTAGTACTACATTTCAGTGAAGTGTAAGGCTTTCCAAAGCTGCCGAACGTGTTTCTTTCTCTATTTCAATGGTATTCTGCCTTGTATAACACACATTTACCACTCTAGTCTCCTTTAAGTAATGAATATAGGATTCATACAGTGTTTGATGTTATCTTAACTCGAATTAAGGATTTCCCTTATCTTAGCTACCTTTTCTACACTAAGAACTGACTTGGAGATTCTCTTTCAGTTGTTCTAAACAAGTTCTCATCTGTTTACAGTCATTTTCTATGAATTATTCATGTTTTCATGTAGTTTCGTATATTCTGCCTTCTGGACCAAGTATAAGCTTTGCCCACTTTATCAAAAAACTTCCTACACACTGTTATGAACTGAGGCAGCTATTGAACATTGTCTCTCAACTGTGTTATAGAGTGTAGTACTACATTTCAGTGAAGTGTAAGGCTTTCCAAAGCTGCCGAACTTGTTTCTTTCTCTATTTCAATGGTATTCTGCCTTGTATAACACACATTTACCACTCTAGTCTCCTTTAAGTAAAGAATATAGGATTCATACAGTGTTTCATGTGATCTTAATTCGAATTAAGGATTTCCCGGATCTTAGCTACCTTTTCTACAATAAGAACAGACTTGGAGAATGTCTTTCAGCTGTTCTAAACAAGTTCTCATCTGTTTACAGTCATTTTAACTGAATTATTCATGTTTTCATGTAGTTTCCTATATTCTGCCTTCTGGTCCAAGTATAAGCTTTGCCCACTTTATCAAACAACTTCCTACACACTGTTATGAACTGAGGCAGCTAGGGAACATTGTCTCTCAACTGTGTTATAGAGTGTAGTACTACATTTCAGTGAAGTGTAAGGCTTTCCAAAGCTGCCGAACGTGTTTCTTTCTCTATTTCAATGGTATTCTGCCTTGTATAACACACATTTACCACTCTAGTCTCCTTTAAGTAAAGAATATAGGATTCATACAGTGTTTCATGTGATCTTAACTGGCATTACGGATTTCCCTTATCTTAGCTACCTTTTCTACACTAAGAACTGACTTGGAGATTCTCTTTCATCTGTTCTAAACAAGTTCTCATCTGTTTACAGTCATTTTCTATGAATTATTCATGTTTTCATGTAGTTTCCTATATTCTGTCTTCTGGTCCAAGTATAAGCTTTGCCCACTTTATGAAAAAACTTCCTACACACTGTTATGAACTGAGGCAGCTAGGGAACATTGTCTCTCAACTCTGTTATAGAGTGTAGTACTACATTTCAGTGACGTGTAAGGCTTTCCAAAGCTGCCGAACGTGTTTCTTTCTCTATTACAATGGTATTCTGCCTTGTATAACACACATTTACCACTCTAGTCTCCTTTAAGTAATGAATATAGGATTCATACAGTGTTTGATGTTATCTTAACTCGAATTAAGGATTTCCCTTATCTTAGCTACCTTTTCTACACTAAGAACTGACTTGGAGATTCTCTTTCAGTTGTTCTAAACAAGTTCTCATCTGTTTACAGTCATTTTCTATGAATTATTCATGTTTTCATGTAGTTTCGTATATTCTGCCTTCTGGACCAAGTATAAGCTTTGCCCACTTTATCAAAAAACTTCCTACACACTGTTATGAACTGAGGCAGCTAGGGAACATTGTCTCTCAACTGTGTTATAGAGTGTAGTACTACATTTCAGTGAAGTGTAAGGCTTTCCAAAGCTGCCGAACTTGTTTCTTTCTCTATTTCAATGGTATTCTGCCTTGTATAACACACATTTACCACTCTAGTCTCCTTTAAGTAAAGAATATAGGATTCATACAGTGTTTCATGTGATCTTAATTCGAATTAAGGATTTCCCGGATCTTAGCTACCTTTTCTACAATAAGAACAGACTTGGAGAATGTCTTTCAGCTGTTCTAAACAAGTTCTCATCTGTTTACAGTCATTTTAACTGAATTATTCATGTTTTCATGTAGTTTCCTATATTCTGCCTTCTGGTCCAAGTATAAGCTTTGCCCACTTTATCAAACAACTTCCTACACACTGTTATGAACTGAGGCAGCTAGGGAACATTGTCTCTCAACTGTGTTATAGAGTGTAGTACTACATTTCAGTGAAGTGTAAGGCTTTCCAAAGCTGCCGAACGTGTTTCTTTCTCTATTTCAATGGTATTCTGCCTTGTATAACACACATTTACCACTCTAGTCTCCTTTAAGTAAAGAATATAGGATTCATACAGTGTTTCATGTGATCTTAACTGGCATTACGGATTTCCCTTATCTTAGCTACCTTTTCTACACTAAGAACTGACTTGGAGATTCTCTTTCATCTGTTCTAAACAAGTTCTCATCTGTTTACAGTCATTTTCTATGAATTATTCATGTTTTCATGTAGTTTCCTATATTCTGTCTTCTGGTCCAAGTATAAGCTTTGCCCACTTTATGAAAAAACTTCCTACACACTGTTATGAACTGAGGCAGCTAGGGAACATTGTCTCTCAACTCTGTTATAGAGTGTAGTACTACATTTCAGTGACGTGTAAGGCTTTCCAAAGCTGCCGAACGTGTTTCTTTCTCTATTACAATGGTATTCTGCCTTGTATAACACACATTTACCACTCTAGTCTCCTTTAAGTAAAGAATATAGGATTCATACAGTGTTTCATGTGATCTTAATTCGAATTAAGGATTTCCCGGATCTTAGCTACCTTTTCTACAATAAGAACAGACTTGGAGAATGTCTTTCAGCTGTTCTAAACAAGTTCTCATCTGTTTACAGTCATTTTAACTGAATTATTCATGTTTTCATGTAGTTTCCTATATTCTGCCTTCTGGTCTAAGTATAAGCTTTGCCCACTTTATCAAACAACTTCCTACACACTGTTATGAACTGAGGCAGCTAGGGAACATTGTCTCTCAACTGTGTTATAGAGTGTAGTACTACATTTCAGTGAAGTGTAAGGCTTTCCAAAGCTGCCGAACGTGTTTCTTTCTCTATTTCAATGGTATTCTGCCTTGTATAACACACATTGACCACTCTAGTCTCCTTTAAGTAAAGAATATAGGATTCATACAGTGTTTCATGTGATCTTAACTGGCATTACGGATTTCCCTTATCTTAGCTACCTTTTCTACACTAAGAACTGACTTGGAGATTCTCTTTCAGCTGTTCTAAACAAGTTCTCATCTGTTTACAGTCATTTTCACTGAATTATTCATGTTTTCATGTAGTTTCCTATATTCTGCCTTCTGGTCCAAGTATAAGCTTTGCCCACTTTATCAAACAACTTCCTACACACTGTTATGAACTGAGGCAGCTAGGGAACATTGTCTCTCAACTGTGTTATAGAGTGTAGTACTACATTTCAGTGAATTGTAAGGCTTTACAAAGCTGCCGAACATGTTTCTTTCTCTATTTCAATGGTATTCTGCCTTGTATAACACACATTTACCACTCTAGTCTCCTTTAAGTAATGAATATAGGATTCATACAGTGTTTGATGTGATCTTAACTCGAATTAAGGATTTCCCTTACCTTAGCTACCTTTTCTACACTAAGAACTGACTTGGAGATTCTCTTTCAGCTGTTCTAAACAAGTTCTCATCTGTTTACAGTCATTTTCACTGAATTATTCATGTTTTCATGTAGTTTCCTATATTCTGCCTTCTGGGCCAAGTATAAGCTTTGCCCACTTTATCAAACAACTTCCTACACACTGTTATGAACTGAGGCAGCTAGGGAACATTGTCTCTCAACTGTGTTATAGAGTGTAGTACTACATTTCAGTGAATTGTAAGGCTTTACAAAGCTGCTGAACGTGTTTCTTTCTCTATTTCAATGGTATTCCGCCTTGTATAACACACATTTACCACTCTTTTCTCCTTTAAGTAATGAATATAGGATTCATACAGTGTTTGATGTTATCTTAACTCGAATTAAGGATTTCCCTTACCTTAGCTACCTTTTCTACACTAAGAACTGACTTGGAGATTCTCTTTCAGCTGTTCTAAACCAGTTCTCATCAGTTTGCAGTCATTTTCTCTGAATTATTCATGTTTTCATGTAGTTTCCTATATTCTGCCTTCTGGCCCAAGTATAAGCTTTGCCCACTTTATCAAACAACTTCCTACACACTGTTATTAACTGAGGCAGCTCGGGAACATTGTCTCTCAACTGTGTTATAGAGTGTAGTACTACATTTCAGTGAAGTGTAAGGCTTTCCAAAGCTGCCGAACTTGTTTCTTTCTCTATTTCAATGGTATTCTGCCTTGTATAACACACATTTACCACTCTAGTCTCCTTTAAGTAATGAATATAGGATTCATACAGTGTTTCATGTGATCTTAACTGGCATTACGGATTTCCCTTATCTTAGCTACCTTTTCTACACTAAGAACTGACTTGGAGATTCTCTTTCAGCTGTTCTAAACAAGTTCTCATCTGTTTACAGTCATTTTCACTGAATTATTCATGTTTTCATGTAGTTTCCTATATTCTGCCTTCTGGTCCAAGTATAAGCTTTGCCCACTTTATCAAACAACTTCCTACACACTGTTATGAACTGAGGCAGCTAGGGAACATTGTCTCTCAACTGTGTTATAGAGTGTAGTACTACATTTCAGTGAATTGTAAGGCTTTACAAAGCTGCCGAACGTGTTTCTTTCTCTATTTCAATGGTATTCCGCCTTGTATAACACACATTTACCACTCTAGTCTCCTTTAAGTAATGAATATAGGATTCATACAGTGTTTGACGTTATCTTAACTCGAATTAAGGATTTCCCTTACCTTAGCTACCTTTTCTACACTAAGAACTGGCTTGGAGATTATCTTTCAGCTGTTCTAAACCAGTTCTCATCTCTTTACAGTCATTTTAACTGAATTATTCATGTTTTCATGTAGTTTCCGATATTCTGCCTTCTGGTCCAAGTATAAGCTTTGCCCACTTTATCAAACAACTTCCTACACACTGTTATGAACTGAGGCAGCTCGGGAACATTGTCTCTCAACTGTGTTATAGAGTGTAGTACTACATTTCAGTGAAGTGTAAGGCTTTCCAAAGCTGCCGAACGTGTTTCTTTCTCTATTTCAATGGTATTCTGCCTTGTATAACACACATTTACCACTCTAGTCTCCTTTAAGTAATGAATATAGGATTCATACAGTGTTTGATGTTATCTTAACTCGAATTAAGGATTTCCCTTATCTTAGCTACCTTTTCTACACTAAGAACTGACTTGGAGATTCTCTTTCAGTTGTTCTAAACAAGTTCTCATCTGTTTACAGTCATTTTCTATGAATTATTCATGTTTTCATGTAGTTTCGTATATTCTGCCTTCTGGACCAAGTATAAGCTTTGCCCACTTTATCAAAAAACTTCCTACACACTGTTATGAACTGAGGCAGCTATTGAACATTGTCTCTCAACTGTGTTATAGAGTGTAGTACTACATTTCAGTGAAGTGTAAGGCTTTCCAAAGCTGCCGAACTTGTTTCTTTCTCTATTTCAATGGTATTCTGCCTTGTATAACACACATTTACCACTCTAGTCTCCTTTAAGTAAAGAATATAGGATTCATACAGTGTTTCATGTGATCTTAATTCGAATTAAGGATTTCCCGGATCTTAGCTACCTTTTCTACAATAAGAACAGACTTGGAGAATGTCTTTCAGCTGTTCTAAACAAGTTCTCATCTGTTTACAGTCATTTTAACTGAATTATTCATGTTTTCATGTAGTTTCCTATATTCTGCCTTCTGGTCCAAGTATAAGCTTTGCCCACTTTATCAAACAACTTCCTACACACTGTTATGAACTGAGGCAGCTAGGGAACATTGTCTCTCAACTGTGTTATAGAGTGTAGTACTACATTTCAGTGAAGTGTAAGGCTTTCCAAAGCTGCCGAACGTGTTTCTTTCTCTATTTCAATGGTATTCTGCCTTGTATAACACACATTTACCACTCTAGTCTCCTTTAAGTAAAGAATATAGGATTCATACAGTGTTTCATGTGATCTTAACTGGCATTACGGATTTCCCTTATCTTAGCTACCTTTTCTACACTAAGAACTGACTTGGAGATTCTCTTTCATCTGTTCTAAACAAGTTCTCATCTGTTTACAGTCATTTTCTATGAATTATTCATGTTTTCATGTAGTTTCCTATATTCTGTCTTCTGGTCCAAGTATAAGCTTTGCCCACTTTATGAAAAAACTTCCTACACACTGTTATGAACTGAGGCAGCTAGGGAACATTGTCTCTCAACTCTGTTATAGAGTGTAGTACTACATTTCAGTGACGTGTAAGGCTTTCCAAAGCTGCCGAACGTGTTTCTTTCTCTATTACAATGGTATTCTGCCTTGTATAACACACATTTACCACTCTAGTCTCCTTTAAGTAATGAATATAGGATTCATACAGTGTTTGATGTTATCTTAACTCGAATTAAGGATTTCCCTTATCTTAGCTACCTTTTCTACACTAAGAACTGACTTGGAGATTCTCTTTCAGTTGTTCTAAACAAGTTCTCATCTGTTTACAGTCATTTTCTATGAATTATTCATGTTTTCATGTAGTTTCGTATATTCTGCCTTCTGGACCAAGTATAAGCTTTGCCCACTTTATCAAAAAACTTCCTACACACTGTTATGAACTGAGGCAGCTAGGGAACATTGTCTCTCAACTGTGTTATAGAGTGTAGTACTACATTTCAGTGAAGTGTAAGGCTTTCCAAAGCTGCCGAACTTGTTTCTTTCTCTATTTCAATGGTATTCTGCCTTGTATAACACACATTTACCACTCTAGTCTCCTTTAAGTAAAGAATATAGGATTCATACAGTGTTTCATGTGATCTTAATTCGAATTAAGGATTTCCCGGATCTTAGCTACCTTTTCTACAATAAGAACAGACTTGGAGAATGTCTTTCAGCTGTTCTAAACAAGTTCTCATCTGTTTACAGTCATTTTAACTGAATTATTCATGTTTTCATGTAGTTTCCTATATTCTGCCTTCTGGTCCAAGTATAAGCTTTGCCCACTTTATCAAACAACTTCCTACACACTGTTATGAACTGAGGCAGCTAGGGAACATTGTCTCTCAACTGTGTTATAGAGTGTAGTACTACATTTCAGTGAAGTGTAAGGCTTTCCAAAGCTGCCGAACGTGTTTCTTTCTCTATTTCAATGGTATTCTGCCTTGTATAACACACATTTACCACTCTAGTCTCCTTTAAGTAAAGAATATAGGATTCATACAGTGTTTCATGTGATCTTAACTGGCATTACGGATTTCCCTTATCTTAGCTACCTTTTCTACACTAAGAACTGACTTGGAGATTCTCTTTCATCTGTTCTAAACAAGTTCTCATCTGTTTACAGTCATTTTCTATGAATTATTCATGTTTTCATGTAGTTTCCTATATTCTGTCTTCTGGTCCAAGTATAAGCTTTGCCCACTTTATGAAAAAACTTCCTACACACTGTTATGAACTGAGGCAGCTAGGGAACATTGTCTCTCAACTCTGTTATAGAGTGTAGTACTACATTTCAGTGACGTGTAAGGCTTTCCAAAGCTGCCGAACGTGTTTCTTTCTCTATTACAATGGTATTCTGCCTTGTATAACACACATTTACCACTCTAGTCTCCTTTAAGTAAAGAATATAGGATTCATACAGTGTTTCATGTGATCTTAATTCGAATTAAGGATTTCCCGGATCTTAGCTACCTTTTCTACAATAAGAACAGACTTGGAGAATGTCTTTCAGCTGTTCTAAACAAGTTCTCATCTGTTTACAGTCATTTTAACTGAATTATTCATGTTTTCATGTAGTTTCCTATATTCTGCCTTCTGGTCTAAGTATAAGCTTTGCCCACTTTATCAAACAACTTCCTACACACTGTTATGAACTGAGGCAGCTAGGGAACATTGTCTCTCAACTGTGTTATAGAGTGTAGTACTACATTTCAGTGAAGTGTAAGGCTTTCCAAAGCTGCCGAACGTGTTTCTTTCTCTATTTCAATGGTATTCTGCCTTGTATAACACACATTTACCACTCTAGTCTCCTTTAAGTAAAGAATATAGGATTCATACAGTGTTTCATGTGATCTTAACTGGCATTACGGATTTCCCTTATCTTAGCTACCTTTTCTACACTAAGAACTGACTTGGAGATTCTCTTTCAGCTGTTCTAAACAAGTTCTCATCTGTTTACAGTCATTTTCACTGAATTATTCATGTTTTCATGTAGTTTCCTATATTCTGCCTTCTGGTCCAAGTATAAGCTTTGCCCACTTTATCAAACAACTTCCTACACACTGTTATGAACTGAGGCAGCTAGGGAACATTGTCTCTCAACTGTGTTATAGAGTGTAGTACTACATTTCAGTGAATTGTAAGGCTTTACAAAGCTGCCGAACATGTTTCTTTCTCTATTTCAATGGTATTCTGCCTTGTATAACACACATTTACCACTCTAGTCTCCTTTAAGTAATGAATATAGGATTCATACAGTGTTTCATGTGATCTTAACTCGAATTAAGGATTTCCCTTACCTTAGCTACCTTTTCTACACTGAGAACTGACTTGGAGATTCTCTTTCAGCTGTTCTAAACAAGTTCTCATCTGTTTACAGTCATTTTCACTGAATTATTCATGTTTTCATGTAGTTTCCTATATTCTGCCTTCTGGGCCAAGTATAAGCTTTGCCCACTTTATCAAACAACTTCCTACACACTGTTATGAACTGAGGCAGCTAGGGAACATTGTCTCTCAACTGTGTTATAGAGTGTAGTACTACATTTCAGTGAATTGTAAGGCTTTACAAAGCTGCTGAACGTGTTTCTTTCTCTATTTCAATGGTATTCCGCCTTGTATAACACACATTTACCACTCTTTTCTCCTTTAAGTAATGAATATAGGATTCATACAGTGTTTGATGTTATCTTAACTCGAATTAAGGATTTCCCTTACCTTAGCTACCTTTTCTACACTAAGAACTGACTTGGAGATTCTCTTTCAGCTGTTCTAAACCAGTTCTCATCAGTTTGCAGTCATTTTCTCTGAATTATTCATGTTTTCATGTAGTTTCCTATATTCTGCCTTCTGGCCCAAGTATAAGCTTTGCCCACTTTATCAAACAACTTCCTACACACTGTTATTAACTGAGGCAGCTCGGGAACATTGTCTCTCAACTGTGTCATAGAGTGTAGTACTACATTTCAGTGAAGTGTAAGGCTTTCCAAAGCTGCCGAACTTGTTTCTTTCTCTATTTCAATGGTATTCTGCCTTGTATAACACACATTTACCACTCTAGTCTCCTTTAAGTAATGAATATAGGATTCATACAGTGTTTGATGTTATCTTAACTCGAATTAAGGATTTCCCTTATCTTAGCTACCTTTTCTACACTAAGAACTGACTTGGAGATTCTCTTTCAGCTGTTCTAAACAAGTTCTCATCTGTTTACAGTCATTTTCACTGAATTATTCATGTTTTCATGTAGTTTCCTATATTCTGCCTTCTGGTCCAAGTATAAGCTTTGCCGACTTTATGAAAAAACTTCCTACACACTGTTATGAACTGAGGCAGCTAGGGAACATTGTCTCTCAACTCTGTTATAGAGTGTGGTACTACATTTCAGTGACGTGTAAGGCTTTCCAAAGCTGCCGAACGTGTTTCTTTCTCTATTTCAATGGTATTCTGCCTCGTATAACACACATTTACCACTCTAGTCTCCTTTAAGTAATGAATATCGGATTCATACAGTGTTTGATGTTATCTTAACTCGAATTAAGGATTTCCCTTATCTTAGCTACCTTTTCTACACTAAGAACTGACTTGGAGATTCTCTTTCAGCTGTTCTAAACAAGTTCTCATCTGTTTACAGTCATTTTCTATGAATTATTCATGTTTTCATGTAGTTTCCCATATTCTGCCTTTTGGACCAAGTATAAGCTTTGCCCACTTTATCAAAAAACTTCCTACACACTGTTATGAACTGAGGCAGCTAGGGAACATTGTCTCTCAACTGTGTTATAGAGTGTAGTACTACATTTCAGTGAAGTGTAAGGCTTTCCAAAGCTGCCGAACGTGTTTCTTTCTCTATTTCAATGGTATTCTGCCTTGTATAACACACATTTACCACTCTAGTCTCCTTTAAGTAAAGAATATAGGATTCATACAGTGTTTCATGTGATCTTAATTGGCATTACGGATTTCCCTTATCTTAGCTACCTTTTCTACCGTAAGAACTGACTTGGAGATTCTCTTTCATCTGTTCTAAACAAGTTCTCATCTGTTTGCAGTCATTTTCTCTGAATTATTCATGTTTTCATGTAGTTTCCTATATTCTGCCTTCTGGCCCAAGTATAAGCTTTGCCCACTTTATCAAACGACTTCCTACACACTGTTATTAACTGAGGCAGCTAGGGAACATTGTCTCTCAACTGTGTTTTAGAGTGTAGTACTACATTTCAGTGAAGTGTAAGGCTTTCCAAAGCTGCCGAACGTGTTTCTTTCTCTATTTCAATGGTATTCTGCCTTGTATAACACACATTTACCACTCTAGTCTCCTTTAAGTAAAGAATATAGGATTCATACAGTGTTTCATGTGATCTTAACTGGCATTACGGATTTCCCTTATCTTAGCTACCTTTTCTACATTAAGAACTGACTTGGAGATTCTCTTTCATCTGTTCTAAACAAGTTCTCATCTGTTTGCAGTCATTTTCTCTGAATTATTCATGTTTTCATGTAGTTTCCTATATTCTGCCTTCTGGCCCAAGTATAAGCTTTGCCACTTTATCAAACAACTTCGTACACACTGTTATTAACTGAGGCAGCTCGGGAACATTGTCTCTCAACTGTGTTATAGAGTGTAGTACTACATTTCAGTGACGTGTAAGGCTTTCCAAAGCTGCCGAACGTGTTTCTTTCTCTATTTCAATGGTATTCTGCCTTGTATAACACACATTTACCACTCTAGTCTCCTTTAAGTAAAGAATATAGGATTCATACAGTGTTTCATGTGATCTTAACTGGCATTACGGATTTCCCTTATCTTAGCTACCTTTTCTACACTAAGAACTGACTTGGAGATTCTCTTTCAGCTGTTCTAAACAAGTTCTCATCTGTTTACAGTCATTTTCACTGAATTATTCATGTTTTCATGTAGTTTCCTATATTCTGCCTTCTGGTCCAAGTATAAGCTTTGCCCACTTTATCAAACAACTTCCTACACACTGTTATGAACTGAGGCAGCTAGGGAACATTGTCTCTCAACTGTGTGATAGTGTGTAGTGCTACATTTCAGTGAAGTGTAAGGCTTTCCAAAGCTGCCGAACGTGTTTCTTTCTCTATTTCAATGGTATTCTGCCTTGTATAACACACATTTACCACTCTAGTCTCCTTTAAGTAAAGAATATAGGATTCATACAGTGTTTCATGTGATCTTAATTCAAATTAAGGATTTCCCGGATCTTAGCTACCTTTTCTACAATAAGAACAGACTTGGAGAATGTCTTTCAGCTGTTCTAAACAAGTTCTCATCTGTTTACAGTCTTTTTCACTGAATTATTCATGTTTTCATGTAGTTTCCTATATTCTGCCTTCTGGTCCAAGTATAAGCTTTGCCCACTTTATCAAACAACTTCCTACACATTGTTATGAACTAAGGCAGCTAGGGAACATTGTCTCTCAACTGTGTTATAGAGTGTAGTACTACATTTCAGTGACGTGTAAGGCTTTCCAAAGCTGCCGAACGTGTTTCTTTCTCTATTTCAATGGTATTCTGCCTTGTATAACACACATTTACCACTCTAGTCTCCTTTAAGTAATGAATATAGGATTCATACAGTGTTTGATGTTATCTTAACTCGAATTAAGGATTTCCCTTACCTTAGCTACCTTTTCTACACTAAGAACTGACTTGGAGATTCTCTTTCAGCTGTTCTAAACCAGTTCTCATCAGTTTGCAGTCATTTTCTCTGAATTATTCATGTTTTCATGTAGTTTCCTATATTCTGCCTTCTGGCCCAAGTATAAGCTTTGCCCACTTTATCAAACAACTTCCTACACACTGTTATTAACTGAGGCAGCTCGGGAACATTGTCTCTCAACTGTGTTATAGAGTGTAGTACTACATTTCAGTGAAGTGTAAGGCTTTCCAAAGCTGCCGAACTTGTTTCTTTCTCTATTTCAATGGTATTCTGCCTTGTATAACACACATTTACCACTCTAGTCTCCTTTAAGTAATGAATATAGGATTCATACAGTGTTTCATGTGATCTTAACTGGCATTACGGATTTCCCTTATCTTAGCTACCTTTTCTACACTAAGAACTGACTTGGAGATTCTCTTTCAGCTGTTCTAAACAAGTTCTCATCTGTTTACAGTCATTTTCACTGAATTATTCATGTTTTCATGTAGTTTCCTATATTCTGCCTTCTGGTCCAAGTATAAGCTTTGCCCACTTTATCAAACAACTTCCTACACACTGTTATGAACTGAGGCAGCTAGGGAACATTGTCTCTCAACTGTGTTATAGAGTGTAGTACTACATTTCAGTGAATTGTAAGGCTTTACAAAGCTGCCGAACGTGTTTCTTTCTCTATTTCAATGGTATTCCGCCTTGTATAACACACATTTACCACTCTAGTCTCCTTTAAGTAATGAATATAGGATTCATACAGTGTTTGACGTTATCTTAACTCGAATTAAGGATTTCCCTTACCTTAGCTACCTTTTCTACACTAAGAACTGGCTTGGAGATTATCTTTCAGCTGTTCTAAACCAGTTCTCATCTCTTTACAGTCATTTTAACTGAATTATTCATGTTTTCATGTAGTTTCCGATATTCTGCCTTCTGGTCCAAGTATAAGCTTTGCCCACTTTATCAAACAACTTCCTACACACTGTTATGAACTGAGGCAGCTCGGGAACATTGTCTCTCAACTGTGTTATAGAGTGTAGTACTACATTTCAGTGAAGTGTAAGGCTTTCCAAAGCTGCCGAACGTGTTTCTTTCTCTATTTCAATGGTATTCTGCCTTGTATAACACACATTTACCACTCTAGTCTCCTTTAAGTAATGAATATAGGATTCATACAGTGTTTGATGTTATCTTAACTCGAATTAAGGATTTCCCTTATCTTAGCTACCTTTTCTACACTAAGAACTGACTTGGAGATTCTCTTTCAGTTGTTCTAAACAAGTTCTCATCTGTTTACAGTCATTTTCTATGAATTATTCATGTTTTCATGTAGTTTCGTATATTCTGCCTTCTGGACCAAGTATAAGCTTTGCCCACTTTATCAAAAAACTTCCTACACACTGTTATGAACTGAGGCAGCTATTGAACATTGTCTCTCAACTGTGTTATAGAGTGTAGTACTACATTTCAGTGAAGTGTAAGGCTTTCCAAAGCTGCCGAACTTGTTTCTTTCTCTATTTCAATGGTATTCTGCCTTGTATAACACACATTTACCACTCTAGTCTCCTTTAAGTAAAGAATATAGGATTCATACAGTGTTTCATGTGATCTTAATTCGAATTAAGGATTTCCCGGATCTTAGCTACCTTTTCTACAATAAGAACAGACTTGGAGAATGTCTTTCAGCTGTTCTAAACAAGTTCTCATCTGTTTACAGTCATTTTAACTGAATTATTCATGTTTTCATGTAGTTTCCTATATTCTGCCTTCTGGTCCAAGTATAAGCTTTGCCCACTTTATCAAACAACTTCCTACACACTGTTATGAACTGAGGCAGCTAGGGAACATTGTCTCTCAACTGTGTTATAGAGTGTAGTACTACATTTCAGTGAAGTGTAAGGCTTTCCAAAGCTGCCGAACGTGTTTCTTTCTCTATTTCAATGGTATTCTGCCTTGTATAACACACATTTACCACTCTAGTCTCCTTTAAGTAAAGAATATAGGATTCATACAGTGTTTCATGTGATCTTAACTGGCATTACGGATTTCCCTTATCTTAGCTACCTTTTCTACACTAAGAACTGACTTGGAGATTCTCTTTCATCTGTTCTAAACAAGTTCTCATCTGTTTACAGTCATTTTCTATGAATTATTCATGTTTTCATGTAGTTTCCTATATTCTGTCTTCTGGTCCAAGTATAAGCTTTGCCCACTTTATGAAAAAACTTCCTACACACTGTTATGAACTGAGGCAGCTAGGGAACATTGTCTCTCAACTCTGTTATAGAGTGTAGTACTACATTTCAGTGACGTGTAAGGCTTTCCAAAGCTGCCGAACGTGTTTCTTTCTCTATTACAATGGTATTCTGCCTTGTATAACACACATTTACCACTCTAGTCTCCTTTAAGTAATGAATATAGGATTCATACAGTGTTTGATGTTATCTTAACTCGAATTAAGGATTTCCCTTATCTTAGCTACCTTTTCTACACTAAGAACTGACTTGGAGATTCTCTTTCAGTTGTTCTAAACAAGTTCTCATCTGTTTACAGTCATTTTCTATGAATTATTCATGTTTTCATGTAGTTTCGTATATTCTGCCTTCTGGACCAAGTATAAGCTTTGCCCACTTTATCAAAAAACTTCCTACACACTGTTATGAACTGAGGCAGCTAGGGAACATTGTCTCTCAACTGTGTTATAGAGTGTAGTACTACATTTCAGTGAAGTGTAAGGCTTTCCAAAGCTGCCGAACTTGTTTCTTTCTCTATTTCAATGGTATTCTGCCTTGTATAACACACATTTACCACTCTAGTCTCCTTTAAGTAAAGAATATAGGATTCATACAGTGTTTCATGTGATCTTAATTCGAATTAAGGATTTCCCGGATCTTAGCTACCTTTTCTACAATAAGAACAGACTTGGAGAATGTCTTTCAGCTGTTCTAAACAAGTTCTCATCTGTTTACAGTCATTTTAACTGAATTATTCATGTTTTCATGTAGTTTCCTATATTCTGCCTTCTGGTCCAAGTATAAGCTTTGCCCACTTTATCAAACAACTTCCTACACACTGTTATGAACTGAGGCAGCTAGGGAACATTGTCTCTCAACTGTGTTATAGAGTGTAGTACTACATTTCAGTGAAGTGTAAGGCTTTCCAAAGCTGCCGAACGTGTTTCTTTCTCTATTTCAATGGTATTCTGCCTTGTATAACACACATTTACCACTCTAGTCTCCTTTAAGTAAAGAATATAGGATTCATACAGTGTTTCATGTGATCTTAACTGGCATTACGGATTTCCCTTATCTTAGCTACCTTTTCTACACTAAGAACTGACTTGGAGATTCTCTTTCATCTGTTCTAAACAAGTTCTCATCTGTTTACAGTCATTTTCTATGAATTATTCATGTTTTCATGTAGTTTCCTATATTCTGTCTTCTGGTCCAAGTATAAGCTTTGCCCACTTTATGAAAAAACTTCCTACACACTGTTATGAACTGAGGCAGCTAGGGAACATTGTCTCTCAACTCTGTTATAGAGTGTAGTACTACATTTCAGTGACGTGTAAGGCTTTCCAAAGCTGCCGAACGTGTTTCTTTCTCTATTACAATGGTATTCTGCCTTGTATAACACACATTTACCACTCTAGTCTCCTTTAAGTAAAGAATATAGGATTCATACAGTGTTTCATGTGATCTTAATTCGAATTAAGGATTTCCCGGATCTTAGCTACCTTTTCTACAATAAGAACAGACTTGGAGAATGTCTTTCAGCTGTTCTAAACAAGTTCTCATCTGTTTACAGTCATTTTAACTGAATTATTCATGTTTTCATGTAGTTTCCTATATTCTGCCTTCTGGTCTAAGTATAAGCTTTGCCCACTTTATCAAACAACTTCCTACACACTGTTATGAACTGAGGCAGCTAGGGAACATTGTCTCTCAACTGTGTTATAGAGTGTAGTACTACATTTCAGTGAAGTGTAAGGCTTTCCAAAGCTGCCGAACGTGTTTCTTTCTCTATTTCAATGGTATTCTGCCTTGTATAACACACATTTACCACTCTAGTCTCCTTTAAGTAAAGAATATAGGATTCATACAGTGTTTCATGTGATCTTAACTGGCATTACGGATTTCCCTTATCTTAGCTACCTTTTCTACACTAAGAACTGACTTGGAGATTCTCTTTCAGCTGTTCTAAACAAGTTCTCATCTGTTTACAGTCATTTTCACTGAATTATTCATGTTTTCATGTAGTTTCCTATATTCTGCCTTCTGGTCCAAGTATAAGCTTTGCCCACTTTATCAAACAACTTCCTACACACTGTTATGAACTGAGGCAGCTAGGGAACATTGTCTCTCAACTGTGTTATAGAGTGTAGTACTACATTTCAGTGAATTGTAAGGCTTTACAAAGCTGCCGAACATGTTTCTTTCTCTATTTCAATGGTATTCTGCCTTGTATAACACACATTTACCACTCTAGTCTCCTTTAAGTAATGAATATAGGATTCATACAGTGTTTCATGTGATCTTAACTCGAATTAAGGATTTCCCTTACCTTAGCTACCTTTTCTACACTAAGAACTGACTTGGAGATTCTCTTTCAGCTGTTCTAAACCAGTTCTCATCAGTTTGCAGTCATTTTCTCTGAATTATTCATGTTTTCATGTAGTTTCCTATATTCTGCCTTCTGGCCCAAGTATAAGCTTTGCCCACTTTATCAAACAACTTCCTACACACTGTTATTAACTGAGGCAGCTCGGGAACATTGTCTCTCAACTGTGTCATAGAGTGTAGTACTACATTTCAGTGAAGTGTAAGGCTTTCCAAAGCTGCCGAACTTGTTTCTTTCTCTATTTCAATGGTATTCTGCCTTGTATAACACACATTTACCACTCTAGTCTCCTTTAAGTAATGAATATAGGATTCATACAGTGTTTGATGTTATCTTAACTCGAATTAAGGATTTCCCTTATCTTAGCTACCTTTTCTACACTAAGAACTGACTTGGAGATTCTCTTTCAGCTGTTCTAAACAAGTTCTCATCTGTTTACAGTCATTTTCACTGAATTATTCATGTTTTCATGTAGTTTCCTATATTCTGCCTTCTGGTCCAAGTATAAGCTTTGCCGACTTTATGAAAAAACTTCCTACACACTGTTATGAACTGAGGCAGCTAGGGAACATTGTCTCTCAACTCTGTTATAGAGTGTGGTACTACATTTCAGTGACGTGTAAGGCTTTCCAAAGCTGCCGAACGTGTTTCTTTCTCTATTTCAATGGTATTCTGCCTCGTATAACACACATTTACCACTCTAGTCTCCTTTAAGTAATGAATATCGGATTCATACAGTGTTTGATGTTATCTTAACTCGAATTAAGGATTTCCCTTATCTTAGCTACCTTTTCTACACTAAGAACTGACTTGGAGATTCTCTTTCAGCTGTTCTAAACAAGTTCTCATCTGTTTACAGTCATTTTCTATGAATTATTCATGTTTTCATGTAGTTTCCCATATTCTGCCTTTTGGACCAAGTATAAGCTTTGCCCACTTTATCAAAAAACTTCCTACACACTGTTATGAACTGAGGCAGCTAGGGAACATTGTCTCTCAACTGTGTTATAGAGTGTAGTACTACATTTCAGTGAAGTGTAAGGCTTTCCAAAGCTGCCGAACGTGTTTCTTTCTCTATTTCAATGGTATTCTGCCTTGTATAACACACATTTACCACTCTAGTCTCCTTTAAGTAAAGAATATAGGATTCATACAGTGTTTCATGTGATCTTAATTGGCATTACGGATTTCCCTTATCTTAGCTACCTTTTCTACCGTAAGAACTGACTTGGAGATTCTCTTTCATCTGTTCTAAACAAGTTCTCATCTGTTTGCAGTCATTTTCTCTGAATTATTCATGTTTTCATGTAGTTTCCTATATTCTGCCTTCTGGCCCAAGTATAAGCTTTGCCCACTTTATCAAACGACTTCCTACACACTGTTATTAACTGAGGCAGCTAGGGAACATTGTCTCTCAACTGTGTTTTAGAGTGTAGTACTACATTTCAGTGAAGTGTAAGGCTTTCCAAAGCTGCCGAACGTGTTTCTTTCTCTATTTCAATGGTATTCTGCCTTGTATAACACACATTTACCACTCTAGTCTCCTTTAAGTAAAGAATATAGGATTCATACAGTGTTTCATGTGATCTTAACTGGCATTACGGATTTCCCTTATCTTAGCTACCTTTTCTACATTAAGAACTGACTTGGAGATTCTCTTTCATCTGTTCTAAACAAGTTCTCATCTGTTTGCAGTCATTTTCTCTGAATTATTCATGTTTTCATGTAGTTTCCTATATTCTGCCTTCTGGCCCAAGTATAAGCTTTGCCACTTTATCAAACAACTTCGTACACACTGTTATTAACTGAGGCAGCTCGGGAACATTGTCTCTCAACTGTGTTATAGAGTGTAGTACTACATTTCAGTGACGTGTAAGGCTTTCCAAAGCTGCCGAACGTGTTTCTTTCTCTATTTCAATGGTATTCTGCCTTGTATAACACACATTTACCACTCTAGTCTCCTTTAAGTAAAGAATATAGGATTCATACAGTGTTTCATGTGATCTTAACTGGCATTACGGATTTCCCTTATCTTAGCTACCTTTTCTACACTAAGAACTGACTTGGAGATTCTCTTTCAGCTGTTCTAAACAAGTTCTCATCTGTTTACAGTCATTTTCACTGAATTATTCATGTTTTCATGTAGTTTCCTATATTCTGCCTTCTGGTCCAAGTATAAGCTTTGCCCACTTTATCAAACAACTTCCTACACACTGTTATGAACTGAGGCAGCTAGGGAACATTGTCTCTCAACTGTGTGATAGTGTGTAGTGCTACATTTCAGTGAAGTGTAAGGCTTTCCAAAGCTGCCGAACGTGTTTCTTTCTCTATTTCAATGGTATTCTGCCTTGTATAACACACATTTACCACTCTAGTCTCCTTTAAGTAAAGAATATAGGATTCATACAGTGTTTCATGTGATCTTAATTCAAATTAAGGATTTCCCGGATCTTAGCTACCTTTTCTACAATAAGAACAGACTTGGAGAATGTCTTTCAGCTGTTCTAAACAAGTTCTCATCTGTTTACAGTCTTTTTCACTGAATTATTCATGTTTTCATGTAGTTTCCTATATTCTGCCTTCTGGTCCAAGTATAAGCTTTGCCCACTTTATCAAACAACTTCCTACACATTGTTATGAACTAAGGCAGCTAGGGAACATTGTCTCTCAACTGTGTTATAGAGTGTAGTACTACATTTCAGTGACGTGTAAGGCTTTCCAAAGCTGCCGAACGTGTTTCTTTCTCTATTTCAATGGTATTCTGCCTTGTATAACACACATTTACCACTCTAGTCTCCTTTAAGTAATGAATATAGGATTCATACAGTGTTTGATGTTATCTTAACTCGAATTAAGGATTTCCCTTACCTTAGCTACCTTTTCTACACTAAGAACTGACTTGGAGATTCTCTTTCAGCTGTTCTAAACAAGTTCTCATCTGTTTACAGTCATTTTCACTGAATTATTCATGTTTTCATGTAGTTTCCTATATTCTGCCTTCTGGGCCAAGTATAAGCTTTGCCCACTTTATCAAACAACTTCCTACACACTGTTATGAACTGAGGCAGCTAGGGAACATTGTCTCTCAACTGTGTTATAGAGTGTAGTACTACATTTCAGTGAATTGTAAGGCTTTACAAAGCTGCTGAACGTGTTTCTTTCTCTATTTCAATGGTATTCCGCCTTGTATAACACACATTTACCACTCTTTTCTCCTTTAAGTAATGAATATAGGATTCATACAGTGTTTGATGTTATCTTAACTCGAATTAAGGATTTCCCTTACCTTAGCTACCTTTTCTACACTAAGAACTGACTTGGAGATTCTCTTTCAGCTGTTCTAAACCAGTTCTCATCAGTTTGCAGTCATTTTCTCTGAATTATTCATGTTTTCATGTAGTTTCCTATATTCTGCCTTCTGGCCCAAGTATAAGCTTTGCCCACTTTATCAAACAACTTCCTACACACTGTTATTAACTGAGGCAGCTCGGGAACATTGTCTCTCAACTGTGTTATAGAGTGTAGTACTACATTTCAGTGAAGTGTAAGGCTTTCCAAAGCTGCCGAACTTGTTTCTTTCTCTATTTCAATGGTATTCTGCCTTGTATAACACACATTTACCACTCTAGTCTCCTTTAAGTAATGAATATAGGATTCATACAGTGTTTGATGTTATCTTAACTCGAATTAAGGATTTCCCTTATCTTAGCTACCTTTTCTACACTAAGAACTGACTTGGAGATTCTCTTTCAGCTGTTCTAAACAAGTTCTCATCTGTTTACAGTCATTTTCACTGAATTATTCATGTTTTCATGTAGTTTCCTATATTCTGCCTTCTGGTACAAGTATAAGCTTTGCCCACTTTATGAAAAAACTTCCTACACACTGTTATGAACTGAGGCAGCTAGGGAACATTGTCTCTCAACTCTGTTATAGAGTGTGGTACTACATTTCAGTGACGTGTAAGGCTTTCCAAAGCTGCCGAACGTGTTTCTTTCTCTATTTCAATGGTATTCTGCCTCGTATAACACACATTTATCAATCTAGTCTCCTTTAAGTAATGAATATCGGATTCATACAGTGTTTGATGTTATCTTAACTCGAATTAAGGATTTCCCTTATCTTAGCTACCTTTTCTACACTAAGAACTGACTTGGAGATTCTCTTTCAGCTGTTCTAAACAAGTTCTCATCTGTTTACAGTCATTTTCTATGAATTATTCATGTTTTCATGTAGTTTCCCATATTCTGCCTTTTGGACCAAGTATAAGCTTTGCCCACTTTATCAAAAAACTTCCTACACACTGTTATGAACTGAGGCAGCTAGGGAACATTGTCTCTCAACTGTGTTATAGAGTGTAGTACTACATTTCAGTGAAGTGTAAGGCTTTCCAAAGCTGCCGAACGTGTTTCTTTCTCTATTTCAATGGTATTCTGCCTTGTATAACACACATTTACCACTCTAGTCTCCTTTAAGTAAAGAATATAGGATTCATACAGTGTTTCATGTGATCTTAATTGGCATTACGGATTTCCCTTATCTTAGCTACCTTTTCTACCGTAAGAACTGACTTGGAGATTCTCTTTCATCTGTTCTAAACAAGTTCTCATCTGTTTGCAGTCATTTTCTCTGAATTATTCATGTTTTCATGTAGTTTCCTATATTCTGCCTTCTGGCCCAAGTATAAGCTTTGCCCACTTTATCAAACGACTTCCTACACACTGTTATTAACTGAGGCAGCTAGGGAACATTGTCTCTCAACTGTGTTTTAGAGTGTAGTACTACATTTCAGTGAAGTGTAAGGCTTTCCAAAGCTGCCGAACGTGTTTCTTTCTCTATTTCAATGGTATTCTGCCTTGTATAACACACATTTACCACTCTAGTCTCCTTTAAGTAAAGAATATAGGATTCATACAGTGTTTCATGTGATCTTAACTGGCATTACGGATTTCCCTTATCTTAGCTACCTTTTCTACATTAAGAACTGACTTGGAGATTCTCTTTCATCTGTTCTAAACAAGTTCTCATCTGTTTGCAGTCATTTTCTCTGAATTATTCATGTTTTCATGTAGTTTCCTATATTCTGCCTTCTGGCCCAAGTATAAGCTTTGCCACTTTATCAAACAACTTCGTACACACTGTTATTAACTGAGGCAGCTCGGGAACATTGTCTCTCAACTGTGTTATAGAGTGTAGTACTACATTTCAGTGACGTGTAAGGCTTTCCAAAGCTGCCGAACGTGTTTCTTTCTCTATTTCAATGGTATTCTGCCTTGTATAACACACATTTACCACTCTAGTCTCCTTTAAGTAAAGAATATAGGATTCATACAGTGTTTCATGTGATCTTAATTCAAATTAAGGATTTCCCGGATCTTAGCTACCTTTTCTACAATAAGAACAGACTTGGAGAATGTCTTTCAGCTGTTCTAAACAAGTTCTCATCTGTTTACAGTCTTTTTCACTGAATTATTCATGTTTTCATGTAGTTTCCTATATTCTGCCTTCTGGTCCAAGTATAAGCTTTGCCCACTTTATCAAACAACTTCCTACACATTGTTATGAACTAAGGCAGCTAGGGAACATTGTCTCTCAACTGTGTTATAGAGTGTAGTACTACATTTCAGTGACGTGTAAGGCTTTCCAAAGCTGCCGAACGTGTTTCTTTCTCTATTTCAATGGTATTCTGCCTTGTATAACACACATTTACCACTCTAGTCTCCTTTAAGTAATGAATATAGGATTCATACAGTGTTTGATGTTATCTTAACACGAATTAAGGATTTCCCTTATCTTAGCTACCTTTTCTACAATAAGAACAGACTTGGAGAATCTCTTTCAGCTGTTCTAAACAAGTTCTCATCTGTTTACAGTCATTTTCACTGAATTATTCATGTTTTCATGTAGTTTCCTATATTCTGCCTTCTGGTCCAAGTATAAGCTTTGCCCACTTTATCAAACAACTTCCTACACATTGTTATGAACTAAGGCAGCTAGGGAACATTGTCTCTCAACTGTGTTATAGAGTGTAGTACTACATTTCAGTGAAGTGTAAGGCTTTCCAAAGCTGCCGAACGTGTTTCTTTCTCTATTTCAATGGTATTCTGCCGTGTATAACACACATTTACCACTCTAGTCTCCTTTAAGTAATGAATATAGGATTCATACAGTGTTTGATGTTATCTTAACTCGAATTAAGGATTTCCCTTATCTTTGCTACCTTTTCTACATTAAGAACTGACTTGGAGATTCTCTTTCAGCTGTTCTAAACAAGTTCTCATCTGTTTACAGTCATTTTCACTGAATTATTCATGTTTTCTTGTAGTTTCCTATATTCTGCCTTCTGGTCCAAGTATAAGCTTTGCCCAATTTATCAAACAACTTCCTACACACTGTTATGAACTGAGGCAGCTAGGGAACATTGTCTCTCAACTGTGTTATAGAGTGTAGTACTACATTTCAGTGAATTGTAAGGCTTTACAAAGCTGCCGAACGTGTTTCTTTCTCTATTTCAATGGTATTCCGCCTTGTATAACACACATTTACCACTCTAGTCTCCTTTAAGTAATGAATATAGGATTCATACAGTGTTTGACGTTATCTTAACTTGAATTAAGGATTTCCCTTACCTTAGCTACCTTTTCTACACTAAGAACTGACTTGGAGATTCTCTTTCAGCTGTTCTAAACAAGTTCTCATCTGTTTACAGTCATTTTCTATGAATTATTCATGTTTTCATGTAGTTTCCCATATTCTGCCTTTTGGACCAAGTATAAGCTTTGCCCACTTTATCAAAAAACTTCCTACACACTGTTATGAACTGAGGCAGCTAGGGAACATTGTCTCTCAACTGTGTTATAGAGTGTAGTACTACATTTCAGTGAAGTGTAAGGCTTTCCAAAGCTGCCGAACGTGTTTCTTTCTCTATTTCAATGGTATTCTGCCTTGTATAACACACATTTACCACTCTAGTCTCCTTTAAGTAAAGAATATAGGATTCATACAGTGTTTCATGTGATCTTAATTGGCATTACGGATTTCCCTTATCTTAGCTACCTTTTCTACCGTAAGAACTGACTTGGAGATTCTCTTTCATCTGTTCTAAACAAGTTCTCATCTGTTTGCAGTCATTTTCTCTGAATTATTCATGTTTTCATGTAGTTTCCTATATTCTGCCTTCTGGCCCAAGTATAAGCTTTGCCCACTTTATCAAACGACTTCCTACACACTGTTATTAACTGAGGCAGCTAGGGAACATTGTCTCTCAACTGTGTTTTAGAGTGTAGTACTACATTTCAGTGAAGTGTAAGGCTTTCCAAAGCTGCCGAACGTGTTTCTTTCTCTATTTCAATGGTATTCTGCCTTGTATAACACACATTTACCACTCTAGTCTCCTTTAAGTAAAGAATATAGGATTCATACAGTGTTTCATGTGATCTTAACTGGCATTACGGATTTCCCTTATCTTAGCTACCTTTTCTACATTAAGAACTGACTTGGAGATTCTCTTTCATCTGTTCTAAACAAGTTCTCATCTGTTTGCAGTCATTTTCTCTGAATTATTCATGTTTTCATGTAGTTTCCTATATTCTGCCTTCTGGCCCAAGTATAAGCTTTGCCACTTTATCAAACAACTTCGTACACACTGTTATTAACTGAGGCAGCTCGGGAACATTGTCTCTCAACTGTGTTATAGAGTGTAGTACTACATTTCAGTGACGTGTAAGGCTTTCCAAAGCTGCCGAACGTGTTTCTTTCTCTATTTCAATGGTATTCTGCCTTGTATAACACACATTTACCACTCTAGTCTCCTTTAAGTAAAGAATATAGGATTCATACAGTGTTTCATGTGATCTTAATTCAAATTAAGGATTTCCCGGATCTTAGCTACCTTTTCTACAATAAGAACAGACTTGGAGAATGTCTTTCAGCTGTTCTAAACAAGTTCTCATCTGTTTACAGTCTTTTTCACTGAATTATTCATGTTTTCATGTAGTTTCCTATATTCTGCCTTCTGGTCCAAGTATAAGCTTTGCCCACTTTATCAAACAACTTCCTACACATTGTTATGAACTAAGGCAGCTAGGGAACATTGTCTCTCAACTGTGTTATAGAGTGTAGTACTACATTTCAGTGACGTGTAAGGCTTTCCAAAGCTGCCGAACGTGTTTCTTTCTCTATTTCAATGGTATTCTGCCTTGTATAACACACATTTACCACTCTAGTCTCCTTTAAGTAATGAATATAGGATTCATACAGTGTTTGATGTTATCTTAACACGAATTAAGGATTTCCCTTATCTTAGCTACCTTTTCTACAATAAGAACAGACTTGGAGAATCTCTTTCAGCTGTTCTAAACAAGTTCTCATCTGTTTACAGTCATTTTCACTGAATTATTCATGTTTTCATGTAGTTTCCTATATTCTGCCTTCTGGTCCAAGTATAAGCTTTGCCCACTTTATCAAACAACTTCCTACACATTGTTATGAACTAAGGCAGCTAGGGAACATTGTCTCTCAACTGTGTTATAGAGTGTAGTACTACATTTCAGTGAAGTGTAAGGCTTTCCAAAGCTGCCGAACGTGTTTCTTTCTCTATTTCAATGGTATTCTGCCTTGTATAACACACATTTACCACTCTAGTCTCCTTTAAGTAATGAATATAGGATTCATACAGTGTTTGATGTTATCTTAACTCGAATTAAGGATTTCCCTTATCTTTGCTACCTTTTCTACATTAAGAACTGACTTGGAGATTCTCTTTCAGCTGTTCTAAACAAGTTCTCATCTGTTTACAGTCATTTTCACTGAATTATTCATGTTTTCTTGTAGTTTCCTATATTCTGCCTTCTGGTCCAAGTATAAGCTTTGCCCAATTTATCAAACAACTTCCTACACACTGTTATGAACTGAGGCAGCTAGGGAACATTGTCTCTCAACTGTGTTATAGAGTGTAGTACTACATTTCAGTGAATTGTAAGGCTTTACAAAGCTGCCTAACGTGTTTCTTTCTCTATTTCAATGGTATTCCGCCTTGTATAACACACATTTACCACTCTAGTCTCCTTTAAGTAATGAATATAGGATTCATACAGTGTTTGACGTTATCTTAACTTGAATTAAGGATTTCCCTTACCTTAGCTACCTTTTCTACACTAAGAACTGACTTGGAGATTCTCTTTCAGCTGTTCTAAACCAGTTCTCATCTGTTTACAGTCATTTTAACTGAATTATTCATGTTTTCATGTAGTTTCCAATATTCTGCCTTCTGGTCCAAGTATAAGCTTTGCCCACTTTATCAAACAACTTCCTACACACTGTTATGAACTGATGCAGCTAGGGAACATTGTCTCTCAACTGCGTTATAGAGTGTAGTACTACATTTCAGTGAAGTGTAAGGCTTTCCAAAGCTGCCGAACGAGTTTCTTTCTCTATTTCAATGGTATTCTGCCTTGTATAACATACATTTACCACTCTAGTCTCCTTTAAGTAAAGAATATAGGATTCATACAGTGTTTCATGTGATCTTAACTGGCATTACGGATTTCCCTTATCTTAGCTACCTTTTCTACACTAAGAACTGACTTGGAGATTCTCTTTCATCTGTTCTAAACAAGTTCTCATCTGTTTACAGTCATTTTCTATGAATTATTCATGTTTTCATGTAGTTTCCTATATTCTGCCTTCTGGTCCAAGTATAAGCTTTGCCCACTTTATGAAAAAACTTCCTACACACTGTTATGAACTGAGGCAGCTAGGGAACATTGTCTCTCAACTCTGTAATAGAGTGTAGTACTACATTTCAGTGACGTGTAAGGCTTTCCAAAGCTGCCGAACGTGTTTCTTTCTCTATTTCAATGGTATTCTGCCTTGTATAACACACATTTACCACTCTAGTCTCCTTTAAGTAAAGAATATAGGATTCATACAGTGTTTCATGTGATCTTAATTCGAATTAAGGATTTCCCGGATCTTAGCTACCTTTTCTACAATAAGAACAGACTTGGAGAATGTCTTTCAGCTGTTCTAAACAAGTTCTCATCTGTTTACAGTTATTTTCACTGAATTATTCATGTTTTCATGTAGTTTCCTATATTCTGCCTTCTGGTCCAAGTATAAGCTTTGCCCACTTTATCAAACAACTTCCTACACACTGTTATGAACTGAGGCAGCTAGGGAACATTGTCTCTCAACTGTGTTATAGAGTGTAGTACTACATTTCAGTGAAGTGTAAGGCTTTCCAAAGCTGCCGAACGTGTTTCTTTCTCTATTTCAATGGTATTCTGCCTTGTATAACACACATTTACCACTCTAGTCTCCTTTAAGTAAAGAATATAGGATTCATACAGTGTTTCATGTGATCTTAACTGGCATTACGGATTTCCCTTATCTTAGCTACCTTTTCTACACTAAGAACTGACTTGGAGATTCTCTTTCATCTGTTCTAAACAAGTTCTCATCTGTTTACAGTCATTTTCTATGAATTATTCATGTTTTCATGTAGTTTCCTATATTCTGCCTTCTGGTCCAAGTATAAGCTTTGCCCACTTTATGAAAAAACTTCCTACACACTGTTATGAACTGAGGCAGCTAGGGAACATTGTCTCTCAACTCTGTTATAGAGTGTAGTACTACATTTCAGTGACGTGTAAGGCTTTCCAAAGCTGCCGAACGTGTTTCTTTCTCTATTTCAATGGTATTCTGCCTTGTATAACACACATTTACCACTCTAGTCTCCTTTAAGTAAAGAATATAGGATTCATACAGTGTTTCATGTGATCTTAATTCGAATTAAGGATTTCCCGGATCTTAGCTACCTTTTCTACAATAAGAACAGACTTGGAGAATGTCTTTCAGCTGTTCTAAACAAGTTCTCATCTGTTTACAGTCATTTTAACTGAATTATTCATGTGTTCATGTAGTTTCCTATATTCTGCCTTTTGGTCCAAGTATAAGCTTTGCCCACTTTATAAAACAACTTCCTACACACTGTTATGAACTGAGGCAGCTAGGGAACATTGTCTCTCAACTGTGTTATAGAGTGTAGTACTACATTTCAGTGAAGTGTAAGGCTTTCCAAAGCTGCCGAACGTGTTTCTTTCTCTATTTCAATGGTATTCTGCCTTGTATAACACACATTTACCACTCTAGTCTCCTTTAAGTAAAGAATATAGGATTCATACAGTGTTTCATGTGATCTTAACTGGCATTACGGATTTCCCTTATCTTAGCTACCTTTTCTACACTAAGAACTGACTTGGAGATTCTCTTTCAGCTGTTCTAAACAAGTTCTCATCTGTTTACAGTCATTTTCACTGAATTATTCATGTTTTCATGTAGTTTCCTATATTCTGCCTTCTGGTCCAAGTATAAGCTTTGCCCACTTTATCAAACAACTTCCTACACACTGTTATGAACTGAGGCAGCTAGGGAACATTGTCTCTCAACTGTGTTATAGAGTGTAGTACTACATTTCAGTGAATTGTAAGGCTTTACAAAGCTGCCGAACATGTTTCTTTCTCTATTTCAATGGTATTCTGCCTTGTATAACACACATTTACCACTCTAGTCTCCTTTAAGTAATGAATATAGGATTCATACAGTGTTTGATGTTATCTTAACTCGAATTAAGGATTTCCCTTATCTTAGCTACCTTTTCTACACTAAGAACTGACTTGGAGATTCTCTTTCAGCTGTTCTAAACAAGTTCTCATCTGTTTACAGTCATTTTCACTGAATTATTCATGTTTTCATGTAGTTTCCTATATTCTGCCTTCTGGGCCAAGTATAAGCTTTGCCCACTTTATCAAACAACTTCCTACACACTGTTATGAACTGAGGCAGCTAGGGAACATTGTCTCTCAACTGTGTTATAGAGTGTAGTACTACATTTCAGTGAATTGTAAGGCTTTACAAAGCTGCTGAACGTGTTTCTTTCTCTATTTCAATGGTATTCCGCCTTGTATAACACACATTTACCACTCTTTTCTCCTTTAAGTAATGAATATAGGATTCATACAGTGTTTGATGTTATCTTAACTCGAATTAAGGATTTCCCTTACCTTAGCTACCTTTTCTACACTAAGAACTGACTTGGAGATTCTCTTTCAGCTGTTCTAAACCAGTTCTCATCAGTTTGCAGTCATTTTCTCTGAATTATTCATGTTTTCATGTAGTTTCCTATATTCTGCCTTCTGGCCCAAGTATAAGCTTTGCCCACTTTATCAAACAACTTCCTACACACTGTTATGAACTGAGGCAGCTCGGGAACATTGTCTCTCAACTGTGTTATAGAGTGTAGTACTACATTTCAGTGAAGTGTAAGGCTTTCCAAAGCTGCCGAACGTGTTTCTTTCTCTATTTCAATGGTATTCTGCCTTGTATAACACACATTTACCACTCTAGTCTCCTTTAAGTAATGAATATAGGATTCATACAGTGTTTGATGTTATCTTAACTCGAATTAAGGATTTCCCTTATTTTAGCTACCTTTTCTACACTAAGAACTGACTTGGAGATTCTCTTTCAGCTGTTCTAAACAAGTTCTCATCTGTTTACAGTCATTTTCACTGAATTATTCATGTTTTCATGTAGTTTCCTATATTCTGCCTTCTTGTCCAAGTATAAGCTTTGCCCACTTTATGAAAAAACTTCCTACACACTGTTATGAACTGAGGCAGCTAGGGAACATTGTCTCTCAACTCTGTTATAGAGTGTGGTACTACATTTCAGTGACGTGTAAGGCTTTCCAAAGCTGCCGAACGTGTTTCTTTCTCTATTTCAATGGTATTCTGCCTCGTATAACACACATTTACCACTCTAGTCTCCTTTAAGTAATGAATATCGGATTCATACAGTGTTTGATGTTATCTTAACTCGAATTAAGGATTTCCCTTATCTTAGCTACCTTTTCTACACTAAGAACTGACTTGGAGATTCTCTTTCAGCTGTTCTAAACAAGTTCTCATCTGTTTACAGTCATTTTCTATGAATTATTCATGTTTTCATGTAGTTTCCCATATTCTGCCTTTTGGACCAAGTATAAGCTTTGCCCACTTTATCAAAAAACTTCCTACACACTGTTATGAACTGAGGCAGCTAGGGAACATTGTCTCTCAACTGTGTTATAGAGTGTAGTACTACATTTCAGTGAAGTGTAAGGCTTTCCAAAGCTGCCGAACGTGTTTCTTTCTCTATTTCAATGGTATTCTGCCTTGTATAACACACATTTACCACGCTAGTCTCCTTTAAGTAAAGAATATAGGATTCATACAATGTTTCATGTGATCTTAACTGGCATTACGGATTTCCCTTATCTTAGCTACCTTTTCTACACTAAGAACTGACTTGGAGATTCTCTTTCATCTGTTCTAAACAAGTTCTCATCTGTTTGCAGTCATTTTCTCTGAATTATTCATGTTTTCATGTAGTTTCCTATATTCTGCCTTCTGGCCCAAGTATAAGCTTTGCCACTTTATCAAACAACTTCGTACACACTGTTATTAACTGAGGCAGCTCGGGAACATTGTCTCTCAACTGTGTTATAGAGTGTAGTACTACATTTCAGTGAAGTGTAAGGCTTTCCAAAGCTGCTGAACGTGTTTCTTTCTCTATTTCAATGGTATTCTGCCTTGTATAACAAACATTTACCACTCTAGTCTCCTTTAAGTAATGAATATAGGATTCATACAGTGTTTGATGTTATCTTAACTCGAATTAAGGATTTCCCTTATCTTAGCTACCTTTTCTACACTAAGAACTGACTTGGAGATTCTGTTTCAGCTGTTCTAAACAAGTTCTCATCTGTTTACAGTCATTTTCAATGAATTATTCATGTTTTCATGTAGTTTCCTATATTCTCCCTTCTGGTCCAAGTATAAGCTTTGCCCACTTTATGAAAAAACTTCCTACACACTGTTATGAACTGAGGCAGCTAGGGAACATTGTCTCTCAACTCTGTTATAGAGTGTAGTACGACATTTCAGTGACGTGTAAGGCTTTCCAAAGCTGCCGAACGTGTTTCTTTCTCTATTTCAATGGTATTCTGCCTTGTATAACACACATTTACCACTCTAGTCTCCTTTAAGTAAAGAATATAGGATTCATACAGTGTTTCATGTGATCTTAATTCGAATTAAGGATTTCCCGGATCTTAGCTACCTTTTCGACAATAAGAACAGACTTGGAGAATGTCTTTCAGCTGTTCTAAACAAGTTCTCATCTGTTTACAGTCTTTTTCACTGAATTATTCATGTTTTCATGTAGTTTGCTATATTCTGCCTTCTGGTCCAAGTATAAGCTTTGCCCACTTTATCAAACAACTTCCTACACATTGTTATGAACTAAGGCAGCTAGGGAACATTGTCTCTCAACTGTGTTATAGAGTGTAGTACTACATTTCAGTGACGTGTAAGGCTTTCCAAAGCTGCCGAACGTGTTTCTTTCTCTATTTCAATGGTATTCTGCCTTGTATAACACACATTTACCACTCTAGTCTCCTTTAAGTAATGAATATAGGATTCATACAGTGTTTGATGTTATCTTAACTCGAATTAAGGATTTCCCTTATCTTAGCTACCTTTTCTACACTAAGAACTGACTTGGAGATTCTCTTTCAGCTGTTCTAAACAAGTTCTCATCTGTTTACAGTCATTTTCACTGAATTATTCATGTTTTCATGTAGTTTCCTATATTCTGCCTTCTGGGCCAAGTATAAGCTTTGCCCACTTTATGAAAAAACTTCCTACACACTGTTATGAACTGAGGCAGCTAGGGAACATTGTCTCTCAACTCTGTTATAGAGTGTAGTACTACATTTCAGTGACGTGTAAGGCTTTCCAAAGCTGCCGAACGTGTTTCTTTCTCTATTTCAATGGTATTCTGCCTTGTATAACACACATTTACCACTCTAGTCTCCTTTAAGTAATGAATATAGGATTCATACAGTGTTTGATGTTATCTTAACTCGAATTAAGGATTTCCCTTATCTTAGCTACCTTTTCTACACTAAGAACTGACTTGGAGATTCTCTTTCAGCTGTTCTAAACAAGTTCTCATCTGTTTACAGTCATTTTCTATGAATTATTCATGTTTTCATGTAGTTTCCTATATTCTGCCTTTTGGACCAAGTATAAGCTTTGCCCACTTTATCAAAAAACTTCCTACACACTGTTATGAACTGAGGCAGCTAGGGAACATTGTCTCTCAACTGTGTTATAGAGTGTAATACTACATTTCAGTGAAGTGTAAGGCTTTCCAAAGCTGCCGAACGTGTTTCTTTCTCTATTTCAATGGTATTCTGCCTTGTATAACACACATTTACCACTCTAGTCTCCTTTAAGTAAAGAATATAGGATTCATACAGTGTTTCATGTGATCTTAACTGGCATTACGGATTTCCCTTATCTTAGCTACCTTTTCTACACTAAGAACTGACTTGGAGATTCTCTTTCATCTGTTCTAAACAAGTTCTCATCTGTTTGCAGTCATTTTCTCTGAATTATTCATGTTTTCATGTAGTTTCCTATATTCTGCCTTCTGGCCCAAGTATAAGCTTTGCCCACTTTATGAAAAAACTTCGTACACACTGTTATTAACTGAGGCAGCTCGGGAACATTGTCTCTCAACTGTGTTATAGAGTGTAGTACTACATTTCAGTGAAGTGTAAGGCTTTCCAAAGCTGCCGAACGTGTTTCTTTCTCTATTTCAATGGTATTCTGCCTTGTATAACACAAATTTACCACTCTAGTCTCCTTTAAGTAAAGAATATAGGATTCATACAGTGTTTCATGTGATCTTAACTGGCATTACGGATTTCCCTTATCTTAGCTACCTTTTCTACACTAAGAACTGACTTGGAGATTCTCTTTCATCTGTTCTAAACAAGTTCTCATCTGTTTGCAGTCATTTTCTCTGAATTATTCATGTTTTCATGTAGTTTCCTATATTCTGCCTTCTGGCCCAAGTATAAGCTTTGCCCACTTTATGAAAAAACTTCGTACACACTGTTATTAACTGAGGCAGCTCGGGAACATTGTCTCTCAACTGTGTTATAGAGTGTAGTACTACATTTCAGTGAAGTGTAAGGCTTTCCAAAGCTGCCGAACGTGTTTCTTTCTCTATTTCAATGGTATTCTGCCTTGTATAACACAAATTTACCACTCTAGTCTCCTTTAAGTAAAGAATATAGGATTCATACAGTGTTTCATGTGATCTTAACTGGCATTACGGATTTCCCTTATCTTAGCTACCTTTTCTACACTAAGAACTGACTTGGAGATTCTCTTTCATCTGTTCTAAACAAGTTCTCATCTGTTTGCAGTCATTTTCTCTGAATTATTCATGTTTTCATGTAGTTTCCTATATTCTGCCTTCTGGCCCAAGTATAAGCTTTGCCCACTTTATCAAACAACTTCCTACACACTGTTATTAACTGAGGCAGCTCGGGAACATTGTCTCTCAACTGTGTTATAGAGTGTAGTACTACATTTCAGTGAAGTGTAAGGCTTTCCAAAGCTGCCGAACGTGTTTCTTTCTCTATTTCAATGGTATTCTGCCTTGTATAACACACATTTACCACTCTAGTCTCCTTTAAGTAAAGAATATAGGATTCATACAGTGTTTCATGTGATCTTAACTGGCATTACGGATTTCCGTCATCTTAGCTACCTTTTCTACACTAAGAACTGACTTGGAGATTCTCTTTCATCTGTTCTAAACAAGTTCTCATCTGTTTGCAGTCATTTTCTCTGAATTATTCATGTTTTCATGTAGTTTCCTATATTCTGCCTTCTGGCCCAAGTATAAGCTTTGCCACTTTATCAAACAACTTCGTACACACTGTTATTAACTGAGGCAGCTCGGGAACATTGTCTCTCAACTGTGTTATAGATTGTAGTACTACATTTCAGTGAAGTGTAAGGCTTTCCAAAGCTGCCGAACGTGTTTCTTTCTCTATTTCAATGGTATTCTGCCTTGTATAACACACATTTACCACTCTAGTCTCCTTTAAGTAATGAATATAGGATTCATACAGTGTTTGATGTTATCTTAACTCGAATTAAGGATTTCCCTTATCTTAGCTACCTTTTCTACACTAAGAACTGACTTGGAGATTCTCTTTCAGCTGTTCTAAACAAGTTCTCATCTGTTTACAGTCATTTTCAATGAATTATTCATGTTTTCATGTAGTTTCCTATATTCTGCCTTCTGGTCCAAGTATAAGCTTTGCCCACTTTATGAAAAAACTTCCTACACACTGTTATGAACTGAGGCAGCTAGGGAACATTGTCTCTCAACTCTGTTATAGAGTGTAGTACTACATTTCAGTGACGTGTAAGGCTTTCCAAAGCTGCCGAACGTGTTTCTTTCTCTATTTCAATGGTATTCTGCCTTGTAAAACACACATTTACCACTCTAGTCTCCTTTAAGTAAAGAATATAGGATTCATACAGTGTTTCATGTGATCTTAACTCGAATTAAGGATTTCCCGGATCTTAGCTACCTTTTCTACAATAAGAACAGACTTGCAGAATCTCTTTCAGCTGTTCTAAACAAGTTCTCATCTGTTTACAGTCATTTTCACTGAATTATTCATGTTTTCATGTAGTTTCCTATATTCTGCCTTCTGGTCCAAGTATAAGCTTTGCCCACTTTATCAAACAACTTCCTACACATTGTTATGAACTAAGGCAGCTAGGGAACATTGTCTCTCAACTGTGTTATAGAGTGTAGTACTACATTTCAGTGAAGTGTAAGGCTTTCCAAAGCTGCCGAACGTGTTTCTTTCTCTATTTCAATGGTATTCTGCCTTGTATAACACACATTTACCACTCTAGTCTCCTTTCAGTAATGAATATACGATTCATACAGTGTTTGATGTTATCTTAACTCGAATTAAGGATTTCCCTTATCTTAGCTACCTTTTCTACACTAAGAACTGACTTGGAGATTCTCTTTCAGCTGTTCTAAACAAGTTCTCATCTGTTTACAATCATTTTCTATGAATTATTCATGTTTTCATGTAGTTTCCTATATTCTGCCTTCTGGTCCAAGTATAAGCTTTGCCCACTTTATCAAACAACTTCCTACACATTGTTATGAACTAAGGCAGCTAGGGAACATTGTCTCTCAACTGTGTTATAGAGTGTAGTACTACATTTCAGTGAAGTGTAAGGCTTTCCAAAGCTGCCGAACGTGTTTCTTTCTCTATTTCAATGGTATTCTGCCTTGTATAACACACATTTACCGCTCTAGTCTCCTTTTAAGTAATGAATATAGCATTCATACAGTGTTTGATGTTATCTAAACTCGAATTAAGGATTTCCCTTATCTTAGCTACCTTTTCTACACTAAGAACTGACTTGGAGAATCTCTTTCAGCTGTTCTAAAACAAGTTCTCTTCTGTTTACAGTCATTTTCACTGAATTATTCATGTTTTCATGTAGTTTCCTATATTCTGCCTTCTGGCCCAAGTATAAGCTTTGCCACTTTATCAAACAACTTCGTACACACTGTTATTAACTGAGGCAGCTCGGGAACATTGTCTCTCAACTGTGTTATAGAGTGTAGTACTACATTTCAGTGAAGTGTAAGGCTTTCCAAAGCTGCCGAACGTGTTTCTTTCTCTATTTCAATGGTATTCTGCCTTCTATAACACACATTTACCACACTAGTCTCCTTTAAGTAAAGAATATAGGATTCATACAGTGTTTCATGTGATCTTAACTCGAATTAAGGATTTCCCGGATCTTAGCTACCTTTTCTACAATAAGAACAGACTTGCAGAATCTCTTTCAGCTGTTCTAAACAAGTTCTCATCTGTTTACAGTCATTTTCACTGAATTATTCATGTTTTCATGTAGTTTCCTATATTCTGCCTTCTGGTCCAAGTATAAGCTTTGCCCACTTTATCAAACAACTTCCTACACATTGTTATGAACTAAGGCAGCTAGGGAACATTGTCTCTCAACTGTGTTATAGAGTGTAGTACTACATTTCAGTGAAGTGTAAGGCTTTCCAAAGCTGCCGAACGTGTTTCTTTCTCTATTTCAATGGTATTCTGCCTTGTATAACACACATTTACCACTCTAGTCTCCTTTCAGTAATGAATATACGATTCATACAGTGTTTGATGTTATCTTAACTCGAATTAAGGATTTCCCTTATCTTAGCTACCTTTTCTACACTAAGAACTTACTTGGAGATTCTCTTTCAGCTGTTCTAAACAAGTTCTCATCTGTTTACAGTCATTTTCTATGAATTATTCATGTTTTCATGTAGTTTCCTATATTCTGCCTTCTGGTCCAAGTATAAGCTTTGCCCACTTTATCAAACAACTTCCTACACATTGTTATGAACTAAGGCAGCTAGGGAACATTGTCTCTCAACTGTGTTATAGAGTGTAGTACTACATTTCAGTGAAGTGTAAGGCTTTCCAAAGCTGCCGAACGTGTTTCTTTCTCTATTTCAATGGTATTCTGCCTTGTATAACACACATTTACCACTCTAGTCTCCTTTAAGTAAAGAATATAGGATTCATACAGTGTTTGATGTTATCTTAACTCGAATTAAGGATTTCCCTTATCTTAGCTACCTTTTCTACACTAAGAACTGACTTGGAGATTCTCTTTCAGCTGTTCTAAACAAGTTCTCATCTGTTTACAGTCATTTTCTATGAATTATTCATGTTTTCATGTAGTTTCCTATATTCTGCCTTCTGGTCCAAGTATAAGCTTTGCCCACTTTATCAAACAACTTCCTACACATTGTTATGAACTAAGGCAGCTAGGGAACATTGTCTCTCAACTGTGTTATAGAGTGTAGTACTACATTTCAGTGAAGTGTAATGCTTTCCAAAGCTGCCGAACGTGTTTCTTTCTCTATTTCAATGGTATTCTGCCTTCTATAACACACATTTACCACTCTAGTCTCCTTTAAGTAAAGAATATAGGATTCATACAGTGTTTGATGTTATCTTAACTCGAATTAAGGATTTCCCTTATCTTAGCTACCTTTTCTACACTAAGAACTGACTTGGAGATTCTCTTTCAGCTGTTCTAAACAAGTTCTCATCTGTTTACAGTCATTTTCTATGAATTATTCATGTTTTCATGTAGTTTCCTATATTCTGCCTTCTGGACCAAGTATAAGCTTTGCCCACTTTATCAAAAAACTTCCTACACACTGTTATGAACTGAGGCAGCTAGGGAACATTGTCTCTCAACTGTGTTATAGAGTGTAGTACTACATTTCAGTGAAGTGTAAGGCTTTCCAAAGCTGCCGAACGTGTTTCTTTCTCTATTTCAATGGTATTCTGCCTTCTATAACACACATTTAGCACTCTAGTCTCCTTTAAGTAAAGAATATAGGATTCATACAGTGTTTCATGTGATCTTAACTCGAATTAAGGATTTCCCGGATCTTAGCTACCTTTTCTACCATAAGAACAGACTTGGAGAATCTCTTTCAGCTGTTCTAAACAAGTTCTCATCTGTTTACAGTCATTTTCACTGAATTATTCATGTTTTCATGTAGTTTCCTATATTCTGCCTTCTGGTCCAAGTATAAGCTTTGCCCACTTTATCAAACAACTTCCTACACATTGTTATGAACTAAGGCAGCTAGGGAACATTGTCTCTCAACTGTGTTATAGAGTGTAGTACTACATTTCAGTGAAGTGTAAGGCTTTCCAAAGCTGCCGAACATGTTTCTTTCTCTATTTCAATGGTATTCTGCCTTGTATAACACACATTCACCACTCTAGTCTCCTTTAAGTAATGAATATAGGATTCATACAGTGTTTGATGTTATCTTAACTCGAATTAAGGATTTCCATTATCTTAGCTACCTTTTCTACACTAAGAACTGACTTGGAGATTCTCTTTCAGCTGTTCTAAACCAGTTCTCATCTGTTTACAGTCATTTTAACTGAATTATTCATGTTTTCATGTAGTTTCCGATATTCTGCCTTCTGGTCCAAGTATAAGCTTTGCCCACTTTATCAAACAACTTCCTACACACTGTTATGAACTGAGGCAGCTAGGGAACATTGTCTCTCAACTGTGTTATAGAGTGTAGTACTACATTTCAGTGAAGTGTAAGACTTTCCAAAGCTGCCGAACGAGTTTCTTTCTCTATTTCAATGGTATTCTGCCTTGTATAACACACATTTACCACTCTAGTCTCCTTTAAGTAAAGAATATAGGATTCATACAGTGTTTCATGTGATCTTAACTGGCATTACGGATTTCCCTTATCTTAGCTACCTTTTCTACACTAAGAACTGACTTGGAGATTCTCTTTCATCTGTTCTAAACAAGTTCTCATCTGTTTACAGTCATTTTCTATGAATTATTCATGTTTTCATGTAGTTTCCTATATTCTGCCTTCTGGTCCAAGTATAAGCTTTGCCCACTTTATGAAAAAACTTCCTACACACTGTTATGAACTGAGGCAGCTAGGGAACATTGTCTCTCAACTCTGTTATAGAGTGTAGTACTACATTTCAGTGACGTGTAAGGCTTTCCAAAACTGCCGAACGTGTTTCTTTCTCTATTTCAATGGTATTCTGCCTTCTATAACACACATTTACCACACTAGTCTCCTTTAAGTAAAGAATATAGGATTCATACAGTGTTTCATGTGATCTTAACTCGAATTAAGGATTTCCCGGATCTTAGCTACCTTTTCTACAATAAGAACAGACTTGGAGAATCTCTTTCAGCTGTTCTAAACAAGTTCTCATCTGTTTACAGTCATTTTCACTGAATTATTCATGTTTTCATGTAGTTTCCTATATTCTGCCTTCTGGTCCAAGTATAACCTTTGCCCACTTTATCAAACAACTTCCTACACATTGTTATGAACTAAGGCAGCTAGGGAACATTGTCTCTCAACTGTGTTATAGAGTGTAGTACTACATTTCAGTGAAGTGTAAGGCTTTCCAAAGCTGCCGAACGGGTTTCTTTCTCTATTTCAATGGTATTCTGCCTTGTATAACACACATTTACCACTCTAGTCTCCTTTAAGTAATGAATATACGATTCATACAGTGTTTGATGTTATCTTAACTCGAATTAAGGATTTCCCTTATCTTAGCTACCTTTTCTACACTAAGAACTGACTTGGAGATTCTCTTTCACCTGTTCTAAACAAGTTCTCATCTGTTTACAGTCATTTTCACTGAATTATTCATGTTTTCATGTAGTTTCCTATATTCTGCCTTCTGGTCCAAGTATAAGCTTTGCCCACTTTATCAAACAACTTCCTACACATTGTTATGAACTAAGGCAGCTAGGGAACATTGTCTCTCAACTGTGTTATAGAGTGTAGTACTACATTTCAGTGAAGTGTAAGGCTTTCCAAAGCTGCCGAACGTGTTTCTTTCTCTATTTCAATGGTATTCTGCCTTGTATAACACACATTTACCACTCTAGTCTCCTTTAAGTAAACAATATAGGATTCATACAGTGTTTGATGTTATCTTAACTCGAATTAAGGATTTCCCTTATCTTAGCTACCTTTTCTACACTAAGAACTGACTTGGAGATTCTCTTTCAGCTGTTCTAAACAAGTTCTCATCTGTTTACAGTCATTTTCTATGAATTATTCATGTTTTCATGTAGTTTCCTATATTCTGCCTTCTGGTCCAAGTATAAGCTTTGCCCACTTTATGAAAAAACTTCCTACACACTGTTATGAACTGAGGCAGCTAGGGAACATTGTCTCTCAACTCTGTTATAGAGTGTAGTACTACATTTCAGTGACGTGTAAGGCTTTCCAAAGCTGCCGAACGTGTTTCTTTCTCTATTTCAATGGTATTCTGCCTTGTATAACACACATTTACCACTATAGTCTCCTTTAAGTAAAGAATATAGGATTCATACAGTGTTTCATGTGATCTTAACTCGAATTAAGGATTTCCCGGATCTTAGCTACCTTTTCTACAATAAGAACAGACTTGGAGAATCTCTTTCAGCTGTTCTAAACAAGTTCTCATCTGTTTACAGTCATTTTCACTGAATTATTCATGTTTTCATGTAGTTTCCTATATTCTGCCTTCTGGTCCAAGTATAAGCTTTGCCCACTTTATCAAACAACTTCCTACACATTGTTATGAACTAAGGCAGCTAGGGAACATTGTCTCTCAACTGTGTTATAGAGTGTAGTACTACATTTCAGTGAAGTGTAAGGCTTTCCAAAGCTGCCGAACGGGTTTCTTTCTCTATTTCAATGGTATTCTGCCTTGTATAACACACATTTACCACTCTAGTCTCCTTTAAGTAATGAATATACGATTCATACAGTGTTTGATGTTATCTTAACTCGAATTAAGGATTTCCCTTATCTTAGCTACCTTTTCTACACTAAGAACTGACTTGGAGATTCTCTTTCACCTGTTCTAAACAAGTTCTCATCTGTTTACAGTCATTTTCACTGAATTATTCATGTTTTCATGTAGTTTCCTATATTCTGCCTTCTGGTCCAAGTATAAGCTTTGCCCACTTTATCAAACAACTTCCTACACATTGTTATGAACTAAGGCAGCTAGGGAACATTGTCTCTCAACTGTGTTATAGAGTGTAGTACTACATTTCAGTGAAGTGTAAGGCTTTCCAAAGCTGCCGAACGTGTTTCTTTCTCTATTTCAATGGTATTCTGCCTTGTATAACACACATTTACCACTCTAGTCTCCTTTAAGTAAACAATATAGGATTCATACAGTGTTTGATGTTATCTTAACTCGAATTAAGGATTTCCCTTATCTTAGCTACCTTTTCTACACTAAGAACTGACTTGGAGATTCTCTTTCAGCTGTTCTAAACAAGTTCTCATCTGTTTACAGTCATTTTCTATGAATTATTCATGTTTTCATGTAGTTTCCTATATTCTGCCTTCTGGTCCAAGTATAAGCTTTGCCCACTTTATCAAACAACTTCCTACACATTGTTATGAACTAAGGCAGCTAGGGAACATTGTCTCTCAACTGTGTTATAGAGTGTAGTACTACATTTCAGTGAAGTGTAATGCTTTCCAAAGCTGCCGAACGTGTTTCTTTCTCTATTTCAATGGTATTCTGCCTTCTATAACACACATTTACCACTCTAGTCTCCTTTAAGTAAAGAATATCGGATTCATACAGTGTTTGATGTTATCTTAACTCGAATTAAGGATTTCCCTTATCTTAGCTACCTTTTCTACACTAAGAACTGACTTGGAGATTCTCTTTCAGCTGTTCTAAACAAGTTCTCATCTGTTTACAGTCATTTTCTATGAATTATTCATGTTTTCATGTAGTTTCATATATTCTGCCTTCTGGACCAAGTATAAGCTTTGCCCACTTTATCAAAAAACTTCCTACACACTGTTATGAACTGAGGCAGCTAGGGAACATTGTCTCTCAACTGTGTTATAGAGTGTAGTACTACATTTCAGTGAAGTGTAAGGCTTTCCAAAGCTGCCGAACGTGTTTCTTTCTCTATTTCAATGGTATTCTGCCTTCTATAACACACATTTACCACTCTAGTCTCCTTTAAGTAAAGAATATAGGATTCATACAGTGTTTCATGTGATCTTAACTCGAATTAAGGATTTCCCGGATCTTAGCTACCTTTTCTACAATAAGAACAGACTTGGAGAATCTCTTTCAGCTGTTCTAAACAAGTTCTCATCTGTTTACAGTCATTTTCACTGAATTATTCATGTTTTCATGTAGTTTCCTATATTCTGCCTTCTGGTCCAAGTATAAGCTTTGCCCACTTTATCAAACAACTTCCTACACATTGTTATGAACTAAGGCAGCTAGGGAACATTGTCTCTCAACTGTGTTATAGAGTGTAGTACTACATTTCAGTGAAGTGTAAGGCTTTCCAAAGCTGCCGAACATGTTTCTTTCTCTATTTCAATGGTATTCTGCCTTGTATAACACACATTTACCACTCTAGTCTCCTTTAAGTAATGAATATAGGATTCATACAGTGTTTGATGTTATCTTAACTCGAATTAAGGATTTCCATTATCTTAGCTACCTTTTCTACACTAAGAACTGACTTGGAGATTCTCTTTCAGCTGTTCTAAACCAGTTCTCATCTGTTTACAGTCATTTTAACTGAATTATTCATGTTTTCATGTAGTTTCCGATATTCTGCCTTCTGGTCCAAGTATAAGCTTTGCCCACTTTATCAAACAACTTCCTACACACTGTTATGAACTGAGGCAGCTAGGGAACATTGTCTCTCAACTGTGTTATAGAGTGTAGTACTACATTTCAGTGAAGTGTAAGACTTTCCAAAGCTGCCGAACGAGTTTCTTTGTCTATTTCAATGGTATTCTGCCTTGTATAACACACATTTACCACTCTAGTCTCCTTTAAGTAAAGAATATAGGATTCATACAGTGTTTCATGTGATCTTAACTGGCATTACGGATTTCCCTTATCTTAGCTACCTTTTCTACACTAAGAACTGACTTGGAGATTCTCTTTCATCTGTTCTAAACAAGTTCTCATCTGTTTACAGTCATTTTCTATGAATTATTCATGTTTTCATGTAGTTTCCTATATTCTGCCTTCTGGTCCAAGTATAAGCTTTGCCCACTTTATGAAAAAACTTCCTACACACTGTTATGAACTGAGGCAGCTAGGGAACATTGTCTCTCAACTCTGTTATAGAGTGTAGTACTACATTTCAGTGACGTGTAAGGCTTTCCAAAGCTGCCGAACGTGTTTCTTTCTCTATTTCAATGGTATTCTGCCTTCTATAACACACATTTACCACACTAGTCTCCTTTAAGTAAAGAATATAGGATTCATACAGTGTTTCATGTGATCTTAACTCGAATTAAGGATTTCCCGGATCTTAGCTACCTTTTCTACAATAAGAACAGACTTGGAGAATCTCTTTCAGCTGTTCTAAACAAGTTCTCATCTGTTTACAGTCATTTTCACTGAATTATTCATGTTTTCATGTAGTTTCCTATATTCTGCCTTCTGGTCCAAGTATAACCTTTGCCCACTTTATCAAACAACTTCCTACACATTGTTATGAACTAAGGCAGCTAGGGAACATTGTCTCTCAACTGTGTTATAGAGTGTAGTACTACATTTCAGTGAAGTGTAAGGCTTTCCAAAGCTGCCGAACGGGTTTCTTTCTCTATTTCAATGGTATTCTGCCTTGTATAACACACATTTACCACTCTAGTCTCCTTTAAGTAATGAATATACGATTCATACAGTGTTTGATGTTATCTTAACTCGAATTAAGGATTTCCCTTATCTTAGCTACCTTTTCTACACTAAGAACTGACTTGGAGATTCTCTTTCACCTGTTCTAAACAAGTTCTCATCTGTTTACAGTCATTTTCACTGAATTATTCATGTTTTCATGTAGTTTCCTATATTCTGCCTTCTGGTCCAAGTATAAACTTTGCCCACTTTATCAAACAACTTCCTACACATTGTTATGAACTAAGGCAGCTAGGGAACATTGTCTCTCAACTGTGTTATAGAGTGTAGTACTACATTTCAGTGAAGTGTAAGGCTTTCCAAAGCTGCCGAACGTGTTTCTTTCTCTATTTCAATGGTATTCTGCCTTGTATAACACACATTTACCACTCTAGTCTCCTTTAAGTAAACAATATAGGATTCATACAGTGTTTGATGTTATCTTAACTCGAATTAAGGATTTCCCTTATCTTAGCTACCTTTTCTACACTAAGAACTGACTTGGAGATTCTCTTTCAGCTGTTCTAAACAAGTTCTCATCTGTTTACAGTCATTTTCTATGAATTATTCATGTTTTCATGTAGTTTCCTATATTCTGCCTTCTGGTCCAAGTATAAGCTTTGCCCACTTTATGAAAAAACTTCCTACACACTGTTATGAACTGAGGCAGCTAGGGAACATTGTCTCTCAACTCTGTTATAGAGTGTAGTACTACATTTCAGTGACGTGTAAGGCTTTCCAAAGCTGCCGAACGTGTTTCTTTCTCTATTTCAATGGTATTCTGCCTTGTATAACACACATTTACCACTATAGTCTCCTTTAAGTAAAGAATATAGGATTCATACAGTGTTTCATGTGATCTTAACTCGAATTAAGGATTTCCCGGATCTTAGCTACCTTTTCTACAATAAGAACTGACTTGGAGATTCTCTTTCAGCTGTTCTAAACAAGTTCTCATCTGTTTACAGTCATTTTCACTGAATTATTCATGTTTTCATGTAGTTTCCTATATTCTGCCTTCTGGTCCAAGTATAAGCTTTGCCCACTTTATCAAACAACTTCCTACACATTGTTATGAACTAAGGCAGCTAGGGAACATTGTCTCTCAACTGTGTTATAGAGTGTAGTACTACATTTCAGTGAAGTGTAAGGCTTTCCAAAGCTGCCGAACGGGTTTCTTTCTCTATTTCAATGGTATTCTGCCTTGTATAACACACATTTACCACTCTAGTCTCCTTTAAGTAATGAATATAGGATTCATACAGTGTTTGATGTTATCTTAACTCGAATTAAGGATTTCCCTTATCTTAGCTACCTTTTCTACACTAAGAACTGACTTGGAGATTCTCTTTCAGCTGTTCTAAACAAGTTCTCATCTGTTTACAGTCATTTTCTATGAATTATTCATGTTTTCATGTAGTTTCCTATATTCTGCCTTCTGGTCCAAGTATAAGCTTTGCCCACTTTATCAAACAACTTCCTACACATTGTTATGAACTAAGGCAGCTAGGGAACATTGTCTCTCAACTGTGTTATAGAGTGTAGTACTACATTTCAGTGAAGTGTAATGCTTTCCAAAGCTGCCGAACGTGTTTCTTTCTCTATTTCAATGGTATTCTGCCTTCTATAACACACATTTACCACTCTAGTCTCCTTTAAGTAAAGAATATAGGATTCATACAGTGTTTGATGTTATCTTAACTCGAATTAAGGATTTCCCTTATCTTAGCTACCTTTTCTACACTAAGAACTGACTTGGAGATTCTCTTTCAGCTGTTCTAAACAAGTTCTCATCTGTTTACAGTCATTTTCTATGAATTATTCATGTTTTCATGTAGTTTCCTATATTCTGCCTTCTGGTCCAAGTATAAGCTTTGCCCACTTTATCAAAAAACTTCCTACACACTGTTATGAACTGAGGCAGCTAGGGAACATTGTCTCTCAACTCTGTTATAGAGTGTAGTACTACATTTCAGTGACGTGTAAGGCTTTCCAAAGCTGCCGAACGTGTTTCTTTCTCTATTTCAATGGTATTCTGCCTTCTATAACACACATTTACCACACTAGTCTCCTTTAAGTAAAGAATATAGGATTCATACAGTGTTTCATGTGATCTTAACTCGAATTAAGGATTTCCCGGATCTTAGCTACCTTTTCTACAATAAGAACAGACTTGGAGAATCTCTTTCAGCTGTTCTAAACAAGTTCTCATCTGTTTACAGTCATTTTCACTGAATTATTCATGTTTTCATGTAGTTTCCTATATTCTGCCTTCTGGTCCAAGTATAACCTTTGCCCACTTTATCAAACAACTTCCTACACATTGTTATGAACTAAGGCAGCTAGGGAACATTGTCTCTCAACTGTGTTATAGAGTGTAGTACTACATTTCAGTGAAGTGTAAGGCTTTCCAAAGCTGCCGAACGGGTTTCTTTCTCTATTTCAATGGTATTCTGCCTTGTATAACACACATTTACCACTCTAGTCTCCTTTAAGTAATGAATATACGATTCATACAGTGTTTGATGTTATCTTAACTCGAATTAAGGATTTCCCTTATCTTAGCTACCTTTTCTACACTAAGAACTGACTTGGAGATTCTCTTTCACCTGTTCTAAACAAGTTCTCATCTGTTTACAGTCATTTTCACTGAATTATTCATGTTTTCATGTAGTTTCCTATATTCTGCCTTCTGGTCCAAGTATAAGCTTTGCCCACTTTATCAAACAACTTCCTACACATTGTTATGAACTAAGGCAGCTAGGGAACATTGTCTCTCAACTGTGTTATAGAGTGTAGTACTACATTTCAGTGAAGTGTAAGGCTTTCCAAAGCTGCCGAACGTGTTTCTTTCTCTATTTCAATGGTATTCTGCCTTGTATAACACACATTTACCACTCTAGTCTCCTTTAAGTAAACAATATAGGATTCATACAGTGTTTGATGTTATCTTAACTCGAATTAAGGATTTCCCTTATCTTAGCTACCTTTTCTACACTAAGAACTGACTTGGAGATTCTCTTTCAGCTGTTCTAAACAAGTTCTCATCTGTTTACAGTCATTTTCTATGAATTATTCATGTTTTCATGTAGTTTCCTATATTCTGCCTTCTGGTCCAAGTATAAGCTTTGCCCACTTTATCAAACAACTTCCTACACATTGTTATGAACTAAGGCAGCTAGGGAACATTGTCTCTCAACTGTGTTATAGAGTGTAGTACTACATTTCAGTGAAGTGTAATGCTTTCCAAAGCTGCCGAACGTGTTTCTTTCTCTATTTCAATGGTATTCTGCCTTCTATAACACACATTTACCACTCTAGTCTCCTTTAAGTAAAGAATATAGGATTCATACAGTGTTTGATGTTATCTTAACTCGAATTAAGGATTTCCCTTATCTTAGCTACCTTTTCTACACTAAGAACTGACTTGGAGATTCTCTTTCAGCTGTTCTAAACCAGTTCTCATCTGTTTACAGTCATTTTAACTGAATTATTCATGTTTTCATGTAGTTTCCGATATTCTGCCTTCTGGTCCAAGTATAAGCTTTGCCCACTTTATCAAACAACTTCCTACACACTGTTATGAACTGAGGCAGCTAGGGAACATTGTCTCTCAACTGTGTTATAGAGTGTAGTACTACATTTCAGTGAAGTGTAAGACTTTCCAAAGCTGCCGAACGAGTTTCTTTCTCTATTTCAATGGTATTCTGCCTTGTATAACACACATTTACCACTCTAGTCTCCTTTAAGTAAAGAATATAGGATTCATACAGTGTTTCATGTGATCTTAACTGGCATTACGGATTTCCCTTATCTTAGCTACCTTTTCTACACTAAGAACTGACTTGGAGATTCTCTTTCATCTGTTCTAAACAAGTTCTCATCTGTTTACAGTCATTTTCTATGAATTATTCATGTTTTCATGTAGTTTCCTATATTCTGCCTTCTGGTCCAAGTATAAGCTTTGCCCACTTTATGAAAAAACTTCCTACACACTGTTATGAACTGAGGCAGCTAGGGAACATTGTCTCTCAACTCTGTTATAGAGTGTAGTACTACATTTCAGTGACGTGTAAGGCTTTCCAAAGCTGCCGAACGTGTTTCTTTCTCTATTTCAATGGTATTCTGCCTTCTATAACACACATTTACCACACTAGTCTCCTTTAAGTAAAGAATATAGGATTCATACAGTGTTTCATGTGATCTTAACTCGAATTAAGGATTTCCCGGATCTTAGCTACCTTTTCTACAATAAGAACAGACTTGGAGAATCTCTTTCAGCTGTTCTAAACAAGTTCTCATCTGTTTACAGTCATTTTCACTGAATTATTCATGTTTTCATGTAGTTTCCTATATTCTGCCTTCTGGTCCAAGTATAACCTTTGCCCACTTTATCAAACAACTTCCTACACATTGTTATGAACTAAGGCAGCTAGGGAACATTGTCTCTCAACTGTGTTATAGAGTGTAGTACTACATTTCAGTGAAGTGTAAGGCTTTCCAAAGCTGCCGAACGTGTTTCTTTCTCTATTTCAATGGTATTCTGCCTTGTATAACACACATTTACCGCTCTAGTCTCCTTTTAAGTAATGAATATAGCATTCATACAGTGTTTGATGTTATCTAAACTCGAATTAAGGATTTCCCTTATCTTAGCTACCTTTTCTACACTAAGAACTGACTTGGAGAATCTCTTTCAGCTGTTCTAAAACAAGTTCTCTTCTGTTTACAGTCATTTTCACTGAATTATTCATGTTTTCATGTAGTTTCCTATATTCTGCCTTCTGGTCCAAGTATAAGCTTTGCCCACTTTATCAAACAACTTCCTACACATTGTTATGAACTAAGGCAGCTAGGGAACATTGTCTCTCAACTGTGTTATAGAGGGTAGTACTACATTTCAGTGAAGTGTAAGGCTTTCCAAACCTGCCGAATGTGTTTCTTTCTCTATTTCAATGGTATTCTGCCTTATATAACATATATTTACCACTCTAGTCTCCTTTAAGTAAAAAATATAGGATTCATACAGTGTTTGATGTTATCTTAACTCGAATTAAGGATTTCCCTTATCTTAGCTACCTTTTCTACACTAAGAACTGACTTGGAGATTCTCTTTCAGCTGTTCTAAACAAGTTCTCATCTGTTTACAGTCATTTTCTATGAATTATTCATGTTTTCATGTAGTTTCCTATATTCTGCCTTCTGGTCCAAGTATAAGCTTTGCCCACTTTATCAAACAACTTCCTACACATTGTTATGAACTAAGGCAGCTAGGGAACATTGTCTCTCAACTGTGTTATAGAGTGTAGTACTGCATTTCAGTGAAGTGTAATGCTTTCCAAAGCTGCCGAACGTGTTTCTTTCTCTATTTCAATGGTATTCTGCCTTCTATAACACACATTTACCACTCTAGTCTCCTTTAAGTAAAGAATATAGGATTCATACAGTGTTTGATGTTATCTTAACTCGAATTAAGGATTTCCCTTATCTTAGCTACCTTTTCTACACTAAGAACTGACTTGGAGATTCTCTTTCAGCTGTTCTAAACAAGTTCTCATCTGTTTACAGTCATTTTCTATGAATTATTCATGTTTTCATGTAGTTTCCTATATTCTGCCTTCTGGACCAAGTATAAGCTTTGCCCACTTTATCAAAAAACTTCCTACACACTGTTATGAACTGAGGCAGCTAGGGAACATTGTCTCTCAACTGTGTTATAGAGTGTAGTACTACATTTCAGTGAAGTGTAAGGCTTTCCAAAGCTGCCGAACGTGTTTCTTTCTCTATTTCAATGGTATTCTGCCTTCTATAACACACATTTACCACTCTAGTCTCCTTTAAGTAAAGAATATAGGATTCATACAGTGTTTCATGTGATCTTAACTCGAATTAAGGATTTCCCGGATCTTAGCTACCTTTTCTACAATAAGAACAGACTTGGAGAATCTCTTTCAGCTGTTCTAAACAAGTTCTCATCTGTTTACAGTCATTTTCACTGAATTATTCATGTTTTCATGTAGTTTCCTATATTCTGCCTTCTGGTCCAAGTATAAGCTTTGCCCACTTTATCAAAAAACTTCCTACACATTGTTATGATCTAAGGCAGCTAGGGAACATTGTCTCTCAACTGTGTTATAGAGTGTAGTACTACATTTCAGTGAAGTGTAAGGCTTTCCAAAGCTACCGAACGTGTTTCTTTCTCTATTTCAATGGTATTCTGCCTTGTATAACACACATTTACCACTCTAGTCTCCTTTAAGTAATGAATATAGGATTCATACAGTGTTTGATGTTATCTTAACTCGAATTAAGGATTTCCATTATCTTAGCTACCTTTTCTACACTAAGAACTGACTTGGAGATTCTCTTTCAGCTGTTCTAAACAAGTTCTCATCTGTTTACAGTCATTTTCACTGAATTATTCATGTTTTCATGTAGTTTCCTATATTCTGCCTTCTGGTCCAAGTATAAGCTTTGCCCACTTTATCAAACAACTTCCTACACACTGTTATGAACTGAGGCAGCTAGGGAACATTGTCTCTCAACTGTGTTATAGAGTGTAGTACTACATTTCAGTGAAGTGTAAGGCTTTCCAAAGCTGCCGAACGAGTTTCTTTCTCTATTTCAATGGTATTCTGCCTTGTATAACACACATTTACCACTCTAGTCTCCTTTAAGTAAACAATATAGGATTCATACTGTGTTTGATGTTATCTTAACTCGAATTAAGGATTTCCCTTATCTTAGCTACCTTTTCAACACTAAGAACTGACTTGGAGATTCTCTTTCAGCTGTTCTAAACCAGTTCTCATCTGTTTACAGTCATTTTAACTGAATTATTCATGTTTTCATGTAGTTTCCGATATTCTGCCTTCTGGTCCAAGTATAAGCTTTGCCCACTTTATCAAACAACTTCCTACACACTGTTATGAACTGAGGCAGCTAGGGAACATTGTCTCTCAACTGTGTTATAGAGTGTAGTACTACATTTCAGTGACGTGTAAGGCTTTCCAAAGCTGCCGAACGAGTTTCTTTCTCTATTTCAATGGTATTCTGCCTTGTATAACACACATTTACCACTCTAGTCTCCTTTAAGTAAAGAATATAGGATTCATACAGTGTTTCATGTGATCTTAACTGGCATTACGGATTTCCCTTATCTTAGCTACCTTTTCTACACTAAGAACTGACTTGGAGATTCTCTTTCATCTGTTCTAAACAAGTTCTCATCTGTTTACAGTCATTTTCTATGAATTATTCATGTTTTCATGTAGTTTCCTATATTCTGCCTTCTGGTCCAAGTATAAGCTTTGCCCACTTTATGAAAAAACTTCCTACACACTGTTATGAACTGAGGCAGCTAGGGAACATTGTCTCTCAACTGTGTTATAGAGTGTAGTACTACATTTCAGTGACGTGTAAGGCTTTCCAAAGCTGCCGAACGTGTTTCTTTCTCTATTTCAATGGTATTCTGCCTTGTATAGCACACATTTACAACTCTAGTCTCCTTTAAGTAAAGAATATAGGATTCATACAGTGTTTCATGTGATCTTAATTCGAATTAAGGATTTCCCGGATCTTAGCTACCTTTTCTACAATAAGAACAGACTTGGAGAATGTCTTTCAGCTGTTCTAAACAAGTTCTCATCTGATTACAGTCATTTTCACTGAATTATTCATGTTTTCATGTAGTTTCCTATATTCTGCCTTCTGGTCCAAGTATAAGCTTTGCCCACTTTATCAAACAACTTCCTACACATTGTTATGAACTAAGGCAGCTAGGGAACATTGTCTCTCAACTGTGTTATAGAGTGTAGTACTACATTTCAGTGAAGTGTAAAGCTTTCCAAAGCTGCCGAACGTGTTTCTTTCTCTATTTCAATGGTATTCTGCCTTGTATAACACACATTTACCACTCTAGTCTCCTTTAAGTAAACAATATAGGATTCATACTGTGTTTGATGTTATCTTAACTCGAATTAAGGATTTCCCTTATCTTAGCTACCTTTTCTACACTAAGAACTGACTTGGAGATTCTCTTTCAGCTGTTTTAAACAAGTTCTCATCTGTTTACAGTCATTTTCACTGAATTATTCATGTTTTCATGTAGTTTCCTATATTCTGCCTTCTGGTCCATGTATAAGCTTTGCCCACTTTATCAAACAACTTCCCACACATTGTTATGAACTAAGGCAGCTAGGGAACATTGTCTCTCAACTGTGTTATAGAGTGTAGTACTACATTTCAGTGAAGTGTAAGGCTTTCCAAAGCTGCCGAACGTGTTTCTTTCTCTATTTCAATGGTATTCTGCCTTGTATAACACACATTTACCACTCTAGTCCCCTTTAAGTAATGAATATAGGATTCATACAGTGTTTGATGTTATCTTAACTCGAATTAAGGATTTCCCTTATCTTAGCTACCTTTTCTACACTAAGAACTGACTTGGAGATTCTCTTTCAGCTGTTCTAAACAAGTTCTCATCTGTTTACAGTCATTTTCAATGAATTATTCATGTTTTCATGTAGTTTCCTATATTCTGCCTTCTGGTCCAAGTATAAGCTTTGCCCACTTTATGAAAAAACTTCCTACACACTGTTATGAACTGAGGCAGCTAGGGAACATTGTCTCTCAACTCTGTTATAGAGTGTAGTACTACATTTCAGTGACGTGTAAGGCTTTCCAAAGCTGCCGAACGTGTTTCTTTCTCTATTTCAATGGTATTCCGCCTTGTATAACACACATTTACCACTCTAGTCTCCTTTAAGTAATGAATATAGGATTCATACAGTGTTTGATGTTATCTTAACTCGAATTAAGGATTTCCCTCAACTTAGCTACCTTTTCTACACTAAGAACTGACTTTGAGATTCTCTTTCAGCTGTTATAAACCAGTTCTCATCTGTTTACAGTCATTTTAACTGAATTATTCATGTTTTCATGTAGTTTCCTATATTCTGCCTTCTGGTGCAAGTATAAGCTTTGCCCACTTTATCAAACAACTTCCTACACACTGTTATGAACTGAGGCAGCTAGGGAACATTGTCTCTCAACTGTGTTATAGAGTGTAGTACTACATTTCAGTGAAGTGTAAGGCTTTCCAAAGCTGCCGAACGTGTTTCTTTCTCTATTTCAATGGTATTCTGCCTTGTATAACACACATTTACCACTCTAGTCTCCTTTAAGTAAAGAATATAGGATTCATACAGTGTTTCATGTGATCTTAACTGGCATTACGGATTTCCCTTATCTTAGCTACCTTTTCTACACTAAGAACTGACTTGGAGATTCTCTTTCATCTGTTCTAAACAAGTTCTCATCTGTTTGCAGTCATTTTCTCTGAATTATTCAAGTTTTCATGTAGTTTCCTATATTCTGCCTTCTGGCCCAAGTATAAGCTTTGCCCACTTTATGAAACAACTTCCTACACACTGTTATTAACTGAGGCAGCTCGGGAACATTGTCTCTCACCTGTGTTATAGAGTGTAGTACTACATTTCAGTGAAGTGTAAGGCTTTCCAAAGCTGCCGAACGTGTTTCTTTCTCTATTTCAATGGTATTCTGCCTTGTATAACACACATTTACCACTCTAGTCCCCTTTAAGTAATGAATATAGGATTCATACAGTGTTTGATGTTATCTTAACTCGAATTAAGGATTTCCCTTATCTTAGCTACCTTTTCTACACTAAGAACTGACTTGGAGATTCTCTTTCAGCTGTTCTAAACCAGTTCTCATCTGTTTACAGTCATTTTAACTGAATTATTCATGTTTTCATGTAGTTTCCGATATTCTGCCTTCTGGTCCAAGTATAAGCTTTGCCCACTTTATCAAACAACTTCCTACACACTGTTATGAACTGAGGCAGCTAGGGAACATTGTCTCTCAACTGTGTTATAGAGTGTAGTACTACATTTCAGTGAAGTGTAAGGCTTTCCAAAGCTGCCGAACGAGTTTCTATCTCTATTTCAATGGTATTCTGCCTTGTATAACACACATTTACCACTCTAGTCTCCTTTAAGTAAAGAATATAGGATTCATACAGTGCTTCATGTGATCTTAACTGGCATTACGGATTTCCCTTATCTTAGCTACCTTTTCTACACTAAGAACTGACTTGGAGATTCTCTTTCATCTGTTCTAAACAAGTTCTCATCTGTTTACAGTCATTTTCTATGAATTATTCATGTTTTCATGTAGTTTCCTATATTCTGCCTTCTGGTCCAAGTATAAGCTTTGCCCACTTTATGAAAAAACTTCCTACACACTGTTATGAACTGAGGCAGCTAGGGAACATTGTCTCTCAACTCTGTTATAGAGTGTAGTACTACATTTCAGTGATGTGTAAGGCTTTCCAAAGCTGCCGAACGTGTTTCTTTCTCTATTTCAATGGTATTCTGCCTTGTATAGCACACATTTACCACTCTAGTCTCCTTTAAGTAAAGAATATAGGATTCATACAGTGTTTCATGTGATCTTAATTCGAATTAAGGATTTCCCGGATCTTAGCTACCTTTTCTACAATAAGAACAGACTTGGAGAATGTCTTTCAGCTGTTCTAAACAAGTTCTCATCTGTTTACAGTCATTTTCACTGAATTATTCATGTTTTCATGTAGTTTCCTATATTCTGCCTTCTGGTCCAAGTATAAGCTTTGCCCACTTTATCAAACAACTTCCTACACATTGTTATGAACTGAGGCAGCTAGGGAACATTGTCTCTCAACTGTGTTATAGAGTGTAGTACTACATTTCAGTGAAGTGTAAGGCTTTCCAAAGCTGCCGAACGAGTTTCTTTCTCTATTTCAATGGTATTCTGTCTTGTATAACACACATTTACCAATCTAGTCTCCTTTAAGTAAACAATATAGGATTCATACTGTGTTTGATGTTATCTTAACTCGAATTAAGGATTTCCCTTATCTTAGCTACCTTTTCTACACTAAGAACTGACTTGGAGATTCTCTTTCAGCTGTTCTAAACAAGTTCTCATCTGTTTACAGTCATTTTCACTGAATTATTCATGTTTTCATGTAGTTTCCTATATTCTGCCTTCTGGTCCAAGTATAAGCTTTGCCCACTTTATCAAACAACTTCCTACACATTGTTATGAACTAAGGCAGCTAGGGAACATTGTCTCTCAACTGTGTTATAGAGTGTAGTACTACATTTCAGTGAATTGTAAGGTTTTACAAAGCTGCCGAACGTGTTTCTTTCTCTATTTCAATGGTATTCCGCCTTGTATAACACACATTTACCACTCTAGTCTCCTTTAAGTAATGAATATAGGATTCATACAGTGTTTGACGTTATCTTAACTCGAATTAAGGATTTCCCTTACCTTAGCTACCTTTTCTACACTAAGAACTGACTTGGAGATTCTCTTTCAGCTGTTCTAAACCAGTTCTCATCTGTTTACAGTCATTTTAACTGAATTATTCATGTTTTCATGTAGTTTCCGATATTCTGCCTTCTGGTCCAAGTATAAGCTTTGCCCACTTTATCAAACAACTTCCTACACACTGTTATGAACTGAGGCAGCTAGGGAACATTGTCTCTCAACTGTGTTATAGAGTGTAGTACTACATTTCAGTGACGTGTAAGGCTTTCCAAAGCTGCCGAACGAGTTTCTTTCTCTATTTCAATGGTATTCTGCCTTGTATAACACACATTTACCACTCTAGTCTCCTTTAAGTAAAGAATATAGGATTCATACAGTGTTTCATGTGATCTTAACTGGCATTACGGATTTCCCTTATCTTAGCTACCTTTTCTACACTAAGAACTGACTTGGAGATTCTCTTTCATCTGTTCTAAACAAGTTCTCATCTGTTTACAGTCATTTTCTATGAATTATTCATGTTTTCATGTAGTTTCCTATATTCTGCCTTCTGGTCCAAGTATAAGCTTTGCCCACTTTATGAAAAAACTTCCTACACACTGTTATGAACTGAGGCAGCTAGGGAACATTGTCTCTCAACTCTGTTATAGAGTGTAGTACTACATTTCAGTGACGTGTAAGGCTTTCCAAAGCTGCCGAACGTGTTTCTTTCTCTATTTCAATGGTATTCTGCCTTGTATAGCACACATTTACCACTCTAGTCTCCTTTAAGTAAAGAATATAGGATTCATACAGTGTTTCATGTGATCTTAATTCGAATTAAGGATTTCCCGGATCTTAGCTACCTTTTCTACACTAAGAACTGACTTGGAGATTCTCTTTCAGCTGTTCTAAACAAGTTCTCATCTGTTTACAGTCATTTTCTATGAATTATTCATGTTTTCATGTAGTTTCCTATATTCTGCCTTCTGGACCAAGTATAAGCTTTGCCCACTTTATCAAAAAACTTCCTACACACTGTTATGAACTGAGGCAGCTAGGGAACATTGTCTCTCAACTGTGTTATAGAGTGTAGTACTACATTTCAGTGAAGTGTAAGGCTTTCCAAAGCTGCCGAACGTGTTTCTTTCTGTATTTCAATGGTATTCTGCCTTGTATAACACACATTTACCACTCTAGTCTCCTTTAAGTAAAGAATATAGGATTCATACAGTGTTTCATGTGATCTTAACTGGCATTACGGATTTCCCTTATCTTAGCTACCTTTTCTACACTAAGAACTGACTTGGAGATTCTCTTTCATCTGTTCTAAACAAATTCTCATCTGTTTGCAGTCATTTTCTCTGAATTATTCATGTTTTCATGTAGTTTCCTATATTCTGCCTTCTGGCCCAAGTATAAGCTTTGCCCACTTTATCAAACAACTTCCTACACACTGTTATTAACTGAGGCAGCTCGGGAACATTGTCTCTCAACTGTGTTATAGAGTGTAGTACTACATTTCAGTGAAGTGTAAGGCTTTCCAAAGCTGCCGAACGTGTTTCTTTCTCTATTTCAATGGTATTCTGCCTTGTATAACACACATTTACCACTCTAGTCCCCTTTAAGTAATGAATATAGGATTCATACAGTGTTTGATGTTAACTTAACTCGAATTAAGGATTTCCCTTATCTTAGCTACCTTTTCTACACTAAGAACTGACTTGGAGATTCTCTTTCAGCTGTTCTAAACAAGTTCTCATCTGTATACAGTCATTTTCTATGAATTATTCATGTTTTCATGTAGTTTCCTATATTCTGCCTTCTGGACCAAGTATAAGCTTTGCCCACTTTATCAAAAAACTTCCTACACACTGTTATGAACTGAGGCAGCTAGGGAACATTGTCTCTCAACTGTGTTATAGAGTGTAGTACTACATTTCAGTGAAGTGTAAGGCTTTCCAAAGCTGCCGAACGTGTTTCTTTCTCTATTTCAATGGTATTCTGCCTTGTATAACACACATTTACCACTCTAGTCTCCTTTAAGTAAAGAATATAGGATTCATACAGTGTTTCATGTGATCTTAACAGGCATTACGGATTTCCCTTATCTTAGCTACCTTTTCTACACTAAGAACTGACTTGGAGATTCTCTTTCAGCTGTTCTAAACAAGTTCTCATCTGTTTACAGTCATTTTCAATGAATTATTCATGTTTTCATGTAGTTTCCTATATTCTGCCTTCTGGTCCAAGTATAAGCTTTGCCCACTTTATGAAAAAACTTCCTACACACTCTTATGAACTGAGGCAGCTAGGGAACATTGTCTCTCAACTCTGTTATAGAGTGTAGTACTACATTTCAGTGACGTGTAAGGCTTTCCAAAGCTGCCGAACGTGTTTCTTTCTCTATTTCAATGGTATTCTGCCTTGTATAACACACATTTACCACTCTAGTCTCCTTTAAGTAATGAATATAGGATTCATACATTGTTTGATGTTATCTTAACTCGAATTAAGGATTTCCCTTATCTTAGCTACCTTTTCTACACTAAGAACTGACTTGGAGATTCTCTTTCAGCTGTTCTAAACAAGTTGTCATCTGTTTACAGTCATTTTCTATGAATTATTCATGTTTTCATGTAGTTTCCTATATTCTGCCTTCTGGACCAAGTATAAGCTTTGCCCACTTTATCAGAAAACTTCCTACACACTGTTATGAACTGAGGCAGCTAGGGAACATTGTCTCTCAACTGTGTTATAGAGTGTAGTACTACATTTCAGTGAAGTGTAAGGCTTTCCAAAGCTGCCGAACGTGTTTCTTTCTCTATTTCATTGGTATTCTGCCTTGTATAACACACATTTACCACTCTAGTCTCCTTTAAGTAAAGAATATAGGATTCATACAGTGTTTCATGTGATCTTAACTGGCATTACGGATTTCCCTTATCTTAGCTACCTTTTCTACACTAAGAACTGACTTGGAGATTCTCTTTCATCTGTTCTAAACAAGTTCTCATCTGTTTGCAGTCATTTTCTCCCAATTATTCATGTTTTCATGTAGTTTCCTATATTCTGCCTTCTGGCCCAAGTATAAGCTTTGCCCACTTTATCAAACAACTTCCTACACACTGTTATTAACTGAGGCAGCTCGGGAACATTGTCTCTCAACTGTGTTATAGAGTGTAGTACTACATTTCAGTGAAGTGTAAGGCTTTCCAAAGCTGCCGAACGTGTTTCTTTCTCTATTTCAATGGTATTCTGCCTTGTATAATACACATTTACCACTCTAGTCTCCTTTAAGTAAAGAATATAGGATTCATACAGTGTTTCATGTGATCTTAACTGGCATTACGGATTTCCCTTATCTTAGCTACATTTTCTACACTAAGAACTGACTTGGAGATTCTCTTTCAGCTGTTCTAAACAAGTTCTCATATGTTTGCAGTCATTTTCTCTGAATTATTCATGTTTTCATGTAGTTTCTTATATTCTGCCTTCTGGTCCAAGTAAAAGCTTTGCCCACTTTATGAAAAAACTTCCTACACACTGTTATGAACTGAGGCAGCTAGGGAACATTGTCTCTCAACTCTGTTATAGAGTGTAGTACTACATTTCAGTGACGTGTAAGGCTTTCCAAAGCTGCCGAACGTGTTTCTTTCTCTATTTCAATGGTATTCTGCCTTGTATAACACACATTTACCACTCTAGTCTCCTTTAAGTAAAGAATATAGGATTCATACAGTGTTTCATGTGATCTTAACTCGAATTAAGGATTTCCCGGATCTTAGCTACCTTTTCTACAATAAGAACTGACTTGGAGATTCTCTTTCAGCTGTTCTAAACAAGTTCTCATCTGTTTACAGTCATTTTCACTGAATTATTAATGTTTTCATGTAGTTTCCTGTATTCTGCCTTCTGGTCCAAGTATAAGCTTTGCCCACTTTATCAAACAACTTCCTACACACTGTTATGAATTGAGGCAGCTAGGGAACATTGTCTCTCAACTGTGTTATAGAGTGTAGTACTACATTTCAGTGAATTGTAAGGCTTTACAAAGATGCCGAACGTGTTTCTTTCTCTATTTCAATGGTATTCCGCCTTGTATAACACACATTTACCACTCTAGTCTCCTTTTAGTAATGAATATAGGATTCATACAGTGTTTCATGTGATCTTAACTGGCATTACGGATTTCCCTTATCTTAGCTACCTTTTCTACACTAAGAACTGACTTGGAGATTCTCTTTCATCTGTTCTAAACAAGTTCTCATCTGTTTGCAGTCATTTTCTCTGAATTATTCATGTTTTCATGTAGTTTCCTATATTCTGCCTTCTGGCCCAAGTATAAGCTTTGCCCACTTTATCAAACAACTTCCTACACACTGTTATTAACTGAGGCAGCTCGGGAACATTGTCTCTCAACTGTGTTATAGAGTGTAGTACTACATTTCAGTGAAGTGTAAGGCTTTCCAAAGCTGCAAAACGTGTTTCTTTCTCTATTTCAATGGTATTCTGCCTTGTATAACACACATTTACCACTCTAGTCTCCTTTAAGTAAAGAACATAGGATTCATACAGTGTTTCATGTGATCTTAACTGGCATTACCGATTTCCCTTATCTTAGCTACCTTTTCTACACTAAGAACTGACTTGGAGATTCTCTTTCATCTGTTCTAAACAAGTTCTCATCTGTTTGCAGTCATTTTCTCTGAATTATTCATGTTTTCATGTAGTTTCCTATATTCTGCCTTCTGGTCCAAGTATAAGCTTTGCCCACTTTATGAAAAAACTTCCTACACACTGTTATGAACTGAGGCAGCTAGGGAACATTGTCTCTCAACTCTGTTATAGAGTGTAGTACTACATTTCAGTGACGTGTAAGGCTTTCCAAAGCTGCCGAACGTGTTTCTTTCTCTATTTCAATGGTATTCTGCCTTGTATAACACACATTTACCACTCTAGTCTCCTTTAAGTAAAGAATATAGGATTCATACAGTGTTTCATGTGATCTTAACTCGAATTAAGGATTTCCCGGATCTTAGCTACCTTTTCTACAATAAGAACAGACTTGGAGAATCTCTTTCAGCTGTTCTAAACAAGTTCTCATCTGTTTACAGTCATTTTCACTGAATTATTCATGTTTTCATGTAGTTTCCTATATTCTGCCTTCTGGTCCAAGTATAAGCTTTGCCCACTTTATCAAACAACTTCCTACACATTGTTATGAACTAAGGCAGCTAGGGAACATTGTCTCTCAACTGTGTTATAGAGTGTAGTACTACATTTCAGTGAAGTGTAAGGCTTTCCAAAGCTGCAAAACGTGTTTCTTTCTCTATTTCAATGGTATTCTGCCTTGTATAACACACATTTACCACTCTAGTCTCCTTTAAGTAAAGAATATAGGATTCATACAGTGTTTCATGTGATCTTAACTGGCATTACGGATTTCCCTTATCTTAGCTACCTTTTCTACACTAAGAACTGACTTGGAGATTCTCTTTCATCTGTTCTAAACAAGTTCTCATCTGTTTGCAGTCATTTTCTCTGAATTATTCATGTTTTCATGTAGTTTCCTATATTCTGCCTTCTGGTCCAAGTATAAGCTTTGCCCACTTTATGAAAAAACTTCCTACACACTGTTATGAACTGAGGCAGCTAGGGAACATTGTCTCTCAACTCTGTTATAGAGTGTAGTACTACATTTCAGTGACGTGTAAGGCTTTCCAAAGCTGCCGAACGTGTTTCTTTCTCTATTTCAATGGTATTCTGCCTTGTATAACACACATTTACCACTCTAGTCTCCTTTAAGTAAAGAATATAGGATTCATACAGTGTTTCATGTGATCTTAACTCGAATTAAGGATTTCCCGGATCTTAGCTACCTTTTCTACAATAAGAACTTACTTGGAGATTCTCTTTCAGCTGTTCTAAACAAGTTCTCATCTGTTTACAGTCATTTTCACTGAATTATTCATGTTTTCATGTAGTTTCCTGTATTCTGCCTTCTGGTCCAAGAATAAGCTTTGCCCACTTTATCAAACAACTTCCTACACACTGTTATGAATTGAGGCAGCTAGGGAACATTGTCTCTCAACTGTGTTATAGAGTGTAGTACTACATTTCAGTGAATTGTAAGGCTTTACAAAGCTGCCGAACGTGTTTCTTTCTCTATTTCAATGGTATTCCGCCTTGTATAACACACATTTACCACTCTAGTCTCCTTTAAGTAATGAATATAGGATTCATACAGTGTTTCATGTGATCTTAACTGGCATTACGGATTTCCCTTATCTTAGCTACCTTTTCTACACTAAGAACTGACTTGGAGATTCTCTTTCAGCTGTTCTAAACAAGTTCTCATCTGTTTACAGTCATTTTCTATGAATTATTCATGTTTTCATGTAGTTTCCTATATTCTGCCTTCTGGACCAAGTATAAGCTTTGCCCACTTTATCAAAAAACTTCCTACACACTGTTATTAACTGAGGCAGCTCGGGAACATTGTCTCTCAACTGTGTTATAGAGTGTAGTACTACATTTCAGTGACGTGTAAGGCCTTCCAAAGCTGCCGAACATGTTTCTTTCTCTATTTCAATGGTATTCTGCCTTGTATAACACACATTTACCACTCTAGTCTCCTTTAAGTAAAGAATATAGGATTCATACAGTGTTTCATGTGATCTTAACTGGCATTACGGATTTCCCTTATCTTAGCTACCTTTTCTACACTAAGAACTGACTTGGAGATTCTCTTTCATCTGTTCTAAACAAGTTCTCATCTGTTTGCAGTCATTTTCTCTGAATTATTCATGTTTTCATGTAGTTTCCTATATTCTGCCTTCTGGCCCAAGTATAAGCTTTGCCCACTTTATCAAACAACATCCTACACACTGTTATTAACTGAGGCAGCTCGGGAACATTGTCTCTCAACTGTGTTATAGAGTGTAGTACTACATTTCAGTGAAGTGTAAGGCTTTCCAAAGCTGCCGAACGTGTTTCTGTCTCTATTTCATTGGTATTCTGCCTTGTATAACACACATTTACCACTCTAGTCTCCTTTAAGTAATGAATATAGGATTCATACAGTGTTTGATGTTATCTTAACTCGAATTAAGGATTTCCCGGATCTTAGCTACCTTTTCTACACTAAGAACTGACTTGGAGATTCTCTTTCAGCTGTTCTAAACAAGTTCTCATCTGTTTACAGTCATTTTCAATGAATTATTCATGTTTTCATGTAGTTTCCTATATTCTGCCTTCTGGTCCAAGTATAAGCTTTGCCCACTTTATGAAAAAACTTCCTACACACTGTTATGAACTGAGGCAGCTAGGGAACATTGTCTCTCAACTCTGTTATAGAGTGTAGTACTACATTTCAGTGACGTGTAAGGCTTTCCAAAGCTGCCGAACGTGTTTCTTTCTCTATTTCAATGGTATTCTGCCTTGTATAACACACATTTACCACTCTAGTCTCCTTTAAGTAATGAATATAGGATTCATACAGTGTTTGATGTTATCTTAACTCGAATTAAGGATTTCCCTTATCTTAGCTACCTTTTCTACACTAAGAACTGACTTGGAGATTCTCTTTCAGCTGTTCTAAACAAGTTCTCATCTGTTTACAGTCATTTTCTATGAATTATTCATGTTTTCATGTAGTTTCCTATATTCTGCCTTCTGGACCAAGTATAAGCTTTGCCCACTTTATCAAAAAACTTCCTACACACTGTTATGAACTGAGGCAGCTAGGGAACATTGTCTCTCAACTGTGTTATAGAGTGTAGTACTACATTTCAGTGAAGTGTAAGGCTTTCCAAAGCTGCCGAACGTGTTTCTTTCTCTATTTCAATGGTATTCTGCCTTGTATAACACACATTTACCACTCTAGTCTCCTTTAAGTAAAGAATATAGGATTCATACAGTGTTTCATGTGATCTTAACTGGCATTACGGATTTCCCTTATCTTAGCTACCTTTTCTACACTAAGAACTGACTTGGAGATTCTCTTTCATCTGTTCTAAACAAGTTCTCATCTGTTTGCAGTCATTTTCTCTGAATTATTCATGTTTTCATGTAGTTTCCTATATTCTGCCTTCTGGCCCAAGTATAAGCTTTGCCCACTTTATCAAACAACTTCCTACACACTGTTATTAACTGAGGCAGCTCGGGAACATTGTCTCTCAACTGTGTTATAGAGTGTAGTACTACATTTCAGTGAAGTGTAAGGCTTTCCAAAGCTGCCGAACGTGTTTCTTTCTCTATTTCAATGGTATTCTGCCTTGTATAACACACATTTACCACTCTAGTCCCCTTTAAGTAATGAATATAGGATTCATACAGTGTTTGATGTTATCTTAACTCGAATTAAGGATTTCCCTTATCTTAGCTACCTTTTCTACACTAAGAACTGACTTGGAGATTCTCTTTCAGCTGTTCTAAACAAGTTCTCATCTGTTTACAGTCATTTTCAATGAATTATTCATGTTTTCATGTAGTTTCCTATATTCTGCCTTCTGGTCCAAGTATAAGCTTTGCCCACTTTATGAAAAAACTTCCTACACACTGTTATGAACTGAGGCAGCTAGGGAACATTGTCTCTCAACTCTGTTATAGAGTGTAGTACTACATTTCAGTGACGTGTAAGGCTTTCCAAAGCTGCCGAACGTGTTTCTTTCTCTATTTCAATGGTATTCTGCCTTGTATAACACACATTTACCACTCTAGTCTCCTTTAAGTAAAGAATATAGGATTCATACAGTGTTTCATGTGATCTTAACTCGAATTAAGGATTTCCCGGATCTTAGCTACCTTTTCTACAATAAGAACAGACTTGGAGAATCTCTTTCAGCTGTTCTAAACAAGTTCTCATCTGTATACAGTCATTTTCACTGAATTATTCATGTTTTCATGTAGTTTCCTATATTCTGCCTTCTGGTCCAAGTATAAGCTTTGCCCACTTTATCAAACAACTTCCTACACATTGTTATGAACTAAGGCAGCTAGGGAACATTGTCTCTCAACTGTGTTATAGAGTGTAGTACTACATTTCAGTGAAGTGTAAGGCTTTCCAAAGCTGCCGAACGTGTTTCTTTCTCTATTTCAATGGTATTCTGCCTTGTATAACACACATTTAGCATTCTAGTCTCCTTTAAGTAAAGAATATAGGATTCATACAGTGTTTCATGTGATCTTAACTGGCATTACGGATTTCCCTTATCTTAGCTACCTTTTCTACACTAAGAACTGACTTGGAGATTCTCTTTCATCTGTTCTAAACAAGTTCTCATCTGTTTGCAGTCATTTTCTCTGAATTATTCATGTTTTCATGTAGTTTCCTATATTCTGCCTTCTGGCCCAAGTATAAGCTTTGCCCACTTTATCAAACAACTTCCTACACACTGTTATTAACTGAGGCAGCTCGGGAACATTGTCTCTCAACTGTGTTATAGAGTGTAGTACTACATTTCAGTGAAGTGTAAGGCTTTCCAAAGCTGCCGAACGTGTTTCTTTCTCTATTTCCATGGTATTCTGCCTTGTATAACACACATTTACCACTCTAGTCTCCTTTAAGTAAAGAATATGGGATTCATACAGTGTTTCATGTGATCTTAACTCGAATTAAGGATTTCCCGGATCTTAGCTACCTTTTCTACAATAAGAACAGACTTGGAGAATCTCTTTCAGCTGTTCTAAACAAGTTCTCATCTGTTTACAGTCATTTTCACTGAATTATTCATGTTTTCATGTAGTTTCCTATATTCTGCCTTCTGGTCCAAGTATAAGCTTTGCCCACTTTATCAAACAACTTCCTACACATTGTTATGAACTAAGGCAGCTAGGGAACATTGTCTCTCAACTGTGTTATAGAGTGTAGTACTACATTTCAGTGAAGTGTAAGGCTTTCCAAAGCTGCAAAACGTGTTTCTTTCTCTATTTCAATGGTATTCTGCCTTGTATAACACACATTTACCACTCTAGTCTCCTTTAAGTAAAGAATATAGGATTCATACAGTGTTTCATGTGATCTTAACTGGCATTACGGATTTCCCTTATCTTAGCTACCTTTTCTACACTAAGAACTGACTTGGAGATTCTCTTTCATCTGTTCTAAACAAGTTCTCATCTGTTTGCAGTCATTTTCTCTGAATTATTCATGTTTTCATGTAGTTTCCTATATTCTGCCTTCTGGTCCAAGTATAAGCTTTGCCCACTTTATGAAAAAACTTCCTACACACTGTTATGAACTGAGGCAGCTAGGGAACATTGTCTCTCAACTCTGTTATAGAGTGTAGTACTACATTTCAGTGACGTGTAAGGCTTTCCAAAGCTGCCGAACGTGTTTCTTTCTCTATTTCAATGGTATTCTGCCTTGTATAACACACATTTACCACTCTAGTCTCCTTTAAGTAAAGAATATAGGATTCATACAGTGTTTCATGTGATCTTAACTCGAATTAAGGATTTCCCGGATCTTAGCTACCTTTTCTACAATAAGAACTTACTTGGAGATTCTCTTTCAGCTGTTCTAAACAAGTTCTCATCTGTTTACAGTCATTTTCACTGAATTATTCATGTTTTCATGTAGTTTCCTGTATTCTGCCTTCTGGTCCAAGTATAAGCTTTGCCCACTTTATCAAACAACTTCCTACACACTGTTATGAATTGAGGCAGCTAGGGAACATTGTCTCTCAACTGTGTTATAGAGTGTAGTACTACATTTCAGTGAATTGTGAGGCTTTACAAAGCTGCCGAACGTGTTTCTTTCTCTATTTCAATGGTATTCCGCCTTGTATAACACACATTTACCACTCTAGTCTCCTTTAAGTAATGAATATAGGATTCATACAGTGTTTCATGTGATCTTAACTGGCATTACGGATTTCCCTTATCTTAGCTACCTTTTCTACACTAAGAACTGACTTGGAGATTCTCTTTCAGCTGTTCTAAACAAGTTCTCATCTGTTTACAGTCATTTTCTATGAATTATTCATGTTTTCATGTAGTTTCCTATATTCTGCCTTCTGGACCAAGTATAAGCTTTGCCCACTTTATCAAAAAACTTCCTACACACTGTTATTAACTGAGGCAGCTCGGGAACATTGTCTCTCAACTGTGTTATAGAGTGTAGTACTACATTTCAGTGACGTGTAAGGCCTTCCAAAGCTGCCGAACGTGTTTCTTTCTCTATTTCAATGGTATTCTGCCTTGTATAACACACATTTACCACTCTAGTCTCCTTTAAGTAAAGAATATAGGATTCATACAGTGTTTCATGTGATCTTAACTGGCATTACGGATTACCCTTATCTTAGCTACCTTTTCTACACTAAGAACTGACTTGGAGATTCTCTTTCATCTGTTCTAAACAAGTTCTCATCTGTTTGCAGTCATTTTCTCTGAATTATTCATGTTTTCATGTAGTTTCCTATATTCTGCCTTCTGGTCCAAGTATAAGCTTTGCCCACTTTATCAAACAACTTCCTACACATTGTTATGAACTAAGGCAGCTAGGGAACATTGTCTCTCAACTGTGTTATAGAGTGTAGTACTACATTTCAGTGAAGTGTAAGGCTTTCCAAAGCTGCAAAACGTGTTTCTGTCTCTATTTCATTGGTATTCTGCCTTGTATAACACACATTTACCACTCTAGTCTCCTTTAAGTAATGAATATAGGATTCATACAGTGTTTGATGTTATCTTAACTCGAATTAAGGATTTCCCGGATCTTAGCTACCTTTTCTACACTAAGAACTGACTTGGAGATTCTCTTTCAGCTGTTCTAAACAAGTTCTCATCTGTTTACAGTCATTTTCTCTGAATTATCCATGTTTTCATGTAGTTTCCAATATTCTGCCTTCTGGTCCAAGTATAAGCTTTGCACACTTTATCAAACAACTTCCTACACACTGTTATGAACTGAGACAGCTCGGGCACATTGTCTCTCAACTGTGTTATAGAGTGTAGTACTACATTTCAGTGAAGTGTAAGGCTTTCCAAAGCTGCCGAACGTGTTTCTTTCTCTATTTCAATGGTATTCTGCCTTGTATAACACACATTTACCACTCTAGTCTCCTTTAAGTAAAGAATATAGGATTCATACAGTGTTTCATGTGATCTTAACTGGCATTATGGATTTCCCTTATCTTAGCTACCTTTTCTACACTAAGAACTGACTTGGAGATTCTCTTTCATCTGTTCTAAACAAGTTCTCATCTGTTTGCAGTCATTTTCTCTGAATTATTCATGTTTTCATGTAGTTTCCTATATTCTCCCTTCTGGCCCAAGTATAAGCTTTGCCCACTTTATCAAACAACTTCCTACACACTGTTATTAACTGAGGCAGCTCGGGAACATTGTCTCTCAACTGTGTTATAGATTGTAGTACTACATTTCAGTGAAGTGTAAGGCTTTCCAAAGCTGCCGAACGTGTTTCTTTCTCTATTTCAATGGTATTCTGCCTTGTATAACACACATTTAACACTCTAGTCTCCTTTAAGTAATGAATATAGGATTCATGCAGTGTTTGATGTTATCTTAACTCGAATTAAGGATTTCCCTTATCTTAGCTACCTTTTCTACACTAAGAACTGACTTGGAAATTTTCTTTCAGCTGTTCTAAACAAGTTCTCATCTGTTTACAGTCATTTTCAATGAATTATTCATGTTTTCATGTAGTTTCCTATATTCTGCCTTCTGGACCAAGTATAAGCTTTGCCCACTTTATGAAAAAACTTCCTACACACTGTTATTAACTGAGGCAGCTCGGGAACATTGTCTCTCAACTGTGTTATAGAGTGTAGTACTACATTTCAGTGAAGTGTAAGGCTTTCCAAAGCTGCCGAACGTGTTTCTTTCTCTATTTCAATGGTATTCTGCCTTGTATAACACACATTTACCACTCTAGTCTCCTTTAAGTAAAGAATATAGGATTCATACAGTGTTTCATGTGATCTTAACTGGCATTACGGATTTCCCTTATCTTAGCTACCTTTTCTACACTAAGAACTGACTTGGAGATTCTCTTTCATCTGTTCTAAACAAGTTCTCATCTGTTTGCAGTCATTTTCTCTGAATTATTCATGTTTTCATGTAGTTTCCTATATTCTGCCTTCTGGCCCAAGTATAAGCTTTGCCCACTTTATCAAACAACTTCCTACACACTGTTATTAACTGAGGCAGCTCGGGAACATTGTCTCTCAACTGTGTTATAGAGTGTAGTACTACATTTCAGTGAAGTCTAAGGCTTTCCAAAGCTGCCGAACGTGTTTCTTTCTCTATTTCAATGGTATTCTGCCTTGTATAACACACATTTACCACTCTAGTCTCCTTTAAGTAATGAATATAGGATTCATACAGTGTTTGATGTTATCTTAACTCGAATTAAGGATTTCCCTTATCTTAGCTACCTTTTCTACACTAAGAACTGACTTGGAGATTCTCTTTCAGCTGTTCTAAACAAGTTCTCATCTGTTTACAGTCATTTTTAATGAATTATTCATGTTTTCATGTAGTTTCCTATATTCTGCCTTCTGGTCCAAGTATAAGCTTTGCCCATTTTATGAAAAAACTTCCTACACACTGTTATGAACTGAGGCAGCTAGGGAACATTGTCTCTCAACTCTGTTATAGAGTGTAGTACTACATTTCAGTGACGTGTAAGGCTTTCCAAAGCTGCCGAACGTGTTTCTTTCTCTATTTCAATGGTATTCTGCCTTGTATAACACACATTTACCACTCTAGTCTCCTTTAAGTAAAGAATATAGGATTCATACAGTGTTTCATTTGATCTTAACTCGAATTAAGGATTTCCCGGATCTTAGCTACCTTTTCTACAATAAGAACAGACTTGGAGAATCTCTTTCAGCTGTTCTAAACAAGTTCTCATCTGTTTACAGTCATTTTCACTGAATTATTCATGTTTTCATGTAGTTTCCTATATTCTGCCTTCTGGCCCAAGTATAAGCTTTGCCCACTTTATCAAACAACTTCCAACACACTGTTATTAACTGAGGCAGCTCGGGAACATTGTCTCTCAACTGTGTTATAGAGTGTAATACTACATTTCAGTGAAGTGTAAGGCTTTCCAAAGCTGCCGAACGTGTTTCTTTCTATATTTCATTGGTATTCTGCCTTGTATAACACACATTTACCACTCTAGTCTCCTTTAAGTAATGAATATAGGATTCATACAGTGTTTGATGTTATCTTAACTCGAATTAAGGATTTCCCGGATCTTAGCTACCTTTTCTACACTAAGAACTGACTTGGAGATTCTCTTTCAGCTGTTCTAAACAAGTTCTCATCTGTTTACAGTCATTTTCAATGAATTATTCATGTTTTCATGTAGTTTCCTATATTCTGCCTTCTGGTCCAAGTATAAGCTTTGCCCACTTTATGAAAAAACTTCCTACACACTGTTATGAACTGAGGCAGCTAGGGAACATTGTCTCTCAACTCTGTTATAGAGTGTAGTACTACATTTCAGTGACGTGTAAGGCTTTCCAAAGCTGCCGAACGTGTTTCTTTCTCTATTTCAATGGTATTCTGCCTTGTATAACACACATTTACCACTCTAGTCTCCTTTAAGTAAAGAATATAGGATTCATACAGTGTTTCATGTGATCTTAACTCGAATTAAGGATTTCCCGGATCTTAGCTACCTTTTCTACAATAAGAACTGACTTGGAGATTCTCTTTCAGCTGTTCTAAACAAGTTCTCATCTGTTTACAGTCATTTTCACTGAATTATTCATGTTTTCATGTAGTTTCCTGTATTCTGCCTTCTGGTCCAAGTATAAGCTTTGCCCACTTTATCAAACAACTTCCTACACACTGTTATGAATTGAGGCAGCTAGGGAACATTGTCTCTCAATTGTGTTATAGAGTGTAGTACTACATTTCAGTGAATTGTAAGGCTTTACAAAGCTGCCGAACGTGTTTCTTTCTCTATTTCAATGGTATTCCGCCTTGTATAACACACATTTACCACTCTAGTCTCCTTTAAGTAATGAATATAGGATTCATACAGTGTTTCATGTGATCTTAACTGGCATTACGGATTTCCCTTATCTTAGCTACCTTTTCTACACTAAGAACTGACTTGGAGATTCTCTTTCAGCTGTTCTAAACAAGTTCTCATCTGTTTACAGTCATTTTCTATGAATTATTCATGTTTTCATGTAGTTTCCTATATTCTGCCTTCTGGACCAAGTATAAGCTTTGCCCACTTTATCAAAAAACTTCCTACACACTGTTATTAACTGAGGCAGCTCGGGAACATTGTCTCTCAACTGTGTTATAGAGTGTAGTACTACATTTCAGTGAAGTGTAAGGCTTTCCAAAGCTGCCGAACGTGTTTCTTTCTCTATTTCAATGGTATTCTGCCTTGTATAACACACATTTACCACTCTAGTCTCCTTTAAGTAATGAATATAGGATTCATACAGTGTTTGATGTTATCTTAACTCGAATTAAGGATTTCCCTTATCTTAGCTACCTTTTCTACACTAAGAACTGACTTGGAGATTCTCTTTCAGCTGTTCTAAACAAGTTCTCATCTGTTTACAGTCATTTTTAATGAATTATTCATGTTTTCATGTAGTTTCCTATATTCTGCCTTCTGGTCCAAGTATAAGCTTTGCCCATTTTATGAAAAAACTTCCTACACACTGTTATGAACTGAGGCAGCTAGGGAACATTGTCTCTCAACTCTGTTATAGAGTGTAGTACTACATTTCAGTGACGTGTAAGTCTTTCCAAAGCTGCCGAACGTGTTTCTTTCTCTATTTCAATGGTATTCTGCCTTGTATAACACACATTTACCACTCTAGTCTCCTTTAAGTAAAGAATATAGGATTCATACAGTGTTTCATGTGATCTTAACTCGAATTAAGGATTTCCCGGATCTTAGCTACCTTTTCTACAATAAGAACAGACTTGGAGAATCTCTTTCAGCTGTTCTAAACAAGTTCTCATCTGTTTACAGTCATTTTCACTGAATTATTCATGTTTTCATGTAGTTTCCTATATTCTGCCTTCTGGTCCAAGTATAAGCTTTGCCCACTTTATCAAACAACTTCCTACACATTGTTATGAACTAAGACAGCTAGGGAACATTGTCTCTCAACTGTGTTATAGAGTGTAGTACTACATTTCAGTGAAGTGTAAGGCTTTCCAAAGCTGCAAAACGTGTTTCTTTCTCTAATTCAATGGTATTCTGCCTTGTATAACACACATTTACCACTCTAGTCTCCTTTAAGTAAAGAATATAGGATTCATACAGTGTTTGATGTTATCTTAACTCGAATTAAGGATTTCCCGGATCTTAGCTACCTTTTCTACACTAAGAACTGACTTGGAGATTCTCTTTCAGCTGTTCTAAACAAGTTCCCATCTGTTTACAGTCATTTTCAATGAATTATTCATGTTTTCATGTAGTTTCCTATATTCTGCCTTCTGGTCCAAGTATAAGCTTTGCCCACTTTATGAAAAAACTTCCTACACACTGTTATGAACTGAGGCAGCTAGGGAACATTGTCTCTCAACTCTGTTATAGAGTGTAGTACTACATTTCAGTGACGTGTAAGGCTTTCCAAAGCTGCCGAACGTGTTTCTTTCTCTATTTCAATGCTATTCTGCCTTGTATAACACACATTTACCACTCTAGTCTCCTTTAAGTAAAGAATATAGGATTCATACAGTGTTTCATGTGATCTTAACTGGCATTACGGATTCCCCTTATCTTAGCTACCTTTTCTACACTAAGAACTGACTTGGAGATTCTCTTTCATCTGTTCTAAACAAGTTCTCATCTGTTTGCAGTCATTTTCTCTGAATTATTCATGTTTTCATGTAGTTTCCTATATTCTGCCTTCTGGCCCAAGTATAAGCTTTGCCCACTTTATCAAACAACTTCCTACACACTGTTATTAACTGAGGCAGCTCGGGAACATTGTCTCTCAACTGTGTTATAGAGTGTAGTACTACATTTCAGTGAAGTGTAAGGCTTTCCAAAGCTGCCGAACGTGTTTCTTTCTCTATTTCAATGGTATTCTGCCTTGTATAATACACATTTACCACTCTAGTCTCCTTTAAGTAAAGAATATAGGATTCATACAGTGTTTCATGTGATCTTAACTGGCATTACGGATTTCCCTTATCTTAGCTACCTTTCTACACTAAGAACTGACTTGGAGATTCTCTTTCAGCTGTTCTAAACAAGTTCTCATCTGTTTGCAGTCATTTTCTCTGAATTATTCATGTTTTCATGTAGTTTCTTATATTCTGCCTTCTGGCCCAAGTATAAGCTTTGCCCACTTTATCAAACAACTTCCTACACACTGTTATTAACTGAGGCAGCTCGGGAACATTGTCTCTCAACTGTGTTATAGAGTGTAGTACTACATTTCAGTGAAGTGTAAGGCTTTCCAAAGCTGCCTTACATGTTTCTTTCTCTATTTCAATGGTATTCTGCCTTGTATAACACACATTTACCACTCTAGTCTCCTTTAAGTAATGAATATAGGATTCATACAGTGTTTGATGTTATCTTAACTCGAATTAAGGATTTCCCTTATCTTAGCTACCTTTTCTACACTAAGAACTGACTTGGAGATTCTCTTTCAGCTCTTCTAAACAAGTTCTCATCTGTTTACTGTCATTTTCAATGAATTATTCATGTTTTCATGTAGTTTCCTATATTCTGCCTTCTGGTCCAAGTATAAGCTTTGCCCACTTTATGAAAAAACTTCCTACACACTGTTATGAACTGAGGCAGCTAGGGAACATTGTCTCTCTACTCTGTTATAGAGTGTAGTACTACATTTCAGTGACGTGTAAGGCTTTCCAAAGCTGCCGAACGTGTTTCTTTCTCTATTTCAATGGTATTCTGCCTTGTATAACACACATTTACCACTCTAGTCTCCTTTAAGTAAAGAATATAGGATTCATACAGTGTTTCATGTGATCTTAACTGGCATTAAGGATTTCCCGGATCTTAGCTACCTTTTCTACACTAAGAACTGACTTGGAGATTCTCTTTCAGCTGTTCTAAACAAGTTCTCATCTGTTTACAGTCATTTTCTATGAATTATTCATGTTTTCATGTAGTTTCCTATATTCTGCCTTCTGGAACAAGTATAAGCTTTGCCCACTTTATCAAAAAACTTCCTACACACTGTTATTAACTGAGGCAGCTCGGGAACATTGTCTCTCAACTGTGTTATAGAGTGTAGTACTACATTTCAGTGAAGTGTAAGGCTTTCCAAAGCTGCCGAACGTGTTTCTTTCTCTATTTCATTGTTATTCTGCCTTGTATAACACACATTTACCACTCTAGTCTCCTTTAAGTAAAGAATATAGGATTCATACAGTGTTTCATGTGATCTTAACTGGCATTACGGATTTCCCTTATCTTAGCTACCTTTTCTACACTAAGAACTGACTTGGAGATTCTCTTTCATCTGTTCTAAACAAGTTCTCATCTGTTTGCAGTCATTTTCTCTGAATTATTCATGTTTTCATGTAGTTTCCTATATTCTGCCTTCTGGCCCAAGTATAAGCTTTGCCCAATTTATCAAACAACTTCCTACACACTGTGATTAACTGAGGCAGCTCGGGAACATTGTCTCTCAACTGTGTTATAGAGTGTAGTACTACATTTCAGTGAATTGTAAGGCTTTACAAAGCTGCCGAACGTGTTTCTTTCTCTATTTCAATGGTATTCCGCCTTGTATAACACACATTTACCACTCTAGTCTCCTTTAAGTAATGAATATAGGATTCATACAGTGTTTGATGTTATCTTAACTCGAATTAAGGATTTCCCTTATCTTAGCTACCTTTTCTACACTAAGAACTGACTTGGAGATTCTCTTTCAGCTGTTCTAAACAAGTTCTCATCTTTTTTCAGTCATTTTTAATGAATTATTCATGTTTTCATGTAGTTTCCTATATTCTGCCTTCTGGTCCAAGTATAAGCTTTGCCCATTTTATGAAAAAACTTCCTACACACTGTTATGAACTGAGGCAGCTAGGGAACATTGTCTCTCAACTCTGTTATAGAGTGTAATACTACATTTCAGTAACGTGTAAGGCTTTCCAAAGCTGCCGAACGTGTTTCTTTCTCTATTTCAATGGTATTCTGCCTTGTATAACACACATTTACCACACTCGTCTCCTTTAAGTAAAGAATATAGGATTCATACAGTGTTTCATGTGATCTTAACTCGAATTAAGGATTTCCCGGATCTTAGCTACCTTTTCTACAATAAGAACAGACTTGGAGAATCTCTTTCAGCTGTTCTAAACAAGTTCTCATCTGTTTACAGTCATTTTCACTGAATTATTCATGTTTTCATGTAGTTTCCTATATTCTGCCTTCTGGTCCAAGTATAAGCTTTGCCCACTTTATCAAACAACTTCCTACACATTGTTATGAACTAAGGCAGCTAGGGAACATTGTCTCTCAACTGTGTTATAGAGTGTAGTACTACATTTCAGTGAAGTGTAAGGCTTTCCAAAGCTGCAAAACGTGTTTCTTTCTCTATTTCAATGGTATTCTGCCTTGTATAACACACATTTACCACTCTAGTCTCCTTTAAGTAAAGAATATAGGATTTATACAGTGTTTCATGTTATCTTAACTGGCATTACGGATTTCCCTTATCTTAGCTACCTTTTCTACACTAAGAACTGACTTGGAGATTCTCTTTCATCTGTTCTAAACAAGTTCTCATCTGTTTGCAGTCATTTTCTCTGAATTATTCATGTTTTCATGTAGTTTCCTATATTCTGCCTTCTGGCCCAAGTATAAGCTTTGCCCACTTTATCAAACAACTTCCAACACACAGTTATTAACTGAGGCAGCTCGGGAACATTGTCTCTCAACTGTGTTATAGAGTGTAATACTACATTTCAGTGAAGTGTAAGGCTTTCCAAAGCTGCCGAACGTGTTTCTTTCTCTATTTCATTGGTATTCTGCCTTGTATAACACACATTTACCACTCTAGTCTCCTTTAAGTAATGAATATAGGATTCATACAGTGTTTGATGTTATCTTAACTCGAATTAAGGATTTCCCTTATCTTAGCTACCTTTTCTACACTAAGAACTGACTTGGAGATTCTCTTTCAGCTCTTCTAAACAAGTTCTCATCTGTTTACTGTCATTTTCAATGAATTATTCATGTTTTCATGTAGTTTCCTATATTCTGCCTTCTGGTCCAAGTATAAGCTTTGCCCACTTTATGAAAAAACTTCCTACACACTGTTATGAACTGAGGCAGCTAGGGAACATTGTCTCTCTACTCTGTTATAGAGTGTAGTACTACATTTCAGTGACGTGTAAGGCTTTCCAAAGCTGCCGAACGTGTTTCTTTCTCTATTTCAATGGTATTCTGCCTTGTATAACACACATTTACCACTCTAGTCTCCTTTAAGTAAAGAATATAGGATTCATACAGTGTTTCATGTAATCTTAACTCGAATTAAGCATTTCCCGGATCTTAGCTACCTTTTCTACAATAAGAACTGACTTGGAGATTCTCTTTCAGCTGTTCTAAACAAGTTCTCATCTGTTTACAGTCATTTTCACTGAATTATTCATGTTTTCATGTAGTTTCCTGTATTCTGCCTTCTGGTCCAAGTATAAGCTTTGCCCACTTTATCATACAACTTCCTACACACTGTTATGAATTGAGGCAGCTAGGGAACATTGTCTCTCAACTGTGTTATAGAGTGTAGTACTACATTTCAGTGAATTGTAAGGCTTTACAAAGCTGCCGAACGTGTTTCTTTCTCTATTTCAATGGTATTCCGCCTTGTATAACACACATTTACCACTCTAGTCTCCTTTAAGTAATGAATATAGGATTCATACAGTGTTTCATGTGATCTTAACTGGCATTAAGGATTTCCCTTATCTTAGCTACCTTTTCTACACTAAGAACTGACTTGGAGATTCTCTTTCAGCTGTTCTAAACAAGTTCTCATCTGTTTACAGTCATTTTCTATGAATTATTCATGTTTTCATGTAGTTTCCTATATTCTGCCTTCTGGACCAAGTATAAGCTTTGCCCACTTTATCAAAAAACTTCCTACACACTGTTATTAACTGAGGCAGCTCGGGAACATTGTCTCTCAACTGTGTTATAGAGTGTAGTACTACATTTCAGTGAAGTGTAAGGCTTTCCAAAGCTGCCGAACGTGTTTCTTTCTCTATTTCAATGGTATTCTGCCTTGTATAACACACATTTACCACTCTAGTCTCCTTTAAGTAATGAATATAGGATTCATACAGTGTTTGATGTTATCTTAACTCGAATTAAGGATTTCCCTTATCTTAGCTACCTTTTCTACACTAAGAACTGACTTGGAGATTCTCTTTCAGCTGTTCTAAACAAGTTCTCATCTGTTTACAGTCATTTTTAATGAATTATTCATGTTTTCATGTAGTTTCCTATATTCTGCCTTCTGGTCCAAGTATAAGCTTTGCCCATTTTATGAAAAAACTTCCTACACACTGTTATGAACTGAGGCAGCTAGGGAACATTGTCTCTCAACTCTGTTATAGAGTGTAGTACTACATTTCAGTGACGTGTAAGGCTTTCCAAAGCTGCCGAACGTGTTTCTTTCTGTATTTCAATGGTATTCTGCCTTGTATAACACACATTTACCACTCTAGTCTCCTTTAAGTAAAGAATATATGATTCATACAGTGTTTCATGTGATCTTAACTCGAATTAAGGATTTCCCGGATCTTAGCTACCTTTTCTACAATAAGAACAGACTTGGAGAATCTCTTTCAGCTGTTCTAAACAAGTTCTCATCTGTTTACAGTCATTTTCACTGAATTATTCATGTTTTCATGTAGTTTCCTATATTCTGCCTTCTGGTCCAAGTATAAGCTTTGCCCACTTTATCAAACAACTTCCTACACATTGTTATGAACTAAGACAGCTAGGGAACATTGTCTCTCAACTGTGTTATAGAGTGTAGTACTACATTTCAGTGAAGTGTAAGGCTTTCCAAAGCTGCAAAACGTGTTTCTTTCTCTAATTCAATGGTATTCTGCCTTGTATAACACACATTTACCACTCTAGTCTCCTTTAAGTAAAGAATATAGGATTCATACAGTGTTTGATGTTATCTTAACTCGAATTAAGGATTTCCCGGATCTTAGCTACCTTTTCTACACTAAGAACTGACTTGGAGATTCTCTTTCAGCTGTTCTAAACAAGTTCCCATCTGTTTACAGTCATTTTCAATGAATTATTCATGTTTTCATGTAGTTTCCTATATTCTGCCTTCTGGTCCAAGTATAAGCTTTGCCCACTTTATGAAAAAACTTCCTACACACTGTTATGAACTGAGGCAGCTAGGGAACATTGTCTCTCAACTCTGTTATAGAGTGTAGTACTACATTTCAGTGACGTGTAAGGCTTTCCAAAGCTGCCGAACGTGTTTCTTTCTCTATTTCAATGCTATTCTGCCTTGTATAACACACATTTACCACTCTAGTCTCCTTTAAGTAAAGAATATAGGATTCATACAGTGTTTCATGTGATCTTAACTGGCATTACGGATTCCCCTTATCTTAGCTACCTTTTCTACACTAAGAACTGACTTGGAGATTCTCTTTCATCTGTTCTAAACAAGTTCTCATCTGTTTGCAGTCATTTTCTCTGAATTATTCATGTTTTCATGTAGTTTCCTATATTCTGCCTTCTGGCCCAAGTATAAGCTTTGCCCACTTTATCAAACAACTTCCTACACACTGTTATTAACTGAGGCAGCTCGGGAACATTGTCTCTCAACTGTGTTATAGAGTGTAGTACTACATTTCAGTGAAGTGTAAGGCTTTCCAAAGCTGCCGAACGTGTTTCTTTCTCTATTTCAATGCTATTCTGCCTTGTATAACACACATTTACCACTCTAGTCTCCTTTAAGTAAAGAATATAGGATTCATACAGTGTTTCATGTAATCTTAAATCGAATTAAGGATTTCCCGGATCTTAGCTACCTTTTCTACAATAAGAACTGACTTGGAGATTCTCTTTCAGCTGTTCTAAACAAGTTCTCATCTGTTTACAGTCATTTTCACTGAATTATTCATGTTTTCATGTAGTTTCCTGTATTCTGCCTTCTGGTCCAAGTATAAGCTTTGCCCACTTTATCAAACAACTTCCTACACACTGTTATGAATTGAGGCAGCTAGGGAACATTGTCTCTCAACTGTGTTATAGAGTGTAGTACTACATTTCAGTGAATTGTAAGGCTTTACAAAGCTGCCGAACGTGTTTCTTTCTCTATTTCAATGGTATTCCGCCTTGTATAACACACATTTACCACTCTAGTCTCCTTTAAGTAATGAATATAGGATTCATACAGTGTTTCATGTGATCTTAACTGGCATTAAGGATTTCCCTTATCTTAGCTACCTTTTCTACACTAAGAACTGACTTGGAGATTCTCTTTCAGCTGTTCTAAACAAGTTCTCATCTGTTTACAGTCATTTTCTATGAATTATTCATGTTTTCATGTAGTTTCCTATATTCTGCCTTCTGGAACAAGTATAAGCTTTGCCCACTTTATCAAAAAACTTCCTACACACTGTTATTAACTGAGGCAGCTCGGGAACATTGTCTCTCAACTGTGTTATAGAGTGTAGTACTACATTTCAGTGAAGTGTAAGGCTTTCCAAAGCTGCCGAACGTGTTTCTTTCTCTATTTCAATGGTATTCTGCCTTGTATAACACACATTTACCACTCTAGTCTCCTTTAAGTAAAGAATATAGGATTCATACAGTGTTTCATGTGATCTTAACTGGCATTACGGATTTCCCTTATCTTAGCTACCTTTTCTACACTAAGAACTGACTTGGAGATTCTCTTTCATCTGTTCTAAACAAGTTCTCATCTGTTTGCAGTCATTTTCTCTGAATTATTCATGTTTTCATGTAGTTTCCTATATTCTGCCTTCTGGCCCAAGTATAAGCTTTGCCCACTTTATCAAACAACTTCCTACACACTGTGATTAACTGAGGCAGCTCGGGAACATTGTCTCTCAACTGTGTTATAGAGTGTAGTACTACATTTCAGTGAATTGTAAGGCTTTACAAAGCTGCCGAACGTGTTTCTTTCTCTATTTCAATGGTATTCCGCCTTGTATAACACACATTTACCACTCTAGTCTCCTTTAAGTAATGAATATAGGATTCATACAGTGTTTGATGTTATCTTAACTCGAATTAAGGATTTCCCTTATCTTAGCTACCTTTTCTACACTAAGAACTGACTTGGAGATTCTCTTTCAGCTGTTCTAAACAAGTTCTCATCTGTTTACAGTCATTTTTAATGAATTATTCATGTTTTCATGTAGTTTCCTATATTCTGCCTTCTGGTCCAAGTATAAGCTTTGCCCATTTTATGAAAAAACTTCCTACACACTGTTATGAACTGAGGCAGCTAGGGAACATTGTCTCTCAACTCTGTTATAGAGTGTAGTACTACATTTCAGTGACGTGTAAGGCTTTCCAAAGCTGCCGAACGTGTTTCTTTCTCTATTTCAATGGTATTCTGCCTTGTATAACACACATTTACCACTCTAGTCTCCTTTAAGTAAAGAATATATGATTCATACAGTGTTTCATGTGATCTTAACTCGAATTAAGGATTTCCCGGATCTTAGCTACCTTTTCTACAATAAGAACAGACTTGGAGAATCTCTTTCAGCTGTTCTAAACAAGTTCTCATCTGTTTACAGTCATTTTCACTGAATTATTCATGTTTTCATGTAGTTTCCTATATTCTGCCTTCTGGTCCAAGTATAAGCTTTGCCCACTTTATCAAACAACTTCCTACACATTGTTATGAACTAAGACAGCTAGGGAACATTGTCTCTCAACTGTGTTATAGAGTGTAGTACTACATTTCAGTGAAGTGTAAGGCTTTCCAAAGCTGCAAAACGTGTTTCTTTCTCTAATTCAATGGTATTCTGCCTTGTATAACACACATTTACCACTCTAGTCTCCTTTAAGTAAAGAATATAGGATTCATACAGTGTTTGATGTTATCTTAACTCGAATTAAGGATTTCCCGGATCTTAGCTACCTTTTCTACACTAAGAACTGACTTGGAGATTCTCTTTCAGCTGTTCTAAACAAGTTCCCATCTGTTTACAGTCATTTTCAATGAATTATTCATGTTTTCATGTAGTTTCCTATATTCTGCCTTCTGGTCCAAGTATAAGCTTTGCCCACTTTATGAAAAAACTTCCTACACACTGTTATGAACTGAGGCAGCTAGGGAACATTGTCTCTCAACTCTGTTATAGAGTGTAGTACTACATTTCAGTGACGTGTAAGGCTTTCCAAAGCTGCCGAACGTGTTTCTTTCTCTATTTCAATGCTATTCTGCCTTGTATAACACACATTTACCACTCTAGTCTCCTTTAAGTAAAGAATATAGGATTCATACAGTGTTTCATGTGATCTTAACTGGCATTACGGATTCCCCTTATCTTAGCTACCTTTTCTACACTAAGAACTGACTTGGAGATTCTCTTTCATCTGTTCTAAACAAGTTCTCATCTGTTTGCAGTCATTTTCTCTGAATTATTCATGTTTTCATGTAGTTTCCTATATTCTGCCTTCTGGCCCAAGTATAAGCTTTGCCCACTTTATCAAACAACTTCCTACACACTGTGATTAACTGAGGCAGCTCGGGAACATTGTCTCTCAACTGTGTTATAGAGTGTAGTACTACATTTCAGTGAATTGTAAGGCTTTACAAAGCTGCCGAACGTGTTTCTTTCTCTATTTCAATGGTATTCCGCCTTGTATAACACACATTTACCACTCTAGTCTCCTTTAAGTAATGAATATAGGATTCATACAGTGTTTGATGTTATCTTAACTCGAATTAAGGATTTCCCTTATCTTAGCTACCTTTTCTACACTAAGAACTGACTTGGAGATTCTCTTTCAGCTGTTCTAAACAAGTTCTCATCTGTTTACAGTCATTTTTAATGAATTATTCATGTTTTCATGTAGTTTCCTATATTCTGCCTTCTGGTCCAAGTATAAGCTTTGCCCATTTTATGAAAAAACTTCCTACACACTGTTATGAACTGAGGCAGCTAGGGAACATTGTCTCTCAACTCTGTTATAGAGTGTAGTACTACATTTCAGTGACGTGTAAGGCTTTCCAAAGCTGCCGAACGTGTTTCTTTCTCTATTTCAATGGTATTCTGCCTTGTATAACACACATTTACCACTCTAGTCTCCTTTAAGTAAAGAATATATGATTCATACAGTGTTTCATGTGATCTTAACTCGAATTAAGGATTTCCCGGATCTTAGCTACCTTTTCTACAATAAGAACAGACTTGGAGAATCTCTTTCAGCTGTTCTAAACAAGTTCTCATCTGTTTACAGTCATTTTCACTGAATTATTCATGTTTTCATGTAGTTTCCTATATTCTGCCTTCTGGTCCAAGTATAAGCTTTGCCCACTTTATCAAACAACTTCCTACACATTGTTATGAACTAAGACAGCTAGGGAACATTGTCTCTCAACTGTGTTATAGAGTGTAGTACTACATTTCAGTGAAGTGTAAGGCTTTCCAAAGCTGCCGAACGTGTTTCTTTCTGTATTTCAATGGTATTCTGCCTTGTATAACACACATTTACCACTCTAGTCTCCTTTAAGTAAAGAATATATGATTCATACAGTGTTTCATGTGATCTTAACTCGAATTAAGGATTTCCCGGATCTTAGCTACCTTTTCTACAATAAGAACAGACTTGGAGAATCTCTTTCAGCTGTTCTAAACAAGTTCTCATCTGTTTACAGTCATTTTCACTGAATTATTCATGTTTTCATGTAGTTTCCTATATTCTGCCTTCTGGTCCAAGTATAAGCTTTGCCCACTTTATCAAACAACTTCCTACACATTGTTATGAACTAAGACAGCTAGGGAACATTGTCTCTCAACTGTGTTATAGAGTGTAGTACTACATTTCAGTGAAGTGTAAGGCTTTCCAAAGCTGCAAAACGTGTTTCTTTCTCTAATTCAATGGTATTCTGCCTTGTATAACACACATTTACCACTCTAGTCTCCTTTAAGTAAAGAATATAGGATTCATACAGTGTTTGATGTTATCTTAACTCGAATTAAGGATTTCCCGGATCTTAGCTACCTTTTCTACACTAAGAACTGACTTGGAGATTCTCTTTCAGCTGTTCTAAACAAGTTCCCATCTGTTTACAGTCATTTTCAATGAATTATTCATGTTTTCATGTAGTTTCCTATATTCTGCCTTCTGGTCCAAGTATAAGCTTTGCCCACTTTATGAAAAAACTTCCTACACACTGTTATGAACTGAGGCAGCTAGGGAACATTGTCTCTCAACTCTGTTATAGAGTGTAGTACTACATTTCAGTGACGTGTAAGGCTTTCCAAAGCTGCCGAACGTGTTTCTTTCTCTATTTCAATGCTATTCTGCCTTGTATAACACACATTTACCACTCTAGTCTCCTTTAAGTAAAGAATATAGGATTCATACAGTGTTTCATGTGATCTTAACTGGCATTACGGATTCCCCTTATCTTAGCTACCTTTTCTACACTAAGAACTGACTTGGAGATTCTCTTTCATCTGTTCTAAACAAGTTCTCATCTGTTTGCAGTCATTTTCTCTGAATTATTCATGTTTTCATGTAGTTTCCTATATTCTGCCTTCTGGCCCAAGTATAAGCTTTGCCCACTTTATCAAACAACTTCCTACACACTGTTATTAACTGAGGCAGCTCGGGAACATTGTCTCTCAACTGTGTTATAGAGTGTAGTACTACATTTCAGTGAAGTGTAAGGCTTTCCAAAGCTGCCGAACGTGTTTCTTTCTCTATTTCAATGCTATTCTGCCTTGTATAACACACATTTACCACTCTAGTCTCCTTTAAGTAAAGAATATAGGATTCATACAGTGTTTCATGTAATCTTAAATCGAATTAAGGATTTCCCGGATCTTAGCTACCTTTTCTACAATAAGAACTGACTTGGAGATTCTCTTTCAGCTGTTCTAAACAAGTTCTCATCTGTTTACAGTCATTTTCACTGAATTATTCATGTTTTCATGTAGTTTCCTGTATTCTGCCTTCTGGTCCAAGTATAAGCTTTGCCCACTTTATCAAACAACTTCCTACACACTGTTATGAATTGAGGCAGCTAGGGAACATTGTCTCTCAACTGTGTTATAGAGTGTAGTACTACATTTCAGTGAATTGTAAGGCTTTACAAAGCTGCCGAACGTGTTTCTTTCTCTATTTCAATGGTATTCCGCCTTGTATAACACACATTTACCACTCTAGTCTCCTTTAAGTAATGAATATAGGATTCATACAGTGTTTCATGTGATCTTAACTGGCATTAAGGATTTCCCTTATCTTAGCTACCTTTTCTACACTAAGAACTGACTTGGAGATTCTCTTTCAGCTGTTCTAAACAAGTTCTCATCTGTTTACAGTCATTTTCTATGAATTATTCATGTTTTCATGTAGTTTCCTATATTCTGCCTTCTGGAACAAGTATAAGCTTTGCCCACTTTATCAAAAAACTTCCTACACACTGTTATTAACTGAGGCAGCTCGGGAACATTGTCTCTCAACTGTGTTATAGAGTGTAGTACTACATTTCAGTGAAGTGTAAGGCTTTCCAAAGCTGCCGAACGTGTTTCTTTCTCTATTTCAATGGTATTCTGCCTTGTATAACACACATTTACCACTCTAGTCTCCTTTAAGTAAAGAATATAGGATTCATACAGTGTTTCATGTGATCTTAACTGGCATTACGGATTTCCCTTATCTTAGCTACCTTTTCTACACTAAGAACTGACTTGGAGATTCTCTTTCATCTGTTCTAAACAAGTTCTCATCTGTTTGCAGTCATTTTCTCTGAATTATTCATGTTTTCATGTAGTTTCCTATATTCTGCCTTCTGGCCCAAGTATAAGCTTTGCCCACTTTATCAAACAACTTCCTACACACTGTGATTAACTGAGGCAGCTCGGGAACATTGTCTCTCAACTGTGTTATAGAGTGTAGTACTACATTTCAGTGAATTGTAAGGCTTTACAAAGCTGCCGAACGTGTTTCTTTCTCTATTTCAATGGTATTCCGCCTTGTATAACACACATTTACCACTCTAGTCTCCTTTAAGTAATGAATATAGGATTCATACAGTGTTTGATGTTATCTTAACTCGAATTAAGGATTTCCCTTATCTTAGCTACCTTTTCTACACTAAGAACTGACTTGGAGATTCTCTTTCAGCTGTTCTAAACAAGTTCTCATCTGTTTACAGTCATTTTTAATGAATTATTCATGTTTTCATGTAGTTTCCTATATTCTGCCTTCTGGTCCAAGTATAAGCTTTGCCCATTTTATGAAAAAACTTCCTACACACTGTTATGAACTGAGGCAGCTAGGGAACATTGTCTCTCAACTCTGTTATAGAGTGTAGTACTACATTTCAGTGACGTGTAAGGCTTTCCAAAGCTGCCGAACGTGTTTCTTTCTCTATTTCAATGGTATTCTGCCTTGTATAACACACATTTACCACTCTAGTCTCCTTTAAGTAAAGAATATATGATTCATACAGTGTTTCATGTGATCTTAACTCGAATTAAGGATTTCCCGGATCTTAGCTACCTTTTCTACAATAAGAACAGACTTGGAGAATCTCTTTCAGCTGTTCTAAACAAGTTCTCATCTGTTTACAGTCATTTTCACTGAATTATTCATGTTTTCATGTAGTTTCCTATATTCTGCCTTCTGGTCCAAGTATAAGCTTTGCCCACTTTATCAAACAACTTCCTACACATTGTTATGAACTAAGACAGCTAGGGAACATTGTCTCTCAACTGTGTTATAGAGTGTAGTACTACATTTCAGTGAAGTGTAAGGCTTTCCAAAGCTGCAAAACGTGTTTCTTTCTCTAATTCAATGGTATTCTGCCTTGTATAACACACATTTACCACTCTAGTCTCCTTTAAGTAAAGAATATAGGATTCATACAGTGTTTGATGTTATCTTAACTCGAATTAAGGATTTCCCGGATCTTAGCTACCTTTTCTACACTAAGAACTGACTTGGAGATTCTCTTTCAGCTGTTCTAAACAAGTTCCCATCTGTTTACAGTCATTTTCAATGAATTATTCATGTTTTCATGTAGTTTCCTATATTCTGCCTTCTGGTCCAAGTATAAGCTTTGCCCACTTTATGAAAAAACTTCCTACACACTGTTATGAACTGAGGCAGCTAGGGAACATTGTCTCTCAACTCTGTTATAGAGTGTAGTACTACATTTCAGTGACGTGTAAGGCTTTCCAAAGCTGCCGAACGTGTTTCTTTCTCTATTTCAATGCTATTCTGCCTTGTATAACACACATTTACCACTCTAGTCTCCTTTAAGTAAAGAATATAGGATTCATACAGTGTTTCATGTGATCTTAACTGGCATTACGGATTCCCCTTATCTTAGCTACCTTTTCTACACTAAGAACTGACTTGGAGATTCTCTTTCATCTGTTCTAAACAAGTTCTCATCTGTTTGCAGTCATTTTCTCTGAATTATTCATGTTTTCATGTAGTTTCCTATATTCTGCCTTCTGGCCCAAGTATAAGCTTTGCCCACTTTATCAAACAACTTCCTACACACTGTGATTAACTGAGGCAGCTCGGGAACATTGTCTCTCAACTGTGTTATAGAGTGTAGTACTACATTTCAGTGAATTGTAAGGCTTTACAAAGCTGCCGAACGTGTTTCTTTCTCTATTTCAATGGTATTCCGCCTTGTATAACACACATTTACCACTCTAGTCTCCTTTAAGTAATGAATATAGGATTCATACAGTGTTTGATGTTATCTTAACTCGAATTAAGGATTTCCCTTATCTTAGCTACCTTTTCTACACTAAGAACTGACTTGGAGATTCTCTTTCAGCTGTTCTAAACAAGTTCTCATCTGTTTACAGTCATTTTTAATGAATTATTCATGTTTTCATGTAGTTTCCTATATTCTGCCTTCTGGTCCAAGTATAAGCTTTGCCCATTTTATGAAAAAACTTCCTACACACTGTTATGAACTGAGGCAGCTAGGGAACATTGTCTCTCAACTCTGTTATAGAGTGTAGTACTACATTTCAGTGACGTGTAAGGCTTTCCAAAGCTGCCGAACGTGTTTCTTTCTCTATTTCAATGGTATTCTGCCTTGTATAACACACATTTACCACTCTAGTCTCCTTTAAGTAAAGAATATATGATTCATACAGTGTTTCATGTGATCTTAACTCGAATTAAGGATTTCCCGGATCTTAGCTACCTTTTCTACAATAAGAACAGACTTGGAGAATCTCTTTCAGCTGTTCTAAACAAGTTCTCATCTGTTTACAGTCATTTTCACTGAATTATTCATGTTTTCATGTAGTTTCCTATATTCTGCCTTCTGGTCCAAGTATAAGCTTTGCCCACTTTATCAAACAACTTCCTACACATTGTTATGAACTAAGACAGCTAGGGAACATTGTCTCTCAACTGTGTTATAGAGTGTAGTACTACATTTCAGTGAAGTGTAAGGCTTTCCAAAGCTGCAAAACGTGTTTCTTTCTCTAATTCAATGGTATTCTGCCTTGTATAACACACATTTACCACTCTAGTCTCCTTTAAGTAAAGAATATAGGATTCATACAGTGTTTGATGTTATCTTAACTCGAATTAAGGATTTCCCGGATCTTAGCTACCTTTTCTACACTAAGAACTGACTTGGAGATTCTCTTTCAGCTGTTCTAAACAAGTTCCCATCTGTTTACAGTCATTTTCAATGAATTATTCATGTTTTCATGTAGTTTCCTATATTCTGCCTTCTGGTCCAAGTATAAGCTTTGCCCACTTTATGAAAAAACTTCCTACACACTGTTATGAACTGAGGCAGCTAGGGAACATTGTCTCTCAACTCTGTTATAGAGTGTAGTACTACATTTCAGTGACGTGTAAGGCTTTCCAAAGCTGCCGAACGTGTTTCTTTCTCTATTTCAATGCTATTCTGCCTTGTATAACACACATTTACCACTCTAGTCTCCTTTAAGTAAAGAATATAGGATTCATACAGTGTTTCATGTGATCTTAACTGGCATTACGGATTCCCCTTATCTTAGCTACCTTTTCTACACTAAGAACTGACTTGGAGATTCTCTTTCATCTGTTCTAAACAAGTTCTCATCTGTTTGCAGTCATTTTCTCTGAATTATTCATGTTTTCATGTAGTTTCCTATATTCTGCCTTCTGGCCCAAGTATAAGCTTTGCCCACTTTATCAAACAACTTCCTACACACTGTTATTAACTGAGGCAGCTCGGGAACATTGTCTCTCAACTGTGTTATAGAGTGTAGTACTACATTTCAGTGAAGTGTAAGGCTTTCCAAAGCTGCCGAACGTGTTTCTTTCTCTATTTCAATGGTATTCTGCCTTGTATAATACACATTTACCACTCAAGTCTCCTTTAAGTAAAGAATATAGGATTCATACAGTGTTTCATGTGATCTTAACTGGCATTACGGATTTCCCTTATCTTAGCTACCTTTCTACACTAAGAACTGACTTGGAGATTCTCTTTCAGCTGTTCTAAACAAGTTCTCATCTGTTTGCAGTCATTTTCTCTGAATTATTCATGTTTTCATGTAGTTTCTTATATTCTGCCTTCTGGCCCAAGTATAAGCTTTGCCCACTTTATCAAACAACTTCCTACACACTGTTATTAACTGAGGCAGCTCGGGAACATTGTCTCTCAACTGTGTTATAGAGTGTAGTACTACATTTCAGTGAAGTGTAAGGCTTTCCAAAGCTGCCTTACATGTTTCTTTCTCTATTTCAATGGTATTCTGCCTTGTATAACACACATTTACCACTCTAGTCTCCTTTAAGTAATGAATATAGGATTCATACAGTGTTTGATGTTATCTTAACTCGAATTAAGGATTTCCCTTATCTTAGCTACCTTTTCTACACTAAGAACTGACTTGGAGATTCTCTTTCAGCTCTTCTAAACAAGTTCTCATCTGTTTACTGTCATTTTCAATGAATTATTCATGTTTTCATGTAGTTTCCTATATTCTGCCTTCTGGTCCAAGTATAAGCTTTGCCCACTTTATGAAAAAACTTCCTACACACTGTTATGAACTGAGGCAGCTAGGGAACATTGTCTCTCTACTCTGTTATAGAGTGTAGTACTACATTTCAGTGACGTGTAAGGCTTTCCAAAGCTGCCGAACGTGTTTCTTTCTCTATTTCAATGGTATTCTGCCTTGTATAACACACATTTACCACTCTAGTCTCCTTTAAGTAAAGAATATAGGATTCATACAGTGTTTCATGTAATCTTAAATCGAATTAAGGATTTCCCGGATCTTAGCTACCTTTTCTACAATAAGAACTGACTTGGAGATTCTCTTTCAGCTGTTCTAAACAAGTTCTCATCTGTTTACAGTCATTTTCACTGAATTATTCATGTTTTCATGTAGTTTCCTGTATTCTGCCTTCTGGTCCAAGTATAAGCTTTGCCCACTTTATCAAACAACTTCCTACACACTGTTATGAATTGAGGCAGCTAGGGAACATTGTCTCTCAACTGTGTTATAGAGTGTAGTACTACATTTCAGTGAATTGTAAGGCTTTACAAAGCTGCCGAACGTGTTTCTTTCTCTATTTCAATGGTATTCCGCCTTGTATAACACACATTTACCACTCTAGTCTCCTTTAAGTAATGAATATAGGATTCATACAGTGTTTCATGTGATCTTAACTGGCATTAAGGATTTCCCTTATCTTAGCTACCTTTTCTACACTAAGAACTGACTTGGAGATTCTCTTTCAGCTGTTCTAAACAAGTTCTCATCTGTTTACAGTCATTTTCTATGAATTATTCATGTTTTCATGTAGTTTCCTATATTCTGCCTTCTGGAACAAGTATAAGCTTTGCCCACTTTATCAAAAAACTTCCTACACACTGTTATTAACTGAGGCAGCTCGGGAACATTGTCTCTCAACTGTGTTATAGAGTGTAGTACTACATTTCAGTGAAGTGTAAGGCTTTCCAAAGCTGCCGAACGTGTTTCTTTCTCTATTTCAATGGTATTCTGCCTTGTATAACACACATTTACCACTCTAGTCTCCTTTAAGTAAAGAATATAGGATTCATACAGTGTTTCATGTGATCTTAACTGGCATTACGGATTTCCCTTATCTTAGCTACCTTTTCTACACTAAGAACTGACTTGGAGATTCTCTTTCATCTGTTCTAAACAAGTTCTCATCTGTTTGCAGTCATTTTCTCTGAATTATTCATGTTTTCATGTAGTTTCCTATATTCTGCCTTCTGGCCCAAGTATAAGCTTTGCCCACTTTATCAAACAACTTCCTACACACTGTGATTAACTGAGGCAGCTCGGGAACATTGTCTCTCAACTGTGTTATAGAGTGTAGTACTACATTTCAGTGAAGTGTAAGGCTTTACAAAGCTGCCGAACGTGTTTCTTTCTCTATTTCAATGGTATTCCGCCTTGTATAACACACATTTACCACTCTAGTCTCCTTTAAGTAATGAATATAGGATTCATACAGTGTTTGATGTTATCTTAACTCGAATTAAGGATTTCCCTTATCTTAGCTACCTTTTCTACACTAAGAACTGACTTGGAGATTCTCTTTCAGCTGTTCTAAACAAGTTCTCATCTTTTTTCAGTCATTTTTAATGAATTATTCATGTTTTCATGTAGTTTCCTATATTCTGCCTTCTGGTCCAAGTATAAGCTTTGCCCATTTTATGAAAAAACTTCCTACACACTGTTATGAACTGAGGCAGCTAGGGAACATTGTCTCTCAACTCTGTTATAGAGTGTAATACTACATTTCAGTAACGTGTAAGGCTTTCCAAAGCTGCCGAACGTGTTTCTTTCTCTATTTCAATGGTATTCTGCCTTGTATAACACACATTTACCACACTCGTCTCCTTTAAGTAAAGAATATAGGATTCATACAGTGTTTCATGTGATCTTAACTCGAATTAAGGATTTCCCGGATCTTAGCTACCTTTTCTACAATAAGAACAGACTTGGAGAATCTCTTTCAGCTGTTCTAAACAAGTTCTCATCTGTTTACAGTCATTTTCACTGAATTATTCATGTTTTCATGTAGTTTCCTATATTCTGCCTTCTGGTCCAAGTATAAGCTTTGCCCACTTTATCAAACAACTTCCTACACATTGTTATGAACTAAGGCAGCTAGGGAACATTGTCTCTCAACTGTGTTATAGAGTGTAGTACTACATTTCAGTGAAGTGTAAGGCTTTCCAAAGCTGCAAAACGTGTTTCTTTCTCTATTTCAATGGTATTCTGCCTTGTATAACACACATTTACCACTCTAGTCTCCTTTAAGTAAAGAATATAGGATTCATACAGTGTTTCATGTGATCTTAACTGGCATTACGGATTTCCCTTATCTTAGCTACCTTTTCTACACTAAGAACTGACTTGGAGATTCTCTTTCATCTGTTCTAAACAAGTTCTCATCTGTTTGCAGTCATTTTCTCTGAATTATTCATGTTTTCATGTAGTTTCCTATATTCTGCCTTCTGGCCCAAGTATAAGCTTTGCCCACTTTATCAAACAACTTCCAACACACAGTTATTAACTGAGGCAGCTCGGGAACATTGTCTCTCAACTGTGTTATAGAGTGTAATACTACATTTCAGTGAAGTGTAAGGCTTTCCAAAGCTGCCGAACGTGTTTCTTTCTCTATTTCATTGGTATTCTGCCTTGTATAACACACATTTACCACTCTAGTCTCCTTTAAGTAATGAATATAGGATTCATACAGTGTTTGATGTTATCTTAACTCGAATTAAGGATTTCCCTTATCTTAGCTACCTTTTCTACACTAAGAACTGACTTGGAGATTCTCTTTCAGCTCTTCTAAACAAGTTCTCATCTGTTTACTGTCATTTTCAATGAATTATTCATGTTTTCATGTAGTTTCCTATATTCTGCCTTCTGGTCCAAGTATAAGCTTTGCCCACTTTATGAAAAAACTTCCTACACACTGTTATGAACTGAGGCAGCTAGGGAACATTGTCTCTCTACTCTGTTATAGAGTGTAGTACTACATTTCAGTGACGTGTAAGGCTTTCCAAAGCTGCCGAACGTGTTTCTTTCTCTATTTCAATGGTATTCTTCCTTGTATAACACACATTTACCACTCTAGTCTCCTTTAAGTAAAGAATATAGGATTCATACAGTGTTTCATGTAATCTTAACTCGAATTAAGGATTTCCCGGATCTTAGCTACCTTTTCTACAATAAGAACTGACTTGGAGATTCTCTTTCAGCTGTTCTAAACAAGTTCTCATCTGTTTACAGTCATTTTCACTGAATTATTCATGTTTTCATGTAGTTTCCTGTATTCTGCCTTCTGGTCCAAGTATAAGCTTTGCCCACTTTATCATACAACTTCCTACACACTGTTATGAATTGAGGCAGCTAGGGAACATTGTCTCTCAACTGTGTTATAGAGTGTAGTACTACATTTCAGTGAATTGTAAGGCTTTACAAAGCTGCCGAACGTGTTTCTTTCTCTATTTCAATGGTATTCCGCCTTGTATAACACACATTTACCACTCTAGTCTCCTTTAAGTAATGAATATAGGATTCATACAGTGTTTCATGTGATCTTAACTGGCATTAAGGATTTCCCTTATCTTAGCTACCTTTTCTACACTAAGAACTGACTTGGAGATTCTCTTTCAGCTGTTCTAAACAAGTTCTCATCTGTTTACAGTCATTTTCTATGAATTATTCATGTTTTCATGTAGTTTCCTATATTCTGCCTTCTGGAACAAGTATAAGCTTTGCCCACTTTATCAAAAAACTTCCTACACACTGTTATTAACTGAGGCAGCTCGGGAACATTGTCTCTCAACTGTGTTATAGAGTGTAGTACTACATTTCAGTGAAGTGTAAGGCTTTCCAAAGCTGCCGAACGTGTTTCTTTCTCTATTTCAATGGTATTCTGCCTTGTATAACACACATTTACCACTCTAGTCTCCTTTAAGTAAAGAATATAGGATTCATACAGTGTTTCATGTGATCTTAACTGGCATTACGGATTTCCCTTATCTTAGCTACCTTTTCTACACTAAGAACTGACTTGGAGATTCTCTTTCATCTGTTCTAAACAAGTTCTCATCTGTTTGCAGTCATTTTCTCTGAATTATTCATGTTTTCATGTAGTTTCCTATATTCTGCCTTCTGGCCCAAGTATAAGCTTTGCCCACTTTATCAAACAACTTCCTACACACTGTGATTAACTGAGGCAGCTCGGGAACATTGTCTCTCAACTGTGTTATAGAGTGTAGTACTACATTTCAGTGAATTGTAAGGCTTTACAAAGCTGCCGAACGTGTTTCTTTCTCTATTTCAATGGTATTCCGCCTTGTATAACACACATTTACCACTCTAGTCTCCTTTAAGTAATGAATATAGGATTCATACAGTGTTTGATGTTATCTTAACTCGAATTAAGGATTTCCCTTATCTTAGCTACCTTTTCTACACTAAGAACTGACTTGGAGATTCTCTTTCAGCTGTTCTAAACAAGTTCTCATCTTTTTTCAGTCATTTTTAATGAATTATTCATGTTTTCATGTAGTTTCCTATATTCTGCCTTCTGGTCCAAGTATAAGCTTTGCCCATTTTATGAAAAAACTTCCTACACACTGTTATGAACTGAGGCAGCTAGGGAACATTGTCTCTCAACTCTGTTATAGAGTGTAATACTACATTTCAGTAACGTGTAAGGCTTTCCAAAGCTGCCGAACGTGTTTCTTTCTCTATTTCAATGGTATTCTGCCTTGTATAACACACATTTACCACACTCGTCTCCTTTAAGTAAAGAATATAGGATTCATACAGTGTTTCATGTGATCTTAACTCGAATTAAGGATTTCCCGGATCTTAGCTACCTTTTCTACAATAAGAACAGACTTGGAGAATCTCTTTCAGCTGTTCTAAACAAGTTCTCATCTGTTTACAGTCATTTTCACTGAATTATTCATGTTTTCATGTAGTTTCCTATATTCTGCCTTCTGGTCCAAGTATAAGCTTTGCCCACTTTATCAAACAACTTCCTACACATTGTTATGAACTAAGGCAGCTAGGGAACATTGTCTCTCAACTGTGTTATAGAGTGTAGTACTACATTTCAGTGAAGTGTAAGGCTTTCCAAAGCTGCAAAACGTGTTTCTTTCTCTATTTCAATGGTATTCTGCCTTGTATAACACACATTTACCACTCTAGTCTCCTTTAAGTAAAGAATATAGGATTCATACAGTGTTTCATGTGATCTTAACTGGCATTACGGATTTCCCTTATCTTAGCTACCTTTTCTACACTAAGAACTGACTTGGAGATTCTCTTTCATCTGTTCTAAACAAGTTCTCATCTGTTTGCAGTCATTTTCTCTGAATTATTCATGTTTTCATGTAGTTTCCTATATTCTGCCTTCTGGCCCAAGTATAAGCTTTGCCCACTTTATCAAACAACTTCCAACACACAGTTATTAACTGAGGCAGCTCGGGAACATTGTCTCTCAACTGTGTTATAGAGTGTAATACTACATTTCAGTGAAGTGTAAGGCTTTCCAAAGCTGCCGAACGTGTTTCTTTCTCTATTTCATTGGTATTCTGCCTTGTATAACACACATTTACCACTCTAGTCTCCTTTAAGTAATGAATATAGGATTCATACAGTGTTTGATGTTATCTTAACTCGAATTAAGGATTTCCCTTATCTTAGCTACCTTTTCTACACTAAGAACTGACTTGGAGATTCTCTTTCAGCTCTTCTAAACAAGTTCTCATCTGTTTACTGTCATTTTCAATGAATTATTCATGTTTTCATGTAGTTTCCTATATTCTGCCTTCTGGTCCAAGTATAAGCTTTGCCCACTTTATGAAAAAACTTCCTACACACTGTTATGAACTGAGGCAGCTAGGGAACATTGTCTCTCTACTCTGTTATAGAGTGTAGTACTACATTTCAGTGACGTGTAAGGCTTTCCAAAGCTGCCGAACGTGTTTCTTTCTCTATTTCAATGGTATTCTTCCTTGTATAACACACATTTACCACTCTAGTCTCCTTTAAGTAAAGAATATAGGATTCATACAGTGTTTCATGTAATCTTAACTCGAATTAAGGATTTCCCGGATCTTAGCTACCTTTTCTACAATAAGAACTGACTTGGAGATTCTCTTTCAGCTGTTCTAAACAAGTTCTCATCTGTTTACAGTCATTTTCACTGAATTATTCATGTTTTCATGTAGTTTCCTGTATTCTGCCTTCTGGTCCAAGTATAAGCTTTGCCCACTTTATCATACAACTTCCTACACACTGTTATGAATTGAGGCAGCTAGGGAACATTGTCTCTCAACTGTGTTATAGAGTGTAGTACTACATTTCAGTGAATTGTAAGGCTTTACAAAGCTGCCGAACGTGTTTCTTTCTCTATTTCAATGGTATTCCGCCTTGTATAACACACATTTACCACTCTAGTCTCCTTTAAGTAATGAATATAGGATTCATACAGTGTTTCATGTGATCTTAACTGGCATTAAGGATTTCCCTTATCTTAGCTACCTTTTCTACACTAAGAACTGACTTGGAGATTCTCTTTCAGCTGTTCTAAACAAGTTCTCATCTGTTTACAGTCATTTTCTATGAATTATTCATGTTTTCATGTAGTTTCCTATATTCTGCCTTCTGGACCAAGTATAAGCTTTGCCCACTTTATCAAAAAACTTCCTACACACTGTTATTAACTGAGGCAGCTCGGGAACATTGTCTCTCAACTGTGTTATAGAGTGTAGTACTACATTTCAGTGAAGTGTAAGGCTTTCCAAAGCTGCCGAACGTGTTTCTTTCTCTATTTCAATGGTATTCTGCCTTGTATAACACACATTTACCACTCTAGTCTCCTTTAAGTAAAGAATATAGGATTCATACAGTGTTTCATGTGATCTTAACTGGCATTACGGATTTCCCTTATCTTAGCTACCTTTTCTACACTAAGAACTGACTTGGAGATTCTCTTTCAGCTGTTCTAAACAAGTTCTCATCTTTTTTCAGTCATTTTTAATGAACTATTCATGTTTTCATGTAGTTTCCTATATTCTGCCTTCTGGTCCAAGTATAAGCTTTGCCCATTTTATGAAAAAACTTCCTACACACTGTTATGAACTGAGGCAGCTAGGGAACATTGTCTCTCAACTCTGTTATAGAGTGTAATACTACATTTCAGTGACGTGTAAGGCTTTCCAAAGCTGCCGAACGTGTTTCTTTCTCTATTTCAATGGTATTCTGCCTTGTATAACACACATTTACCACACTAGTCTCCTTTAAGTAAAGAATATAGGATTCATACAGTGTTTCATGTGATCTTAACTGGCATTACGGATTTCCCTTATCTTAGCTACCTTTTCTACACTAAGAACTGACTTGGAGATTCTCTTTCATCTGTTCTAAACAAGTTCTCATCTGTTTGCAGTCATTTTCTCTGAATTATTCATGTTTTCATGTAGTTTCCTATATTCTGCCTTCTGGCCCAAGTATAAGCTTTGCCCACTTTATCAAACAACTTCCAACACACAGTTATTAACTGAGGCAGCTCGGGAACATTGTCTCTCAACTGTGTTATAGAGTGTAATACTACATTTCAGTGAAGTGTAAGGCTTTCCAAAGCTGCCGAACGTGTTTCTTTCTCTATTTCATTGGTATTCTGCCTTGTATAACACACATTTACCACTCTAGTCTCCTTTAAGTAATGAATATAGGATTCATACAGTGTTTGATGTTATCTTAACTCGAATTAAGGATTTCCCGGATCTTAGCTACCTTTTCTACACTAAGAACTGACTTGGAGATTCTCTTTCAGCTGTTCTAAACCAGTTCTCATCTGTTTACAGTCATTTTCAATGAATTATTCATGTTTTCATGTAGTTTCCTGTATTCTGCCTTCTGGTCCAAGTATAAGCTTTGCCCACTTTATCAAACAACTTCCTACACACTGTTATGAATTGAGGCAGCTAGGGAACATTGTATCTCAACTGTGTTATAAAGTGTAGTACTACATTTCAGTGAATTGTAAGGCTTTACAAAGCTGCCGAACGTGTTTCTTTCTCTATTTCAATGGTATTCCGCCTTGTATAACACACATTTACCACTCTAGTCTCCTTTAAGTAAAGAATATAGGATTCATACAGTGTTTCATGTGATCTTAACTGGCATTACGGATTTCCCTTATCTTAGCTACCTTTTCTACACTAAGAACTGACTTGGAGATTCTCTTTCATCTGTTCTAAACAAGTTCTCATCTGTTTGCAGTCATTTTCTATGAATTATTCATGTTTTCATGTAGTTTCCTATATTCTGCCTTCTGGCCCAAGTATAAGCTTTGCCCACTTTATCAAACAACTTCCTACAAACTGTTATTAACTGAGGCAGCTCGGGAACATTGTCTCTCAACTGTGTTATAGAGTCTAGTACTACATTTCAGTGAAGTGTAAGGCTTTCCAAAGCTGCCGAACGTGTTTCTTTCTCTATTTCAATGGTATTCTGCCTTGTATAACACACATTTACCACACTAGTCTCCTTTAAGTAAAGAATATAGGATTCATACAGTGTTTCATGTGATCTTAACTCGAATTAAGGATTTCCCAGATCTTAGCTACCTTTTCTACAATAAGAACAGACTTGGAGAATCTCTTTCAGCTGTTCTAAACAAGTTCTCATCTGTTTACAGTCATTTTCACTGAATTATTCATGTTTTCATGTAGTTTCTTATATTCTGCCTTCTGGTCCAAGTATAAGCTTTGCCCACTTTATCAAACAACTTCCTACACATTGTTATGAACTAAGGCAGCTAGGGAACATTGTCTCTCAACTGTGTTATAGAGTGTAGTACTACATTTCAGTGAAGTGTAAGGCTTTCCAAAGCTGCAAAACGTGTTTCTTTCTCTATTTCAATGGTATTCTGCCTTGTATAACACACATTTACCACTCTAGTCTCCTTTAAGTAAAGAATATAGGATTCATACAGTGTTTCATGTGATCTTAACTGGCATTACGGATTTCCCTTATCTTAGCTACCTTTTCTACACTAAGAACTGACTTGGAGATTCTCTTTCATCTGTTCTAAACAAGTTCTCATCTGTTTGCAGTCATTTTCTCTGAATTATTCATGTTTTCATGTAGTTTCCTATATTCTGCCTTCTGGCCCAAGTATAAGCTTTGCCCACTTTATCAAACAACTTCCAACACACAGTTATTAACTGAGGCAGCTCGGGAACATTGTCTCTCAACTGTGTTATAGAGTGTAATACTACATTTCAGTGAAGTGTAAGGCTTTCCAAAGCTGCCGAACGTGTTTCTTTCTCTATTTCATTGGTATTCTGCCTTGTATAACACACATTTACCACTCTAGTCTCCTTTAAGTAATGAATATAGGATTCATACAGTGTTTGATGTTATCTTAACTCGAATTAAGGATTTCCCGGATCTTAGCTCCCTTTTCTACACTAAGAACTGACTTGGAGATTCTCTTTCAGCTGTTCTAAACAAGTTCTCATCTGTTTACAGTCATTTTCAATGAATTATTCATGTTTTCATGTAGTTTCCTATATTCTGCCTTCTGGTCCAAGTATAAGCTTTGCCCACTTTATGAAAAAAACTTCCTACACACTGTTATGAAATGAGGCAGCTAGGGAACATTGTCTCTCAACTCTGTTATAGAGTGTAGTACTACATTTCAGTGACTTGTAAGGCTTTCCAAAGCTGCCGAACGTGTTTCTTTGTCTATTTCAATGGTATTCTGCCTTGTATAACACACATTTACCACTCTAGTCTCCTTTAAGTAAAGAATATAGGATTCATACAGTGTTTCATGTGATCTTAACTCGAATTAAGGATTTCCCGGATCTTAGCTACCTTTTCTACAATAAGAACAGACTTGGAGAATCTCTTTCAGCTGTTCTAAACAAGTTCTCATCTGTTTACAGTCATTTTCACTGAATTATTCCTGTTTTCATGTAGTTTCCTATATTCTGCCTTCTGGTCCAAGTATAAGCTTTGCCCACTTTATCAAACAACTTCCTACACATTGTTATGAACTAAGGCAGCTCGGGAACATTGTCTCTCAACTGTGTTATAGAGTGTAGTACTACATTTCAGTGAAGTGTAAGGCTTTCCAAAGCTGCCGAACGTGTTTCTTTCTCTATTTCAATGGTATTCTGCCTTATATAACACACATTTACCACTCTAGTCTCCTTTAAGTAAAGAATATAGGATTCATACAGTGTTTCATGTGATCTTAACTGGCATTACGGATTTCCCTTATCTTAGCTACCTTTTCTACACTAAGAACTGACTTGGAGATTCTCTTTCATCTGTTCTAAACAAGTTCTCATCTGTTTGCAGTCATTTTCTCTGAATTATTCATGTTTTCATGTAGTTTCCTATATTCTGCCTTCTGGCCCAAGTATAAGCTTTGCCCACTTTATCAAACAACTTCCAACACACAGTTATTAACTGAGGCAGCTCGGGAACATTGTCTCTCAACTGTGTTATAGAGTGTAATACTACATTTCAGTGAAGTGTAAGGCTTTCCAAAGCTGCCGAACGTGTTTCTTTCTCTATTTCATTGGTATTCTGCCTTGTATAACACACATTTACCACTCTAGTCTCCTTTAAGTAATGAATATAGGATTCATACAGTGTTTGATGTTATCTTAACTCGAATTAAGGATTTCCCGGATCTTAGCTCCCTTTTCTACACTAAGAACTGACTTGGAGATTCTCTTTCAGCTGTTCTAAACAAGTTCTCATCTGTTTACAGTCATTTTCAATGAATTATTCATGTTTTCATGTAGTTTCCTATATTCTGCCTTCTGGTCCAAGTATAAGCTTTGCCCACTTTATGAAAAAAACTTCCTACACACTGTTATGAAATGAGGCAGCTAGGGAACATTGTCTCTCAACTCTGTTATAGAGTGTAGTACTACATTTCAGTGACTTGTAAGGCTTTCCAAAGCTGCCGAACGTGTTTCTTTGTCTATTTCAATGGTATTCTGCCTTGTATAACACACATTTACCACTCTAGTCTCCTTTAAGTAAAGAATATAGGATTCATACAGTGTTTCATGTGATCTTAACTCGAATTAAGGATTTCCCGGATCTTAGCTACCTTTTCTACAATAAGAACAGACTTGGAGAATCTCTTTCAGCTGTTCTAAACAAGTTCTCATCTGTTTACAGTCATTTTCACTGAATTATTCCTGTTTTCATGTAGTTTCCTATATTCTGCCTTCTGGTCCAAGTATAAGCTTTGCCCACTTTATCAAACAACTTCCTACACATTGTTATGAACTAAGGCAGCTCGGGAACATTGTCTCTCAACTGTGTTATAGAGTGTAGTACTACATTTCAGTGAAGTGTAAGGCTTTCCAAAGCTGCCGAACGTGTTTCTTTCTCTATTTCAATGGTATTCTGCCTTATATAACACACATTTACCACTCTAGTCTCCTTTAAGTAAAGAATATAGGATTCATACAGTGTTTCATGTGATCTTAACTGGCATTACGGATTTCCCTTATCTTAGCTACCTTTTCTACACTAAGAACTGACTTGGAGATTCTCTTTCATCTGTTCTAAACAAGTTCTCATCTGTTTGCAGTCATTTTCTCTGAATTATTCATGTTTTCATGTAGTTTCCTATATTCTGCCTTCTGGCCCAAGTATAAGCTTTGCCCACTTTATCAAACAACTTCCTACACACTGTTATTAACTGAGGCAGCTCGGGAACATTGTCTCTCAACTGTGTTATAGATTGTAGTACTACATTTCAGTGAAGTGTAAGGCTTTCCAAAGCTGCCGAACGTGTTTCTTTCTCTATTTCAATGGTATTCTGCGTTGTATAACACACATTTACCACTCTAGTCTCCTTTAAGTAATGAATATAGGATTCATGCAGTGTTTGATGTTATCTTAACTCGAATTAAGGATTTCCCTTATCTTAGCTACCTTTTCTACACTAAGAACTGACTTGGAAATTCTCTTTCAGCTGTTCTAAACAAGTTCTCATCTGTTTACAGTCATTTTCAATGAATTATTCATGTTTTCATGTAGTTTCCTATATTCTGCCTTCTGGTCCAAGTATAAGCTTTGCCCACTTTATGAAAAAACTTCCTACACACTGTTATGAACTGAGGCAGCTAGGGAACATTGTCTCTCAACTCTGTTATAGAGTGTAGTACTACATTTCAGTGACGTGTAAGGCTTTCCAAAGCTGCCGAACGTGTTTCTTTCTCTATTTCAATGGTATTCTGCCTTGTATAACACACATTTACCACTCTAGTCTCCTTTAAGTAAAGAATATAGGATTCATACAGTGTTTCATGTGATCTTAACTGGCATTACGGATTCCCCTTATCTTAGCTACCTTTTCTACACTAAGAACTGACTTGGAGATTCTCTTTCATCTGTTCTAAACAAGTTCTCATCTGTTTGCAGTCATTTTCTCTGAATTATTCATGTTTTCATGTAGTTTCCTATATTCTGCCTTCTGGCCCAAGTATAAGCTTTGCCCACTTTATCAAACAACTTCCTACACACTGTTATTAACTGAGGCAGCTCGGGAACATTGTCTCTCAACTGTGTTATAGAGTGTAGTACTACATTTCAGTGAAGTGTAAGGCTTTCCAAAGCTCCCGAACGTGTTTCTTTCTCTATTTCAATGGTATTCTGCCTTGTATAATACACATTTACCACTCTAGTCTCCTTTAAGTAAAGAATATAGGATTCATACAGTGTTTCATGTGATCTTAACTGGCATTACGGATTTCCCTTATCTTAGCTACCTTTTCTACACTAAGAACTGACTTGGAGATTCTCTTTCAGATGTTCTAAACAAGTGCTCATCTGTTTGCAGTCATTTTCTCTGAATTATTCATGTTTTCATGTAGTTTCTTATATTCTGCCTTCTGGCCCAAGTATAAGCTTTGCCCACTTTATCAAACAACTTCCTACACACTGTTATTAACTGAGGCAGCTCGGGAACATTGTCTCTCAACTGTGTTATAGAGTGTAGTACTACATTTCAGTGAAGTGTAAGGCTTTCCAAAGCTGCCGAACATGTTTCTTTCTCTATTTCAATGGTATTCTGCCTTGTATAACACACATTTACCACTCTAGTCTCCTTTAAGTAATGAATATAGGATTCATACAGTGTTTGATGTTATCTTAACTCGAATTAAGGATTTCCCTTATCTTAGCTACCTTTTCTACACTAAGAACTGACTTGGAGATTCTCTTTCAGCTGTTCTAAACAAGTTCTCATCTGTTTACAGTCATTTTCAATGAATTATTCATGTTTTCATGTAGTTTCCTGTATTCTGCCTTCTGGTCCAAGTATAAGCTTTGCCCACTTTATCAAACAACTTCCTACACACTGTTATGAATTGAGGCAGCTAGGGAACATTGTCTCTCAACTGTGTTATAGAGTGTAGTACTACATTTCAGTGAATTGTAAGGCTTTACAAAGCTGCCGAACGTGTTTCTTTCTCTATTTCAATGGTATTCTGCCTTGTATAACACACATTTACCACTCTAGTCTCCTTTAAGTAATGAATATAGGATTCATACAGTGTTTCATGTGATCTTAACTGGCATTACGGATTTCCCTTATCTTAGCTACCTTTTCTACACTAAGAACTGACTTGGAGATTCTCTTTCAGCTGTTCTAAACAAGTTCTCATCTGTTTACAGTCATTTTCTATGAATTATTCATGTTTTCATGTAGTTTCCTATATTCTGCCTTCTGGACCAAGTATAAGCTTTGCCCACTTTATCAAAAAACTTCCTACACACTGTTATTAACTGAGGCAGCTCGGGAACATTGTCTCTCAACTGTGTTATAGAGTGTAGTACTACATTTCAGTGAAGTGTAAGGCTTTCCAAAGCTGCCGAACGTGTTTCTTTCTCTATTTCAATGGTATTCTGCCTTGTATAACACAAATTTACCACTCTAGTCTCCTTTAAGTAAAGAATATAGGATTCATACAGTGTTTCATGTGATCTTAACTGGCATTACGGATTTCCCTTATCTTAGCTACCTTTTCTACACTAAGAACTGACTTGGAGATTCTCTTTCATCTGTTCTAAACAAGTTCTCATCTGTTTGCAGTCATTTTCTCTGAATTATTCATGTTTTCATGTAGTTTCCTATATTCTGCCTTCTGGCCCAAGTATAAGCTTTGCCCACTTTATCAAACAACTTCCTACACACTGTTATTAACTGAGGCAGCTCGGGAACATTGTCTCTCAACTGTGTTATAGAGTGTAGTACTACATTTCAGTGAAGTGTAAGGCTTTCCAAAGCTGCCGAACGTGTTTCTTTCTCTATTTCAATGGTATTCTGCCTTGTATAACACACATTTACCACTCTACTCTCCTTTAAGTAATGAATATAGGATTCATACAGTGTTTGATGTTATCTTAACTCGAATTAAGGATTTCCCTTATCTTAGCTACCTTTTCTACACTAAGAACTGACTTGGAGATTCTCTTTCAGCTGTTCTAAACAAGTTCTCATCTGTTTACAGTCATTTTCAATGAATTATTCATGTTTTCATGTAGTTTCCTATATTCTGCCTTCTGGTCCAAGTATAACCTTTGCCCACTTTATGAAAAAACTTCCTACACACTGTTATGAACTGAGGCAGCTCGGGAACATTGCCTCTCAACTGTGTTATAGAGTGTAGTACTACATTTCAGTGAAGTGTAAGGCTTTCCAAAGCTGCCGAACGTGTTTCTTTCTCTATTTCAATGGTATTCTGCCTTGTATAACACACATTTACCACTCTAGTCTTTTTTAAGTAATGAATATAGGATTCATACAGTGTTTGATGTTATCTTAACTCGAATTAAGGATTTCCCGGATCTTAGCTACCTTTTCTACACTAAGAACTGACTTTGAGATTCTCTTTCAGCTGTTCTAAACAAGTTCTCATCTGTTTACAGTCATTTTCAATGAATTATTCATGTTTTCATGTAGTTTCCTATATTCTGCCTTCTGGTCCAAGTATAAGCTTTGCCCACTTTATGAAAAAAATTCCTACACACTGTTATGAACTGAGGCAGCTAGGGAACATTGTCTCTCAACTCTGTTATAGAGTGTAGTACTACATTTCAGTGACGTGTAAGGCTTTCCAAAGCTGCCGAACGTGTTTCTCTCTCTATTTCAATGGTATTCTGCCTTGTATAACACACATTTACCACTCTAGTCTCCTTTAAGTAAAGAATATAGGATTCATACAGTGTTTCATGTGATCTTAACTCGAATTAAGGATTTCCCGGATCTTAGCAACCTTTTCTACAATAAGAACAGACTTGGAGAATCTCTTTCAGCTGTTCTAAATAAGTTCTCATCTGTTTACAGTCATTTTCACTGAATTATTCATGTTTTCAAGTAGTTTCCTATATTCTGCCTTCTGGTCCAAGTAGAAGCTTTGCCCACTTTATCAAAAAACTTCCTACACACTGTTATGAACTGAGGCAGCTAGGGAACATTGTCTCTCAACTGTGTTATAGAGTGTAGTACTACATTTCAGTGAAGTGTAAGGCTTTCCAAAGCTGCCGAACGTGTTTCTTTCTCTATTTCAATGGTATTCTGCCTTATATAACATACATTTACCACTCTAGTCACCTTTAAGTAAACAATATAGGATACATACAGTGTTTGATGTTATCTTAACTCGAATTAAGGATTTCCCTTATCTTAGCTACCTTTTCTACACTAAGAACTGACTTGGAGATTCTCTTTCAGCTGTTCTAAACAAGTTCTCATCTGTTTACAGTCATTTTCAATAAATTATGCATGTTTTCATGTAGTTTCCTATATTCTGCCTTCTGGTCCAAGTATAAGCTTTGCCCACTTTATCAAACAACTTCCTACACACTGTTATTAACTGAGGCAGCTCGGGAACATTGTCTCTCAACTGTGTTACAGAGTGTAGTACTACATTTCAGTGAAGTGTAAGGGTTTCCAAAGCTGCCGAACGTGTTTCTTTCTCTATTTCAATGGTATTCTGCCTTGTATAACACACATTTACCACTCTAGTCTCCTTTTAAGTAATGAATATAGCATTCATACAGTGTTTGATGTTATCTAAACTCGAATTAAGGATTTCCCTTATCTTAGCTACCTTTTCTACACTAAGAACTGACTTGGAGATTCTCTTTCAGCTGTTCTAAACCAGTTCTCATCTGTTTAGAGTCATTTTAACTGAATTATTCATGTTTTCATGTAGTTTCCTATATTCTGCCTTCTGGCCCAAGTATAAGCTTTGCCTACTTTATCAAACAACTTCCTACACACTGTTATGAACTGAGGCAGCTCGGGAACATTGTCTCTCAACTGTGTTATAGAGTGTAGTACTACATTTCAGTGAAGTGTAAGGCTTTCCAAAGCTGCCGAACGTGTTTCTTTCTCTATTTCAATGGTATTCTGCCTTGTATAACACACATTTACCACTCTAGTCTCCTTTAAGTAATGAATATAGGATTCATACAGTGTTTGATGTTATCTTAACTCGAATTAAGGATTTCCCGGATCTTAGCTACCTTTTCTACAATAAGAACAGACTTGGAGAATCTCTTTCAGCTGTTCTAAACAAGTTCTCATCTGTTTACAGTCATTTTCACTGAATTATTCATGTTTTCATGTAGTTTCCTATATTCTGCCTTCTGGTCCAAGTATAAGCTTTGCCCACTTTATCAAACAAATTCCTACACACTGTTATGAACTGAGGCAGCTAGGGAACATTGTCTCTCAACTCTGTTATAGAGTGTAGTACTACATTTCAGTGACGTGTAAGGCTTTCCAAAGCTGCCGAACGTGTTTCTTTCTCTATTTCAATGGTATTCTGCCTTGTATAACACACATTTACCACTCTAGTCTCCTTTAAGTAATGAATATAGGATTCATACAGTGTTTCATGTGATCTTAACTCGAATTAAGGATTTCCCGGATCTTAGCTACCTTTTCTACAATAAGAACAGACTTGGAGAATCTCTTTCAGCTGTTCTAAACAAGTTCTCATCTGTTTACAGTCATTTTCACTGAATTATTCATGTTTTCATGTAGTTTCCTATATTCTGCCTTCTGGTCCAAGTATAAGCTTTGCCCACTTTATCAAACAACTTCCTACACATTGTTATGAACTAAGGCAGCACGGGAACATTGTCTCTCAACTGTGTTATAGAGTGTAGTACTACATTTCAGTGAAGTGTAAGGCTTTCCAAAGCTGCCGAACGTGTTTCTTTCTCTATTTCAATGGTATTCTGCCTTGTATAACACACATTTACCACTCTAGTCTCCTTTAAGTAAAGAATATAGGATTCATACAGTGTTTCATGTGATCTTAACTGGCATTACGGATTTCCCTTATCTTAGCTACCTTTTCTACACTAAGAACTGACTTGGAGATTCTCTTTCATCTGTTCTAAACAAGTTCTCATCTGTTTGCAGTCATTTTCTCTGAATTATTCATGTTTTCATGTAGTTTCCTATATTCTGCCTTCTGGCCCAAGTATAAGCTTTGCCCACTTTATCAAACAACTTCCTACACACTGTTATTAACTGAGGCAGCTCGGGAACATTGTCTCTCAACTGTGTTATAGAGTGTAGTACTACATTTCAGTGAAGTGTAAGGCTTTCCAAAGCTGCCGAACATGTTTCTTTCTCTATTTCAATGGTATTCTGCCTTGTATAACACACATTTACCACTCTAGTCTCCTTTAAGTAATGAATATAGGATTCATACAGTGTTTGATGTTATCTTAACTCGAATTAAGGATTTCCCTTATCTTAGCTACCTTTTCTACACTAAGAACTGACTTGGAGATTCTCTTTCAGCTGTTCTAAACAAGTTCTCATCTGTTTACAGTCATTTTCAATGAATTATTCATGTTTTCATGTAGTTTCCTATATTTTCCCTTCTGGTCCAAGTATAAGCTTTGCCCACTTTATGAAAAAACTTCCTACACACTGTTATGAACTGAGGCAGCTAGGGAACATTGTCTCTCAACTCTGTTATAGAGTGTAGTACTACATTTCAGTGACGTGTAAGGCTTTCCAAAGCTGCCGAACGTGTTTCTTTCTCTATTTCAGTGGTATTCTGCCTTGTATAACACACATTTACCACTCTAGTCTCCTTTAAGTAAAGAATATAGGATTCATACAGTGTTTCATGTGATCTTAACTCGAATTAAGGATTTCCCGGATCTTAGCTACCTTTTCTACAATAAGAACTGACTTGGAGATTCTCTTTCAGCTGTTCTAAACAAGTTCTCATCTGTTTACAGTCATTTTCACTGAATTATTCATGTTTTCATGTAGTTTCCTGTATTCTGCCTTCTGGTCCAAGTATAAGCTTTGCCCACTTTATCAAACAACTTCCTACACACTGTTATGAATTGAGGCAGCTAGGGAACATTGTCTCTCAACTGTGTTATAGAGTGTAGTACTACATTTCAGTGAATTGTAAGGCTTTACAAAGCTGCCGAACGTGTTTCTTTCTCTATTTCAATGGTATTCTGCCTTGTATAACACACATTTACCACTCTAGTCTCCTTTAAGTAATGAATATAGGATTCATACAGTGTTTCATGTGATCTTAACTGGCATTACGGATTTCCCTTATCTTAGCTACCTTTTCTACACTAAGAACTGACTTGGAGATTCTCTTTCAGCTGTTCTAAACAAGTTCTCATCTGTTTACAGTCATTTTCTATGAATTATTCATGTTTTCATGTAGTTTCCTATATTCTGCCTTCTGGACCAAGTATAAGCTTTGCCCACTTTATCAAAAAACTTCCTACACACTGTTATTAACTGAGGCAGCTCGGGAACATTGTCTCTCAACTGTGTTATAGAGTGTAGTACTACATTTCAGTGAAGTGTAAGGCTTTCCAAAGCTGCCGAACGTGTTTCTTTCTCTATTTCAATGGTATTCTGCCTTATATAACATACATTTACCACTCTAGTCACCTTTAAGTAAACAATATAGGATACATACAGTGTTTGATGTTATCTTAACTCGAATTAAGGATTTCCCTTATCTTAGCTACCTTTTCTACACTAAGAACTGACTTGGAGATTCTCTTTCAGCTGTTCTAAACAAGTTCTCATCTGTTTACAGTCATTTTCAATAAATTATGCATGTTTTCATGTAGTTTCCTATATTCTGCCTTCTGGTCCAAGTATAAGCTTTGCCCACTTTATCAAACAACTTCCTACACACTGTTATTAACTGAGGCAGCTCGGGAACATTGTCTCTCAACTGTGTTACAGAGTGTAGTACTACATTTCAGTGAAGTGTAAGGGTTTCCAAAGCTGCCGAACGTGTTTCTTTCTCTATTTCAATGGTATTCTGCCTTGTATAACACACATTTACCACTCTAGTCTCCTTTTAAGTAATGAATATAGCATTCATACAGTGTTTGATGTTATCTAAACTCGAATTAAGGATTTCCCTTATCTTAGCTACCTTTTCTACACTAAGAACTGACTTGGAGATTCTCTTTCAGCTGTTCTAAACCAGTTCTCATCTGTTTAGAGTCATTTTAACTGAATTATTCATGTTTTCATGTAGTTTCCTATATTCTGCCTTCTGGCCCAAGTATAAGCTTTGCCTACTTTATCAAACAACTTCCTACACACTGTTATGAACTGAGGCAGCTCGGGAACATTGTCTCTCAACTGTGTTATAGAGTGTAGTACTACATTTCAGTGAAGTGTAAGGCTTTCCAAAGCTGCCGAACGTGTTTCTTTCTCTATTTCAATGGTATTCTGCCTTGTATAACACACATTTACCACTCTAGTCTCCTTTAAGTAATGAATATAGGATTCATACAGTGTTTGATGTTATCTTAACTCGAATTAAGGATTTCCCGGATCTTAGCTACCTTTTCTACAATAAGAACAGACTTGGAGAATCTCTTTCAGCTGTTCTAAACAAGTTCTCATCTGTTTACAGTCATTTTCACTGAATTATTCATGTTTTCATGTAGTTTCCTATATTCTGCCTTCTGGTCCAAGTATAAGCTTTGCCCACTTTATCAAACAAATTCCTACACACTGTTATGAACTGAGGCAGCTAGGGAACATTGTCTCTCAACTCTGTTATAGAGTGTAGTACTACATTTCAGTGACGTGTAAGGCTTTCCAAAGCTGCCGAACGTGTTTCTTTCTCTATTTCAATGGTATTCTGCCTTGTATAACACACATTTACCACTCTAGTCTCCTTTAAGTAATGAATATAGGATTCATACAGTGTTTCATGTGATCTTAACTCGAATTAAGGATTTCCCGGATCTTAGCTACCTTTTCTACAATAAGAACAGACTTGGAGAATCTCTTTCAGCTGTTCTAAACAAGTTCTCATCTGTTTACAGTCATTTTCACTGAATTATTCATGTTTTCATGTAGTTTCCTATATTCTGCCTTCTGGTCCAAGTATAAGCTTTGCCCACTTTATCAAACAACTTCCTACACATTGTTATGAACTAAGGCAGCACGGGAACATTGTCTCTCACCTGTGTTATAGAGTGTAGTACTACATTTCAGTGAAGTGTAAGGCTTTCCAAAGCTGCCGAACGTGTTTCTTTCTCTATTTCAATGGTATTCTGCCTTGTATAACACACATTTACCACTCTAGTCTCCTTTAAGTAAAGAATATAGGATTCATACAGTGTTTCATGTGATCTTAACTGGCATTACGGATTTCCCTTATCTTAGCTACCTTTTCTACACTAAGAACTGACTTGGAGATTCTCTTTCATCTGTTCTAAACAAGTTCTCATCTGTTTGCAGTCATTTTCTCTGAATTATTCATGTTTTCATGTAGTTTCCTATATTCTGCCTTCTGGCCCAAGTATAAGCTTTGCCCACTTTATCAAACAACTTCCTACACACTGTTATTAACTGAGGCAGCTCGGGAACATTGTCTCTCAACTGTGTTATAGAGTGTAGTACTACATTTCAGTGAAGTGTAAGGCTTTCCAAAGCTGCCGAACGTGTTTCTTTCTCTATTTCAGTGGTATTCTGCCTTGTATAACACACATTTACCACTCTAGTCTCCTTTAAGTAAAGAATATAGGATTCATACAGTGTTTCATGTGATCTTAACTCGAATTAAGGATTTCCCGGATCTTAGCTACCTTTTCTACAATAAGAACTGACTTGGAGATTCTCTTTCAGCTGTTCTAAACAAGTTCTCATCTGTTTACAGTCATTTTCACTGAATTATTCATGTTTTCATGTAGTTTCCTGTATTCTGCCTTCTGGTCCAAGTATAAGCTTTGCCCACTTTATCAAACAACTTCCTACACACTGTTATGAATTGAGGCAGCTAGGGAACATTGTCTCTCAACTGTGTTATAGAGTGTAGTACTACATTTCAGTGAATTGTAAGGCTTTACAAAGCTGCCGAACGTGTTTCTTTCTCTATTTCAATGGTATTCTGCCTTGTATAACACACATTTACCACTCTAGTCTCCTTTAAGTAATGAATATAGGATTCATACAGTGTTTCATGTGATCTTAACTGGCATTACGGATTTCCCTTATCTTAGCTACCTTTTCTACACTAAGAACTGACTTGGAGATTCTCTTTCAGCTGTTCTAAACAAGTTCTCATCTGTTTACAGTCATTTTCTATGAATTATTCATGTTTTCATGTAGTTTCCTATATTCTGCCTTCTGGACCAAGTATAAGCTTTGCCCACTTTATCAAAAAACTTCCTACACACTGTTATTAACTGAGGCAGCTCGGGAACATTGTCTCTCAACTGTGTTATAGAGTGTAGTACTACATTTCAGTGAAGTGTAAGGCTTTCCAAAGCTGCCGAACGTGTTTCTTTCTCTATTTCAATGGTATTCTGCCTTATATAACATACATTTACCACTCTAGTCACCTTTAAGTAAACAATATAGGATACATACAGTGTTTGATGTTATCTTAACTCGAATTAAGGATTTCCCTTATCTTAGCTACCTTTTCTACACTAAGAACTGACTTGGAGATTCTCTTTCAGCTGTTCTAAACAAGTTCTCATCTGTTTACAGTCATTTTCAATAAATTATGCATGTTTTCATGTAGTTTCCTATATTCTGCCTTCTGGTCCAAGTATAAGCTTTGCCCACTTTATCAAACAACTTCCTACACACTGTTATTAACTGAGGCAGCTCGGGAACATTGTCTCTCAACTGTGTTACAGAGTGTAGTACTACATTTCAGTGAAGTGTAAGGGTTTCCAAAGCTGCCGAACGTGTTTCTTTCTCTATTTCAATGGTATTCTGCCTTGTATAACACACATTTACCACTCTAGTCTCCTTTTAAGTAATGAATATAGCATTCATACAGTGTTTGATGTTATCTAAACTCGAATTAAGGATTTCCCTTATCTTAGCTACCTTTTCTACACTAAGAACTGACTTGGAGATTCTCTTTCAGCTGTTCTAAACCAGTTCTCATCTGTTTAGAGTCATTTTAACTGAATTATTCATGTTTTCATGTAGTTTCCTATATTCTGCCTTCTGGCCCAAGTATAAGCTTTGCCTACTTTATCAAACAACTTCCTACACACTGTTATGAACTGAGGCAGCTCGGGAACATTGTCTCTCAACTGTGTTATAGAGTGTAGTACTACATTTCAGTGAAGTGTAAGGCTTTCCAAAGCTGCCGAACGTGTTTCTTTCTCTATTTCAATGGTATTCTGCCTTGTATAACACACATTTACCACTCTAGTCTCCTTTAAGTAATGAATATAGGATTCATACAGTGTTTGATGTTATCTTAACTCGAATTAAGGATTTCCCGGATCTTAGCTACCTTTTCTACAATAAGAACAGACTTGGAGAATCTCTTTCAGCTGTTCTAAACAAGTTCTCATCTGTTTACAGTCATTTTCACTGAATTATTCATGTTTTCATGTAGTTTCCTATATTCTGCCTTCTGGTCCAAGTATAAGCTTTGCCCACTTTATCAAACAAATTCCTACACACTGTTATGAACTGAGGCAGCTAGGGAACATTGTCTCTCAACTCTGTTATAGAGTGTAGTACTACATTTCAGTGACGTGTAAGGCTTTCCAAAGCTGCCGAACGTGTTTCTTTCTCTATTTCAATGGTATTCTGCCTTGTATAACACACATTTACCACTCTAGTCTCCTTTAAGTAATGAATATAGGATTCATACAGTGTTTCATGTGATCTTAACTCGAATTAAGGATTTCCCGGATCTTAGCTACCTTTTCTACAATAAGAACAGACTTGGAGAATCTCTTTCAGCTGTTCTAAACAAGTTCTCATCTGTTTACAGTCATTTTCACTGAATTATTCATGTTTTCATGTAGTTTCCTATATTCTGCCTTCTGGTCCAAGTATAAGCTTTGCCCACTTTATCAAACAACTTCCTACACATTGTTATGAACTAAGGCAGCACGGGAACATTGTCTCTCAACTGTGTTATAGAGTGTAGTACTACATTTCAGTGAAGTGTAAGGCTTTCCAAAGCTGCCGAACGTGTTTCTTTCTCTATTTCAATGGTATTCTGCCTTGTATAACACACATTTACCACTCTAGTCTCCTTTAAGTAAAGAATATAGGATTCATACAGTGTTTCATGTGATCTTAACTGGCATTACGGATTTCCCTTATCTTAGCTACCTTTTCTACACTAAGAACTGACTTGGAGATTCTCTTTCATCTGTTCTAAACAAGTTCTCATCTGTTTGCAGTCATTTTCTCTGAATTATTCATGTTTTCATGTAGTTTCCTATATTCTGCCTTCTGGCCCAAGTATAAGCTTTGCCCACTTTATCAAACAACTTCCTACACACTGTTATTAACTGAGGCAGCTCGGGAACATTGTCTCTCAACTGTGTTATAGAGTGTAGTACTACATTTCAGTGAAGTGTAAGGCTTTCCAAAGCTGCCGAACATGTTTCTTTCTCTATTTCAATGGTATTCTGCCTTGTATAACACACATTTACCACTCTAGTCTCCTTTAAGTAATGAATATAGGATTCATACAGTGTTTGATGTTATCTTAACTCGAATTAAGGATTTCCCTTATCTTAGCTACCTTTTCTACACTAAGAACTGACTTGGAGATTCTCTTTCAGCTGTTCTAAACAAGTTCTCATCTGTTTACAGTCATTTTCAATGAATTATTCATGTTTTCATGTAGTTTCCTATATTTTCCCTTCTGGTCCAAGTATAAGCTTTGCCCACTTTATGAAAAAACTTCCTACACACTGTTATGAACTGAGGCAGCTAGGGAACATTGTCTCTCAACTCTGTTATAGAGTGTAGTACTACATTTCAGTGACGTGTAAGGCTTTCCAAAGCTGCCGAACGTGTTTCTTTCTCTATTTCAGTGGTATTCTGCCTTGTATAACACACATTTACCACTCTAGTCTCCTTTAAGTAAAGAATATAGGATTCATACAGTGTTTCATGTGATCTTAACTCGAATTAAGGATTTCCCGGATCTTAGCTACCTTTTCTACAATAAGAACTGACTTGGAGATTCTCTTTCAGCTGTTCTAAACAAGTTCTCATCTGTTTACAGTCATTTTCACTGAATTATTCATGTTTTCATGTAGTTTCCTGTATTCTGCCTTCTGGTCCAAGTATAAGCTTTGCCCACTTTATCAAACAACTTCCTACACACTGTTATGAATTGAGGCAGCTAGGGAACATTGTCTCTCAACTGTGTTATAGAGTGTAGTACTACATTTCAGTGAATTGTAAGGCTTTACAAAGCTGCCGAACGTGTTTCTTTCTCTATTTCAATGGTATTCTGCCTTGTATAACACACATTTACCACTCTAGTCTCCTTTAAGTAATGAATATAGGATTCATACAGTGTTTCATGTGATCTTAACTGGCATTACGGATTTCCCTTATCTTAGCTACCTTTTCTACACTAAGAACTGACTTGGAGATTCTCTTTCAGCTGTTCTAAACAAGTTCTCATCTGTTTACAGTCATTTTCTATGAATTATTCATGTTTTCATGTAGTTTCCTATATTCTGCCTTCTGGACCAAGTATAAGCTTTGCCCACTTTATCAAAAAACTTCCTACACACTGTTATTAACTGAGGCAGCTCGGGAACATTGTCTCTCAACTGTGTTATAGAGTGTAGTACTACATTTCAGTGAAGTGTAAGGCTTTCCAAAGCTGCCGAACGTGTTTCTTTCTCTATTTCAATGGTATTCTGCCTTGTATAACACACATTTACCACTCTAGTCTCCTTTAAGTAAAGAATATAGGATTCATACAGTGTTTCATGTGATCTTAACTGGCATTACGGATTTCCCTTATCTTAGCTACCTTTTCTACACTAAGAACTGACTTGGAGATTCTCTTTCATCTGTTCTAAACAAGTTCTCATCTGTTTGCAGTCATTTTCTCTGAATTATTCATGTTTTCATGTAGTTTCCTATATTCTGCCTTCTGGCCCAAGTATAAGCTTTGCCCACTTTATCAAACAACTTCCTACACACTGTTATTAACTGAGGCAGCTCGGGAACATTGTCTCTCAACTGTGTTATAGAGTGTAGTACTACATTTCAGTGAAGTGTAAGGCTTTCCAAAGCTGCCGAACGTGTTTCTTTCTCTATTTCAATGGTATTCTGCCTTGTATAACACACATTTACCACTCTACTCTCCTTTAAGTAATGAATATAGGATTCATACAGTGTTTGATGTTATCTTAACTCGAATTAAGGATTTCCCTTATCTTAGCTACCTTTTCTACACTAAGAACTGACTTGGAGAATCTCTTTCAGCTGTTCTAAAACAAAGTTCTCTTCTGTTTACAGTCATTTTCACTGAATTATTCATGTTTTCATGTAGTTTCCTATATTCTGCCTTGTGGTCCAAGTATAAGCTTTGCCCACTTTATCAAACAACTTCCTACACATTGTTATGAACTAAGGCAGCTAGGGAACATTGTCTCTCAACTGTGTTATAGAGTGTAGTACTACATTTCAGTGAAGTGTAAGGCTTTCCAAAGCTGCCGAACCTGTTTCTTTCTCTATTTCAATGGTATTCTGCCTTGTATAACACACATTTACCACTCTAGTCTACTTTAAGTAATGAATATAGTATTCATACAGTGTTTGATGTTATCTTAACTCGAATTAAGGATTTCCCTTATCTTAGCTACCTTTTCTACACTAAGAACTGACTTGGAGATTCTCTTTCAGCTGTTCTAAATAAGTTCTCATCTGTTTACAGTCATTTTCACTGAATTATTCATGTTTTCAAGTAGTTTCCTATATTCTGCCTTCTGGTCCAAGTAGAAGCTTTGCCCACTTTATCAAAAAACTTCCTACACACTGTTATGAACTGAGGCAGCTCGGGAACATTGTCTCTCAACTGTGTTATAGAGTGTAGTACTACATTTCAGTGAAGTGTAAGGCTTTCCAAAGCTGCCGAACGTGTTTCTTTCTCTATTTCAATGGTATTCTGCCTTGTATAACACACATTTACCACTCTAGTCTCCTTTAAGTAATGAATATAGGATTCATACAGTGTTTGATGTTATCTTAACTCGAATTAAGGATTTCCCGGATCTTAGCTACCTTTTCTACAATAAGAACAGACTTGGAGAATCTCTTTCAGCTGTTCTAAACAAGTTCTCATCTGTTTACAGTCATTTTCACTGAATTATTCATGTTTTCATGTAGTTTCCTATATTCTGCCTTCTGGTCCAAGTATAAGCTTTGCCCACTTTATCAAACAAATTCCTACACACTGTTATGAACTGAGGCAGCTAGGGAACATTGTCTCTCAACTCTGTTATAGAGTGTAGTACTACATTTCAGTGACGTGTAAGGCTTTCCAAAGCTGCCGAACGTGTTTCTTTCTCTATTTCAATGGTATTCTGCCTTGTATAACACACATTTACCACTCTAGTCTCCTTTAAGTAATGAATATAGGATTCATACAGTGTTTCATGTGATCTTAACTCGAATTAAGGATTTCCCGGATCTTAGCTAGCTTTTCTACAATAAGAACAGACTTGGAGAATCTCTTTCAGCTGTTCTAAACAAGTTCTCATCTGTTTACAGTCATTTTCACTGAATTATTCATGTTTTTATGTAGTTTCCTATATTCTGCCTTCTGGTCCAAGTATGAGCTTTGCCCACTTTATCAAACAACTTCCTACACATTGTTATGAACTAAGGCAGCTCGGGAACATTGTCTCTCAACTGTGTTATAGAGTGTAGTACTACATTTCAGTGAAGTGTAAGGCTTTCCAAAGCTGCCGAACGTGTTTCTTTCTCTATTTCAATGGTATTCTGCCTTGTATAACACACATTTACCACTCTAGTCTCCTTTAAGTAAAGAATATAGGATTCATACAGTGTTTCATGTGATCTTAACTGGCATTACGGATTTCCCTTATCTTAGCTACCTTTTCTACACTAAGAACTGACTTGGAGATTCTCTTTCATCTGTTCTAAACAAGTTCTCATCTGTTTGCAGTCATTTTCTCTGAATTATTCATGTTTTCATGTAGTTTCCTATATTCTGCCTTCTGGCCCAAGTATAAGCTTTGCCCACTTTATCAAACAACTTCCTACACACTGTTATTAACTGAGGCAGCTCGGGAACATTGTCTCTCAACTGTGTTATAGAGTGTAGTACTACATTTCAGTGAAGTGTAAGGCTTTCCAAAGCTGCCGAACGTGTTTCTTTCTCTATTTCAATGGTATTCTGCTTTGTATAACACACATTTACCACTCTAGTCTCCTTTAAGTAAAGAATATAGGATTCATACAGTGTTTCATGTGATCTTAACTTGCATTACGGATTTCCCTTATCTTAGCTACCTTTTCTACACTAAGAACTGACTTGGAGATTCTCTTTCATCTGTTCTAAACAAGTTCTCATCTGTTTGCAGTCATTTTCTCTGAATTATTCATGTTTTCATGTAGTTTCCTATATTCTGCCTTCTGGCCCAAGTATAAGCTTTGCCCACTTTATCAAACAACTTCCAACACACTGTTATTAACTGAGGCAGCTCGGGAACATTGTCTCTCAACTGTGTTATAGAGTGTAATACTACATTTCAGTGAAGTGTAAGGCTTTCCAAAGCTGCCGAACGTGTTTCTTTCTCTATTTCATTGGTATTCTGCCTTGTATAACACACATTTACCACTCTAGTCTCCTTTAAGTAATGAATATAGGATTCATACAGTGTTTGATGTTATCTTAACTCGAATTAAGGATTTCCCTTATCTTAGCTACCTTTTCTACACTAAGAACTGACTTGGAGATTCTCTTTCAGCTGTTCTAAACAAGTTCTCATCTGTTTACAGTCATTTTCAATGAATTATTCATGTTTTCATGTAGTTTCCTATATTTTCCCTTCTGGTCCAAGTATAAGCTTTGCCCACTTTATGAAAAAACTTCCTACACACTGTTATGAACTGAGGCAGCTAGGGAACATTGTCTCTCAACTCTGTTATAGAGTGTAGTACTACATTTCAGTAACGTGTAAGGCTTTCCAAAGCTGCCGAACGTGTTTCTTTCTCTATTTCAATGGTATTCTGCCTTGTATAACACACATTTACCACTCTAGTCTCCTTTAAGTAAAGAATATAGGATTCATACAGTGTTTCATGTGATCTTAACTCGAATTAAGGATTTCCCGGATCTTAGCTACCTTTTCTACAATAAGAACTGACTTGGAGATTCTCTTTCAGCTGTTCTAAACAAGTTCTCATCTGTTTACAGTCATTTTCACTGAATTATTCATGTTTTCATGTAGTTTCCTGTATTCTGCCTTCTGGTCCAAGTATAAGCTTTGCCCACTTTATCAAACAACTTCCTACACACTGTTATGAATTGAGGCAGCTAGGGAACATTGTCTCTCAACTGTGTTATAGAGTGTAGTACTACATTTCAGTGAATTGTAAGGCTTTACAAAGCTGCCGAACGTGTTTCTTTCTCTATTTCAATGGTATTCTGCCTTGTATAACACACATTTACCACTCTAGTCTCCTTTAAGTAATGAATATAGGATTCATACAGTGTTTCATGTGATCTTAACTGGCATTACGGATTTCCCTTATCTTAGCTACCTTTTCTACACTAAGAACTGACTTGGAGATTCTCTTTCAGCTGTTCTAAACAAGTTCTCATCTGTTTACAGTCATTTTCTATGAATTATTCATGTTTTCATGTAGTTTCCTATATTCTGCCTTCTGGCCCAAGTATAAGCTTTGCCCACTTTATCAAAAAACTTCCTACACACTGTTATTAACTGAGGCAGCTCGGGAACATTGTCTCTCAACTGTGTTATAGAGTGTAGTACTACATTTCAGTGAAGTGTAAGGCTTTCCAAAGCTGCCGAACGTGTTTCTTTCTCTATTTCAATGGTATTCTGCCTTGTATAACACACATTTACCACTCTAGTCTCCTTTAAGTAAAGAATATAGGATTCATACAGTGTTTCATGTGATCTTAACTGGCATTACGGATTTCCCTTATCTTAGCTACCTTTTCTACACTAAGAACTGACTTGGAGATTCTCTTTCATCTGTTCTAAACAAGTTCTCATCTGTTTGCAGTCATTTTCTCTGAATTATTCATGTTTTCATGTAGTTTCCTATATTCTGCCTTCTGGCCCAAGTATAAGCTTTGCCCACTTTATCAAACAACTTCGTACACACTGTTATTAACTGAGGCAGCTCGGGAACATTGTCTCTCAACTGTGTTATAGAGTGTAGTACTACATTTCAGTGAAGTGTAAGGCTTTCCAAAGCTGCCGAACGTGTTTCTTTCTCTATTTCAATGGTATTCTGCCTTGTATAACACACATTTACCACTCTACTCTCCTTTAAGTAATGAATATAGGATTCATACAGTGTTTGATGTTATCTTAACTCGAATTAAGGATTTCCCTTATCTTAGCTACCTTTTCTACACTAAGAACTGACTTGGAGATTCTCTTTCAGCTGTTCTAAACAAGTTCTCATCTGTTTACAGTCATTTTCAATGAATTATTCATGTTTTCATGTAGTTTCCTATATTCTGCCTTCTGGTCCAAGTACAAGCTTTGCCCACTTTATGAAAAAACTTCCTACACACTGTTATGAACTGAGGCTGCTAGGGAACATTGTCTCTCAACTCTGTTATAGAGTGTAGTACTACATTTCAGTGACGTGTAAGGCTTTCCAAAGCTGCCGAACGTGTTTCTTTCTCTATTTCAATGGTATTCTGCCTTGTATAACACACATTTACCACTCTAGTCTCCTTTAAGTAAAGAATATAGGATTCATACAGTGTTTCATGTGATCTTAACTCGAATTAAGGATTTCCCGGATCTTAGCTACCTTTTCTACAATAAGAACAGACTTGGAGAATCTCTTTCAGCTGTTCTAAACAAGTTCTCATCTGTTTACAGTCATTTTCACTGAATTATTCATGTTTTCATGTAGTTTCCTATATTCTGCCTTCTGGTCCAAGTATAAGCTTTGCCCACTTTATCAAACAACTTCCTACACATTTTTATGAACTAAGGCAGCTCGGGAACATTGTCTCTCAACTGTGTTATAGAGTGTAGTACTACATTTCAGTGAAGTGTAAGGCTTTCCAAAGCTGCCGAACGTGTTTCTTTCTCTATTTCAATGGTATTCTGCCTTGTATAACACACATTTACCACTCTAGTCTCCTTTAAGTAAAGAATATAGGATTCATACAGTGTTTCATGTGATCTTAACTGGCATTACGGATTTCCCTTATCTTAGCTACCTTTTCTACACTAAGAACTGACTTGGAGATTCTCTTTCATCTGTTCTAAACAAGTTCTCATCTGTTTGCAGTCATTTTCTCTGAATTATTCATGTTTTCATGTAGTTTCCTATATTCTGCCTTCTGGCCCAAGTATAAGCTTTGCCCACTTTATCAAACAACTTCCTACACACTGTTATTAACTGAGGCAGCTCGGGAACATTGTCTCTCAACTGTGTTATAGAGTGTAGTACTACATTTCAGTGAAGTGTAAGGCTTTCCAAAGCTGCCGAACGTGTTTCTTTCTCTATTTCAATGGTATTCTGCCTTGTATAACACACATTTACCACTCTACTCTCCTTTAAGTAATGAATATAGGATTCATACAGTGTTTGATGTTATCTTAACTCGAATTAAGGATTTCCCTTATCTTAGCTACCTTTTCTACACTAAGAACTGACTTGGAGATTCTCTTTCAGCTGTTCTAAACAAGTTCTCATCTGTTTACAGTCATTTTCAATGAATTATTCATGTTTTCATGTAGTTTCCTATATTCTGCCTTCTGGTCCAAGTATAAGCTTTGCCCACTTTATGAAAAAACTTCCTACACACTGTTATGAACTGAGGCTGCTAGGGAACATTGTCTCTCAACTCTGTTATAGAGTGTAGTACTACATTTCAGTGACGTGTAAGGCTTTCCTAAGCTGCCGAACGTGTTTCTTTCTCTATTTCAATGGTATTCTGCCTTGTATAACACACATTTACCACTCTAGTCTCCTTTAAGTAAAGAATATAGGATTCATACAGTGTTTCATGTGATCTTAACTCGAATTAAGGATTTCCCGGTTCTTAGCTACCTTTTCTACAATAAGAACTGACTTGGAGATTCTCTTTCATCTGTTCTAAACAAGTTCTCATCTGTTTACAGTCATTTTCTCTGAATTATTCATGTTTTCATGTAGTTTCCTATATTCTGCCTTCTAGCCCAAGTATAAGCTTTGCCCACTTTATCAAACAACTTCCTACACACTGTTATTAACTGAGGCAGCTAGGGAACATTGTCTCTCAACTCTGTTATAGAGTGTAGTACTACATTTCAGTGAAGTGTAAGGCTTTCCAAAGCTGCCGAACGTGTTTCTTTCTCTATTTCAATGGTATTCTGCTTTGTATAACACACATTTACCACTCTAGTCTCCTTTAAGTAAAGAATATAGGATTCATACAGTGTTTCATGTGATCTTAACTGGCATTACGGATTTCCCTTATCTTAGCTACCTTTTCTACACTAAGAACTGACTTGGAGATTCTCTTTCATCTGTTCTAAACAAGTTCTCATCTGTTTGCAGTCATTTTCTCTGAATTATTCATGTTTTCATGTAGTTTCCTATATTCTGCCTTCTGGCCCAAGTATAAGCTTTGCCCACTTTATCAAACAACTTCCAACACACTGTTATTAACTGAGGCAGCTCGGGAACATTGTCTCTCAACTGTGTTATAGAGTGTAATACTACATTTCAGTGAAGTGTAAGGGTTTCCAAAGCTGCCGAACGTGTTTCTTTCTCTATTTCATTGGTATTCTGCCTTGTATAACACACATTTACCACTCTAGTCTCCTTTAAGTAATGAATATAGGATTCATACAGTGTTTGATGTTATCTTAACTCGAATTAAGGATTTCCCGGATCTTAGCTACCTTTTCTACACTAAGAACTGACTTGGAGATTCTCTTTCAGCTGTTCTAAACAAGTTCTCATCTGTTTACAGTCATTTTCAATGAATTATTCATGTTTTCATGTAGTTTCCTATATTCTGCCTTCTGGTCCAAGTATAAGCTTTGCCCACTTTATGAAAAAACTTCCTACACACTGTTATGAACTGAGGCAGCTAGGGAACATTGTCTCTCAACTCTGTTATAGAGTGTAGTACTACATTTCAGTGACGTGTAAGGCTTTCCAAAGCTGCCGAACGTGTTTCTTTCTCTATTTCAATGGTATTCTGCCTTGTATAACACACATTTACCACTCTAGTCTCCTTTAAGTAAAGAATATAGGATTCATACAGTGTTTCATGTGATCTTAACTCGAATTAAGGATTTCCCGGATCTTAGCTACCTTTTCTACAATAAGAACAGACTTGGAGAATCTCTTTCAGCTGTTCTAAACAAGTTCTCATCTGTTTACAGTCATTTTCACTGAATTATTCATGTTTTCATGTAGTTTCCTATATTCTGCCTTCTGGTCCAAGTATAAGCTTTGCCCACTTTATCAAACAACTTCCTACACATTGTTATGAACTAAGGCAGCTCGGGAACATTGTCTCTCAACTGTGTTATAGAGTGTAGTACTACATTTCAGTGAAGTGTAAGGCTTTCCAAAGCTGCCGAACGTGTTTCTTTCTCTATTTCAATGGTATTCTGCCTTGTATAACACACATTTACCACTCTAGTCTCCTTTAAGTAAAGAATATAGGATTCATACAGTGTTTCATGTGATCTTAACTGGCATTACGGATTTCCCTTATCTTAGCTACCTTTTCTACACTAAGAACTGACTTGGAGATTCTCTTTCATCTGTTCTAAACAAGTTCTCATCTGTTTGCAGTCATTTTCTCTGAATTATTCATGTTTTCATATAGTTTCCTATATTCTGCCTTCTGGCCCAAGTATAAGCTTTGCCCACTTTATCAAACAACTTCCTACACACTGTTATTAACTGAGGCAGCTCGGGAACATTGTCTCTCAACTGTGTTATAGAGTGTAGTACTACATTTCAGTGAAGTGTAAGGCTTTCCAAAGCTGCCGAACATGTTTCTTTCTCTATTTCAATGGTATTCTGCCTTGTATAACACACATTTACCACTCTAGTCTCCTTTAAGTAATGAATATAGGATTCATACAGTGTTTGATGTTATCTTAACTCGAATTAAGGATTTCCCTTATCTTAGCTACCTTTTCTACACTAAGAACTGACTTGGAGATTCTCTTTCAGCTGTTCTAAACAAGTTCTCATCTGTTTACAGTCATTTTCAATGAATTATTCATGTTTTCATGTAGTTTCCTATATTTTCCCTTCTGGTCCAAGTATAAGCTTTGCCCACTTTATGAAAAAACTTCCTACACACTGTTATGAACTGAGGCAGCTAGGGAACATTGTCTCTCAACTCTGTTATAGAGTGTAGTACTACATTTCAGTAACGTGTAAGGCTTTCCAAAGCTGCCGAACGTGTTTCTTTCTCTATTTCAATGGTATTCTGCCTTGTATAACACACATTTACCACTCTAGTCTCCTTTAAGTAAAGAATATAGGATTCATACAGTGTTTCATGTGATCTTAACTCGAATTAAGGATTTCCCGGATCTTAGCTACCTTTTCTACAATAAGAACTGACTTGGGGATTCTCTTTCAGCTGTTCTAAACAAGTTCTCATCTGTTTACAGTCATTTTCACTGAATTATTCATGTTTTCATGTAGTTTCCTGTATTCTGCCTTCTGGTCCAAGTATAAGCTTTGCCCACTTTATCAAACAACTTCCTACACACTGTTATGAATTGAGGCAGCTAGGGAACATTGTCTCTCAACTGTGTTATAGAGTGTAGTACTACATTTCAGTGAATTGTAAGGCTTTACAAAGCTGCCGAACGTGTTTCTTTCTCTATTTCAATGGTATTCTGCCTTGTATAACACACATTTACCACTCTAGTCTCCTTTAAGTAATGAATATAGGATTCATACAGTGTTTCATGTGATCTTAACTGGCATTACGGATTTCCCTTATCTTAGCTACCTTTTCTACACTAAGAACTGACTTGGAGATTCTCTTTCAGCTGTTCTAAACAAGTTCTCATCTGTTTACAGTCATTTTCTATGAATTATTCATGTTTTCATGTAGTTTCCTATATTCTGCCTTCTGGACCAAGTATAAGCTTTGCCCACTTTATCAAAAAACTTCCTACACACTGTTATTAACTGAGGCAGCTCGGGAACATTGTCTCTCAACTGTGTTATAGAGTGTAGTACTACATTTCAGTGAAGTGTAAGGCTTTCCAAAGCTGCCGAACGTGTTTCTTTCTCTATTTCAATGGTATTCTGCCTTGTATAACACACATTTACCACTCTAGTCTCCTTTAAGTAAAGAATATAGGATTCATACAGTGTTTCATGTGATCTTAACTGGCATTACGGATTTCCCTTATCTTAGCTACCTTTTCTACACTAAGAACTGACTTGGAGATTCTCTTTCATCTGTTCTAAACAAGTTCTCATCTGTTTGCAGTCATTTTCTCTGAATTATTCATGTTTTCATGTAGTTTCCTATATTCTGCCTTCTGGCCCAAGTATAAGCTTTGCCCACTTTATCAAACAACTTCCTACACACTGTTATTAACTGAGGCAGCTCGGGAACATTGTCTCTCAACTGTGTTATAGAGTGTAGTACTACATTTCAGTGAAGTGTAAGGCTTTCCAAAGCTGCCGAACGTGTTTCTTTCTCTATTTCAATGGTATTCTGCCTTGTATAACACACATTTACCACTCTACTCTCCTTTAAGTAATGAATATAGGATTCATACAGTGTTTGATGTTATCTTAACTCGAATTAAGGATTTCCCTTATCTTAGCTACCTTTTCTACACTAAGAACTGACTTGGAGATTCTCTTTCAGCTGTTCTAAACAAGTTCTCATCTGTTTACAGTCATTTTCAATGAATTATTCATGTTTTCATGTAGTTTCCTATATTCTGCCTTCTGGTCCAAGTATAAGCTTTGCCCACTTTATGAAAAAACTTCCTACACACTGTTATGAACTGAGGCTGCTAGGGAACATTGTCTCTCAACTCTGTTATAGAGTGTAGTACTACATTTCAGTGACGTGTAAGGCTTTCCAAAGCTGCCGAACGTGTTTCTTTCTCTATTTCAATGGTATTCTGCCTTGTATAACACACATTTACCACTCTAGTCTCCTTTAAGTAAAGAATATAGGATTCATACAGTGTTTCATGTGATCTTAACTGGCATTACGGATTTCCCTTATCTTAGCTACCTTTTCTACACTAAGAACTGACTTGGAGATTCTCTTTCATCTGTTCTAAACAAGTTCTCATCTGTTTGCAGTCATTTTCTCTGAATTATTCATGTTTTCATGTAGTTTCCTATATTCTGCCTTCTGGCCCAAGTATAAGCTTTGCCCACTTTATCAAACAACTTCCAACACACTGTTATTAACTGAGGCAGCTCGGGAACATTGTCTCTCAACTGTGTTATAGAGTGTAATACTACATTTCAGTGAAGTGTAAGGCTTTCCAAAGCTGCCGAACGTGTTTCTTTCTCTATTTCATTGGTATTCTGCCTTGTATAACACACATTTACCACTCTAGTCTCCTTTAAGTAATGAATATAGGATTCATACAGTGTTTGATGTTATCTTAACTCGAATTAAGGATTTCCCGGATCTTAGCTACCTTTTCTACACTAAGAACTGACTTGGAGATTCTCTTTCAGCTGTTCTAAACAAGTTCTCATCTGTTTACAGTCATTTTCAATGAATTATTCATGTTTTCATGTAGTTTCCTATATTCTGCCTTCTGGTCCAAGTATAAGCTTTGCCCACTTTATGAAAAAACTTCCTACACACTGTTATGAACTGAGGCAGCTAGGGAACATTGTCTCTCAACTCTGTTATAGAGTGTAGTACTACATTTCAGTGACGTGTAAGGCTTTCCAAAGCTGCCGAACGTGTTTCTTTCTCTATTTCAATGGTATTCTGCCTTGTATAACACACATTTACCACTCTAGTCTCCTTTAAGTAAAGAATATAGGATTCATACAGTGTTTCATGTGATCTTAACTCGAATTAAGGATTTCCCGGATCTTAGCTACCTTTTCTACAATAAGAACAGACTTGGAGAATCTCTTTCAGCTGTTCTAAACAAGTTCTCATCTGTTTACAGTCATTTTCACTGAATTATTCATGTTTTCATGTAGTTTCCTATATTCTGCCTTCTGGTCCAAGTATAAGCTTTGCCCACTTTATCAAACAACTTCCTACACATTGTTATGAACTAAGGCAGCTCGGGAACATTGTCTCTCAACTGTGTTATAGAGTGTAGTACTACATTTCAGTGAAGTGTAAGGCTTTCCAAAGCTGCCGAACGTGTTTCTTTCTCTATTTCAATGGTATTCTGCCTTGTATAACACACATTTACCACTCTAGTCTCCTTTAAGTAAAGAATATAGGATTCATACAGTGTTTCATGTGATCTTAACTGGCATTACGGATTTCCCTTATCTTAGCTACCTTTTCTACACTAAGAACTGACTTGGAGATTCTCTTTCATCTGTTCTAAACAAGTTCTCATCTGTTTGCAGTCATTTTCTCTGAATTATTCATGTTTTCATATAGTTTCCTATATTCTGCCTTCTGGCCCAAGTATAAGCTTTGCCCACTTTATCAAACAACTTCCTACACACTGTTATTAACTGAGGCAGCTCGGGAACATTGTCTCTCAACTGTGTTATAGAGTGTAGTACTACATTTCAGTGAAGTGTAAGGCTTTCCAAAGCTGCCGAACATGTTTCTTTCTCTATTTCAATGGTATTCTGCCTTGTATAACACACATTTACCACTCTAGTCTCCTTTAAGTAATGAATATAGGATTCATACAGTGTTTGATGTTATCTTAACTCGAATTAAGGATTTCCCTTATCTTAGCTACCTTTTCTACACTAAGAACTGACTTGGAGATTCTCTTTCAGCTGTTCTAAACAAGTTCTCATCTGTTTACAGTCATTTTCAATGAATTATTCATGTTTTCATGTAGTTTCCTATAATTTCCCTTCTGGTCCAAGTATAAGCTTTGCCCACTTTATGAAAAAACTTCCTACACACTGTTATGAACTGAGGCAGCTAGGGAACATTGTCTCTCAACTCTGTTATAGAGTGTAGTACTACATTTCAGTAACGTGTAAGGCTTTCCAAAGCTGCCGAACGTGTTTCTTTCTCTATTTCAATGGTATTCTGCCTTGTATAACACACATTTACCACTCTAGTCTCCTTTAAGTAAAGAATATAGGATTCATACAGTGTTTCATGTGATCTTAACTCGAATTAAGGATTTCCCGGATCTTAGCTACCTTTTCTACAATAAGAACTGACTTGGGGATTCTCTTTCAGCTGTTCTAAACAAGTTCTCATCTGTTTACAGTCATTTTCACTGAATTATTCATGTTTTCATGTAGTTTCCTGTATTCTGCCTTCTGGTCCAAGTATAAGCTTTGCCCACTTTATCAAACAACTTCCTACACACTGTTATGAATTGAGGCAGCTAGGGAACATTGTCTCTCAACTGTGTTATAGAGTGTAGTACTACATTTCAGTGAAGTGTAAGGCTTTCCAAAGCTGCCGAACGTGTTTCTTTCTCTATTTCAATGGTATTCTGCCTTGTATAACACACATTTACCACTCTAGTCTCCTTTAAGTAAAGAATATAGGATTCATACAGTGTTTCATGTGATCTTAACTGGCATTACGGATTTCCCTTATCTTAGCTACCTTTTCTACACTAAGAACTGACTTGGAGATTCTCTTTCATCTGTTCTAAACAAGTTCTCATCTGTTTGCAGTCATTTTCTCTGAATTATTCATGTTTTCATGTAGTTTCCTATATTCTGCCTTCTGGCCCAAGTATAAGCTTTGCCCACTTTATCAAACAACTTCCTACACACTGTTATTAACTGAGGCAGCTCGGGAACATTGTCTCTCAACTGTGTTATAGAGTGTAGTACTACATTTCAGTGAAGTGTAAGGCTTTCCAAAGCTGCCGAACGTGTTTCTTTCTCTATTTCAATGGTATTCTGCCTTGTATAACACACATTTACCACTCTACTCTCCTTTAAGTAATGAATATAGGATTCATACAGTGTTTGATGTTATCTTAACTCGAATTAAGGATTTCCCTTATCTTAGCTACCTTTTCTACACTAAGAACTGACTTGGAGATTCTCTTTCAGCTGTTCTAAACAAGTTCTCATCTGTTTACAGTCATTTTCAATGAATTATTCATGTTTTCATGTAGTTTCCTATATTCTGCCTTCTGGTCCAAGTATAAGCTTTGCCCACTTTATGAAAAAACTTCCTACACACTGTTATGAACTGAGGCTGCTAGGGAACATTGTCTCTCAACTCTGTTATAGAGTGTAGTACTACATTTCAGTGACGTGTAAGGCTTTCCAAAGCTGCCGAACGTGTTTCTTTCTCTATTTCAATGGTATTCTGCCTTGTATAACACACATTTACCACTCTAGTCTCCTTTAAGTAAAGAATATAGGATTCATACAGTGTTTCATGTGATCTTAACTCGAATTAAGGATTTCCCGGATCTTAGCTACCTTTTCTACAATAAGAACAGACTTGGAGAATCTCTTTCAGCTGTTCTAAACAAGTTCTCATCTGTTTACAGTCATTTTCACTGAATTATTCATGTTTTCATGTAGTTTCCTATATTCTGCCTTCTGGTCCAAGTATAAGCTTTGCCCACTTTATCAAACAACTTCCTACACATTTTTATGAACTAAGGCAGCTCGGGAACATTGTCTCTCAACTGTGTTATAGAGTGTAGTACTACATTTCAGTGAAGTGTAAGGCTTTCCAAAGCTGCCGAACGTGTTTCTTTCTCTATTTCAATGGTATTCTGCTTTGTATAACACACATTTACCACTCTAGTCTCCTTTAAGTAAAGAATATAGGATTCATACAGTGTTTCATGTGATCTTAACTGGCATTACGGATTTCCCTTATCTTAGCTACCTTTTCTACACTAAGAACTGACTTGGAGATTCTCTTTCATCTGTTCTAAACAAGTTCTCATCTGTTTGCAGTCATTTTCTCTGAATTATTCATGTTTTCATGTAGTTTCCTATATTCTGCCTTCTGGCCCAAGTATAAGCTTTGCCCACTTTATCAAACAACTTCCTACACACTGTTATTAACTGAGGCAGCTCGGGAACATTGTCTCTCAACTGTGTTATAGAGTGTAGTACTACATTTCAGTGAAGTGTAAGGCTTTCCAAAGCTGCCGAACATGTTTCTTTCTCTATTTCAATGGTATTCTGCCTTGTATAACACACATTTACCACTCTAGTCTCCTTTAAGTAATGAATATAGGATTCATACAGTGTTTGATGTTATCTTAACTCGAATTAAGGATTTCCCTTATCTTAGCTACCTTTTCTACACTAAGAACTGACTTGGAGATTCTCTTTCAGCTGTTCTAAACAAGTTCTCATCTGTTTACAGTCATTTTCAATGAATTATTCATGTTTTCATGTAGTTTCCTATATTTTCCCTTCTGGTCCAAGTATAAGCTTTGCCCACTTTATGAAAAAACTTCCTACACACTGTTATGAACTGAGGCAGCTAGGGAACATTGTCTCTCAACTCTGTTATAGAGTGTAGTACTACATTTCAGTAACGTGTAAGGCTTTCCAAAGCTGCCGAACGTGTTTCTTTCTCTATTTCAATGGTATTCTGCCTTGTATAACACACATTTACCACTCTAGTCTCCTTTAAGTAAAGAATATAGGATTCATACAGTGTTTCATGTGATCTTAACTCGAATTAAGGATTTCCCGGATCTTAGCTACCTTTTCTACAATAAGAACTGACTTGGAGATTCTCTTTCAGCTGTTCTAAACAAGTTCTCATCTGTTTACAGTCATTTTCACTGAATTATTCATGTTTTCATGTAGTTTCCTGTATTCTGCCTTCTGGTCCAAGTATAAGCTTTGCCCACTTTATCAAACAACTTCCTACACACTGTTATGAATTGAGGCAGCTAGGGAACATTGTCTCTCAACTGTGTTATAGAGTGTAGTACTACATTTCAGTGAATTGTAAGGCTTTACAAAGCTGCCGAACGTGTTTCTTTCTCTATTTCAATGGTATTCTGCCTTGTATAACACACATTTACCACTCTAGTCTCCTTTAAGTAATGAATATAGGATTCATACAGTGTTTCATGTGATCTTAACTGGCATTACGGATTTCCCTTATCTTAGCTACCTTTTCTACACTAAGAACTGACTTGGAGATTCTCTTTCAGCTGTTCTAAACAAGTTCTCATCTGTTTACAGTCATTTTCTATGAATTATTCATGTTTTCATGTAGTTTCCTATATTCTGCCTTCTGGACCAAGTATAAGCTTTGCCCACTTTATCAAAAAACTTCCTACACACTGTTATTAACTGAGGCAGCTCGGGAACATTGTCTCTCAACTGTGTTATAGAGTGTAGTACTACATTTCAGTGAAGTGTAAGGCTTTCAAAAGCTGCCGAACGTGTTTCTTTCTCTATTTCAATGGTATTCTGCCTTGTATAACACACATTTACCACTCTAGTCTCCTTTAAGTAAAGAATATAGGATTCATACAGTGTTTCATGTGATCTTAACTGGCATTACGGATTTCCCTTATCTTAGCTACCTTTTCTACACTAAGAACTGACTTGGAGATTCTCTTTCATCTGTTCTAAACAAGTTCTCATCTGTTTGCAGTCATTTTCTCTGAATTATTCATGTTTTCATGTAGTTTCCTATATTCTGCCTTCTGGTCCAAGTATAAGCTTTGCCCACTTTATGAAAAAACTTCCTACACACTGTTATGAACTGAGGCTGCTAGGGAACATTGTCTCTCAACTCTGTTATAGAGTGTAGTACTACATTTCAGTGACGTGTAAGGCTTTCCAAAGCTGCCGAACGTGTTTCTTTCTCTATTTCAATGGTATTCTGCCTTGTATAACACACATTTACCACTCTAGTCTCCTTTAAGTAAAGAATATAGGATTCATACAGTGTTTCATGTGATCTTAACTCGAATTAAGGATTTCCCGGATCTTAGCTACCTTTTCTACAATAAGAACAGACTTGGAGAATCTCTTTCAGCTGTTCTAAACAAGTTCTCATCTGTTTACAGTCATTTTCACTGAATTATTCATGTTTTCATGTAGTTTCCTATATTCTGCCTTCTGGTCCAAGTATAAGCTTTGCCCACTTTATCAAACAACTTCCTACACATTTTTATGAACTAAGGCAGCTCGGGAACATTGTCTCTCAACGGTGTTATAGAGTGTAGTACTACATTTCAGTGAAGTGTAAGGCTTTCCAAAGCTGCCGAACGTGTTTCTTTCTCTATTTCAATGGTATTCTGCTTTGTATAACACACATTTACCACTCTAGTCTCCTTTAAGTAAAGAATATAGGATTCATACAGTGTTTCATGTGATCTTAACTGGCATTACGGATTTCCCTTATCTTAGCTACCTTTTCTACACTAAGAACTGACTTGGAGATTCTCTTTCATCTGTTCTAAACAAGTTCTCATCTGTTTGCAGTCATTTTCTCTGAATTATTCATGTTTTCATGTAGTTTCCTATATTCTGCCTTCTGGCCCAAGTATAAGCTTTGCCCACTTTATCAAACAACTTCCTACACACTGTTATTAACTGAGGCAGCTCGGGAACATTGTCTCTCAACTGTGTTATAGAGTGTAGTACTACATTTCAGTGAAGTGTAAGGCTTTCCAAAGCTGCCGAACGTGTTTCTTTCTCTATTTCAATGGTATTCTGCCTTGTATAACACACATTTACCACTCTACTCTCCTTTAAGTAATGAATATAGGATTCATACAGTGTTTGATGTTATCTTAACTCGAATTAAGGATTTCCCTTATCTTAGCTACCTTTTCTACACTAAGAACTGACTTGGAGATTCTCTTTCAGCTGTTCTAAACAAGTTCTCATCTGTTTACAGTCATTTTCAATGAATTATTCATGTTTTCATGTAGTTTCCTATATTCTGCCTTCTGGTCCAAGTATAAGCTTTGCCCACTTTATGAAAAAACTTCCTACACACTGTTATGAACTGAGGCAGCTAGGGAACATTGTCTCTCAACTCTGTTATAGAGTGTAGTACTACATTTCAGTGACGTGTAAGGCTTTCCAAAGCTGCCGAACGTGTTTCTTTCTCTATTTCAATGGTATTCTGCCTTGTATAACACACATTTACCACTCTAGTCTCCTTTAAGTAAAGAATATAGGATTCATACAGTGTTTCATGTGATCTTAACTCGAATTAAGGATTTCCCGGATCTTAGCTACCTTTTCTACAATAAGAACAGACTTGGAGAATCTCTTTCAGCTGTTCTAAACAAGTTCTCATCTGTTTACAGTCATTTTCACTGAATTATTCATGTTTTCATGTAGTTTCCTATATTCTGCCTTCTGGTCCAAGTATAAGCTTTGCCCACTTTATCAAACAACTTCCTACACATTTTTATGAACTAAGGCAGCTCGGGAACATTGTCTCTCAACTGTGTTATAGAGTGTAGTACTACATTTCAGTGAAGTGTAAGGCTTTCCAAAGCTGCCGAACGTGTTTCTTTCTCTATTTCAATGGTATTCTGCCTTGTATAACACACATTTACCACTCTAGTCTCCTTTAAGTAAAGAATATAGGATTCATACAGTGTTTCATGTGATCTTAACTGGCATTACGGATTTCCCTTATCTTAGCTACCTTTTCTACACTAAGAACTGACTTGGAGATTCTCTTTCAGCTGTTCTAAACAAGTTCTCATCTGTTTGCAGTCATTTTCTCTGAATTATTCATGTTTTCATGTAGTTTCTTATATTCTGCCTTCTGGCCCAAGTATAAGCTTTGCCCACTTTATCAAACAACTTCCTACACACTGTTATTAACTGAGGCAGCTCGGGAACATTGTCTCTCAACTGTGTTATAGAGTGTAGTACTACATTTCAGTGAAGTGTAAGGCTTTCCAAAGCTGCCGAACATGTTTCTTTCTCTATTTCAATGGTATTCTGCCTTGTATAACACACATTTACCACTCTAGTCTCCTTTAAGTAATGAATATAGGATTCATACAGTGTTTGATGTTATCTTAACTCGAATTAAGGATTTCCCTTATCTTAGCTACCTTTTCTACACTAAGAACTGACTTGGAGATTCTCTTTCAGCTGTTCTAAACAAGTTCTCATCTGTTTACAGTCATTTTCAATGAATTATTCATGTTTTCATGTAGTTTCCTATATTCTGCCTTCTGGTCCAAGTATAAGCTTTGCCCACTTTATGAAAAAACTTCCTACACACTGTTATGAACTGAGGCAGCTAGGGAACATTGTCTCTCAACTCTGTTATAGAGTGTAGTACTACATTTCAGTGACGTGTAAGGCTTTCCTAAGCTGCCGAACGTGTTTCTTTCTCTATTTCAATGGTATTCTGCCTTGTATAACACACATTTACCACTCTAGTCTCCTTTAAGTAAAGAATATAGGATTCATACAGTGTTTCATGTGATCTTAACTCGAATTAAGGATTTCCCGGTTCTTAGCTACCTTTTCTACAATAAGAACTGACTTGGAGATTCTCTTTCAGCTGTTCTAAACAAGTTCTCATCTGTTTACAGTCATTTTCACTGAATTATTCATGTTTTCATGTAGTTTGCTGTATTCTGCCTTCTGGTCCAAGTATAAGCTTTGCCCACTTTATCAAACAACTTCCTACACACTGTTATGAATTGAGGCAGCTAGGGAACATTGTCTCTCAACTGTGTTATAGAGTGTAGTACTACATTTCAGTGAATTGTAAGGCTTTACAAAGCTGCCGAACGTGTTTCTTTCTCTAATTCAATGGTATTCCGCCTTGTATAACACACATTTACCACTCTAGTCTCCTTTAAGTAATGAATATAGGATTCATACAGTGTTTCATGTGATCTTAACTGGCATTACGGATTTCCCTTATCTTAGCTACCTTTTCTACACTAAGAACTGACTTGGAGATTCTCTTTCAGCTGTTCTAAACAAGTTCTCATCTGTTTACAGTCATTTTCAATGAATTATTGATGTTTTCATGTAGTTTCCTATATTCTGCCTTCTGGTCCAAGTATAAGCTTTGCCCACTTTATGAAAAAACTTCCTACACACTGTTATGAACTGAGGCAGCTAGGGAACATTGTCTCTCAACTCTGTTATAGAGTGTAGTACTACATTTCAGTGACGTGTAAGGCTTTCCTAAGCTGCCGAACGTGTTTCTTTCTCTATTTCAATGGTATTCTGCCTTGTATAACACACATTTACCACTCTAGTCTCCTTTAAGTAAAGAATATAGGATTCATACAGTGTTTCATGTGATCTTAACTCGAATTAAGGATTTCCCGGTTCTTAGCTACCTTTTCTACAATAAGAACTGACTTGGAGATTCTCTTTCAGCTGTTCTAAACAAGTTCTCATCTGTTTACAGTCATTTTCACTGAATTATTCATGTTTTCATGTAGTTTGCTGTATTCTGCCTTCTGGTCCAAGTATAAGCTTTGCCCACTTTATCAAACAACTTCCTACACACTGTTATGAATTGAGGCAGCTAGGGAACATTGTCTCTCAACTGTGTTATAGAGTGTAGTACTACATTTCAGTGAATTGTAAGGCTTTACAAAGCTGCCGAACGTGTTTCTTTCTCTAATTCAATGGTATTCCGCCTTGTATAACACACATTTACCACTCTAGTCTCCTTTAAGTAATGAATATAGGATTCATACAGTGTTTCATGTGATCTTAACTGGCATTACGGATTTCCCTTATCTTAGCTACCTTTTCTACACTAAGAACTGACTTGGAGATTCTCTTTCAGCTGTTCTAAACAAGTTCTCATCTGTTTACAGTCATTTTCTCTGAATTATTCATGTTTTCATGTAGTTTCCTATATTCTGCCTTCTGGCCCAAGTATAAGCTTTGCCCACTTTATCAAACAACTTCCTACACACTGTTATTAACTGAGGCAGCTCGGGAACATTGTCTCTCAACTGTGTTATAGAGTGTAGTACTACATTTCAGTGAAGTGTAAGGCTTTCCAAAGCTGCCGAACGTGTTTCTTTCTCTATTTCAATGGTATTCTGCTTTGTATAACACACATTTACCACTCTAGTCTCCTTTAAGTAAAGAATATAGGATTCATACAGTGTTTCATGTGATCTTAACTGGCATTACGGATTTCCCTTATCTTAGCTACCTTTTCTACACTAAGAACTGACTTGGAGATTCTCTTTCATCTGTTCTAAACAAGTTCTCATCTGTTTGCAGTCATTTTCTCTGAATTATTCATGTTTTCATGTAGTTTCCTATATTCTGCCTTCTGTCCCAAGTATAAGCTTTGCCCACTTTATCAAACAACTTCCTACACACTGTTATTAACTGAGGCAGCTCGGGAACATTGTCTCTCAACTGTGTTATAGAGTGTAGTACTACATTTCAGTGAAGTGTAAGGCTTTCCAAAGCTGCCGAACGTGTTTCTTTCTCTATTTCAATGGTATTCTGCCTTGTATAACACACATTTACCACTCTACTCTCCTTTAAGTAATGAATATAGGATTCATACAGTGTTTGATGTTATCTTAACTCGAATTAAGGATTTCCCTTATCTTAGCTACCTTTTCTACACTAAGAACTGACTTGGAGATTCTCTTTCAGCTGTTCTAAACAAGTTCTCATCTGTTTACAGTCATTTTCAATGAATTATTCATGTTTTCATGTAGTTTCCTATATTCTGCCTTCTGGTCCAAGTATAAGCTTTGCCCACTTTATGAAAAAACTTCCTACACACTGTTATGAACTGAGGCAGCTAGGGAACATTGTCTCTCAACTCTGTTATAGAGTGTAGTACTACATTTCAGTGACGTGTAAGGCTTTCCAAAGCTGCCGAACGTGTTTCTTTCTCTATTTCAATGGTATTCTGCCTTGTATAACACACATTTACCACTCTAGTCTCCTTTAAGTAAAGAATATAGGATTCATACAGTGTTTCATGTGATCTTAACTCGAATTAAGGATTTCCCAGATCTTAGCTACCTTTTCTACAATGAGAACAGACTTGGAGAATCTCTTTCAGCTGTTCTAAACAAGTTCTCATCTGTTTACAGTCATTTTCACTGAATTATTCATGTTTTAATGTAGTTTCCTATATTCTGCCTTCTGGTCCAAGTATAAGCTTTGCCCACTTTATCAAACAACTTCCTACACATTTTTATGAACTAAGGCAGCTCGGGAACATTGTCTCTCAACTGTGTTATAGAGTGTAGTACTACATTTCAGTGAAGTGTAAGGCTTTCCAAAGCTGCCGAACGTGTTTCTTTCTCTATTTCAATGGTATTCTGCCTTGTATAACACACATTTACCACTCTAGTCTCCTTTAAGTAAAGAATATAGGATTCATACAGTGTTTCATGTGATCTTAACTGGCATTACGGATTTCCCTTATCTTAGCTACCTTTTCTACACTAAGAACTGACTTGGAGATTCTCTTTCAGCTGTTCTAAACAAGTTCTCATCTGTTTGCAGTCATTTTCTCTGAATTATTCATGTTTTCATGTAGTTTCTTATAATCTGCCTTCTGGTCCAAGTATAAGCTTTGCCCACTTTATGAAAAAACTTCCTACACACTGTTATGAACTGAGGCAGCTAGGGAACATTGTCTCTCAACTCTGTTATAGAGTGTAGTACTACATTTCAGTGACGTGTAAGGCTTTCCAAAGCTGCCGAACGTGTTTCTTTCTCTATTTCAATGGTATTCTGCCTTGTATAACACACATTTACCACTCTAGTCTCCTTTAAGTAAAGAATATAGGATTCATACAGTGTTTCATGTGATCTTAACTCGAATTAAGGATTTCCCGGATCTTAGCTACCTTTTCTACAATAAGAACTGACTTGGAGATTCTCTTTCAGCTGTTCTAAACAAGTTCTCATCTGTTTACAGTCATTTTCACTGAATTATTCATGTTTTCATGTAGTTTCCTGTATTCTGCCTTCTGGTCCAAGTATAAGCTTTGCCCACTTTATCAAACAACTTCCTACACACTGTTATGAATTGAGGCAGCTAGGGAACATTGTCTCTCAACTGTGTTATAGAGTGTAGTACTACATTTCAGTGAATTGTAAGGCTTTACAAAGCTGCCGAACGTGTTTCTTTCTCTATTTCAATGGTATTCTGCCTTGTATAACACACATTTACCACTCTAGTCTCCTTTAAGTAATGAATATAGGATTCATACAGTGTTTCATGTGATCTTAACTGGCATTACGGATTTCCCTTATCTTAGCTACCTTTTCTACACTAAGAACTGACTTGGAGATTCTCTTTCAGCTGTTCTAAACAAGTTCTCATCTGTTTACAGTCATTTTCTATGAATTATTCATGTTTTCATGTAGTTTCCTATATTCTGCCTTCTGGACCAAGTATAAGCTTTGCCCACTTTATCAAAAAACTTCCTACACACTGTTATTAACTGAGGCAGCTCGGGAACATTGTCTCTCAACTGTGTTATAGAGTGTAGTACTACATTTCAGTGAAGTGTAAGGCTTTCCAAAGCTGCCGAACGTGTTTCTTTCTCTATTTCAATGGTATTCTGCCTTGTATAACACACATTTACCACTCTAGTCTCCTTTAAGTAAAGAATATAGGATTCATACAGTGTTTCATGTGATCTTAACTGGCATTACGGATTTCCCTTATCTTAGCTACCTTTTCTACACTAAGAACTGACTTGGAGATTCTCTTTCATCTGTTCTAAACAAGTTCTCATCTGTTTGCAGTCATTTTCTCTGAATTATTCATGTTTTCATGTAGTTTCCTATATTCTGCCTTCTGGCCCAAGTATAAGCTTTGCCCACTTTATCAAACAACTTCCTACACACTGTTATTAACTGAGGCAGCTCGGGAACATTGTCTCTCAACTGTGTTATAGAGTGTAGTACTACATTTCAGTGAAGTGTAAGGCTTTCCAAAGCTGCCGAACGTGTTTCTTTCTCTATTTCAATGGTATTCTGCCTTGTATAACACACATTTACCACTCTACTCTCCTTTATGTAATGAATATAGGATTCATACAGTGTTTGATGTTATCTTAACTCGAATTAAGGATTTCCCTTATCTTAGCTACCTTTTCTACACTAAGAACTGACTTGGAGATTCTCTTTCAGCTGTTCTAAACAAGTTCTCATCTGTTTACAGTCATTTTCAATGAATTATTCATGTTTTCATGTAGTTTCCTATATTCTGCCTTCTGGTCCAAGTATAAGCTTTGCCCACTTTATGAAAAAACTTCCTACACACTGTTATGAACTGAGGCAGCTAGGGAACATTGTCTCTCAACTCTGTTATAGAGTGTAGTACTACATTTCAGTGACGTGTAAGGCTTTCCAAAGCTGCCGAACGTGTTTCTTTCTCTATTTCAATGGTATTCTGCCTTGTATAACACACATTTACCACTCTAGTCTCCTTTAAGTAAAGAATATAGGATTCATACAGTGTTTCATGTGATCTTAACTCGAATTAAGGATTTCCCAGATCTTAGCTACCTTTTCTACAATGAGAACAGACTTGGAGAATCTCTTTCAGCTGTTCTAAACAAGTTCTCATCTGTTTACAGTCATTTTCACTGAATTATTCATGTTTTCATGTAGTTTCCTATATTCTGCCTTCTGGTCCAAGTATAAGCTTTGCCCACTTTATCAAACAACTTCCTACACATTTTTATGAACTAAGGCAGCTCGGGAACATTGTCTCTCAACTGTGTTATAGAGTGTAGTACTACATTTCAGTGAAGTGTAAGGCTTTCCAAAGCTGCCGAACGTGTTTCTTTCTCTATTTCAATGGTATTCTGCCTTGTATAACACACATTTACCACTCTAGTCTCCTTTAAGTAAAGAATATAGGATTCATACAGTGTTTCATGTGATCTTAACTGGCATTACGGATTTCCCTTATCTTAGCTACCTTTTCTACACTAAGAACTGACTTGGAGATTCTCTTTCAGCTGTTCTAAACAAGTTCTCATCTGTTTGCAGTCATTTTCTCTGAATTATTCATGTTTTCATGTAGTTTCTTATAATCTGCCTTCTGGCCCAAGTATAAGCTTTGCCCACTTTATCAAACAACTTCCTACACACTGTTATTAACTGAGGCAGCTCGGGAACATTGTCTCTCAACTGTGTTATAGAGTGTAGTACTACATTTCAGTGAAGTGTAAGGCTTTCCAAAGCTGCCGAACATGTTTCTTTGTCTATTTCAATGGTATTCTGCCTTGTATAACACACATTTACCACTCTAGTCTCCTTTAAGTAATGAATATAGGATTCATACAGTGTTTGATGTTATCTTAACTCGAATTAAGGATTTCCCTTATCTTAGCTACCTTTTCTACACTAAGAACTGACTTGGAGATTCTCTTTCAGCTGTTCTAAACAAGTTCTCATCTGTTTACAGTCATTTTCAATGAATTATTCATGTTTTCATGTAGTTTCCTATATTCTGCCTTCTGGTCCAAGTATAAGCTTTGCCCACTTTATGAAAAAACTTCCTACACACTGTTATGAACTGAGGCAGCTAGGGAACATTGTCTCTCAACTCTGTTATAGAGTGTAGTACTACATTTCAGTGACGTGTAAGGCTTTCCAAAGCTGCCGAACGTGTTTCTTTCTCTATTTCAATGGTATTCTGCCTTGTATAACACACATTTACCACTCTAGTCTCCTTTAAGTAAAGAATATAGGATTCATACAGTGTTTCATGTGATCTTAACTCGAATTAAGGATTTCCCGGATCTTAGCTACCTTTTCTACAATAAGAACTGACTTGGAGATTCTCTTTCAGCTGTTCTAAACAAGTTCTCATCTGTTTACAGTCATTTTCACTGAATTATTCATGTTTTCATGTAGTTTCCTGTATTCTGCCTTCTGGTCCAAGTATAAGCTTTGCCCACTTTATCAAACAACTTCCTACACACTGTTATGAATTGAGGCAGCTAGGGAACATTGTCTCTCAACTGTGTTATAGAGTGTAGTACTACATTTCAGTGAATTGTAAGGCTTTACAAAGCTGCCGAACGTGTTTCTTTCTCTATTTCAATGGTATTCTGCCTTGTATAACACACATTTACCACTCTAGTCTCCTTTAAGTAATGAATATAGGATTCATACAGTGTTTCATGTGATCTTAACTGGCATTACGGATTTCCCTTATCTTAGCTACCTTTTCTACACTAAGAACTGACTTGGAGATTCTCTTTCAGCTGTTCTAAACAAGTTCTCATCTGTTTACAGTCATTTTCTATGAATTATTCATGTTTTCATGTAGTTTCCTATATTCTGCCTTCTGGACCAAGTATAAGCTTTGCCCACTTTATCAAAAAACTTCCTACACACTGTTATTAACTGAGGCAGCTCGGGAACATTGTCTCTCAACTGTGTTATAGAGTGTAGTACTACATTTCAGTGAAGTGTAAGGCTTTCCAAAGCTGCCGAACGTGTTTCTTTCTCTATTTCAATGGTATTCTGCCTTGTATAACACACATTTACCACTCTAGTCTCCTTTAAGTAAAGAATATAGGATTCATACAGTGTTTCATGTGATCTTAACTGGCATTACGGATTTCCCTTATCTTAGCTACCTTTTCTACACTAAGAACTGACTTGGAGATTCTCTTTCATCTGTTCTAAACAAGTTCTCATCTGTTTGCAGTCATTTTCTCTGAATTATTCATGTTTTCATGTAGTTTCCTATATTCTGCCTTCTGGCCCAAGTATAAGCTTTGCCCACTTTATCAAACAACTTCCTACACACTGTTATTAACTGAGGCAGCTCGGGAACATTGTCTCTCAACTGTGTTATAGAGTGTAGTACTACATTTCAGTGAAGTGTAAGGCTTTCCAAAGCTGCCGAACGTGTTTCTTTCTCTATTTCAATGGTATTCTGCCTTGTATAACACACATTTACCACTCTACTCTCCTTTAAGTAATGAATATAGGATTCATACAGTGTTTGATGTTATCTTAACTCGAATTAAGGATTTCCCTTATCTTAGCTACCTTTTCTACACTAAGAACTGACTTGGAGATTCTCTTTCAGCTGTTCTAAACAAGTTCTCATCTGTTTACAGTCATTTTCAATGAATTATTCATGTTTTCATGTAGTTTCCTATATTCTGCCTTCTGGTCCAAGTATAAGCTTTGCCCACTTTATGAAAAAACTTCCTACACACTGTTATGAACTGAGGCAGCTAGGGAACATTGTCTCTCAACTCTGTTATAGAGTGTAGTACTACATTTCAGTGACGTGTAAGGCTTTCCAAAGCTGCCGAACGTGTTTCTTTCTCTATTTCAATGGTATTCTGCCTTGTATAACACACATTTACCACTCTAGTCTCCTTTAAGTAAAGAATATAGGATTCATACAGTGTTTCATGTGATCTTAACTCGAATTAAGGATTTCCCGGATCTTAGCTACCTTTTCTACAATAAGAACAGACTTGGAGAATCTCTTTCAGCTGTTCTAAACAAGTTCTCATCTGTTTACAGTCATTTTCACTGAATTATTCATGTTTTCATGTAGTTTCCTATATTCTGCCTTCTGGTCCAAGTATAAGCTTTGCCCACTTTATCAAACAACTTCCTACACATTTTTATGAACTAAGGCAGCTCGGGAACATTGTCTCTCAACTGTGTTATAGAGTGTAGTACTACATTTCAGTGAAGTGTAAGGCTTTCCAAAGCTGCCGAACGTGTTTCTTTCTCTATTTCAATGGTATTCTGCCTTGTATAACACACATTTACCACTCTAGTCTCCTTTAAGTAAAGAATATAGGATTCATACAGTGTTTCATGTGATCTTAACTGGCATTACGGATTTCCCTTATCTTAGCTACCTTTTCTACACTAAGAACTGACTTGGAGATTCTCTTTCAGCTGTTCTAAACAAGTTCTCATCTGTTTGCAGTCATTTTCTCTGAATTATTCATGTTTTCATGTAGTTTCTTATAATCTGCCTTCTGGCCCAAGTATAAGCTTTGCCCACTTTATCAAACAACTTCCTACACACTGTTATTAACTGAGGCAGCTCGGGAACATTGTCTCTCAACTGTGTTATAGAGTGTAGTACTACATTTCAGTGAAGTGTAAGGCTTTCCAAAGCTGCCGAACATGTTTCTTTCTCTATTTCAATGGTATTCTGCCTTGTATAACACACATTTACCACTCTAGTCTCCTTTAAGTAATGAATATAGGATTCATACAGTGTTTGATGTTATCTTAACTCGAATTAAGGATTTCCCTTATCTTAGCTACCTTTTCTACACTAAGAACTGACTTGGAGATTCTCTTTCAGCTGTTCTAAACAAGTTCTCATCTGTTTACAGTCATTTTCAATGAATTATTCATGTTTTCATGTAGTTTCCTATATTCTGCCTTCTGGTCCAAGTATAAGCTTTGCCCACTTTATGAAAAAACTTCCTACACACTGTTATGAACTGAGGCAGCTAGGGAACATTGTCTCTCAACTCTGTTATAGAGTGTAGTACTACATTTCAGTGACGTGTAAGGCTTTCCAAAGCTGCCGAACGTGTTTCTTTCTCTATTTCAATGGTATTCTGCCTTGTATAACACACATTTACCACTCTAGTCTCCTTTAAGTAAAGAATATAGGATTCCTACAGTGTTTCTATGTGATCTTAACTCGAATTAAGGATTTCCCGGATCTTAGCTACCTTTTCTACAATAAGAACTGACTTGGAGATTCTCTTTCAGCTGTTCTAAACAAGTTCTCATCTGTTTACAGTCATTTTCACTGAATTATTCATGTTTTCATGTAGTTTCCTGTATTCTGCCTTCTGGTCCAAGTATAAGCTTTGCCCACTTTATCAAACAACTTCCTACACACTGTTATGAATTGAGGCAGCTAGGGAACATTGTCTCTCAACTGTGTTATAGAGTGTAGTACTACATTTCAGTGAATTGTAAGGCTTTACAAAGCTGCCGAACGTGTTTCTTTCTCTATTTCAATGGTATTCTGCCTTGTATAACACACATTTACCACTCTAGTCTCCTTTAAGTAATGAATATAGGATTCATACAGTGTTTCATGTGATCTTAACTGGCATTACGGATTTCCCTTATCTTAGCTACCTTTTCTACACTAAGAACTGACTTGGAGATTCTCTTTCAGCTGTTCTAAACAAGTTCTCATCTGTTTACAGTCATTTTCTATGAATTATTCATGTTTTCATGTAGTTTCCTATATTCTGCCTTCTGGACCAAGTATAAGCTTTGCCCACTTTATCAAAAAACTTCCTACACACTGTTATTAACTGAGGCAGCTCGGGAACATTGTCTCTCAACTGTGTTATAGAGTGTAGTACTACATTTCAGTGAAGTGTAAGGCTTTCCAAAGCTGCCGAACGTGTTTCTTTCTCTATTTCAATGGTATTCTGCCTTGTATAACACACATTTACCACTCTAGTCTCCTTTAAGTAAAGAATATAGGATTCATACAGTGTTTCATGTGATCTTAACTGGCATTACTGATTTCCCTTATCTTAGCTACCTTTTCCACACTAAGAACTGACTTGGAGATTCTCTTTCATCTGTTCTAAACAAGTTCTCATCTGTTTGCAGTCATTTTCTCTGAATTATTCATGTTTTCATGTAGTTTCCTATATTCTGCCTTCTGGCCCAAGTATAAGCTTTGCCCACTTTATCAAACAACTTCCTAAACACTGTTATTAACTGAGGCAGCTCGGGAACATTGTCTCTCAACTGTGTTATAGAGTGTAGTACTACATTTCAGTGAAGTGTAAGGCTTTCCAAAGCTGCCGAACGTGTTTCTTTCTCTATTTCAATGGTATTCTGCCTTGTATAACACACATTTACCACTCTACTCTCCTTTAAGTAATGAATATAGGATTCATACAGTGTTTGATGTTATCTTAACTCGAATTAAGGATTTCCCTTATCTTAGCTACCTTTTCTACACTAAGAACTGACTTGGAGATTCTCTTTCAGCTGTTCTAAACAAGTTCTCATCTGTTTACAGTCATTTTCAATGAATTATTCATGTTTTCATGTAGTTTCCTATATTCTGCCTTCTGGTCCAAGTATAAGCTTTGCCCACTTTATGAAAAAACTTCCTACACACTGTTATGAACTGAGGCAGCTAGGGAACATTGTCTCTCAACTCTGTTATAGAGTGTAGTACTACATTTCAGTGACGTGTAAGGCTTTCCAAAGCTGCCGAACGTGTTTCTTTCTCTATTTCAATGGTATTCTGCCTTGTATAACACACATTTACCACTCTAGTCTCCTTTAAGTAAAGAATATAGGATTCATACAGTGTTTCATGTGATCTTAACTCGAATTAAGGATTTCCCGGATCTTAGCTACCTTTTCTACAATAAGAACAGACTTGGAGAATCTCTTTCAGCTGTTCTAAACAAGTTCTCATCTGTTTACAGTCATTTTCACTGAATTATTCATGTTTTCATGTAGTTTCCTATATTCTGCCTTCTGGTCCAAGTATAAGCTTTGCCCACTTTATCAAACAACTTCCTACACATTTTTATGAACTAAGGCAGCTCGGGAACATTGTCTCTCAACTGTGTTATAGAGTGTAGTACTACATTTCAGTGAAGTGTAAGGCTTTCCAAAGCTGCCGAACGTGTTTCTTTCTCTATTTCAATGGTATTCTGCCTTGTATAACACACATTTACCACTCTAGTCTCCTTTAAGTAAAGAATATAGGATTCATACAGTGTTTCATGTGATCTTAACTGGCATTACGGATTTCCCTTATCTTAGCTACCTTTTCTACACTAAGAACTGACTTGGAGATTCTCTTTCAGCTGTTCTAAACAAGTTCTCATCTGTTTGCAGTCATTTTCTCTGAATTATTCATGTTTTCATGTAGTTTCTTATATTCTGCCTTCTGGCCCAAGTATAAGCTTTGCCCACTTTATCAAACAACTTCCTACACACTGTTATTAACTGAGGCAGCTCGGGAACATTGTCTCTCAACTGTGTTATAGAGTGTAGTACTACATTTCAGTGAAGTGTAAGGCTTTCCAAAGCTGCCGAACATGTTTCTTTCTCTATTTCAATGGTATTCTGCCTTGTATAACACACATTTACCACTCTAGTCTCCTTTAAGTAATGAATATAGGATTCATACAGTGTTTGATGTTATCTTAACTCGAATTAAGGATTTCCCTTATCTTAGCTACCTTTTCTACACTAAGAACTGACTTGGAGATTCTCTTTCAGCTGTTCTAAACAAGTTCTCATCTGTTTACAGTCATTTTCAATGAATTATTCATGTTTTCATGTAGTTTCCTATATTCTGCCTTCTGGTCCAAGTATAAGCTTTGCCCACTTTATGAAAAAACTTCCTACACACTGTTATGAACTGAGGCAGCTAGGGAACATTGTCTCTCAACTCTGTTATAGAGTGTAGTACTACATTTCAGTGACGTGTAAGGCTTTCCTAAGCTGCCGAACGTGTTTCTTTCTCTATTTCAATGGTATTCTGCCTTGTATAACACACATTTACCACTCTAGTCTCCTTTAAGTAAAGAATATAGGATTCATACAGTGTTTCATGTGATCTTAACTCGAATTAAGGATTTCCCGGTTCTTAGCTACCTTTTCTACAATAAGAACTGACTTGGAGATTCTCTTTCAGCTGTTCTAAACAAGTTCTCATCTGTTTACAGTCATTTTCACTGAATTATTCATGTTTTCATGTAGTTTGCTGTATTCTGCCTTCTGGTCCAAGTATAAGCTTTGCCCACTTTATCAAACAACTTCCTACACACTGTTATGAATTGAGGCAGCTTGGGAACATTGTCTCTCAACTGTGTTATAGAGTGTAGTACTACATTTCAGTGAATTGTAAGGCTTTACAAAGCTGCCGAACGTGTTTCTTTCTCTAATTCAATGGTATTCCGCCTTGTATAACACACATTTACCACTCTAGTCTCCTTTAAGTAATGAATATAGGATTCATACAGTGTTTCATGTGATCTTAACTGGCATTACGGATTTCCCTTATCTTAGCTACCTTTTCTACACTAAGAACTGACTTGGAGATTCTCTTTCAGCTGTTCTAAACAAGTTCTCATCTGTTTACAGTCATTTTCTCTGAATTATTCATGTTTTCATGTAGTTTCCTATATTCTGCCTTCTGGACCAAGTATAAGCTTTGCCCACTTTATCAAACAACTTCCTACACACTGTTATTAACTGAGGCAGCTCGGGAACATTGTCTCTCAACTGTGTTATAGAGTGTAGTACTACATTTCAGTGAAGTGTAAGGCTTTCCAAAGCTGCCGAACGTGTTTCTTTCTCTATTTCAATGGTATTCTGCTTTGTATAACACACATTTACCACTCTAGTCTCCTTTAAGTAAAGAATATAGGATTCATACAGTGTTTCATGTGATCTTAACTGGCATTACGGATTTCCCTTATCTTAGCTACCTTTTCTACACTAAGAACTGACTTGGAGATTCTCTTTCATCTGTTCTAAACAAGTTCTCATCTGTTTGCAGTCATTTTCTCTGAATTATTCATGTTTTCATGTAGTTTCCTATATTCTGCCTTCTGGCCCAAGTATAAGCTTTGCCCACTTTATCAAACAACTTCCTACACACTGTTATTAACTGAGGCAGCTCGGGAACATTGTCTCTCAACTGTGTTATAGAGTGTAGTACTACATTTCAGTGAAGTGTAAGGCTTTCCAAAGCTGCCGAACGTGTTTCTTTCTCTATTTCAATGGTATTCTGCCTTGTATAACACACATTTACCACTCTACTCTCCTTTAAGTAATGAATATAGGATTCATACAGTGTTTGATGTTATCTTAACTCGAATTAAGGATTTCCCTTATCTTAGCTACCTTTTCTACACTAAGAACTGACTTGGAGATTCTCTTTCAGCTGTTCTAAACAAGTTCTCATCTGTTTACAGTCATTTTCAATGAATTATTCATGTTTTCATGTAGTTTCCTATATTCTGCCTTCTGGTCCAAGTATAAGCTTTGCCCACTTTATGAAAAAACTTCCTACACACTGTTATGAACTGAGGCAGCTAGGGAACATTGTCTCTCAACTCTGTTATAGAGTGTAGTACTACATTTCAGTGACGTGTAAGGCTTTCCAAAGCTGCCGAACGTGTTTCTTTCTCTATTTCAATGGTATTCTGCCTTGTATAACACACATTTACCACTCTAGTCTCCTTTAAGTAAAGAATATAGGATTCATACAGTGTTTCATGTGATCTTAACTCGAATTAAGGATTTCCCGGATCTTAGCTACCTTTTCTACAATAAGAACAGACTTGGAGAATCTCTTTCAGCTGTTCTAAACAAGTTCTCATCTGTTTACAGTCATTTTCACTGAATTATTCATGTTTTCATGTAGTTTCCTATATTCTGCCTTCTGGTCCAAGTATAAGCTTTGCCCACTTTATCAAACAACTTCCTACACATTTTTATGAACTAAGGCAGCTCGGGAACATTGTCTCTCAACTGTGTTATAGAGTGTAGTACTACATTTCAGTGAAGTGTAAGGCTTTCCAAAGCTGCCGAACGTGTTTCTTTCTCTATTTCAATGGTATTCTGCCTTGTATAACACACATTTACCACTCTAGTCTCCTTTAAGTAAAGAATATAGGATTCATACAGTGTTTCATGTGATCTTAACTGGCATTACGGATATCCCTTATCTTAGCTACCTTTTCTACACTAAGAACTGACTTGGAGATTCTCTTTCAGCTGTTCTAAACAAGTTCTCATCTGTTTGCAGTCATTTTCTCTGAATTATTCATGTTTTCATGTAGTTTCTTATAATCTGCCTTCTGGCCCAAGTATAAGCTTTGCCCACTTTATCAAACAACTTCCTACACACTGTTATTAACTGAGGCAGCTCGGGAACATTGTCTCTCAACTGTGTTATAGAGTGTAGTACTACATTTCAGTGAAGTGTAAGGCTTTCCAAAGCTGCCGAACATGTTTCTTTCTCTATTTCAATGGTATTCTGCTTTGTATAACACACATTTACCACTCTAGTCTCCTTTAAGTAATGAATATAGGATTCATACAGTGTTTGATGTTATCTTAACTCGAATTAAGGATTTCCCTTATCTTAGCTACCTTTTCTACACTAAGAACTGACTTGGAGATTCTCTTTCAGCTGTTCTAAACAAGTTCTCATCTGTTTACAGTCATTTTCAATGAATTATTCATGTTTTCATGTAGTTTCCTATATTCTGCCTTCTGGTCCAAGTATAAGCTTTGCCCACTTTATGAAAAAACTTCCTACACACTGTTATGAACTGAGGCAGCTAGGGAACATTGTCTCTGAACTCTGTTATAGAGTGTAGTACTACATTTCAGTGACGTGTAAGGCTTTCCAAAGCTGCCGAACGTGTTTCTTTCTCTATTTCAATGGTATTCTGCCTTGTATAACACACATTTACCACTCTAGTCTCCTTTAAGTAAAGAATATAGGATTCATACAGTGTTTCATGTGATCTTAACTCGAATTAAGGATTTCCCGGTTCTTAGCTACCTTTTCTACAATAAGAACTGACTTGGAGATTCTCTTTCAGCTGTTCTAAACAAGTTCTCATCTGTTTACAGTCATTTTCACTGAATTATTCATGTTTTTATGTAGTTTGCTGTATTCTGCCTTCTGGTCCAAGTATAAGCTTTGCCCACTTTATCAAACAACTTCCTACACACTGTTATGAATTGAGGCAGCTAGGGAACATTGTCTCTCAACTGTGTTATAGAGTGTAGTACTACATTTCAGTGAATTGTAAGGCTTTACAAAGCTGCCGAACGTGTTTCTTTCTCTATTTCAATGGTATTCCGCCTTGTATAACACACATTTACCACTCTAGTCTCCTTTAAGTAATGAATATAGGATTCATACAGTGTTTCATGTGATCTTAACTGGCATTACGGATTTCCCTTATCTTAGCTACCTTTTCTACACTAAGAACTGACTTGGAGATTCTCTTTCAGCTGTTCTAAACAAGTTCTCATCTGTTTACAGTCATTTTCTCTGAATTATTCATGTTTTCATGTAGTTTCCTATATTCTGCCTTCTGGCCCAAGTATAAGCTTTGCCCACTTTATGAAAAAACTTCCTACACACTGTTATGAACTGAGGCAGCTAGGGAACATTATCTCTCAACTCTGTTATAGAGTGTAGTACTACATTTCAGTGACGTGTAAGGCTTTCCAAAGCTGCCGAACGTGTTTCTTTCTCTATTTCAATGGTATTCTGCCTTGTATAACACACATTTACCACTCTAGTCTCCTTTAAGTAAAGAATATAGGATTCATACAGTGTTTCATGTGATCTTAACTCGAATTAAGAATTTCCCGGATCTTAGCTACCTTTTCTACAATAAGAACAGACTTGGAGAATCTCTTTCAGCTGTTCTAAACAAGTTCTCATCTGTTTACAGTCATTTTCACTGAATTATTCATGTTTTCATGTAGTTTCCTATATTCTGCCTTCTGGTCCAAGTATAAGCTTTGCCCACTTTATCAAACAACTTCCTACACATTGTTATGAACTAAGGCAGCTCGGGAACATTGTCTCTCAACTGTGTTATAGAGTGTAGTACTACATTTCAGTGAAGTGTAAGGCTTTCCAAAGCTGCCGAACGTGTTTCTTTCTCTATTTCAATGGTATTCTGCCTTGTATAACACACATTTACCACTCTAGTCTCCTTTAAGTAAAGAATATAGGATTCATACAGTGTTTCATGTGATCTTAACTGGCATTACGGATTTCCCTTATCTTAGCTACCTTTTCTACACTAAGAACTGACTTGGAGATTCTCTTTCATCTGTTCTAAACAAGTTCTCATCTGTTTGCAGTCATTTTCTCTGAATTATTCATGTTTTCATGTAGTTTCCTATATTCTGCCTTCTGGCCCAAGTATAAGCTTTGCCCACTTTATCAAACAACTTCCTACACACTGTTATTAACTGAGGCAGCTCGGGAACATTGTCTCTCAACTGTGTTATAGATTGTAGTACTACATTTCAGTGAAGTGTAAGGCTTTCCAAAGCTGCCGAACGTGTTTCTTTCTCTATTTCAATGGTATTCTGCCTTGTATAACACACATTTACCACTCTAGTCTCCTTTAAGTAATGAATATAGGATTCATACAGTGTTTCATGTGATCTTAACTGGCATTACGGATTTCCCTTATCTTAGCTACCTTTTCTACACTAAGAACTGACTTGGAGATTCTCTTTCAGCTGTTCTAAACAAGTTCTCATCTGTTTACAGTCATTTTCTATGAATTATTCATGTTTTCATGTAGTTTCCTATATTCTGCCTTCTGGACCAAGTATAAGCTTTGCCCACTTTATCAAAAAACTTCCTACACACTGTTATTAACTGAGGCAGCTCGGGAACATTGTCTCTCAACTGTGTTATAGAGTGTAGTACTACATTTCAGTGAAGTGTAAGGCTTTCCAAAGCTGCCGAACGTGTTTCTTTCTCTATTTCAATGGTATTCTGCCTTGTATAACACACATTTACCACTCTAGTCTCCTTTAAGTAAAGAATATAGGATTCATACAGTGTTTCATGTGATCTTAACTGGCATTACGGATTTCCCTTATCTTAGCTACCTTTTCTACACTAAGAACTGACTTGGAGATTCTCTTTCATCTGTTCTAAACAAGTTCTCATCTGTTTGCAGTCATTTTCTCTGAATTATTCATGTTTTCATGTAGTTTCCTATAGTCTGCCTTCTGGCCCAAGTATAAGCTTTGCCCACTTTATCAAACAACTTCCTACACACTGTTATTAACTGAGGCAGCTCGGGAACATTGTCTCTCAACTGTGTTATAGATTGTAGTACTACATTTCAGTGAAGTGTAAGGCTTTCCAAAGCTGCCGAACGTGTTTCTTTCTCTATTTCAATGGTATTCTGCCTTGTATAACACACATTTACCACTCTAGTCTCCTTTAAGTAATGAATATAGGATTCATACAGTGTTTCATGTGATCTTAACTGGCATTACGGATTTCCCTTATCTTAGCTACCTTTTCTACACTAAGAACTGACTTGGATATTCTCTTTCAGCTGTTCTAAACAAGTTCTCATCTGTTTACAGTCATTTTCTATGAATTATTCATGTTTTCATGTAGTTTCCTATATTCTGCCTTCTGGACCAAGTATAAGCTTTGCCCACTTTATCAAAAAACTTCCTACACACTGTTATTAACTGAGGCAGCTCGGGAACATTGTCTCTCAACTGTGTTATAGAGTGTAGTACTACATTTCAGTGAAGTGTAAGGCTTTCCAAAGCTGCCGAACGTGTTTCTTTCTCTATTTCAATGGTATTCTGCCTTGTATAACACACATTTACCACTCTAGTCTCCTTTAAGTAAAGAATATAGGATTCATACAGTGTTTCATGTGATCTTAACTGGCATTACGGATTTCCCTTATCTTAGCTACCTTTTCTACACTAAGAACTGACTTGGAGATTCTCTTTCATCTGTTCTAAACAAGTTCTCATCTGTTTGCAGTCATTTTCTCTGAATTATTCATGTTTTCATGTAGTTTCCTATATTCTGCCTTCTGGCCCAAGTATAAGCTTTGCCCACTTTATCAAACAACTTCCTACACACTGTTATTAACTGAGGCAGCTCGGGAACATTGTCTCTCAACTGTGTTATAGAGTGTAGTACTACATTTCAGTGAAGTGTAAGGCTTTCCAAAGCTGCCGAACGTGTTTCTTTCTCTATTTCAATGGTATTCTGCCTTGTATAACACACATTTACGACTCTACTCTCCTTTAAGTAATGAATATAGGATTCATACAGTGTTTGATGTTATCTTAACTCGAATTAAGGATTTCCCTTATCTTAGCTACCTTTTCTACACTAAGAACTGACTTGGAGATTCTCTTTCAGCTGTTCTAAACAAGTTCTCATCTGTTTACAGTCATTTTCAATGAATTATTCATGTTTTCATGTAGTTTCCTATATTCTGCCTTCTGGTCCAAGTATAAGCTTTGCCCACTTTATGAAAAAACTTCCTACACACTGTTATGAACTGAGGCAGCGAGGGAACATTGTCTCTCAACTCTGTTATAGAGTGTAGTACTACATTTCAGTGACGTGTAAGGCTTTCCAAAGCTGCCGAACGTGTTTCTTTCTCTATTTCAATGGTATTCTGCCTTGTATAACACACATTTACCACTCTAGTCTCCTTTAAGTAAAGAATATAGGATTCATACAGTGTTTCATGTGATCTTAACTCGAATTAAGGATTTCCCGGATCTTAGCTACCTTTTCTACAATAAGAACAGACTTGGAGAATCTCTTTCAGCTGTTCTAAACATGTTCTCATCTGTTTACAGTCATTTTCACTGAATTATTCATGTTTTCATGTAGTTTCCTATATTCTGCCTTCTGGTCCAAGTATAAGCTTTGCCCACTTTATCAAACAACTTCCTACACATTGTTATGAACTAAGGCAGCTCGGGAACATTGTCTCTCAACTGTGTTATAGAGTGTAGTACTACATTTCAGTGAAGTGTAAGGCTTTCCAAAGCTGCCGAACGTGTTTCTTTCTCTATTTCAATGGTATTCTGCCTTGTATAACACACATTTACCACTCTAGTCTCCTTTAAGTAAAGAATATAGGATTCATACAGTGTTTCATGTGATCTTAACTGGCATTACGGATTTCCCTTATCTTAGCTACCTTTTCTACACTAAGAACTGACTTGGAGATTCTCTTTCATCTGTTCTAAACAAGTTCTCATCTGTTTGCAGTCATTTTCTCTGAATTATTCATGTTTTCATGTAGTTTCCTATATTCTGCCTTCTGGCCCAAGTATAAGCTTTGCCCACTTTATCAAACAACTTCCAACACACTGTTATTAACTGAGGCAGCTCGGGAACATTGTCTCTCAACTGTGTTATAGAGTGTAATACTACATTTCAGTGAAGTGTAAGGCTTTCCAAAGCTGCCGAACGTGTTTCTTTCTCTATTTCATTGGTATTCTGCCTTGTATAACACACATTTACCACTCTAGTCTCCTTTAAGTAATGAATATAGGATTCATACAGTGTTTGATGTTATCTTAACTCGAATTAAGGATTTCCCGGATCTTAGCTACCTTTTCTACACTAAGAACTGACTTGGAGATTCTCTTTCAGCTGTTCTAAACAAGTTCTCATCTGTTTACAGTCATTTTCAATGAATTATTCATGTTTTCATGTAGTTTCCTATATTCTGCCTTCTGGTCCAAGTATAAGCTTTGCCCACTTTATGAAAAAACTTCCTACACACTGTTATGAACTGAGGCAGCTAGGGAACATTGTCTCTCAACTCTGTTATAGAGTGTAGTACTACATTTCAGTGACATGTAAGGCTTTCCAAAGCTGCCGAACGTGTTTCTTTCTCTATTTCAATGGTATTCTGCCTTGTATAACACACATTTACCACTCTAGTCTCCTTTAAGTAAAGAATATAGGATTCATACAGTGTTTCATGTGATCTTAACTCGAATTAAGGATTTCCCGGATCTTAGCTACCTTTTCTACAATAAGAACAGACTTGGAGAATCTCTTTCAGCTGTTCTAAACAAGTTCTCATCTGTTTACAGTCATTTTCACTGAATTATTCATGTTTTCATGTAGTTTCCTATATTCTGCCTTCTGGTCCAAGTATAAGCTTTGCCCACTTTATCAAACAACTTCCTACACATTGTTATGAACTAAGGCAGCTCGGGAACATTGTCTCTCAACTGTGTTATAGAGTGTAGTACTACATTTCAGTGAAGTGTAAGGCTTTCCAAAGCTGCCGAACGTGTTTCTTTCTCTATTTCAATGGTATTCTGCCTTGTATAACACACATTTACCACTCTAGTCTCCTTTAAGTAAAGAATATAGGATTCATACAGTGTTTCATGTGATCTTAACTGGCATTACGGATTTCCCTTATCTTAGCTACCTTTTCTACACTAAGAACTGACTTGGAGATTCTCTTTCATCTGTTCTAAACAAGTTCTCATCTGTTTGCAGTCATTTTCTCTGAATTATTCATGTTTTCATGTAGTTGCCTATATTCTGCCTTCTGGCCCAAGTATAAGCTTTGCCCACTTTATCAAACAACTTCCTACACACTGTTATTAACTGAGGCAGCTCGGGAACATTGTCTCTCAACTGTGTTATAGAGTGTAATACTATATTTCAGTGAAGTGTAAGGCTTTCCAAAGCTGCCGAACGTGTTTCTTTCTCTATTTCAATGGTATTCTGCCTTGTATAACACACATTTACCACTCTAGTCTCCTTTAAGTAATGAATATAGGATTCATGCAGTGTTTGATGTTATCTTAACTCGAATTAAGGATTTCCCTTATCTTAGCTACCTTTTCTACACTAAGAACTGACTTGGAAATTCTCTTTCAGCTGTTCTAAACAAGTTCTCATCTGTTTACAGTCATTTTCAATGAATTATTCATGTTTTCATGTAGTTTCCTATATTCTGCCTTCTGGTCCAAGTATAAGCTTTGCCCACTTTATGAAAAAACTTCCTACACACTGTTATGAACTGAGGCAGCTAGGGAACATTGTCTCTCAACTCTGTTATAGAGTGTAGTACTACATTTCAGTGACGTGTAAGGCTTTCCAAAGCTGCCGAACGTGTTTCTTTCTCTATTTCAATGGTATTCTGCCTTGTATAACACACATTTACCACTCTAGTCTCCTTTAAGTAAAGAATATAGGATTCATACAGTGTTTCATGTGATCTTAACTGGCATTACGGATTTCCCTTATCTTAGCTACCTTTTCTACACTAAGAACTGACTTGGAGATTCTCTTTCATCTGTTCTAAACAAGTTCTCATCTGTTTGCAGTCATTTTCTCTGAATTATTCATGTTTTCATGTAGTTTCCTATATTCTGCCTTCTGGACCAAGTATAAGCTTTGCCCACTTTATCAAAAAACTTCCTACACACTGTTATTAACTGAGGCAGCTCGGGAACATTGTCTCTCAACTGTGTTATAGAGTGTAGTACTACATTTCAGTGAAGTGTAAGGCTTTCCAAAGCTGCCGAACGTGTTTCTTTCTCTATTTCAATGGTATTCTGCCTTGTATAACACACATTTACCACTCTAGTCTCCTTTAAGTAAAGAATATAGGATTCATACAGTGTTTCATGTGATCTTAACTGGCATTACGGATTTCCCTTATCTTAGCTACCTTTTCTACACTAAGAACTGACTTGGAGATTCTCTTTCATCTGTTCTAAACAAGTTCTCATCTGTTTGCAGTCATTTTCTCTGAATTATTCATGTTTTCATGTAGTTTCCTATATTCTGCCTTCTGGCCCAAGTATAAGCTTTGCCCACTTTATCAAACAACTTCCTACACACTGTTATTAACTGAGGCAGCTCGGGAACATTGTCTCTCAACTGTGTTATAGAGTGTAGTACTACATTTCAGTGAAGTGTAAGGCTTTCCAAAGCTGCCGAACGTGTTTCTTTCTCTATTTCAATGGTATTCTGCCTTGTATAACACACATTTACGACTCTACTCTCCTTTAAGTAATGAATATAGGATTCATACAGTGTTTGATGTTATCTTAACTCGAATTAAGGATTTCCCTTATCTTAGCTACCTTTTCTACACTAAGAACTGACTTGGAGATTCTCTTTCAGCTGTTCTAAACAAGTTCTCATCTGTTTACAGTCATTTTCAATGAATTATTCATGTTTTCATGTAGTTTCCTATATTCTGCCTTCTGGTCCAAGTATAAGCTTTGCCCACTTTATGAAAAAACTTCCTACACACTGTTATGAACTGAGGCAGCTCGGGAACATTGTCTCTCAACTGTGTTATAGAGTGTAGTACTACATTTCAGTGAAGTGTAAGGCTTTCCAAAGCTGCCGAACGTGTTTCTTTCTCTATTTCAATGGTATTCTGCCTTGTATAACACACATTTACCACTCTAGTCTCCTTTAAGTAAAGAATATAGGATTCATACAGTGTTTCATGTGATCTTAACTGGCATTACGGATTTCCCTTATCTTAGCTACCTTTTCTACACTAAGAACTGACTTGGAGATTCTCTTTCATCTGTTCTAAACAAGTTCTCATCTGTTTGCAGTCATTTTCTCTGAATTATTCATGTTTTCATGTAGTTTCCTATATTCTGCCTTCTGGCCCAAGTATAAGCTTTGCCCACTTTATCAAACAACTTCCAACACACTGTTATTAACTGAGGCAGCTCGGGAACATTGTCTCTCAACTGTGTTATAGAGTGTAATACTACATTTCAGTGAAGTGTAAGGCTTTCCAAAGCTGCCGAACGTGTTTCTTTCTCTATTTCATTGGTATTCTGCCTTGTATAACACACATTTACCACTCTAGTCTCCTTTAAGTAATGAATATAGGATTCATACAGTGTTTGATGTTATCTTAACTCGAATTAAGGATTTCCCGGATCTTAGCTACCTTTTCTACACTAAGAACTGACTTGGAGATTCTCTTTCAGCTGTTCTAAACAAGTTCTCATCTGTTTACAGTCATTTTCAATGAATTATTCATGTTTTCATGTAGTTTCCTATATTCTGCCTTCTGGTCCAAGTATAAGCTTTGCCCACTTTATGAAAAAACTTCCTACACACTGTTATGAACTGAGGCAGCTAGGGAACATTGTCTCTCAACTCTGTTATAGAGTGTAGTACTACATTTCAGTGACATGTAAGGCTTTCCAAAGCTGCCGAACGTGTTTCTTTCTCTATTTCAATGGTATTCTGCCTTGTATAACACACATTTACCACTCTAGTCTCCTTTAAGTAAAGAATATAGGATTCATACAGTGTTTCATGTGATCTTAACTGGCATTAAGGATTTCCCTTATCTTAGCTACCTTTTCTACACTAAGAACTGACTTGGAGATTCTCTTTCATCTGTTCTAAACAAGTTCTCATCTGTTTGCAGTCATTTTCTCTGAATTATTCATGTTTTCATGTAGTTTCCTATATTCTGCCTTCTGGCCCAAGTATAAGCTTTGCCCACTTTATCAAACAACTTCCAACACACTGTTATTAACTGAGGCAGCTCGGGAACATTGTCTCTCAACTGTGTTATAGAGTGTAATACTACATTTCAGTGAAGTGTAAGGCTTTCCAAAGCTGCCGAACGTGTTTCTTTCTCTATTTCATTGGTATTCTGCCTTGTATAACACACATTTACCACTCTAGTCTCCTTTAAGTAATGAATATAGGATTCATACAGTGTTTGATGTTATCTTAACTCGAATTAAGGATTTCCCGGATCTTAGCTACCTTTTCTACACTAAGAACTGACTTGGAGATTCTCTTTCAGCTGTTCTAAACAAGTTCTCATCTGTTTACAGTCATTTTCAATGAATTATTCATGTTTTCATGTAGTTTCCTATATTCTGCCTTCTGGTCCAAGTATAAGCTTTGCCCACTTTATGAAAAAACTTCCTACACACTGTTATGAACTGAGGCAGCTAGGGAACATTGTCTCTCAACTCTGTTATAGAGTGTAGTACTACATTTCAGTGACATGTAAGGCTTTCCAAAGCTGCCGAACGTGTTTCTTTCTCTATTTCAATGGTATTCTGCCTTGTATAACACACATTTACCACTCTAGTCTCCTTTAAGTAAAGAATATAGGATTCATACAGTGTTTCATGTGATCTTAACTCGAATTAAGGATTTCCCGGATCTTAGCTACCTTTTCTACAATAAGAACAGACTTGGAGAATCTCTTTCAGCTGTTCTAAACAAGTTCTCATCTGTTTACAGTCATTTTCACTGAATTATTCATGTTTTCATGTAGTTTCCTATATTCTGCCTTCTGGTCCAAGTATAAGCTTTGCCCACTTTATCAAACAACTTCCTACACATTGTTATGAACTAAGGCAGCTCGGGAACATTGTCTCTCAACTGTGTTATAGAGTGTAGTACTACATTTCAGTGAAGTGTAAGGCTTTCCAAAGCTGCCGAACGTGTTTCTTTCTCTATTTCAATGGTATTCTGCCTTGTATAACACACATTTACCACTCTAGTCTCCTTTAAGTAAAGAATATAGGATTCATACAGTGTTTCATGTGATCTTAACTGGCATTACGGATTTCCCTTATCTTAGCTACCTTTTCTACACTAAGAACTGACTTGGAGATTCTCTTTCATCTGTTCTAAACAAGTTCTCATCTGTTTGCAGTCATTTTCTCTGAATTATTCATGTTTTCATGTAGTTTCCTATATTCTGCCTTCTGGCCCAAGTATAAGCTTTGCCCACTTTATCAAACAACTTCCTACACACTGTTATTAACTGAGGCAGCTCGGGAACATTGTCTCTCAACTGTGTTATAGAGTGTAATACTATATTTCAGTGAAGTGTAAGGCTTTCCAAAGCTGCCGAACGTGTTTCTTTCTCTATTTCAATGGTATTCTGCCTTGTATAACACACATTTACCACTCTAGTCTCCTTTAAGTAATGAATATAGGATTCATGCAGTGTTTGATGTTATCTTAACTCGAATTAAGGATTTCCCTTATCTTAGCTACCTTTTCTACACTAAGAACTGACTTGGAAATTCTCTTTCAGCTGTTCTAAACAAGTTCTCATCTGTTTACAGTCATTTTCAATGAATTATTCATGTTTTCATGTAGTTTCCTATATTCTGCCTTCTGGTCCAAGTATAAGCTTTGCCCACTTTATGAAAAAACTTCCTACACACTGTTATGAACTGAGGCAGCTAGGGAACATTGTCTCTCAACTGTGTTATAGAGTGTAGTACTACATTTCAGTGACGTGTAAGGCTTTCCAAAGCTGCCGAACGTGTTTCTTTCTCTATTTCAATGGTATTCTGCCTTGTATAACACACATTTACCACTCTAGTCTCCTTTAAGTAAAGAATATAGGATTCATACAGTGTTTCATGTGATCTTAACTGGCATTACGGATTTCCCTTATCTTAGCTACCTTTTCTACACTAAGAACTGACTTGGAGATTCTCTTTCATCTGTTCTAAACAAGTTCTCATCTGTTTGCAGTCATTTTCTCTGAATTATTCATGTTTTCATGTAGTTTCCTATATTCTGCCTTCTGGCCCAAGTATAAGCTTTGCCCACTTTATCAAACAACTTCCAACACACTGTTATTAACTGAGGCAGCTCGGGAACATTGTCTCTCAACTGTGTTATAGAGTGTAATACTACATTTCAGTGAAGTGTAAGGCTTTCCAAAGCTGCCGAACGTGTTTCTTTCTCTATTTCATTGGTATTCTGCCTTGTATAACACACATTTACCACTCTAGTCTCCTTTAAGTAATGAATATAGGATTCATACAGTGTTTGATGTTATCTTAACTCGAATTAAGGATTTCCCGGATCTTAGCTACCTTTTCTACACTAAGAACTGACTTGGAGATTCTCTTTCAGCTGTTCTAAACAAGTTCTCATCTGTTTACAGTCATTTTCAATGAATTATTCATGTTTTCATGTAGTTTCCTATATTCTGCCTTCTGGTCCAAGTATAAGCTTTGCCCACATTATGAAAAAACTTCCTACACACTGTTATGAACTGAGGCAGCTAGGGAACATTGTCTCTCAACTCTGTTATAGAGTGTAGTACTACATTTCAGTGACATGTAAGGCTTTCCAAAGCTGCCGAACGTGTTTCTTTCTCTATTTCAATGGTATTCTGCCTTGTATAACACACATTTACCACTCTAGTCTCCTTTAAGTAAAGAATATAGGATTCATACAGTGTTTCATGTGATCTTAACTCGAATTAAGGATTTCCCGGATCTTAGCTACCTTTTCTACAATAAGAACAGACTTGGAGAATCTCTTTCAGCTGTTCTAAACAAGTTCTCATCTGTTTACAGTCATTTTCACTGAATTATTCATGTTTTCATGTAGTTTCCTATATTCTGCCTTCTGGTCCAAGTATAAGCTTTGCCCACTTTATCAAACAACTTCCTACACATTGTTATGAACTAAGGCAGCTCGGGAACATTGTCTCTCAACTGTGTTATAGAGTGTAGTACTACATTTCAGTGAAGTGTAAGGCTTTCCAAAGCTGCCGAACGTGTTTCTTTCTCTATTTCAATGGTATTCTGCCTTGTATAACACACATTTACCACTCTAGTCTCCTTTAAGTAAAGAATATAGGATTCATACAGTGTTTCATGTGATCTTAACTGGCATTACGGATTTCCCTTATCTTAGCTACCTTTTCTACACTAAGAACTGACTTGGAGATTCTCTTTCATCTGTTCTAAACAAGTTCTCATCTGTTTGCAGTCATTTTCTCTGAATTATTCATGTTTTCATGTAGTTTCCTATATTCTGCCTTCTGGCCCAAGTATAAGCTTTGCCCACTTTATCAAACAACTTCCTACACACTGTTATTAACTGAGGCAGCTCGGGAACATTGTCTCTCAACTGTGTTATAGAGTGTAATACTATATTTCAGTGAAGTGTAAGGCTTTCCAAAGCTGCCGAACGTGTTTCTTTCTCTATTTCAATGGTATTCTGCCTTGTATAACACACATTTACCACTCTAGTCTCCTTTAAGTAATGAATATAGGATTCATGCAGTGTTTGATGTTATCTTAACTCGAATTAAGGATTTCCCTTATCTTAGCTACCTTTTCTACACTAAGAACTGACTTGGAAATTCTCTTTCAGCTGTTCTAAACAAGTTCTCATCTGTTTACAGTCATTTTCAATGAATTATTCATGTTTTCATGTAGTTTCCTATATTCTGCCTTCTGGTCCAAGTATAAGCTTTGCCCACTTTATGAAAAAACTTCCTACACACTGTTATGAACTGAGGCAGCTAGGGAACATTGTCTCTCAACTCTGTTATAGAGTGTAGTACTACATTTCAGTGACGTGTAAGGCTTTCCAAAGCTGCCGAACGTGTTTCTTTCTCTATTTCAATGGTATTCTGCCTTGTATAACACACATTTACCACTCTAGTCTCATTTAAGTAAAGAATATAGGATTCATACAGTGTTTCATGTGATCTTAACTGGCATTACGGATTTCCCTTATCTTAGCTACCTTTTCTACACTAAGAACTGACTTGGAGATTCTCTTTCATCTGTTCTAAACAAGTTCTCATCTGTTTGCAGTCATTTTCTCTGAATTTTTCATGTTTTCATGTAGTTTCCTATATTCTGCCTTCTGGCCCAAGTATAAGCTTTGCCCACTTTATCAAACAACTTCCAACACACTGTTATTAACTGAGGCAGCTCGGGAACATTGTCTCTCAACTGTGTTATAGAGTGTAATACTATATTTCAGTGAAGTGTAAGGCTTTCCAAAGCTGCCGAACGTGTTTCTTTCTCTATTTCATTGGTATTCTGCCTTGTATAACACACATTTACCACTCTAGTCTCCTTTAAGTAATGAATATAGGATTCATACAGTGTTTGATGTTATCTTAACTCGAATTAAGGATTTCCCGGATCTTAGCTACCTTTTCTACACTAAGAACTGACTTGGAGATTCTCTTTCAGCTGTTCTAAACAAGTTCTCATCTGTTTACAGTCATTTTCAATGAATTATTCATGTTTTCATGTAGTTTCCTATATTCTGCCTTCTGGCCCAAGTATAAGCTTTGCCCACTTTATCAAACAACTTCCTACACACTGTTATTAACTGAGGCAGCTCGGGAACATTGTCTCTCAACTGTGTTATAGATTGTAGTACTACATTTCAGTGAAGTGTAAGGCTTTCCAAAGCTGCCGAACGTGTTTCTTTCTCTATTTCAATGGTATTCTGCCTTGTATAACACACATTTACCACTCTAGTCTCCTTTAAGTAATGAATATAGGATTCATGCAGTGTTTGATGTTATCTTAACTCGAATTAAGGATTTCCCTTATCTTAGCTACCTTTTCTACACTAAGAACTGACTTGGAAATTCTCTTTCAGCTGTTCTAAACAAGTTCTCATCTGTTTACAGTCATTTTCAATGAATTATTCATGTTTTCATGTAGTTTCCTATATTCTGCCTTCTGGTCCAAGTATAAGCTTTGCCCACTTTATGAAAAAACTTCCTACACACTGTTATGAACTGAGGCAGCTAGGGAACAGTGTCTCTCAACTCTGTTATAGAGTGTAGTACTACATTTCAGTGACGTGTAAGGCTTTCCAAAGCTGCCGAACGTGTTTCTTTCTCTATTTCAATGGTATTCTGCCTTGTATAACACACATTTACCACTCTAGTCTCCTTTAAGTAAAGAATATAGGATTCATACAGTGTTTCATGTGATCTTAACTGGCATTACGGATTCCCCTTATCTTAGCTACCTTTTCTACACTAAGAACTGACTTGGAGATTCTCTTTCATCTGTTCTAAACAAGTTCTCATCTGTTTGCAGTCATTTTCTCTGAATTATTCATGTTTTCATGTAGTTTCCTATATTCTGCCTTCTGGCCCAAGTATAAGCTTTGCCCACTTTATCAAACAACTTCCTACACACTGTTATTAACTGAGGCAGCTCGGGAACATTGTCTCTCAACTGTGTTATAGAGTGTAGTACTACATTTCAGTGAAGTGTAAGGCTTTCCAAAGCTGCCGAACGTGTTTCTTTCTCTATTTCAATGGTATTCTGCCTTGTATAACACACATTAACCACTCTAGTCTCCTTTAAGTAATGAATATAGGATTCATACAGTGTTTGATGTTATCTTAACTCGAATTAAGGATTTCCCTTATCTTAGCTACCTTTTCTACACTAAGAACTGACTTGGAGATTCTCTTTCAGCTGTTCTAAACAAGTTCTCATCTGTTTACAGTCATTTTTAATGAATTATACATGTTTTCATGTAGTTTCCTATATTCTGCCTTCTGGTCCAAGTATAAGCTTTGCCCACTTTATGAAAAAACTTCCTACACACTGTTATGAACTGAGGCAGCTAGGGAACATTGTCTCTCAACTCTGTTATAGAGTGTAGTACTACATTTCAGTGACGTGTAAGGCTTTCCAAAGCTGCCGAACGTGTTTCTTTCTCTATTTCAATGGTATTCTGCCTTGTATAACACACATTTACCACTCTAGTCTCCTTTAAGTAAAGAATATAGGATTCATACAGTGTTTCATGTGATCTTAACTGGCATTACGGATTTCCCTTATCTTAGCTACCTTTTCTACACTAAGAACTGACTTGGAGATTCTCTTTCATCTGTTCTAAACAAGTTCTCATCTGTTTGCAGTCATTTTCTCTGAATTATTCATGTTTTCATGTAGTTTCCTATATTCTGCCTTCTGGCCCAAGTATAAGCTTTGCCCACTTTATCAAACAACTTCCAACACACTGTTATTAACTGAGGCAGCTCGGGAACATTGTCTCTCAACTGTGTTATAGAGTGTAATACTATATTTCAGTGAAGTGTAAGGCTTTCCAAAGCTGCCGAACGTGTTTCTTTCTCTATTTCATTGGTATTCTGCCTTGTATAACACACATTTACCACTCTAGTCTCCTTTAAGTAATGAATATAGGATTCATACAGTGTTTGATGTTATCTTAACTCGAATTAAGGATTTCCCGGATCTTAGCTACCTTTTCTACACTAAGAACTGACTTGGAGATTCTCTTTCAGCTGTTCTAAACAAGTTCTCATCTGTTTACAGTCATTTTCAATGAATTATTCATGTTTTCATGTAGTTTCCTATATTCTGCCTTCTGGTCCAAGTATAAGCTTTGCCCACTTTATGAAAAAACTTCCTACACACTGTTATGAACTGAGGCAGCTAGGGAACATTGTCTCTCAACTCTGTTATAGAGTGTAGTACTACATTTCAGTGACGTGTAAGGCTTTCCAAAGCTGCCGAACGTGTTTCTTTCTCTATTTCAATGGTATTCTGCCTTGTATAACACACATTTACCACTCTAGTCTCCTTTAAGTAAAGAATATAGGATTCATACAGTGTTTCATGTGATCTTAACTGGCATTACGGATTCCCCTTATCTTAGCTACCTTTTCTACACTAAGAACTGACTTGGAGATTCTCTTTCATCTGTTCTAAACAAGTTCTCATCTGTTTGCAGTCATTTTCTCTGAATTATTCATGTTTTCATGTAGTTTCCTATATTCTGCCTTCTGGCCCAAGTATAAGCTTTGCCCAATTTATCAAACAACTTCCTACACACTGTTATTAACTGAGGCAGCTCGGGAACATTGTCTCTCAACTGTGTTATAGAGTGTAGTACTACATTTCAGTGAAGTGTAAGGCTTTCCAAAGCTGCCGAACGTGTTTCTTTCTCTATTTCAATGGTATTCTGCCTTGTATAATACACATTTACCACTCTAGTCTCCTTTAAGTAAAGAATATAGGATTCATACAGTGTTTCATGTGATCTTAACTGGCATTACGGATTTCCCTTATCTTAGCTACCTTTTCTACACTAAGAACTGACTTGGAGATTCTCTTTCAGCTGTTCTAAACAAGTTCTCATCTGTTTACAGTCATTTTTAATGAATTATACATGTTTTCATGTAGTTTCCTATATTCTGCCTTCTGGTCCAAGTATAAGCTTTGCCCACTTTATGAAAAAACTTCCTACACACTGTTATGAACTGAGGCAGCTAGGGAACATTGTCTCTCAACTCTGTTATAGAGTGTAGTACTACATTTCAGTGACGTGTAAGGCTTTCCAAAGCTGCCGAACGTGTTTCTTTCTCTATTTCAATGGTATTCTGCCTTGTATAACACACATTTACCACTCTAGTCTCCTTTAAGTAAAGAATATAGGATTCATACAGTGTTTCATGTGATCTTAACTGGCATTACGGATTCCCCTTATCTTAGCTACCTTTTATACACTAAGAACTGACTTGGAGATTCTCTTTCATCTGTTCTAAACAAGTTCTCATCTGTTTGCAGTCATTTTCTCTGAATTATTCATGTTTTCATGTAGTTTCCTATATTCTGCCTTCTGGCCCAAGTATAAGCTTTGCCCACTTTATCAAACAACTTCCTACACACTGTTATTAACTGAGGCAGCTCGGGAACATTGTCTCTCAACTGTGTTATAGAGTGTAGTACTACATTTCAGTGAAGTGTAAGGCTTTCCAAAGCTGCCGAACGTGTTTCTTTCTCTATTTCAATGGTATTCTGCCTTGTATAACACACATTAACCACTCTAGTCTCCTTTAAGTAATGAATATAGGATTCATACAGTGTTTGATGTTATCTTAACTCGAATTAAGGATTTCCCTTATCTTAGCTACCTTTTCTACACTAAGAACTGACTTGGAGATTCTCTTTCAGCTGTTCTAAACAAGTTCTCATCTGTTTACAGTCATTTTTAATGAATTATACATGTTTTCATGTAGTTTCCTATATTCTGCCTTCTGGTCCAAGTATAAGCTTTGCCCACTTTATGAAAAAACTTCCTACACACTGTTATGAACTGAGGCAGCTAGGGAACATTGTCTCTCAACTCTGTTATAGAGTGTAGTACTACATTTCAGTGACGTGTAAGGCTTTCCAAAGCTGCCGAACGTGTTTCTTTCTCTATTTCAATGGTATTCTGCCTTGTATAACACACATTTACCACTCTAGTCTCCTTTAAGTAAAGAATATAGGATTCATACAGTGTTTCATGTGATCTTAACTGGCATTACGGATTTCCCTTATCTTAGCTACCTTTTCTACACTAAGAACTGACTTGGAGATTCTCTTTCATCTGTTCTAAACAAGTTCTCATCTGTTTGCAGTCATTTTCTCTGAATTATTCATGTTTTCATGTAGTTTCCTATATTCTGCCTTCTGGCCCAAGTATAAGCTTTGCCCACTTTATCAAACAACTTCCAACACACTGTTATTAACTGAGGCAGCTCGGGAACATTGTCTCTCAACTGTGTTATAGAGTGTAATACTATATTTCAGTGAAGTGTAAGGCTTTCCAAAGCTGCCGAACGTGTTTCTTTCTCTATTTCATTGGTATTCTGCCTTGTATAACACACATTTACCACTCTAGTCTCCTTTAAGTAATGAATATAGGATTCATACAGTGTTTGATGTTATCTTAACTCGAATTAAGGATTTCCCGGATCTTAGCTACCTTTTCTACACTAAGAACTGACTTGGAGATTCTCTTTCAGCTGTTCTAAACAAGTTCTCATCTGTTTACAGTCATTTTCAATGAATTATTCATGTTTTCATGTAGTTTCCTATATTCTGCCTTCTGGCCCAAGTATAAGCTTTGCCCACTTTATCAAACAACTTCCTACACACTGTTATTAACTGAGGCAGCTCGGGAACATTGTCTCTCAACTGTGTTATAGATTGTAGTACTACATTTCAGTGAAGTGTAAGGCTTTCCAAAGCTGCCGAACGTGTTTCTTTCTCTATTTCAATGGTATTCTGCCTTGTATAACACACATTTACCACTCTAGTCTCCTTTAAGTAATGAATATAGGATTCATGCAGTGTTTGATGTTATCTTAACTCGAATTAAGGATTTCCCTTATCTTAGCTACCTTTTCTACACTAAGAACTGACTTGGAAATTCTCTTTCAGCTGTTCTAAACAAATTCTCATCTGTTTACAGTCATTTTCAATGAATTATTCATGTTTTCATGTAGTTTCCTATATTCTGCCTTCTGGTCCAAGTATAAGCTTTGCCCACTTTATGAAAAAACTTCCTACACACTGTTATGAACTGAGGCAGCTAGGGAACATTGTCTCTCAACTCTGTTATAGAGTGTAGTACTACATTTCAGTGACGTGTAAGGCTTTCCAAAGCTGCCGAACGTGTTTCTTTCTCTATTTCAATGGTATTCTGCCTTGTATAACACACATTTACCACTCTAGTCTCCTTTAAGTAAAGAATATAGGATTCATACAGTGTTTCATGTGATCTTAACTGGCATTACGGATTCCCCTTATCTTAGCTACCTTTTCTACACTAAGAACTGACTTGGAGATTCTCTTTCATCTGTTCTAAACAAGTTCTCATCTGTTTGCAGTCATTTTCTCTGAATTATTCATGTTTTCATGTAGTTTCCTATATTCTGCCTTCTGGCCCAAGTATAAGCTTTGCCCAATTTATCAAACAACTTCCTACACACTGTTATTAACTGAGGCAGCTCGGGAACATTGTCTCTCAACTGTGTTATAGAGTGTAGTACTACATTTCAGTGAAGTGTAAGGCTTTCCAAAGCTGCCGAACGTGTTTCTTTCTCTATTTCAATGGTATTCTGCCTTGTATAATACACATTTACCACTCTAGTCTCCTTTAAGTAAAGAATATAGGATTCATACAGTGTTTCATGTGATCTTAACTGGCATTACGGATTTCCCTTATCTTAGCTACCTTTTCTACACTAAGAACTGACTTGGAGATTCTCTTTCAGCTGTTCTAAACAAGTTCTCATCTGTTTACAGTCATTTTTAATGAATTATACATGTTTTCATGTAGTTTCCTATATTCTGCCTTCTGGTCCAAGTATAAGCTTTGCCCACTTTATGAAAAAACTTCCTACACACTGTTATGAACTGAGGCAGCTAGGGAACATTGTCTCTCAACTCTGTTATAGAGTGTAGTACTACATTTCAGTGACGTGTAAGGCTTTCCAAAGCTGCCGAACGTGTTTCTTTCTCTATTTCAATGGTATTCTGCCTTGTATAACACACATTTACCACTCTAGTCTCCTTTAAGTAAAGAATATAGGATTCATACAGTGTTTCATGTGATCTTAACTGGCATTACGGATTTCCCTTATCTTAGCTACCTTTTCTACACTAAGAACTGACTTGGAGATTCTCTTTCATCTGTTCTAAACAAGTTCTCATCTGTTTGCAGTCATTTTCTCTGAATTATTCATGTTTTCATGTAGTTTCCTATATTCTGCCTTCTGGCCCAAGTATAAGCTTTGCCAACTTTATCAAACAACTTCCAACACACTGTTATTAACTGAGGCAGCTCGGGAACATTGTCTCTCAACTGTGTTATAGAGTGTAATACTATATTTCAGTGAAGTGTAAGGCTTTCCAAAGCTGCCGAACGTGTTTCTTTCTCTATTTCATTGGTATTCTGCCTTGTATAACACACATTTACCACTCTAGTCTCCTTTAAGTAATGAATATAGGATTCATACAGTGTTTGATGTTATCTTAACTCGAATTAAGGATTTCCCGGATCTTAGCTACCTTTTCTACACTAAGAACTGACTTGGAGATTCTCTTTCAGCTGTTCTAAACAAGTTCTCATCTGTTTACAGTCATTTTCAATGAATTATTCATGTTTTCATGTAGTTTCCTATATTCTGCCTTCTGGTCCAAGTATAAGCTTTGCCCACTTTATGAAAAAACTTCCTACACACTGTTATGAACTGAGGCAGCTAGGGAACATTGTCTCTCAACTCTGTTATAGATTGTAGTACTACATTTCAGTGACGTGTAAGGCTTTCCAAAGCTGCCGAACGTGTTTCTTTCTCTATTTCAATGGTATTCTGCCTTGTATAACACACATTTACCACTCTAGTCTCCTTTAAGTAAAGAATATAGGATTCATACAGTGTTTCATGTGATCTTAACTCGAATTAAGGATTTCCCGGATCTTAGCTACCTTTTCTACAATAAGAACAGACTTGGAGAATCTCTTTCAGCTGTTCTAAACAAGTTCTCATCTGTTTAAAGTCATTTTCACTGAATTATTCATGTTTTCATGTAGTTTCCTATATTCTGCCTTCTGGTCCAAGTATAAGCTTTGCCCACTTTATCAAACAACTTCCTACACATTGTTATGAACTAAGGCAGCTCGGGAACATTGTCTCTCAACTGTGTTATAGAGTGTAGTACTACATTTCAGTGAAGTGTAAGGCTTTCCAAAGCTGCCGAAGGTGTTTCTTTCTCTATTTCAATGGTATTCTGCCTTGTATAACACACATTTACCACTCTAGTCTCCTTTAAGTAAAGAATATAGGATTCATACAGTGTTTCATGTGATCTTAACTGGCATTACGGATTTCCCTTATCTTAGCTACCTTTTCTACACTAAGAACTGACTTGGAGATTCTCTTTCATCTGTTCTAAACAAGTTCTCATCTGTTTGCAGTCATTTTCTCTGAATTATTCATGTTTTCATGTAGTTTCCTATATTCTGCCTTCTGGCCCAAGTATAAGCTTTGCCCACTTTATCAAACAACTTCCTACACACTGTTATTAACTGAGGCAGCTCGGGAACATTGTCTCTCTACTGTGTTATAGATTGTAGTACTACATTTCAGTGAAGTGTAAGGCTTTCCAAAGCTGCCGAACGTGTTTCTTTCTCTATTTCAATGGTATTCTGCCTTGTATAACACACATTTACCACTCTAGTCTCCTTTAAGTAATGAATATAGGATTCATGCAGTGTTTGATGTTATCTTAACTCGAATTAAGGATTTCCCTTATCTTAGCTACCTTTTCTACACTAAGAACTGACTTGGAAATTCTCTTTCAGCTGTTCTAAACAAGTTCTCATCTGTTTACAGTCATTTTCAATGAATTATTCATGTTTTCATGTAGTTTCCTATATTCTGCCTTCTGGTCCAAGTATAAGCTTTGCCCACTTTATGAAAAAACTTCCTACACACTGTTATGAACTGAGGCAGCTAGGGAACATTGTCTCTCAACTCTGTTATAGAGTGTAGTACTACATTTCAGTGACGTGTAAGGCTTTCCAAAGCTGCCGAACGTGTTTCTTTCTCTATTTCAATGGTATTCTGCCTTGTATAACACACATTTACCACTCTAGTCTCCTTTAAGTAAAGAATATAGGATTCATACAGTGTTTCATGTGATCTTAACTGGCATTATGGATTCCCCTTATCTTAGCTACCTTTTCTACACTAAGAACTGACTTGGAGATTCTCTTTCATCTGTTCTAAACAAGTTCTCATCTGTTTGCAGTCATTTTCTCTGAATTATTCATGTTTTCATGTAGTTTCCTATATTCTGCCTTCTGGCCCAAGTATAAGCTTTGCCCACTTTATCAAACAACTTCCTACACACTGTGATTAACTGAGGCAGCTCGGGAACATTGTCTCTCAACTGTGTTATAGAGTGTAGTACTACATTTCAGTGAAGTGTAAGGCTTTCCAAAGCTGCCAAACGTGTTTCTTTCTCTATTTCAATGGTATTCTGCCTTGTATAACACACATTTACCACTCTAGTCTCCTTTAAGTAATGAATATAGGATTCATACAGTGTTTGATGTTATCTTAACTCGAATTAAGGATTTCCCTTATCTTAGCTACCTTTTCTACACTAAGAACTGATTTGGAGATTCTCTTTCAGCTGTTCTAAACAAGTTCTCATCTTTTTTCAGTCATTTTTAATGAATTATTCATGTTTTCATGTAGTTTCCTATATTCTGCCTTCTGGTCCAAGTATAAGCTTTGCCCATTTTATGAAAAAACTTCCTACACACTGTTATGAACTGAGGCAGCTAGGGAACATTGTCTCTCAACTCTGTTATAGAGTGTAATACTACATTTCAGTAACGTGTAAGGCTTTCCAAAGCTGCTGAACGTGTTTCTTTCTCTATTTCAATGGTATTCTGCCTTGTATAACACACATTTACCACACTCGTCTCCTTTAAGTAAAGAATATAGGATTCATACAGTGTTTCATGTGATCTTAACTCGAATTAAGGATTTCCCGGATCTTAGCTACCTTTTCTACAATAAGAACAGACTTGGAGAATCTCTTTCAGCTGTTCTAAACAAGTTCTCATCTGTTTACAGTCATTTTCAATGAATTATTCATGTTTTCATGTAGTTTCCTATATTCTGCCTTCTGGTCCAAGTATAAGCTTTGCCCACTTTATCAAACAACTTCCTACACATTGTTATGAACTAAGGCAGCTAGGGAACATTGTCTCTCAACTGTGTTATAGAGTGTAGTACTACATTTCAGTGAAGTGTAAGGCTTTCCAAAGCTGCAAAACGTGTTTCTTTCTCTATTTCAATGGTATTCTGCCTTGTATAACACACATTTACCACTCTAGTCTCCTTTAAGTAAAGAATATAGGATTCATACAGTGTTTCATGTGATCTTAACTGGCATTACGGATTTCCCTTATCTTAGCTACCTTTTCTACACTAAGAACTGACTTGGAGATTCTCTTTCATCTGTTCTAAACAAGTTCTCATCTGTTTGCAGTCATTTTCTCTGAATTATTCATGTTTTCATGTAGTTTCCTATATTCTGCCTTCTGGCCCAAGTATAAGCTTTGCCCACTTTATGAAAAAACTTCCTACACACTGTTATGAACTGAGGCAGCTAGGGAACATTGTCTCTCAACTCTGTTATAGAGTGTAGTACTACATTTCAGTGACGTGTAAGGCTTTCCAAAGCTGCCGAACGTGTTTCTTTCTCTATTTCAATGGTATTCTGCCTTGTATAACACACATTTACCACTCTAGTCTCCTTTAAGTAAAGAATATAGGATTCATACATTGTTTCATGTGATCTTAACTGGCATTACGGATTCCCCTTATCTTAGCTACCTTTTCTACACTAAGAACTGACTTGGAGATTCTCTTTCATCTGTTCTAAACAAGTTCTCATCTGTTTGCAGTCATTTTCTCTGAATTATTCATGTTTTCATGTAGTTTCCTATATTCTGCCTTCTGGCCCAAGTATAAGCTTTGCCCACTTTATCAAACAACTTCCTACACACTGTTATTAACTGAGGCAGCTCGGGAACATTGTCTCTCAACTGTGTTATAGAGTGTAGTACTACATTTCAGTGAAGTGTAAGGCTTTCCAAAGCTGCCGAACGTGTTTCTTTCTCTATTTCAATGGTATTCTGCCTTGTATAATACACATTTACCACTCTAGTCTCCTTTAAGTAAAGAATATAGGATTCATACAGTGTTTCATGTGATCTTAACTGGCATTACGGATTTCCCTTATCTTAGCTACCTTTTCTACACTAAGAACTGACTTGGAGATTCTCTTTCAGCTGTTCTAAACAAGTTCTCATCTGTTTACAGTCATTTTTAATGAATTATACATGTTTTCATGTAGTTTCCTATATTCTGCCTTCTGGTCCAAGTATAAGCTTTGCCCACTTTATGAAAAAACTTCCTACACACTGTTATGAACTGAGGCAGCTAGGGAACATTGTCTCTCAACTCTGTTATAGAGTGTAGTACTACATTTCAGTGACGTGTAAGGCTTTCCAAAGCTGCCGAACGTGTTTCTTTCTCTATTTCAATGGTATTCTGCCTTGTATAACACACATTTACCACTCTAGTCTCCTTTAAGTAAAGAATATAGGATTCATACAGTGTTTCATGTGATCTTAACTGGCATTACGGATTTCCCTTATCTTAGCTACCTTTTCTACACTAAGAACTGACTTGGAGATTCTCTTTCATCTGTTCTAAACAAGTTCTCATCTGTTTGCAGTCATTTTCTCTGAATTATTCATGTTTTCATTTAGTTTCCTATATTCTGCCTTCTGGCCCAAGTATAAGCTTTGCCCACTTTATCAAACAACTTCCAACACACTGTTATTAACTGAGGCAGCTCGGGAACATTGTCTCTCAACTGTGTTATAGAGTGTAATACTATATTTCAGTGAAGTGTAAGGCTTTCCAAAGCTGCCGAACGTGTTTCTTTCTCTATTTCATTGGTATTCTGCCTTGTATAACACACATTTACCACTCTAGTCTCCTTTAAGTAATGAATATAGGATTCATACAGTGTTTGATGTTATCTTAACTCGAATTAAGGATTTCCCGGATCTTAGCTACCTTTTCTACACTAAGAACTGACTTGGAGATTCTCTTTCAGCTGTTCTAAACAAGTTCTCATCTGTTTACAGTCATTTTCAATGAATTATTCATCTTTTCATGTAGTTTCCTATATTCTGCCTTCTGGTCCAAGTATAAGCTTTGCCCACTTTATGAAAAAACTTCCTACACACTGTTATGAACTGAGGCAGCTAGGGAACATTGTCTCTCAACTCTGTTATAGATTGTAGTACTACATTTCAGTGACGTGTAAGGCTTTCCAAAGCTGCCGAACGTGTTTCTTTCTCTATTTCAATGGTATTCTGCCTTGTATAACACACATTTACCACTCTAGTCTCCTTTAAGTAAAGAATATAGGATTCATACAGTGTTTCATGTGATCTTAACTCGAATTAAGGATTTCCCTTATCTTAGCTACCTTTTCTACACTAAGAACTGACTTGGAGATTCTCTTTCATCTGTTCTAAACAAGTTCTCATCTGTTTGCAGTCATTTTCTCTGAATTATTCATGTTTTCATGTAGTTTCCTATATTCTGCCTTCTGGCCCAAGTATAAGCTTTGCCCACTTTATCAAACAACTTCCTACACACTGTTATTAACTGAGGCAGCTCGGGAACATTGTCTCTCTACTGTGTTATAGATTGTAGTACTACATTTCAGTGAAGTGTAAGGCTTTCCAAAGCTGCCGAACGTGTTTCTTTCTCTATTTCAATGGTATTCTGCCTTGTATAACACACATTTACCACTCTAGTCTCCTTTAAGTAATGAATATAGGATTCATGCAGTGTTTGATGTTATCTTAACTCGAATTAAGGATTTCCCTTATCTTAGCTACCTTTTCTACACTAAGAACTGACTTGGAAATTCTCTTTCAGCTGTTCTAAACAAGTTCTCATCTGTTTACAGTCATTTTCAATGAATTATTCATGTTTTCATGTAGTTTCCTATATTCTGCCTTCTGGTCCAAGTATAAGCTTTGCCCACTTTATGAAAAAACTTCCTACACACTGTTATGAACTGAGGCAGCTAGGGAACATTGTCTCTCAACTCTGGTATAGAGTGTAGTACTACATTTCAGTGACGTGTAAGGCTTTCCAAAGCTGCCGAACGTGTTTCTTTCTCTATTTCAATGGTATTCTGCCTTGTATAACACACATTTACCACTCTAGTCTCCTTTAAGTAAAGAATATAGGATTCATACAGTGTTTCATGTGATCTTAACTGGCATTACGGATTCCCCTTATCTTAGCTACCTTTTCTACACTAAGAACTGACTTGGAGATTCTCTTTCATCTGTTCTAAACAAGTTCTCATCTGTTTGCAGTCATTTTCTCTGAATTATTCATGTTTTCATGTAGTTTCCTATATTCTGCCTTCTGGCCCAAGTATAAGCTTTGCCCACTTTATCAAACAGCTTCCTACACACTGTTAATAACTGAGGCAGCTCGGGAACATTGTCTCTCAACTGTGTTTTAGAGTGTAGTACTACATTTCAGTGAAGTGTAAGGCTTTCCAAAGCTGCCGAACGTGTTTCTTTCTCTATTTCAATGGTATTCTGCCTTGTATAACACACATTTACCACTCTAGTCTCCTTTAAGTAATGAATATAGGATTCATGCAGTGTTTGATGTTATCTTAACTCGAATTAAGGATTTCCCTTATCTTAGCTACCTTTTCTACACTAAGAACTGAATTGGAGATTCTCTTTCAGCTGTTCTAAACAAGTTCTCATCTGTTTACAGTCATTTTCTATGAATTATTCATGTTTTCATGTAGTTTCCTATATTCTGCCTACTGGACCAAGTATAAGCTTTGCCCACTTTATCAAAAAACTTCCTACACACTGTTATGAACTGAGGCAGCTAGGGAACATTGTCTCTCAACTGTGTTATAGAGTGTAGTACTACATTTCAGTGAAGTGTAAGGCTTTCCAAAGCTGCCGAACGTGTTTCTTTCTCTATTTCAATGGTATTCTGCCTTGTATAACACACATTTACCACTCTAGTCTCCTTTAAGTAAAGAATATAGGATTCATACAGTGTTTCATGTGATCTTAACTGGCATTACGAATTTCCCTTATCTTAGCTACCTTTTCTCCACTAAGAACTGACTTGGAGATTCTCTTTCATCTGTTCTAAACAAGTTCTCATCTGTTTGCAGTCATTTTCTCTGAATTATTCATGTTTTCATGTAGTTTCCTATATTCTGCCTTCTGGCCCAAGTATAAGCTTTGCCCACTTTATGAAAAAACTTCCTACACACTGTTATTAACTGAGGCAGCTCGGGAACATTGTCTCTCAACTGTGTTATAGAGTGTAGTACTACATTTCAGTGAAGTGTAAGGCTTTCCAAAGCTGCCGAACGTGTTTCTTTCTCTATTTCAATGGTATTCTGCCTTGTATAACACAAATTTACCACTCTAGTCTCCTTTAAGTAAAGAATATAGGATTCATACAGTGTTTCATGTGATCTTAACTGGCATTACAGATTTCCCTTATCTTAGCTACCTTTTCTACACTAAGAACTGACTTGGAGATTCTCTTTCATCTGTTCTAAACAAGTTCTCATCTCTTTACAGTCATTTTAACTGAATTATTCATGTTTTCATGTAGTTTCCGATATTCTGCCTTCTGGTCCAAGTATAAGCTTTGCCCACTTTATCAAACAACTTCCTACACACTGTTATGAACTGAGGCAGCTAGGGAACATTGTCTCTCAACTGTGTTATAGAGTGTAGTACTACATTTCAGTGAAGTGTAAGGCTTTCCAAACCTGCCGAACGAGTTTCTTTATCTATTTCAATGGTATTCTGCCTTGTATAACACACATTTACCACTCTAGTCTCCTTTAAGTAATGAATATAGGATTCATACAGTGTTTGATGTTATCTTAACTCGAATTAAGGATTTCCCTTATCTTAGCTACCTTTTCTACACTAAGAACTGACTTGGAGATTCTCTTTCAGTTATTCTAAACAAGTTCTCATCTGTTTACAGTCATTTTCTATGAATTATTCATGTTTTCATGTAGTTTCGTATATTCTGCCTTCTGGACCAAGTATAAGCTTTGCCCACTTTATCAAAAAACTTCCTACACACTGTTATGAACTGAGGCAGCTAGGGAACATTGTCTCTCAACTGTGTTATAGAGTGTAGTACTACATTTCAGTGAAGTGTAAGGCTTTCCAAAGCTGCCGAACTTGTTTCTTTCTCTATTTCAATGGTATTCTGCCTTGTATAACACACATTTACCACTCTAGTCTCCTTTAAGTAAAGAATATAAGATTCATACAGTGTTTCATGTGATCTTAACTCGAATTAAGGATTTCCCGGATCTTAGCTACCTTTTCTACAATAAGAACAGACTTGGAGAATCTCTTTCAGCTGTTCTAAACAAGTTCTCATCTGTTTACAGTCATTTTCACTGAATTATTCATGTTTTCATGTAGTTTCCTATATTCTGCCTTCTGGTCCAAGTATAAGCTTTGCCCACTTTATCAAACAACTTCCTACACATTGTTATGAACTAAGGCAGCTAGGGAACATTGTCTCTCAACTGTGTTATAGAGTGTAGTACTACATTTCAGTGAAGTGTAAGGCTTTCCAAAGCTGCCGAACGTGTTTCTTTCTCTATTTCAATGGTATTCTGCCTTGTATAACACACATTTACCACTCTAGTCTCCTTTAAGTAAAGAATATAGGATTCATACAGTGTTTCATGTGATCTTAACTGGCATTACGGATTTCCCTTATCTTAGCTACCTTTTCTACACTAAGAACTGACTTGGAGATTCTCTTTCATCTGTTCTAAACAAGTTCTCATCTGTTTACAGTCATTTTCTATGAATTATTCATGTTTTCATGTAGTTTCCTATATTCTGCCTTCTGGTCCAAGTATAAGCTTTGCCCACTTTATGAAAAAACTTCCTACACACTGTTATGAACTGAGGCAGCTAGGGAACATTGTCTCTCAACTCTGTTATAGAGTGTAGTACTACATTTCAGTGATGTGTAAGGCTTTCCAAAGCTGCCGAACGTGTTTCTTTCTCTATTTCAATGGTATTCTGCCTTGTATAACACACATTTACCACTCTAGTCTCCTTTAAGTAAAGAATATAGGATTCATACAGTGTTTCATGTGATCTTAATTCGAATTAAGGATTTCCCGGATCTTAGCTACCTTTTCTACAATAAGAACAGACTTGGAGAATGTCTTTCAGCTGTTCTAAACAAGTTCTCATCTGTTTACAGTCATTTTAACTGAATTATTCATGTTTTCATGTAGTTTCCTATATTCTGCCTTCTGGTCCAAGTATAAGCTTTGCCCACTTTATAAAACAACTTCCTACACACTGTTATGAACTGAGGCAGCTAGGGAACATTGTCTCTCAACTGTGTTATAGAGTGTAGTACTACATTTCAGTGAAGTGTAAGGCTTTCCAAAGCTGCCGAACGTGTTTCTTTCTCTATTTCAATGGTATTCTGCCTTGTATAACACACATTTACCACTCTAGTCTCCTTTAAGTAAAGAATATAGGATTCATACAGTGTTTCATGTGATCTTAACTGGCATTACGGATTTCCCTTATCTTAGCTACCTTTTCTACACTAAGAACTGACTTGGAGATTCTCTTTCAGCTGTTCTAAACAAGTTCTCATCTGTTTACAGTCATTTTCACTGAATTATTCATGTTTTCATGTAGTTTCCTATATTCTGCCTTCTGGGCCAAGTATAAGCTTTGCCCACTTTATCAAACAACTTCCTACACACTGTTATGAACTGAGGCAGCTAGGGAACATTGTCTCTCAACTGTGTTATAGAGTGTAGTACTACATTTCAGTGAATTGTAAGGCTTTACAAAGCTGCTGAACGTGTTTCTTTCTCTATTTCAATGGTATTCCGCCTTGTATAACACACATTTACCACTCTTTTCTCCTTTAAGTAATGAATATAGGATTCATACAGTGTTTGATGTTATCTTAACTCGAATTAAGGATTTCCCTTACCTTAGCTACCTTTTCTACACTAAGAACTGACTTGGAGATTCTCTTTCAGCTGTTCTAAACCAGTTCTCATCAGTTTGCAGTCATTTTCTCTGAATTATTCATGTTTTCATGTAGTTTCCTATATTCTGCCTTCTGGCCCAAGTATAAGCTTTGCCCACTTTATCAAACAACTTCCTACACACTGTTATGAACTGAGGCAGCTCGGGCACATTGTCTCTCAACTGTGTTATAGAGTGTAGTACTACATTTCAGTGAAGTGTAAGGCTTTCCAAAGCTGCCGAACGTGTTTCTTTCTCTATTTCAATGGTATTCTGCCTTGTATAACACACATTTACCACTCTAGTCTCCTTTAAGTAATGAATATAGGATTCATACAATGTTTGATGTTATCTTAACTCGAATTAAGGATTTCCCTTATTTTAGCTACCTTTTCTACACTAAGAACTGACTTGGAGATTCTCTTTCAGCTGTTCTAAACAAGTTCTCATCTGTTTACAGTCATTTTCACTGAATTATTCATGTTTTCATGTAGTTTCCTATATTCTGCCTTCTGGTCCAAGTATAAGCTTTGCCCACTTTATGAAAAAACTTCCTACACACTGTTATGAACTGAGGCAGCTAGGGAACATTGTCTCTCAACTCTGTTATAGAGTGTGGTACTACATTTCAGTGACGTGTAAGGCTTTCCAAAGCTGCCGAACGTGTTTCTTTCTCTATTTCAATGGTATTCTGCCTCGTATAACACACATTTACCACTCTAGTCTCCTTTAAGTAATGAATATCGGATTCATACAGTGTTTGATGTTATCTTAACTCGAATTAAGGATTTCCCTTATCTTAGCTACCTTTTCTACACTAAGAACTGACTTGGAGATTCTCTTTCAGCTGTTCTAAACAAGTTCTCATCTGTTTACAGTCATTTTCTATGAATTATTCATGTTTTCATGTAGTTTCCCATATTCTGCCTTTTGGACCAAGTATAAGCTTTGCCCACTTTATCAAAAAACTTCCTACACACTGTTATGAACTGAGGCAGCTAGGGAACATTGTCTCTCAACTGTGTTATAGAGTGTAGTACTACATTTCAGTGAAGTGTAAGGCTTTCCAAAGCTGCCGAACGTGTTTCTTTCTCTATTTCAATGGTATTCTGCCTTGTATAACACACATTTACCACTCTAGTCTCCTTTAAGTAAAGAATATAGGATTCATACAGTGTTTCATGTGATCTTAACTGGCATTACGGATTTCCCTTATCTTAGCTACCTTTTCTACACTAAGAACTGACTTGGAGATTCTCTTTCATCTGTTCTAAACAAGTTCTCATCTGTTTGCAGTCATTTTCTCTGAATTATTCATGTTTTCATGTAGTTTCCTATATTCTGCCTTCTGGCCCAAGTATAAGCTTTGCCACTTTATCAAACAACTTCGTACACACTGTTATTAACTGAGGCAGCTCGGGAACATTGTCTCTCAACTGTGTTATAGAGTGTAGTACTACATTTCAGTGAAGTGTACGGCTTTCCAAAGCTGCCGAACGTGTTTCTTTCTCTATTTCAATGGTATTCTGCCTTGTATAACACACATTTACCACTCTAGTCTCCTTTAAGTAAAGAATATAGGATTCATACAGTGTTTCATGTGATCTTAACTGGCATTACGGATTTCCCTTATCTTAGCTACCTTTTCTACACTAAGAACTGACTTGGAGATTCTCTTTCAGCTGTTCTAAACAAGTTCTCATCTGTTTACAGTCATTTTCACTGAATTATTCATGTTTTCATGTAGTTTCCTATATTCTGCCTTCTGGGCCAAGTATAAGCTTTGCCCACTTTATCAAACAACTTCCTACACACTGTTATGAACTGAGGCAGCTAGGGAACATTGTCTCTCAACTGTGTTATAGAGTGTAGTACTACATTTCAGTGAATTGTAAGGCTTTACAAAGCTGCTGAACGTGTTTCTTTCTCTATTTCAATGGTATTCCGCCTTGTATAACACACATTTACCACTCTTTTCTCCTTTAAGTAATGAATATAGGATTCATACAATGTTTGATGTTATCTTAACTCGAATTAAGGATTTCCCTTATTTTAGCTACCTTTTCTACACTAAGAACTGACTTGGAGATTCTCTTTCAGCTGTTCTAAACAAGTTCTCATCTGTTTACAGTCATTTTCACTGAATTATTCATGTTTTCATGTAGTTTCCTATATTCTGCCTTCTGGTCCAAGTATAAGCTTTGCCCACTTTATGAAAAAACTTCCTACACACTGTTATGTACTGAGGCAGCTAGGGAACATTGTCTCTCAACTCTGTTATAGAGTGTGGTACTACATTTCAGTGACGTGTAAGGCTTTCCAAAGCTGCCGAACGTGTTTCTTTCTCTATTTCAATGGTATTCTGCCTCGTATAACACACATTTACCACTCTAGTCTCCTTTAAGTAATGAATATCGGATTCATACAGTGTTTGATGTTATCTTAACTCGAATTAAGGATTTCCCTTATCTTAGCTACCTTTTCTACACTAAGAACTGACTTGGAGATTCTCTTTCAGCTGTTCTAAACAAGTTCTCATCTGTTTACAGTCATTTTCTATGAATTATTCATGTTTTCATGTAGTTTCCCATATTCTGCCTTTTGGACCAAGTATAAGCTTTGCCCACTTTATCAAAAAGCTTCCTACACACTGTTATGAACTGAGGCAGCTAGGGAACATTGTCTCTCAACTGTGTTATAGAGTGTAGTACTACATTTCAGTGAAGTGTAAGGCTTTCCAAAGCTGCCGAACGTGTTTCTTTCTCTATTTCAATGGTATTCTGCCTTGTATAACACACATTTACCACTCTAGTCTCCTTTAAGTAAAGAATATAGGATTCATACAGTGTTTCATGTGATCTTAACTGGCATTACGGATTTCCCTTATCTTAGCTACCTTTTCTACACTAAGAACTGACTTGGAGATTCTCTTTCATCTGTTCTAAACAAGTTCTCATCTGTTTGCAGTCATTTTCTCTGAATTATTCATGTTTTCATGTAGTTTCCTATATTCTGCCTTCTGGCCCAAGTATAAGCTTTGCCACTTTATCAAACAACTTCGTACACACTGTTATTAACTGAGGCAGCTCGGGAACATTGTCTCTCAACTGTGTTATAGAGTGTAGTACTACATTTCAGTGAAGTGTACGGCTTTCCAAAGCTGCCGAACGTGTTTCTTTCTCTATTTCAATGGTATTCTGCCTTGTATAACAAAGATTTACCACTCTAGTCTCCTTTAAGTAATGAATATAGGATTCATACAGTGTTTGATGTTATCTTAACTCGAATTAAGGATTTCCCTTATCTTAGCTACCTTTTCTACACTAAGAACTGACTTGGAGATTCTCTTTCAGCTGTTCTAAACAAGTTCTCATCTGTTTACAGTCATTTTCAATGAATTATTCATGTTTTCATGTAGTTTCATATATTCTGCCTTCTGGTCCAAGTATAAGCTTTGCCCACTTTATGAAAAAACTTCCTACACACTGTTATGAACTGAGGCAGCTAGGGAACATTGTCTCTCAACTCTGTTATAGAGTGTAGTACGACATTTCAGTGACGTGTAAGGCTTTCCAAAGCTGCCGAACGTGTTTCTTTCTCTATTTCAATGGTATTCTGCCTTGTATAACACACATTTACCACTCTAGTCTCCTTTAAGTAAAGAATATATGATTCATACAGTGTTTCATGTGATCTTAATTCGAATTAAGGATTTCCCGGATCTTAGCTACCTTTTCTACAATAAGAACAGACTTGGAGAATGTCTTTCAGCTGTTCTAAATAAGTTCTCATCTGTTTACAGTCTTTTTCACTGAATTATTCATGTTTTCATGTAGTTTCCTATATTCTGCCTTCTGGTCCAAGTATAAGCTTTGCCCACTTTATCAAACAACTTCCTACACATTGTTATGAACTAAGGCAGCTAGGGAACATTGTCTCTCAACTGTGTTATAGAGTGTAGTACTACATTTCAGTGACGTGTAAGGCTTTCCAAAGCTGCCGAACGTGTTTCTTTCTCTATTTCAATGGTATTCTGCCTTGTATAACACACATTTACCACTCTAGTCTCCTTTAAGTAATGAATATAGGATTCATACAGTGTTTGATGTTATCTTAACTCGAATTAAGGATTTCCCTTATCTTAGCTACCTTTTCTACACTAAGAACTGACTTGGAGATTATCTTTCAGCTGTTCTAAACAAGTTCTCATCTGTTTACAGTCATTTTCACTGAATTATTCATGTTTTCATGTAGTTTCCTATATTCTGCCTTCTGGGCCAAGTATAAGCTTTGCCCACTTTATCAAACAACTTCCTACACACTGTTATGAACTGAGGCAGCTAGGGAACATTGTCTCTCAACTGTGTTATAGAGTGTAGTACTACATTTCAGTGAATTGTAAGGCTTTACAAAGCTGCTGAACGTGTTTCTTTCTCTATTTCAATGGTATTCCGCCTTGTATAACACACATTTACCACTCTTTTCTCCTTTAAGTAATGAATATAGGATTCATACAGTGTTTGATGTTATCTTAACTCGAATTAAGGATTTCCCTTACCTTAGCTACCTTTTCTACACTAAGAACTGACTTGGAGATTCTGTTTCAGCTGTTCTAAACCAGTTCTCATCTGTTTGCAGTCATTTTCTCTGAATTATTCATGTTTTCATGTAGTTTCCTATATTCTGCCTTCTGGCCCAAGTATAAGCTTTGCCCACTTTATCAAACAACTTCCTACACACTGTTATTAACTGAGGCAGCTCGGGAACATTGTCTCTCAACTGTGTTATAGAGTGTAGTACTACATTTCAGTGAAGTGTAAGGCTTTCCAAAGCTGCCGAAGGTGTTTCTTTCTCTATTTCAATGGTATTCTGCCTTGTATAACACACATTTACCACTCTAGTCTCCTTTAAGTAATGAATATAGGATTCATACAGTGTTTGATGTTATCTTAACTCGAATTAAGGATTTCCCTTATCTTAGCTACCTTTTCTACACTAAGAACTGACTTGGAGATTCTCTTTCAGCTGTTCTAAACAAGTTCTCATCTGTTTACAGTCATTTTCACTGAATTATTCATGTTTTCATGTAGTTTCCTATATTCTGCCTTCTGGTCCAAGTATAAGCTTTGCCCACTTTATGAAAAAACTTCCTACACACTGTTATGAACTGAGGCAGCTAGGGAACATTGTCTCTCAACTCTGTTATAGAGTGTAGTACTACATTGCAGTGACGTGTAAGGCTTTCCAAAGCTGCCGAACGTGTTTCTTTCTCTATTTCAATGGTATTCTGCCTTGTATAACACACATTTACCACTCTAGTCTCCTTTAAGTAATGAATATAGGATTCATACAGTGTTTGATGTTATCTTAACTCGAATTAAGGATTTCCCTTATCTTAGCTACCTTTTCTACACTAAGAACAGACTTGGAGAATGTCTTTCAGCTGTTCTAAACAAGTTCTCATCTGTTTACAGTCATTTTAACTGAATTATTCATGTTTTCATGTAGTTTCCTATATTCTGCCTTCTGGTCCAAGTATAAGCTTTGCCCACTTTATCAAACAACTTCCTACACACTGTTATGAACTGAGGCAGCTCGGGAACATTGTCTCTCAACTGTGTTATAGAGTGTAGTACTACATTTCAGTGAAGTGTAAGGCTTTCCAAAGCTGCCGAACGTGTTTCTTTCTCTATTTCAATGGTATTCTGCCTTGTATAACACACATTTACCACTCTAGTCTCCTTTAAGTAATGAATATAGGATTCATACAGTGTTTGATGTTATCTTAACTCGAATTAAGGATTTCCCTTATTTTAGCTACCTTTTCTACACTAAGAACTGACTTGGAGATTCTCTTTCAGCTGTTCTAAACAAGTTCTCATCTGTTTACAGTCATTTTCACTGAATTATTCATGTTTTCATGTAGTTTCCTATATTCTGCCTTCTGGTCCAAGTATAAGCTTTGCCCACTTTATGAAAAAACTTCCTACACACTGTTATGAACTGAGGCAGCTAGGGAACATTGTCTCTCAACTCTGTTATAGAGTGTGGTACTACATTTCAGTGACGTGTAAGGCTTTCCAAAGCTGCCGAACGTGTTTCTTTCTCTATTTCAATGGTATTCTGCCTCGTATAACACACATTTACCACTCTAGTCTCCTTTAAGTAATGAATATCGGATTCATACAGTGTTTGATGTTATCTTAACTCGAATTAAGGATTTCCCTTATCTTAGCTACCTTTTCTACACTAAGAACTGACTTGGAGATTCTCTTTCAGCTGTTCTAAACAAGTTCTCATCTGTTTACAGTCATTTTCTATGAATTATTCATGTTTTCATGTAGTTTCCCATATTCTGCCTTTTGGACCAAGTATAAGCTTTGCCCACTTTATCAAAAAACTTCCTACACACTGTTATGAACTGAGGCAGCTAGGGAACATTGTCTCTCAACTGTGTTATAGAGTGTAGTACTACATTTCAGTGAAGTGTAAGGCTTTCCAAAGTTGCCGAACGTGTTTCTTTCTATATTTCAATGGTATTCTGCCTTGTATAACACACATTTACCACTCTAGTCTCCTTTAAGTAAAGAATATAGGATTCATACAGTGTTTCATGTGATCTTAACTGGCATTACGGATTTCCCTTATCTTAGCTACCTTTTCTACACTAAGAACTGACTTGGAGATTCTCTATCATCTGTTCTAAACAAGTTCTCATCTGTTTGCAGTCATTTTCTCTGAATTATTCATGTTTTCATGTAGTTTCCTATATTCTGCCTTCTGGCCCAAGTATAAGCTTTGCCACTTTATCAAACAACTTCGTACACACTGTTATTAACTGAGGCAGCTCGGGAACATTGTCTCTCAACTGTGTTATAGAGTGTAGTACTACATTTCAGTGAAGTGTAAGGCTTTCCAAAGCTGCTGAACGTGTTTCTTTCTCTATTTCAATGGTATTCTGCCTTGTATAACAAACATTTACCACTCTAGTCTCCTTTAAGTAATGAATATAGGATTCATACAGTGTTTGATGTTATCTTAACTCGAATTAAGGATTTCCCTTATCTTAGCTACCTTTTCTACACTAAGAACTGACTTGGAGATTCTCTTTCAGCTGTTCTAAACAAGTTCTCATCTGTTTACAGTCATTTTCAATGAATTATTCATGTTTTCATGTAGTTTCCTATATTCTGCCTTCTGGTCCAAGTATAAGCTTTGCCCACTTTATGAAAAAACTTCCTACACACTGTTATGAACTGAGGCAGCTCGGGAACATTGTCTCTCAACTGTGTTATAGAGTGTAGTACTACATTTCAGTGAAGTGTAAGGCTTTCCAAAGCTGCCGAACGTGTTTCTTTCTCTATTTCAATGGTATTCTGCCTTGTATAACACACATTTACCACTCTAGTCTCCTTTAAGTAATGAATATAGGATTCATACAGTGTTTGATGTTATCTTAACTCGAATTAAGGATTTCCCTTATCTTAGCTACCGTTTCTACACTAAGAACTGACTTGGAGATTCTCTTTCAGCTGTTCTAAACAAGTTCTCATCTGTTTACAGTCATTTTCACTGAATTATTCATGTTTTCATGTAGTTTCCTATATTCTGCCTTCTGGTCCAAGTATAAGCTTTGCCCACTTTATGAAAAAACTTCCTACACACTGTTATGAACTGAGGCAGCTAGGGAACATTGTCTCTCAACTCTGTTATAGAGTGTGGTACTACATTTCAGTGACGTGTAAGGCTTTCCAAAGCTGCCGAACGTGTTTCTTTCTCTATTTCAATGGTATTCTGCCTCGTATAACACACATTTACCACTCTAGTCTCCTTTAAGTAATGAATATCGGATTCATACAGTGTTTGATGTTATCTTAACTCGAATTAAGGATTTCCCTTATCTTAGCTACCTTTTCTACACTAAGAACTGACTTGGAGATTCTCTTTCAGCTGTTCTAAACAAGTTCTCATCTGTTTACAGTCATTTTCTATGAATTATTCATGTTTTCATGTAGTTTCCCATATTCTGCCTTTTGGACCAAGTATAAGCTTTGCCCACTTTATCAAAAAACTTCCTACACACTGTTATGAACTGAGGCAGCTAGGGAACATTGTCTCTCAACTGTGTTATAGAGTGTAGTACTACATTTCAGTGAAGTGTAAGGCTTTCCAAAGCTGCCGAACGTGTTTCTTTCTCTATTTCAATGGTATTCTGCCTTGTATAACACACATTTACCACTCTAGTCTCCTTTAAGTAAAGAATATAGGATTCATACAGTGTTTCATGTGATCTTAACTGGCATTACGGATTTCCCTTATCTTAGCTACCTTTTCTACACTAAGAACTGACTTGGAGATTCTCTTTCATCTGTTCTAAACAAGTTCTCATCTGTTTGCAGTCATTTTCTCTGAATTATTCATGTTTTCATGTAGTTTCCTATATTCTGCCTTCTGGCCCAAGTATAAGCTTTGCCACTTTATCAAACAACTTCGTACACACTGTTATTAACTGAGGCAGCTCGGGAACATTGTCTCTCAACTGTGTTATAGAGTGTAGTACTACATTTCAGTGAAGTGTACGGCTTTCCAAAGCTGCCGAACGTGTTTCTTTCTCTATTTCAATGGTATTCTGCCTTGTATAACAAAGATTTACCACTCTAGTCTCCTTTAAGTAATGAATATAGGATTCATACAGTGTTTGATGTTATCTTAACTCGAATTAAGGATTTCCCTTATCTTAGCTACCTTTTCTACACTAAGAACTGACTTGGAGATTCTCTTTCAGCTGTTCTAAACAAGTTCTCATCTGTTTACAGTCATTTTCAATGAATTATTCATGTTTTCATGTAGTTTCATATATTCTGCCTTCTGGTCCAAGTATAAGCTTTGCCCACTTTATGAAAAAACTTCCTACACACTGTTATGAACTGAGGCAGCTAGGGAACATTGTCTCTCAACTCTGTTATAGAGTGTAGTACGACATTTCAGTGACGTGTAAGGCTTTCCAAAGCTGCCGAACGTGTTTCTTTCTCTATTTCAATGGTATTCTGCCTTGTATAACACACATTTACCACTCTAGTCTCCTTTAAGTAAAGAATATATGATTCATACAGTGTTTCATGTGATCTTAATTCGAATTAAGGATTTCCCGGATCTTAGCTACCTTTTCTACAATAAGAACAGACTTGGAGAATGTCTTTCAGCTGTTCTAAATAAGTTCTCATCTGTTTACAGTCTTTTTCACTGAATTATTCATGTTTTCATGTAGTTTCCTATATTCTGCCTTCTGGTCCAAGTATAAGCTTTGCCCACTTTATCAAACAACTTCCTACACATTGTTATGAACTAAGGCAGCTAGGGAACATTGTCTCTCAACTGTGTTATAGAGTGTAGTACTACATTTCAGTGACGTGTAAGGCTTTCCAAAGCTGCCGAACGTGTTTCTTTCTCTATTTCAATGGTATTCTGCCTTGTATAACACACATTTACCACTCTAGTCTCCTTTAAGTAATGAATATAGGATTCATACAGTGTTTGATGTTATCTTAACTCGAATTAAGGATTTCCCTTATCTTAGCTACCTTTTCTACACTAAGAACTGACTTGGAGATTATCTTTCAGCTGTTCTAAACAAGTTCTCATCTGTTTACAGTCATTTTCACTGAATTATTCATGTTTTCATGTAGTTTCCTATATTCTGCCTTCTGGGCCAAGTATAAGCTTTGCCCACTTTATCAAACAACTTCCTACACACTGTTATGAACTGAGGCAGCTAGGGAACATTGTCTCTCAACTGTGTTATAGAGTGTAGTACTACATTTCAGTGAATTGTAAGGCTTTACAAAGCTGCTGAACGTGTTTCTTTCTCTATTTCAATGGTATTCCGCCTTGTATAACACACATTTACCACTCTTTTCTCCTTTAAGTAATGAATATAGGATTCATACAGTGTTTGATGTTATCTTAACTCGAATTAAGGATTTCCCTTACCTTAGCTACCTTTTCTACACTAAGAACTGACTTGGAGATTCTGTTTCAGCTGTTCTAAACCAGTTCTCATCTGTTTGCAGTCATTTTCTCTGAATTATTCATGTTTTCATGTAGTTTCCTATATTCTGCCTTCTGGCCCAAGTATAAGCTTTGCCCACTTTATCAAACAACTTCCTACACACTGTTATTAACTGAGGCAGCTCGGGAACATTGTCTCTCAACTGTGTTATAGAGTGTAGTACTACATTTCAGTGAAGTGTAAGGCTTTCCAAAGCTGCCGAAGGTGTTTCTTTCTCTATTTCAATGGTATTCTGCCTTGTATAACACACATTTACCACTCTAGTCTCCTTTAAGTAATGAATATAGGATTCATACAGTGTTTGATGTTATCTTAACTCGAATTAAGGATTTCCCTTATCTTAGCTACCTTTTCTACACTAAGAACTGACTTGGAGATTCTCTTTCAGCTGTTCTAAACAAGTTCTCATCTGTTTACAGTCATTTTCACTGAATTATTCATGTTTTCATGTAGTTTCCTATATTCTGCCTTCTGGTCCAAGTATAAGCTTTGCCCACTTTATGAAAAAACTTCCTACACACTGTTATGAACTGAGGCAGCTAGGGAACATTGTCTCTCAACTCTGTTATAGAGTGTAGTACTACATTGCAGTGACGTGTAAGGCTTTCCAAAGCTGCCGAACGTGTTTCTTTCTCTATTTCAATGGTATTCTGCCTTGTATAACACACATTTACCACTCTAGTCTCCTTTAAGTAATGAATATAGGATTCATACAGTGTTTGATGTTATCTTAACTCGAATTAAGGATTTCCCTTATCTTAGCTACCTTTTCTACACTAAGAACAGACTTGGAGAATGTCTTTCAGCTGTTCTAAACAAGTTCTCATCTGTTTACAGTCATTTTAACTGAATTATTCATGTTTTCATGTAGTTTCCTATATTCTGCCTTCTGGTCCAAGTATAAGCTTTGCCCACTTTATCAAACAACTTCCTACACACTGTTATGAACTGAGGCAGCTCGGGAACATTGTCTCTCAACTGTGTTATAGAGTGTAGTACTACATTTCAGTGAAGTGTAAGGCTTTCCAAAGCTGCCGAACGTGTTTCTTTCTCTATTTCAATGGTATTCTGCCTTGTATAACACACATTTACCACTCTAGTCTCCTTTAAGTAATGAATATAGGATTCATACAGTGTTTGATGTTATCTTAACTCGAATTAAGGATTTCCCTTATTTTAGCTACCTTTTCTACACTAAGAACTGACTTGGAGATTCTCTTTCAGCTGTTCTAAACAAGTTCTCATCTGTTTACAGTCATTTTCACTGAATTATTCATGTTTTCATGTAGTTTCCTATATTCTGCCTTCTGGTCCAAGTATAAGCTTTGCCCACTTTATGAAAAAACTTCCTACACACTGTTATGAACTGAGGCAGCTAGGGAACATTGTCTCTCAACTCTGTTATAGAGTGTGGTACTACATTTCAGTGACGTGTAAGGCTTTCCAAAGCTGCCGAACGTGTTTCTTTCTCTATTTCAATGGTATTCTGCCTCGTATAACACACATTTACCACTCTAGTCTCCTTTAAGTAATGAATATCGGATTCATACAGTGTTTGATGTTATCTTAACTCGAATTAAGGATTTCCCTTATCTTAGCTACCTTTTCTACACTAAGAACTGACTTGGAGATTCTCTTTCAGCTGTTCTAAACAAGTTCTCATCTGTTTACAGTCATTTTCTATGAATTATTCATGTTTTCATGTAGTTTCCCATATTCTGCCTTTTGGACCAAGTATAAGCTTTGCCCACTTTATCAAAAAACTTCCTACACACTGTTATGAACTGAGGCAGCTAGGGAACATTGTCTCTCAACTGTGTTATAGAGTGTAGTACTACATTTCAGTGAAGTGTAAGGCTTTCCAAAGTTGCCGAACGTGTTTCTTTCTATATTTCAATGGTATTCTGCCTTGTATAACACACATTTACCACTCTAGTCTCCTTTAAGTAAAGAATATAGGATTCATACAGTGTTTCATGTGATCTTAACTGGCATTACGGATTTCCCTTATCTTAGCTACCTTTTCTACACTAAGAACTGACTTGGAGATTCTCTATCATCTGTTCTAAACAAGTTCTCATCTGTTTGCAGTCATTTTCTCTGAATTATTCATGTTTTCATGTAGTTTCCTATATTCTGCCTTCTGGCCCAAGTATAAGCTTTGCCACTTTATCAAACAACTTCGTACACACTGTTATTAACTGAGGCAGCTCGGGAACATTGTCTCTCAACTGTGTTATAGAGTGTAGTACTACATTTCAGTGAAGTGTAAGGCTTTCCAAAGCTGCTGAACGTGTTTCTTTCTCTATTTCAATGGTATTCTGCCTTGTATAACAAACATTTACCACTCTAGTCTCCTTTAAGTAATGAATATAGGATTCATACAGTGTTTGATGTTATCTTAACTCGAATTAAGGATTTCCCTTATCTTAGCTACCTTTTCTACACTAAGAACTGACTTGGAGATTCTCTTTCAGCTGTTCTAAACAAGTTCTCATCTGTTTACAGTCATTTTCAATGAATTATTCATGTTTTCATGTAGTTTCCTATATTCTGCCTTCTGGTCCAAGTATAAGCTTTGCCCACTTTATGAAAAAACTTCCTACACACTGTTATGAACTGAGGCAGCTCGGGAACATTGTCTCTCAACTGTGTTATAGAGTGTAGTACTACATTTCAGTGAAGTGTAAGGCTTTCCAAAGCTGCCGAACGTGTTTCTTTCTCTATTTCAATGGTATTCTGCCTTGTATAACACACATTTACCACTCTAGTCTCCTTTAAGTAATGAATATAGGATTCATACAGTGTTTGATGTTATCTTAACTCGAATTAAGGATTTCCCTTATCTTAGCTACCGTTTCTACACTAAGAACTGACTTGGAGATTCTCTTTCAGCTGTTCTAAACAAGTTCTCATCTGTTTACAGTCATTTTCACTGAATTATTCATGTTTTCATGTAGTTTCCTATATTCTGCCTTCTGGTCCAAGTATAAGCTTTGCCCACTTTATGAAAAAACTTCCTACACACTGTTATGAACTGAGGCAGCTAGGGAACATTGTCTCTCAACTCTGTTATAGAGTGTAGTACTACATTTCAGTGACATGTAAGGCTTTCCAAAGCTGCCGAACGTGTTTCTTTCTCTATTTCAATGGTATTCTGCCTTGTATAACACACATTTACCACTCTAGTCTCCTTTAAGTAAACAATATAGGATTCATACAGTGTTTGATGTTATCTTAACTCGAATTAAGGATTTCCCTTATCTTAGCTACCTTTTCTACACTAAGAACAGACTTGGAGAATGTCTTTCAGCTGTTCTAAACAAGTTCTCATCTGTTTACAGTCATTTTAACTGAATTATTCATGTTTTCATGTAGTTTCCTATATTCTGCCTTCTGGTCCAAGTATAAGCTTTGCCCACTTTATGAAAAAACTTCCTACACACTGTTATGAACTGAGGCAGCTAGGGAACATTGTCTCTCAACTCTGTTATAGAGTGTGGTACTACATTTCAGTGACGTGTAAGGCTTTCCAAAGCTGCCGAACGTGTTTCTTTCTCTATTTCAATGGTATTCTGCCTCGTATAACACACATTTACCACTCTAGTCTCCTTTAAGTAATGAATATCGGATTCATACAGTGTTTGATGTTATCTTAACTCGAATTAAGGATTTCCCTTATCTTAGCTACCTTTTCTACACTAAGAACTGACTTGGAGATTCTCTTTCAGCTGTTCTAAACAAGTTCTCATCTGTTTACAGTCATTTTCTATGAATTATTCATGTTTTCATGTAGTTTCCCATATTCTGCCTTTTGGACCAAGTATAAGCTTTGCCCACTTTATCAAAAAACTTCCTACACACTGTTATGAACTGAGGCAGCTAGGGAACATTGTCTCTCAACTGTGTTATAGAGTGTAGTACTACATTTCAGTGAAGTGTAAGGCTTTCCAAAGCTGCCGAACGTGTTTCTTTCTCTATTTCAATGGTATTCTGCCTTGTATAACACACATTTACCACTCTAGTCTCCTTTAAGTAAAGAATATAGGATTCATACAGTGTTTCATGTGATCTTAACTGGCATTACGGATTTCCCTTATCTTAGCTACCTTTTCTACACTAAGAACTGACTTGGAGATTCTCTTTCATCTGTTCTAAACAAGTTCTCATCTGTTTGCAGTCATTTTCTCTGAATTATTCATGTTTTCATGTAGTTTCCTATATTCTGCCTTCTGGCCCAAGTATAAGCTTTGCCACTTTATCAAACAACTTCGTACACACTGTTATTAACTGAGGCAGCTCGGGAACATTGTCTCTCAACTGTGTTATAGAGTGTAGTACTACATTTCAGTGAAGTGTAAGGCTTTCCAAAGCTGCTGAACGTGTTTCTTTCTCTATTTCAATGGTATTCTGCCTTGTATAACAAACATTTACCACTCTGGTCTCCTTTAAGTAATGAATATAGGATTCATACAGTGTTTGATGTTATCTTAACTCGAATTAAGGATTTCCCTTATCTTAGCTACCTTTTCTACACTAAGAACTGACTTGGAGATTCTCTTTCAGCTGTTCTAAACAAGTTCTCATCTGTTTACAGTCATTTTCAATGAATTATTCATGTTTTCATGTAGTTTCCTATATTCTGCCTTCTGGTCCAAGTATAAGCTTTGCCCACTTTATGAAAAAACTTCCTACACACTGTTATGAACTGAGGCAGCTAGGGAACATTGTCTCTCAACTCTGTTATAGAGTGTAGTACGACATTTCAGTGACGTGTAAGGCTTTCCAAAGCTGCCGAACGTGTTTCTTTCTCTATTTCAATGGTATTCTGCCTTGTATAACACACATTTACCACTCTAGTCTCCTTTAAGTAAAGAATATAGGATTCATACAGTGTTTCATGTGATCTTAATTCGAATTAAGGATTTCCCGGATCTTAGCTACCTTTTCTACAATAAGAACAGACTTGGAGAATGTCTTTCAGCTGTTCTAAACAAGTTCTCATCTGTTTACAGTCTTTTTCACTGAATTATTCATGTTTTCATGTAGTTTCCTATATTCTGCCTTCTGGTCCAAGTATAAGCTTTGCCCACTTTATCAAACAACTTCCTACACATTGTTATGAACTAAGGCAGCTAGGGAACATTGTCTCTCAACTGTGTTATAGAGTGTAGTACTACATTTCAGTGACGTGTAAGGCTTTCCAAAGCTGCCGAACGTGTTTCTTTCTCTATTTCAATGGTATTCTGCCTTGTATAACACACATTTACCACTCTAGTCTCCTTTAAGTAATGAATATAGGATTCATACAGTGTTTGATGTTATCTTAACTCGAATTAAGGATTTCCCTTATCTTAGCTACCTTTTCTACACTAAGAACTGACTTGGAGATTCTCTTTCAGCTGTTCTAAACAAGTTCTCATCTGTTTACAGTCATTTTCACTGAATTATTCATGTTTTCATGTAGTTTCCTATATTCTGCCTTCTGGGCCAAGTATAAGCTTTGCCCACTTTATCAAACAACTTCCTACACACTGTTATGAACTGAGGCAGCTAGGGAACATTGTCTCTCAACTGTGTTATAGAGTGTAGTACTACATTTCAGTGAATTGTAAGGCTTTACAAAGCTGCTGAACGTGTTTCTTTCTCTATTTCAATGGTATTCCGCCTTGTATAACACACATTTACCACTCTTTTCTCCTTTAAGTAATAAATATAGGATTCATACAGTGTTTGATGTTATCTTAACTCGAATTAAGGATTTCCCTTACCTTAGCTACCTTTTCTACACTAAGAACTGACTTGGAGATTCTCTTTCAGCTGTTCTAAACCAGTTCTCATCTGTTTGCAGTCATTTTCTCTGAATTATTCATGTTTTCATGTAGTTTCCTATATTCTGCCTTCTGGCCCAAGTATAAGCTTTGCCCACTTTATCAAACAACTTCCTACACACTGTTATTAACTGAGGCAGCTCGGGAACATTGTCTCTCAACTGTGTTATAGAGTGTAGTACTACATTTCAGTGAAGTGTAAGGCTTTCCAAAGCTGCCGAACGTGTTTCTTTCTCTATTTCAATGGTATTCTGCCTTGTATAACACACATTTACCACTCTAGTCTCCTTTAAGTAATGAATATAGGATTCATACAGTGTTTGATGTTATCTTAACTCGAATTAAGGATTTCCCTTATCTTAGCTACCTTTTCTACACTAAGAACAGACTTGGAGAATGTCTTTCAGCTGTTCTAAACAATTTCTCATCTGTTTACAGTCATTTTAACTGAATTATTCATGTTTTCATGTAGTTTCCTATATTCTGCCTTCTGGTCCAAGTATAAGCTTTGCCCACTTTATCAAACAACTTCCTACACACTGTTATGAACTGAGGCAGCTAGGGAACATTGTCTCTCAACTGTGTTATAGAGTGTAGTACTACATTTCAGTGAAGTGTAAGGCTTTCCAAAGCTGCCGAACGTGTTTCTTTCTCTATTTCAATGGTATTCTGCCTTGTATAACACACATTTACCACTCTAGTCTCCTTTAAGTAAAGAATATAGGATTCATACAGTGTTTCATGTGATCTTAACTGGCATTACGGATTTCCCTTATCTTAGCTACCTTTTCTACACTAAGAACTGACTTGGAGATTCTCTTTCAGCTGTTCTAAACAAGTTCTCATCTGTTTACAGTCATTTTCACTGAATTATTCATGTTTTCATGTAGTTTCCTATATTCTGCCTTCTGGGCCAAGTATAAGCTTTGCCCACTTTATCAAACAACTTCCTACACACTGTTATGAACTGAGGCAGCTAGGGAACATTGTCTCTCAACTGTGTTATAGAGTGTAGTACTACATTTCAGTGAATTGTAAGGCTTTACAAAGCTGCTGAACGTGTTTCTTTCTCTATTTCAATGGTATTCCGCCTTGTATAACACACATTTACCACCCTTTTCTCCTTTAAGTAATGAATATAGGATTCATACAGTGTTTGATGTTATCTTAACTCGAATTAAGGATTTCCCTTACCTTAGCTACCTTTTCTACACTAAGAACTGACTTGGAGATTCTCTTTCAGCTATTCTAAACAAGTTCTCATCTGTTTACAGTCATTTTCACTGAATTATTCATGTTTTCATGTAGTTTCCTATATTCTGCCTTCTGGGCCAAGTATAAGCTTTGCCCACTTTATCAAACAACTTCCTACACACTGTTATGAACTGAGGCAGCTAGGGAACATTGTCTCTCAACTGTGTTATAGAGTGTAGTACTACATTTCAGTGAATTGTAAGGCTTTACAAAGCTGCTGAACGTGTTTCTTTCTCTATTTCAATGGTATTCCGCCTTGTATAACACACATTTACCACCCTTTTCTCCTTTAAGTAATGAATATAGGATTCATACAGTGTTTGATGTTATCTTAACTCGAATTAAGGATTTCCCTTACCTTAGCTACCTTTTCTACACTAAGAACTGACTTGGAGATTCTCTTTCAGCTGTTCTAAACCAGTTCTCATCAGTTTGCAGTCATTTTCTCTGAATTATTCATGTTTTCATGTAGTTTCCTATATTCTGCCTTCTGGCCCAAGTATAAGCTTTGCCCACTTTATCAAACAACTTCCTACACACTGTTATGAACTGAGGCAGCTCGGGAACATTGTCTCTCAACTGTGTTATAGAGTGTAGTACTACATTTCAGTGAAGTGTAAGGCTTTTCAAAGCTGCCGAACGTGTTTCTTTCTCTATTTCAATGGTATTCTGCCTTGTATAACACACATTTACCACTCTAGTCTCCTTTAAGTAAAGAATATAGGATTCATACAGTGTTTCATGTGATCTTAACTGGCATTACGGATTTCCCTTATCTTAGCTACCTTTTCTACCGTAAGAACTGACTTGGAGATTCTCTTTCATCTGTTCTAAACAAGTTCTCATCTGTTTGCAGTCATTTTCTCTGAATTATTCATGTTTTCATGTAGTTTCCTATATTCTGCCTTCTGGCCCAAGTATAAGCTTTGCCCACTTTATCAAACGACTTCCTACACACTGTTATTAACTGAGGCAGCTCGGGAACATTGTCTCTCAACTGTGTTTTAGAGTGTAGTACTACATTTCAGTGAAGTGTAAGGCTTTCCAAAGCTGCCGAACGTGTTTCTTTCTCTATTTCAATGGTATTCTGCCTTGTATAACACACATTTACCACTCTAGTCTCCTTTAAGTAAAGAATATAGGATTCATACAGTGTTTCATGTGATCTTAACTGGCATTACGGATTTCCCTTATCTTAGCTACCTTTTCTACATTAAGAACTGACTTGGAGATTCTCTTTCATCTGTTCTAAACAAGTTCTCATCTGTTTGCAGTCATTTTCTCTGAATTATTCATGTTTTCATGTAGTTTCCTATATTCTGCCTTCTGGCCCAAGTATAAGCTTTGCCACTTTATCAAACAACTTCGTACACACTGTTATTAACTGAGGCAGCTCGGGAACATTGTCTCTCAACTGTGTTATAGAGTGTAGTACTACATTTCAGTGAAGTGTAAGGCTTTCCAAAGCTGCTGAACGTGTTTCTTTCTCTATTTCAATGGTATTCTGCCTTGTATAACAAACATTTACCACTCTAGTCTCCTTTAAGTAATGAATATAGGATTCATACAGTGTTTGATGTTATCTTAACTCGAATTAAGGATTTCCCTTATCTTAGCTACCTTTTCTACACTAAGAACTGACTTGGAGATTCTCTTTCAGCTGTTCTAAACAAGTTCTCATCTGTTTACAGTCATTTTCAATGAATTATTGATGTTTTCATGTAGTTTCCTATATTCTGCCTTCTGGTCCAAGTATAAGCTTTGCCCACTTTATGAAAAAACTTCCTACACACTGTTATGAACTGAGGCAGCTAGGGAACATTGTCTCTCAACTCTGTTATAGAGTGTAGTACGACATTTCAGTGACGTGTAAGGCTTTCCAAAGCTGCCGAACGTGTTTCTTTCTCTATTTCAATGGTATTCTGCCTTGTATAACACACATTTACCACTCTAGTCTCCTTTAAGTAAAGAATATAGGATTCATACAGTGTTTCATGTGATCTTAACTGGCATTACGGATTTCCCTTATCTTAGCTACCTTTTCTACACTAAGAACTGACTTGGAGATTCTCTTTCAGCTGTTCTAAACAAGTTCTCATCTGTTTACAGTCATTTTCACTGAATTATTCATGTTTTCATGTAGTTTCCTATATTCTGCCTTCTGGGCCAAGTATAAGCTTTGCCCACTTTATCAAACAACTTCCTACACACTGTTATGAACTGAGGCAGCTAGGGAACATTGTCTCTCAACTGTGTTATAGAGTGTAGTACTACATTTCAGTGAATTGTAAGGCTTTACAAAGCTGCTGAACGTGTTTCTTTCTCTATTTCAATGGTATTCCGCCTTGTATAACACACATTTACCACCCTTTTCTCCTTTAAGTAATGAATATAGGATTCATACAGTGTTTGATGTTATCTTAACTCGAATTAAGGATTTCCCTTACCTTAGCTACCTTTTCTACACTAAGAACTGACTTGGAGATTCTCTTTCAGCTATTCTAAACAAGTTCTCATCTGTTTACAGTCATTTTCACTGAATTATTCATGTTTTCATGTAGTTTCCTATATTCTGCCTTCTGGGCCAAGTATAAGCTTTGCCCACTTTATCAAACAACTTCCTACACACTGTTATGAACTGAGGCAGCTAGGGAACATTGTCTCTCAACTGTGTTATAGAGTGTAGTACTACATTTCAGTGAATTGTAAGGCTTTACAAAGCTGCTGAACGTGTTTCTTTCTCTATTTCAATGGTATTCCGCCTTGTATAACACACATTTACCACCCTTTTCTCCTTTAAGTAATGAATATAGGATTCATACAGTGTTTGATGTTATCTTAACTCGAATTAAGGATTTCCCTTACCTTAGCTACCTTTTCTACACTAAGAACTGACTTGGAGATTCTCTTTCAGCTGTTCTAAACCAGTTCTCATCAGTTTGCAGTCATTTTCTCTGAATTATTCATGTTTTCATGTAGTTTCCTATATTCTGCCTTCTGGCCCAAGTATAAGCTTTGCCCACTTTATCAAACAACTTCCTACACACTGTTATGAACTGAGGCAGCTCGGGAACATTGTCTCTCAACTGTGTTATAGAGTGTAGTACTACATTTCAGTGAAGTGTAAGGCTTTTCAAAGCTGCCGAACGTGTTTCTTTCTCTATTTCAATGGTATTCTGCCTTGTATAACACACATTTACCACTCTAGTCTCCTTTAAGTAAAGAATATAGGATTCATACAGTGTTTCATGTGATCTTAACTGGCATTACGGATTTCCCTTATCTTAGCTACCTTTTCTACCGTAAGAACTGACTTGGAGATTCTCTTTCATCTGTTCTAAACAAGTTCTCATCTGTTTGCAGTCATTTTCTCTGAATTATTCATGTTTTCATGTAGTTTCCTATATTCTGCCTTCTGGCCCAAGTATAAGCTTTGCCCACTTTATCAAACGACTTCCTACACACTGTTATTAACTGAGGCAGCTCGGGAACATTGTCTCTCAACTGTGTTTTAGAGTGTAGTACTACATTTCAGTGAAGTGTAAGGCTTTCCAAAGCTGCCGAACGTGTTTCTTTCTCTATTTCAATGGTATTCTGCCTTGTATAACACACATTTACCACTCTAGTCTCCTTTAAGTAAAGAATATAGGATTCATACAGTGTTTCATGTGATCTTAACTGGCATTACGGATTTCCCTTATCTTAGCTACCTTTTCTACATTAAGAACTGACTTGGAGATTCTCTTTCATCTGTTCTAAACAAGTTCTCATCTGTTTGCAGTCATTTTCTCTGAATTATTCATGTTTTCATGTAGTTTCCTATATTCTGCCTTCTGGCCCAAGTATAAGCTTTGCCACTTTATCAAACAACTTCGTACACACTGTTATTAACTGAGGCAGCTCGGGAACATTGTCTCTCAACTGTGTTATAGAGTGTAGTACTACATTTCAGTGAAGTGTAAGGCTTTCCAAAGCTGCTGAACGTGTTTCTTTCTCTATTTCAATGGTATTCTGCCTTGTATAACAAACATTTACCACTCTAGTCTCCTTTAAGTAATGAATATAGGATTCATACAGTGTTTGATGTTATCTTAACTCGAATTAAGGATTTCCCTTATCTTAGCTACCTTTTCTACACTAAGAACTGACTTGGAGATTCTCTTTCAGCTGTTCTAAACAAGTTCTCATCTGTTTACAGTCATTTTCAATGAATTATTGATGTTTTCATGTAGTTTCCTATATTCTGCCTTCTGGTCCAAGTATAAGCTTTGCCCACTTTATGAAAAAACTTCCTACACACTGTTATGAACTGAGGCAGCTAGGGAACATTGTCTCTCAACTCTGTTATAGAGTGTAGTACGACATTTCAGTGACGTGTAAGGCTTTCCAAAGCTGCCGAACGTGTTTCTTTCTCTATTTCAATGGTATTCTGCCTTGTATAACACACATTTACCACTCTAGTCTCCTTTAAGTAAAGAATATAGGATTCATACAGTGTTTCATGTGATATTAATTCGAATTAAGGATTTCCCGGATCTTAGCTACCTTTTCTACAATAAGAACAGACTTGGAGAATGTCTTTCAGCTGTTCTAAACAAGTTCTCATCTGTTTACAGTCTTTTTCACTGAATTATTCATGTTTTCATGTAGTTTCCTATATTCTGCCTTCTGGTCCAAGTATAAGCTTTGCCCACTTTATCAAACAACTTCCTACACATTCTTATGAACTAAGGCAGCTAGGGAACATTGTCTCTCAACTGTGTTATAGAGTGTAGTACTACATTTCAGTGACGTGTAAGGCTTTCCAAAGCTGCCGAACGTGTTTCTTTCTCTATTTCAATGGTATTCTGCCTTGTATAACACACATTTACCACTCTAGTCTCCTTTAAGTAATGAATATAGGATTCATACAGTGTTTGATGTTATCTTAACTCGAATTAAGGATTTCCCTTATCTTAGCTACCTTTTCTACACTAAGAACTGACTTGGAGATTCTCTTTCAGCTGTTCTAAACAAGTTCTCATCTGTTTACAGTCATTTTCACTGAATTATTCATGTTTTCATGTAGTTTCCTATATTCTGCCTTCTGGTCCAAGTATAAGCTTTGCCCACTTTATGAAAAAACTTCCTACACACTGTTATGAACTGAGACAGCTAGGGAACATTGTCTCTCAACTCTGTTATAGAGTGTAGTACTACATTTCAGTGACGTGTAAGGCTTTCCAAAGCTGCCGAACGTGTTTCTTTCTCTATTTCAATGGTATTCTGCCTTGTATAACACACATTTACCACTCTAGTCTCCTTTAAGTAATGAATATAGGATTCATACAGTGTTTGATGTTATCTTAACTCGAATTAAGGATTTCCCTTATCTTAGCTACCTTTTCTACACTAAGAACTGACTTGGAGATTCTCTTTCAGCTGTTCTAAACAAGTTCTCATCTGTTTACAGTCATTTTCAATGAATTATTGATGTTTTCATGTAGTTTCCTATATTCTGCCTTCTGGTCCAAGTATAAGCTTTGCCCACTTTATGAAAAAACTTCCTACACACTGTTATGAACTGAGGCAGCTAGGGAACATTGTCTCTCAACTCTGTTATAGAGTGTAGTACGACATTTCAGTGACGTGTAAGGCTTTCCAAAGCTGCCGAACGTGTTTCTTTCTCTATTTCAATGGTATTCTGCCTTGTATAACACACAATTACCACTCTAGTCTCCTTTAAGTAAAGAATATAGGATTCATACAGTGTTTCATGTGATATTAATTCGAATTAAGGATTTCCCGGATCTTAGCTACCTTTTCTACAATAAGAACAGACTTGGAGAATGTCTTTCAGCTGTTCTAAACAAGTTCTCATCTGTTTACAGTCTTTTTCACTGAATTATTCATGTTTTCATGTAGTTTCCTATATTCTGCCTTCTGGTCCAAGTATAAGCTTTGCCCACTTTATCAAACAACTTCCTACACATTCTTATGAACTAAGGCAGCTAGGGAACATTGTCTCTCAACTGTGTTATAGAGTGTAGTACTACATTTCAGTGACGTGTAAGGCTTTCCAAAGCTGCCGAACGTGTTTCTTTCTCTATTTCAATGGTATTCTGCCTTGTATAACACACATTTACCACTCTAGTCTCCTTTAAGTAATGAATATAGGATTCATACAGTGTTTGATGTTATCTTAACTCGAATTAAGGATTTCCCTTATCTTAGCTACCTTTTCTACACTAAGAACTGACTTGGAGATTCTCTTTCAGCTGTTCTAAACAAGTTCTCATCTGTTTACAGTCATTTTCACTGAATTATTCATGTTTTCATGTAGTTTCCTATATTCTGCCTTCTGGTTCAAGTATAAGCTTTGCCCACTTTATGAAAAAACTTCCTACACACTGTTATGAACTGAGACAGCTAGGGAACATTGTCTCTCAACTCTGTTATAGAGTGTAGTACTACATTTCAGTGACGTGTAAGGCTTTCCAAAGCTGCCGAACGTGTTTCTTTCTCTATTTCAATGGTATTCTGCCTTGTATAACACACATTTACCACTCTAGTCTCCTTTAAGTAATGAATATAGGATTCATACAGTGTTTGATGTTATCTTAACTCGAATTAAGGATTTCCCTTATCTTAGCTACCTTTTCTACACTAAGAACTGACTTGGAGATTCTCTTTCAGCTGTTCTAAACAAGTTCTCATCTGTTTACAGTCATTTTCACTGAATTATTCATGTTTTCATGTAGTTTCCTATATTCTGCCTTCTGGTCCAAGTATAAGCTTTGCCCACTTTATCAAAAAACTTCCTACACACTGTTATGAACTGAGGCATCTAGGGAACATTGTCTCTCAACTGTGTTATAGAGTGTAATACTACATTTCAGTGAAGTGTAAGGCTTTCCAAAGCTGCCGAACGTGTTTCTTTCTCTATTTCAATGGTATTCTGCCTTGTATAACACACATTTACCACTCTAGTCTCCTTTAAGTAAAGAATATAGGATTCATACAGTGTTTCATGTGATCTTAACTGGCATTACGGATTTCCCTTATCTTAGCTACCTTTTCTACACTAAGAACTGACTTGGAGATTCTCTTTCATCTGTTCTAAACAAGTTCTCATCTGTTTGCAGTCATTTTCTCTGAATTATTCATGTTTTCATGTAGTTTCCTATATTCTGCCTTCTGGCCCAAGTATAAGCTTTGCCCACTTTATGAAAAAACTTCGTACACACTGTTATTAACTGAGGCAGCTCGGGAACATTGTCTCTCAACTGTGTTATAGAGTGTAGTACTACATTTCAGTGAAGTGTAAGGCTTTCCAAAGCTGCCGAACGTGTTTCTTTCTCTATTTCAATGGTATTCTGCCTTGTATAACACAAATTTACCACTCTAGTCTCCTTTAAGTAAAGAATATAGGATTCATACAGTGTTTCATGTGATCTTAACTGGCATTACGGATTTCCCTTATCTTAGCTACCTTTTCTACACTAAGAACTGACTTGGAGATTCTCTTTCATCTGTTCTAAACAAGTTCTCATCTGTTTGCAGTCATTTTCTCTGAATTATTCATGTTTTCATGTAGTTTCCTATATTCTGCCTTCTGGCCCAAGTATAAGCTTTGCCCACTTTATCAAACAACTTCCTACACACTGTTATTAACTGAGGCAGCTCGGGAACATTGTCTCTCAACTGTGTTATAGAGTGTAGTACTACATTTCAGTGAAGTGTAAGGCTTTCCAAAGCTGCCGAACGTGTTTCTTTCTCTATTTCAATGGTATTCTGCCTTGTATAACACACATTTACCACTCTAGTCTCCTTTAAGTAAAGAATATAGGATTCATACAGTGTTTCATGTGATCTTAACTGGCATTACGGATTTCCCTCATCTTAGCTACCTTTTCTACACTAAGAACTGACTTGGAGATTCTCTTTCATCTGTTCTAAACAAGTTCTCATCTGTTTGCAGTCATTTTCTCTGAATTATTCATGTTTTCATGTAGTTTCCTATATTCTGCCTTCTGGCCCAAGTATAAGCTTTGCCACTTTATCAAACAACTTCGTACACACTGTTATTAACTGAGGCAGCTCGGGAACATTGTCTCTCAACTGTGTTATAGATTGTAGTACTACATTTCAGTGAAGTGTAAGGCTTTCCAAAGCTGCCGAACGTGTTTCTTTCTCTATTTCAATGGTATTCTGCCTTGTATAACACACATTTACCGCTCTAGTCTCCTTTTAAGTAATGAATATAGCATTCATACAGTGTTTGATGTTATCTAAACTCGAATTAAGGATTTCCCTTATCTTAGCTACCTTTTCTACACTAAGAACTGACTTGGAGAATCTCTTTCAGCTGTTCTAAAACAAGTTCTCTTCTGTTTACAGTCATTTTCACTGAATTATTCATGTTTTCATGTAGTTTCCTATATTCTGCCTTCTGGCCCAAGTATAAGCTTTGCCACTTTATCAAACAACTTCGTACACACTGTTATTAACTGAGGCAGCTCGGGAACATTGTCTCTCAACTGTGTTATAGAGTGTAGTACTACATTTCAGTGAAGTGTAAGGCTTTCCAAAGCTGCCGAACGTGTTTCTTTCTCTATTTCAATGGTATTCTGCCTTCTATAACACACATTTACCACACTAGTCTCCTTTAAGTAAAGAATATAGGATTCATACAGTGTTTCATGTGATCTTAACTCGAATTAAGGATTTCCCGGATCTTAGCTACCTTTTCTACAATAAGAACAGACTTGGAGAATCTCTTTCAGCTGTTCTAAACAAGTTCTCATCTGTTTACAGTCATTTTCACTGAATTATTCATGTTTTCATGTAGTTTCCTATATTCTGCCTTCTGGTCCAAGTATAACCTTTGCCCACTTTATCAAACAACTTCCTACACATTGTTATGAACTAAGGCAGCTAGGGAACATTGTCTCTCAACTGTGTTATAGAGTGTAGTACTACATTTCAGTGAAGTGTAAGGCTTTCCAAAGCTGCCGAACGTGTTTCTTTCTCTATTTCAATGGTATTCTGCCTTGTATAACACACATTTACCGCTCTAGTCTCCTTTTAAGTAATGAATATAGCATTCATACAGTGTTTGATGTTATCTAAACTCGAATTAAGGATTTCCCTTATCTTAGCTACCTTTTCTACACTAAGAACTGACTTGGAGAATCTCTTTCAGCTGTTCTAAAACAAGTTCTCTTCTGTTTACAGTCATTTTCACTGAATTATTCATGTTTTCATGTAGTTTCCTATATTCTGCCTTCTGGCCCAAGTATAAGCTTTGCCACTTTATCAAACAACTTCGTACACACTGTTATTAACTGAGGCAGCTCGGGAACATTGTCTCTCAACTGTGTTATAGAGTGTTGTACTACATTTCAGTGAAGTGTAAGGCTTTCCAAAGCTGCCGAACGTGTTTCTTTCTCTATTTCAATGGTATTCTGCCTTGTATAACACACATTTACCACTCTAGTCTCCTTTAAGTAATGAATATAGGATTCATACAGTGTTTGATGTTATCTTAACTCGAATTAAGGATTTCCCTTATCTTAGCTACCTTTTCTACAATAAGAACAGACTTGGAGATTCTCTTTCAGCTGTTCTAAACAAGTTCTCATCTGTTTACAGTCATTTTCAATAAATTATTCATGTTTTCATGTAGTTTCCTATATTCTGCCTTCTGGTCCAAGTATAAGCTTTGCCCACTTTATGAAAAAACTTCCTACACACTGTTATGAACTGAGGCAGCTAGGGAACATTGTCTCTCAACTCTGTTATAGAGTGTAGTACTACATTTCAGTGACGTGTAAGGCTTTCCAAAGCTGCCGAACGTGTTTCTTTCTCTATTTCAATGGTATTCTGCCTTGTATAACACACATTTACCACTCTAGTCTCCTTTAAGTAAAGAATATAGGATTCATACAGTGTTTCATGTGATCTTAACTCGAATTAAGGATTTCCCGGATCTTAGCTACCTTTTCTACAATAAGAACAGACTTGGAGAATCTCTTTCAGCTGTTCTAAACAAGTTCTCATCTGTTTACAGTCATTTTCACTGAATTATTCATGTTTTCATGTAGTTTCCTATATTCTGCCTTCTGGTCCAAGTATAACTTTGCCCACTTTATCAAACAACTTCCTACACATTGTTATGAACTAAGGCAGCTAGGGAACATTGTCTCTCAACTGTGTTATAGAGTGTAGTACTACATTTCAGTGAAGTGTAAGGCTTTCCAAAGCTGCCGAACGTGTTTCTTTCTCTATTTCAATGGTATTCTGCCTTGTATAACACACATTTACCACTCTAGTCTCCTTTAAGTAATGAATATACGATTCATACAGTGTTTGATGTTATCTTAACTCGAATTAAGGATTTCCCTTATCTTAGCTACCTTTTCTACACTAAGAACTGACTTGGAGATTCTCTTTCAGCTGTTCTAAACAAGTTCTCATCTGTTTACAGTCATTTTCTATGAATTATTCATGTTTTCATGTAGTTTCCTATATTCTGCCTTCTGGTCCAAGTATAAGCTTTGCCCACTTTATCAAACAACTTCCTACACATTGTTATGAACTAAGGCAGCTAGGGAACATTGTCTCTCAACTGTGTTATAGAGTGTAGTACTACATTTCAGTGAAGTGTAAGGCTTTCCAAAGCTGCCGAACGTGTTTCTTTCTCTATTTCAATGGTATTCTGCCTTGTATAACACACATTTATCACTCTAGTCTCCTTTAAGTAATGAATATAGGATTTATAAAGTGTTTGATGTTATCTTAACTCGAATTAAGGATTTCCCTTATCTTAGCTACCTTTTCTACACTAAGAACTGACTTGGAGATTCTGTTTCAGCTGTTCTAAACAAGTTCTCATCTGTTTACAGTCATTTTCCATGAATTATTCATGTTTTCATGTATTTTCCTATATTCTGCCTTCTGGACCAAGGATAAGCTTTGCCCACTTTATCAAAAAACTTCCTACACGCTGTTATGAACTGAGGCAGCTAGGGAACATTGTCTCTCAACTGTGTTATAGAGTGTAGTACTACATTTCAGTGAAGTGTAAGACTTTCCAAAGCTGCCGAACGTGTTTCTTTCTCTATTTCAATGGTATTCTGCCTTCTATAACACACATTTACCACACTAGTCTCCTTTAAGTAAAGAATATAGGATTCATACAGTGTTTCATGTGATCTTAACTCGAATTAAGGATTTCCCGGATCTTAGCTACCTTTTCTACAATAAGAACAGACTTGGAGAATCTCTTTCAGCTGTTCTAAACAAGTTCTCATCTGTTTACAGTCATTTTCACTGAATTATTCATGTTTTCATGTAGTTTCCTATATTCTGCCTTCTGGTCCAAGTATAACCTTTGCCCACTTTATCAAACAACTTCCTACACATTGTTATGAACTAAGGCAGCTAGGGAACATTGTCTCTCAACTGTGTTATAGAGTGTAGTACTACATTTCAGTGAAGTGTAAGGCTTTCCAAAGCTGCCGAACGTGTTTCTTTCTCTATTTCAATGGTATTCTGCCTTGTATAACACACATTTACCGCTCTAGTCTCCTTTTAAGTAATGAATATAGCATTCATACAGTGTTTGATGTTATCTAAACTCGAATTAAGGATTTCCCTTATCTTAGCTACCTTTTCTACACTAAGAACTGACTTGGAGAATCTCTTTCAGCTGTTCTAAAACAAGTTCTCTTCTGTTTACAGTCATTTTCACTGAATTATTCATGTTTTCATGTAGTTTCCTATATTCTGCCTTCTGGTCCAAGTATAAGCTTTGCCCACTTTATCAAACAACTTCCTACACATTGTTATGAACTAAGGCAGCTAGGGAACATTGTCTCTCAACTGTGTTATAGAGTGTAGTACTAAATTTCAGTGAAGTGTAAGGCTTTCCAAAGCTGCCGAATGTGTTTCTTTCTCTATTTCAATGGTATTCTGCCGTATATAACATACATTTACCACTCTAGTCTCCTTTAAGTAAAAAATATAGGATTCATACAGTGTTTGATGTTATCTTAACTCGAATTAAGGATTTCCCTTATCTTAGCTACCTTTTCTACACTAAGAACTGACTTGGAGATTCTCTTTCAGCTGTTCTAAACAAGTTCTCATCTGTTTACAGTCATTTTCACTGAATTATTCATGTTTTCATGTAGTTTCCTATATTCTGCCTTCTGGTCCAAGTATAAGCTTTGCCCACTTTATGAAAAAACTTCCTACACACTGTTATGAACTGAGGCAGCTAGGGAACATTGTCTCTCAACTGTGTTATAGAGTGTAGTACTACATTTCAGTGACGTGTAAGGCTTTCCAAAGCTGCCGAACGAGTTTCTTTCTCTATTTCAATGGTATTCTGCCTTGTATAACACACATTTACCACTCTAGTCTCCTTTAAGTAAAGAATATAGGATTCATACAGTGTTTCATGTGATCTTAACTGGCATTACGGATTTCCCTTATCTTAGCTACCTTTTCTACACTAAGAACTGACTTTGAGATTCTCTTTCATCTGTTCCAAACAAGTTCTCATCTGTTTACAGTCATTTTCTATGAATTATTCATGTTTTCATGTAGTTTCCTATATTCTGCCTTCTGGTCCAAGTATAAGCTTTGCCCACTTTATGAAAAAACTTCCTACACACTGTTATGAACTGAGGCAGCTAGGGAACATTGTCTCTCAACTCTGTTATAGAGTGTAGTACTACATTTCAGTGACGTGTAAGGCTTTCCAAAGCTGCCGAACGTGTTTCTTTTTCTATTTCAATGGTATTCTGCCTTGTATAGCACACATTTACCACTCTAGTCTCCTTTAAGTAAAGAATATAGGATTCATACAGTGTTTCATGTGATCTTAATTCGAATTAAGGATTTCCCGGATCTTAGCTACCTTTTCTACAATAAGAACAGACTTGGAGAATGTCTTTCAGCTGTTCTAAACAAGTTCTCATCTGTTTACAGTCATTTTCACTGAATTATTCATGTTTTCATGTAGTTTCCTATATTCTGCCTTCTGGTCCAAGTATAAGCTTTGCCCACTTTATCAAACAACTTCCTACACATTGTTATGAACTAAGGCAGCTAGGGAACATTGTCTCTCAACTGTGTTATAGAGTGTAGTACTACATTTCAGTGAAGTGTAAGGCTTTCCAAAGCTGCCGAACGTGTTTCTTTCTCTATTTCAATGGTATTCTGCCTTGTATAACACACATTTACCACTCTAGTCTCCTTTAAGTAAAGAATATTGGATTCATACAGTGTTTCATGTGATCTTAACTGGCATTACGGATTTCCCTTATCTTAGCTACCTTTTCTACACTAAGAACTGACTTGGAGATTCTCTTTCATCTGTTCTAAACAAGTTCTCATCTGTTTGCAGTCATTTTCTCTGAATTATTCATGTTTTCATGTAGTTTCCTATATTCTGCCTTCTGGCCCAAGTATAAGCTTTGCCCACTTTATCAAACAACTTCCTACACACTGTTATTAACTGAGGCAGCTCGGGAACATTGTCTCTCAACTGTGTTATAGAGTGTAGTACTACATTTCAGTGAAGTGTAAGGCTTTCCAAAGCTGCCGAACTTGTTTCTTTCTCTATTTCAATGGTATTCTGCCTTGTATAACACACATTTACCACTCTAGTCTCCTTTAAGTAAAGAATATAGGATTCATACAGTGTTTCATGTGATCTTAACTGGCATTACGGATTTCCCTCATCTTAGCTACCTTTTCTACACTAAGAACTGACTTGGAGATTCTCTTTCATCTGTTCTAAACAAGTTCTCATCTGTTTGCAGTCATTTTCTCTGAATTATTCATGTTTTCATGTAGTTTCCTATATTCTGCCTTCTGGCCCAAGTATAAGCTTTGCCACTTTATCAAACAACTTCGTACACACTGTTATTAACTGAGGCAGCTCGGGAACATTGTCTCTCAACTGTGTTATAGATTGTAGTACTACATTTCAGTGAAGTGTAAGGCTTTCCAAAGCTGCCGAACGTGTTTCTTTCTCTATTTCAATGGTATTCTGCCTTGTATAACACACATTTACCGCTCTAGTCTCCTTTTAAGTAATGAATATAGCATTCATACAGTGTTTGATGTTATCTAAACTCGAATTAAGGATTTCCCTTATCTTAGCTACCTTTTCTACACTAAGAACTGACTTGGAGAATCTCTTTCAGCTGTTCTAAAACAAGTTCTCTTCTGTTTACAGTCATTTTCACTGAATTATTCATGTTTTCATGTAGTTTCCTATATTCTGCCTTCTGGCCCAAGTATAAGCTTTGCCACTTTATCAAACAACTTCGTACACACTGTTATTAACTGAGGCAGCTCGGGAACATTGTCTCTCAACTGTGTTATAGAGTGTAGTACTACATTTCAGTGAAGTGTAAGGCTTTCCAAAGCTGCCGAACGTGTTTCTTTCTCTATTTCAATGGTATTCTGCCTTCTATAACACACATTTACCACACTAGTCTCCTTTAAGTAAAGAATATAGGATTCATACAGTGTTTCATGTGATCTTAACTCGAATTAAGGATTTCCCGGATCTTAGCTACCTTTTCTACAATAAGAACAGACTTGGAGAATCTCTTTCAGCTGTTCTAAACAAGTTCTCATCTGTTTACAGTCATTTTCACTGAATTATTCATGTTTTCATGTAGTTTCCTATATTCTGCCTTCTGGTCCAAGTATAACCTTTGCCCACTTTATCAAACAACTTCCTACACATTGTTATGAACTAAGGCAGCTAGGGAACATTGTCTCTCAACTGTGTTATAGAGTGTAGTACTACATTTCAGTGAAGTGTAAGGCTTTCCAAAGCTGCCGAACGTGTTTCTTTCTCTATTTCAATGGTATTCTGCCTTGTATAACACACATTTACCGCTCTAGTCTCCTTTTAAGTAATGAATATAGCATTCATACAGTGTTTGATGTTATCTAAACTCGAATTAAGGATTTCCCTTATCTTAGCTACCTTTTCTACACTAAGAACTGACTTGGAGAATCTCTTTCAGCTGTTCTAAAACAAGTTCTCTTCTGTTTACAGTCATTTTCACTGAATTATTCATGTTTTCATGTAGTTTCCTATATTCTGCCTTCTGGTCCAAGTATAAGCTTTGCCCACTTTATCAAACAACTTCCTACACATTGTTATGAACTAAGGCAGCTAGGGAACATTGTCTCTCAACTGTGTTATAGAGTGTAGTACTAAATTTCAGTGAAGTGTAAGGCTTTCCAAAGCTGCCGAATGTGTTTCTTTCTCTATTTCAATGGTATTCTGCCGTATATAACATACATTTACCACTCTAGTCTCCTTTAAGTAAAAAATATAGGATTCATACAGTGTTTGATGTTATCTTAACTCGAATTAAGGATTTCCCTTATCTTAGCTACCTTTTCTACACTAAGAACTGACTTGGAGATTCTCTTTCAGCTGTTCTAAACAAGTTCTCATCTGTTTACAGTCATTTTCACTGAATTATTCATGTTTTCATGTAGTTTCCTATATTCTGCCTTCTGGTCCAAGTATAAGCTTTGCCCACTTTATGAAAAAACTTCCTACACACTGTTATGAACTGAGGCAGCTAGGGAACATTGTCTCTCAACTGTGTTATAGAGTGTAGTACTACATTTCAGTGACGTGTAAGGCTTTCCAAAGCTGCCGAACGAGTTTCTTTCTCTATTTCAATGGTATTCTGCCTTGTATAACACACATTTACCACTCTAGTCTCCTTTAAGTAAAGAATATAGGATTCATACAGTGTTTCATGTGATCTTAACTGGCATTACGGATTTCCCTTATCTTAGCTACCTTTTCTACACTAAGAACTGACTTGGAGATTCTCTTTCATCTGTTCCAAACAAGTTCTCATCTGTTTACAGTCATTTTCTATGAATTATTCATGTTTTCATGTAGTTTCCTATATTCTGCCTTCTGGTCCAAGTATAAGCTTTGCCCACTTTATGAAAAAACTTCCTACACACTGTTATGAACTGAGGCAGCTAGGGAACATTGTCTCTCAACTCTGTTATAGAGTGTAGTACTACATTTCAGTGACGTGTAAGGCTTTCCAAAGCTGCCGAACGTGTTTCTTTCTCTATTTCAATGGTATTCTGCCTTGTATAACACACATTTACCACTCTAGTCTCCTTTAAGTAAAGAATATAGGATTCATACAGTGTTTCATGTGATCTTAACTCGAATTAAGGATTTCCCGGATCTTAGCTACCTTTTCTACAATAAGAACAGACTTGGAGAATCTCTTTCAGCTGTTCTAAACAAGTTCTCATCTGTTTACAGTCATTTTCACTGAATTATTCATGTTTTCATGTAGTTTCCTATATTCTGCCTTCTGGTCCAAGTATAACTTTGCCCACTTTATCAAACAACTTCCTACACATTGTTATGAACTAAGGCAGCTAGGGAACATTGTCTCTCAACTGTGTTATAGAGTGTAGTACTACATTTCAGTGAAGTGTAAGGCTTTCCAAAGCTGCCGAACGTGTTTCTTTCTCTATTTCAATGGTATTCTGCCTTGTATAACACACATTTACCACTCTAGTCTCCTTTAAGTAATGAATATACGATTCATACAGTGTTTGATGTTATCTTAACTCGAATTAAGGATTTCCCTTATCTTAGCTACCTTTTCTACACTAAGAACTGACTTGGAGATTCTCTTTCAGCTGTTCTAAACAAGTTCTCATCTGTTTACAGTCATTTTCTATGAATTATTCATGTTTTCATGTAGTTTCCTATATTCTGCCTTCTGGTCCAAGTATAAGCTTTGCCCACTTTATCAAACAACTTCCTACACATTGTTATGAACTAAGGCAGCTAGGGAACATTGTCTCTCAACTGTGTTATAGAGTGTAGTACTACATTTCAGTGAAGTGTAAGGCTTTCCAAAGCTGCCGAACGTGTTTCTTTCTCTATTTCAATGGTATTCTGCCTTGTATAACACACATTTATCACTCTAGTCTCCTTTAAGTAATGAATATAGGATTTATAAAGTGTTTGATGTTATCTTAACTCGAATTAAGGATTTCCCTTATCTTAGCTACCTTTTCTACACTAAGAACTGACTTGGAGATTCTGTTTCAGCTGTTCTAAACAAGTTCTCATCTGTTTACAGTCATTTTCCATGAATTATTCATGTTTTCATGTATTTTCCTATATTCTGCCTTCTGGACCAAGGATAAGCTTTGCCCACTTTATCAAAAAACTTCCTACACGCTGTTATGAACTGAGGCAGCTAGGGAACATTGTCTCTCAACTGTGTTATAGAGTGTAGTACTACATTTCAGTGAAGTGTAAGACTTTCCAAAGCTGCCGAACGTGTTTCTTTCTCTATTTCAATGGTATTCTGCCTTCTATAACACACATTTACCACACTAGTCTCCTTTAAGTAAAGAATATAGGATTCATACAGTGTTTCATGTGATCTTAACTCGAATTAAGGATTTCCCGGATCTTAGCTACCTTTTCTACAATAAGAACAGACTTGGAGAATCTCTTTCAGCTGTTCTAAACAAGTTCTCATCTGTTTACAGTCATTTTCACTGAATTATTCATGTTTTCATGTAGTTTCCTATATTCTGCCTTCTGGTCCAAGTATAACCTTTGCCCACTTTATCAAACAACTTCCTACACATTGTTATGAACTAAGGCAGCTAGGGAACATTGTCTCTCAACTGTGTTATAGAGTGTAGTACTACATTTCAGTGAAGTGTAAGGCTTTCCAAAGCTGCCGAACGTGTTTCTTTCTCTATTTCAATGGTATTCTGCCTTGTATAACACACATTTACCGCTCTAGTCTCCTTTTAAGTAATGAATATAGCATTCATACAGTGTTTGATGTTATCTAAACTCGAATTAAGGATTTCCCTTATCTTAGCTACCTTTTCTACACTAAGAACTGACTTGGAGAATCTCTTTCAGCTGTTCTAAAACAAGTTCTCTTCTGTTTACAGTCATTTTCACTGAATTATTCATGTTTTCATGTAGTTTCCTATATTCTGCCTTCTGGTCCAAGTATAAGCTTTGCCCACTTTATCAAACAACTTCCTACACATTGTTATGAACTAAGGCAGCTAGGGAACATTGTCTCTCAACTGTGTTATAGAGTGTAGTACTAAATTTCAGTGAAGTGTAAGGCTTTCCAAAGCTGCCGAATGTGTTTCTTTCTCTATTTCAATGGTATTCTGCCGTATATAACATACATTTACCACTCTAGTCTCCTTTAAGTAAAAAATATAGGATTCATACAGTGTTTGATGTTATCTTAACTCGAATTAAGGATTTCCCTTATCTTAGCTACCTTTTCTACACTAAGAACTGACTTGGAGATTCTCTTTCAGCTGTTCTAAACAAGTTCTCATCTGTTTACAGTCATTTTCACTGAATTATTCATGTTTTCATGTAGTTTCCTATATTCTGCCTTCTGGTCCAAGTATAAGCTTTGCCCACTTTATGAAAAAACTTCCTACACACTGTTATGAACTGAGGCAGCTAGGGAACATTGTCTCTCAACTGTGTTATAGAGTGTAGTACTACATTTCAGTGACGTGTAAGGCTTTCCAAAGCTGCCGAACGAGTTTCTTTCTCTATTTCAATGGTATTCTGCCTTGTATAACACACATTTACCACTCTAGTCTCCTTTAAGTAAAGAATATAGGATTCATACAGTGTTTCATGTGATCTTAACTGGCATTACGGATTTCCCTTATCTTAGCTACCTTTTCTACACTAAGAACTGACTTGGAGATTCTCTTTCATCTGTTCCAAACAAGTTCTCATCTGTTTACAGTCATTTTCTATGAATTATTCATGTTTTCATGTAGTTTCCTATATTCTGCCTTCTGGTCCAAGTATAAGCTTTGCCCACTTTATGAAAAAACTTCCTACACACTGTTATGAACTGAGGCAGCTAGGGAACATTGTCTCTCAACTCTGTTATAGAGTGTAGTACTACATTTCAGTGACGTGTAAGGCTTTCCAAAGCTGCCGAACGTGTTTCTTTCTCTATTTCAATGGTATTCTGCCTTGTATAGCACACATTTACCACTCTAGTCTCCTTTAAGTAAAGAATATAGGATTCATACAGTGTTTCATGTGATCTTAATTCGAATTAAGGATTTCCCGGATCTTAGCTACCTTTTCTACAATAAGAACAGACTTGGAGAATGTCTTTCAGCTGTTCTAAACAAGTTCTCATCTGTTTACAGTCATTTTCACTGAATTATTCATGTTTTCATGTAGTTTCCTATATTCTGCCTTCTGGTCCAAGTATAAGCTTTGCCCACTTTATCAAACAACTTCCTACACATTGTTATGAACTAAGGCAGCTAGGGAACATTGTCTCTCAACTGTGTTATAGAGTGTAGTACTACATTTCAGTGAAGTGTAAGGCTTTCCAAAGCTGCCGAACGTGTTTCTTTCTCTATTTCAATGGTATTCTGCCTTGTATAACACACATTTACCACTCTAGTCTCCTTTAAGTAAACAATATAGGATTCATACAGTGTTTGATGTTATCTTAACTCGAATTAAGGATTTCCCTTATCTTAGCTACCTTTTCTACACTAAGAACTGACTTGGAGATTCTCTTTCAGCTGTTCTAAACAAGTTCTCATCTGTTTACAGTCATTTTCTATGAATTATTCATGTTTTCATGTAGTTTCCTATATTCTGCCTTCTGGTCCAAGTATAAGCTTTGCCCACTTTATCAAACAACTTCCTACACATTGTTATGAACTAAGGCAGCTAGGGAACATTGTCTCTCAACTGTGTTATAGAGTGTAGTACTACATTTCAGTGAAGTGTAATGCTTTCCAAAGCTGCCGAACGTGTTTCTTTCTCTATTTCAATGGTATTCTGCCTTCTATAACACACATTTACCACTCTAGTCTCCTTTAAGTAAAGAATATAGGATTCATACAGTGTTTGATGTTATCTTAACTCGAATTAAGGATTTCCCTTATCTTAGCTACCTTTTCTACACTAAGAACTGACTTGGAGATTCTCTTTCAGCTGTTCTAAACAAGTTCTCATCTGTTTACAGTCATTTTCTATGAATTATTCATGTTTTCATGTAGTTTCCTATATTCTGCCTTCTGGACCAAGTATAAGCTTTGCCCACTTTATCAAAAAACTTCCTACACACTGTTATGAACTGAGGCAGCTAGGGAACATTGTCTCTCAACTTTGTTATAGAGTGTAGTACTACATTTCAGTGAAGTGTAAGGCTTTCCAAAGCTGCCGAACGTGTTTCTTTCTCTATTTCAATGGTATTCTGCCTTCTATAACACACATTTACCACTCTAGTGTCCTTTAAGTAAAGAATATAGGATTCATACAGTGTTTCATGTGATCTTAACTCGAATTAAGGATTTCCCGGATCTTAGCTACCTTTTCTACAATAAGAACAGACTTGGAGAATCTCTTTCAGCTGTTCAAAACAAGTTCTCATCTGTTTACAGTCATTTTCACTGAATTATTCATGTTTTCATGTAGTTTCCTATATTCTGCCTTCTGGTCCAAGTATAAGCTTTGCCCACTTTATCAAACAACTTCCTACACATTCTTATGAACTAAGGCAGCTAGGGAACATTGTCTCTCAACTGTGTTATAGAGTGTAGTACTACATTTCAGTGAAGTGTAAGGCTTTCCAAAGCTGCCGAACATGTTTCTTTCTCTATTTCAATGGTATTCTGCCTTGTATAACACACATTTACCACTCTAGTCTCCTTTAAGTAATGAATATAGGATTCATACAGTGTTTGATGTTATCTTAACTCGAATTAAGGATTTCCATTATCTTAGCTACCTTTTCTACACTAAGAACTGACTTGGAGATTCTCTTTCAGCTGTTCTAAACCAGTTCTCATCTGTTTACAGTCATTTTAACTGAATTATTCATGTTTTCATGTAGTTTCCGATATTCTGCCTTCTGGTCCAAGTATAAGCTTTGCCCACTTTATCAAACAACTTCCTACACACTGTTATGAACTGAGGCAGCTAGGGAACATTGTCTCTCAACTGTGTTATAGAGTGTAGTACTACATTTCAGTGAAGTGTAAGGCTTTCCAAAGCTGCCGAACGAGTTTCTTTCTCTATTTCAATGGTATTCTGCCTTGTATAACACACATTTACCACTCTAGTCTCCTTTAAGTAAAGAATATAGGATTCATACAGTGTTTCATGTGATCTTAACTGGCATTACGGATTTCCCTTATCTTAGCTACCTTTTCTACACTAAGAACTGACTTGGAGATTCTCTTTCATCTGTTCTAAACAAGTTCTCATCTGTTTACAGTCATTTTCTATGAATTATTCATGTTTTCATGTAGTTTCCTATATTCTGCCTTCTGGTCCAAGTATAAGCTTTGCCCACTTTATCAAAAAACTTCCTACACACTGTTATGAACTGAGGCAGCTAGGGAACATTGTCTCTCAACTCTGTTATAGAGTGTAGTACTACATTTCAGTGACGTGTAAGGCTTTCCAAAGCTGCCGAACGTGTTTCTTTCTCTATTTCAATGGTATTCTGCCTTGTATAGCACACATTTACCACTCTAGTCTCCTTTAAGTAAAGAATATAGGATTCATACAGTGTTTCATGTGATCTTAATTCGAATTAAGGATTTCCCGGATCTTAGCTACCTTTTCTACAATAAGAACAGACTTGGAGAATGTCTTTCAGCTGTTCTAAACAAGTTCTCATCTGTTTACAGTCATTTTCACTGAATTATTCATGTTTTCATGTAGTTTCCTATATTCTGCCTTCTGGTCCAAGTATAAGCTTTGCCCACTTTATCAAACAACTTCCTACACATTGTTATGAACTAAGGCAGCTAGGGAACATTGTCTCTCAACTGTGTTATAGAGTGTAGTACTACATTTCAGTGAAGTGTAAGGCTTTCCAAAGCTGCCGAACGTGTTTCTTTCTCTATTTCAATGGTATTCTGCCTTGTATAACACACATTTACCACTCTAGTCTCCTTTAAGTAAACAATATAGGATTCATACTGTGTTTGATGTTATCTTAACTCGAATTAAGGATTTCCCTTATCTTAGCTACCTTTTCTACACTAAGAACTGACTTGGAGATTCTCTTTCAGCTGTTCTAAACAAGTTCTCATCTGTTTACAGTCATTTTCACTGAATTATTCATGTTTTCATGTAGTTTCCTATATTCTGCCTTCTGGTCCAAGTATAAGCTTTGCCCACTTTATCAAACAACGTCCTACACATTGTTATGAACTAAGGCAGCTAGGGAACATTGTCTCTCAACTGTGTTATAGAGTGTAGTACTACATTTCAGTGAATTGTAAGGCTTTACAAAGCTGCCGAACGTGTTTCTTTCTCTATTTCAATGGTATTCCGCCTTGTATAACACACATTTACCACTCTAGTCTCCTTTAAGTAAAGAATATAGGATTCATACAGTGTTTCATGTGATCTTAACTGGCATTACGGATTTCCCTCATCTTAGCTACCTTTTCTACACTAAGAACTGACTTGGAGATTCTCTTTCATCTGTTCTAAACAAGTTCTCATCTGTTTGCAGTCATTTTCTCTGAATTATTCATGTTTTCATGTAGTTTCCTATATTCTGCCTTCTGGTCCAAGTATAAGCTTTGCCACTTTATCAAACAACTTCGTACACACTGTTATTAACTGAGGCAGCTCGGGAACATTGTCTCTCAACTGTGTTATAGAGTGTAGTACTACATTTCAGTGAAGTGTAAGGCTTTCCAAAGCTGCGGAACGTGTTTCTTTCTCTATTTCAATGGTATTCTGCCTTGTATAACACACATTTACCACTCTAGTCTCCTTTAAGTAATGAATATAGGATTCATACAGTGTTTGATGTTATCTTAACTCGAATTAAGGATTTCCCTTATCTTAGCTACCTTTTCTACACTAAGAACTGACTTGGAGATTCTCTTTCAGCTGTTCTAAACAAGTTCTCATCTGTTTACAGTCATTTTCAATGAATTATTCATGTTTTCATGTAGTTTCCTATATTCTGCCTTCTGGTCCAAGTATAAGCTTTGCCCACTTTATGAAAAAACTTCCTACACACTGTTATGAACTGAGGCAGCTAGGGAACATTGTCTCTCAACTCTGTTATAGAGTGTAGTACTACATTTCAGTGACGTGTAAGGCTTTCCAAAGCTGCCGAACGTGTTTCTTTCTCTATTTCAATGGTATTCTGCCTTGTATAACACACATTTACCACTATAGTCTCCTTTAAGTAAAGAATATAGGATTCATACAGTGTTTCATGTGATCTTAACTCGAATTAAGGATTTCCCGGATCTTAGCTACCTTTTCTACAATAAGAACAGACTTGGAGAATCTCTTTCAGCTGTTCTAAACAAGTTCTCATCTGTTTACAGTCATTTTCACTGAATTATTCATGTTTTCATGTAGTTTCCTATATTCTGCCTTCTGGTCCAAGTATAAGCTTTGCCCACTTTATCAAACAACTTCCTACACATTGTTATGAACTAAGGCAGCTAGGGAACATTGTCTCTCAACTGTGTTATAGAGTGTAGTACTACATTTCAGTGAATTGTAAGGCTTTACAAAGCTGCCGAACGTGTTTCTTTCTCTATTTCAATGGTATTCCGCCTTGTATAACACACATTTACCACTCTAGTCTCCTTTAAGTAAAGAATATAGGATTCATACAGTGTTTCATGTGATCTTAACTGGCATTACGGATTTCCCTTATCTTAGCTACCTTTTCTACACTAAGAACTGACTTGGAGATTCTCTTTCATCTGTTCTAAACAAGTTCTCATCTGTTTACAGTCATTTTCTATGAATTATTCATGTTTTCATGTAGTTTCCTATATTCTGCCTTCTGGTCCAAGTATAAGCTTTGCCCACTTTATCAAAAAACTTCCTACACACTGTTATGAACTGAGGCAGCTAGGGAACATTGTCTCTCAACTCTGTTATAGAGTGTAGTACTACATTTCAGTGACGTGTAAGGCTTTCCAAAGCTGCCGAACGTGTTTCTTTCTCTATTTCAATGGTATTCTGCCTTGTATAGCACTCATTTACCACTCTAGTCTCCTTTAAGTAAAGAATATAGGATTCATACAGTGTTTCATGTGATCTTAATTCGAATTAAGGATTTCCCGGATCTTAGCTACCTTTTCTACAATAAGAACAGACTTGGAGAATGTCTTTCAGCTGTTCTAAACAAGTTCTCATCTGTTTACAGTCATTTTCACTGAATTATTCATGTTTTCATGTAGTTTCCTATATTCTGCCTTCTGGTCCAAGTATAAGCTTTGCCCACTTTATCAAACAACTTCCTACACATTGTTATGAACTAAGGCAGCTAGGGAACATTGTCTCTCAACTGTGTTATAGAGTGTAGTACTACATTTCAGTGAAGTGTAAGGCTTTCCAAAGCTGCCGAACGTGTTTCTTTCTCTATTTCAATGGTATTCTGCCTTGTATAACACACATTTACCACTCTAGTCTCCTTTAAGTAAACAATATAGGATTCATACTGTGTTTGATGTTATCTTAACTCGAATTAAGGATTTCCCTTATCTTAGCTACCTTTTCTACACTAAGAACTGACTTGGAGAATGTCTTTCAGCTGTTCTAAACAAGTTCTCATCTGTTTACAGTCATTTTCACTGAATTATTCATGTTTTCATGTAGTTTCCTATATTCTGCCTTCTGGTCCAAGTATAAGCTTTGCCCACTTTATCAAACAACTTCCTACACATTGTTATGAACTAAGGCAGCTAGGGAACATTGTCTCTCAACTGTGTTATAGAGTGTAGTACTACATTTCAGTGAATTGTAAGGCTTTACAAAGCTGCCGAACGTGTTTCTTTCTCTATTTCAATGGTATTCCGCCTTGTATAACACACATTTACCACTCTAGTCTCCTTTAAGTAAAGAATATAGGATTCATACAGTGTTTCATGTGATCTTAACTGGCATTACGGATTTCCCTCATCTTAGCTACCTTTTCTACACTAAGAACTGACTTGGAGATTCTCTTTCATCTGTTCTAAACAAGTTCTCATCTGTTTGCAGTCATTTTCTCTGAATTATTCATGTTTTCATGTAGTTTCCTATATTCTGCCTTCTGGCCCAAGTATAAGCTTTGCCACTTTATCAACAACTTCGTACACACTGTTATTAACTGAGGCAGCTCGGGAACATTGTCTCTCAACTGTGTTATAGAGTGTAGTACTACATTTCAGTGAAGTGTAAGGCTTTCCAAAGCTGCGGAACGTGTTTCTTTCTCTATTTCAATGGTATTCTGCCTTGTATAACACACATTTACCACTCTAGTCTCCTTTAAGTAATGAATATAGGATTCATACAGTGTTTGATGTTATCTTAACTCGAATTAAGGATTTCCCTTATCTTAGCTACCTTTTCTACACTAAGAACTGACTTGGAGATTCTCTTTCAGCTGTTCTAAACAAGTTCTCATCTGTTTACAGTCATTTTCAATGAATTATTCATGTTTTCATGTAGTTTCCTATATTCTGCCTTCTGGTCCAAGTATAAGCTTTGCCCACTTTATGAAAAAACTTCCTACACACTGTTATGAACTGAGGCAGCTAGGGAACATTGTCTCTCAACTCTGTTATAGAGTGTAGTACTACATTTCAGTGACGTGTAAGGCTTTCCAAAGCTGCCGAACGTGTTTCTTTCTCTATTTCAATGGTATTCTGCCTTGTATAACACACATTTACCACTATAGTCTCCTTTAAGTAAAGAATATAGGATTCATACAGTGTTTCATGTGATCTTAACTCGAATTAAGGATTTCCCGGATCTTAGCTACCTTTTCTACAATAAGAACAGACTTGGAGAATCTCTTTCAGCTGTTCTAAACAAGTTCTCATCTGTTTACAGTCATTTTCACTGAATTATTCATGTTTTCATGTAGTTTCCTATATTCTGCCTTCTGGTCCAAGTATAAGCTTTGCCCACTTTATCAAACAACTTCCTACACATTGTTATGAACTAAGGCAGCTAGGGAACATTGTCTCTCAACTGTGTTATAGAGTGTAGTACTACATTTCAGTGAATTGTAAGGCTTTACAAAGCTGCCGAACGTGTTTCTTTCTCTATTTCAATGGTATTCCGCCTTGTATAACACACATTTACCACTCTAGTCTCCTTTAAGTAAAGAATATAGGATTCATACAGTGTTTCATGTGATCTTAACTGGCATTACGGATTTCCCTCATCTTAGCTACCTTTTCTACACTAAGAACTGACTTGGAGATTCTCTTTCATCTGTTCTAAACAAATTCTCATCTGTTTGCAGTCATTTTCTCTGAATTATTCATGTTTTCATGTAGTTTCCTATATTCTGCCTTCTGGCCCAAGTATAAGCTTTGCCACTTTATCAAACAACTTCGTACACACTGTTATTAACTGAGGCAGCTCGGGAACATTGTCTCTCAACTGTGTTATAGAGTGTAGTACTACATTTCAGTGAATTGTAAGGCTTTACAAAGCTGCCGAACGTGTTTCTTTCTCTATTTCAATGGTATTCCGCCTTGTATAACACACATTTACCACTCTAGTCTCCTTTAAGTAAAGAATATAGGATTCATACAGTGTTTCATGTGATCTTAACTGGCATTACGGATTTCCCTCATCTTAGCTACCTTTTCTACACTAAGAACTGACTTGGAGATTCTCTTTCATCTGTTCTAAACAAGTTCTCATCTGTTTGCAGTCATTTTCTCTGAATTATTCATGTTTTCATGTAGTTTCCTATATTCTGCCTTCTGGCCCAAGTATAAGCTTTGCCACTTTATCAAACAACTTCGTACACACTGTTATTAACTGAGGCAGCTCGGGAACATTGTCTCTCAACTGTGTTATAGAGTGTAGTACTACATTTCAGTGAAGTGTAAGGCTTTCCAAAGCTGCGGAACGTGTTTCTTTCTCTATTTCAATGGTATTCTGCCTTGTATAACACACATTTACCACTCTAGTCTCCTTTAAGTAATGAATATAGGATTCATACAGTGTTTGATGTTATCTTAACTCGAATTAAGGATTTCCCTTATCTTAGCTACCTTTTCTACACTAAGAACTGACTTGGAGATTCTCTTTCAGCTGTTCTAAACAAGTTCTCATCTGTTTACAGTCATTTTCAATGAATTATTCATGTTTTCATGTAGTTTCCTATATTCTGCCTTCTGGTCCAAGTATAAGCTTTGCCCACTTTATGAAAAAACTTCCTACACACTGTTATGAACTGAGGCAGCTAGGGAACATTGTCTCTCAACTCTGTTATAGAGTGTAGTACTACATTTCAGTGACGTGTAAGGCTTTCCAAAGCTGCCGAACGTGTTTCTTTCTCTATTTCAATGGTATTCTGCCTTGTATAACACACATTTACCACTATAGTCTCCTTTAAGTAAAGAATATAGGATTCATACAGTGTTTCATGTGATCTTAACTCGAATTAAGGATTTCCCGGATCTTAGCTACCTTTTCTACAATAAGAACAGACTTGGAGAATCTCTTTCAGCTGTTCTAAACAAGTTCTCATCTGTTTACAGTCATTTTCACTGAATTATTCATGTTTTCATGTAGTTTCCTATATTCTGCCTTCTGGTCCAAGTATAAGCTTTGCCCACTTTATCAAACAACTTCCTACACATTGTTATGAACTAAGGCAGCTAGGGAACATTGTCTCTCAACTGTGTTATAGAGTGTAGTACTACATTTCAGTGAATTGTAAGGCTTTACAAAGCTGCCGAACGTGTTTCTTTCTCTATTTCAATGGTATTCCGCCTTGTATAACACACATTTACCACTCTAGTCTCCTTTAAGTAAAGAATATAGGATTCATACAGTGTTTCATGTGATCTTAACTGGCATTACGGATTTCCCTCATCTTAGCTACCTTTTCTACACTAAGAACTGACTTGGAGATTCTCTTTCATCTGTTCTAAACAAGTTCTCATCTGTTTGCAGTCATTTTCTCTGAATTATTCATGTTTTCATGTAGTTTCCTATATTCTGCCTTCTGGCCCAAGTATAAGCTTTGCCACTTTATCAAACAACTTCGTACACACTGTTATTAACTGAGGCAGCTCGGGAACATTGTCTCTCAACTGTGTTATAGAGTGTAGTACTACATTTCAGTGAAGTGTAAGGCTTTCCAAAGCTGCGGAACGTGTTTCTTTCTCTATTTCAATGGTATTCTGCCTTGTATAACACACATTTACCACTCTAGTCTCCTTTAAGTAATGAATATAGGATTCATACAGTGTTTGATGTTATCTTAACTCGAATTAAGGATTTCCCTTATCTTAGCTACCTTTTCTACACTAAGAACTGACTTGGAGATTCTCTTTCAGCTGTTCTAAACAAGTTCTCATCTGTTTACAGTCATTTTCAATGAATTATTCATGTTTTCATGTAGTTTCCTATATTCTGCTTTCTGGTCCAAGTATAAGCTTTGCCCACTTTATGAAAAAACTTCCTACACACTGTTATGAACTGAGGCAGCTAGGGAACATTGTCTCTCAACTCTGTTATAGAGTGTAGTACTACATTTCAGTGACGTGTAAGGCTTTCCAAAGCTGCCGAACGTGTTTCTTTCTCTATTTCAATGGTATTCTGCCTTGTATAACACACATTTACCACTATAGTCTCCTTTAAGTAAAGAATATAGGATTCATACAGTGTTTGATGTTATCTTAACTCGAATTAAGGATTTCCCTTATCTTAGCTACCTTTTCTACACTAAGAACTGACTTGGAGATTCTCTTTCAGCTGTTCTAAACAAGTTCTCATCTGTTTACAGTCATTTTCTATGAATTATTCATGTTTTCATGTAGTTTCCTATATTCTGCCTTCTGGACCAAGTATAAGCTTTGCCCACTTTATCAAAAAACTTCCTACACACTGTTATGAACTGAGGCAGCTAGGGAACATTGTCTCTCAACTTTGTTATAGAGTGTAGTACTACATTTCAGTGAAGTGTAAGGCTTTCCAAAGCTGCCGAACGTGTTTCTTTCTCTATTTCAATGGTATTCTGCCTTCTATAACACACATTTACCACTCTAGTCTCCTTTAAGTAATGAATATAGGATTCATACAGTGTTTGATGTTATCTTAACTCGAATTAAGGATTTCCATTATCTTAGCTACCTTTTCTACACTAAGAACTGACTTGGAGATTCTCTTTCAGCTGTTCTAAACCAGTTCTCATCTGTTTACAGTCATTTTAACTGAATTATTCATGTTTTCATGTAGTTTCCGATATTCTGCCTTCTGGTCCAAGTATAAGCTTTGCCCACTTTATCAAACAACTTCCTACACACTGTTATGAACTGAGGCAGCTAGGGAACATTGTCTCTCAACTGTGTTATAGAGTGTAGTACTACATTTCAGTGAAGTGTAAGGCTTTCCAAAGCTGCCGAACGAGTTTCTTTCTCTATTTCAATGGTATTCTGCCTTGTATAACACACATTTACCACTCTAGTCTCCTTTAAGTAAAGAATATAGGATTCATACAGTGTTTCATGTGATCTTAACTGGCATTACGGATTTCCCTTATCTTAGCTACCTTTTCTACACTAAGAACTGACTTGGAGATTCTCTTTCATCTGTTCTAAACAAGTTCTCATCTGTTTACAGTCATTTTCTATGAATTATTCATGTTTTCATGTAGTTTCCTATATTCTGCCTTCTGGTCCAAGTATAAGCTTTGCCCACTTTATCAAAAAACTTCCTACACACTGTTATGAACTGAGGCAGCTAGGGAACATTGTCTCTCAACTCTGTTATAGAGTGTAGTACTACATTTCAGTGACGTGTAAGGCTTTCCAAAGCTGCCGAACGTGTTTCTTTCTCTATTTCAATGGTATTCTGCCTTGTATAGCACACATTTACCACTCTAGTCTCCTTTAAGTAAAGAATATAGGATTCATACAGTGTTTCATGTGATCTTAATTCGAATTAAGGATTTCCCGGATCTTAGCTACCTTTTCTACAATAAGAACAGACTTGGAGAATGTCTTTCAGCTGTTCTAAACAAGTTCTCATCTGTTTACAGTCATTTTCACTGAATTATTCATGTTTTCATGTAGTTTCCTATATTCTGCCTTCTGGTCCAAGTATAAGCTTTGCCCACTTTATCAAACAACTTCCTACACATTGTTATGAACTAAGGCAGCTAGGGAACATTGTCTCTCAACTGTGTTATAGAGTGTAGTACTACATTTCAGTGAAGTGTAAGGCTTTCCAAAGCTGCCGAACGTGTTTCTTTCTCTATTTCAATGGTATTCTGCCTTGTATAACACACATTTACCACTCTAGTCTCCTTTAAGTAAACAATATAGGATTCATACTGTGTTTGATGTTATCTTAACTCGAATTAAGGATTTCCCTTATCTTAGCTACCTTTTCTACACTAAGAACTGACTTGGAGATTCTCTTTCATCTGTTCTAAACAAGTTCTCATCTGTTTACAGTCATTTTCACTGAATTATTCATGTTTTCATGTAGTTTCCTATATTCTGCCTTCTGGTCCAAGTATAAGCTTTGCCCACTTTATCAAACAACTTCCTACACATTGTTATGAACTAAGGCAGCTAGGGAACATTGTCTCTCAACTGTGTTATAGAGTGTAGTACTACATTTCAGTGAATTGTAAGGCTTTACAAAGCTGCCGAACGTGTTTCTTTCTCTATTTCAATGGTATTCCGCCTTGTATAACACACATTTACCACTCTAGTCTCCTTTAAGTAAAGAATATAGGATTCATACAGTGTTTCATGTGATCTTAACTGGCATTACGGATTTCCCTCATCTTAGCTACCTTTTCTACACTAAGAACTGACTTGGAGATTCTCTTTCATCTGTTCTAAACAAGTTCTCATCTGTTTGCAGTCATTTTCTCTGAATTATTCATGTTTTCATGTAGTTTCCTATATTCTGCCTTCTGGCCCAAGTATAAGCTTTGCCACTTTATCAAACAACTTCGTACACACTGTTATTAACTGAGGCAGCTCGGGAACATTGTCTCTCAACTGTGTTATAGAGTGTAGTACTACATTTCAGTGAAGTGTAAGGCTTTCCAAAGCTGCGGAACGTGTTTCTTTCTCTATTTCAATGGTATTCTGCCTTGTATAACACACATTTACCACTCTAGTCTCCTTTAAGTAATGAATATAGGATTCATACAGTGTTTGATGTTATCTTAACTCGAATTAAGGATTTCCCTTATCTTAGCTACCTTTTCTACACTAAGAACTGACTTGGAGATTCTCTTTCAGCTGTTCTAAACAAGTTCTCATCTGTTTACAGTCATTTTCAATGAATTATTCATGTTTTCATGTAGTTTCCTATATTCTGCCTTCTGGTCCAAGTATAAGCTTTGCCCACTTTATGAAAAAACTTCCTACACACTGTTATGAACTGAGGCAGCTAGGGAACATTGTCTCTCAACTCTGTTATAGAGTGTAGTACTACATTTCAGTGACGTGTAAGGCTTTCCAAAGCTGCCGAACGTGTTTCTTTCTCTATTTCAATGGTATTCTGCCTTGTATAACACACATTTACCACTATAGTCTCCTTTAAGTAAAGAATATAGGATTCATACAGTGTTTCATGTGATCTTAACTCGAATTAAGGATTTCCCGGATCTTAGCTACCTTTTCTACAATAAGAACAGACTTGGAGAATCTCTTTCAGCTGTTCTAAACAAGTTCTCATCTGTTTACAGTCATTTTCACTGAATTATTCATGTTTTCATGTAGTTTCCTATATTCTGCCTTCTGGTCCAAGTATAAGCTTTGCCCACTTTATCAAACAACTTCCTACACATTGTTATGAACTAAGGCAGCTAGGGAACATTGTCTCTCAACTGTGTTATAGAGTGTAGTACTACATTTCAGTGAATTGTAAGGCTTTACAAAGCTGCCGAACGTGTTTCTTTCTCTATTTCAATGGTATTCCGCCTTGTATAACACACATTTACCACTCTAGTCTCCTTTAAGTAAAGAATATAGGATTCATACAGTGTTTCATGTGATCTTAACTGGCATTACGGATTTCCCTCATCTTAGCTACCTTTTCTACACTAAGAACTGACTTGGAGATTCTCTTTCATCTGTTCTAAACAAGTTCTCATCTGTTTGCAGTCATTTTCTCTGAATTATTCATGTTTTCATGTAGTTTCCTATATTCTGCCTTCTGGCCCAAGTATAAGCTTTGCCACTTTATCAAACAACTTCGTACACACTGTTATTAACTGAGGCAGCTCGGGAACATTGTCTCTCAACTGTGTTATAGAGTGTAGTACTACATTTCAGTGAAGTGTAAGGCTTTCCAAAGCTGCCGAACGTGTTTCTTTCTCTATTTCAATGGTATTCTGCCTTGTATAACCCACATTTACCACTCTAGTCTCCTTTAAGTAATGAATATAGGATTCATACAGTGTTTGATGTTATCTTAACTCGAATTAAGGATTTCCCTTATCTTAGCTACCTTTTCTACACTAAGAACTGACTTGGAGATTCTCTTTCAGCTGTTCTAAACAAGTTCTCATCTGTTTACAGTCATTTTCAATGAATTATTCATGTTTTCATGTAGTTTCCTATATTCTGCCTTCTGGTCCAAGTATAAGCTTTGCCCACTTTATCAAAAAACTTCCTACACACTGTTATGAACTGAGGCAGCTAGGGAACATTGTCTCTCAACTCTGTTATAGAGTGTAGTACTACATTTCAGTGACGTGTAAGGCTTTCCAAAGCTGCCGAACGTGTTTCTTTCTCTATTTCAATGGTATTCTGCCTTGTATAACACACATTTACCACTATAGTCTCCTTTAAGTAAAGAATATAGGATTCATACAGTGTTTCATGTGATCTTAACTCGAATTAAGGATTTCCCGGATCTTAGCTACCTTTTCTACAATAAGAACAGACTTGGAGAATCTCTTTCAGCTGTTCTAAACAAGTTCTCATCTGTTTACAGTCATTTTCACTGAATTATTCATGTTTTCATGTAGTTTCCTATATTCTGCCTTCTGGTCCAAGTATAAGCTTTGCCCACTTTATCAAACAACTTCCTACACATTGTTATGAACTAAGGCAGCTAGGGAACATTGTCTCTCAACTGTGTTATAGAGTGTAGTACTACATTTCAGTGAATTGTAAGGCTTTACAAAGCTGCCGAACGTGTTTCTTTCTCTATTTCAATGGTATTCCGCCTTGTATAACACACATTTACCACTCTAGTCTCCTTTAAGTAAAGAATATAGGATTCATACAGTGTTTCATGTGATCTTAACTGGCATTACGGATTTCCCTCATCTTAGCTACCTTTTCTACACTAAGAACTGACTTGGAGATTCTCTTTCATCTGTTCTAAACAAGTTCTCATCTGTTTGCAGTCATTTTCTCTGAATTATTCATGTTTTCATGTAGTTTCCTATATTCTGCCTTCTGGCCCAAGTATAAGCTTTGCCACTTTATCAAACAACTTCGTACACACTGTTATTAACTGAGGCAGCTCGGGAACATTGTCTCTCAACTGTGTTATAGAGTGTAGTACTACATTTCAGTGAAGTGTAAGGCTTTCCAAAGCTGCCGAACGTGTTTCTTTCTCTATTTCAATGGTATTCTGCCTTGTATAACACACATTTACCACTCTAGTCTCCTTTAAGTAATGAATATAGGATTCATACAGTGTTTGATGTTATCTTAACTCGAATTAAGGATTTCCCTTATCTTAGCTACCTTTTCTACACTAAGAACTGACTTGGAGATTCTCTTTCAGCTGTTCTAAACAAGTTCTCATCTGTTTACAGTCATTTTCAATGAATTATTCATGTTTTCATGTAGTTTCCTATATTCTGCCTTCTGGTCCAAGTATAAGCTTTGCCCACTTTATGAAAAAACTTCCTACACACTGTTATGAACTGAGGCAGCTAGGGAACATTGTCTCTCAACTCTGTTATAGAGTGTAGTACTACATTTCAGTGACGTGTAAGGCTTTCCAAAGCTGCCGAACGTGTTTCTTTCTCTATTTCAATGGTATTCTGCCTTCTATAACACACATTTACCACTCTAGTCTCCTTTAAGTAAAGAATATAGGATTCATACAGTGTTTCATGTGATCTTAACTCGAATTAAGGATTTCCCGGATCTTAGCTACCTTTTCTACAATAAGAACAGACTTGGAGAATCTCTTTCAGCTGTTCAAAACAAGTTCTCATCTGTTTACAGTCATTTTCACTGAATTATTCATGTTTTCATGTAGTTTCCTATATTCTGCCTTCTGGTCCAAGTATAAGCTTTGCCCACTTTATCAAACAACTTCCTACACATTGTTATGAACTAAGGCAGCTAGGGAACATTGTCTCTCAACTGTGTTATAGAGTGTAGTACTACATTTCAGTGAAGTGTAAGGCTTTCCAAAGCTGCCGAACATGTTTCTTTCTCTATTTCAATGGTATTCTGCCTTGTATAACACACATTTACCACTCTAGTCTCCTTTAAGTAATGAATATAGGATTCATACAGTGTTTGATGTTATCTTAACTCGAATTAAGGATTTCCATTATCTTAGCTACCTTTTCTACACTAAGAACTGACTTGGAGATTCTCTTTCAGCTGTTCTAAACCAGTTCTCATCTGTTTACAGTCATTTTAACTGAATTATTCATGTTTTCATGTAGTTTCCGATATTCTGCCTTCTGGTCCAAGTATAAGCTTTGCCCACTTTATCAAACAACTTCCTACACACTGTTATGAACTGAGGCAGCTAGGGAACATTGTCTCTCAACTGTGTTATAGAGTGTAGTACTACATTTCAGTGAAGTGTAAGGCTTTCCAAAGCTGCCGAACGAGTTTCTTTCTCTATTTCAATGGTATTCTGCCTTGTATAACACACATTTACCACTCTAGTCTCCTTTAAGTAAAGAATATAGGATTCATACAGTGTTTCATGTGATCTTAACTGGCATTACGGATTTCCCTTATCTTAGCTACCTTTTCTACACTAAGAACTGACTTGGAGATTCTCTTTCATCTGTTCTAAACAAGTTCTCATCTGTTTACAGTCATTTTCTATGAATTATTCATGTTTTCATGTAGTTTCCTATATTCTGCCTTCTGGTCCAAGTATAAGCTTTGCCCACTTTATCAAAAAACTTCCTACACACTGTTATGAACTGAGGCAGCTAGGGAACATTGTCTCTCAACTCTGTTATAGAGTGTAGTACTACATTTCAGTGACGTGTAAGGCTTTCCAAAGCTGCCGAACGTGTTTCTTTCTCTATTTCAATGGTATTCTGCCTTGTATAGCACACATTTACCACTCTAGTCTCCTTTAAGTAAAGAATATAGGATTCATACAGTGTTTCATGTGATCTTAATTCGAATTAAGGATTTCCCGGATCTTAGCTACCTTTTCTACAATAAGAACAGACTTGGAGAATGTCTTTCAGCTGTTCTAAACAAGTTCTCATCTGTTTACAGTCATTTTCACTGAATTATTCATGTTTTCATGTAGTTTCCTATATTCTGCCTTCTGGTCCAAGTATAAGCTTTGCCCACTTTATCAAACAACTTCCTACACATTGTTATGAACTAAGGCAGCTAGGGAACATTGTCTCTCAACTGTGTTATAGAGTGTAGTACTACATTTCAGTGAAGTGTAAGGCTTTCCAAAGCTGCCGAACGTGTTTCTTTCTCTATTTCAATGGTATTCTGCCTTGTATAACACACATTTACCACTCTAGTCTCCTTTAAGTAAACAATATAGGATTCATACTGTGTTTGATGTTATCTTAACTCGAATTAAGGATTTCCCTTATCTTAGCTACCTTTTCTACACTAAGAACTGACTTGGAGATTCTCTTTCAGCTGTTCTAAACAAGTTCTCATCTGTTTACAGTCATTTTCACTGAATTATTCATGTTTTCATGTAGTTTCCTATATTCTGCCTTCTGGTCCAAGTATAAGCTTTGCCCACTTTATCAAACAACTTCCTACACATTGTTATGAACTAAGGCAGCTAGGGAACATTGTCTCTCAACTGTGTTATAGAGTGTAGTACTACATTTCAGTGAATTGTAAGGCTTTACAAAGCTGCCGAACGTGTTTCTTTCTCTATTTCAATGGTATTCCGCCTTGTATAACACACATTTACCACTCTAGTCTCCTTTAAGTAAAGAATATAGGATTCATACAGTGTTTCATGTGATCTTAACTGGCATTACGGATTTCCCTCATCTTAGCTACCTTTTCTACACTAAGAACTGACTTGGAGATTCTCTTTCATCTGTTCTAAACAAGTTCTCATCTGTTTGCAGTCATTTTCTCTGAATTATTCATGTTTTCATGTAGTTTCCTATATTCTGCCTTCTGGCCCAA